>NC_087350.1:118768229-120112872 GCF_030014295.1 Loxodonta africana | reverse complement strand
GTGGCTTGTTTTTTCTCTCCACATAGGTAGACCTTCTTTGATTTCTTTCACCAGGGATTTCTTAGTTTCCCACACATAGATCCTGCACATACACTGTCAGATTTGTACCTAAGTGTTGTGTGTGTGTGTGTGTTATTCAATTGACTTTTGACAAAGATGTAAAGACAATTCAGTGGAGAAAGAATAGTCTTTTCACAACTGGTGTTGTAACAGCTGGACGCTCATGTGCAAAAATAAATAAACCTCAACACAAACCTAAACAAAGCAAAACGAATCTGAAAATCCAATGAACCAAACTCCCTTGACTTTAGAAACCAGGAACACAAACTCGTGGAAACAGTGATCAGAACATAGTGAGCCAGATGGCCAAGGTTAAAGCAGGCTCTGCCATCTGCCAGCTGTGTGACTGGGCAGGTGGGCTCATGCCCCTGTGCATCAGTTTCTTCAACTGCAGAATGAGAATAACAGCAGAGCTACCTCATAGGTGTGACGGTTACATAAGGTGACGCGCAAAATGCTCTTAGAACAGCATCTACCGCGTAGTTAATACTGAGGAAACGTGCTGTTGTTACAAGGTCACAACACAGTCAATGCCCCACTTGCTGGCTCCTGTGCCCCACGGCACAGCCCCTCCAAGAAATCTTCCCCAAGGATCTTAGGAGTGTGCTCTCCAAAGGCCCTGACTTAGTCATCCAGTGCTGCTATAACAGAAATACCCCAAGTGGATGGCTTTGACAAAGAGAAATTTATTTCTTCAAAGTAAAGTAGGCTAAAAGTCCAAATTCAGGGCCTTGGCTCCAGGGGAAGGCTTTCCTTCTCTCTTGGCTCAGGAGGAAGTTTCTTGTCATCAATCTTCCCCTGGTTGAGGAGCTTCTCAGGTGCAGGGACCCCAGGTCCAAAGGACGTGCTGTTCTCCCGGTGCTGCTTTCTTGGTGGTATGACGACCCCAACTCTTTGCTTGCTTCCCTTTCCTTTTATCTCTTGAGAGATAAAAGGTGGTGCACATCACACCCCAGGGAAACTCCCTTTACATTGGATCAGGGTTGTGACCTGGTAAGGGTGTTACAATTCCACCCTAATCCTCTTTAACATAAAATTACAATTGCAAAATGGAGGACAACCACAGAATACTGGGAATCATGGCCTAACCAAGTCGATACACACATTTCGGGGGGACACAATTCAATCCACGATAGGCCTCTTCATGTTTTCAGATGGGCTAGTCCCCTTGGCCTTGGCAATCTGCCACCATCACTGAGGTCCTTTCTGGGAGGGCCTGTGGCTGATCCAAAGCTGCAGTCCATTGTCTGGATCCTCACTGAGGCCATGTTGGGTCTGGGCAGAAGTAGGAGGACGCCCTCTACCAGCATGGCCTGCATGCTCCAAGGATGGACTCCAGGCGGCCCACACTTGGACCAGCATTGCCCCATCCCCATAGACAAGAAGCCAAATCGCAGAGGGCTGTGGCTACCCAGGTCCCATATCTCTGAAGTGGTGGAGCTGGGATTGGCACCCAGAAGTCTGAAGGCATCACCTGAGTCCCCAACCACTACACGAACTGCCTCCCACTATGACATAGTTGACTTCCCAACACTCCAGAGGCCAGCACTGCCCAGGAGGGCCCTGAGTGGGAGGTCACGCTGACTCAGGCAGAAGAACCACCTTAAGCGGGCTGTTGCTAAGAAGTCTCAATCTTTGTTAACATGCACACCACACAGAGGTATTTGAAATCAGTACTTTCACCCAGGAAGATAATATCCTGTTCTCAGGAAAGACAGAAAATATGCAAGGGACCCCACTGCATATGGTGACCAAGTACTTCCAACATGACAGCTCATGCGCAGTTTGGCTTTGGGGATTAGAAAGGAAAGAAGGGCCTATCCATCGGCATACTTATTGCTCCCATACTAGGCCCCTGCTCCATCTTCAGTGCACATCTGCAAGCCAAGCGGGTTCCAGAAAGCAGGCTGGCTGGGCTATGGGACCTCTCAATCACGGTGCGTGCGGAGCAGGCCCAGCTCAGCTCACTTCCTGTCCTGTTAGAATATTTTCCCCCTGGGGAATTCCTGAGCCCCCAGCCTTCTGGAGTAAATCTGTTTCCTTGCAGACCTCATATCTCAGGCAGACACATAATGTATAGAAGCAGCCAGGCCATCTGGGCCAGAGTCTGCAGGCACATGACGTGGCCTAGCACTGGATACACTGTTGGCTCCCCACCCAGCCCTGTTGAAGCGCTTTCCCTTGCAATTCATAGTCCAGCTGCCATCATTGTGAGGACCCACCATTCCAGCCCCCAGGTGCCCTTAAGGGATGGGCAGACATCCGCTTCCTCCGAGAGGCATACGACCCAGCGTTAAGGAGCAGAGGCTTTGGCCTCAGACAAACCTAGAGTCAAAGCTGCTCTGCCCTCACTCTCTGGACAACCGTGAGGAAGTGGCGTCTGCTCACCCCCCTCCCCAGGTCTCAGTTTCTTATCTATAAAATGGGAGTGATGAAAGCTGCCCAGACTGTTGGGAGGCCTCCACTGGCGGTGGGAGCAGTTCTCAGTAGCTGGCACAGCTGCTGTGCAGTGTGTTGTTGTTCCCGCCTCCCTGGTCCACCCTCGACGTCGTGGAGCCTGTGCCCCTGTCCCAGCCCTCCAGCACTGACAGTGACAGAACACCCTTCAGGTGGGTGGCAGGATTCCCAGAGAGCCAAGATTCTGCCGGGCTTGCCCCTGAATCCCCAAGCTACATAGTAGAGGTTCCAAAAGGGCCCCCAGTTGACCACAATTCCTCTTGAGCTCGCCTGGTGAGGCAGTAAGCACTTAGAGGATGGTGCATGCCCAGAGCTGGCCAAGTAGGCAGCGTGGATTCGGTAAGAACTGCGCCACTTACTTCTTTGGCACTGGAGCCACCCAGCCCGTCTTTGGACCCTGGAGGACTGGCGGCGGGGAGGGACACCGCCTCTGGATCCCACTTTCCCCATCTGAAAATAAAGGGTCAGGTTTCATCTGCAACCCAAGATGGCTGGAGGCTCCTTCTCCAGAACACGGTAAGGATCTTTCAAAGTGTTGCAAAGTGTCCGGCCCACCCTGCCCAGCTCTGCGGCTACAAGAGAAGATTCCTGGGATCCTTTAGCTACCTCCTCCCACGCCTTCCCGAGCATTTCTACATCAGTGTTTCATCATTTCTCACCCAGCCCTTCTTTCGTGCACTTGTAACAACTGCTAACCTAGGAAGCAGCCTGCACCATGACAAAGACCACTATAGGACATGGCACACTTCTAACTGGGAAACAGAGAGGCCAAGTGGCCTGCCCAAGGCCGCACAGCATGGAAGCTGGGATGAGATGCTGAGACTCCCCAGGGGCTTGTCCACCTCCATCCCACACACCACAGGTGCCGTCCCTGGGGGCTCCCACTTTTCTGGGTGCATCCCAGACCCCAGGCCTTGAGTGGGCACCTGGCACAGCTACGTTGCATTCTCCACACTGTCACAGCTTCTCCACCAGACTTGGAGGCCCCCGACCCTCAGGGTGTCTCTGGATAGTTGGAGCCCCACCCCAGCCTGGCTGAGCTGGCTCCGGAGCCCACAGAACTGCTGGCCACCATGAGAATGAGCTCAACCTCCACACGTCTGGCTTCCAGATGCCCTAATCCCAGACCTCCTCTGCCTCTCAGGCGATCTTTTGATCCTTGCCCCAGAGCATACATTCCACAGCTTGTCCTTGAAGACAAAGTTCAGCTCACTCAGCAGAGCTCTTCACCCAGCCCAGCCCAGCCAGGAGGGACCACGGCCAGGGTGACAAGAGGTGTCCATCCCACGTGCCCACGGGAGCACCGTTGCTGGCAAGATGTTGAGCCAAGGGAACTCCAGGTTGCCCAGGGCTTCGGCAGGAGCAAGTGTGACCATCAATTGGCCATGTCTGTCACTCCCAGGGTAGAGGCACGGCTCCCCTCTGTCGGCCTTGACCCCACAGGGGCATTTGTCCACACTGCGGGCCTGTTTTCTGACTATGGAGGGGCAGGGAGTTTACCTGGTCAGCTCAGGGCTCTGTGTTCCTTGCAGACAGCCCCCATGGCAGACCTCGCAGGCCCTGCACAGAAGTGCCCCCTCACCGTCAACATGTCCTCCCCCAAATTAGCTCCTGTACCCTGTACCCTGCCTACAGGCTGAGGGGGGCAGAGCAGGAGGAATCAGCACTTCACAAACAAGGCAACTGAGCCTGGGGCAGGGCTCTGGCCCCAGGCCTGACAGCGAGAGATCAGTCAGGGCGGCTGAACCCACGTTCCCCTCAGGCCAAGGGGCCTCCAGCATCAGGAATCCAGCTGAGCCCTGCCCCCATCAGCCCCCACTCCTCCCTGCCGCCTGTGACCCCGAGGCTGTGTGGGCCACCCCCTCAGTCCTCACCTTGCATTCTAGAACCCTGGACAGTCCACTGCCCACCCAGACAGGTGGAGCACAGACATTCTCCAGCACCTGCCAGCTGCTTGAGTCCCACCCCTCCACCCTCATCTGGGACACCTGGAACCCTTCCCCACCTGCCCGCATCCGGCGCTCTGCCATCCCTGCAGGAGGCAGCTGCTCTGAGTTGCCCAAGGGTCCAGGTGAGACACCCGGCCGCCCACCACCCACCAGGCTTCCTGAGCCCCCAGTGGACAATGTCTCTCCTTCCCCAGCACTCTGCATGGGGTGAAACAAATCACCCCTCCTCCCCTGACCTTCCTCTTCCTCCCCCCTTCCCCCTTTCCCCCATGGCCTGGAGAGAGCCTCCACGAGAAAGTGCAGAGAGACACTTTCTCAGAGTTACGCTGGGAGAGGCGTGGGTCACAGCAAAGGACCGTCATCAGGAGTGCTTGCACATACATGTTTCTCTGTGAAGCTGGGGGCCTAGAACCTTCCCCCGGGTGGCAAAGGAAATGCCCTCTGGGACTGGACCATGTGTCTGGCTGAGCTGGGATCCCACAGGGAGCACAGGGGTTGAAGGATGCTGGGGGGCTGGGGCACAGAGATGCAGGGAAGCCTCGGGGTGAGGACTGTGCCTGTTGGTGAGTTGGTCACGTCCCATCAGGTGGGATGGCCCTCCTGGCCATCAGCCTGGCACTGAGTGCGCTCATTTCACTATGTAGATGCAGGGCATGTCGTCAGGTCTCTGCTCTCCGCCCAGGGTTCCGGGGAGCCAAGTCCAAAGTGGAAGGAGTAGAGACTGTGGCCTGGGGCCCCTCAGCCACCAACATCCCCAACCTAGCACGCAGCTGGGCCAGCAGGCCTGCACAGTGCTGGCCCACAGTGGACGCTCAAGGACACCGGCACATGAAGAGACCAGTGTCGCTACTGCAGCCACACCCTGCCCACAGGCCATTCAGACAGTTCTCGGGGCAGCGTCCTTGCCGTTACGTTTGCCTCAAAGGGCGACTACATGCACTGATGACATCTGAGAGCCTGAGGGGTGTGTGCGCAACTGTGTCCATCCCCTGAACCTCTGAGGCCCGAGGGAGCTGCAAGGCCCGGGCCTACCCCTGGGCACCAGGCTGCTGACCGAGGTCAGTTCCCTCTGTGAGCTGGGTCTCTCTTTGTCATCCTTTCTGCCAGTGCAGCCCAGCAGCCTCTTCCATCCCCTGACCAGATCCCCCCAACTTCCCTACAAGAAAAGCCTAGCAGGCTGGCTCAGCCAACGGGAAAACACACTGGGTCAGAGACTGAGCAAAATCAGAACCCAAAACGCTGAGCCTCTTCAGCACAAACAGGGACTTCTGTGGCCAGCAGCTCTGGGCAGCAGTGGGGACTTCTCACAAAGGCCCCATCTGCCCTCCAGGAGACCACAGTCAGGGCCAAGCAGGCTTTGGTGGACGTAGACATAGGTGGGGCCAGGGCCTCCATTTTCTCACCAGCTCAAGGGGCTAATAGCACCCGGGCCCAGAGGACACAGGGAGGGTGGTAGGCATGACATGGCGAGGGCGGCAGGCATGAGGAGCAGAAGTGGCTAGCGTGGAGCTGAGCCTGTGGCTAGAGCTTAGTGGGGCAGCCCGAGCTGTTTTAGGGCATCATGAGGGAGTCAGCATTACCAAGGGGGACACAGGTGGTCACAAATATCCGTGTTGCACTGCCCGTGAGGACAAGGTCCTTGACGTTTCTGGTGGCCCATCCCTGCCCGCCCGGCTGATTCCCAGGATCTGGAGGAAGAAAGACGGGTGTCCCACTGGCCAGGCCCTCCGGACCCTCAGGCTCACCAGCCCCCAGTGTTGGCAGAGCGGGACACTGCATGGCTAAGGCTGGAGGATCAGGGCACAGTCCCCGCCCCACCCAGCAACCCCTCTATTGAACTTGGCCATCCAGGCTTCCCCCTTCCATTCCATTCCATTTCATTCCATTCTAATCATCCAGGAGCAATTTCCTCTCTCTCCGGACTCGGATCCCTCTCCACATGTTTTCCTCCCTTGGTCCCCTCTACCACAATCCTGGGCCAAAGCAGCCGGCTAACGGCTGAGAAGGCACATCACAGGCTGGCGGAGACACCGAGACTGTCCTCAGGAAGGTGATGGGCCGGTTGCAGGAAGGCATGGCCACGGGCGTACTCTGGGCTGTGCTCAGTCCTCCTGCAGAAGGCTGGGCTGAGGCATGGGGCCTGTCCCACCAACCCGGGCCTGGTGGCCACAACCCTGCCCTGAGCACATTTTTAGACTGTGAGTCAACTGCTAACCAAGTGGTTTTTTCAATCATCCCAGAAGGAAGGCTGATTTATTGCACCTCTCTGCTGGGCAGTCAGGAGAAGAGGTCGGGTCGGAAGCAGCTTGGGCTGGAAAGTGGGGGCAGGGAGCCCTTCCCAGCCAGCTGCTGGTGATGGGGAAGGAATTCAGAGAGGGATGCAACCTTCTGGTCCTGGGCTCCCTGGAGGCAGAGCAAGACGGGATCTACGATCCTGCCCCTAGGAGACTAAACTAGAGCTTCTGTTGGCTTTGATGTTGGGTCGGTTACTGTCACTCTGACTCCCAGTTACAAAGGAAAAAAATTTTTTCCATGCCTACCCTGTGTTTTAGTTGTTTTTTTTTTTTTTTTTACCCTGTGCCAAGCCTTGTGTGTGTCAAAGGATGAATATGACAAACCTTTTGCAGAAAACAGGACAATATGGATGGAAAAGAAGGCTCCAGATCTACATAATGGTTGGTGTGCCTCTGCTTGGTAGATCTGAGTCTGTGGGGGATGAACGAAGTGGAAAACAGGGCTTCAAACAGCTTTGTTCAGTTTGAACCCCTGCTGAGAATTTGCATTTCCACCCCACATATACTGAATCAGAATCTACAGTTTAGCAAGATCCCCAGCTGATTCTTATGAACAATAAATTTTGAGACCCACTGCTCTACTAGTGGTTCTCAGAACTGGTCCCTAACCAGCAGCATTGGCATCACCTGGGAACTAGTTAGAAGTGCAAATTCTCAGCAGAGGCTCCAAATGGAACAAACCGGTTCAAAGCCCTAGTGGAGAGTGGTTCGGTGAGGCCAAAGAGTGTTTGTCTGTTTCAGAGGACTGCCAGGGATGCACATACACTCTTACTCCAAACGTGGTTCTCGCTCGCTCCAGCAGCTACCGGGCGGGACCCAGGGAGGCTGATGCAACAGAGACGGTAGCAGGGCTGCTGCGAAAACTCTGGAGCCCTCACCCTCCACCCCCCATCCAGGCGGAAGTCAAATTCACTCGCCCGAGGACACTGTCTTTGCTACAGCAGCTCTGCCTGCTCTCCAGGGCTTCTGCAGATTGGTTCCCAGGACCTCCAGAGGTTCCACTTGGGGGTGAGGGTGGTGGGGGAGCCAGGACCTGAAAATTCAACAAGTCAGCCTGCCGCTCTTCCAAGACTATGGAGCCGCTGCAGCTTGGGGCTTTCTCAATTCCAGCTTCACGCCCAATTTGACAACCAATTCCACCACCCACGGGCTGTGTGGCCTGGGGAAAGCCACTTCTCTAAGCCTCAGCTTCTTCAGCTCTAAAATGAAGTTCATGGTTATGTCTTCCTAACAGAGCTGTTGGGATGACTGAATTGGAATGAAGTGCAAATGCTGACAGATGGTGGTGATTAAGCACCATCTAGTCCAAGGACAGCGGAGTCCCAGGGTATCGGAAATGGTTAAGCGCCCAATTTTCTGCTGGAAGGTTGGTAGTTCAAACCATGTCTTCCGAAGGATTCATTCTGGTTCAAACCCCTGCTAAGAATTTGCATTTCCTCCCCAGATATCCTGAATCAGAATCTACAGTTTAACAAGTGATTCTTATGTATAATAAATTTTGAGAACCACTGCTCTACTAGTGGTTCTCAGAACTGGTCCCTAACCAGTAGTATTGGCATAGCCTGGAAGCTTGTTAGAAATGCAAATTCTCAACACGGGTTTGAACTGGAACGAGCCAGTTGGAAGCCCTGGTTCAAACCTACTCACAGGCACCTCAGAAGACAGGCCTGGTGATCTGTTTCTGAAAGGCCACAGCCTTGAAAACCCTATGGAGCTGTTCCACTCTGCACACACGGGGTCGCCATGAGTTGGAGTCAACTGGATGGCAACTAACAACAGCAGCCACAATAGTCCAAGGACAGCAATCAACAGGCTCATACCTCACCCCTTTCTCTTCTCATTCCCACAACAGACATTGCTAATCAATCACCACTCTCCTTCTTGTGGAACCAGGGCTCTGCCTCAAAATTCTTCTCAACAGAGCCCTCAAAGCCACCACTAGTAATCATCCAGGACCAACAATGAAACAAATGCTCTTTGCCATCTCTGATCTGGTCCAGATGTCTACTTTATAGATGAAACTGAAGTTCAAAGAGAGACAAGGACTTACTTGCCTAAGATCACTTGGAGTTGGGAGTAGAGCAGAAACACCTGGTCCAGAACACCAGGAATGAAAGGAGATGGAGGAAGAGTTCTGGGAGAAAGGCTCTGCAGCAAGGTTGGAGGCCCCTGGGTAAAGCAGGACCCTGGGGTGGAACCTAGCCCATCCCTAGATAACTACCCACTCCCATACCCTTTTCCCTCCCCACCTTGCTTGGCATGGCCTGCAAAGACCTGAAGACTCTCCTGAGGGTTTGGAGTTCAAAGCCCTGGGAGGCAGGGGTGAGCATGGGGAGAGCTGTGCACAGGGGCATCTAGGACTTGAGGATGACTTGAAATGGGCAGACGGCAGCCTGTGCTAGTGCCAGCTCTGGTGTGAAGATGTGGATGCTGGTTATGTGGAGTGTCTCCTCCTCCCACAGGGCAGAAAGGGGCCTATGGAGTCAATTAGACAGGGATGGAGCTCCTGAGAAGTGTGCAATGGGTGGCAGACCAAGAATCTCAGGTTGTGTTAGAGGGTGAAAACACGCTGCATGCAGCCAGAAGGATCCCTACAACTGGTGCCCCTGGATTCCATGTCTGGGGGGTGGGGGACCACAGGTGAGTTCCCCAGGGGTGTGGGGTGATTGTCTGCCAGTGGCAGCAGTGGCAGGCTGCTCTTTACTTTCAAGTGTGTCTCCATGTCTGAGTCTGGCTCCTTCGTCATACTTATACCACTTCAGAGCAGGGGCTGTAGTTTTGTCACCTCTTTGTAAGCCCCATGCCTATGTAGGACTTGACCCAGAGTAGGCTCCATGATGCTGAATGGGTAAGCTAAAGGATAAATGCATGGAGCAGAGGGCAGATCCCGAGGGCCAACAAGATGCAAGGAAGGGCACGGCTGTCAAAAGCTGAGAAGAGATGAGCCCCTTCATCATTAGCCATTGAGACAATGTTCTGCCCCAAGTGCAGGGTTTGGAACAAACCAGAGGTGAAGCTCGATGACTCACAATGAAGTTATTGTCATTAGACAAAAAATCTTTTCAATGGTGGGAAAAGAATAAAAACTTGGCCCAGGCGGTTTAAATGAATATCCCAAACATCCGATAAGCAGCGAGAAGCAAAGGAAAAGAATCCCTCAGCCAGAAATACTGCAGAACCTCTGAAGGCCAGTTCAGGGTGGTCTTCCAAGAGGCCCCCCAGGGAGAGCCAGAGGGCTCCCCATAGCCCAGGCAAAGCCCACTGTGGCTGGGAGGACGTTCAGAGACCCCAAACACTGCAGAGAGCACGGTGCCCACCTACCTCTACCACCCAGTATATAGTTCAAAAGAAAATGATTTTATACACTAAAAGGAGGGTGCAGAAGTCCAATAAAGTTTTAATTTCCCTCCAAATGACTGCCTCAGAGCTTTTTATGAAATATCAAAAATCAGATCCTATTTTAAATACTATTTTTAGTGTCACAGCCTTCCTCAGTGCATGTACTGAGTGTTTCTCTTTATTTCATTCCCACGTGGGGCTTTGGGGCCTTCCGGAAAACACCCCCAAGAACTCTGGAGACAAGCCGTCCCCAAAGAAAATAGTACCAAATGAGGGATCCCCTGCTCCTCTGAGTGACCACTGCCCTGTTCTCTTCATGAGGTCCCCACACTGCCCCACACCAGCCCTGGTTTGGCATAGAGTGGCAACCCCTGACCAGGTGGAACTCCCAGGAGAAGCCCTCAGTAAGTTCCAGGGTGGTCTGGCCTTGTGAATACAGGGGATTCCATGAATTCTGGCTTCCTGAGAAAGTCAGCCAGACCCCAAGAAGTTCCAGTGCTTAGTGTTCCTCAAACAATCACTCTCAGAGACACCAAAAGCAAATTGTCTAGAAAATGAGAATTTATGGAAGAATAGATGCTACTGACATCTGTAGTCAGGAATAGTTTGGGTGCAAGCAACAGAATTTACTTAATCCGGAAGGGGAACATAATCAAACACATACAGGAGTCAGCGAGAGTTTAAGAAAGTGGAGTCTAGAGTCAGACATAACAAAAACCAAAACCAAACCCACTGCCATCAAGTCAATTTAAGCTCATAGCGACCGTAGAGCACGGAGTAGAACTGCTGCACAGGGTTTCCAAGGCTGTAATCTCTGCAGAAGCAGACTGCTACATCTTTCTCCCACAGAGCAACTGGTGAGTTCAAACCACCAACCTCTCAGTGAGCAGCCGAGTGCATAACTGCTGTGCCACCAGGACTCCTTCAGAATCAGACATGTTGTTGTTAGATATGTATACATAAACCGAAACAAAATCCACTGATGTTGAGTCCATTCCAACTCACAGTGACTCTATAGGACAGAGTAGAACTGCCCCATAGGGTTTTCCAGGCTGTAATATTTTGTAATCTTTATGGAAGCAGACTGCCACATCTTTCTCCCTAGGAAGTGGGTGGGTTCGAACTGCCGACCTTTTGATTAGCAGCTGAGCACTTTAACAACTGCACAACGAGGGCTCCTATATATATAGATATATATATAGACCACCACGTCTCTGTCAGTTTGTTGTACTGTGGGGACTTGTGTGTTGCTGTGATGCTGGAAGCTATGTCATCGGTATTTAGATACCAGCAGGGTCACCCATGCAGGACAGGTTTCAGCTGGGCTTCCACCCTAAGACAGACTAGGAAGAAGGACCTGGCGGTCTAATTCTGAAAAGCATTAGCCAGTGAAAACCTTATGAATAGCAGCGGAACATTGTCTGATATACTGCTGGAAGAGGAGCCCCCCAGGTTGGAAGGCGCTCAAAACATGACTGGGGAAGAGCTGCCTCCTCAAAGTAGAGTCAACCTTAATGACATGGTTGGAGTAAAGCTTCCAGGACCTTCATTTGCTGATGTGGCACGACTCAAAATGAGAAGAAACAGCTGCAAACACCCATTAATAATGGGAATCTGGAATGTACGAAGTATGAATTTAGGAAAATTGGAAATCGTCAAAAATGAAATGGAACACATAAACATCGATATTCTAGGCATCAGTGAGCTGAAATGGACTGGTATTGGCCATTTTGAGTCGGACAATCATATAGTCTACTCTGCTGGGAATGACAACTTGAAGAGGAATGGTGTTGCATTCATCGTCAACAAGAACATTTCAAGATCTATCCTGAAGTACAACGCTGTCAGTGATAGGATAATATCCATATGCCTACAAGGAAGACCAGTTAATACGACTATTATTCCAATTTATGCACCAACCACTAGGGCCAAAGATGAAGAAATAGAAGATTTTTATCAGCTGCTAAGGTCTGAAATAGATCGAACATGCAATCAAGATGCATTGATAATTACTGGTGATTGGAATGCGAAAGTTGGAAACAAAGGAGAAGGATCAGTAGTTGGAAAATATGGCCTTGGTGATAGAAACAATGCCGGAGATCGAATGATAGCGTTTTGCAAGACCAATGACTTCTTCATTGCAAATACCTTCTTTCGCCAACATAAACAGCAACTATACACATGGACCTCGCCCGATGGAACACACAGAAATCAAATTGACTACATCTGTGGCAAGAGATGATGGAAAATCTCAATATCATCAGTCAGAACAAGGCCAGGGGCCGACAGTGGAACAAACCATCAATTGCTCATATGCAAGTTCAAGCTGAAACTGAAGAAAATCAGAGCAAGTCCACCAGAGCCAAAATATGACCTTGAGTATATCCCACCTGAATTTAGGGACCATCTCAAGAATAGATTTGACGCATTGAACACTAGTGACCGAAGACCAGACGAGTTGTGGAATGACATCAAGGACATCATCCATGAAGAAAGCAAGAGGTCACTGAAAAGACAGGAAAGAAAGAAAAGACTAAGATGGATGTCAGAGGAGACTCTGAAACTTGCTCGAGCGTCGAGCAGCTAAAACAAAAGGAAGAATTGATGAAGTAAAAGAACTGAACAGAAGATTTCAAAGGGCCTCTGGAGAAAACAAAGTAAAGTATAATGGCATGTGCAAAGAGCTGGAGATGGAAAACCAAAAGGGAAGAACACGCTCGGCGTTTCTCAAGCTGAAAGAACTGAAGAAAAAATTCAAGTCTCGAGTTGCAATAGTGAAGGATTTCATGGGGAAAATATTAAATGATGTAGGAAGCATCAGAAGAAGTTGGAAGGAATACACAGAGTCATTATACCAAAAAGAATTAGTCGATATTCAACCATTTCAAGAGGTGGCATATGATCAGGAACCGATGGTACTGAAGGAAGAAGTCCAAGCTGCTCTGAAGGCATTGGCGAAAATCGAGGCTCCAGGAATTGATGGAATATCAATTGAGATGTTTCAACAAACAGATGCAGCGCTAGAGGTGCTCACTCATCTATGCCAAGAAATATGGGAGACAGCTTTCTGGCCAACTGACTGGAAGAGATCCATATTTATACCTATTCCCAAGAAAAGGTGATCCAACCCAATGTGGAAATTATAGAACAATATCATTAATATCACACACAAGCAAAATTTTGCTGAAGATCATTCAAAAATGGCTGCAGCAGTATATCGACAGGGAACTGCCAGAAATTCAGGCCAGTTTCAGAAGAGGACGTGGAACCAGGGATATCATTGCTGATGTCAGATGGATCCTGGCTGAAAGCAGAGAATACCAGAAGGATGTTTACCTGTGTTTTATTGATTATGCAAAGGCATTCGACTGTGTGGATCATACCAAACTATGGATAACACTGTGAAGAATGGGAATTCCAGAACCCTTAATTGTGCTCATGAGGAACCTTTACAAGGATCAAGAGGCGGTTGTTCGTACAGAGCAAGGGGATTCTGATTGGTTTAAAGTCAGAAAAGGTGTGCGTCAGGGTTGTACTCTTTCACCTTACCTATTTAATCTGTATGCTGAACAAATAATATGAGAAGCTGGACTATATGAAGAAGAACGAGGCATCAGGATTGGAGGAAGACTCATTAACAACCTGTGTTATGCAGATGACACAACCTTGCTTGCTGAAACTGAAGAGGACTTGAAGCACTTTAATGAAGATCAAAGACCACAGCCTTCAGTAAGGATTACACCTCAACATAAAGAAAACAAAAATCCTCACAACTGGACCAATGAGCAACATCATGATAAACGGAGAAAAGATTGAAGTTGTCAAGGATTTCATTTAACTTGGATCCACAATCAACAGCCATGGAAGCAGAAGTCAAGAAATCAAAAGACGCATTGCATTGGGCAAATCTGCCACAAAGGACCTCTTCAAAGTGTTGAAGAGCAAAGATGTCACCCTGAGGACTAAGGTGCACCTGACCCAAGCCATGGTATTTTCAATCACATCATATGCATGTGAAAGCCGGACAATGAATAAGGAAGACTGAGGAAGAGTTGATGCCTTTGAATTGTGGTGTTGGCGAAGAATATTGAATATACCATGGACTGCCAAAAGAACGAAGAAATCTGTCTTGGAAGAAGTGTGACCAGAATGCTCCTTAGAGGGAAGGATGACAAGACTGCATCGTACATACTTTGGACATGGTGTCAGGAGGGATCAGTCCCTGGAGAAGGACACCATGCTTGGCAGAGTACAGGGTCAGCAGAAAAGAGGAAGACCCTCAACAAGGTGGATTGACACAGTGGCTGCAACAATGAGCTCAAGCATAACAATGAGTGTAAGGATGGCGCAGGACCGGGCAGTGTTTTGTTCTGTTGTGCATAGGGTCGCTATGAGTCGGAACCGACTCAATGGCACCTAACAACAACAACAACAACGTGAGGACCAACAAGATGCTCACACATGCACGTGCACACACACCAATATGCACACACACCTGCCCACACCCTCACACACATACACACTGCTTAGCACAGGAAGTACAGCTGTGAGCATTTGACCATGGAATACACTCAGTGTCATGCCAGTAAATATTTAGAAACCAGGTTGCTGGGGGGAAAAATAATAAAAAAGCAGCCCTGCATTTACAAATTTCCATGAAGTATACCCTCCCACTTTGGTGGATTTTAAGCTCCCAGCATGATGTCACGAAATGTGGAGCTGGGAAGAGATGAGCAATCAGCTCTCATAAGCCATGACGCACCGGCTCCTGCATGCCACTGGCTTCATGGGCGGTGCCACACCACCCAAAGCAGCCAGTTTGATGGACAATGGAGGAGCCTTTTGAAGGAGCAGCTGAAGCACCACCTTGGAGATTATACCTTGTAAGCATTAGGTGCCCTCCTCCAGGACCTGGTATCCATCCTAAACCACTGGACATTTGATGGCTCTGTGTTCCCAATAGGTAGAACACATGAGTCCAAGAACCAAGAGGTAGGAGGAAGGGCAGGCCCACTCACCATCACCCCCAGTGACTGACTGAAGGAGCTTTTCCTTCGCTCCCCACAGCTTTAGGCTCTGTAGTCCTAGATGTCTGCATTCCCAGAGAGAAATCTTTCCCCAGGGACACAGGAAGAGCCCCCTCAACCTTCAACTATGACTGCCTCTTGGTAACTCCAGGCTCCTCATGCCAAGATGTTAAAAAGACAGCAGGTTTTTAAAAAATGGCAGTATTATAGGAGTAATTGGCCTATTAATTAGGGTAATTGACCCTGATCATCAGGAGGGGGAGGGCTGCTGCCACATGGTAGGGACAGGGAAGGCTACAGTTTCAGCTCTGTATGCTCCCCTATCTTAGGCTGAGTTCTCTAGAGAAGCAAAACCAGTAAAGAGTATAAATATATATAGAGAGAGAGAGATTTATATCACGGAAATAGCTCATGAAGTTGTAGAGGCTGGAACATCCCAAGTTTGTGGGTCAGGCTGGAGGCTTCCCCTGATTCACGTAGCCACAGGGGCTGGTGAACCCAAGATCGGCATGTCAGACAGCAGGGCTCTGGCTCACAGGCTGGGAAGACCAATGAATCCGAAGATTGCCAGGCAAGACCAAAGGCAAGCTGCTAGTTCAAGTTCCGAGAGCCAGAGGTCAGGCATCAGGAGCCAGCTGCAGGATCCAGAGCGAGCAAAAGCCCACAAGCCTTTCCAGAAAGTTCACTATATTGGATGTAGGCCACGCCCCCATGGAAACTCCATTTCAACCGATTGGCTACTTACAGCAGATCCCATCATGGAGGTGATCACATTATATCAAATCTCATCATGGAAGTGTTCGCATCATCGCATAACTGCCAAACCACTGAGAATCATGCCACAGACAAGTTGACACACAACCTTAAGGACCACAACCCCCAACCACGTGTGATGGTAAATAAATAGGTGGAACAGCTACTCACAGAGACGGGCATGATGACCAGAGGCTTGACCCCTCAGAGAGAGGGCCGGGATCATCCACCAGACACAAGCCTAGACCAGCAGAGGTGAAACCAGGAGAGAAGGGAATGGAGGGTGGGTGGAGGGGAAGACCCGTGCCACTTTGGTCTTCGAGAGGAGCTGCAATGGGACAAGGGCATAAGGATGCTGTAGTTCATCCCCCAACCTGTTCTCTCAAGTTTCCCCTGGAAAAAGATCAGCCAAAATCCCGGAGCAGTTGATTTCCCAGACTTGGTAAATGTATCTGATGAAGTAAATGGCTCTGAGCAGCAAAGGGGTGGACTGTAGCGGACACTGTGATGTGCCGCTCAGATGCAGCCTTGAAGACCAAGGCTCCCATTGCACCAGCTGCCTGGAATGCTGCCTGCTGATGGCCCAGAGCTGAGCCTCTCTCTGGCAATTTCCCTAGACCAAAGGGAGCTGCCCTGTGCAAGGCCGCACCTCCTTCCACCGCTAGCCCCACCTCATGACTAACCATGTGGGGATACAGAGGCTTGAACTCTTGCCTCGATGTGCGCAGGACAGCTCCAAAGGGCCATCCCAGCTCCATAGCTCTTCACGAGACAGCCTGAGGTCTCTGCTGTGACTGTATCTCAGCTCAGCTTCTCCCTCCTCTGACCTGTGCTCCTCATGTACTTTTAGGTGTTGTCCCTCCCCCTCAAAAAACAAGCTTGCTGCCTTTGAGTAGATCCCAACTCATAGCAACCCTGTAGGACAGAGTGGAACTGCCCCATAGGGCTTCCAAGGACTGGCTGGTGGATTCAAACTGCTGCCCTTTTGGTTAGCAGATGTAACTCTTAACCACTGTGCCGCCAGGGCTCCTGCTGGTCCCCAAAGCACCCTTCAGTATGCTGTATATAAATCTCTGTCTCCAGGTCTGTTTCTTGCAAGCCCACCTTAACACACCGCAGTAGCAAGACCCCAAAATAACTGGAATGGTGCTCTGACCAGGTATAAAGAGAGAAGACAGGCAGAGGAAGCCCTCAGCTCTGTCTGTATCATGCCCTGGGTAGAAACGTGGTGCTCATAATGGCTCTGACAGCCGTCACCTATAACCCCTGAATGCCTAATAGGTAATCTCTCTCTGCAAACCCTCAGGACCCTCCCTCCAGGGAATAAGGGCAGGTGGATACCAGGAGCAAGGTCCCCAAGGGGAAGGCACTGTTGTTCTTAAGTTCCAAGGAGCCATCGATAATTCCTGGTGAAAGAAGAGCCTGTCTACGTGGCATATTTTGATGTATGGTGCGTGTGCTTTTAATTAGTGGCACACAAAAAAAATCTGTTCGCTTCCTCCCTTTCGAGGGGTTTCGGGAGAATTAGCTGCCTGCGACCCAGCCAGCGAAAAAGGCAAACTGCTTCTGAGAGTGAGTTTGGAATTCTGGACCGGGATTTTCAGCATGGTTCTGAGCCAAACTTCCATTCCTCCAGGAAAACATCTGAAATTGTACTGAACACCAGCGAAAAAAATCATTCTGTATACACGCTTTGGGCAAACTTCGCGCTGGAATGAATCTTGAACGTAGAGTCAGGCCTGCCAGGATTTAGACAGGCTGGAGATGAATTTCCTAAATGCAGTTTAGACTTGGTAAGGGACGAGTCCTCTGGGTGGAAAGAAAATTGTCTGGTAGTTTTCATTCAACCGTGTTCTCTGAAGCCCTAGGGGTCCACTGACAGAGCTGGGAGGCTGCAGCTTGAGGGGGTGGGGTGCAGGTCAAGTGGTAGGGGGTATGAAGGTGGGGGGGCTGCAAACTCCCCCTTAGACATCAACTCAAGCAACCTCACTTCAGCTTATTTCATACCCTAGACTTGTACATCTGATTGCACATGACAAAGGGGCCCATCGCTAAGGAAATGCAGAGGAATGCCACCCCACAAATGACAGCTGTGTTCTCACAAGGGCCCAGTCATAAGGCTGAGAAGCAAGAAGGGGCTCACAGCCACATGTCCATTGGTCCCTGAGCCGCCCAGTTCCACGTCGGCAGCACGCTGGGGCGACATGGGTGGGGGAAGGGTAACCACGGCAACCCCTCCCAGTCATCGTGAAGTGATTCTTTCGCAATATACAACTGCTGTGTTTATAGGAAGCCTGCTGACCGTATATTCTGGTTTTCCATGCACAATACTTCACTAGGAAAGAATGCAGAACCCACCAGAAGGAGCGCACACTGCAGTTTCTGCAGTCAACCAGGTCTCGTCCCAGGAGCGGGGGAGTGAGGGATGGGGCTTCTCTGTTCTCCCTGCGACCGGAGAAGGCATTGCCCCAAAACAGAGCCACTACCTGGAGCAGGGTCCCAAGAGTAGACTCCCTGAGACAAGAGGGACACTGGACGTGCCCGTGGCAGGTCTGACTTCTGGAATGGAGCCAATCCTCAGGGCAACCACTGGCCAGACGAGTCCTCAGGGAGTCTCCCTGCTGTGGAGACCATGAGCACCTCTCTGTGGCCTCAGTCTGCTCTGGTCCCCTGGGGAAGGTGCGCCTACACACTCGTGTCTTGCAAAGTTCAAATTTAGGAAGGGAAGGATGAGCTTCAGATGCTAAAAATAATCTTTGGGGGTTTTCAAGGAAAAGCAGTGGGCCTGCTTCTGGGCCAGTCAGCAGAGCTCTTGTCACCCTTGATGGCCGCCTTGGATGGACGTGACAGCCGAGCTGTTCCTGCTCGGGACGTGGCTGTGATTTCCTGAGACCTGGAAATCCGGATGCTCTAGCTGAGCCTCTCCAGCAGAGAGAAATGAGTTTCAGGGAAATGAACGTTGTTTTGTGGGATGTGTGATGATTTTATGAAAACTGCACAAACCCACAAAGTAGTATTTGGTGAGTGAGCACCAAGCACACACTCAGGGCCAAGCAAGGGGACACGACCACCTCCCCGGAGCCAGGCTGCGTCCCCTCCAGCACCCCCTCTGCCCCTCCCCAGAGTGACCTCGACGCTCCGAGATGGTGCAATGTGTGCATTTGACACCTGGGTCCCTTTGCTCCAGGTGTATCGGAGCCGTCCACGTTTTGGGTAAGATGCTGTTCATTAACTCCTATTGCCGTCTAACCACGTTGCAGCCTTTTAAGAAAAAAAAAAAAAGAAAATTCACTTGGAGGTGTTTGAAGGCAGAAATCCTGCCTGCCAGCTGGGACCATTCTCCCCGAGAGCAGGGGGCTGTACCACAGGGATACATGGGAAGCAGGCTGGGTTGGGGTCTCCCTGGATAAGAAGCAGTGGCCCTGCTCTCCACTCTGCCAAGTCAGCCCTTCCACAGCCAATCTTCCGGGGCCCGGGAGCCTGGGAGCCTGGAAGCTGAAAGGACGGCCTCCAGGGCAGCCCACTCCTGGGGAGGGACAATGCCTGATTCTGCTCCCTGCTCCCTGTCCTCAGTGGAGGATGGACGGCACCCATCTGTGACTCACACCACTGGTATTTTTAGCTGCCTCCAATGAGCCCCTGGAAGGGAATCTCAGTTATTAAAGGCTATGCTAATTACAAGCCGAACCTCCTGCAGCTGGTCACCGGGAGCCGTAGGGTGGAGCGATCCTTTCACTTCACTCCGTTTCTAGGTTTCTGTCCATGCTATGAGGGACAGACGCTGGTCTAGGATTCCAAAGACAACCATCGCCTCTTGTCCGCACCGCACACTGTGCAACGCCTTCAGCCCTCCTCCTCAGCTATAACCCGGCATCTTCCCACCCAAATCCAGGCACCAATGCCAGGGAGGAGGCTTCGAATCCAGAAAGGGGCTTACTACAGATGGGCTGATCACGGCTACCCCGCCCAAAGGCTTGCTCTCAGAATTACTATATAGTAGCTACAGCTTCCCTATGAATGAACGCCAGGATGCGCACAGGAAGAACAGAACCCATTTGTAAAACAATAAAAACGTAAAAGGTAAATAAAATATTTCATTTGCATTTAGCAAGAGGGGGCCCTAGATGGTGCAAATGGTTAAGCCTGGGCTGCTCACCAAAAGGTTGGAGATCCTAGTCTACCCAGAGGTGCCTTGGGAGAAAGGCCTGGCAATCTACTGCTGAAATCCACAGCTCCACTCTGACACACATGGGGTCTCCACGAGTTGGAGCCCGCTCCACGACATAACTCATGCCATGCCACCAAGGCTCATGCCATGCCACCAAGGCTCCGGACATCTTGTGTGTGCGTGTGTCTATACATGTCACACATATTATTTAAAAAGCAATGGACTGGATCTGTATGAAGAAAGTTTGAAAACTCCACCGTAAGACAAAAATGGGAGAAAAGAGAAAATTCCTCATGGATAAGAGGCTTATTAACATCAAATGTCATTTCCTCCTAAGTTATCCACTAATCCAATCAATCCCACTAATTAAAATGCCAATAGTGTTCCCTGTGGTGGGAAGTAGGGGCAGTGAACTTGACAAAATGGTTGTTTGGTTCAAATGGAAAAATGAATTCATGAGACTAGACCAGAAAATTCTGCTGCAGTAATGACGTGGACTAGGTAATCCCCGGGCTATTAAAGCCACGGCACTTAAAACAGCTAGATAACAGAGATTTAGACAGACCGACGGAACCGAGCAGAGCCCAGAAACAAAGCCAAAAAAACATGTGGCATCTGGTATATGATGGATTGGCAGGGGAAGATGGGACACCCCATAAACTGTGGTGGGGCAAACGGCCAGACATTTGGGGGGAAAGCGTAAAGAATAACCAAACCCCTCCCTCCTTCCGTACACCAAAACAAATTCCGGAAGGAGAGAGGTTTCAACGTGAAAAAAGAAACCATACCAAGCAGAGAAAAAGTACGTGTGGATTTATAATGCGGTCTTGGAGTGGGGAAAATCATTCCAGACAATACAAAAAAATCTTCATCAGAAAATATTGATAGACTGGAATACATAAAATGCAAAGGTTCTATATAACACATATACAATACTGCCCAGCTTTTATACAGGTACTTGTATGTGAGTGTGCATGCATGTAACACATACATGTTATATATGCTTTATGTATGCGTGTGTGTGTGTTCTTGTTGTTGTTGGGTGCCGCCAAATCAATTCCAATTCATAGTGACCCTATAGGACAGAATAGAACTGCCCCATAGGGTTTCTGAGGAGCGCCTGGTGGATTCAAACTGCTGACCTTTTGGTTAGCAGCAGGATATATATATATTTAAATACAAAGACAACCTGGCAAAAATAAAGTTTGCTACAGGATATACCCATTGCCGTCAAGTTGATTCCAACTCACAGTGACCCTATAGGACAGAGTATAGGTGCCCCAGAGGGTCTACAAGGCTGTAACCTTTATGGAAGCAGACTGCCACAGCTTTCTCCCGAGGAGCAGCTAGTGGGTTCGAACTGCCCGCGTTTCGGTTAGCAGCCAAGTGCTTAACCACTGCGCCACCAGGGCACCGCTACAGGATATAAAAAAAAAAAAAAAAACAGGATATACCAGGACTTAATTCCTTAATACATACCGACAGCTTGTACAAATGATAAGGAAAATAGGCAGGGACAATTCACAAACCGTCAATTCACAAAAAACAAAAACAAAGAGCCCACAATTATATAAAAAGATGCACAACTGAACATGAATTATTTTTCACGCATCATACTGGCAAAAACCAGTGCGTCTGTCCTACCTAGTGTTGCTGAGGGCGGAGGGGAAAAGGCCGCCTGGAAGGCCAGCCTGGGAGCATCAGTTAGGGTATTCGTTATTCCGGCAATTTGGTAATACGAGTCAACATTTAAAATGCACATACCCTTCAACCTGGCAACTAGGTTTACTTATCTTTACGAAATAGGCCAAGGTACTGGGGGAAGAAAGCTCAGCACCCCACCGCTCATAGAGGCAGAAACACTGAAAACGTTGGCCTCGTTGATCGAAACACTTAACAGGCCATGTCACTGAACTAACTGTGCGCGTAGACATTGTTGAACAGGTGCACGTTGTGCTGTGTACATTCTCAACAACAACAAAAAAATGAAGTAAAAGAAAATATTAATGAAACCAAAACATCTATAGCACCAGGGCGGATGCTGTTCGGAGCGTCCGCACAGCCCTGTGGGCTACACACCTGTCGTCACCTCATGTCACAGACCAGAAGACAGAGGCACCGAGAGCCTGAGCAGCTGACCAAGGCCACAAAGCAGGAAGCAGGGGGCTGACTGTGTCCTGGGATTGAAGGGCAGCAGAGTGACTAGGACAGGAGCGCGAGCCGCCCAGTAGGGAGTTTGGTGTGCGGTGAATGCTCAGTGGCAGGAGCCTGTGCTGTTATTATCCCAGTGGGCTTTGGGTGTTCTGGTTAATGGTACTTTATCGAAGGGATTTATATCATCCCTCCAAAAAGTTTAAGGTTGATTCTGCTTAACTAAGCATTCTGACTAACAGCAAATTGCAGGGTGGACCAGACGCGGGCGGGCAGTACCGTAAAACAGGCAGATTGGGTTCTGATCTGAGATATACAGGAGGCCACAGAAGGTTCCAGAGTCCCAAGCACTGGGAGGCTCTGTTGACTCAGGATGTGGGGCTTTTTCCTCGCAAGCAGGGGCGCAGCCCCTCTGGCCAGTTGACCAAGAAGCCACGGCCAGGAGCTCACCCAAGTGTGACCCTTCTCTCCTGCACAGAACATTGCTCCCCAACAAGGCCACAGGGGCTCCAGGCGCACTCAGCCATTTCCAGGAAGTTATATGAGGCAGGTCATAAAAGTTGGGAGTGCTCCCCCTGGGTTCTGGTCCTGGAGCCATTCCAGACCGCCTCCCACACCCATTTGCGGGGCTTCGGGGGATTTTCCTTCTAGGGGAACCAGATAATCAATAAGGGGTTTGTCCACAGATGAGATGGTGTCCTCCAGCACACTAAAAGCCGTGACTCAGGCATCTCCTTGAGGACAGTGTGGCAGTCACTCTGGGGGATGGAACAGGGTCTGGGAAGGCCACAGCCTCAGCCCCTAGGCAGCCACAGATGGGGGTAAGCAACACCACATGTCCACAGTTCCTGGGTGCTTTCTCAGAGACACACAGCCCCGAGCACATCCCTGTGCCACCTCCAGGGCCCCCAGGACTCTAGTAAGGGGCGGTCACCAAGGGCCACTAGGGAGGCCAGAGCAGGGGCATGGAGTCCACTAACTGTTGAGTCAGGTCAGGGTCACCCCACAACATCTGGTCTACTCCTCCCACCATGCCACGACCCCCAAGTCAGAGAGGGGTACTCAGTCAGGGACAAAGAGCCTCCTCATAGGAGAAGATTCCACCTCTCCGTGGGGCAGGCCCAAGTGGGAACGGAAGGGCAGGCACAAACCTGACACTCCCCTGGTGAGGAAGCCATGGTGTGACCCCGTTCAGCCTGACCCATCGAGGTCCCTTCAGAAAAACCAAAGCCGGGGCAATGAGAGGTGGTGGGAGCAGAAGCCTCCTGGGAGGCCTGGGAAAGCACCCATCCCCCCTTAGTCCTCAGTTTCCCCAATTGGAGATCTCACAGGGCCTCTCAGCCAGGCATCCCCAGGCTTCCCCAGGCCTCCCAGTCTTCTCCCTGAGTGGTGAGGTATGTTGGGGTGGGGGACAGCTGGCTTCTGTGGGACCACTGAGGGACAGGGAGATTCTAGCAGGGGGCAGGGCAGAGGCAGGTTGAGGCAGAGCAGATGGCCGGGCGGGGAGGATGGAGAGAAGGCCATGAGGTGATCCAGGGAGCACCAAGGAGGGGTTTCCTGCAGCCCATGCCCCTGGGAGGACACTGGGCCAGCACCGCTGAGCAGACGTGGTCCAGGCCTGCCACCGCCAGGCCCAAAAGCCCCAAACCCCAGAGGGCAAGCCCTGGCCCCAGCCCCCAGGCCAAGTCCCCTACCCCGCCCATCCTCTGCTCCCACCACCACAGCTGGGGAGCAGCTGTTTGCCTCCTAATCCTCCCCACCCCCACATCCTTTGCTTAGAGTACTTTTTGCTCCGGTTGGAATTTTGATCCAAATGGTAAATATTTTATTTCCATCTGTGCACTCCCATACAGAGGCCTTTAACACAACACAGAAAACACCCCTTGAATCACGATTGGGCGCAGGAGTCGAGAAGCCAAGCGAGCTGAGCAGCCAGAGGGCCAGTGTTTGGCTCACCCGTCACCACTGCAGAACCAGCGCCTTCATCTGGACTAGGATCAGGAGGGAGATTGCTCCCTCCCTCTCTGGGGGCCCACTTAAGCCTGGGAGATGATGTCATTAGTGAAGCAAGCAGGAAGCCCCCTGGGTTTCCTTCAGTCCTGCCTGGCCCTCGGGCACACCCCTGCTGAAACCCCTGCATGGAACGGACACAGGCGTATGAGTCTGAACTTGGGGAACCTTCCCATGCTGGGCCAGCTGGATGTTACTTCCCTCTCTGAACACTGGTTTCCCCTTCTGTTACCTGGAGGTGACAGTGGAACCCGTTCCACAGACGACCCAAAGTGCTAAATGAAATAATGCCTACAGCATGGTTTGCCCACAGCAAAGGCCACTGCAAGAGGCCTCTATGAACCTGGAACTAGAGAAATTCAGCCCACCCCATTCAGCTTACTGATGGGGAAGTAGAGTCAAAAACATGTTGATTGGTTTGGACTGAGCTCCCTGGGTTACTAACTTAATTAATGGCTGTAGGGCACACAAGGGGAGCTGCTGAGCCATAAAGCAAAACCTTGGAGTTGTACCAGCACTGTATCCCCCAAGTCTATTAAAGGATGACCAACCCCTTTGGGTGTGTCCCTCCTAAGAAGAAATCAAGTAACCAAGTTGCTGTTTGTTCACATGATGATAGCTCTAACCCACTAGAGCCAGAGAGCAGTCACAGGTGTCTTCTACCTGGCCAACACACCACCGTGCCAACCTACCATCAAGCCAGTGCACCACCGTGCCAAGGTGCCATCACGCCAACCCACCACCCCAAGGTCATTTACCAATGGAAGCTGGAGCTGAGAGACTCCGGCTGATGGGGCAGCAATATGGGGGACAACCTGCTCTCCTGTTCACCACTGGACCCACAGGTCTCTTAAGGAAGTTGACACCCGAGAACAGCTGCCTTATAAATGCTGTTTTTATTAATTTTCTGGAAGATGGGGCTTGAATTTCCATGTGACTGGCCTTGTGGGATCTGGGGAGGGAGGGCTCAGGTGCGAGAGTTGGTCCCTCTGCGGTACCTGGCGCCCTTGTTTTTATTTATTCCCGCACTATTTGTTTAATCGTCTCCAGCCTCAGGTTCCAACAGCAGGGATGGAAGGAGCAAGCTGGTGGCAAAGTGTCACGACCGGGTTCTCGGGATGAGATTCCAACTTGGAGCAGCTGGAAGAGTTGGGGGAATGTCTGAAGGACGCAGGACGGTGAGGCCTCTGGGTGGGTGGAAATCACGTTGCCGTTCTAGAATGTGCTTAAGCGTTCCAGAAACGTCCACTGCCGGGAGAGGGCTGCATAGTTCATGAGCACAGGGAGGAGGTCTCGCAAAACGTGCAGCAACAGAGCCATGCAGGACGGAGACAAAGCCTGTCCCCCTTCTCGTTTCAGCAGTGTGTGGTTTTCTAAGGCTTCAGTAAAACTGCTAAGAAGGATAGAACAGCCGAGGTCACTTGGAACGGGAGGCCAGGGCGTGGACAGGGATGAAGTCATGCAGCCAGCGCTGCCGGGCGCACACCCCACATGGCAGCTGCTGCCCAGGGCGCCGCTCGGGGTGCAGTGCGGCCACACATCAGTGCTCACAGGCAGGGCACCGCGCCTGGCCCCACGAACAGAGACGGGGGTACGAGCTCTTTCCTTTGCTCAAAGGCACTGCCGCCAGTGAAGTGAGGAAGGCCCAGCACCGGCAGCACAGGAGCCCAGGTATCTCACCCGACAGGAGCCCAGGTATCTCACCCAACAGGAGCCCAGGTACCTCACCCGACGGGAGCCCAGGCATCTTGCCAGAGGGGAGCCCAGGCATCTCGCCAGAGGGGAGCCCAGGCATCTCGTCCGACGTGAGCCCAGGTAGCTCGCCAGACGGGAGCCCAGGTACCTCGCCCAACGGGAGCCCAGGTACCTCGCCCGACGGGAGCCCAGGTATCTCGCCTGAGGGGAGCCCTGGTACCTTGCCTGACAGGAGCCCAGGTATCTCGCCCATAGCAGCTTAAAAATATTAAGACACAATTGTTTGGTGTGGAGGTAAGGTGTTTGGGCTCTGGAGCTAAGCTCTCCCACTGCCGTGGGCCCTGGGGCAGGTCACTTAACCTCTATGCCTCGGTTTCCTCATCTGTCTAACGGAAATAGCAAAGCCCTTGCCTCGTGGGATAGTTTGAGGTAGTGGTGGCTCAGAGGCAGAACTCTCACCTTCCACGCAGGAAACCCCGGCTGAATTCCCAGTCAGTGCACCTCGCGTACGGCCACCACCCGTCTGTCAGTGGAGGCTTGCATGTTGCTGAACAGATGTCAGCGGAGCTTCCAGACTAAGGTGGACTAGGAAGAAAGGCCTGGCAATCCATTTCTAAAGGTCAGCCAATGAAAACCCCATGGATCTCAGCGGTCTGATCTGCGACTGATCACGGGAATGGCATGGGACTGGGCAGCGTTTCGTCCCATTGTGCCCGGGAGCAGCGTGAGTCGGGGGCCAAGCCCACAGCAGCTAACAGCAACAACATGGGCATAGCTATGTGGATTAAAGGAGCTAAAGTGGGGAAAATGTTTAAGAACATGGCAAGCTCTTCAGAGTGATGCTTAAATTTTAAAAATACGTAAATAAGGAGGCAAGAGCCCTGGCCCTGGGGGAAGCCAGAGGATTACTTATTTCACTCATGAAGAATTCGAGGACTCGGGCCTCAGGGCTGTTCTGCTCCCCAGCTGGTCGGCAGGAACGCTTGGACTCGCTCCTCCATGGGAGGGGAGTAGGGTGCCCCTCCTCCCCAGAACAGTGCTCTTGGGGAAGGAGAAAGAGGGCATGACACTGGGGGTCGTGGGGACATCCCTCCAGCATCCGGCCTCCCCAGGCCACCCTGGGCGGCTCAGAGCTGTGCAAACACCTGCCAAGATTCGTCTGCCTGGCCCGCACATCAGACAAGGTCCCTGCTCCAAGAAAACAGGCACTCAGAGCAGTGCACGTCCCGGCCCCACCCAGAACGGCCTTGTCCACGTCCCCACACCAGTCCAGCTATGTGGGACCACCTTCCAGGCCTAGGGCTCAACCCAGACTGGTCCCCCCACAAACCCACCTAGCCACTCTGCCCCCCAACTCTGGGGCTCCACACTTGCTTTTATTGTTTATTTGTGGGGGCTTTAAAAGCTTTTTTATTTTTAATATAAAATCTTTCAAACACGACAAAAACCATAGAGCAGCTCTGTCCAATAGAACTTTCTGGACGATGAATCTGCTCTAGGTTCCCGCCGCCCAATTCAGCAGCCTCTGACCATAGGGCACTTGGGAGCACATGAGATGTGGCAGTGTGACCGAGGACCTGAATTTTTAATTTTACTTTAATTAGTGTGCGTTTAAATGGCTACATGTGGCTGGCGGCTGCCATATTGGACAGCACAGGCTTAGGGGCGATGACTCGGCTTTAACAAACCCCAACGTTTATAAGTTTCTGTGAAGGTTCAGGACCCCAGAAAAGACCCTGAGACAGGGATGGGAGAAAGAGTTCTTCGTTTACTGGGCGGAGAGAGTACCAACAGGGGCACAAAGAGGGAAGGCAAAGCTGAGGGCGGTGAAGCCAGCTCCCTCAGAGGAGGAATAAAGGAACGAACCAAGGACGTCCAGGACCACCAACGAGGAAGGAATTGACACAACCAAGACTCTGATTTGGACTTCTAGCCTGAATAACCGTGAGGAAATCAATTCCTGTTCTTTACAGCCACCCACTGTGCCTTGTGTTATAGCAGCACTAGGTAAAAGAGCTACCAGCCTTTTATGTTCCCGGGCCCTGGGTCAGGGGCTCAGCCTGTGATGCACCCAGAGCCTGTGGGACCTCATTTGAATAGTGAAATCCTTCCTTCACTTATTCAAAAAGTATCTACAGATCTCTGCCATGAGCTGGACTCTCTGCTTGAGACTGAGGCTATAGCAGTGGGTATGACAGAGAGAGCCCCTGACTCAGGGACCTCAAAGTTGGGTGTGTCCAGCCCAAAATATGCTCAGAGGCTGGTTTCCTTGTGAATCAGTTGGGGCCCCAATAGGAGACAGGAGGCTTGGTCATATCAAGATAACTCCAGGAGAGAGTGTTTGCAAACATACAAAGGGGGATCCCAGGGATAATGGGACAGTGCAGTAACTGAAGGTTATATCCCAGGCCTCAAGGGAAGAGGAGATGGCCCTTCCAGACCCCACAGAGGAAGCCACCTTGAAGGAGCCCAGATGCACAACCAGCCTGAGGCCGCCTGGGGGGAAGGCACCAGGGAAATGCATACCCTGCCTTCCTCTCTCCTCTTCTTTCCTTGCACCTCTGCCCATTGGCTGAGCCCAGGTGGCAAGAGGGCAGGGTGGCCCTTTCAGGTAGCCTACCCGGGTCCAAAGAGGACAGAGTGGGAAAAGGTGGAGCATGGGTATGGAGGGACAAGCAAAAAACATCCAGCACAGTCCACCCCCTTTTATCCCTGAACATCCATCTACGCCTGCCCTCCATCAGGGTGAAAATTTTCATGTCCCCAACACAGAGGCTACACAATGTCCCATCAGCTACCACATCATCATGGTGGTGTCAACAAGACTACAGGTCACGCTCCCATATAAAATGTAAAATTTTAGCTGCTATCAGTACTCTTAGTATAAGGTAGAGTGGAAAGGGAAAAGGGAGAGGATAAACTATTATGTAATTAATAGGACAGAGCCACTTCCATCCTCCTTCAGAAACCGGCCCCAGGCCCAGGTTAATACTACTAGCTTCTTTCTTCCGCCACACGTTCCACGTTCTCCTTAGCCTCTGCCGCAACCTCAGCTAGTGCGGTGACCCAAGACTTCATCTCTAAAGGATTTGTGTCCTTGGTAACCCTACTTTTATTCTTTTCCCTTATGTGGAATTTCTTTTATAAACAACACATGTCAGGGTTTTATATATTTTTCCAATCTGTCAGTATCATTTAACTGGTGAATTTAGCTCTCTTACCTTTGTTGTGATTGTGGATATATTCAAAATTGTTCCAACCATTTATTTTGTACTTTCTATTTATTCTGATTTGTCTATGTCCTCTGCAACCCTTTCTTGCCTTTTTATGGATTAAGATTCTCTTCATTCTATTTTTTTCCCTTCGTTGTTTTCACAGTTATCCACTTTATTCCTATTGGCTTTTAGCAGTTACCCTTAGGGTTTCATACACACACTTAAGTCTAAAATTAATCAATTTCTCTTAGACAATAAGAGGAACTTAGAATACTTCAACTCTTTTCACCCTTTCTAATCTTCCTTGCTTTATATTCTTGTTTTATTTATTAGCCCCTTAAATTAGATGTTGTTTTATACAGTCATGGTGGACAATGTTGATATTCAGGTAGATTTTTTTCTTCCTTTTTAGCATTTCTTATGCACCCTCTGGCTTTGGTAGGCTTTTGTTTCCAACAGCAGCCCCTCCAGCTGCCCTTGGAATAGTGAGATCCATTTTGCCTATAGGCTGGAATTGCCAAAGTGCGTGGGACTGCAAGCCTCCCTTCCTCTACACCGCCCGCCCCAACACCACTCTTAATCATTGCCTGAAGAGTGGGGAAGAGTAAAGGTCCAGCTCCCTTGCTGAGGGTCAGATAGCTCTGAAGTGTAACTTCATTCTAGTTCCCTTGCAGAAGCAGGCAGAAGCCACCCTCTGTGGTTTTGCTGGGAGCACACCCTTGCTTGGCCTCCTCTCTTTCCTTTGCTGTTTCCCCCTCCATCACTGACATGCTGAGGAGCCTTCCCTAGTCAATGTTTGGTAAACATGAGAGTGAATCTAAACAGTTTCTGTGCACACTAGTCCTTCTGGTATCTCATCCTCTCTTCTGGGATCATTTTCTTTCCTCCTGAATTGTATTTTTTATAAGTTTTTTTTAGCTAGGGTCTTGTGGAGATACTCTATCTCAGTTTTGTTTGTCTGAAAATGTCTTTATCCACTCTTATTTAAACGACATTTGATTTACAATCAAAGCTGACTGTTATTTTCTGAACAATTTAGAGATATTTTCCTACTTCTTTTTGGCTTTCATTGCTGCTCTTGGCAAGTTTGTTGTCAGCATAGCTGCTCATTGATAGGGAATCTGTCTTTCCGTTCTGCCTTCTTATGGGACCTTCTCTTTGCGTTTAGTACTAATTTGTTATAATGTGCCTAGGTGTGACTTACCTTTAAAGACCCAGCTCAGCTTTACTGAGATCCCTGAATCTGAGGATACATGTCTTTCATCAGCTTCAGAAAACTCTCAGCTGTTATCTCTTTAATCACTGTCCCTCTCCCATTTTCACCATCCTCTCCTTCTGTGGTCCAATCTGTCCTGTAAGAAGTATAACCAGAGTGCTTCTTAGAAGCAAGGGTGGTGAAACTATGTCTTACATACTTTGGACATGTTGTCAGGACAGGTCAGTCCCTGAAGAAGGACATCATGCTTGGTAAAGTACAGCATTAACGGAAAACAGGAAGACCCTCAAAGAGATGGATTGACACAGTGGCTGCAACAATAAGCTGAAGCATAACAACAATTGCGGGCATGGTGCAGGACCAGGCAGTGTTTTGTTCTGTTGTACGTAGTGTGGTTACGAGTCAGAACTGACTCGGCAGCACCTGAAAACAACAACAACTCCTTCTGGGGTAGCCTACCTCCAAGATGGTAGTCCCTCCCACACTAAATCTGAGCTGACCATGTGTGGTCATGGAATATGGTGGGAGTGATGGTGTCTGACTTTTTACATTGGTCACAAAGGGCATCGTAGCTTCCTCCTTGCTCTCTTGCATCACTCATTCTGGAAGAAGCTGGCCATCATCACCCTGTGGCGAGGTCCATGCAGAAAGGAATTGAGGACCCCAGGAAACAACCAGAAATAATCTCCCCGCCTGTGATTGGAAACCCTGGTGGCGTAGTGGTTAAGTGCTACGGCTGCTAACCAAAGGGTTGGCAGTTTGAATCTGCCAGGCACTCCTTGGAAACTCTATGGGGTAGTTCTACTCTGTTCTATAGGGTCGCTATGAGTTGGAATCGACTCAACAGCACTGGGTTTGGTTTTCGGTTTTGTGAGTGGATCCTTAGCCCCAGTCAAGCCTTCAGTGACTATAGTCCTGCCCAGCATCCGACTATACCCATGAGCAAGACTGCCCAACCAAGATGATCCTGAATTCCTGGTCCATAGAAACAGTGAGAAAAATAAGTGATGACTGTTGTTTTGAACCACTAATTTTTGCAGGAATTTGTTATGCAGCGCTAGATAACTAATATACCTTTGGAAACACTTAAATGCCTCTTAACCACTCTTTCCTATTTTTCATCTCTTTGTTTCTCTCTGCTATTTTCTGAATAATTTTTCACATCTATCTTTGAGTGCAACTGTGTTGAATCTGCTGTTTAATACATTCATTGAGTTTTTAATTTAATTATTATATTTTCTATTTCCAGAAGGACTAATTTGGTTATTTTTCAAATTTTCCTCATATTTTTAAATATTTTCTCTTGACTAATGCCATCTTTTATTTCTTTAAACATTTTAACTGTATTTATTTTATTTATTTATTTTTTGTATCTTATAATTTCGATATCTGAATTCCTTAAGGGTTCAAATCTCTGCTGTTGGCTTTCTCTGCTGACTCTTGCCTGTGCTGGTTGCCATGTATGTTCTGCAGTTTCAGATTGTGAGTTCATGTTTTACTTTTCTCAGTCTTGGGAATGCTGGGGGCCTGTGTTCATTGTGTTTTTCCAGAGAGCATCTGCGTTTGTATGTGTGAGCAATCTTAAACATCTTTAACTTCATTTCCAACCTAACAGTTTTATAAACTATGTTTTAAAAACCCAATGTTGTTGAGTCAATTCCAACTCATAACAACCCTATAGGACAGAGTAGAACTACCCTTTAGGGTTTTCATGGAGTGGCCAATGGAGTCGAACTCCCAACCTTTTGGTTAGCAGCTGAGCTCTTAACCACTGTGCCACTGGGGCTCCATAAACTATATAAACTATATAGGTGGTGTAAATTTGAACACCAAACTCATATAAAGGAAGACATATGGTTACAAATTCTCATGGGCAGAGCAAAGGCCAAGAAATAAGAAAAGGCCCACACAAGCAACAAAATACAGAGAAATTGGATTACATCAAAATTAAAAACTTTTCTGCCACAAACAATACTATCAAGAAAACAAATGGCAACCCACTGAATGGGAGAAAATAATTGTAAATCATATGTCTGATAAGGTACTTGCATCCAGAATACGTGAAGAACTCTTACAACTCAACAACAAAAGACAAATAATGCAATTTTTAAATGACAAAGCATCTGAACAAACTTTTCTCCAAAGACGGTGTACAAATGGCCAATGAGCACATGAAAAGATACTCAGCATCATTAGCCACCAAAGAAACGCACTTCAAAACCACAATAAGATACTTTTTCTTATCCACTCGGATGGCTATGGAAACCCTGGTGGCATAGCGGTTAAGTGCTACGGCTGCTAACCAAAGAATCGGCGGTTCGAATCCACCAGGCGCTCCTTGGAAACTCTATGGGGCAGTCCTACTCTGTCCTGTAGGGCTGCTATGAATTGGAATCGACTTGACGGCGTTGGGTTTTTTAGCGTGGCTATAATAAAAATAAAGATAGACAGTAATATGTGATGGCAAAGAGGGCAAGCAGAACCCTTATACACTACCGGTGCGAATGCAAAATGGTGCAATTACTTTGGAAAACAGTGTGGCAGTTCCTCAAACAATTAAACAGCGTAACCACGTTATCATTGTTCTTAGGTGCCATCAAGTTGGTTCTGACTCAGAGCAACCTGTGTACAACAGAACAAATCACTTCCCGGCCCTGCGCCCTCCTCACAATCAGCTGCCATGGTTGAGCCCATTGGTGCAGCTGCTGTGCCAATCCATCTCACTGAGGGTCTCCCTCTTTTTTACTAAGCATGATCTCCTTCTCCAGGGACTGGTCCCTCCTGATAACACGTCCAAAGTATGTGAGACGAAGTCTAGCCATCCTTGCTTCTAAGGAGCATTTGGTACATATCCAAGAGAAACGAAAACATATGTCCACTGGAAAACTTGCACCCAAATATTTGTAGCAGCGTTGTTTATCATAGCCCAAAACTGGAAACAACCCACACATCCATCACAGGAGGGATGTGTAAATAAAATGTGGCCTATCCTTACAATGAATATTTCTCAGCCACAAAAAGACTGAAGCACTGATAAGTGTTAAAAATTGGACAAATCTTGGAAATATTAGGCTGAATGAAAGAAGCCAGACACAAATGGTCACGTATTGTAGGATTCCATTCTGTGAAATGTCCAGAAGAGGCAAATCGAAACAGACAGAAAGTAGATCACCGGCTGCCTAGTACTTGGGGAGGGAGAAGCTGGGGAAGAGCAGGCAAGGACTGTGAACGGGATTTGTGTGTGTGTGTGTGTGTGTGTGTGTGTGTGTGTGTGAGGGGTGCAAATATCCTACAATCAGATTCTGACGATGGCTACACAGCCCTGTGACTGGGCTAAAAACCACTCAACTCCACAGTTTATGTGTATGAACTGTATAGTATATGAATTACACCTCAATAAAGTTGTTAAAAAAAAAGGCCCCTCTTTCACTGAGGGTGTGGCCCTTTTTGGAATCTGCTTCCTACATGTTTCTCAGCCCTTAGTATTGGCCCCAGCCTCCCCTCTTGTCTCCAACCCCAAGTTCCAGTTCTGCTGACCACCCCAGGGAAGTCGAGGACGCATTCATCAGACTCGGCTCAGTTTGCAGTGTGTATACCCTCAACCCTGGGAATTTCAAATTTTCCTTTCTTTTCCTCTGCATTCTTTTACGAATTTGAAAGGCTGTCTGCCGTGATTTACCCAGAACTTCTAAGTGTTTGGCAGGGGGGTGGAGGGCAGATACCTAGTCTGCCATATTGCTGAAAGCGTGCATCCCTACAGGGGCTTCAGGCTGGTGTCCACCCCAGAAAGTCTACTGGAGCCTTCCACAGACTGGTCAAGTGCGGACTTTGCAGCAGACAGAAGCAGGTTCAAATCCCACGTCTGCCACTTTGCAGCTGTGAGGCCTCGGGCAAGTTATTTAATCTCTCTGTGCCTCAGTTTCCTTATCCACGAAATGGGAACCTTCTCATAGGCTCTCATCCTCAAGAAGCAAGGTGCCTGTGTGAGGCCCAGCAGAGTGGTTCCAGCTGGTGGTGGCCCCTTCCCTCTCCCCAGCTCTGCTTCCCAGGGTGCCCAGATCTTCTGGGGCCTTCCGCACTGTCTCTCCCCACACTGCCCTTTCCCTCGGAGTCGCTCTTTTGCTCAGGAAAGTGATTCTGACTCCTCCCCACCTGAGCAGCCCAGCCCCCTCCAGCCTGGTGAGGACAGGACCTCCCTTGGCCCCTCATCAGTCCCTCCCTCCCCCACCCCGTACATAAAGACTTTCTCAGCCCTGCAGGTTTGTCCAGCTTTCCCACTCTAGGAAGCTCCGAACACCTCTGCAGCCCACTTGATTTCTCCCTTCTTTGGGCATCTCACCCTCTCAGGCCTTTAAATTAGTACTTGTTCTCTTGTTTCATAAGACAACTTTTCACTTGAGTTTCTTGATCCGTCCACCAGATTAACTGTGTCTCTGTCCTCATCTCCCTTACAGTGCATGGTGCCCAGCTCTGTTCCGCACATGAGGCTGTGGGAAATTTCTCAGAGATCCCAGGGTCCAAAACCAAACTTCCTCCTGAGGAGCTCACATGGACCGTCCTCCTGAGCACAGACAACTGCAGAACCGGCTCGCTCCGGCCACGGGCCCCAGCGCAGGGACCCTCTTGATGGTAGCAGCATGCCCCCAAAGCAGTGCCTGGCACGTAGTAGGGCTCTGCTTTTAGAGTGACTATGGGAAAAGGGCTGTTTCCTCCTTCTGGCTGCTAACAGGAGCCTGGTAGGCAAACCACAGCTCCACCACACCAGCTGGGGCCTTTGCCCTGGGCTTACCTCCTATCACTCCCCTGTCCCATTTAGGTTTCCCTGGCCCAGGGTTTTTGAGCACACTCATACGTTAATATCTTACTTCTTGTGAGTTGCCTGAAATGTCCGTGGAGTGAGGCAAGGGCCCCATAAATAAACATCTGAGCTGAAAGGATTAATGTTGGGCTCTCAAACCTGTAGCCCCCCTGTAGACCCACTGTTGGTACAAGGGTGGCCCAGGGTTTCTGGGCAGCACCAGCCCCAGCATCCTGCTCTTTCTGGATCCAGGTAGCAAAGGCACTCCTGAGAATACCACTGAGCCCCCCGCCCCTGGCTTCTGTCCCCCGGGGCTCAGTGGCAGCCAACACCCCCAGGAGCTCTTGTAGGCTGTTGGCCCTGGTTTCCCGGGTTACACACACAAATGTTGCTCCTTGGCTCTGCAGACAGGGTCTGTGTGATACAAACCGAGGAGCGTCAGGAGGAGCCAGCCAGAGCCAGCACCCGGGGAAAGGCCTGGGGCCCACGCCCGCTGCTGGGCACACCGTGTCTGGCATCAGAAGAGGGCACTGAGGGCCAGGGCCAGATCAGTGGCTGCTCCCCTGCTCTCTCCCTGCTGGTCCAGGAGCTGCCCTCCTCGCTGTCGTTGACCCCCTCGTGGTGTCTTTGCCAAACTCTGAGTGGAAACATCTGAGCAGCTCTGGCTGGGATTCGAACACCATGATGTCACCCTCAGCAGCCTCTCAGGGCTACCATCTGGTCGGCATGCCTCCGGCTGTGTTCTGGGCACTTTTGTAGAGAGAGGCCACACTGACGGCCCAGCTCTGCATTCTCCTGCAGCACATTTGAGCTGACCTGGCCCCCGGCCTCCCTGGAGGAGGAGCAGGAGGAAGGGAGTGAACGCGAGAAGCCTCTAAGTTGGAGATGAGGATGGCTCCGGAACCTTCTCACCCTTCTGCTTGCCTTTAACTGTGGCCTGTTCATCGAAGTGGCTGTCCCACCCAGCCATCACCTGTTTACAGGACATACAGGGGATGGAGGAACCAGGTGAAGGATACCAGGAGGATGCAACCAGACAAACCCAGAGCAGGACAGCCCACAGCCATGGCCATCTCACAGGCCACAGTCAATGTCATGGGAAAATAAAAGCATGGGACTGTTCTGGATTCATAGAGACCTGACCAAAAGCGATGTGTCACGCGACCCTCAGCTTCCTGAAAGGCCACAAGGCGCAGTTCTGAACGATGGAGGAAACGTAAACACAGGACAGATTGCAACACGAGCGGATTGTTAAAGCCCTGGTGTCCCAACGGCACTGTGGGTTTGAAGGAAATTGCCTGTATTTTAGGACAAACATGCTGAAGTGTTTGGAAGTAAAGTGTCACAATGTTTGCAGCTTCTGTTCAAATGGCTCCTAGACCAGAAAAGGAGGTGGAAAAGGAGAGGGAAGGGGGAGGAAGAGGAAGAAAAATGACGGAGGAGGAGGAGGTAGAGAAGAAGGAGGGGCAGGAGGAGGGGTGGAGGAGAGGAGAGAAGCCGGAGGAGCCGCGCAGGGATCCGGCCTCGGACAGCGAGGTGGCATCAGGGGGCATGAAGTGAAGGGACTATTTATAATACAAACAGTCGGCACCGGCTTTGGGGAAACCAGAGAAGGATGAGCAGCCCAGGCCTAGCCACCGCGGAAGCTGTTCCTCCCCATCCTGACCCAGAAGGGGGCGTCATTTCTGAACTCTGAAGAGGTGGCTAATGGAAGGGCTGCCTGACAAGAGCCTGGCCTCCACTAGGGTGTCGCCTACCCTGGGCCACCCCATGAGGCGGGTGGCAGGAGGAGAGCTCTGAGTAAATGGTGGAATCTGGGAGGGGGCAATACGGGTGATTGAGGTTCTTTTTTCAATATTTGTTTGAAATATTAAATATCTGATAACTTTCTAAAAATAAGATGGGGGGAGGGAGAAATCAAGAAAGAAGCTTTGTGGAATTCGGACCCTGCCTCAAATGAGCCAGGGAGGAAGTCGCAGCCCCGTCTCCCAGCCCCATCTGCCTGAGGACCCCAGGGACACGCGGGGTGTCAGCTCAGGGGTCCCAGAGCAGTCTGCCGGGGGTCCAGGGGACAGGAAGATAGGGGAATCTTGGAGGGCAGGAGGGCCCAGGGCCAGCTCAACCGGGAGAGAAAAACTATGAACAAAAGGGTTTCTGAAAACACATGTCGTAGGAGAAACCAAACCCTCAGGTGCGGCCACACTTGTCTTGCGGCTTCCCGACGTTTTTATTTGGACACCGGCCTTGTGCTTCAGGCCTCTGGAGCAGCTCTGGCAGGACCTCAGAGCGACAGCGCTTAGCAGAGCTCAGGAACCCAAGGCTGCCACACAGACACCAAGGACAAGCAAACCCCGCTCGGACCAAGACACAAGGAGGGCCAGGGCTGGCAGCCTGCTTTCCCCAGTGGGAGGCCGGGCTAGGGGCTCACGTTTGTGTCCTGGTTGCTTAGCACCAGAGCACTGACCTCATCCGTTGGGCAGGCGTCCACACGGTGAGCAGACACAGCCCAGGCTCTTGGAGAAGCCACAGCATAAAGAGGGGAGGGGCTGGGGACAGCCAGAGGAGACATGCAGTCTTCCCCCACACGTGGGGAGGAAGCGGGGCTTGAGAGCAGGAGGTGCACGCGCCCCCACGTTGCATTCCCCACCCCTGCACTGTGGGCAAAATCCACCAACGGATGGACAGACTGAGGGCAGCCCGAGTCAGACAGCCCCGGCCAGGCACAGCCCTTTCCCTGCTGTGTGACCCAGGACAGGTTAGGCTCCATCTTGTACAGAGGCTGCGTTGATGCCTGGAGCTCATCACAGCTTTGCAGATGCACTGTGACAAAGCACCGAATGCACCCCAAGACAACAGGGAAGGCTCTCTGCACTGTGAGGGGATCATCAATATACCATGGACTGGCAGCTTTCTGGAGTCACAGCCGCCTGCGTACCTAACACTCACGTCTATCCTTGTGCACTACGTGGAGAAAGCTCTTCAAGGGTGTGCACCAGGAGGTTGAGAGTAGGGGCCAGGGCATGTTTGGATTGTGAAGGATTTTTGTGTTTTTGTCTCTACCTTTTAGTATGATATGAATTTTCCACAATTAGAGTCAACTGTGGACTCTCCCCAAACTTTATTTTCATAAATAAAGCAGGACTTGATGACACCAGGGACCTTACTCTCTGCAGGTTTTAGGTTTAGGACACCAAGACTGTAGGAAAAGAAGGGCTCCCATACACTAGTAGAAGACCAGGCAGTGTGCTCCCTGCAAAGGGCTCTTGGGGATAGTGGCTGGACCACATTGGCTGCGTCCTTTGTGACCAATCGTCCACCTGGGTCTGCACCACCCCACCACTCACTCACTGGGTGGGTATTTCCTATAAATCTGATATCAGGCACCTGCCCAAGTAGCCCCCCAGACCCCTTTGTTCCTCAAGCACCTTCCTGACCCCTTGTCAGCAGGGAATAACCCTCGGGCAAAGGTGCACATAAAAGTCTCCCTCCTGGCACTATTAATAGCTAGAAATTTCAAACAATCTAAATATCCACTAAAAGGGGAATTGTGAAATAAATGATGGGATACCCCACAAAGTGATAGTATAGAGTGATCAGAAATAGAGCTAGGCCAGGGTACAAATGACCTGGCAAGAAGACCTCAGCTCAAGAGTTTGGTTGTTCTCTTTTCACTCCATGAGCACCACATGTAGGCGTGGACACAGAGCCGCACACAGGAAGGACCTCCGAACACCCAGAGACGTTTCTGGGTGGTGGGTCTCAAGGGACTTCTCTCGCCTCCTTTATGCTTCTGGTATGGTCCAAAAATTCTGCAGTGAGTCCATAGTACTTTTGTAATAAAACACGGCATATCTTCATTTAAAAAACAAAGCAGGCAGGGTCTGGAAGGAGGCTGTGCGGTGCTAAGTAAACAGAGAGTTTGAATGTCCACAAGATCACAACTGTCCCCCTGGGGGGGCTCCGATGGGAGCAGCAGTACTGGGGGAAAGCCGTAGATGAATCTGGGCTCAGAGCTGACCAAAGGCTGTAGGTCTCTGAGGGGTGGTCCCAGCCTCCCGGGGCCAGGGGCAGGGGGTTGGAAGTTTGTGGGGGGTGACCACTGCTGGTAGCTACTATGATGGGGACAGTATTGACCATTCGTGGCCAGGGATACAGGACGGCCCTCATGACAAGGGGCTGTCCGGCCTCCCTCTTGACAGTAAACATCCCGCTGAACAAACATGTGGATGAAAACCTTGCATACTGTTATCCAAGCCAAGAGCCAGGGCCACTGGATGTATAAACACAAAGAGTTTTTGCAGCTCTATGCAGGTAGTCCTGACTTACGACAGGGCTCCGTTATCACTCTGTCATAAGTCACTTCTTACATAAGTCCGATGTCTTATTTTTATTTTTATTGTTTTTAGTTTTCATTATTATTGCCTTTTATTACCAGTGTCTTTATAAATACCATCTTTATTTGTCTTTAGGCTCCAGGAATTGACGGACTACCAGTTGAGATGTTTCAACAAACAGATGCTGCACTGGAAGTGCTCACTTGTCTCTGCCAAGAAATTTGGAAGACAGCTTCCTGGCCAACTGACTGGAAGAGATCCATATTTATGCCTATTCCCAAGAAAGGTGATCCAACCGAATGTGGAAATTATAGAGCAACATCATTGATATCACCAGCAAGCAAAATTTTGCTAAATATCATTCAAAAACGACTGCAGCAGTATATCGATAGGGAACTTCCAGAAATTCAGGCCGGTTTCAGAAGAGGACGTGGGACCAGGGATATCATTGCTGATGTCAGATGGATCCTGGCTGAAAGCAGAGAATACCAGAAGGATGTTTACCTGTGTTTTATTGACTATGCAAAGGCATTTGCCTGTTTGGATCATAACAAACTATGGATAACACTGTGAAGAATGGGAATTCCAGAACCCTTAATTGTGCTCATGAGGAACCTGTACTTAGATCAATAGGTAGTTGTTCAGACAGAACGAGGGGATACTGCGCAGTTTAAAATCAGGAAAGGTGTGCATCAAGGCTGTAACCTTTCACCATATCTATTCAATCTATATGCTGAGCAAATAATCTGAGAAGCTGGACTATATGAAGAAGAACAGGGCATCACTGTTGGAGGAAAACTCGTTAAAAACCCATGATATGCAGATGACACAACCTTGCTTGCTGAAAGTGGAGAGAACTTGAAACACTTACTGACGAAGATCAGAGACCACAGCCTTCAGTATGGACTGCATCTCAACATAAAGAAAACAAAAATCCTCACAACTGGACCCATAAGCAACACTATGATAAATGGAGAAAAGATTGAAGTTGTCATGGATTTCATTTTACTTCGATCCACAATCAACACCCATGGAAGCAGCAGTCAAGAAATCAAAAGATGCGTTGCATTGGGCAAATCTGCTGCAAAGGACCTCTTCAAAGTGTTGAAAATCAAAGATGTCACCTTGAAGACTAAGGTGCTCCTGACCCAGGCCATGCTGTCTTCAGTGGCCTCATACGCATGTGAAAGCTGGATGATGAATAAGGAACACTGAAGAAGAATTGACACCTTTGAATTATGGTGTTAGCAAAGAATATTGAAGATACCATGGACCGCAAGAAGAATGATCAAATCTGTCCTGGAAGAAGTACAACCAGAATGCTCCTTAGAAGTAAAGATGGCGAGATTACGTCTCACATACTTTGGACATGTTTTCAGGAGGGACCAGTCCCTGGAGAAGGACATCATGCTTGGTAAGGTAGAGGGTCAGTGAAAAAGAGGAAGACCCTCAATGAGATGGATTGACACAGTGGCTGCAACAGTGGGCTCAAGTATAGCAACAATTGTGAGGATGGCACAGGACCAGCAGTGTTTCCTTCTGTTGTACACAGGGTCGCTATGAGTCAGAACCGACTCGACAGCACCTAACAACAACAGGATCTGGATACCATCTTAGTCATCTAGTGTTGCTGTAACAGAAATAGCACAAGGGGATGGCTTTAACAAACAGAGGTTTATTCTCTCACGGTCTAGTAGGCTAGAAGTCCAAATTCAGGGCACCAGTTCCAGGGAGAGGCTTTCTCTGTCAGCTCTGAAGAAAAGTCCTTGTCATCAATCTTCCCCTGAACTAGGACCTTCTCCTCACAAGAGCCCCGGGTCCTGGCACTGCTTTCTTGATGATATGAGGTCCCCCTCTCTGCTTGCTTTCCTTTCCTTTTATTTCTTGTAAGATAAAAGGTGGTGCAGGCCAAATTCCAGGGAAACTCCCTTTACACTGGATCAGGGATGTGACCTTAGTAAAGGTGTTACAGTCCCACCCAATTCCTTTTTAACATGAAATTACAATCACGAAATGGAGGAAAACCACACAATATTGGTAATCATGACCTAACCGAGTTGACACGTATTTTGGGGGGACAAAATTCAATCCATGACAGAAACTTTACATATAAACATGCAGATATATTTTAATACATACAGGAGAGCAGTAGGATGCAGACCCCAAATCCTCATAAGACCAGACTTAATGGTCTGACTGAGACTAGAAGGACCCCGGTGGTCATGGCCCCCAGACCTTCTGTTGCCCCAGGACAGGAACAATGCCCGAAGCCAACTCTGCAGACATGGATTGGACTGGACAATGGGTTAGAGAGGGATGCTGGTGAGGAGTGAGCTTCTCGGATCAGGTAGACACTTGAGACTATGTTGGTATCTCCTGCCTGGAGGGGAGGTGAGAGGGTAGAGGGGGTTAGAAGCTGGTGAAATGGACACGAAAAGAGAGAGTGGAGGGAGAGAGCAGGCTGTCTCATTAGGGGGAGAGTAATTGGGAGTGTGTAGCAAGGTGTATATGGATTTTTGTGTGAGAGACTGACTTGATTTGTAAACTTTCACTTAAAGCACAATAAAAATTATTTAAAATAAATAAATAAATCAACGTTAGCAAAGCGGTCAGAGTCTGGGTCCAAGTTTTCAAGCAACTGAAGCCCCTGATTTGGTTTAGAAAAGACTCTAGCTAATCCTTCCACTGTAAAATTTTTCGACAACTTCTCTCCTTCCTCTTCCTCATTACTTTCTTCTTCAGTATGTCTTTCCTCTTCAAAATCGATGAAGTCCTGATCTGTCAATTCCCCTTCTTTATGATCTATGATCTCTTCCACACAGGCGATATCAGGTTCTAAATTCAGCCTTCTTGCCACGTGGACAATTTTTCCACCGATCTCTGCCATCATATTATCCTGATCTAATGCTTGGAGCATGTTCACATAACTCAGCAATTTTTTCCATAGTCCCTGAATGCATTTTCCCCATAACTTCCTCCCAGGAAGCTGTACTAATGATAAGATGTCCAAAAAAAAAAGGCAGACATAAGTGCAGTTCATACTGAGATTTTCAGGGTTGCAAGCACCAGGTAAATAAAGGGAAGTATTATGTCTTTGTTTTCTTCAGAACTTTACCACCCATAGCCCTGAGTCCCCTATGGCAGTGCCACAGGCCTTCCTGGCTGTGCCATTCTTGGGGACGGTGTGTCCAGGGCTGCATTATGGCTGTATCTCCAGGTTGAGATGCCTCTTTCATTATAAATCACTTTCCTTGTGTTTCTCCCCTGCACTGCAGTTATCTTTCTCCTTCTCTCTACCAGTTGGTGTATTTGGACTTCCGTGTCAGCAGCTACGCCCATTGCCATTGACTCAGTTCCAATTCGCGGTAACTCCATGTGTGCAGAGAGGGTGTAGAGCTGTTCCATAGGGTTCTTCATGGCTGTGACCTTTCAGAAGCAGATCGCCAGGTCTTTCTTCCATGGTGCTGCTGGGTGGGTTTGATCTGCCAAGCTTTAGGTTGGCAGCCAATTGCAAATCACTTGCACTACCCAGGGAAGGATCTATAGGGTAGCTGTCGCATCTACGAATTGCATTTCTGAATAATAAGAGACCGTGAAAAACATTTGTTAGAAAAAGGGGGCTTTGAGTCTGATAGATTGGGAACCGAGAGGAAAGGCAACAGCCAAGAGCTGGCACCCTCCTTGTCCATCTGGTGAACGTGGGACAGGAGAGCTGGGGGTGACAGGGAGGAGCAGGCAGGAAGGGCTGAGTAGCAACCTGAGGAATGGGTTCAAGCCAAGACTCCTGGCGGGCTTTGCTGGAATGAGGAGCACAGCGGGAGATGTAGCGTATGGTTGTGGCTCCCAGCAGGGTCCAGGCTGTGCAGCTCCAGCCCGCGGCTGCCTCCCAGGATACAGGTTCTTGGGGACCGGAAGGAGCTCCCAGAGCCAGTGGCCTTTGCCCTCCACCTGCCAATATCTCTGTTGCAGGGAGCATCCCTCCATGCGGAGCCTCCCTCCTGACATGGAAGCTCACCCCTCACCTCCTCCCACCACCTCCTCACACCTCCTCACCCTCACCTCCACCCTCACCTCCTCATCCCTCACCTCCTCACCCTCACCTCCTCATCCCTCACCTCCTCACCCTCAGCTCCTCATCCCTCACCTCCTCAACCTCACCTCCTCATCCCTCACCTCCTCACCCATCACCTTCTCACCCCTCACCTCCTCACCCTCACCTCATCACTCTTCACCTCTTCACCTCTCTCCTCCTCACCCTCACTTACTCACCCTCACCTCCTCACCCCTCACCTCTTCACGCTTTACCTCCTCACCTTCACCTCCACCCTCACCTCCTCACCCTCACCCTCACCTCCTCACCCCTCACCTCCTCACCCTTCACCTCTTCACCCCTTCCACCTCACCCTCACCTCCTTATCTTCACATTATCCCCCCTCACATCCTGTTCCCTTACCTTCCTAAGCTATTGGGCTTTTGGACAAACTCACCCACAGAGTCTGAGGCTCCTCACCAGGACCCTGGGCCCCCTTCCAGCCCAAGGTCTTTGTGTCCATATCCTGGGCCCACAGTGTTAAGGGGAGGGAAATGGAGAAGTGCAAGTACCAACACCTAGGGGAGCACACAGCACCTCAGGTGATCTACACAATGGCCTCACTCAGGGGTGTTTTCCCATTTACAGGTGAGGGCACCGAAGCTCAGAGACATTACCTTTCCTACCCACAGGAAAAGCCAGGGTTCAAACCAAAGCTGTGCCCAAATTCCTCCATCCTGATTGGTGGGGGATGGGGAGGGAGGGAGGCTAACCATGGACCCAGTGAGATAGACTTCTATATAAATCAAGGAGTAGAGGAATGCCAGGAGACATCTCACCACCCTATAAATAAAACAAAAGACAAGAACCACATGATCTTATCAATCGATGCAGAAAAAGCATTTGACAAAGTCCAATACCCATTCATGATAAAAACTCTCAGCAAAATAGGAATAGAAGGGAAATTCCTCAACATAATAAAGGGCATTTATACAAAGCCAACAACCAACATCATCCTAAAGGGAGAGAGCCTGAAAGCATTCCCGTTGAGATCGAGAACCAGACAAGGATGCCCTTTATCATTGCTCTTATTTAACATTGTGCTGGAGGTCCTAGCCAGAGCAATTAGGCTTGATAAAGAAATAAAGGGCATCCAACTTGGTAAGGAAGAAATAAAAGTATCTCTATTTGCAGATGACATGATCTTGTACACAGAAAGCCCTAAAGAATCCTCAAGTAAGCTACTGAAACTAATAGAAGAGTTCAGCAGGGTGTCAGGATACCAGATGAACATACAAAAATCAGTTGGATTCCTCTACACGAACAAAGAGAACATTGAAGAGGAAATCACCAAATCAATGCCATTTTATAAGAGGATAAAATCTTTAGGAATAAATCTAACCAAAGACGTATACAAAGACAACTATAAGACACTACTGTGAGAAACCAAGAGAGACCTACATAAGTGGAAAAACATACCTTGGTCTTGGATAGGAAGACTCAACATTGTAAAAAAATGTTTGTTCTACCCAAAGTGACCTATAGATACAATGAAATTCCAAACCAAATTCCAGTGACATTTTTTAATGAGATGGAGAAACAAATCACCAACTTCATATGGAAGGGAAAGAGGCCCCGGATAAGTAAAGCATTACTGAAAAAGAAGAACAAAGTGGGAGGCCTCACACTACCTGATTTTAGAACACATTATACCACCACAGTAGTCAAAACTGCCTGGTACTGGTACAACAACAGATACATAGACCAATGGAACAGAATTGAGAATTCAGCCATAAATCCATGCACACAGGAGCAGCTGATATTTGACAAAGGTCCCAAGTCAGTTAAATGGGGGAAAAGCCAGTCTCTTTTTTTTTTTTTAACAAATGAGATATCTGGATATCCATCTGCAAAAAAATGAAACAAGACCCATACCTCACAGCATGCATAAAAACTAACTCAAAAAGGATCAAAGACCTAAATAACCAAAACCCAACCAAACCCACTGCCATCAAGTGGATTCCGACTCATAGCGACCCTACAGGACAGGGTAGAACTGCCCCATAGAGTTTCCAAGGAGCACCTGGCAGATTCGAACTGCTGACCTTTTGGTTAGCAGCCATAGCACTTAACCACTAAGCCACCAGGGTTTCCAAAGACCTAAATATAAAGTCTAAGACAATAAAGATCATGGAACAAAAAATAGGGACAACAATAGGAGCCCTAATACATGGCATAAACCATATACAAAACATTACTGACAGTGCAGAAACACCAGAAGAGAAACTAGATAACTGGGAGCTCCTAAAAATCAAACATTTATGCTCATCCAAAAACTTCACCAAAAGAGTAAAAAGATTACCTACAGACTGGGAAAAAGGTTTTGGCTATGACAAATCTGATCAGCGTCTGATCTCTAAAATCTAAATGATACTGCAAAAACTGAACAACAAAAAGACAAATAATCCAATCAAAAAATGGGCAAAAGATACAAACAGGCACTTTACCAAAGAAGACATTCAGGCAGCTAACAGACACATGAGGAAATGCTCACGATCCTTAGCCATTAGAAAAATGCAAATCAAAACCGCAATGAGGTACCATCTCACTCCAACAAGGCTGGCATTAAAGCACAATAAAAAAAAATTTTTTTTTTAAAGATGTTCTTTGCTGTGTTATTTAGAATGACCCCTGAGCAGCCCTCCGGGAAGGTGTCACCACCCCTTTGTAAGGAGAGGAGACTTCGGCTCAGAGAAGGTGCATGCCCAGGGCCACATGGTATAGGCCAGGGCTCAGGATCCCTGTCCAGGGTTCCTTGGCAGAGCCAGTAAGGGTTGAACGGAAAGGAAGAAGCGGGACTGAGTGAGCAGTGGCCCGGAACGTGGCTTAGGGTCAGCAGGACGTGCGTGCCTCTGTGCCTCAGTTTTCTGCTCTGTGAAATGGGGGTAGCAGCACGGCTTACTTCATCCGATGGCTGAGAGGATGAAATGGGACCGTTGACTCTCACTGTCTCACGCCCAGCTGGCACGCAGTGTTGTTGTTGTTGCTAGCTGCCATCGAGTTGGCCCCTGACTCACGGCAGCCCTGTGCACAACGGAGAAAACTGCTGCCTGGTCCTGCGCCATCCCCATGATTGGTTTTGGACCCTACTGTTGTGATTCATAGCGTTTTCATTGTCCTGTGTATTTTTTTTTTTTTTTTTTTTTTTTTACCGGTTGCCGTGTGTCAAAGCAGAACTGTGTCACAGTAGAACTATGCTCCACAGAGTTTTCAACGGCTGGTTTTCTGGGAGCAGATCACCAAGATCTTTTTCTCAGCCACCTCTGTGTGGCCTCAAGCCACCGAAATTTCAGTTAGCAGCCAAGTTCATTAATCGCTTGCAACACCCTGAAAGTCATTGGCATGTGGTAGGGGCTCACTACAGATCAGCTGTAACCATCCACCCACACTGAGTCGGGGAGGCTCAGGAGGGTGGTACCTCCTTTTCTCCATGGGAGACTTAGACACTTGGGACCTCGTAAGCCTCACAGCTTTGGTGCGGCTACCTGAGGTGCCTCTGCTGCTCTGCACCAGGTAAACCCCCATGAGGTTTGCGTAACATTCAGACAGTAGGGGAAGGAATACCCAACCCCCAAACTTGGGAGCAGAGATAACAGTCTTCCACCCCAGGCCTGGGGCCCAGCCAGGCTCAAGGAGCCCAAGCCTGCAAGTCTGGCATTAGCGACACACAGCACCATCCTCCATCCACCAGGCCCGAGACCAGGAGGGCTCCCTGACTGGTAGAGAAGAGCCCTGAGCTGGGCCTGCTCCACACCCTGCATTTTCTCGGTCCCCCTCACTCCCTGCTCAGGGAAGATATCCCCACATTCCTGCCAGCCCTGAGTCCCCCGCTCAGCCAGGATTTCACGAACAAGGCCACCATTCTGGGATGAGATCCGGCAGCCCCAGGCCTGAGCAGCCACGGGCCCCCTCCAGTGGGCATTTGGGGCCCTTGTACTCTACAAGCTATCACGTTCTTTGCAGTGTTATTTAGAATAACCCCTGAGCAGCTTTTTTAGCCCTCCAGGAAGGTGTCACCACCCCTTTGTAAGGAGACAAGACTTCGGCTTAGAGAACCTGTATCCCCAGGGCCACACGGTATAGACAGGCCGGGGCTCAGGACCCCTGTCCAGGGTTCCTTGCCCAGAGCCAGTAAGGGTTGACAACCAGGCCAGAGAACAGCAATGACATCACCTGGCTCGGGAGGCAGCTAAGTAGAAACAGGCCACACTCTGTCCAGGCCAGGACGCTCTTCACTACCCAATGGGCCCACCCGAGAGGGCCAGGAAAGCCAGGACACTGCTCGGCTATCGGCTCAGCACAGTTCCCACCCCACTAAGTTGTAACACTGTCTACCTCTGCCTCCTCCACCAGGCTACGTGCTCTGGCCTGGGGTGGGCTGGGGACCGTCCTGCTGACTGGTGTCCTCAGCACATAGCATGGCACCTGGCACATGGTGGGCACTCAGGAAATGCTGACAGATGAATGGAAGGCCACCTACTCTCCCCGAGGATGACAGGAGAAACCATGGTCCCCTCCCTTGGGTTCCCTCCCATAGGTACCCTCCCATGGGCCCTCTCCACTAGGTCCCCTCCCCTGGGTCCCCTCCCATAGGTCACTTCCCATGGGTCCTCTCCCCTAGGTCCCCTCCTCTGGCCCCCCCCGTGGGTCCCCTCCCACGGGTCCCATCCCTTGGGGTCCCTCTCCTGGGTCCCTTCCCCTGGGTTCCCTCCCTTGGGTCACTTCCCTTGGGTCCTCTCCCCTGGGTCCCCTCCCCCAGGGTCCCGGCAGTTACACTTGCCACCCCGCCCCCAACTTGGCCTACCGTGGAGGAGGAACAAGGTGAGCCTGCTGATGACTGAAGAGACAGAGGAACAAGAAGTCCTGCCAGGCATGAGCACTCTGAGAACAGAGACAGGTTTTGCCCCCGCCCCGCCATCCCCTAGCCAGGGTGCAGAAGGGCCTGAGCAGGGCATGGCCAGCCAGGTAGGGAGCAACTGGGAAATGGGGCTGTCCTCGGGGACACAGGACAGACACAGGACAGGCAGGGGGACAGCAGTCAGATCAAGGCTGACACCAGGCAGCCAGATCAGAAGAACAAAGCTGAGGGGGCACTGGCGGGCTTTGGCTGGAGCCGGGCCGGGCTGGGGTTCTGACCTTCCAGAAGGGGTCACCTGTTAGTCATGAGCCAGATGGCAGATGAGCCAAAGGAGGTCCAGGGACTGGTGCAGGGTAACCTGGGGATCCCAGCTCTAAGGACCACCCATCTATAAAGCTTCGTTCAGGTAGTGGAAGCCAGGCGGTATCTGTTTGACCCTCTGCATTTAAATAGGCAGCCCTGCTGTCAGTGGAGATTTGCAGAGACTAACAGCTTGCTGTTATTGTCATTATTCTTACTAATACTGTACTTCCTAAGGCTAAAATGGAGGACTTTCCGTGGATCTCATTTGAGCCTCATAAAAGCCTTCAATTAATGGTATAATTGCCCCACTTATAAATGAGGGCACTGAAGCACAGAGGGGCTGAGTGATGTGCCCAGGGACCCACAGCTCATAAAGGATAGAGCGGGAATTTGGCCAACACCCAAAATGGACTCAAACACATAATCTATAAAAGCCTGTTACTGCTGAGTCAATTCCAACTCACTGCAACCCTGCAGGACAGAGTAGAACTGCCCCAGAGAGCTTCTAAGGAGCAACTGGTGAATTTGAACTGCCAACCTTTTGGCTAACAGCCAGGCTCTTAACCACTATGCCACCAGGCCTTCACAGCATGTATAGCGCTGTAAATACTTACAGGTTTGGTGGCTGTTCTTAGAGGGTGTCAAAGTATAGTTTTCAGAAAATGTAAAACATGACACTCATGCAAATATAAAATGGATATGTGTCAAAGATTATTGGCTCGTTAACAACAACAACAAAAAATGCTGGTAAAGCTAACAGGCTGGATTTTAAAAGAAATGGATAATGTTTACAGGAAAAATCTTTACAGAAAAAATTGAAAACATAGAAATTCAAGAAGGTTGAAAGTGAAAGGATTAAAAACCAACCAAAAATGAACCAAAGGAATCTGGGGGAAAAAAAAAAAAGGTTTTAGGGCAAAATGCCTTACTACAAATCAAGTCACTTCATAATGATAAAAAGTTTAATTCACCAGGAAGAGAAAATAAGATCAGTTTTCATGTACTTAAAACAGAATCTCAAAATCAAAGGTAAAAATCAAAAGCCTCTAAGAATAGACAACAATCACAGTGGAAGATTTTGAGAGAGATGTGCTAGAACAGAGAACCGAGCAAAACAACTAGCAACTAGACTTAATTGACATACGCGCCTCATTGTACTCAAGCACATGTGGAACATTTCCAGCACACGTCTGCCCCTGGAAGCAGCAGTCAAGAAATGAAACAACGCATCACATTGGGCAAATTTGCTGCAAAAGACCTCTGTAAAGTGTCGAAAAGCAAAGATGTCACCTTGAGGTGCTCCTGATCCAAGCCATGGTGTTTTCAATTGCCAAAAACAAAAAAATTTTTTTTTCTATGTGTGCAAAAACTAGACAATGAATAAGGAAGAACAAAGAAGAATTGGTGCCTTTGAATTACGGTGTTAGTGAAGAATAATGAATATACCAGGGACTGCCAGAAGAATGAACAAGTCTGTCTTGGAAGAGAGCCAGGGTATTCTTTGGAAGCAAGGGTGGTTAGCCTTCATCTCGTGTACTTAGGGCATGTTATCAGGAGAGGCCAGTCCCTGGAGAAGGACATCACGCTCGGTGAAGTAGAGGGTCAGTGAAAAAGAGGAAAATCCTGGACAAGATGGATTGACACAGTGGCTGCAACAATGGGCTCAAACACAGCAACAGTTGTGAGGACGGCGCAGGACCGGGCAGTGTTTGGTTCTGTTGTGCGTGGGACCGCTAGGAGTCGGAACCGACTCAATAATGCCTAACAACAACCGCATGGAACATTTAGGAAAGTTGACTACATCCCGAAAAATGAAGCAAGACTCAAAAAATCTCATAGAATTGAGATAATCAGGAAATATTTTCTGATTACAGTGTGAGATGACTAGAAAATTCTCATATGTTTAAAAATTGAAAAACATCTCTAGATAATTTGTTTTTCAAGGAAAAAATAGTGAATATTAGAAAACATTTTTATTAAATTATAAAAAATACTACATACCAAACTGAAGGTAAAGCAATAAAATACATCGAGGGAATGTATAGTAATTACAAAAAAAAAAAAAAAACCCACTGCCATCGAGTCAATACTGACTCATAAAGTGTATATATTTTTTTAGAAAAGAGATACTGAAAATTACCAAGCTAAGTCTCAACCTCAAGAAAGAAAAAAGCCACCAAAATAATCCAAAGTAGAAGAAATAAATGAAATGAGTGAATAAATGAAACGATAGATAAATGAGACAAATAAAAACAACTTAATGAAATCGAAAAACATGCACTAGAAAGAATCAAAAAATCAAAGTTTGTTTCTTGAAACTAAATTTTACAAACTTCTGGCAAGATTAATCAAAAGAAGAAAGAGGAAAGCTTCTAATCACTAATATTGGGAAGAGAAAATAAATCACTACACATATTATGATATGACAATATCATAATAAGATGATATTACCAACCATATTCTAATAATTTTTTAAGATTTAGACAAAATAGACATGTTCCTATAAAAATATAATTGACTCAAGAAGAAACAGAAAATGTAAATAGTCCTATTACAATTAAAGAAACTGAATCACTCGTCAAAAATGTCTACACAAATAAAACCCCAGACCTAAAAAAATTCACCAGTGGCTTCCCACCTTTCAAAGACAATATAAAAAGGGGAAGCACTGCTCCCCTCCCAAACCTAACAAATGCTACGTGGGAAATGAGGCCAATCTCGTTCACAAACACAAATGCAAACAAAATTTTAGCAAACTAAATCCAGCTGCATATAAACGATGATACGTCATGATCAAGTTGGGTTTATTCAAGGAATGCACGGTTGAACAATTTAACATTCAAAAAATAATACAAACTACTACATTAATGGGGAGTCCTTGAGTGGTGCAAAGAGTTAAGTGCTTGACTTCCAGCTGAGAGGTTGGTGGTTAGGACCCACCCGGGAACACCTCAGTAGGTATTTCTGGAGATCTCCTTCTGAAAGGTCACAGCCTTGAAATACCCAAGAAGAAGTTCTACTCTGCACACGTGGGGTCACCATGAACGCAAATAGACTGGAGGACAACGAACAACGACAACAACTACATTAACAAATTAACAATAAAAAATCAAAGAGTCATTGAAGTGCATGCAGAAAAAAGCAATTTGTATTCAACGTACATTTACTATTTAATTTTTTTTAACAAATTAGGAATAGAAGGAAACTTCTCTAAACTAATAAAGGATATCTACAAAATACCTGTAGTAGAACCATGCTTAAAAATGAAACTGTAAAGCTATTCCTTAGGGGTGGGGTATAAGTAAAGGATGTCCTTGAAGAAGCACAAGGTAAAAAACTGCCCTTCCAAACATCAGGATTTATAATAGAGCTGTAATAATGTAGAAGTGGAACAAGAATAAATAAATCTCTAGGAAAAACATACTAGAGAGACTAGAAAGAGAAAGCAGACATAATATGAACACTTGATATGTGACAGAAATGCCATTTGAGATCAGTGGCAAAAAGACAGGCTTTTCAATAATGCTGGGATAAATGGGTACTCATATGGGGAAAAAAAAGGAAGCAGGACTCGACCTCACACTTCACACAAAAATCAATTCCAGGAGGAATGAAAAAAAACATACAGCATTTAGAAGCTGATTTAGGCAATTATCTCCAGGTACTCAGAATACGGAAGAATTTCTTAAATAAGAAATCAAAACCACGAACCTTGAAGAGGAAGATAAATGTCACTCTGTTCATCAAAAGACATCATTAAAAAAGTGAAAAGATAAGCCACAAGGTGGGAGAAGATCTTTGCAACAAATATAACTTACTCAAGGCACAAATCCAAGATATATAAAGAAGTCCTATAAGTCAGTCCTAGTGGTACAGTGGTTAAGACTTTGGCTGCTAACCAAAGGGTCAGCAGTTCAAATTCACGAGCCACTTTTTGGAAACCCTGGGGGGCAGTTCTACTCTGTCCTACAGGGTCTCTGAGTTTGGTTTTTTATTTTGATGGAGCAATATTTCAAACAGGAAAAAAGTGGACAAAAAATTGAACGGGTGCATTGAGAAAATGCATGCTTAGTACTCAATAAACATAGAAAAAAGTGCTCTATCACATTACTAATAAGAAAATCAAAGTTAAAACCACCACTAGACACTCACCAGATTAGCAAAAAATGTAAACATCCATTATTGGTAGTTTCAGAACAGTGGGAACTCTCATTAAATGCTGGCATGACTGTAAGTTTGTAAAAACCACTCTGGAAAAGAATTTGGAATTATCTCTCACATTTGAACATGTGGATATCTTACAGCCCAGCAAACCCTGGAGATACTCTCATACTTTTGCACCAAGAAACCTGTACAAGAATATCCACAACTGTTTGATTCATAGTATCCCCAAAATGGAAAAATTTAAATGAATTTTAAATGATTAAATTGTTTTTTATTCATAGAATGAAATATTATAACACAACGAAAAAGAATAAATTACAATACTTGCAATAACATAGGTGAATCTCAGGGGAAAAAAATGTTGAACAAAAGCAAGACACAAAGAGTATTTATAGTATGATTCCACATATATGCAATGCTGGAAGTGTGCACTCATCCGTGCCAAGAAATATGGAAGACAGCTACCTGGCCAATCAACTGGAAGAGATCTACATTTGTGCCCATTCCAAAGAAAAGTGATCCAACAGAAGACGGAATTTATCAAACAATATCATTAATATCACATGTACGTAAAATCATGCTGAAGATCATTCAAAAAACAGTTGTAGCAGTACATCGACAGGGAACTGCCGGAAGTTCAGGCCAAATTCAGAAGAGGACACGGAACCAGGGATATCATTGCTGATGTCAGATGGACCCTGCCCGAAAGCAAAGAACGCCAGAAAGATGTTTCCCTGTGTTTTATTGACTATGTAAAAGTATTTGACTGAGTGGATCATAACAAATTATGGATAACATTGGGAAGAAAGGGAATTTCAGAACACCTAATTGTGCTCATGAGGAACCTGTGCATAGATCAAGAGGCAGTTGTTCAAACAGAACAAGAGGATTCTGCATGGTCTAAAGTCAGGAAAGTTGTGCATCAGGGTTGTATCCTTTCGCCATACTTGTTCAATCTGTATGCTGAGCAAGTAATCCGAGAAGCTGGACTATATGAAGAAGAACAGGGCATCAGGATTGGAGGAAGACTCATTAACAATCTGTGATATGCAGATGACACGACCTTGCTTGGTGAAAGTGAACAGTACTTGAAGTACTTACTAATGAAGATCAAAGACCACAGCCTTCAGTATGGATTGCACCTCAACATAAAGAAAATAAAAATCCTCACAGCTGAACTAATAAGCAACATCATGATAAACGGAGAAAAGACTCAAGTTGTCATGGATTTCATTTTACTTGGATCCACCATCAATACCCACGAAAGCAGCGGTCAAGAAATGAAACTACACATTGCACTGGAAATTTGCTGCAAAAAAAAAAAAAAACGCAAAGATGTCACCTTGAAGACTAAAGGGCGTCTGACCCAGGCCATGGTATTTGCAATTGCCACATATGCATGTGAAAGCCGGACAATGAATAAAGAAGACCAAGGAAGAATTGATGCATTTGATTTATGAGGTTGGTGAAGAATATTGAATGTACCATGGACTGCCAGAATCATGAACAAATCTGTTTTGGAAGAAGTAAGGCCAGAATGTTCCTTAGAAGCAAGGGTAGTGAGACTTCACCTCACCTACTTTGGATATGTTGTCAGGAGGGACCAGTCCCTGGAGAAGGACATCATGTTTGGTAGAGGACAAAGAAGAAGATCCTCAATGAGACGGATTGCAACAATGGGCTGCAACAATGGGCTCAACCATAGCAACGATTGTGGGGGATGGTGCAACAGGGCAGTGTTTTGTTCTGTTGTAGGTAGGGTCATTATGAGTCAGAATCATGGCGATGGCACCTAACAAGAACACATTTATGTATATATATAAAATTGTTTATGAATGAAGACATAGGTGATAAAGCTATAAAGAAAAACAGAAACCGGATCATTAACAAGGACAGGACAGTGGCTACCTCTGGGAGACGAGACCAGACTGCCCTTGGGGAGGGGGAAGAGGTACATGTGGAACGAGGGCAATATTATTTTTCTTAACCTGAGTGGAATTTATATGGTTTTTCCCGTTACAATTATTTTTAAAACTATCTATATATTTAGGCAGTCTTCTCTATATATGAAATTTCCCACAGTTAAAATGTATTTACCTGTCATAGCTTGACTTGTGTTCCCCCAAAAGTACCTGTCAACTTAGCTGGTCCGTGATTCTCAGTACTGTGTGAATGTCCACCATTTTGTGTGATTTTCCCAGGGCAGATGAGAGTGTGAGGCCCAAGGGCCGAGAGGCCAAGGAACCAGGAAGCAGAAGCTGAAGAGACAAGGAACACAGGAAGCCGAACTGCCTCAGTCTCAAAGGGTACGGCCCGAACCTCTGGGGTTTCAAAGGGTGGTGCTGTGGCCTCTGGTGTTTCTAAGATGGAGTTGCCAATCAGATGCACTAGGAGAAAGGTGTGCCTAAAGCCGAGGGAGCAGAGTTGCCGTTCCAGTGGGCCTGGAAGCCAGAGCGGAAGCCCAGGGCCGAAGGGCCTCCACTCAGAATCTGGAGAGTATGGCTAATACCTGGAGTCTGAAGGGCAAGGCCATTGTGTAAATGATCTCAGAGGACAGAGGATAATTTGCCTTGAGGGCTAATATAATGTGTTCCGCTGATCTGCTTGGTGCCTGTTATTCCTTCTTTCTCTCCAGTTTCTCCCATTTGTAGTGGAAATGTCTAGTTTGTGCCTGTTTTGCCATTGTACATTTGGAAGCAAGTAACTTGTATTCTCGGTTTCATTGATGAGGAACAATTTTTGGATTTCGCACTTGGAGTTGATTTAAGACTTTTGCTATAATATAAAGATGGGGTGAATATGTATTACATGTGGCAAGGACATGAATTTTTGAGGGACAAAGGTGGAATATTATGGATTGCATTGTGTCACCCCAAAATATCTGTCAATGTAGCTGGGCCATGGTTCTCAGTATCGTGTGATTGTCCACCATTTTATGTGATTTTCCTATATGTTGTAAATCCTATCACTGTGATGTAATAAGATAGATTAGCAGCAGTTATATTGACGAGGTCTACGAGATTAGGTAGTATGACAAGTACACCTTCTGTTTCTATTGGCTGAGTATCAAAGTTGGCTGAAATGCAGTTAGGAGTTTTGCACACACCACACCAGTCCCCAGTAATGGGTTTCTTAATTTCGTCAGAATAACCGTATTTTTTACCATGGTGCTGTGATACCCCCTAAATTTATCTTCTTGTTATTACCATCAAAATGAGTGAAAGCTCAACATTTAACTTTTTTTTTTCTGCTAAATGTACAAAACCAAAAGGCAAACCTGTTGCCGTCAAGTCGATTCCGACTCATAGCGATCCTACAGGACAGAGTAGAACTGCCCCATAGGGTTTCCAAGGAGTGCTTGCCTGGTGGAGTCGAACTGCCAACCTTTTGGTTAGCAGCTGTAGCTCTTAACCACCATGCCACCACGGCTAAACGTACAGTAGTAGCAACAGTGATGTCAGATGTTTTGCGTTTGATGACATGAACTTCCGGATGCTGTCTTTTGAGTCCTTCAATAGGATGGAAAAAAAAAAATCAAAACATTATCGGAATTAGTTTAACTGATTTTCTACTTGAAATTTCTGAGGACACTGACCTAAGCCAGCTTCAGTGAACGGTTTGCAAACTTCTCCTGACAATCCGTGGAATAAAAAACAAGTAAGATCAGTCTGGAAGTACAGCCATTTAATCTAAATAAAAATCATACGTGAGCGTACCGGCACAGGTGGAACCATTGTCTTCTGTCTTCTTAAAATAACCTCTAACTTCCGGAGCAGCTGCACTCCCTCAGCAGCCGAGGTTGGTGCACTCAGTGGTCACGACAGCCCCCACTGGACAGTTAATGTTCACAGGCATTTTACGTAAATGCAATATTCATCAACTTTCTGGAGACAAAGAAATAAAAACTGGATATTTTTATTGAGCCTGGCTTTCATTTTCCGTGCTGATTGCTGCTGAATGGGCTTATTGCAAAATAATAAACTCATTACCAAACAATATAAAAATAGTTGTGGGCTTACGCCATTGAATAAATGACAACAGCACAACAGCGGCTGAGATTATCCGACACACACTACACCCACCGCCATCCAGTCGATTCCAACACACGCGACCCCATGTGTTTCAGAGTGGAACTGTGCTCCGTAGGGTTTTCAGTGGCTGGTTTTTCAGAAGATTGCCAGGCCTTTCTTCAGAGGTGCCTTGGGGTGGACTCAAATCTCCAACATTTCAAGTAACAGCCGAGCAAGTTAACCATCCGCATCACCCAGTGACTCGTATTACATGCTTTCCTCACATATAACTTTCCGCATTTCCCACTGATGGCCCATCACTGCCTCGAGCCTTCATGCTAGTCACAGGCCTCCACACGGACCCTGCTGTAGCCCACTTGGGGGTGGCCCTGAACAGCAGAGCTTTGAACAGGAAGCTTGGCGCCAGCTTTGGGTGCAGGAGGCTTGTAGGAGGCTAGGATGTACAATGACTCCTGGGCAGTAATGAGTGGCTTGGAGGCTGGTTAGAGGCCCAAGAAGAGACTACAGCAGATGCCAGCCGGGACTGACCAAACCCAGCTTGTTTGAATGCAGCTGTTAGTTAGGCTCTGCTGAGAAGTGGAAACTCCAGGACCAGCTCAGCTAGATGGGCCTCAGGAAAAGAGCTGGAACCCACCAGGAGCACATCACCAAGCACTGACCCCATCTTCTGAGCAGCTGGGAATGTCTCCCTCCTCCCTGTCCCCACCAGTGCACCCTGGTCCAAGCTTCCCCCATCACCTCTCCCCCGGGAGACACAGGAGCCTGCCCCTGGTCTCCACACATCCGTGCCCACCTGTCCTCGTCTGATGGCATGTGTTTACACCCTGCCCCCCACCCTACCCCACACTCTACCCAAACCCACCCAAACGGTAGTTCCCCTTAAAATCCTTTGCTTGCTTCCTAGGGCTGCAATGTAGCTGGTACACTGGGTCCACTGCACCAGTGTCTAAAATACTGAAATATCGCCTTACTGGTCAGTAACAGTGACTTTCCACCCCCCCACCCCCTCACCCCCCCACCCCCACCAAACAACAGGATCTCCCAGAGACTAAAGTCTTAACTGTAGGCATCAATCCAAGCCTGCTCCAGCCTGGCTTCCCTTGCTTCTCCAGGGTCTGTGGCGTTGGCGATCACTGAGTGTCACCCAGGCTTGGCCTCCAGAGAGTCCTCTTCTTGCCCCGAAGGGCTTCAGTTGGGGCCCTTCTCTCGGCTCACAGCCTCACTGGGCCCTAGGGAGCGTTACCAGCGTGGGCCAGGCAAAGGGCACCGTGATCAGCCTCCGAGCCCCATTCTTCCTCTTCTTCACCCTCCCTCTCCTGTGCAGCACCCCAGCCTCCCGCCCCAGCCCTGCAGAGCTTCACATCAGTTCCTTCAAGTTCAAACCCGTGCTGAGAATTTGCACTTCTGACAAGTTCCCAGGCGATGCCAATGCTGCTGGTTAGGGACCAGTTCTGAGAAGCACTAGCAGAGCAGTGGGTCTCAGAACGTATTATACAGAAGAGTCACCTGGGGACCTCGTTAAAACGTAGATTCTGATTCCGTGTATCTGGGGTGGAAGTGCAAATTCTCAGCAGGGATTCAAACCGGAACGAACCAGCTCAAAGCCCTGGAGCCCCGGCACTAGGCAGCTCAGGATGTCTGTCCCCTCTGCCTCCAAGTCTGTGGCCCTAGCTCTCCACCTCACTAATTTTTCTACTCATTCACCAAAATCTTGTCTCCAAGGCCACTCCTCTCGGACTCCCTCGACGAGTCCTGGCCTCATTAACTCTTCCCAAGCTACTGTGCTATCCTCCGCACTTCTCCATTTGGTAATGCGCTCTAACTTCTGCGGTCACTCGGCTACTCTCTCTCTCCTCTAGCTGGTAGGAAAAGGGACTAGGTCTGCGTTTTTCTCACCCTTGTGTTAGCGCTGCACAAGGCATCCCTCCTGGAGCACAACTCAATAGCTATTTGTGAAGTGAATGAATGAAGGAGTGGACGAAAGAACATTTTACGTGGGCGCCGACAGTCTCCGTCAGCTTCAACCCAATTATGGGAGAAACCGGCTTGCTGTAGCCAGGACTCTCAGGAATGCTTTGGCTGCACAAAGAATTCTGCTCAAAATCCCGACTGGACTTCTTATCTTAAAGGATTGCAAAAGCCCTGGAACCCACTCGCTTTAATCCTGACTGTCCGTTTACAGAAGATGCAAACCAATCGTGCCCAGAGGCCTGGGGGATGAACTCACTGATCATTAATCAGCAGCAGAGGCTGGGAAGGAAGGGTGGAGCAGGCTCTTCTGAACTCTGCCGACTCTTTCTTAAAGCTGATGGTGAAAAGCCTTCGCATGCAGATCTGGGCTCACTGGTGCCCTGAGAGCTGGGAGGGCTGGGAACAGCGTCCGCCCCTCCAATGAGGCAGGTCGCTGCGGTTGGGGCCCTTCTCTTGGCTCTCAGCTAGGTCCTAGGGAGCGTTACCAGCACGGGCGAGGCAAGGGGCACCACAACCAGCCTTCAAGGAAACTCCAGTCCCCTGGAGGTCATGATCCCCAGACCTTAGCCCAAGACAGGAACCGTTCCCAAAGCCAACTCTTCAGACAGGGATTGGACTGTGGGATAGAAAATGATGCTGGTGAGGAGTGAGCTTCTTGGATCAAGTAGACACATGAGACTATGTGGGCAGCTCCTGTCTGGAGGCGAGATGAGAGGGCAGAGGGGTCAGAAGGTGGCCGAATGGACACGAAGATAGTGGAGGGAAGGAGTGTGCTGTCTCATTGAGGGGAGAGCAACTAGGAGTATATAACAAGCTGTATATAAATTTTTGTATGAGAAACTGACTTGATTTGTAAATTTCACTTAAAGCATAATAAAAATTTGAAAAAAAAAAAAAGTCCAGTCCCTCCTTCTCCAGCACCTTCCACAACGACTCCCACCCACAGTCCATTGTTCCAACTCAGAGAACTTGTGGGGAATTTTGCCCAAGTTGGCAACGATTTGTCTGCCACTTTGTTTATGTGGCAGGTATTGACCTCCCATTTACTGTACTGCAGCTGGAGGACTGGAAGGATGGAGAAGGGCGGGAGGAAGTGAAATTGACCACCACAAAGGCACTCAGGGCACCCGAGTGGTTAAGTGGGGGCCCTGGCAGAGCAGTGGTTACAAACTTGGCTGCTAACCAAAAGTCGGCAGTTCGAATGCACCAGCCACTTCTTGGAAACCCTATGGGGCAGTTCTACCCTGTCCTATAGGGTCGCTATGAGTCGGAATGGACTCAGTGGCAACTCCTAAAGATTTACAGCCTTTTGGAAACTATATGGGGCAGTTCTACTCTGTCCTATAGGGTCACTATGAGTCAGAATTGACCCCACAGCAATGGGTGGGAGTCAGATGTGGGTTCAAACCTCTCCTACCCCTCCTCTGTCCCTCCGTGACCCAGAGCAAGTCCTCTTATCACTGACTCCCCAGAGCCTTCATCTATAAAAAAGAAAAAAACAAACTCTTCTTACATGGTATCAACAAACATTTGCCTTAACATTCAGCCTGGCAAGTCAGCCCCCAACTCATGGTAACCCCATACATAACGGAATAAAACTCTGCCCATTCCTGCACCACCCCCTGTTGGACTACTATCAAACTGTTGTGATCCCTAGGGTTTTCACTGGCTGATTTTTGGAAGTAGCTTGCCAGGCATTTATTCCTAGTCTGTCTTAGTCTGGAGGCTCCACTGAAACCTGTTCAGCATCATAGCAACGTGCAAGCCTCCACTGACAGACCAGGGTGCGGCTGTGCACGAGGGGCATTGGAATCAAATCTCCTGCATGGAAGGCGAGAATTCTACCACAGAACCACCACTGTCCCCAGCACATATTCCACAAAAAACACCCATTGCTGTTGAGTTGCTTCCGACTCATAGCAACTCTATAGGACAGAGTAGAACTGCCCCATAGGGTTTCCAAGGAGCAGCTGGTAGATTCAAACTGCTGGCCTTTTGGTTAGCAGTTGAGCTCCTAACCACTACGCCACCAGGCTCTTGGCACATTAGGCACTCAATATTTGTGAATGACTTTGTTACGGACCCACTGTATACTAGGGTCTGGGCTCAATGGCTGTTGGTCTCATGATGATCGCTGTGCTGAGGGCCAGGGATTCTGTTTTTAGCTGGAATCCTAATGAAGGCCCTTCTTCATTGGTGGAGAGAACAGGGACCCAGGAAGATGACCATGCACCCAAGAAAAAAGCACAGGAAGAATCATGACCATGCGTAGGCAGCAAAGTCACTACCCAGGAATGGGCAGAAGGGGCAGCCACTATTTTTGCCAAGCTTATTAGAGGAAACAAAAAGACACAAACACTGTGCTAGAAGGCTCTTCCAGAAAGTGCTTAAGCAGAGATGAAGCTGAAGAGCTACCCAGGCACACACAGGCCCGAATAGGTCAGCATGGCACATGCAGAAATGCAATAACAAGGTGCACTGTTGCTTCCCTTATTTTCCTTGGCCATCCTTGTCGAGTGGTTACTTGGGCAGATCCCAGGATAAATGTTCCTTGTCCATTATCTCATGGATTCCTCCCAACAACCGAATACGGTGGGCACCACTAGCATCCCAGTTCTACAAATGAGAGAATCTGAAGGCTCAGTAACCTTCCCAGGGTCCCAGGGGCTGGAGCGTGACTCCCAGAACCACTCACAAGGAAGAAGGGAACTCAGATCAGAGCAGAGACCTGTCCTCAGCGACATCGGCTGATGGAGCCCAAGCTTCGTGGGTGAGAAGGAATTGGACGTTTATTCTCAGGTCCCCACTGCCTGTCTCTTCTGAATTAGTAGCTGTGACCATGTCTGAGCCGATGTCAGCATGTCCTGCACACAGTTTTCATGCCCAGGTGTGGGTTCAGTCATTCACAATTTCTGTTGTGCCCTGGAAATCCCGAGAGAGGGAACTCCTCCTTCAAATGGTGTCAGGCACCAGTATCTATGCTGAGTGAGCCCTCCAAGCTGTTACAAAGGATACTCTGGGGCCCCGAGGAGGAAATCCAGGAATCAGGGATTAGGATTCATGATGTGAGCAGCTACCACCTGCCAGGTACTTTGCACTGCTGGCCCCCTTTAACCCTCCCAGACCTTTCAAGTTACGTGGCCTTACCCAAGGAGGACACAGGATTCACGTAGGACCTGACCTTAGGCAGTGGACCTTGGATTTGAACCTAAGTTGGTGGCTCCAAGGATGAGGGTCTCCTCATGTTATTGCCCCTCAGCACTTGTCATGGGATGTTCTCTTCATAGCTTATTTCCTTTGGGGAGGGCCACACCAGGATAGGGTTGTCATGAGTTGAGGTCTCTCTTTACAGTTGGATGTAAGCTTGCCAAAGTCAGGACCCTCTATTTTGTGACCTTATATCCCCCCTGTATCTACCATGGAAATCCTGGTGGCTCAGTGGTTAAGAGTTCAGCTGCTAACCAAAGGTTGGCCGTTCGAATCCACCAGACGCTCCTTGGAAACCCTATGAGGCAGTTCTACTCTGTCCTATAGGGTCGCTCTGAGTTGGAATCGATTCTACGGCAATGGGTTAGGTTTGTATCCACCACAGGGCTAGAAGCAAAGTAAGTATTCAACAAAGACTTTGAACTCATTGGAGAAATGAGTCCAGTGCACTGCACCAAGGGAGATGTGCTCCCTTTCAGTGGGAATGGTGGGTAGTTTTTATCTGGGGTGCTTCCTGCAACCCAGAGGCAGTGACCACCCAGAGCACTATGTTAAGACAGATTCTGAGGCTCCTTCTGGACTCAGTGGCCAACAGGCAATGTCTGCCATGGCCACAGGTGGCACAAACAGTTAACACATCTGGCTGTTAACTAAAAGGTTGGAGGTTCAAGTCCACCCAGGTGCACTTTGGAAGAAAGGCCTGGTGACCTACTTACAAAAAATCAGCCCCTGAAAACCGTATGGAGCCCAGTTCTACTCTGACACACATGGATTTCTGCCTTAGTTTTCTAGTGCTGCTATAACAGAAATACTACGAGTGGATGGCTTTAACAAACAGAATTTTTTTCATTCATAGTGCAGGAGGCTATATAAGTCCAAATTCAGGTTGCCAGCTCCAGGGGAAGGCTTTCTCTCTCCGTTCACTCTGGGGGAAGGTTCTTGTCATCAATCTTCCCCTGGGCTAGAAGCTTCTCAGCACAGGGACCCAGGTCCAAAGGATGAGCTCCACTCCTGGCTCTTCTTGCTTGGTGGTAATGAGGTCCCTCTCCTCTCTGCTCAATTTCTTTTTCATATCTCAAAAGAGACTAACTCAAGATACAACTTAATCCTGTACATTGAGCCTGGACTCATTAACATAACTGCCTTGAATCCTGCCTCGTTAACATCATAGAGATTAGGATTTACAACACATAGGATAATCACATCAGATCACAAAATGGTGGACAATTGCACAATACTGGGAACCATGGCCTAGCCAAGTTGACACACATTTTAGGGGGGCACAATTTAATCCATAACAGTCTCCATGAGTCATGATTGACTTAATGGCAACTGGCGTTGATATTGGAACTGCCATGACCACGGTCCATGGGCAAAGGCATGTGTGCTAAGAATCTGCCATGTTCTTATAGCATTTCCTCCTGCTTCAGCCAGGAAATCGCCTCTGTCCAAATGCCCATCTTCTGCTTCCCTGGTCCCACTGGGCCATGTGGAAATATAGGAACAGTAACTGGTGGGGGAGACAGAAGAGATTGCTCACCACAAAGCCTAGTCAGAAGGACAACTCAGCACTTGGCAGAGTCTTCCACTTTCCCCTCTTCTAGCACTGGAATGAAAGATAAGACACAGAAGTTCTGAAGGCAGACAGTAGATGCCTCCAAATTCTGGTAATATGACCATAAAACCAACACAAAGTGGATGAGATCATAGATGGTTAAAATCCCTCAAGGAAGTGAACCAGGCCAAGATCCATGACTGGGTTTGTGGCAGCAATGACCAGCTGACCAGCAAAGGCCTGACTCCCTCTCCATTGTGTAGATTCATTGCTGGGAAGCAGCTGCCCGGCCAGAGACATTTCCCAGCCTCCCTTGTAGTTGAGTGGAACTGTGTGACTAGTTCTCACCAATGGAATGTAAGAGGAAATGATGTGAGGCACTTCCAGGTCGATTTAGTTAAGTGTAGGTATAAGCGCCTCCATGGTCTCTCTCTGTAAAGAGGACTCTGAGTAAGCTCTTGGGATGGAGCTACCAGACCAAGGGAGCCTGGGCTCCCAAGTAACTGCCGGAGAACTACCTGACCAGGAGCACCTGCACTGGGCTCCGCTGGAGCAAGCCTTGACCTTCACTTGTGCAGCTGGGTTAGCAGCCCCGACTAGCCCCTCACAGCGATAGAAGTCACACATCTGAAGATGAGGAGTTTAGGAAAGAAAAGTAAACACCCATTCTGTCTGACTAGAAGAGACAAAAAACAAAATGGAAAAGCCCCTGTGTTCGGGAGTATGGGGGAAATGGATATCCTTGCCCACTATTAGTGGAGGTGAGACTGGGTCACTTTTCCAGAGGTCGATTTGACAATATGTATCAAAATAGGACATATTGTTTGTTAGAGTGAAGGGCCAACGAAAACAAGGGAAACTGTCAACAAGATGGCTTGACACAACAGACGCAACAATGGACTCAAACTTGCCAACCATCAGGAAGATGGCGCAGTACCGGGCAACGTTTCATTCTGTTATATATAATGTCACCATGAGTCAGAGCTGACTGGAAGGCAGCTAACAAGAACAACATCAAAATGCAAGAAAAGGCACTCAGTCAAAATCAGTGGCTGCCCTAGGAAGCCGTTCTCAGAGACACAGGACACTCACGAAAGCATTGTTTGCACTGATAACACAAGGCAGGTCACTCCGAGATCTCAACAGCAGATCGGAAGGAGCGAACAGTCTGCTTCGTTCGTGGCTATAGAGCATTTCTATGCTCACACTGAGGACTAAGGTGCACTTGACCCAAGTCATGGTAATTTTGATCGCCTCATAGGCATGCAAAAGCTGGACAATGAATAAGGAAGACTGAAGTAGAATTGATGCCTTTGAATTATGGTGCTGGCAAAGAATATTGAATATTCCATGGACTGCCAGAAGAATAACAAAGCTGTCTTAGAAAAAGTACAGCCAGAATGCTCCTTAGAAGCAAAGATGGCGATACTCCATCTCATATACTTGGGACATGTTATCAGAAGGGACCAGTCCCTGGAGAAGGACATCATGCTTGGTGGAGAATCAGCAAAAAAGAGGAAGACCCTCAACAAGATGGACTGACACAGTGGCCACAACAATGAGCTTGAGCGCAGCAACTATCGTGAGGATGGCGCAGGACTGGACAACTTTGTCTTTGAAGGTGGTGTTCTAGAACACCTAGGAATGAGTAAATGCAGCTGTACCCATCATTCCTTCACACAACGGAAGGCATGTACACGTGGAAAAGGAGCAGAGGAGGACCTGTGCATACCAGCTCCTTGGTATCCGGGCTGTTGCTCCATACCGTCGATGCAGAGCTTCTGCAGAGCAGGTTGGGGCCCATGACTTAGCCACAAACCCTGATCTGGAGGTGTTACCACGCTCCAGTTAACCCCACGGTACAGAAACCCAGAGCGGCACCTGGCATACTCGGCCATAGAGCAGAAACAGAGCAAGATGGTCAAGTCCCAAGATGACATCCAGGATCAGCTTACAGATCTCCCTGTGCAGAGTGTAGGGAGGGCCAGCCTCCTCCAACTCATGACCCCAATACCGACTTTCCCTCTGACCTTTGGGAAAGGGCTCACAGAGGCTGAGGGAGAGTGCTGAGAGCTCCCTGCCTTAAAGACTTACAATGCCCTCTCAATGGCGCGGCATGGCTTCGACACTGTTATAGATGTGTGCCTTGAATAGAGAGAGGGCCATGACCCAGAGAGTTAGTCCATTTATCTCTTTCCAGGCTTGGGTGCTCCACTGGGGCTGTCTCTGGTGGCTTGACTTGGGGGCATTTTACCTTCAACCATGAACCTGGCCATATTGTTTGTATTGTCTACAATGAGCACACACTACCTCGATAGAAGAAATTGTTTTTAAATGAGTTCGCAGAAGAGGTGATCACTGAGGAAGTCACCTAGAAGGTGGCTGAGGCAAAATGGCATGAACATCCAGAACAGAACACAGCCCAGTCCTGGTCCAGAAGAGATGCCCTCAGAGGCTGGACAGGGCCACAGCCCTGGTCCTCCCAGTATCCTTGCCAACACCCACCCAGCCTCAGCACCTCCCTCCACCTGTTCCAGGCTCACCATGAGCACGGCTACCCTGAGCTCTTTCCCCAAGTGCCCCGACCTGGAGAAGGACACAGAAGGCTCTAGACAGGGCACTTGGCTCTGTAGTTGCTGGGAAATATTTCCCGATGTGAATTAGCCTCAATTCCACCCCTGAGTGGCTGTGAGACTTGGACACACCCTTCGCTCTCTGGCCACTCTCCCCTTCTGTACAACGAGGTGATGGATCAGGCTCCCTCTGTGGTCCCACCCAGCCCAGGAACCTATGATTTCATGCGTCCATGGTTATTATCCCTGGATAAACCCTCCAGGCCACAGGATCGTGAACTGAGAGGTTAATTCTAGAACCGAGGATCTACATAGAGACGTGAGGGACGCACCCACCATGCCAGCCATGCTCTGGCTCTGGGATGAAGCCACCCTTGCCTTACATGGAAAATTCACATCCAAAGGCCTCTGCTGGGCATCTGGGACTCATTAGGCTCTGGGCCCTGGGTCTGAGTAGATTTAATAAAGTCCTAGGCCAGTGAATTTATTCCTGAAGCGATGACATGTCTCCTCAGCTTTGAAGGAGCACAGGCACTTGGCCAGCTCCTAATGTTGATCCCTAGCGCCGGGAGAGGCCGTTCCATCTCAAAACATTGTGGCAGTCCCCAGCCCTGGACCCAGAGACAGGACTGCACCAAGGCAGGAGGGCGTGTGTGCTATGAGCCTGGGAAATGGACTCTTCCAGGCCTGGATTCCAGTCGGGCCCCCACCTCTTCCTGCTCTTATTGTCTGTAGCATACTCCTGAGCCTTCTTAAGCCTCGTTTTCCTCATCTGCCCAACAGAGGTGTATCAGTTAGGGTAGCTGTAGCAGGCATGGTCTGCCCCCTTGGATGGATTTTCTCCTGGGCTTTCTCCGTGGCAGCACCAAGCACAGTCCACCAAGCAGGGCAGGCCAGAAGAAGCCTTCAGTCAGTGCTGGACAATAGTGGTGGATACACACCCAAGCTCCTTGCTCCTTGGACGAGACTCTGAAAACTGTCGTTGCTGTAACTCACAGTGGTGACCTGCTTAAAAACACACCTGTCTTGGCTCCTTCCCTCCCTGGCTCATTTCCCCACTTCCCATCAAATAAACTATTTGTGCTCAACTCCTGGTCTAGGAGACTGCTTCTGAGGGAACCCAGCCTTAGACAGTCACGCACGATGCCATGGACACGGGGCCTGCAAACTGTCTCTTAGGGAGCCAGGGAGTACTTGTTTTAAGATGTATGATCCAAGAGGCAAAGTTAACAATATTGTGTAGATACCTGTGATGGACGGAATTGTGTTCCCCAAAAAGATCTGCTAAAGCCCTGAAGCCCGTACCTGTAAATGTGACCTTGTTTAGAAGTAGCATTTTGCTTTTGTTACAGGTTGAGGAGGTCATACCAGAGTAGGGTGGGTACTGATACCTTCTGGCTGGTGTCTTATAAAAGGCGAGAACAGAGACGGAGACAGACACACAGGAGGAAGACAGACGCCGTGTGACGACGGAGGCAGGCTCGTGAATAAGCAGCCAAGGAACAGGGAGAAACGCCCAGGGCTACAGAAGCTGAACGACACAAGGAAGGATCTTCCCCTAAACCAACAGAGAGAGAGAGTGCAGCCCTGCCAATGCCCCGAGTCCAGACTCCTAGTCTCCAGAACTAGGAGACAATAAATTTGTTCTTTGAAACCACCCACCTTGTGGTATTTTGTTAAGGGCTGAGAAACTAAAGAGAACATATATACCCAATTAAAATGTAACCCTTGGAAAATGTAAAAACCATACTACCTCGGAGCCATACAAAAACAAGTGAAGGGCCAGATGCAACTCCCGGGTCATATGTTACAGCTGACCCCAGCTGTAACATATGTTGTCATTGTTGTTGCGTGCCTTCGAGTCGATTCCGACTCATAGTGAACCTATAGGACAGAGTAGAACTGCCCCACAGGGTTTCCTAGGTTGTAATCATTATGGGAGCAGATCACCAGGTTTTTTCTCTCACGGAGCCAATGGTGGGTTCGAGATGCTGGTGGATTTGAATCGCCAACCTTTCAGTAACATATAAACCCCATATAACAGTGATTTGAGAAAACAAAATTACTTCTTGATCATAGAAAGCCTAAACTCACATGGGGGACAGGGTGGGATATTTCAGACCCCAAAGTCACTCGGGAACCCGGGCCGATGGAGACTCTACCATCTTTGGTGAGTGGCATCCCAAAGTCACCCTGGATATCAGTGTCATATCAACATGCATCTAGTAGGTGAAGGGGAGAAAGCTCGGGGTCATGTGGGAGGTCATGTGGGAGGCTTGCGTGGACCAGGGAGCAGAGTGCCTGTACCACTTCTGCCCACATTCCAGTGAGCTTGGGAGTGGCTCCTTCCCCAGCCGAGCCTTCCGATGAGAACGCAGTCCTGGCCCACACCTTAGTGGCAGCTGTGCAGAGGACCAGCTGAGCCAGGCCCGACTGCTGGCCCACAGGCACCACGAGATAATAAACGTGTGTGCTTCGGAGCTGCTGGTGGTGGCGATATTGCGGGAAGCACCAGGTAGTTCGCTCCCCACGAAGGGTGGGCGAGCACCGGCAGCACTCCTGGAGGGGTTCGCCATGCTGAGGCGTTTGAAGCAGAGTCGTTTCTGCATCTGAAATGACAGCATTAGTGAGGACAGTTGCTGTTAGCTGCTGCTGGGTCACCCCCAGCTCACGGCGACCCTGTGCACAGCAGAAGGAAATGCCGCCCGGTCCCGCGCCATACCCAGCTGATCGTTGTGACCCATGTCCTTCTCACTGGCTGACTTTCAGAAGCTTTTAGTCTGGAAGCTCCACTGAAGCCTGTTCAGCATCACGGTGACACACAAGCTTCCAGTGACAAGGTGGTGGCTGCGTGAGGTGCACTGGCCGGGAGTAGAGCCCGAGTCACCTGCATGGAAGGTGAGAATTCTACCGCTGACCCATACCTGCCCCCCTAACAGGTACAGAGGACTACTCCAACACTGCAGAGCACTGTGGTCCCCGGGACCCCCGGGCCTGTTAACAGGCCAGAGAGCAAACCCCAAAGCACACACTTACGCCCCAAATTTCCCAGCCGCCTGTGATTTGGGGACGTGCCCTTTGCTTTCTCCAAGTTTCCGCATCACCCAAAATGCTCTCCAGCCCAGCTCTCTCAGGGCCGCCATTTAAGGGCTCCTTGTTCTGTTTGCTTAACCAAACGCTGGCTCTCCAGGCTGCTGGAGCTGGATTCGGTTTGAGGAGCATTTGGCCATTTGGATGTCCACGGCCATCTGTCTGCAGAGCAGGGCGTATGAACCAGTAAGCAAGGTAGGCATGGGCTTACATTTGGCAAGGTAAGCACGGGCTGGTTTGTGGTACTTACTAAACTGTAGCTACCCATTTCACACAGGTTTCACCACATCTCTGATCTTCGGTCACTACAGATTAGTAAGCATGCGCAAATCAGCTTGTGCTCACCTTGCTTCTTGGCCCTGGCAGAGAGGATTAAATCTCTCTCTCACCTTCTCTCTCTTTCTCTCTCCATAGTGCATATCCTGGGGCTTTCCTTCAGTTCCTTTGACAGTAAAGAGTGTTGCCAAAACCATTCCCAAAATGTTTCCCATAAAACACCATTGTACACAAGAGAGTAACCAGTGTTTTAAGCAAAGAGACTTCCGCGGTTGGATAGGTTTGGGACCTTCGGCTTAAAGCACGTGGGAGAGGCTTTTCAAGACTCCAGCACAGGACGGCGCCGTGGCTCTGTAAGGGATGATTCTCCCTGGATGACCGGCGTGAGCCATGGTGTCAGCAGCCCAGACACAGCCTGGTCCCTTGCCCTTCCATGTCCAGCTCCTGTGCCCTGGCCCCACTGTCCCGTCAGTGAGTCACTGCCTCCTCCAGCAGACAGATAGGCCCCCAGGGAGCTGCCCAGTGAGACCGCCATCCCCGCCCATCTTGCACGTCTTCTAAGCCTGTTTCTGGCTGCTTCACATTTTATTACTGTTTCATGAATAGCCTGAAAGGCCATTTCTCTGCCAGTTCAGGAGCACACGACGCCAAGAGCTTTCCTCCCTTCTTCTGTTAGCAAGGGCAACCAATGCCCGTGTCTGTACCATGCTCCCACCTGGACTCACAACTCCAGGCCACCAGGCACACAGGCAAAGGCTCTTGCCCCGAGAGGTTGGGTGAGACCAAGCAGTGGACGTTCTGTTCACCTTCACCCACCCGCCTTGTACCCACTTCTCCAGTGCTGCCCTGGGGCTTAGAGGAGCAGCTGAGCAAGGAGCCCCTACAGGAGTGGGGAGACCCCGCCACACACCCACCACCCCTTCTCCAGACAAATCATCAGAGCCTGGCACAAGGCTGGCACTCAAGATAGACACACGAGCAGTGCCCAGACGTAGCTCCAGCAGTAAATTAAACAGACCCAGCCCGCAGAGCTGGCAGCCTGGGAGGAAGACAGACAATAAAGAAACCAACCAGCCCAGGGCAACGTGTGAGCATCCTTCCATCCGCTGGGCATGCCTACCACCGAGCCCTGAGCCAAGCATGTACCACGTGCTCTTACTTTTTAATCTTTGGTATCTGGAAAATGATGAGGGGTAGTTTCAGAGAGCGGTTCGCTCATGATAGGGTCCCCGGGTGGTGCAAATAGTTCACGCACTCAGCTGCTCACTGAAAGTTTTGAGGTTCAAGTCTACCTAGCCCTGGTGGTGAGGTGGTTAAGTATTTGCTCACTAAAGGTTGGCAGTTCCAATTCACCAGCTGCTCCTTGGAAACTCTATGGGGCAGTTCTACTCTGTCATATAGAGATGAGTCAGCATCTACTCGATGGCAATGCATTTGTTGTTTTGTTTTGTTTTTTTGGTTTAGAGGTGTCTCAGAAGAAAGACCTGGAGATATACTTCCAAAAAGTCGGCCACTGAAAACCCCATAGACCCTCATAACCAAACATCTTAAGAGATTGGTTTTCTGGGTTTGAAGGCTCAGGACCTTAGTCTCATAGGACAACTCAGTCAATTGTCATAACATAGCTCACGGAGGTCATGTTCTACATCCTAGTGAGGTGAGTAGCTCTGAGGTCTTAAAAGCTTGTGGGCAGCCATCTAAGATACAACTATTGGTCTTTACTCAGCAGGAGCAAAAGAGAAAGAAGGAAACCAAGGTCTCAGAGAAGAAACTTGTCTGCAGGGCTAATCAACTACACGAGCCACGGCCTCAGCTACCCTGAGATCAGAGGAATTAGATGGTGCCCAGCTACCACTACTGATGAATCTTATCAGGGCCACAGTAGAGAGGCCCTGATAGGATGAGAGAAAAACATGAAACAAAGCTCAAATTCTTAAAAAGTTCAGACTTGCTGGGCCAGCTGAGACTAGAGGACTCCCTCAGAATATTGCCTTAAGATGCTCTTTAAACCTTGAACCAAAACTGTCCCCTGAGGCCACCTTTTAGCAAAATAACAGAGCGGCACCCAAAATAAAGGATATTACCCATGAGCAGAGTGGTCTATTTAAAAAAAAAAAATCTATATGAGACCAATAGGTCAACAATTACTCTAAAGCAAAGATAAGGAGGCAGGGAAACTAGAGTACCGGAAATGAAACAAACAGAACACAAAGAGAACGTTGACACATTGTGAAAATTATAACTAATGGGAACCTAATTCGCTGTGCCAACTGTCACTGAAAACACAATAAAGTATTTTTTAGAAAAGAGAAAAACCCTATGGAGCACAGTACTACTCTGACACACATGGATGCTCCATGAGTCATAGTCAACTCCATGACAACTGGATTTTGACTCTTGTTCTCTCTACAGGCCCTGCTGTGGCTACACAGAGAGAACCGCCCAGATGCCCCTTCGAGAAGCCCCGCCCCCAGCTAGAGCCTGCAGCCCCTAGCGGTCAGCTCCTTCAGGGTCAGCCTTAGCTGGAGAGCTCATGCCCTTCCTGGGCAGCCATGTCCAGTGGGTGAGCGAGAAGGGGCATGAAGGGCCAGGCCCTGCAGTGTGACACTGGATACTGGGCAGCTCTTGCACTGGGCTCCCCGCAACGTTGGCCAAGGCCTCATCAGGCCTGCATCACCATCAACTACATCCTCCTCCCAGGTCCACCTCTCCCATATACATAAATCCCTCCCATACATCTGGCACCCCAAACTCCGGCTCAGTCTGTGTTTCCGGAAAACCCAGCCTGAGACAGTTGTTCTGGAGTGGTCTGGGAAGGCAGTCCTAGACAGGGCTTGGAGCTAAACACTCCAAACAAGTGGACCAATCTTTAAAACTTTAACCAGGTAAGAGTTGGGAGGGTGGACCTCTAGAAGGATCACAAGAGTAGTTACAAGGATAATGGGAGTAGACGGATATTGCTAAGCACTCGGATGCTCTGGATAAAGATAACGAACACACGAGTGAGGACAGATGCTGAAACTCAGGAGTGGGAGCTCGGAATCCTCGCTGGTTTTCTGCACAGAAGCTCTCTTCTCCTGCAGAGGGAGCGTGGAGAAAGCCCAGGACCAAACCCAACACAAGAGGGTCAGAGTGGCTGAACTGCAAAGACAGTGAAATATCCAACCAAGGCAATTCTGTTAAGTCACAGTCGGGGCCTGGACCCCCGGAACTGCAACACGTGGATGATTTTGACTCTTCAGACTCCTCAGAAGCCCTGGTGGCGCAGTGGTTAAGCACTCGGCTGCTAACCAAAAGGTTGGCAGTTTGAAACCACCAGCTGCTCCGTGGGAGAAAGATGTGGCAGTCTGCTTCCATAAAGATTTATAGCTTGGAGACCCCAGGGGGCAGTTCTACTCCGTTCTGTGGGGTTGCTATGAGTCAGAGTTGACTCGACAGCAATGGATGAACTCCTTTGACCCTTCTGGGCCTGAAGACACAGCCCACCCATCCCTGCAAGAGCCACTGTGCCCCACCCCTGCCCCTCTGGAAGGTAGTAGAGGCCCCTTCCCCACAATGTACCACATGCCACCATCATGGCCTGCCCTGCTGCCCCTCCATCATCTCTCTGTCTAATTCCCCAGCCTGGCCCTTCCAGTTAGTTCTGTAACTGGGGCTGAGCATATTACAGCCCACCTGGGGACACGCCAGGACTGATATGGGAGGAAGGGGACTCTGTGGGGAGGCCAAAGCAGCACGTACCAGCAGACGCTAGGGGCGTACCACGTGTAAATTCTGAGGATGCTTAACCGGGGGGCAGGTCACAAAATCCTAGAAGTTGGAGCACACGATTCAATACCCTGGCAAGAACGCTAAGTGATGATGTAAACTCACTACTAGAATGGCTTCTAGAAGCATGGGGAAAGTGAAGGCCCACTCCAAGTGACACTGAAATGCCTGGATTGCTGCACAGATGATAAAGGAAGGGGTTATAAAGCTCAGGGCTATGGGCAGGCTGGAATGGATATACTATGTGTGGCAGGAAGACCGCCAGATAGTTCTGTTCTACAGGAAGCCCAGGACACACCATTCATTAAATCCATAAGGAACGTGCTGATGAGAAGGTACCAGCGTTTCTAAAACAGCCATAAGGGTTTGGCTTATTTAGCAATGGGCTGATGGAACCAGTAACAGAAGCCAGGAGAAGGTGCTTAACCATCAAAATCCAGGTCCCAAGTATAATGAATGACCAGCAAGGTTGGAGGGACAGTCAATGGAACCTAATCCACAGAGAGTTAACAGGACAAAATATCCCTAGGAGGAAAATAGATGGGCAGCCTACAAAGACACTACTCAGCTGGTACCATCAGAATAAACCAAGGATGGATGGCCATCCCAATAAAAGTCACAATCTCCTTTCTCAGTCAGTTGCCAGACTTGAATCGGTTTTAGAACCAGGCCCAGTAACTGAGGAGGTAGATGGGAAAGATCCTGCAACCCTCTGGCAACTATATCTGGAAATGACACTCCCAGGCCTCCCCAAAGGAAATCATGGCCACTTGCTCGCGTAGCTATGTACAGCTGGATACAAGGCCTGAGCTGACATTGATAACCCAGACATGTTAGAGAGTGAGGACGTGTGGAGGACAGGTCATAAACGAGGCCCTGGCCAATGTGCAGATTACGGCGAGGGCCCTGGATCCATGAGCCCGCTCAATGGTCATTTCCCAGTTCCCAAATGTAGAATCTGGGTTCATACTTGAAAATTGGCACAGCCGCCACATTGAGACCTTAGTCTTAGGGTCAAAACAATCATAATGAGGAAGACCAAGTAGAAGCCTCAGAAACTCCCTTCACCCCCCGTCGAGACAGTCAGTTAAAAACAATACCACATCCCAAGGAGAATAGCAAAGATGGGTGCCACCCTTGAGGATCCAAAGGGTGCAGAGGTTGTGGTCCCCATCATATCTCTGTTTAACTCACCGGCCTAGCCCCTTCGGAAGTGGAATGGACTCTGGGAGATGACCATAGTATTCTGAAATTGCAACTGGTAGCTCCTGGCATGGCCACCATGACAGATGTGGTATCTTTGTCAGAGCAGATTAACAAGGCCTCGAGGACAAGCCATGTGGGCATTGACTTTGTGGATGCATTCTTTTCTGTCCCAGTTAGAAAAAAAGATCAGGAACAGTTTGCACACACTTGGGATGGGCAACAATATACATTTCCAGTTTTACCGCACGACCGTATCAGTGCTCATGCCCTCTGTCATAATATGGTCTGAAGATATCCAGACCATCCATACGTCCTTGTTCCAGAACACCTGTCTCACTGGATTTCACGTTGTTCCGTTACGTCGATGACTGGGTCAGAGGAGCAAGAGGTGGCTAGCGGGCTGGAGGCCTCGGTAAGACACGCACTTTCCAGAGGGTAGGAGATAAACCCTGTGAAGGTTCAGGGACCTGCCGCATCAGTAAAAATGTTAGGCTCCAGTGGTAGAGGCATGCTGAGATCTCCCCTCCAACGCACATCGCATCTCACACCTCCTTCCATGAAGAAGGAAGCACAATAGTGGGGATTCTTCAAGTTTGGGAGGCAGCACATTTCATCTACTGCTCCTGCCATTTTACCAGGTTACATAAAAGGCTGGTCGCGTGGAGAGGGACGGTGAGCAAGCAAGGGCTCTGCAGCAGGTCCGGGCTTCGGGACAAGCGACACATAGCCCTGCTGCTTGGACCATATGGTCTGGCAGAATCTATGGTGTTGGAGGCATCAGCAGTCGGAAAAGATAGAAGCCCCAGAGGGGAGTCACGGTGTGGACCCACCGGGTACTGAAGCAAGGCCATCTGCTGGGGGTAATTATACACCATTTTTTAAAACCTTATTGTGGTAAAATATGTCTAATAAAACATTTGCTGTTTTAATCATTTTAAGAGTACAATTCAATGACATTAACTACACTCACCGTGTTGTGCCACTGTCACCACGATCTATTTCCAAATGGTTTTCATCATCCTTAGCAAAAACTCGGTACCTCTCAAGCAATAACTACTGGCTTCCCCTGCCTCCTGCCCCCGGTAACCTCCAACAGACTTTGGTCTCTATGTATTTGCCTAGTCTAGACACCTCATATAAGCAAAATATACAATATCCGTCCCTTTGTGCCTAATTTCAAGCAGCATCATGTTTTCAAGGATCGTCCATAACACAGAATGTATCAGAACTTCATTTTTTTGGCTGAATTACATTCCGTTACCAGGACAGACTACCATTTGTGTATCCATTCATCTGTTGATGGACAATGGGGTTTCTCTACCTCTTGGCTACCGTTAACAGTGCTACAATAAACATTAACGTACAAGCATCTGTTTGAGTTCCTGATTTCATCTTTTGGTGTATACTTAGGAGCGAAATTGCTAGGTCACGTGGTAATTCTATGTTTAACTTTTTGAGGAGCCACTAAACTGTCTTCCACAGCGGCTGCACCATTTTACATTCCCGCCAGCAATGGATGAGGGCTCCAAGGTCTCCCATCCTCTTCAACACTTGTTATTTTCCATTGTTTTGATAACAGCCATCTGAGCTTCATGCCTTTGGAAAGCCAGCTTCTGGAAGAGACTGAACACCTGACCGTGGGACACAGGCCCTCCAAGTCGTAGGGCTGGGTGTGCCAGCAATAATCCTTCATAAGATGGAAGTAGTACTTTCTAGATTGCTCATGAGCAGGACCAGGGGGCACATGTGAGCTGTACGAGCAGGGTCAGGGGCACAGGTGATCTTCATGAGCAGGGTCAGGGGCACAGGTGAGCTGTATGAACAGGGTGCCCAGGCCCCCATGGCACCCACAAGTGTGCACAGCACCCTTCCTCACTGACACCTCGGGCTGCTGGGGTATTCCACACAATTAGCTGGAGGAGGAGGTAATTCTCATGCTAAGGTGGCCAGAGGGTTGGCTCAGTAGGTGGGCGCCTGTTGGGTACATGCTGAAAACGGACATCGGATCCACTACAGCCCACTAGGAGTGGCTTTGAAGGGCAGTAAAGAAGGAAAGCCCTGCACAGCCCACCCCTACTCTGAGCCCACCCCGTACCCCTCCCTCCCTGAGCCCACCCCCAAAAAAAACCTAACCCATTACCAACCAGTCGATTCTGACTCATAGTGACCCTATAGGACAAAGTAGAACTGCCCCGTAGGGTTTTCAAGGAGCAGCTGGTGGATTCCAACCGCCGACATTTTGGTTAGTAGCCAGAGCTCTTAACTACTACGCCCGCAGGGCTCCCCTCAGCCTATCAGGAGGAAACGAATTCATCCCCTCAAACAGCTCCTTCTACTGACCTTTTAGGAGAGAAACAACTACACCCCAAGGGACTTGCCTTGAATTTTCCTCAAATACTGACTGCAAAATTGTTTTTGCATTTCCCTCGAATAGAGTATCAAAAACTGCATTCGAAGCATTTTTAATACATGTCAGCACTGTTCCGAAGCCTACACACAGCTAATTTTGTCCATGTGGGTCTATATTTCTGAAATAAAACTTCACACAGAACCAGAATGTTCTCTGGTTCCTTAGTGTGCTCAGAGCACATTTACAAGGGCGGATAGAGTCAGACCCTGCCAGGGGGAGGAGGAAGGGAGACAGAGAGAGAGGGAGAGAGAGAGAACCAAAGAGAGAGAGAAAAGCAGAGAAAGAGAGAGGGAAGAGAAAAAGAAAGAGGTGGGAGACAGGGAGCGGCAGAGGGAGAGAGAGACAGAGAAAGCGAGAATGTGAACATGAGTCTAATCCAGGAGCAGGCAAACGGCTCACACTCTAACCCGACCTTGTCCTGTCCTGCCTTAGCTGCCCCATATTCCTAACTCTGGGCACAGCTAGGCTCCCCACCAGTGGGGCACGTGGCTCTTCAAGGCCAAGGACCCAAGAAGTCCGCCCCGTCCCCGCCTGCCTATTCCTGGGCTCCCCACAGGCTGAGTCAGTGGGTGGTGGGAGTGAAATGGTGGCATCCAGGCCACAGCTCAACCTCAACTTGCTAATGGCAGGGCTGGTGGCTGGTCTGGGGGTTGACATCTGAGAAGCTGGGTGCAGGAGGTGCCGGATGTGGTGGGAAGGGGTCTCTGCCCTCAACATTCCTCCCCCTTCCAGAGGCTCTAGGCCCCAGCGTGACTGAGCAAGCTCACGGCTCACCCATGGTCCCCACCGCCTGGCCACTGGGCTATAGAACACCCTAGAATGACCCTAGAGAATGGACACCCCGGGCTCCACGTGGGTGGAGGAGCCAGACTAACTCTTTCCAGTTACTGACCATTTAGTGAGCACCAGGCTGAAAGAACCATCTCATTCTCCCATTTCACAGGCAGGCAAGCTGAGGCTGGGGCAGGGAGAGCCATCTGCTCAAGGCTGCACAGCTGAGCAGCGGCCAAGCTGGGACTCTGACTCCACCTGCCTCACACCAAAGCCATGTCCTAACCCACCCACCCTGTTCCCCCATCTTCCTGCTCAACAACTCCAGGGTCCGCATGCCCTACACAGATGGGCAAGCTGAGGCCTGGGGACAGAAACCACTCACAAGATGGGGACGCAGGCCAGGACCCAGGCCTCCCATTCCCAGCACAGGGTATGTCATTGCTCAGTGCTGAAGGAGCTCCAGAGGCTCCAGAGGTCCTCTGGGACCCTCCTCGGGACACGTGGGGGCTGGAAGGACAGCTGCCCAGCCATACGCAAACCCAAGTTTCCAAGAAACCCACCCCCATCGGGCTCCTGGGCTGGGGGTGAGCAACCTGGGGGAGGCTTCAGCTGGGCTGGTGGAGGGGACTAAGAGGAGAAGAGGACAGCTAGGGTCCCCCCTCCACCCCGCCCGTGACCCACTCAGAAGCAGCTTCTGGCCAGAGTCCCCTCCCCGCCCAGAGCCCCAGCCCCAGCCTCCCTGGGAAGCGGCCCAGAAGAGGAGGAGGGGAAGGTTCACTTCCTGAACAAGCCTGGAGAGAGGGAGAAGGCGCAGGCTGGTCCACGTGGCAGTCTCCAAACGCCTCCGTCACCAGCACCCGAGCTGGAGCCTCCAGCAGCCAGCTGGGACAGTGGGGGAGGGGCCCTGCTTGAACCTCTGCCCCCGCCCCATCCTCTCCCCTCTGGCTCCCTCCCTGCAGGCTCCTCCCAAATCCTCTCTCCTCCCCTCCCTGGGGAATCTGCTGTGGCTTCTCCCTTTCTCGTGAGACAGCAGGCAAAGGGGTCCCCCCGCCTGGCGGAGTGTCGGGGTACACCCCAGGTCAATCCCTCACCCCTGCAGCCAGCAGCTGATCCTCTCTGCATTGGCCCCTGGTCCCAGGCCAGGTGTTCAAATGCACCCCTGCCACCTCCAGACATGCCCGGTGCCCACGGGCCGGGTTTGCACTGGGCCCAGGGCCACAGCCGAGACAACACAGGAGAAGTTCCCGCCCAGGGTCCCGGGAGAGAGCTCAGGGCACAGGGATCGTGATGGAGCCGTGGAGACTGGGCGTGGGCTTCAGGGATATTCCACACCCCCGCCTGGCCTCAGGGCAGCTGGGTGTCACAAACCGTTAAGCGCAGGTGTCTCGAAAGACGGGCCTGATAATCTGCTTCTGAAAGGCGGCAACCTTGAAAACCCTATAGATACAGCAGTACTACTCTGCACACATGGGGTTGCCACGAGTCAGAACCGACTTGATAGCCAGAACGTTCCCACCCACCCATTGCCCGCTTCGTCGGCATATTCCACAGGTGGCACTGGGGTGGTTGGCGAGGGAGCCCAAAGCCCTGTGCGGGCCAGCTTCAGGAGAAGCAGAGCCTGCTAAGGAGCCGGGTGCTCGGGATTCCTCGAGAACAAGCTCGCTCAATTCTAAACCTAATTGGCATTAAATTGGACATTATAGCAGAATAGGTTGAATTCCAAAGTGAAGAGGAGTCGGGGAGGCCACCGCTCATCTGCGAACGTCAGGCCTGGGACCAGGGGCCGATGCAGAGTGGACAAGCCTCCTGCTGCCGCGGTGAGGGGTGGAGAGTCGTGCATGCATACCCATCCCCCACCTTCCAGATCTCTCGGGTCCCCCTCCCTCCTGCGAGGCCTCGGTGCCCTAGGAAAGCCCCAGGTGGGGTCGGCTCACCTGGTCCCACCAGGAGAGGAGCATGAAGCAGTCAGTCCCAGCTACGTTACCGCCCTGGGACACTGAGCCTGGGACTTGACCTTCAGAGGCTCAGGGGCCTCACTGGGCAGGGAAGACAGGCCACCTCCCTCACCAGAGAAGAACACAGGGAGGATGAGACAGAACGACATGGGAGACATATGGGGCCCAGGGCCTGTACGTTGCATACAGTGAGGCTCAATTAATGCTGAATTGGAGCCAAAGTGGACTTGGGCACGGCAACGGTCAGATGCTGCTCACACGATCAAAGCAGCAGGATCCACGAAGCCCATGATCAGACTGCCTGACTTCCTGGAGCAAGAATGGGAGGGTCCAGCATGTGATAGCTCAAGACACCGAGGGCCAGGGGCTGGGAGTCTAGTCGAGAATGCTGGGAACCCTAGGGATGCTGGGGAGCCCCAGGCCCTCTGCCACGTGGACATGGCCTCCTTACTGCCCCCACTAGGCTAAGGGTTGAGAGGACAGGCCCTGTCCAGAGTCTTGTCTAGACAACAAGATGGGGAGAACCACGCCTGGTATGGGGCGGGTGCTGACTGGCTGTGGACTGCGAAGCCTCAAATCCACTGTGGAGATGTGCTGTGACCATCCTGCTTGGCCAGGGAGGTTGAGTGACTGCCCAGGACACGAAGCTCAGGAGGGGCAGGGCCTGGCCTGGGCCAGTCTGCAAGAGCTTCCAGGCCTGCCCCTGGGCCTCCAGACTGTTTCACCAAAGCTGAGGTCAGGGTGCTGGCCTGGCTGCCCTGAGCAGGGGTCTCTTCACCCCAGCCCCAGCCCAGTGCCCCCACCTCTTGTCCCTTGGGCTGCCCAGGCCAGGTCCTGTCTTGGGCGGGCTTCCTCTGCCCCCTAGTGTCAGCAGACTTGGTGTGGGTGAGCAGCCCCCGAGATGGAGAGGGTCACTGGCCACCACGGCTTGGCCTTACCTACCCTGACTAGTCCCTGCAGAGGTATCTGCCAAAGGGGACTGACCTGGGGACCTTGGTGACATCTGGCATCCTTTATAAGCCAGCAGAAGATCCTTTGTCAAGCTGCAGCCCTGCTTCTGCCCACCTCTCTCCAGCTGTCCCCCATGGGGCTCAAACATGATGTTTCTTCTGCCTGTTTCCGATTGTCCACCAGGCCTCACTGGAGCAGCCAAGGGCCTTTCCTTAGTTCTCCCAGGGCCCCACCAGGTCCTGGGGGAGGGGGTCCGTGACCAGTCTGCCACAGCCAGGCAGAAGGGGGCCTGGGACCCCAGCGAGAGTGCGTTGGGAACCAGGAGCCCAGCCATGTGCTGGGTGGCCATGGTGGAGGGGAGCTGGAGGCTAAAAGCCCACACTCAGCCCAGCCCGTTCCATGTTCTGGACCCCACACCTGCACCCGGGGCCCTGCACTCGGGGCCCTGCACTTGGACCCCTGCTCTGTGGCTACCGTCTTGAATGCCTTCATCATTTCTGAACAAGGGTTCCTGTTCTCGTTTTCCACCAGGCCCCCAAGATTCTGTAGCCAACCTAGCTCCCAGCTTGCACACCGCCATTTCTCCACCCAGGCTTGGCACCTAGCTGGGCAATGGGTTTCCCGCCTGGTACTGGGGTGGTCTGGGAGGTGAAGTAAGCGGAGACTGGGCCCTGGGATGGGTGGTGTGGGGCAGGAGAGAGGGGCAGACATGGAGGCGGGTTTCAGCCCTGGTCTCTCACTGTCCGTAGCCCTGGAGTCGCCTCCCTTTGTCAGCCCCACGGTGAGCGGGAGGACTGGCACACATCGCATGGAAAAGAAACGGCTACACATTTTCCGAGAGGTTTTAAACATTGTTCTGGCAGCACCTCGGCTCCTCTACGGCCTCCGAGTCATTCTGACATGCAAGCCTGACCGAGCGTCTTGGTCCAGGCCCGGTGATGGACCGGGCAGCCCGGCTCCCCAGCTGCCCACCTCCCCTCCCCTGGGGCAGCCCGGCTCCCCAGCTGCCCACCTCCCCTCCCCTGGGGCAGCCCGGCTCCCCAGCTGCCCACCTCCCCTCTGCCTGGGGCAGCCCAGCTCCCCAGCTGCCCACCTCCCCTCCCCTGGGGCAGCCCGGCTCCCCAGCTGCCCACCTCCCCTCTGCCTGGGGCAGCCCAGCTCCCCAGCTGCCCACCTCCCCTCCCCTGGGGCAGCCCGGCTCCCCAGCTGCCCACCTCCCCTCCCCTGGGGCAGCCCGGCTCCCCAGCTGCCCACCTCCCCTCTGCCTGGGGCAGCCCGGCTCCCCAGCTGCCCACCTCCCCTCTGCCTAGGGCAGCCCGGCTCCCCAGCTGCCCACCTCCCCTCCCCTGGGGCAGCCCGGCTCCCCAGCTGCCCACCTCCCCTCCCCTGGGGCAGCCCAGCTCCCCAGCTGCCCACCTCCCCTCCCCTGGGGCAGCCCGGCTCCCCAGCTGCCCACCTCCCCTCTGCCTGGGGCAGCCCAGCTCCCCAGCTGCCCACCTCCCCTCCCCTGGGGCAGCCCGGCTCCCTAGCTGCCCACCTCCCCTCCCAGGCCACCCCACTCCTCCAGTGACCTCCTCCCCGGGACACCCCAGCTCCCAGCCGCATGCCTGCTTCACAGCACCCCAGCCTGCCCAGCTTCTAGATTCCAGGGCTCGCAGGAGGAGGCCGGCCTTTTTAGGGACAAAATGCATCTCTCAATGACTTTATTTCTGCAGCTGCTGAAGAGCAACATGGCACCATCTGAAATTCTGTGGTGACGCCCAGGTTGAGGGTTTCCTGCTTTGCAGGCTCTTGGTCAACTGGTATACACCTCCATGGTGCCAGGGGAGAAATCGAGTCCGGGGTCGGGGGGGCCTTGCCAGGGTTTCAGAGGTGTGACCAAGCTGGGTGCAGGTCCCAGGTGTTGCCTCTAACAGGTGGGTGAGGTGACATTGGAGTGCTCTTGTCTGGGAGGGGATGCGATGTCAGCCCCACAGGTCAGCCACCTCCCCTCCTGTGTTCTCTCATGTCCATTGGTGTCAACCCCAAGTGGCGAGCAGCCATGCTGCCTCCATTTCACAGACAAGGAAGGTGAGACTCCGGGGTAGACGTGGCTTTGGTCCATCCCAGCTGGGACTCTGTGGGGCTGGTGTTGGGGCTGTCAGGCTGCCCTGCCTGCCACACTTTACAGAGAGAAGAGTGTAAGCTCTGCCCATATGTGGAGGGGCCTTCTAGGTGCTGTGGCCCTGGAGGTGGGTGCAGGGAATCTGGCCTCAGCCTGCAGGGGCCTGAGGTAGCCAAGGTAGAGGGAAGAAGCGGGCCTCAAATCCTGCTGGGGGACTTTGGGCAAGTCTTTTACCCCCATAAGCCTCACCTTCCCCATCTGTAAACAGGAACGATAGCTCCTACACACAGACATTGACTACCTCACTGGACCTAAACTACCTGGCCTGGGGTCTGATTCATGGAGGGCAGACAAAATCCAGCAGAATGTTCTGGAAGTGAGGTGGCCTCTGAAGGGTGAGACAGAGTTCACCAGGCCAACCAGCCAGGGACAGGGACCCAGGCCACCTAGAGTGTGTCAGGAGGAAGGCCAGTCAGACGTCACCCTGGGCAGGAGCAGGCCTACCCCTTCCTGGCCCCCCTCAGTGTGCAGGGGGCTTCGGGGCAGTGGCTCTCACCGGTCCACCACCGGTGACCGGTGAGAGCCACCACCTCTCAACTGGGCATCACTAATCCCACTTCCTGCTGAGAACCGGGCCCAGAAGGGCTAGGTGCTTGCTCAGGCCCCAAGGGAGGCACCTTCAGGATACTCACACCTGCCCAACAGGATGGCCACATCACCCAGCATTGGCCAGAAGATGGGCTGGGGACGAGCCGTGGGTGAGCCCTCCCTCCCACAGGAACATGGGACCATAGTGCTGAGATGGGGCACCCTGTGGGTGTCCCCAGAGCTGCTGAGCTGCCACATGAGGGCAGCGCCCCACACAGGGCTGTCAGATCACAGCACATTGTGCAGGTGAGAAATGAGCTTCAGCTGATTAAGCCCCTGGAATTTGTGGCTTACTGGTCACGAGCAAACTCCAGGGGTCTTCTTGTTCCTCCACCCCCCCCCAGGGCATATCTGGACTAGAGGTCACGAACCTGTGTGCCCATGGGCGTGGCGGTGGAGGGTGGCCCTTGGATGGGGGTACGGGTGAGGGGGACAGCTGCAGGTGACCCCCAGGTGCTCTGTTTCCTGCCTGCCCTCAGCTCAGCTGCTCCTGGGGCCCAAGATCAATGCCATGTTTTAAGGTGCCCAGTGCCAGATGACCATGTCTCCCAGCCCCAGACCTGGAATGGACGTGTGACCTGAGACATGGGCAGGGCAGAGCAGAGGAAGCCACATGAGCCCAAGGGAGCAGAGTCACAGGGCGATGCAGAGACGTGACCCCATGAGGCTTCCCAGAGCTCTTGCTTCCAGTCTAGCCCCCTGTGATCGTTACTGCTATGTGTCAGCTTGGCTAGGCCATAATACTCAGACACTACGTAATCACCTTCCTTTTTGTAATCTGATGTGAGCAGCCAATCAAATGGAAGGGGGTTTTCTTTGTGGGTGTGACCTGCCTCCAGTGTATAAATGGATGTTCTGGCAAGGCTCACTCTCTCCCTCCACCCCACTCTCCTTGTCACCCGACCTCCGGTTCTGGGGCCATGTGCCAGCACAACTCTCTGGCCTGCTGCCTGTGATCATTAAGGTTGTGTGTCAACTTGGCTGGGCCATGATTCTCAGTGGTTTGGCAGTTACAATGTAGTTTGGCAGCTATGTAATGATGTAATCACCTCCATGATGAAATTTGATATAATATGATCACCTCCGGGATGAGCTCTGCTGTGAGTAGCCGATTAGTTAAAAGGACGCTTCCTTGGGAGTGTTGCCTACATCCAATATAGGTGGACTTTCTGGCCAGGCCTGCCGATCTTGGGATTTGTCAGTCTTCAAAGCCTGTGAGCCAGAGCCCTGCTGTCTGACCTGCGGTTCTTGGGTTTGCCAGCCCCTGTGGCTATGTGAATCAGGAGAAGCCTCTATCCTGACCCACGGACTTGGTAATTTCCAGCCTCTATAACCACGTTAGCCATTTCCTTGATATAAATCTCTCTATATATATTTCTATACATTACTGGTTTTGCTTCTCTAGAGAATCCAGCCTAAGACAACACCTGAACTGCAGATTTTGGACATGTCAGCTTCCACAACCCCGTGAGCCAGCAGACGCCTCCAGCCTACCACCTGACCTGCAGATCCCAGGCTCATCGGCCTCTGCAACCATGTAAGCCAGCAGAGATTTTCAGCTTGTTTCCTGACTCACAGATTTGTGACTTGCCAGCTCCCACAATTACATGAGACATTTCCTTCAAGTAAATTTTGCTCTATATATATATCTATTTATGCTTCACTAGCTGTGCTTCTCTAAAGAACCCAAACTAAGACACCCCCTGAGGCCCAGCTGGACTGCCCTTCCTGCCCAGGACGCCTGCGAGATGGCCCATCAGAGCTAAGCAATACCAGTGCCCTGTCTCGAGTTGGCCCCAGTGGGTGCCAGGCCTTCACAAGCAGTGTCCACTCAGACACTGAGCACCTGCTCTGGGCCAAGCCTTGGGAACGCAGGAGGAAGGAGGCCTTCCTTCGTAGGTCGTGGCACGCAGCAGAAGTAGACCATTGCCTTGTAGCGCCAGGGGAAACACAGGGAGTTGTGGCGCAGAGCAGAGGTGCACCACCCAGCCAGTGCCCAGGAAGGTCCCCCAGGGTGAGGAAGGCACCCCAGGTGAGGAAGAAAGAGGCAGTGTATTGGGATCTCTGTGTGCACCATCTCCACACACACCAACCAATTCTACGTCCCCTCTCTTCTCCCTTTGACCCTCTCCACCGGAGCTGGGACAGGCCCTACAAGTCCAAAGACATCGTCCTCCAGACTGCCAAACCTGCCCAAGTCTTCAGATGCCAGCCATAAGCTTGGGGGACCCCAGGACACCCTGACTTCCGACCTGTTGGCTACAAATTCATGAATTTCCACTATCCCCTTGAGTTGGATAATTTGCTAGAACGATTCACAGAGGCCAGGAAAACACTAACAACTACAGTCTTATTACAGCAAAAAGAATACAAATGAAGAGACGGGTAGGGCAAGCTCTGGGAGGATCCCCACCAAGGAGCTTCCATGTCCCCCAAGGACATGCTACCTCCCCGTGAATCAACATCTCTCACCAATCAGGAGGCTCATGGAGATTCCGTGTCCACAGCTTTTATATCAGGGCTACGAATCCAGCCCCTATGAAGGGCTGGATCACTGCCCACATGGCTGAACTCAACCCCCAGCCCCCTATCCTGAGGTCGGGCTGATATTAAAGGGTGGGTCTTTCTGGCCTGGCCAGCCCCTACCCAAGAGTCAGTTTATTAGCAAAGACTCCCACCACTGAGGAATTCCAAGGTTTTAGAGGTTCTCTCTCAGGAACCAAGGACAAAAACAAAATCCTGTGGGAAAAGTTAACTGAACCCTACAGGCAGGTAAAAAGATGGCAGGGAAGTTTGAGGTGAAGAGGTACAGAGGGACAGAAAAGGTGGGGTGCACTCTGGGAGCTGAGCTGGGCTTGAGAACCTTCTTCAGCATCAATCTGGACTTGGTCTTGGAGGGTTTTTGGGCAGGGAGCAATGAACTCAGTTGGCAGCCTCGCCATGGGTTTAGGGCTGGGATGGATCATGAAGGGGGTGTGGGCAGGAGCGGGGAGCCCAGTGGTGCCGCTGCTGCAGGATTCCAGGGGTGGTGATGGTGGCCTTACATGAAGGTGGCTGTGGGGATGGAGAGAAATGGGCAGGACAGGGCCATTCCCCCCAGCCCTGCTAGAGCCTCACGGGTAAACTCCTCAGCATCTACCGGGGCCGAAACGGGCCTTAAGTGTGAACCTTCTCTCTTCTTCACATATTTTATTCTTATTACATTGAAAGGAGCATTGGGCAGCTGGCAAGGAAGGCCGGTGCTGTGCACATGCTTGGGACAGACTCTAGCCCACTGATTTGCACAAACACAGAACTTTCAGGGGCAGAGCCGTGGGGTGACCCACCGTGATGGTCAGCCATACTGCTCGGGACTGACCGAGGCCACGATTGTCTCCCCCAGGCAGCCCCCGCGGGGCAGGACACGGCACCCGTTCCCCACCATGTGCACTGCCCGAGCTGGGCTCTCAGTCTGTTGGGTTCTCTGTTGACGAGCTATTTTAGTTTATTTCTTCCCCTTGCTCCAACAGAACTGATGCCCTTACTCCTCAGGCTGTCTCCAGGCAGGACCAGGCACCAGGGGAGCCCTGGAACTGTCCGATTTGTCTATGTGAGGGGGGCAGCAGGAGCAGCCGGGTAAGGAGGCAGAGAGAGGGTTGGAAACCCGACAGCAGGCAGGAGTTCCATGTGCTTGCAAACTCCGGCCTCAGGGGTCTCTCCTGCCCCCTTGGCCCTGCTCCCCATGTCTGAGAGCCACCCTCTGTCCCCTTCCCACCTCGAGGCCCTGCCTTCCTCTGCAGCCAAGCATAGCATTTACCCAGGCCTCCTGACTGTGGTGGGGTCTGTTTACCCCCTTTTCCTCCCTGGCCTCTGTGCCTATCCCTCGGCTTGTTCATCTCCACCCTCCCCTACAGCCAGGAACACTGGGCACACCTGGTACAGCTCCCCAAAAGCAGAGGCCAAGACACACAGGTGTGGAGGCAGCCTGCGTTAACAGGTTGCCACAGCAACAACCCCCAACGTCCCTCATCAGCTCTTGGCCAAGGCTGTGCTGCAAGCTTTACACACTTTATGTCCACATGAGCAGTTCTGCTATTATCCCCATTTTACAGATGGGCAAACTGAGGCCCAGGGAGCATAGCGACAAGCCAAGCCCACACAGCCAGGGCTGGGATGCATGTCCATCTCACTGCACACCACCACACTGCAACACTCCTCCCAAAGCACAAAAGGGCCCATGTAGCCCCCCGTGGCCCTGTTAGGTCTGTCACCCTGGGCTGAGGGCAAATTGGGGGCTTATGGGCTTAGCCCAACCCCAACAGCACTAACTGCGTGCCCTGAGTGCTGGGCACTGGGACCTTTGAGGAGGGGAGCCAGGCATGTGAGAAGATGAGCCACGGAACAGAGCATGAGAGCTCTCGCATGAAAGGCCATGGCCAGGACCCTACTGAGCCAGAGTGGGCAATCAGAGGGGTCGGGGTCAGCCACAGGCAGGAAGTCACTGGAGTCTTGAGGAGCTTCCTGGGAAGGAAACCACTCTACCTCTGGGACTCCACTACGTGGGGGCAGGGACCCCTTTGATAATAGGATGAAAACACAGACCCTCCCCAGAGGCAACACACGCCATGCACACGATGGCAGGGTACCCTGGCTGGGGTCACCAAGCTCCAAAAAGGCCCCATGACCCTGACCTCCTGGGTCATCTTGGGTAAGCTTCTCCCACAATGCATCAGGGCTGCCCTGTGAGAAAAGACAGTGCCACGAGAGTCACGTTGGAGAAGAGCCAGTATGGGAGCCGGCTGAGCTGGAGCAGGTGAGTTCTGAGGCCAGCCCGCCTCGGCCTGCTGGATCCCTTGCACTGAGGGAAGCCAGCCGCCATGTTGTGAGGCCGCTCAAGTCACCATGGGAAGCCCCACCTGGACGGAAGCCATGAGAGCGAGCCGCCTTGGGCGAGCGTCCTCCAGCCGCTGTTGGATCTCCAGCTGCCATGGGCCAGCAGTCTCAGGGAGGGCGGAGCTGGCACCACCCACTGGGCTGATCTGGACTCCTGACCACAGAACTCCAGCTGACAAACAACTGTTTATTGTAAACCACTAAGCTTTGGGGTGGTGAGTTACACAGTAACAGAGAACTAAGACACAGACTGGCCCTGCATGCCCTCCTCACCCAGAAAGAGAAGGTGGAAGCCCATCCCCCAGGAAGCAACCCTTCTGAGTGGGCACTTAGCCCCTGGGGGCACAGGTCGGGGTCCCCTCCAAGTGGGGGGCTCAGGGGAGGGACAATGAGTCAAAATGGGGGAACCATTCTCCCCAGACCTGCTGACAGAGAACAGCGTGAATGAGGGGGACGTGGTGTGGCCTGTCTCCGGGAGAGCCTCGGAGCAGCTCCCACCCAGGGGCGAGGAAGAGGAGGCTGCACCGATCATACCCGGCTCCCTCCTCAGCCAGCCCTCACCACCTTCTGGGGCCCATGGCATCACTGCATCCCTCACCCCAGGGACAGCGCGAGGCAGAGTGCATGACAAGTGTGAACAGAACTGTCACTTAAAGGCCATCGGAGCCTGCTGACGGCCGCCGTGCCCAGGACGAGTCTAACTTATTCTCTAACTAGCAGGGACATGATTTCTCTGAGAGATGGGTGTTCTGAAGCCTCCGCTCCCAGCCTGCACTGTCAATCTCTGGCCGGCGGCCATCACACACCCCTGCAGCCCCTGCAGCCTCGTTTCCCAGCTTCTCCACCCAGAGGCTGGTGCAGAGCCATTTGTTTGCCCACAGTGCCTTCTAGAAGGAGAGGCAGAGACCTGGCCCAATTTATCAGGTCCTCCTTAGATGATAACTCAGGAGAGCAGCTTCTGACAGAACTCAGCTTACTTTTTCTTCCTCAAGGAACAAGTTCCACGGAATTGCGAGTCCCTGGGGGCACAAACAGTTAAGCACTCAGACTACTAGCCGAAAGGCTGACAGTTGGAACCCACCCAGAGGTGCGCTGGGAGATAGGCCTGGTGGTCTGCTTCTGAAAGGTCACGGCCTCGAAAACCCTGTGGAGCAGTCCTAGTCTGCACACATGGGGTCACTGTGAGTCGGAATCAACCTAGTAACTAACAACAACGACCTATGCAAACGCTTAAATCTCTCATTCTTAAACAAAAGCCCTGCAACTCGTAGCCTGTGAGAGGGGCTCTCTGACCCAGCGAAGCTCCCAAAGCCCCACCCTGGAGCACGACTTGCAAAATGCTGTGTGGGAGGATGTTCAGGGCAGCACAGCCTGGTGAGACCCCCAAATGGAAGAAACCCAGATCCTCACTGACGAGGGCTGGGGCGGCACCCACAGCAGCCAGTGAGAAGAAAGGAGCTGCTCCCTACACGGTGTCAGGAGAGAGGGCTGTTCTCTGTGGTGAAAGACAGCAGTTGTAGAAGGATATCCAGTGTGGCCCCATTGGTGTGCCACAGACAGTGGTGTGTCACAGGTGGTACGTGCTTGGGAACATTCTGGAAGGGCGAGCCCCGTGCATCAGAGGGGGCCGGCGGAACTCGGGCAGCGTCTTCTCTCATGGACGCACCCACGCTCACATCCACGCACCCACGCACACACGCACTCACGCTTCAGTGCAAACCCAACCTGCAGGAATCAGAGGCCACTAGCTACCTGTGCTACCTGAGCCAACATCTGGCTTTGCTGGGCCTCAGTTTCCCCACTGGCCACCCGGAAGGTCATTCAGGGCTGGGCCCCCATAAGGCCCAACTGACACCACGCTCCATCCCAGGGACCCCAGGGCTTGCTCTCTGCTCCCAGTCTGCACGGGGACCAGGACATGGTACCTGGCCCCCCAGTCCTGGTAGGGCTGGGTTTAGGCCACAGCTGCGGGGTCACAGCTGCCTGGAACGTGACACCTGTCACCACCTAGGTTGGAGATCCACTGCTGGGGGTAGATCTTCCCATCATTCATTCCTACTTGCCCCCATGCTGGGGAGAGCCAGAGTGCAGTCCCTGAGCTTGGCCAGCTGACACCGAGCCAGATGTGACCCCTGAGGCCCAAGGCCCCATGGCCAGAGTCCTGGGTTAGGGGCCTTCCCAGGGCCTGGGGCTACTTTTGTTTCCTCAGCTTCCTCTCCAGTGGGGAGCCATGAGTCCATCCTGTTCCCAGCCAGGGTCCTCAGCAGAGAGCCAGCCCAGGGGGTGACATGCAGGCAAGTGGGGCTGGCTGGGTTCAGAGGCCAGGGCTCCTAGGGTACTTTGGGGGTGGCTGCTCCTAAATTCAGTGGCATCAGCACACACCCAAAGGCCCTACCCCTCTCCTCTCCCTCGTCTTTAGACATTCCTTGGTTCAGTGCACCCTCACCCCATCTTTACTTTGAGGGGTTAATGATGGGAACCCCCCTTACCACCCAGGCCCTTGACACTCATCCCCTCACCTGACCCTGAAGACCCTCCTCCCCAGAAGCAGTCAGCAGCACAAGGCTCAGAGGGCAGGCTGCTTGCTTGAGACAGAACCGGGCCAGAACCCAGCTCCCCGACCCCTCCTGGGGCTCCTGCCCCCCCCCCAGCTGGTGGAGAGTCCAGCACAGAGCACCAGCGGGGACAGTGCAGCCCCCTGCCAAGGCCAGCAGGCGGCAGGAGGGGGACAGAGAGCTCCCTGCAGCAAGAGCGCCAGCAGCTGCTTTCCACGGAAAAAATGTCCTCAGGCCCCCAGAGGCCAGGGCCCAGCCCATGACTCATGTTCTGCCGCCGCTGAATGGCTTCCCAGACAGACGGCCGCCCCTCTGTCAAAGCCAGGCTCCCCCTCCCACATTCAGGCTGAGCCCCAAGGCCAGACCCTGAGGCCCCGCAGCTGGCCCCTGGACCCTCTGCCCCAACTGGCAGTGGGCACAAGAGCCAGCCAGAGCCCGGCCAGCACAGCCCTGTGGCAAGTAGCACGTCCCCAGGAGCCTGAATGCCCTGCATGTACAATGTCTGGTCCACAGGAGGTCTGCTGGGAGCCTGAGGGTGGGCTCCAGGCCAGCCCCCGGCTGAGCTCTGAGAGCAGGACCTTGGTCTCATGTCTGGCATCAGGCAGATGTCCGCTCCTCTTTGCCAGGTAATTGGGCTTCTCTGGTTGATTTTATTTCAAGAAGCTTTTTTGAGATTGAATACGAAGGTGACACTCAGATAGGCCAAGTGTAAGGACCTTCCTGGCCGTGACATTCTCAGAGAGCATAGGGCTGACACTGCTTTACCATGGTCCCAGGCTCTGGAGGTACAGGGTCTGAGGCAGTCCACAGAGGCAGGGCTCTGGGTATCTATGGGGACCCCCGGGTTTCCAGCCACAGACATCCCAGGACCTCCGGGACACGGAGTCAGCACCCTCTTCTGTGCAATGATGACAGCACTCACTTCCGCTGTATCAGAGCTGGCCGGGACCCCGGTTCAGGATGCACCCTCTGGGGACCAGGCTGTCAGGAGGTGCCACACCTGTGGTCAGGACATCCCAGGAGCAGTAAGGACAGAGGCCACACTGTCACTCCCACTGACACCCAGGGCCTGCGGTGGCCAGGAGCGTGGGACCCCTGTGGGACCAGTACTCACAGGCCACACTAAGGGCCAGAGTGCCGGTGGTTCCCCAGACTGAGGGCCGAACCATGGTGCCCCAGTAGGCGAGGGGCCCTCACAGTCCCGGGCTTGAATTTTGGCAGTGAGAGAAAGGAAGTCACTCCAACCACAGGGAACAGCATGGCAGGGCATGTCGAGCGGAAGGCCAAGCTCGTTCCCCGCAGCCAGTGGGCTGGGGGATGGATAGAAACGGAACGTTTCAGGAGGGGGATTGGAGGAGATCTCACCTCCTCCCACGGTGGGCAGCCTGGCCCGGTGGGGTCGGCCAGATGTTCCGGAACAGACACCCAGCAAGTTCGAAGTGGGGGACCCCAATTCCCCACACCCTGATTCTGCATTTCCCCGCTGACAAAGCTCCCAGCAGCTCGAGGCTGTGTCAGCCCAGCGGCCGGAGCGGCCTGGGACCCATTTGGTGTTGTGTGTAAGAAGCCCTCAGCACAGCTTCATTCTTTCCCACTGACATCACCCAACATGGTTTGAATCTAAAGTGACTGCGAAGCTCTCGGAGGCATAATTGTAGTTGTCTTTGCAGAGTGAATTCAGATGGCTTTTCCAAACCTCCCCGGCCCCTGTTCCTCCTTCACCCCCCTCCCCCCCTTTTTTTATGTTCCTTGGACCATGTCCAGACGCTTCCTGCGACAACTCTCCAAAAATTTGCAAAAAGCAATCGAGTGCAGCTTCCTGCCTGCTGGGGTGGAAGCCTACGTGGCGGGGCGGGGGCTGCCACGTCGGCAGGCCAGTGTGAGGCTTCAGGCTCCAGTTCGGGTCTGTCTCCTCTGCCTCCCCAAGCCTCAGGACCAGACACCGCAGGGGACAGGGCTGTGGGACCAGAGGGTGTTAGGGACAGCCCCTCCCTCACTGAATGTGGGTGTCCTGGCCCAGGCCTCAGGGCTGAGCGAGGGTGTGGCCAGGGAAAAAGCAGGCCAGAGCAGTCAAGGCCAGGCTGTGGGCTCAGACAGGCCTGTTGCAACCCCCAGCTCCATGGCTTACACATGTGGGGAGGTGGGGGAGTCATGTTTCCATGTGGAGCCTCAGTTTCCGTACAGATGCAGACAGTTGAAACTGACATCGTGCCTCTGTGTAGAGCCAGCTTTGGTCAGCACCACCCCTCGGCCCCAGGCCTGGAGCTAGAAGACAGGGGCAAGTGGGTTTCTGGCCCCACTACATCAGCCAGCCAGCTCACCTGGGGCCGGTGAGGTCACCAAGCATATACTGAAACTGGAGGGAGAGGCCAATTCCAGAGAGCTCCTGGGGAAGGGGCATCTGAGCTTTGAAGAGGGGCAGTGTCCCCAGGAGAGACAGAGAACGGTACTCCAAACAAATGAAGCAGTTTGAGCAAAGCACCAGAGGCTGGGCCCAGGGGCTGTGGGGGCCCGGGCAACTTCTGGAAGAGCTGGCGTGAAGGGCCCTGGAGCACCACCACGCTGTGCCTTGCCACCCTTCTAGAGACCAGGCTGATGCCCAGTCACAGCAATCCCTTTGGGCAGCATTGTGAGCAGTGCTGCAAAGCCCTCACCTGGGGCCCAACCATGTGGGGTGGGGTGGAGTCAGCAGCAGGAGAGATTTCAGTTAGACCTAAGGAAGGCTCCATCAGTGGTAGCCATGCAGTGATCATGACTGGTTACAAACCCCCACTTGCCTCTCCTCCCTCTAACAGGTAAGTGAAGGTTCTGGAAGGCTCACAACCTTGCACAGTGGCGGGTAACAGCCTCGGTGACCTCAGGACTCCTTATAAGCAGTGGTTGGGCCCTGGCAACACAGCCCGATGGCCCGGCACACAGAGCTCAAGATTTATGGCCGCCTCCCTAGCCCGAAGCAATGGCCTCTCCCAGCCTCTGATAACCAGACAGGAAGGTGACGCCCTTCTATTACCCTAACTGGGAAAGTGGGGGGGGCAGGGCAGGGTCACGAGGGCGCCATCTATGGGAAAAGGGGGTAAGCGCAGTTACTGCTCAGGGCAGCGGGCAGCGTTGTCTGGGCACCAGGTGGCGTGAAGGGCCTTGGAGCACCACCTGGAGATGCCTGCAGAGCGCTCGCCAAGCAGGGCTCACAGCCAAGAGCAAAGACAGGCTTGTTCAGGGGGCTCTCTTAGCCCCATCCCTGCAGCCTGCAGCACGGAGCTCTGGGCACACAGCAGCTGGCGATCCGCAGAATTCCACATCTGTGTCTATAGAACAGGAAAGCCATCGTGCTGGCCTGAGGGGCAGAAACGTTGTGAGGTGCCGCGGAGTCAGTTCCCACTCCCAGTCACCCCATGTCACAGAGTAGAACTGCCCCATAGGGTTTCCTAAGCTTTTTTTTTTTTTAATCTTACAGGCACAGATGGTCTGTAAGATTAAAAAAAAAAAAAAAAAGCTTAGGCTGCAGAGCCACTGGGTGGGTTTGAAACACGAACCTTTCAGTTAGCAGCCAAGTGCTCAACCATTGTGCAACCAGGGCAGAAATGAGGTGATCTAGATCAGGGGTTCCTTCAGGAGCACCTGGAGGGGAGGGGGCCAAAGAGAGAACAGCAGTCCTAACTTCTTCAGATGATTTGAGCCTCAGGAACTCCAGGCACCAGGAAGGAAGCTGAGGAGTTGTCTTTCCCCCCTTCTCTACCACCTCATTTTAAACTCAGAAGGCACCTCCTGCAGGCTTTGGGGACAGGAGGGGAGGCGGCTTCACGTCGGGGCCAGGTGATCAAAATTCGTAATCACTTTACAAGGTATGGCCACTGAGAGGGCTCCCTGAACCCCCGAGTCAGCACCACCTTGGTGCCCTCAGCATCCTCCCCGCCCCACTCCAGGCCACGGAGCAAGAGATGGTCAACCTGGGAGGAAGAGAGGTGTGGGGGGGAGGTGTGGGGAAGGGAGGCATAGGGGCTGCGACCCTGGCTCTGAAACTTCCCTGGTCCTGTTCGCTGTTTCCAGAGCAGGGCGTGGGAACGAGGGCCCTACGCTAAGACAAGATAAGAGATGCTTGCATGTGGGACCCTCGCTGCCCCCACTGTCCCCCACGCTCCATCTGGGGGCAGCGGCTGGCCCCTAAGCACAGGGAGAGAGAGCGGGTGTCTGGACATCAAACCAGTGTGTCCCAGGACCTGGAACTGTAGGAGGGCGGGGCTGGGAGCCGGTTGCCAAGAGACGGCAGGGCTTAGCCAATCAGCACGGGCTACCGTTGCTCCGGGAGATGGCTCTCCCAGCGGGGCGATGCTGCCCTCTGGTGGTGGAAGGGGTGCTAACAACCATGGCACTGCTGCTGTTAGGTGCCGTTGAGTGGATTGGCAACTCTTGACACCCTGTGGAGGCACCTGATGGTGTTTCCCCTCATTTTATATATACTCAAATTATCCAGGTAGGGCTGGCCCAGCTCACATGGGCCTCTCTGGGGAAGGAAGCTGAGTCTTAAGTGGCGGAGAGCTTCACACCTTTTGCCACCCAGTCAATTCTGACGCATAGGGACCCTATTAAAAAAACCCCAAACCCACTGCCATAGAATAGGAAAGAATATAACTGACCCACAGGGTCTCCAGTGCTACAGATTTTTTTTTTTTATTGTGCTTTAAGTGAAAGTTTACAAATTAAGTCAGTCTCTCACACAAAAATTTATATACACCTTGCTATATACTCCTGGTTGCTCTCCCCCTAATGAGACAGCACACCTCTTCTCTCCACTCTTTATTTTTGTGTCCACTCGGCCAGCTTCTGGCCCCCTCTGCCTTCTCATCTCCCCACCAGACAGGAGCTGCCCACATGGTCTCAGGTGTCTACTTGATCCAAGAAGCTCACTCCTCACCAGTATCATTTTCTATCCCATAGTCCAGTCCAACCCCTGTCTGAAGAGTTGGCTTTGGGAATGGTTCCTGTCTTGGGCTAACAGAAGGTCTCAGGACCATGACCTCTGGGTCCTTCTAGTCTCAGTCAGACCATTAAGTCTGGTCTTTTACAGAGAATTTGAGGTCTGCATCCCCTTGCTCTACTGCTCCCTCAGGGGTTCTCTGTCGTGTTCCCTGTCAGGGCAGTCATCGGTTGCCCAAGGCTACAAATTTTTACAGGAGCAGACTGCCACGTCTTTCTCCTGTGGAGTGGCTGCTGGGTTTCAACCACCGGCCTTTTGGTTAGCAGCCGAGTGCTTTAACCACGACACACCAGGGCTCCTGACGAGTTTCATAGCCACCCTGTATGGCGGTTTGCTGTAGTTACCTGACCTGTTTGCTGGGAAAAAGCAGAGTTCTTGTCTCCCTGAATGTCTCCCTCCCTGAATCAGACCTCGTTTAGTGAGAGGGCCCACGGGATTCGGCTTTATCGAACTTGTTCACTCAATAAGTGGTTTTGGTTTTATAAAACCTAATGTTTTGTGTGAATGTTACAAATGTGATGAACTAGAGAGTGCCATCCACTGTCGAGCCAGAGAACTGCAGCCCAGCTTTACAAGCTGTTGTAACTCCTTGAACAGGTCTTAGCCTGTGTGGGCTGTGTGGAAGAGGAGAGGTGTCCAGGGACTGGGAGACTTTCTAGATCCCTAAGAGAAGCTGGGAGCCCCAGTGACGCAATGGTGTACAGCTCGGCTGCTAACTAAAAGGTCGGCAGTCTGAATTCACCAGCTGCTCCTTGGAAATCCCATGGGGCAGTCCTACTCTGTCCTATGGGGTCACTATGAGTCGGAATTGACTTGACAGCAATGGGGTTCTTTAAGGGGAGCTGATGTGGCCAACCAATGGCAGGGGGATGATGGGGTGAAGTTGTCTAGCCCTGGACCTGTAAGCCGGCCACTCCTCTCACACCCCCACATTCCAAATCACCCATTAAAGCGTACTGTTGCACACTGACAGTTCTCCTGTCAGCTTTCTCCTTAAGCCGCCACAGAACAAATCCCTCAGGGCATCTGTCTACTGTGGGCAGACAAGACCTCAGAACCCTTAACACAGTGCTTCAGCCCCTGCCATTGACTGGAACTGGCAAAAGCTGGCACTTGAGATGAATAGCTCAGAACGGGCCCCTCAATCCACAGGCCATTTGTCCCCACTCACTTGCGAGTTTTTTCCTAAACTGCTTGCTTGGTACTAATGAAGGTATCGCATGTTTATTGCAACTGAAGTTCATTGGGCTTGCACTTGTTGGCGAGCTATCGGACTCTTCCCCGTCAGCCTGTCCCCATCCAGGGCCCCCTGCCTGTGGCACCCCAGGGACCCTGATATCGTGCCCCCTGCCCCTGCATGGCCTCCACTTTGCTCACCCCAGGATCCTGCAGACCAGGTGAGCCCTGCCTTCCACCCCCAGCTCCAGTCAGGATAGACACCACGCACACACACACGCACACACACACACACTCGGGATCCTCCCAGCCCCTCCAACACAGCAGGTTAGTTCTACATAGGCCCCACATTTGGCATGAATTCTGTGCACACGACGTCATTCCCAGCTAGACCCCACACCGCCCAGGCACCTGGAGAAAGGACTTTGTGAAAAACAGCAGTGAGCCTGCAAAGCCAATCCCTGGTGGGGGTTCTGTCTTAGCCATCCAGAGCTACCACTTGCTGAGTGCTTGGCTGATGCCAGCCCGTGCTTTGTGAGCTAAGCTTAGCCACCCGTGGGTAGGGCTGGGATCCGCCCTGAGTCACAGACATCGGATCACTCAGCGAGCAAGGGGAGCTGAGGTGGGTAACTCCAGAGCCCACACTTGTATCCACCAAGAGCAGGTTGAAGAGGCCAGACACTGGGTTCCAGCCTGACCCTGCCATCAGTAGTGGGGCCTCAGCCTCCCAGTTCTCAGTTCCTGCCTGCAGTTGTCACTCAGGCTCTGCAGGCCTGCCCCTCCTGTCCCCACAGAGGCTCTGCCTGCCTCTGCCCCACCCCTGGCAGATAGAAGTCCCTGGAAAGTGCATCTCTTCTGTTAGGAAACTGTCACCCTCAGGCCTCCGGCCCTGGGGGCCTCTCTAACCCAGCCAGGCCTTGCCCACCTAGAACACCTGGTGATCTTTGAAGACCTGGAGTCCCAGCCACAGGGATAAGATACAAGCAGCTCAGGCATTAGGCCACACCCACAGCCCCTGCAAGCCCTGGTGTGTTCCTGGGCTGGCGTGCCTGTGAGACAGGTGTCAGCTTCCACCCAGCACCCCCCTCCAAAGCTCACAGGCTACTCCTGGGTTGCTGAACTGAGGGGGTCCCTCAGGAAGGAATACAAAAGCTAAACCAGTACCGTGATTCGGTCACATGCACACCTGAGGGGTGGGCCAGCCTGGGGAAACGGTGGCTCTGGGCACAAGCCACAGTGACCTATGCCCAGGGTACTGCCCCCTAGCTTGGTGGGCCCCTGCAAAGGCTCAGCCCGACCCCCAGGCACCTCCCTGGGCCGCCCCTCCCATGCCCAGCTGTGCCCGGTCATGTGGAGTCTCCCCTCTGTGTCTCCCAGGTGGAGCCTGCACCTGTCCTTGCCTCTACCAGGTGCTGCGCCCACACCTTCCCTCTGCTCCCAAGAAGACACTGTGCAGGGGGAGCAGCGAGAGGAGGCCAGGGGGAGGTGCAGTCCCTGTGCACCCTGCTTCACCCACTGACTCCTGCCCCCGCCCCCCAACCGAGAGGGTGAGGGTGGGTCCAGAAGGCATCACCAAGTGGCTGGAGCAGTTCATTGGGGCCCCAGCACCCTCTACACAGGCCTCACAGGACACAGGAAACCACCTCCCTGGGTCTCTGAACAGGTGAGTCTGCGAGACCCAGATGGAGGCACCCCTGGCATGTGCCACCCGGGCCTCCACTCCAGAGCCACAGACACACGCCAGGGACAGATGTATGCACAGCAGGTTGGTGGAACTGAATCCTGGCTGTGACACCCTGAAGGCCAGGCCCTCCCCAGCCCTCCCAGGAGCTGTCAGCCACCCTGGACCCAGAGCCACATCCAAGAAGCAGAAGTCGCTGATGGTGGGAAGTGCCCCAGCACTGCCTCAAAGGGCCAAAGGCCCCTTCAGACCACCAAGGACACCAGCGGAGCCAGGGCTCCTGACGTGGTAGCCCTGACACCCCAGCCGTTTGCTCCACCTTGCTTCCTTGCCTACACTGGCACCTCCCCGCTCCCGCCCCGCACCCTGTCCTGCCTGTGTCACGGAGCTGTGGGGGAGATGGGGCGCCCACGAGACCCATGTTGGTGGCTGGGCAGGAGCGGGTATGCAGAGGACAAGCGCTGGCACCCAGAGGGCCTGCACACAGTGGGCACTCAGGAATGCTGCCTGGCTGAGCTCGGCACCCCCACCAGGACCAAGGCTCATTTCAGAACCCTCAGGGCAGCAGTGGCTTTGGAAAGCAGCTGTTGTCTCCCTCCCTGCCTTGAGCACCAGGCCACTCAGAGCCCATGACAGGCCAGCCTCAACCTCTGGAAGCGAAGGAGAGAGGGAGGGAGGTAGAAGGGGAAAGAGTGAGGCCAGGGAGGAGAAGAGGGGAGCCAGCTGGTCACTCCAGACCCCAGAACTCACTTGCTCTCCCTCTCTCTCTCTCTCTACTAACCAGAATATGGGAAAGGCAAAGTCCTCATTTACAACCAACCAACAACCTCGCCTAATCCCTCATGTCTGTCAGCTTGTTGCACTGTGGTGGCTCACGTGTTGCTTGATACTGGAAGAAGCTATGGCACCAGTATTTCAACTACCAGCAGGGTCACCCGTGGTGGACTGATTTCAGCAGAGCTTCCAGACTAAGACAGACTAGGAAGGAGGACCTGGAGATCTACTCCTGAAAAAATTGGCCACTGAAAACCTTATGAATTGCAGCGAAATCCTGTCTGATGTAGCATTGGAAGATGAGCCCCTCGGGCTGGAGGCACTCAGAAGATGACTGGGGAAGAGCTGCCTCCTTAGAATTGACCTTAATGATGTGCAGGGAGGCAAGCTTTTAGGACCTTCAACTGCTGATGTGGCACGACTCAAAGTGAGAATAAACAGCTGCAAACATCCACTAATAACTGGAAGGTGGAATGTATAAAGTATATAGCTAGAAAAACTGGAAATCGTCAGACATGAAATGGAATGCATAAAGATTGAGATCCTAGATATTAGTTAGTTGAAATGGACTGGTATTGGTCATTTGGAATCAAACCATCATATGGTCTAGTATGCCAGGAATGACAAATGAAAGAGGAATGGCATTGCATTCATCGTCAAAAAGAACATTTCAAGATCTATCCTGAAGTACAACACTGTCAGTGATAGGATAATATCCATATGCCTACAACGAAGATCAGTTAATACGACTATTATTCAAATTTACACACCAACCATTAATGTCAAAGATAAGAAACTGAAGATTTTTGCCAACTTCTGAAATTGATCAATGCAATCAAGATGCTTTGATAATCACTGGCAACTGGAATTTGAAAGTTGAAAACGAAGAAGAATGGGTAGTTGGAAAACATGCACGTGGTGATAGAAACTATGCAGGAGATTGCACAATAGAATTTTACAAGACCAACGACTTTTTCATTGCAAATACCTCTTTTCAACAACATAAACAGTAACTGTACAAGTGGACTTTGCCGGATGGAATACACAGGAATCAAATTGACTACATCTGTGGAAAGAGACAATGGAAAAGCTCAATATCATCAGTCACAGCAAGGCCAGGAGCTGACTGCAGAACAGGCTACCAGGTGCACATATGCGAGTTCAAGTTGAAGCTGAAGAAAATTAAAACAAATCCCCTAGAGCCAAAGTACAGCCTTAAGTATATCCCACCTGAATTCAGAGACCGTCTCAGGAACAGACTGGATGCAGTGACCGTTAGGGAAGGGAGACCAGACAAGTTGTGGGATGACATCAAGGATATCATACATAAAGAAAGCAAAATGTCATTAAAAAGACAGGGGGAAAAAAAAAAAGACCAAAATGGATGTCAGAAGAGACTCTGAAACTTGCTCTGGAACATAGTAGAGCGGCTAAAGTGAATGGAAAAAATGATGAAGTAAAAGAGCTGAACAGAAGACTTCAAAAGGTGGCTCAAGAAAGAAGACAAAGTAAAGTATTAGAATGAAATATGCAAAGACCTGGAGATAGAAAACCAGAAGGGAAGAATACGCTTGGCATTTCTCGAGCTGAAGGAACTGAAGAAAAAAATTAAGCCTCAAATTGTAACATTCAAGGATTCTATGGGCAAAATATTGAATTATGCAAGAAGCCTCTAAAGAAGATGAAAGGAATACAGAGTCACTGTACCAAAAAGAACTGGTTGACATTCAACTATTTCAGGCGGTATCATATGATCAGGAACCGATGGCATTGAAGGAAGAAATTCACACTGCACCGAAGGCTCCAGGAATTGACGGAATACCAATTGAGATATTTCAACAAACAGATGCAGCTCTGGAGGTGTTCGCTTGTCTATGCCAAGAAATTTGGAAGACAGCTACCTGGCCAACCAACTGGAAGAGATCCATATTTGTGTCCATTTCAAAGAAAGGTGATCCAACAGAACATAGAAATTTTCGAACAATATCATTAATATCACACACAAGTAAAATTTTGCAGAAAATAATTCAAAAACAATTGTGGCAGTACATCAACAGGGAACTACCAGAAATTCAAACTGGATTCAGAAGAGGACATGGAACAAGGGATATCATTGCCGATGTCAGATGGCTCTTGGCTGAATGCAGAAAATACCAGAAAGATGTTTCCCTGTGTTTTATTGACTATACAAAGGCATTCAACTGTGTGGATCATAAGAAACTGTGGATAACATTGCAAAGAATGGGAATTCTACAACACTTAATTGTGCTCATGTACATAGATCAAGAGGCAGTAGTTTGGACAGAACAAGGGAACACTGCATGGTTTAAAATCAGGAAAGGTGTGCATCAGGGTTGTATTCTTTCACCATACTTATTTAATCTGTATACTGAGCAAATAATCTGAGAGACTGGACTATATGAAGACAAACTCAGCATCAGGATTGGAGGAAGACTCATTAACAACCTGCGATACGCGGATGATACAACCTTGCTTGCTGAAAGTGAAGAGGACTTGAAGCACTTACTGATGGAGATCAAAGACCACAGCCTTCAGTATGGATTGCACCTCAACATAAAGAAAACAAAAATCCTCACAACTGGACCAATGAGCAAGATCATGATTAAACGGAGGCAAGATTGAAGCTGTCGATCGTTTCATTTTACTTGGATCTAAAGTCAACACCCATGGAAGCAGCAGTCAGGAAATCAAATGACCTGTTGCATTGGGCAAATCTGTGGCAACAGGCGTCTTCAAAGTGTTCAGAAGCAAAGATGGCGCTAAGGTGCACCTGACCCAAGTCATGGTATTTTCCGTTGCCTCACAGGTATTCCAAAGCTAGACAATGAACAAGGAAGACCAAAGAAGAATTGAGGCATTTGAATTACGGTGTTGACCACAGACTGTGAGAAGAATGAACAAATCTGCCTTGGAAGAAGTACAGCCAGAATGCTCCTTAGAAGCAAAGATGGTGAGACTGCATCTCATATACTTTGGTCATGTTGTCAGGAGGGTAACATGATAAAGCAGAGAGTCAGCGAAAGAAAGGAAGGCCTTCAATGAAATGGATTGACACGGCGGCTACTATAATGGACTCAAACATGGCGATGGTTGTGAAGATGGTGAGAGACGGGGCAGTGTTTCCTTCCGTTGTACAAGAGGTCACTACAGTCGGAACCAACTCGACAATACCTAACAACAACATTAGAAACCAAGATCTGAGCTCTAGGTGTGCTTGATGCTGCTGGGGTGTCTTTGCCTAGGAGGCCCTTTCATATGACAGAGCCAGGACACAGGTGCGTGTCTGCTAGCCCATGTACACACACACCTATAAAGATTCCTGCATGTAACCATTTGTAACTATTTTAAGTTAAACATGCATTCATATTAATGACTCCAGCTCTAACCCACTGACCTCATGGATCATCCCAGTCTTCTTCATTTGCTTATCTGTAACCTCCAGCTCCTACAGTGAGAAACCTGGCCCCTACCACCTGCCATCCATTTACACAACTGTTCAGTTCCAGTACACGTGTATAATGGCTTCAGAATGGTCAACCCATACCCCGTGGGAAACAATGTTAACAACCAGAGGACAGCACTATGGGTATGTCCCTTTGCCTTCAGTCTTCCTGGCTGCACTGATGTCCAACACGACTGAGACCAGCACTTTTCTCCAGCCCTCCAGTGAGGTGGCTTCATACATCTGTAATGTCACCATGAGTCAGAACCGACTGGATGGCAGCTAACGACAACAGCACAGAATCGTTTCCCTGCCCTAAATCTCCCGTGTTCACCTAGTCAACCTCTCCTGGCAACCACTGATCTGTTTCCCTTCTCTATAGTTTTGCTTTTTCCAGAAAGTCATATAAATGGAATCACACAGAGCATAGCCTTTTCAAACTAGCTTCATCCACTTAAGAATATGCATTTAACATTCTTCCATGTTGTTTCATAAATTAATAGCTTGTTCCTTTTTAGGGCTGAATAATACTCCGTTGTATGGAAGTACCACTCTTTGCTTATCCTTTCACCTACTGAAGGGCACCTTGGTTGCCTCCAGGTTTGGGCAGTTACAAACAAAGCTGCTATAAATGTTCACACGGAGGTTTTTGTGCAGACTCGAGTTTACAGATTAGTTGGGTAAATGCCTAGAAGCCAGATTGCTGGACTATGTGGAGTTTTGTACAGTACTGCCAAATCATATTCCAAAGTGGCCGTACCCGGCTCTCTGTGGGCGGGGGGCAGGGGCAGGCGGAGTGCTGGCGGAAGCTGCTCCAGCCTGCCCCCTCCCAGCAGCATCTCCACTGTCTGAGCAGTCAGATGGCCCCAGGGACACCATGTTTTGTCCCACCACCCCGAGGGTGCCAGCTAACAGGAAGGTGAGACCTACAGGCCTTCTCACCTGGCTGCTGCACTCCCAGCAACTGTGGGTTCCACCTGCACATTCAGTCCAGCCTGGGCCCCAGCCCAGGTGTCCCCGCTTTGAGCAGGTGGCTCTCCCCACACCCAGCTCAGCCTCAGTGATTCGTCTGCACAGTTCCATCCCCCTGACAGACTGAGAGCTCCACAAGGGCAGGCACCGAGCCAGCTCTGTCCAGAGCACTGGCCTTGGAGTCGGGCCTGGGGCCTGGGCTGTTCCAGCTGACCCTGAGCAACCGCCTCCTCTCCCAGCCTCAATTTCTTTGCCTGAGCAGTGGGGCTAAGAATTGGTGCTCTTGAATGAGAGTCTGGCCCGGGCTTCATCTCCCTAAACCTCACCCCAAATATCCCCCAGATGCGCAACCGAGGCTGAGAGGTCAGAGTTCAGCCCACCGCCCTCCTGCTGGGGTTGGCACAGCCTGACTTAATGAGTCCGTGCCTGGGGGCCCTCTCATGCCCTTCCCCTCTGGCTGACAGGCATTCACAGTGGCCGGAGGGAGAAGGCGGGACCATGGACCATTGTGGATGGCTGCCCCAGGGCACAGCTCTCTCTTCTGCCTCGTTCTGGAGGCTGTCTCCCAGAACCACCACTGGGATTCTCAAAGTGGGTTCCCGGACCCTCTGCATCAAGGTGACCCCTGTGGGGGACAGCAGGGCAGAGCAGATTCCTGCCCCCACCCCATATGTCCAATGGGCTGCATCCCGGAACCTGGATGCTCCCAGCAGGCTTCTGACATGGAAGCTTCAGAACCGACACTGGTCAACAGAGGAAGGTCGTTCTGTTCACCTCGCTGAATATGGAGCGCAATGCGGCCTCGCACAGGCACTGGGCTGGGGGTCCACACCCCGCCCAAGAAGTAACGTCTTAGGATCCCCAGTTGTCAAGGTCAGCCTGAGGGTCAGGGAGGGGGACAGCTTTGCCCAGGTGGAGGTGGGGGCTGAAAGAGGGGGCTGGAGGGCTGGAGGGGGCTTAGGAGACTGGGGTACTCTAGATTCAGACCCAAGTGTCCAGGACTTCAGCCCTGCTGCACCCTCCTCCTGGCTCCCCTGCCCTGCTGGCTAGATAACGGTCCCTAAGGCAGGGCCAGGACCTGACAGGTACTGAATGAAAGAATGAGAGAACCCACTAAGTCTATGCCCCTGACTTCCCAAAAGCCCCAGGTTGACCTCCACCCCATGCTGCCAGCCCCCCGGCTCTACCTGCCCTGCAATCAAGAACTCAGGTGTTCATCCCCACAGTGGTCCCTGCACCTTCCCACCGTCCACCCCATGGTGGGCAAGAGCCAGGAGGCCTCTCCTTGACCCCAGGCCCTAGAAACTTGGCCCATAGCTGGCCTTCTCCAGAGGTGGACCCCAGGACCCCCAGCCTGCCCAGGGAGCAGGTATCTGAGCCCTCTGCCTGCCCCACTCCATGCCCTGCGGTGGTGCTTCTTCCCCACCAAGCAAACAGGGAGCAGCAACACTGAGTCTTTGTGGATAACCAAGGTCTTCATATACCATCATCACCATCGCCCTGGGAAGTGGACCTTCTGTGCTCATTGCAGAGATGGGGAAACTGAGGCCTCCGCCCTTCGGCTCCTAGCCCTCACCTGCCCACCCAGCTTGCAGCCCAGACCAGGGCAGAATGCCCCTGGTGCCAGGGACCACACAGCAGGGTGGGCTCCAAATTCTACTGCATGGTGGAATTCCCTGGCGATATTTTTAAAACCCCGATGCCGGCTCCACCCCAGACACCCTGATTTAATTGGCATCAAGATTTCATGTGGCTCCTGGGTGATCCTGACAGTCAGGAAATTGGGAACCAGTGTAATGGGGGCTCCAGGAAATGCCTAAGGGCTGGAAGGGGCTGGAAGGAATTGCCGAGTGCTGCCCCAGCTCTCCAGCAGGGGGCAGTGCTGTCTCGTGACTCAGCCCCATCCTGCATCTGCAGCCAGGCAGGTCCCAGGTGGCACAGGGTGCTGCTGGGCTTTCATTCCAGGGTGCCCAGTGCCACCTCAAGATCCTGGTCCTGCCTGGGCCTGGCCTCCGGGGAAACGCCCGCCCATCTCTGGGCCGGTACCCCTACTAGTACCACTAGGATTCCTCAGGGGCTCTGGGGTATGTGTGCGGTGCGGGTGCTCACCTGGGGGCTCAGCCTGCCCAGCCCCATCTGCTCTGTCTCAGCATCTGTGTAGAAGGGGTTCCCCTGCTAAAAGAGTTGGTGGAAAATGTTAGATTAAGTGACCCATCCCGCCTGACACTGAGTCCTTGAGGTCCCCAGACTCCTCCCCCGAGAACACAAAGGAAAGAACCTAATCCTTGTGATGCTGTCATAGTGGACATAGGACACGACGCATTTGTCAAACCCACGGGACTGGACAATACACTGAGCCCTCATGTGAACTGTGACTTCAGTTAACAACGGTGCATTGATACGGGTTCATGATAGTAACGACGCACTTCACGAGTGCAAGACGGTAATAACGGGAAACTGTATAGGGGAGAGGGCAGCATGAGAACTCTCCGGGCTTTCTGTACAACTTTTCTGTACACCTAAAACTGCCCTAAAAAATAAAGTCCACTAAAAATAAGTAAAAAATTAAAAAAAAAATAAAAGCCTGTAGGAGAGGGCTGGCCCTTTCCCCCAGTTGTGTCGGATGGCCTCTGCCCCTCTGCTGGCCCAGGAACTGGACTGGGCCCCTCCGGCCACACTCGCAAAGCCCTGCCCTCCCCTCCCCCTCCCCTGCCCTGGCTGGGGTCAGTCCTGGCCATTGCTTGGAAGCCCTGTGGGCACCAATGAGACCATGTGGGCATTAAGGTGGGACCCAAGTCTTGTCATGGACCCCCTTCCCAGATCCCTCTGGGCTCAGGCCCCACCCTGCCTGAGGTCCCCAAGACTTCCCTGACTGTCCCAATGGGCTCCGTCACGGCAAGGGCACCGACTCTTCTGTCCTAAGTGTCGACTCCACCTCCTGCCAGGGCCTCTTGTGGGGGGGGGGGGTCACGCCTCATCATGGATTCTCCCAATGCCCCTCCAGGGGCTGTGGGTCTGCCTCCTCGTTCCAGAGGAGGCCTGGACTCCGACCACCCCTCCAGGACATCCCATTTCCCCCGCACCTCCCTCCTCCCATTCCACTCTCCTGGTGTTGGCAGGGACAGGCCCTCCCCACTGTAGCCCAGCACCAGGCACAGGGCCTGGTGCATAGTAATGTCCTATCCAAAAGCACCACCTTCCTGCCCCCCGGGCCTGAGCACCTGTCCCCACCCTCACCCCCAACCCCCGGTGGCCGGCCCCTGCACAGCCTGATTCCACCGTGATGATCAACTTATCAAGCCCAGCATTGCTGGTCCAGAGGGACTGCCCTGGGCGGGTGTTGCCATGGCAACCAGAGGCAGTGGAGAGGCCCACAGCCAGGTTGCCATACGATGCCCACAGGCCACCCAGGGTTCCTGCTTGGCTGCTGGGAGCTTCGGGATCTGGCCAGCACTCAGGCCCCTGGAGGGTCACTGGACCCCTGCTCACTGGGGGATGTCGCTATTAGGGCCATGCCCCACCAGGGTGCCACCCACCTCTTCGCCATCTTGCCCCATTGTCCTTGGGGGTTATGAAAGCCCACTGGCTCCTGTGCCCCCACCCATCCTGCAGGCAGTCTGCCCCAGGTGGGCCCTGCATGGGGGAGCATTCCGGAGAACATCCAGAGGCCTCTGGCTTGGGAAGAAGTGGCCCACACCCAGGTCATCTCTATCACCCCCCTGCTTGGGTCTTGTTTCCCCTCACTTCAGACAAGCTGAAGGGACCGCCCAGCTGGGCCCCAGCACCACCAGGAGGGACCCTGGCACCCAGGGTGAATGGGGGGCTGCACTGCAAGGAGGAACCCCAGCACTGAGGGTGAATAGGAGGGCAGCACCACTCTCCAGGAAATCGTGAGGACCCCTTGGAATCAGCAGCTGGGTTGGTAAAGTGCCTTAACTAGATGGCAAATCATGGTGGGAGCCAAGGAGCAGTCCCCACAGGACCCAGGGAGGCTGGTTCAGTTCCACCTGCCGCTCCCGGAGGGTTAAGGACAGGCCCTTCCTCCCCGACAGCTCACTGCCCATCTTCCTGGGGTTTAAATGTGCCTTGGACGATGTGTGTGTGGGTGCTTTTGTGAGTGTGGGTGTGAGTGTGCATGTGTGTGTGGGCACGTGGGGAAAACCACTGCCTCCCAGATGGTCACCTCTCTGCTGTATGGCCCCTCCTCTCCAGCCAGGAGCCACACCTGTTCTGGGACCCTGCACGGGGTCACGATCAGATGCCATGGGGCTGGATCACCCAGAGACCCAGCTCCCAGCTCCAGGGCATGCCAGAGCCTCCGGAGCCCCCGCTGGATGGAGGTCCATGAGGGTCCAGTGCAGCATAGCCTCCAGACAGCATGGAGACCAGTGTGGGCACAGGGTCTGGGCCTGAGCTGCCAGGGCAAGGGCGGTGGCGGCTCTCTGCTTTGCAAGGGTCCTCACGCCATGTGCCCTAGCGGGGCTGGGGGAGCCCTCAAGTGTGGCCCCAAACCCCAGGCTGCCCAGACAGCCATGGGACAGAGCTGACAAGTAGTAAGGCGGCCCAGAGTGGGCACCGGACCTGATGTCCTGGGGTTGGCCATGCCAGGCCTGGCCACCACCAGCCAATCGGGCAGTTTCTCTGGTCAGGGTGTCAGGGCTGGGGTGGTGGGGGCTGGGCAGCAAACCCTCCGGCTCCAGGCATCTTCCAAACCCAAACAGGAGAACCCCACACAGAACAGATGAGAGCCGGATGGCAATGTATTTTTAAACGCTCATACTTTGTTTGCTTCTCTCTCACGTTTCTCTTTCCCCCCACGATCCCACTACCACTGTCCGTCAAACCTTTGGCGCCTGTGGCCACAATTTCTTAGAGAGCAATCATGTTCGGAAGTCATTTCACAGTCAGACAGAGCCGCAGGGAGACCGCTGGCAATGAGGGCAGGACAACAAGGTTTGAGAAAGTACTCGAAAGGGGAAGAAAACCCGTTTTTACAGTTTCAGGCCCACCCCTGCCCCCAAAGGAAAAAAGACGTATCTGAAGCGGTTTCGTACAAAGCCTTTATGCAGTGTCACAAGGGCCCCTCCCTCTGCTGTCTCCCCGTCCCAACTTTTCTCGAGGACGCTTTCGAAAGCCTCGGTCTCTGGGAGCAGAAACGAAACCAGCCCCCACCCTCCCCCCACCACATCATCCATGTATACATGAGGGATAAAATTACATTTGTACAAAAATAGATTTTTTTTTTTTTTTTTTTACCTTTCCCGATGCTTTAGACATCTTTTCTTTACTCTCTTTACGCATTTGTGACCCTCTCTAAAGTGACAGCTGTGTGTCCCAGCTAAGGCATGGCTAGAGATTGGGAACCTCGAAAGCTGCCTACTCCAAAGCACCCTAAAATAGATGCACCTCCTCGCCTTCAGATGGTCACACGAACCCAGATTTCACCAAAGGAAGGGTCCTTACGTACTTGCTTACACGAAGCAAATGTGTAGGAAAACAGGAAACAGTCTCGATTAAAAATGAACAGTTGGTATGGGCTGCACACGCCACGAGGCCAGGCGTGCGGCTCTCTGAACACGGCGCTTCTCTGCATGGCACATGCGTGTTGACGCCACATGCCTGTGCAACAGGACTGGATGGTGCGCCCTCATCTGTGATGGGGACAACATCAGCTGGCTACCCACTGCCAACACCTTCCGCCAGGCCCTCCCAGAGCCACCACAAGGACGGGGTCAGGGCGTCTCCTCCAGGAAACCCAGGGTGTGGGCTGTCCCCCACAGAGGCCGCGTGCTTCCAGGACCTCTCTGGCCACACCTACGGTGACGAGGGCTAGCGCTGAGACAAGGGCCCTCCGCTGTCAAGTGGTCACCAGCAGGCCAGCTTCCTGGGGGATGTGGGGGAAGCCTGGCTTTGCCCCCCGATGCAGTCGTCCCCTCCTTGGCCAGGGAGCCACCATCCGATGTCAGAGCTGGGGGACGGAAAGCGGCAGTCCTGAGTCCCACGTCATCCAGTCAGGTTGAGAGGGGGCGGTCACAGGGTGGCTAACAAGCTGATGTTAGTGCTATCTTTAGAAAATTAAAGATTGTCCCACCAAATAATAATAATAACAATAATAATTACAAAAAAATCACCGTAATGGAACCAGATTTGTAAGGGTACTAAAAGTCTGGTTAAATAGAAGTCCTACCTCTACTGAGTAACGTGCCACTTTACCCACGCGCCACCTTTTCAAACAGCACTGTAGTTATGACGACAAAACCACGGGCTGGGGGGGACATCTGAAGGAAGTGAGGCAAACGACACAGACACGACGGGGGGCACACAGGGCTGAGCGGGATTTCTGGTGGCACAAGGGGGCCCCCGGTCACCATGCTGGACGCCTAGCTGGCCCAGGGCCAGCATCCAAGTTCCCCAGAAGGCGCCAGCCTCCCCCCGCCCAGCGCCCTGTCCCTGCATCCCGCCAGTGCCCCCCCCCCAAGTCCAAGTGAGGTGTGGGATACTCGGGGAAGGCCCAGGCTGGTGCGAGGCTTGAAGGAGGGTGGTGGGCGTGGCTGCAGAAGGCACCAGAGAGCTGGGTGTGGAGCTGGCTCTCCCACAAGAGGGACATCCCAAAATGGAGTCCCCCAAGAGTGCCTGCACCAATCTTCCAGGCACAGGTGACTTCCAAAGGTGCTGAGGCTTCCTGATGGAGTCTGGAGGGGTGGGGAGGCAAGGGGGCGAGGGTGCCAGGGGCATCCTACCACGGGACAAGGCAAGCAGGGAGCCACAGTTATATGTCTCTCCTGGGCGGGGCAGATCAGAGGGACGAGGAGTTTTGGGATCTGCCTGGGCTCTGCTGGGCTTCACACTCAGCTGGGGTGGGGATGCCTGGCAGGTGGAGAATGGACACTTTTCTCTCCCCCCTGGAAAGCAGCCTCTCCAGCAGCCGCTGCCCTCCCCCTTGAGTCAAAGGAGGCCCCCACAGGGGCACCTCTGCACCAGATGGGGAAACAGCCCCCCACCCCATCCCACGGGCCCAGGCCAGAGAAAGGGGACTGGTGAGGGGCTGCAGAGTGAAGGCAGTTGTTACCGAGCACTCCGTGGGGGACCAAAAAGGCCAGCCCCCTGTGGTCCCCCGTCCAGGGACCCCCGCTGACAAACGCTGGACTCATGGGGTCTGAGACTCAAATATGGACGGTGCCGAGGCCCAAGGGAAGGGGTTACAGTGCAAAGAGGCCAGCCCACCTGAGAAAGCCCTCCACAGCATCAGAGCCCCACCCCGGGAGGCAGAGTGCACCCACCCAGGCTGGGTCTCAGGCTCCGTGGAAGGAGATCCTAGGCTGGACAGGGCTGGGCCCAGGAGGTTAGGTGTCCTGCGCCTCCACCCCAAGCAGGGGTCCAGATGGTACCCATACACAACAGCCCCAAGGAGGCTGGGCTCAGTGGTCCCAGGGTCCCATGAGTCGTCCAGGTAGGGCCAGGAAAGGAGGGGCCAAGAGTGGGCCCACGCCCTAACCAAGCCCTCCCTGCAGGCTGCCCCCACTCTGCCTGTGCCATAAGGCCCTCGCCTGCCCCACACCTCCTGCCTCCCTCCAGACGCCCACAGCTGCTTGGAGACCTTCTGGGGAAAGCCGACCAGCAACCGCTGGTTCCCTGGAGCCTTCCAGGTGACTGGCAAGATAGCTGACCTGTGCAGAGGGAGTTCCAACTGACAAGCCAGGGGAACCCACCTCTGAAGGGCCCAGGTCCCTCCAGGAAGCCACTGAGACTGGGCTAGCCCCCTGGGAACCAGGGACTAGCCTTGGCCCACCATGCAGGTGAAGAGAAGATTCTGGGAGGGAAGGAGAGGCCGGAAGCCACAGTCTGGTAACCACAGGCTGGACATGAATACATGGAGGGAACCAGGACGACGCAGAGAGAAAATTGAGCGGGTGGAAGAGTGGCCTCCAAAACTCCGCATCCCAAGGTCAGCTCGGCTAACTTGCAAGTTATCTTTGGAAAGAGGGCTACTCGCCCCAGCAGTCTGAGAAGGGAGGCATGCTGGCCCCAGACAGCGCCCTCTCATCTTCCTGGGATCAAGTGGAGTCTTCAGCCATGGAATACCGACCACCCCCACCTGTCCCCTCCTGACCCCGGGGATACCCACAGGCTGGCTGGGTGCCAATACTGAGAGGAGGCAAAGAAAGGGCCACTCCAAGCAAAGGAAGGCCACTTGAGCTTAAAAACCAGCAACAAACAGGACCAAGCGACCTGCCCTCCCAGCATCTTCAGCTCCAGAAGCCCTGAGGGCCAGGACGACTCACGGCACCCGCAGACACCCATGAGCAGCAGACCCCTCGCTCCAGCTCCTATGGCTCCTGCTGCTACCCTGGGAGGCTGCTGCCTCGGTCCATAGACAAGAACAGTAAAAACAATGATGACAACACATCTCTTAGGCGTAGCAGTGACAGGCGGCCCCACAGGTCCACACAGGCCAGGCAGAGAGGGCAGGGCTCGGGCTGAGAAGAGCAGCTGGTGGCCGGCGGGGGCCGGGTGGGCGCGGAGGCCGGCCGGGCTCTAAGTCATTTGGTGCGGGGCCTCCAGCATCTCCATGAGGAAGGTGTCAATGGGCGTATCCCCAATGAGTTTGAAGAAGAAGAGGTGTTCCAGGCACTTGAGGCCGATGGAGCGTAGGGCGGGCAGGCGGAGCAAGAGCTTGGCGAACCTGTGGGCAAGGGGTGGGCATGTGAGGTTCCTCCCCCTGCACCCTGGCACCTGGCGGGGTCTCCCTGACCCCGGTGTGCAGCATGAGGCCTGCCTAGTGAGCCTTCCAGGGGGAGGAAGGGCATCTAGGCAGAGAAGCAGAGGAACCAGGGACCCAGAGGAGGGGTTGAAGGGTGCATGGGAGGATCTGGAAGAGGGACAGAAAAATGACAAGGGGCTGGGGACGAAACAGAGGGCAGGGGTAGGCCAATCTAGGCTTCATGTGAAGATTAAGAAATGTAGGCTTTCTCTAAGGGCAATGGGGAGCCACAGCAGGATTTATTGCAGGGGAGAGAGCGGCAGGAATGGATCAGAGCACCAGAGAGCCCTCTGGCTGCAACAGAGAGAACACAGACCGTGGCAGGCAACAGGGAGAGGCAAAGGGGCTGGTGTGAGTGGTGGCGGGATGGGTTGAGTGGGCAGCCCCCAAAGTGACACAGGGCACGGTGGGTGACTGAGGAGTCATCCCACTGCAGGTGGAGCTGCTCCTGAGAAGGGTGGCAGACCTGTGCTCAGCAAGCCCCACCCCCAGCACCTCCACAGAGCTAGGGGGTGCTCAGGAAGGTCCCCCTTGGCCCCTGCCAGGCCCACTCTTCCCCTGAAATAGCTCTGTTGGAAATGGGGCCAGAGGCACAGGCTCTGAGCAGGTCAGCTGATGCCCAGGGACAGCGGGCGGCACCTCTTCTCAGGCCCTGCCCCCTCTGGTGCGTTTCCTGGGGAGGGGCTGGGAAGGGGGAGAGTTTGGGGTGTCCTGGAAGAAGAACATCAGGGTCAGTGGCTCCATGCTCGGAGGCCACAGCTGCTGAGGATGTCGGGTGTCCGTGGTTGGGGGACGAGCACGCACAGTGGGGACAGGCCCGATGCCTCCAGGGCTGTCTCTGCCTGCCTGGCCCTCAGGCACTGCCCCGTCTCCCCGCAGGGCCCTGGGGGGTTTGTTGCGATTAACAAGGTGCTTCACTTCAGGGGAAGCAGCCTGCGCAGACTGAGACACAAGCCCCGTTATAAAGGCAGAAACACAGCCCAGAGGCTGGAGTACAGCCAGGGAACGCGCTGTTTTCCGCTGAGCTGGCGTGGTGGGCTGCGCGGAGGGCGGGTGGCCAGGACAAACAAGGGCCTGCCACCCCTCCCACTGCAGTCCCTCAATTCGGGAAGTTTCACTTTAAACCAAACCAGATGAGGCTGAACTGAGCAGGACACAGTTAACCATGTGTGCGCCAGCACAGGGCAGGGTGGGGCCCCATCTCCTTGTCTGCTTAGCCCCCCACCCACCCAGTGTATAATCCAGAGGCCAGGGGAGACACCCTCAGGAGACTGCAGGCTCAGAACCCCGTGAACCCACTTAAGCTTCACAGCCCTCCCTGACTGCACACTGCGCGCTGGCACCATAGACCAGGAGGGAAACACAGCCCAGCCCTGCGCGCCCTCTAGTGGACAGGTGGGCCATGGGCTGGGACCATCTGTTCTGCACACATTTACAAAGCACCTACTACGCGCGCTCTCTCGGCATCCGTGCAGGGCGTGAACACGCCACGGGCTGCCTTGAGAGGTTCCACGCGCAGAAGAGGAAGGCAGCTTCATCCATCTACGCAGCAAATACAAGTGCCTTCTCCGTGTGGGGGCTCCAGGCCAACCCTTCTGGTGGGTGCCATGCCTGCCTGGACAGGAGGTCAGGACATGCCCGCCCACACACAGTGCTTTAAGGCAGGGTCGGGCAGCCTGGCTTCCAGGCGAGCACTCACCTGCCCGGCTGCTCAGGGTACTTGTGTTTGCAGTAGGCCTCCAGAGATGCATAGACCTTCTCCCTCAGCGCCTCCACTTCAGCCGGGTTCGAAAGCCCCTTGGAGTCTGGAGCAGGAAAGAACACAGGTTAGCAGTAACAGCCCCCCAAATTGGTCCCAGGGACCCAGGCGGTTCCATCTCCCTGGGTGCCCACATACAACAGGGAGCCTATTTTCGGAATTCCAAACTCAGAAACCTGAGCTGCTTCCCCTCCAGGGCCCACCCTGGACCCAGGGCCCCCAGGAGAGTGCCCAGACCTGCAAGGCTTCTCAGTCCATGGGCAGGCACCCCTGCTTTGTGTGTCTCCTGCCTTTCTTTCCTTTTTTTCCACTCCCCCCTTTATTTACTAGCTTTCCAAACACTGAGTGAGTTCCCTAGTTCCCTGAAGGTGACCAGCAAGAGCTGCTATTGTTCGTTAAACCACGATGAACTCAGGGATTTAAACCTAACCAATGTGTTTCAATTAGCTGCAGTTATCATCCTTATTAATACTCAAATTGTCTCAAGTTGGGGCCCAGGGCAGCCTCTTCTTTATGACCTGAGTCCTCCCCAAAATGCCACTTCACCAGGGAGTGCCCAGCGCCCCAGGGGTCCCGCGCCTCTCCACCCAGGTGTCTGTCACTCTCAGGTGTGCTTGTTAAAAGCAAGCTATGTGGAGCAGGCCATGTGGAAGTAGGCCATGAGGTCAGGCACATTGCCCAGCCCAGAGATGGCAACAGCCATGGAGGCTAGAGGGGCCCTCCCCAGCGCAGCTCTGTCCACGGGCCATGGAGTCTCATCCCAGAAATGGGGGGGGGGGCTCTGAGAAGGGCCCCACCCCACTTGTCCCCCGAAGCATTGTTTGGGGTGTAAGGCTGGCACCGTTAGGACATCGGCCTAAACCACGGGGTCTCTGCACCTCAGCACTGCCCACCCAAAGGTGGGAATTCTCAGGCGGCGCTTTGGGCCCAGAACACTCGGCCGAGACCCCATTGGTGCCACTAATGACAATGGGGTCCCTGGCCCCCACTCCTTGCAGGGCCACCAAAGCTCCACACAAACCAAGCGTCGATGTTCACTGAGCAGCCTCGTGACGCAGGCCCAGTGGCTCTGCCCATTTAAAGAGAACACAGAGGCTCAGGGGGCTGCACTGCCCAAGGAGGGAGCCCGCGAGTGGGGCGGAGGGGGGCCGTCCGGTAGAGCCGGGCGGGGGTCGGGAGGTCAGGGCAGGGGCTGGGAGAGCGGGCCCGGGAGGGGCGGGGAGATTGGTGCTAGGAGGGGCGAGGAGGGGTCCGGGCGGGGCGGGGCGAGGTCTGGGCGGGGGCGGGGCGGGGTCTGGGCGGGGCGAGGCGGGGTCTGGGCGGGGCGAGGTGGGGTCTGGGAGGGGCGGGGTCTGGGCGGGGCGGGAGGGGTCTGGGTAGAGCAGGGAGCCGGGAGGGGTTGGGGCCTAGGAGAAGCGGGAAGCCGGGAGGGGTGGGGCGGGGCCGGGAGATTGGGGCCTGGAGATAAGGGCGGGGGCGGGGGAGAGGTGGAGCGGGATCTTGGAGCCGTGGGGCGGGGCCTAGGGGGACAGGAAGGGTTGGGAGGGGCGGGGCGGAGCTGGGAGGGGTGGGGCGGGGCGGGGTCTGAGCGGGGTGGGGCGGGGCCTGGGCGGGGTGAGGCGGGGTCTGGGTGGGGTGCGGTCTGAGTGGGGCGGGGCCTGGGCAGGGTAAGGTCTGGGCGGGGTGAGGCGGGGTCTGGGTGGGGTGAGATCTGGGCGGGGCGAGGTGGGGCCTGGGCTGGGCGGGGCCTGGGCGGGGTGAGATCTGGGCGGGGCGAGGTGTGGTCTGGGTGGGGCGGGGCCTGGGCGTGTGAGGTCTGGGCGGGCGAGGCGGGGTCGGGAGGGGCGGACGTACCGGGGTTGAAGAGGACAATGGCCCGCAGACAGCCCAGCTCCGTCTTGTCCATCTGCATGTCCCTCATCTTGGACACGAGCTCCGTCAACACCCTGCGGGAGGCAGACGCCCAGTCAGTGGCCCCACGCCCTCGCCAGGACCCGCGAAACACGACCTGGGGAGCGGCGTGGCACTGCGGGGCAGCTGGAGAGGGCGAGGCCGAGCCGGGATCCTGCCCAGAAAGACCCAGAGGGAGGCGTCGCCGCGCCAGCACCGTCCAGACCTTGCAGGGGTGGGCCTCCTCTCACTCCTGAGTCTCTACCTGCCAGACCTGGGGATCAAGGGGGGCCTCATGGTGGCTGGGCAGAGGAGAGCCTGGCTAGATGCTGGGGTCAGGCCACTGCCGAGCCCCCCCCCCCCGCCCCACCCCGGAGATCCAGCAATGCCCCTCTTCGGCCCTTCCCGCTGATAATCAGGCCCAGAATGACCAGGGTGCATGGGTTCAGGGGGGCTAGCACTCCAGAGAGCAACTTGGAGACAGAGGGACCCTGGAGTCTATGTGCCTGCCTTAGCCAGCCCACCCTCTGGGTGACAGGCACAGAGATGCTGGCAGAGAAGCCATGTGTGCAGGGCCAGGACACAGGCACGAAGCAGCAGGGCATGGCTTAAGGAAATGGCCTGCGCAGGCCACCAGGGGCTGCGAGGGCTTTACAGCCACGGACGTGTCAAAACAGAAACGTTCTTAGGAAATTATCTACAGTAGAATTGATTTCTGTTTTTAAAAAAAGTGCATATTTTCTTTCCACGGATAAATACACAGGGTTAAAAAAAAAAAAAGAATTGGAAAAAGCTAAACCAGAACCTTAACCGGTTATCTGGTTAAGTGGTCATCGAGTCTCCCCAGATGCCCGATCAGGAGGGCGTCGTCTTCTCCCCATGTGTCTCTGTGCCCCTACATTCCCCAGGAAGACCATGGAGACCCAGCACAGAACGTGTGCTGCCCGGTGACCGCCGCCCACCTGTCGAAGATGGCGCCGACGCCTGCGCTGTGGGCGCTGTTGCGATGGACGTGCAGGCCGGTGGCGAGCAGGATGCCGTCCTTCACGGTGATGGAGCGGTGGGAGAAGGAGGCAATGAGCAGCTCATTCCAACCTGGGGGTGACAGGGCACCGTGTCTCAGGGCCGTCCACTCCAGCCCCTACCCGGCCCCCACACAGCACGAGCCATCAGAGGCCCATCTTGGCAGATAGCTTCCCAAAGTGGGCTTGGGGAACCCTGGCAGGTGCAAAGACACACCACCACCCTCCCCACGGACAAGGCTTTTCCCACCTGCTGGGCATTTCTAGAGAGCCTGAGGATTAGCTGAGCCCCGAGGACCCGCAACATTAGGTATTCTGAACCTGGGGGCTCGGGGGGCAGATAGGAACCCCAAAACTGAGGCAGAGCCGGTGGACATATACCTTCTGGGCAGAACGTGCAGCACACTCTGAGAGGAGTTGGGACCCACGGTCACACGGGGTCATGCTCCTCTGGCCCCAAGAGGGCAGGAGCCCACCGGGCATCCGGCAAGCACTGGTCAGGACCCGCCCTCCCCATGCAGCCCGTGTGATCGTGGCTGGGGCAGAAGCCAGGTCCAGCGCCCTAACCTCACACCCCAATAGCCTCAGGTGGCAGGAGTGACCAGGATGTGCCTCCCTCAGCCCCTGAGGTAGGCCACAGCAGCTCCAAGAATGTCCCCCTCTCCCATCCTCCTCACACCCACCCCAGCCCCCAAGCCACCAGCACCTACCTGCCCGCAGCAGGATGACCTGATCGTCCAGTGGCAGCTCCGAGAAGTGCGGGACCCGCTTGGCCCACTCTACCAGGGTGAAGAGCTGCTTGTCTGCCGCCTGGCAGATGTTGGTGACGGGGTCATTCGGCTACATGGAGAGAGAGTACCACGGTCAGGACCACACACTGGTGCATTTACGGGAGTCCAGGCCAGGCCCTGTCCCACAGCTTCACCCACATCGAGGCTGAACAGCAGCCCTCAGAGACACGACGTCCTGAACCAGAACCTGTGACTGTGTCGCCTTTCACGGCAACAAGGACTTTGCAGAGGAGACTAGGATCCTGAGATGGGGGTGTGCCGGATCACCTGGTGGGCCCAACAATCACGAGGGTCCTTGTAAGAGGGGGGCAGGAGGGGCAGAGGCAGAGAGATGGAGGACAGAGCAGACGTTGGAGAAGAGGAGCTGCTGTGCTGCTGGCCTGGAAGGTGTGGGACAGGGCCCTGAGCCCAGGAGTATGGGTGTCTCTAGGACTGAGGGCCCTGAGCCCAGGAGTGTGGGTGGCCTCTAGGACTGAGGGGCTCTGAGCCCAGAAGTGTGGGTGGCCTCTAGGACTGAGGGGCTCTGAGCCCAGGAGTGCAGGTACCTCTAGAAATGAGGGACCCTGAGCCCAGGAGTGTGGGCACCTCTAGGACTGAGGGGCTCTGAGCCCAGGAGTGCACGTACCTCTAGAAATGAGGGACCCTGAGCCCAGGAGTGCGGAACCCTCTAGGACTGAGGGGCCCTGAGCCCAGGAGTGTGGGTGCCTCTAGGAATGAGGGGCCCTGAGCCCAGGAGTGTAGGTACCTCTAGGACTGAGGGGCCCTGAGCCCAGCAGTGTGGGCAGCCTTTCGCAGCCAGATAAGGTCAGGACACAGATTGCCTGCAGGAGTCTCCAAAGGAACCAGCCTTGACTCCGGCCCAGTGAGGCTAAATTCTAACTTGACTCCAGACTGTGAGATAATGTAGGTGTACTGCTTTATATTCAGATTCTGTGGTCATTTGATACAGCGGCAATAGGATCTGATATGACCCATGTCACGCCCATCGCAGCTCTGGGGGCAGGGGCACAGGGACCCATGTACAGAGAAGAAAGCTGAGGCCTGAGGGATGAGTTGAGGTCACGGGCAGGCAGAGCTGGGCAGGCCAGGCTCCACAGCACCTCTGGTCCGTCATGTGGCCCACCATGCAGGCAGGGGACAGCTGTTGTGTCCACGGTTTGTAACAGACGAGGAGGTGAGAGTGCAGGGAAGGCCAGTGACAGCCAAGACACAGGGCCGTCAGACAGGCGGCATCAGAGGCACTCCCGGTACGTTCTAGACAGAGGGAACCATCCAGTCATTCTCATAGACAAGGGAACCCACGCGGGCCTCAGGGACAAGGAAGACTGCTCTCCAGCTCCTGGCCAGCAGGTCCGGGGCGTGGGGAGAGGACAGATACACCCCCATCCCCGATGGTGCGGCTGCAGGGTCAACACCCAGGAACCGGACACAGGAATCCCTCACTCCAGAGACCGCAGGGTAGCTGGTCAGAGGAGAAAACGCCTCCCTCCAAGACTTCCTGTGACAGAAACCATCTGTTCTTCAGCAGACGTTCAGTCTAAACACGCTGAGCCTGCTTAAAGGACTGTGGGGGGCTCAAGAAGTGGCCAATGACAAACGGGGGCGTCAAGGCTGCTGCGGGGCTGGGCAGAGGAGGGGCTGAGGGGGAGGGGCTGAGGTGACAGAGGGAACCTGGAGAAGTGGTAGGCCTGACGGGGAGCCCCTAGAGTGGGCAGCGGACAGGGTCAGGGGTGGCCCAGAGGAGGGGTATCCAGGCCAAGTGGGGTACTGAGGGCTAAGGCTCCCTGGTGGAGAAGGGGCTGTGGAGCCCCAGCACTGCCCGCCACCTCTGCTGTGTGGCCCAGCAAGGGCTGGAATCCTCACTCAGAGACCAAACGGGCCTCCTTGGACAGCAAGTGTGAAAAGAGTCCCCAGCCCATGCTCAGGACTGGACCAACCACCCGTCCCCAGGGGAATATCAGTGAGTGGACCCACCACCCGTCCCCAGGGTGATAACGCCAGGGGAATGTCGGTGAGTGGACTGTCCACCTGTCCCCAGGGGTGATAATGCTAGGGGAACACCAATGAGTGAACCAACAGCCCGCCCCCAGGGTGATAACACCAGGGAAAGTCAGTGAGTGGACTGTTCACCTGTCACCAGGGGTGATAACTCGAAGGGAATGCTGGTGAGTGAACTGACTGCCCATTCCCAGGGATGATAACAGGACCCGGAGCTCGAGGGACACCACCACTGCAGCCGTGATGCTTAGGGGCTACCTCTCCCTGGCGCAGCCTGCCCAACAGGGAAGGGGCCTAGTCATCCTTTCCCAGAAGGAGGACCCTGGCCAACCAACAAGGAGGACTCGGTTGAGGTTAGAAACCCATGGAGCAGGCAGCAAGCCAGCCTGGACTCAGAGCAGCCCGCCCGGCTTGGGCTCTGGGCCTGCCCATCCTCCTCTGACGGGAGCAGGTGGCAGACGGCTTCCCAACAGCATCCTTGCTCAGCACAAGCCAGAGCAGGCACCCCGTCGGACTCTCACTCTTCCTCGGAGCATCCTTACTCAGCACAAGCCAGAGCAGGCACCCCGTCGGACTCTCACTCTTCCTCAGAGCACCTGGCCCAGGAGGGCCTCACAGCTGACATTTGGGCCCCTGCCTTGGGTCTGCTGGGCAGGACCACAGGCTGGGCAGACCTGGCCATGGTCAAACCAGGGCTGGGCATTGCTCTGGTCACCAACTGGGGTGGGGTGGTCATTCTGCAACCAGAAGGCAGCTCTCCCAGAGAGATTGGCTGCGGGGACCCATGTGTCCTCTCTGGTGGGCTGTCCTGGCTCATGACCAGTGGAGGGCTGAGAGGGGCTGTGCTCCTGGGTGCACCAGTGCCCCTTCATGGGGCGTAGGGAAGCACGGGTGGGCAGTGACCAAGCCACGGGGACCTAGGTTGCAGGAGCCTCAAGAGCAGATGGGGGGCTCACCTCAGATGGGACAGGGTAGTCGGGTGAGAACCATCGGGGCTCTGGAGGGCAGTGTGAGGTCGGGGTGCTGGGCCCCTAGAGGAGAGTGGGTACCAGCTGCCACCCCCGGCTTCATGGGGGAGATTGAAGGCCATACCCCTCACTCTGCAATCGCCAGGAGCTAATGGCCACGAAGGGAGACACAGGCTCTGAGCCCATGAAGCAGGGGCTAGGCTCCCTGGCAGGGGCACAGGGCCGCTCCCTAGGAAGTATCCCCTGGGCTGAGTGCCCTGTGCTGCGAGCAGAGGCCCTGAGAGGAGTGGGCGCATCTGTCCCTGGGGGCAGGAGGAGTGAGGCTGACGGACTCAGGGTCGGCCTGGACAAGATCTCCGTGACAGCCAGAGCGTTAAACCCAGCTCCAAACTCAAGTGAGAGAGGCAGATACAAGACTGGGCACAACCCTGACCACAACCTGGGGCAGAAGCAACGCCCCCAACCAACTGCACAACAGGCCAAAGGCAGCAGGAGCCTTGAGGGTGAATGCAGACAAATGTCACCTGCCCGGCTGGGGATGGCCCCATCACAGGCCTGCAGCAAACGTCCACAGGGCTTGCCCCGGGAGAGCTGACCAGGGGCCCTGACCCCAGAGCCACCAGGCCCCTAATGCCCTGGGGCAGGAGTGCTCAGATGGCACAGTGGAAGCCAGAGGGCAGCTTCGTTTGCAGGCAGACACCGTGATGGGAAGGGGACCCCCACGTGAGGGCCAGAGGCTCTGGCTCAGCCCAGGAGAGCACCTGGGGAAGGGCTGCAGCCCACCTACCTATCACCTTGAGGCTGTTGGGGACAGAGGGGGCAAGGTGGTCTGGGAGGACAGAGGCCCAACCAGGGAGGCAATTCCAAGGACACCTCCCACAGAACCCCCAAGAAAAGGGGCCAGTGCTGGGGCAGGTAGTTAGAGGGAGGTGACCACTGGGCAGATGTGGAGCGGGCACCTGCTCTTATGGCTCACAGGGCTGCTTGTCAGGAGCTCCCTCTATACCAGGTGCCTGTTGACAGGGGGCTCAGGGCACAGGGTGAGGGGCTAGGACTGCCTGACAGCAACATGTGACCCGGCAGCCTGCAGGCCCCCACCTGGCCTCCCCAGAAGGGCATCCGCTCAGCTCGGAGCAGGGTCCTGCTGGGCCCTGGGGGCCTGTCAGTGAACACAGGGCCCAGGCATCACAGAGGGGCAACAGGGAGGGCAGGGCTGCAGGGCAGGAACCGAGCCCCTCGAGAACCGACTGAGCCACCTGGACACGGCCAGGGCGAGAAAGCCCTGCCCACGGAGCGGCCCAGGGGAGGGCAAGCACTGTGCAGGGCCGGTGGGGCTGTGCACAGCCGGTGGGGTACAGAGGCCCCCGGGGGCGGGGGCCCGAGTGGGGGACAGGCACTCACCGAGCTGGGGTTCAGCCCCACAGTCGCCTCCACGTATGTTTCTGTCTTGGGCTCCACGGCCAGCTCAGCCTCCAGGATCTTCTCCACGGGCATGTCCTCATTGGCAGTGCCAGCGGACTCCACCTCATTCTCATTGCGGTCCTTACCCCGCTGCCGTTCCTCCTGCACAGCTACAACCACAAGGGGGGTGGGGAGGGGGATGGTTAGCCCGTGCCCAACACCAGCACCCAGCGAGGCCGGTCAGTGCCAGCTCTGAGCCTATGCACCCAGCACCTGCCCCACAGGGCCCCGGACCCCCGCCCACCTCCTCCACATCCTCAGAGAACCCAGAACTGTCCCACCCACCTCATGCTAATCCATCTCAGCACTGATGCCAGGAGCCCCCAGGCCAGCCAGAGGCTGGGGGAGAGGGCCCCACTCTTACGGAGCCAGCAGTTCAGGACCGATCCCAGCAGAGGGAGAAGAGCTTTGATGGGCATAGAGTCAGGGAAAGTGAGGGAGGCTTCCTGAAAGAAGTGGCACTGAGACCGGAGAAGGAGGCCAAACAGGGACAACGTAGACGCAGAGGAAGCAGCCTGCGCAAAAGCCCGGAGCCGGGGCAGAACACGCTCCTTATAAGGATCAGCCCGCGCAGAAGTTGACGGGGAGACAGGACAGGGACAGGACTCTGAGGAGGGTAAGGTCCGACGGCAACAGGATGCGTGAGTGTGTCTCAGCAACATATGGGGCTCCCATATGTAGCCTCCCAGCTACATATGGGGGCGCTATGGGGAGACCAGAGTTGGAGGGCCAAACTTGGCATGAGGCAGGCGGTGGCCTGGGTAGCCTCCAGGCCGGCCAGGGGGAGCAGGGACGGGATGCAGAGGACTAGTCAGGCTGTGGTGCAGTTTCCGGTATCCCAAGAAGAAAAGCCAGTGGGGAGCAGACCAAGAGGGAAGGATTCGTTTCAACACCAACCCCTCAGAGCCCCACACAGGAGGAAAGGCCAAGGCATCTCTGATGGGCGTTTCCAGGCCACAGACTTCCAAGCCTGTGCAGCCCAGGTCCCTATTTCCCAGGAGGGGGTCCACAGCAGGCCTGAGCCAGCACTGGAGCATAGCACCAGGCTGCAGACCCCCACCCAGAGCACCCACAGGCCACGGTGATGGCTACAGGGCCCTGAGCCCCCTGGGCTGACCCCATGCCCACCCTCTGCTCTCTGGTGGGTACAGTAGGACTGAGCAGAGAGCACCCCTATGTGGCTGGCTCCACCTGGCCCCTGAGCAGCAGCAGGGTGTGACCACGGCGAAGCCGCCAGGAAACAGCCAGCTCCAGGGGTCCAGGCAGAGTACAGCGAGCAAATACTACGATATTTCAGGGAAGGAAACAAGACCTCCAGGCCCACCTGCGAGGTTCAGGTCAGCTGATGCCGACAGTAGCTGGGCTCCGGCCCACTGCCCGGCCTCCGGCCAGCTCTGGAGACAGGGCTCACAGAAGAGGCCTAAGGCTGGAGCCTCCCCAACCCCCCAGCCAGATGCTACCCGGGTAGGCTGGAGGCTGGGGTCTGACCTCCCTCAGCCCACCCCCCAACCCACATGGACTTGCCTCTCCTTCCCCACCTGGACGTCTGACCTGTCTAGAGCTACGTCCCCACAGCCGAATCCCAGCCTCCACGCCCCCGATCCTGCCACCCTGCCCTGCACTCTACGACCCTGACTCCCTAGCACCGGACACAGACGCCCACTCCCACCTGCCAAACCTGTCCACTGCCAACCATGGCCACCACCCTCCTCCCACCTCCCACCTCCCACCTCTTGTCCTTCACAGGGGCATCTGCTCTCCAGCTTCCTTGTGAAATTGAACCCCAGCTCTGTCAGGCCCACCTCCAGGGAGCCCCCAAGTCCCACCCACTGCCCGGTGGGCCCATCCCCCTCCCAGGACTCCACCCTTGGCCATACCTCCCTCCCACAGGCACTCCAGGCACTTGGGACTGCTCCCAGCTCATCTGGGGCATCCACACCAGAGTCCAGGAGGGCCAGGCTGCACACAGCCTGGACGGTACTTTACAGAGCCCCCAAGGAGCGCCCCTCTCCTTGATGCTCCCGACCCCCATGGGCAGTGGCTGTGAACGAGCTGCCCCAATGCCACCACACCCTTCCCTCTGCTGCTTCACGACACCACCCCACAGCTCTGGGGGGAAGGTCCTTCATCACCCCCATTTTACAGACGAAGAATCCGAGACACAGAGAGGAGAAGGACCTGTCCGAGCGAGTGACTGGCAGAGCTGGAGAAGCAGCCAGGCCCCAGGGGTCCCCAAAGCATGCCCTGAATCCACACACCTCACTTCCCCTCAGTGAGGGCTCTTGGCTCGCTCCCGGGAAAGCCCCTGCTTCCACGGCCACCAGTACTCTCTAACAACCGGGGACACACGGGACACTGCCCCTCCTCCTGCTGCACACTGTCTGTCAGCCTGCCTGGGCAGTGATCCCTGACACACGCCCCCTTCTCCTTTCTGGTGCCAAGTCCCAGGACAGAGCCTTCCAGAGGGCATCATGCAGCCTCGACAGGGCTTCCCACGCGCCCTAACCTCTCTGGGCCTCAGGCCAGATTCGTCCCTCCCCACCCAGGACCTCTCTGTCGACGGCAGCATTGTCCACCGTCCACCCTGCAGAACCTCCAGCCCTGCCCTGGGCTCTGAGGCCTGAGCTGCAGGGAGGCCTCACTGGCCTCCCCGCCCTCCGGGGTGGCCTCATCCACCTGCATCCAGCCTGCACCGCACGGCTGCTCAGAGTCCCCCAGAGCGGGCCCCACATCCTTCCTGAGTTGACAGTCCGAGCTCCACAAGCCCCCACAGGACAAGCTTGAGGGGGAGAAGTTCCATCCACGTGGCGAGATTCAAGGGCAGGAGGCGCGCCAACCCTGCACATCACACCAGCTGGGCCCAGGCGCCAAGCACGAGCCCGGAGTTGGCACTTTTGTAAGCTTGGCCCTTCTGGAAAATCTGGCAGCAGCTGGGCGGCTCAGGAGCCTGGAGCCAGCAGGCAGGTGGTGAGGAGCCCACCAGACCTCAGAAGGCCAGTCTGGCCTGGCCTCTCCCGCCCAGGCCTCCGAGACACTCCTGCCACAGCCGCTCAAGCACAGCAGGGCTAACATGTCACCTTCCCCAGTGTCACCACGGAGGGCATGGTCATGGGATCCAGGACAGCCAACCCCACGACCTGAGCGTCCTGTGAGGCAAGAGGCCCCTGCACATGTGGACCTCGGCCCACACATCTGGGACAGCACTCAGGGCGACAGGGACCAGACGAAGACCCTGAAGGTGGGCCCCAGCTGAGAGGCATACGTCTTAGCTCCTCATGCCACCAGGTGGGGAAACTGAGGCCCAGAAACCCAAGGAAGTGTGGCTTCATTCTCAGCCCAGAGGGAGCACGAAGCTGTAGTCGGACCCCCCCAGCCCTGCTCTGCCCCAGGTAGCCATGTGGTGCTCCCTAACCACTCTGGGCCTCGGCTTCCCTGTCTGCAGGACAAGAGCCACGGCACCTTCCTTCCGGATGAGTCCACAGGCGTGCTGCAGGCCTCGGTGGCCATCACTTTGTCACTGGGCCTGAGGGGGCTTACCTAGGGCATAGGAGCCCAGGTGAGGGTGGCCACTGGTGTGGGTCACTGGAGCTGGCAGGGGCAGCGGGCAGCTTGTGGGGCTCCTGGGCACCTGCATCCTCGGCAGGGCGGCCGGGAATTAATTAGCAAATGTTTTGCAAAGCACTTTGAAGCCACCAAGAGCCCCGCAGCCCTGAGCAGCATCGTTGTAAATATTATGGTTTTATTTATAGACGGCGGGCGGCAGGCCTGGAGAGTGGGCTTACGCTTTGCCAGCTCAATCACCTTCGAGACAGAGTCGTGTTGACTTCTGCTGCACTGGCGCCGGGAAGCCTCACCTCGGGCGGGAGGCGTCTGTAAACACAGCACCGTGTTATCCTGCGGCTCCCAGCCTTGGGTGCGAGGGCGGAGGGTGGCAGGGGAAGGGGCCAGAAAGGCACTGCTGGGCAGCTGGGATGCCCTGGGTTAAGTCCTCCCCATGGAGGTCCACGAGACAGGCGAGCCGGACCCCGGCCCAGGAGGATTGCTCCTCCAGCAGCCGTCAGCCAAGCATGTGCCCGGGAGGGGGGTGGCTCCTCCGTAGTAGACAAGACCCCACTATAACCAGATCCCTGACATCAGGAGACACACTGGCACTGGACTCGGCACAGCAGCCCCCCGGCCAGAGTGTGGTGTCTCCACCCGCTGGCGCCCCCACCACTAACTTCCCTGGGGCCAAGCAGGACACCAGAGGTGATGAGCAGAAAGCCCTGGTTGGGGCGTCCTCAGAGACCGCCCACTGGGCGGGTCCTTCCCCATGACTTATCCAGGCCCCACTGGGTCACAGCCAGGGCCGGGCCCTGGGAAGGCCAGGACTGGACCTGCCCACGACAGCTCCACTTCAGGACAGCCAACTAAGACCCAGAGAGGGGTGTCCTGCAAACTCACACAGTGAGTTCCCGTCCTGTCGGCTCCGAGGACGTATCCCTCCTCCCCCCAAGGGAAGACACGCACCTGCACATGAGAAGGGTACACGCACAGGCGTGGCTACTGTGACTCAACCCACCATGGACAACGCACAGTGCCACACCTCCCGGGGTCTTCCCAGCAAGCCTGTGAGGACCTTGCTGGTCACTCCACCACACAGATGAGGAAACTGAGGCTTACGGCAGCAAAGTTACTGTGCAATGTCTCCAAGCCAGAGAGCACCACGGTGGCCCTCAAGGCCAGCCAGGGCTTCCCCATAGCAGAAGCGTGTGGGGCCACACAAAGCCTGTGCACATGCGCGCACACACGCGCGCGCACACACACACACACACACAGAGAGGACACTGCCGCTTCCTCACTGGCGTTCTCAAGAGCCAGGGCACAGGGAGCAGGAAGCAGAAGGAGGCAGGAAGGAAACAGGGAGAGGCCATCCTGAAGGAGGAGAGGGAGAGGAGCCAGGGCTAGTGTCAGCCCAGGGCGGGAGCCAGGTCTCCCCGAGCTGGCCAGGAGCCCCCTGAGGGTAGGGCTCATCTCTCCCATAAGACTGGGGTGCCTGCAAACCAACACCAAACCAAACCCACTGCCGTCACGTTAATTTCAACGCCTAGCAACCCTAGAGGACAGAGCAGAACTGTACCGCAGGCTTTCCAAGGCTGTAATCTTTACGGAAGCAGACCCCCACACCTTTCTCCTGCAGAGCGACTGGTGGGTTTCAACCACCAAACTCTGGGTTAGCAGCTGAGCACTTAACCACTACACCACCAGGGCGCCTCTGGGGGTGCCTATAAAAAAAAAAAACCAAACCCACTGCAGTCGAGTTGATTCCAATTCATAGGGACCCTATAGAACAGAGTAGAACTGCCCGATAAGAGTTTCCAAGGAGCACCTGGTGGATTCAAACTGCCAACCTCTTGGTTAGCAGCTGTAGCACTTAACCACTACGCCACCAGGGTTTCCAGGGGGTGCCTGTAGGCCCCCTCAAAGCCATGCAGGGTATTCTAGACCCAGGTCTCAGCTCCCTGTCCTCAGGCCCGCTCCCCACCATGCCCCCCGGAATGCTGCAGAACGAGTCCAGGGTGGTTGCTTGTGTGCACAGGCCCTGCCGTTGCCCAACCCAAGATGCTATCGGCCTGCGACAGCCCTTTTTAGCCAGTGCAATCAGAGGTGGGGCAGAGGTCTGCCTGCCCGAGCCTGGGCAGGGCAGCCCCTCCTATGCAGTGCTGACCCATGCATCCCAGGGCCCTTCCTGCAGTCAGCCTGCCCCGGCCAGTCCACCTCACACTGTGCCAGGCCACAGTGCCCTGTGCAAGCCTCAGGTTCCTCAACTGTAACGGGGTGTGATCACCAGGCCTCTGGGGGGTTGTGTGGCATCAAGGCCAGTCTGCGCAGCTGGCCACCTGACTGGCATTAAGAAGGTAGGCAGGACCTCAGGGCTGACACCCCATGCCTTATGCAGCCAGCCACCCTGACTACCCCTGGAGCCCTCCTCGAAACAGTTGGCCCAGGAAGCAGGCACAGGAGGTCTGCGTTTCAGACCTTGCTCTGTGGGGGGTCGCAGGCACCACCCGACCACCTCCCAACCCATGTCCTGTGCTTTGGCAGCACCGAGGTGCCGCGTGGCTGCAGGCTACAGGTAACACATGGGCTGCACCGTGGAGCTGCCACTGCAGTGCACAGTGGTGGTGGTGGGGGGGTGCTCCCACCCTGCCAAGGACAGACATTGGCAACAGAGCCCATTTAGCACATGGGCTTACCCATGCCTGGCCGCCCACACTGAGTAGGGGCCACCAGAGGCACCCCCGCTAGGGAGGCACCGTTTTACGGCTGTGTTTGGGGCGTGAAAGGGCCTCGTGGGAGGGTTTTTACTGCACATTCACGACTTTTAAATCTAGCTGAGACAAAAGGCGGGATCCCTGCTGGACCAGGTATTTATCTCACAGCCCATAAACCAGGTCTCGCTGCCCACACTGCCAGGGAACGGCCAGCGCACCAGAGGTGCCCATCAGACGTGGATTGGAGGCAAGGCACGGTGTGGGGGCCGCCCAGGGCTCAGGGCAGCCGGCAGAGTGCTGGTGGGGGGGCCTGCTCAGGTACCCACCTCTCTGCATCCCATCTCTCGGCCTTGTGTGGTGGCAGCGGCACTGCACCCACAGTGAGCAGGAGGGCCTGGAGGTCCGGCTGGGGCCTGGCATGGGCCCCTACACGTGCTTACACGAGACCCGGGACACAGAGCAGGGCTGGGCTGAAGGTTGGCTCTGCAGTCCCCTGGGTGTGACACGAGGCCCGGGACACAGAGCAGGGCTGGACTGAAGGTTGGTTCTGCAGTCCCCTGGGTGTGACGGGGCTCCACCCACAGGCCCCTGGCCCCTGGAGGGTCCCTGTCTGAGGCTGAGGAGCACTGTTCTCCTTCACTGTGGACACTGGGGCCTGTACACAGCCTGTTCCCCGCAACCGGCATGCAGCCCCTGCCTGACACCCCATCCTCCAGGCGTCAGCCAGACACCCCTCCGCCTGCCCAGGCCTTGCTGACGCTCCCCACCACAGGGGCCACAGGGGGCTAGGGCCCATACCTCAACGAGGGTCTGCCTCCTTCCCACACACTCATGCTCTTCCCCTTACCCTGGACACCCAACAGGTCCTGCCTCCCTGCCCATGTACACATGAGACCGTGGCCTGCCTCACACATGTGGCCAGCCCTCCCTGACACAGGGAGCCCAAGGAGCTGGAGGTGGACGCACACCTCCCAGCCAGACACCCCCTCAGCCCTCTCACCACTGAAAAGGGACAAGATGTGGACTGGGAGCTGACCCAGCTGTGTGACCCTGGGCAAGCCCCTGGCCCCTCTGGGCCTCGGTTTCTCCATCTGCACAGTGAAGGGCAGGCCTGACAAGTTCTCAGCACCCCATGAACCCCGTGTCCCAGTAAGAAAAGCCCCGCCCAGGCCCACGGGCTTCCCTCGCTGCGGGCTCCGCACGGCAGGTCCACAGCCCTCCAGCCACCCTCCCACAGCCCCTTCGAGCACTGCCAGCTGCAGCCCTGACTTGGTCATGCCAGGGACCATGGCGACAAAGAGACTTGGGCCACCCTGCACTTCCTGCCCCCTCCCACAGTCCCCGCCCAGCCTGGCAGCCCCTCAGGAAGGAAGTCCCTCAGGAACACAGGGCCCAGCTGGGGTTTCAGCTTCTCAGCAAGAACAACTGAGGTTGTACAAGCACGAAAAAATCCAAAAAGAAAAAACACTTAAAAATCCAGTCGCCCACCAACGCACGTGAGGCTGCCCCCCAGGGTGAGACGTCAGCTCCTGTGAGCTGGGGTGCGGAGAGACCTCAGGGTGGGACATCAGGCCACGCTCGGCCCGTGGAGGCTGGGGGGCGGGAAGTGAGACGAACCGCCAGCCACATGCAGGCCACCACAGGAGAGCCAGACCACCCTGGTCCCTGAAGAACCTTCCAATCCCACAAGGCCGAGGGCCTGAGCCTGGGCTCGACAAACCACAGGTCAACCATGACTGCCCTGTACCCACAACCAGCCATCAAAGAGTGCGTGCAAACCACACACAAAAGAATCTCCTCAGAGTGAGGAGCTACCAAGCCTAAGGGAGAAACGGAATACCGGATGGGGACACTGAGGCCCAGGGACAGCAAGGGCTGGGACGTGGGCTGGGACACAGGTCGGCTCGAATGTGACAAACTCAGCGAGCACACAAGTATGTCTTCTGTGATCCCCATCCTCCATCACCCGCAGAACGGCCGTCAGTAAAATGGGCTCAGACATCCAAGGCAATGTGGCCCGCCCGAGGCTCTGGTCCCACTGATGAAGGGCCTCTGAGCACTGCTGCCCCAAGGACAGGGACTGGAACAAGGCCAGGACCATCCCACATCCACCTGAACATGGGACATGTCCTAATGGTCTCTGATCTGCCCACCAGAACCAACCATGCAGGCCCCAAGGCACCTGCCCTCCTGAGTTCCAGGTGCCTACGTCTCACCTGCAGCCCTGGCTCACTAAGTGTCTGCCCAGGAAGCCCCTTGCCCTGGCCCCCTGAGCCCACCTGCTGGACCAGGCCCACTCCGCCCCTGCCAATCACCACCTGGCCCCACCTGACTAGTGGCAGGCCCCAGTTGGCTTTGTCTCTTCCAGAACCCCAGGGTCAGGCATACAGCAGGCATTCAGTAAAGACTAGTGAGAGCCAAGTGAGGCTGTGGGGGGAGGTGCTGGCACTGAGCCAGACTCCAGGTAGGTCCCAGAGGCCCCACCCCATTAGAGGAAAGCAAAGGGCTGTCACCTAGAAAAGAAGGCAGCATTTGGTCACCCCTCAACCTGGCTCCAACACAGACCAGGCAGCACGCAGGCCCTAGGGGCCATCCTCGAGGGCATAGCGCCCCCTCCCTGTGGCCCTGGGGACACCCTGGAGGGCACAGCCTCCCTGCACATGGCCCTGGGGGTGCCCTGGAGGGTACAGTCCCCCTGCACATGGCTCTGGGGGGCGACCTGGAGTGTACAGCCCCCTGCACATGGCCCGGGGGGGAGGAATGCCCTGGAGGGCATAGCCCCCGGGGCGCCCTGGAAGGCACACACCCTAGACTGTCAGGCAGGCAGCTTGTCCCAGCCCAAAGGGGTAAAAAACAGGTTGGCCAGCCACCTCTGGGAGCTGCCAGCAGACTTGCCTTGTGCAGGAATCGTCTCTGACCCTCAGGCCCACCCCCCCAGAACTCCAAGGTAGGGCACAAGGAGGCCCCGTGGGTGGGACACAGCTTTCCTCCACTACCAGCTGCTCCCAGGCCCCCGACCTAGGCCCTCTGTCCCTGTCTATTACCCTCCCTCCCAGCCCTGCCTCAGCCCCCACTCACCGCCCTGCCCCCTGCCCGCCCTACCTTCCCGCTTCATGCCCATGGCCAGGCACTTCTGGTAGCGGCAGTACTGGCACCGGTTCCGCTGCCGCTTGTCGATCAGGCAGTCCTTGTTGTCGCGGCAGGTGTACGTGAGGTCCTTGCGTACCGTCCGCTTGAAGAAGCCCTTGCAGCCCTCGCAGCTGTACACCCCGTAGTGTTTGCCTGCAGGCAGGTGGGTGGGCGGCGGGCTGTGGGTGGTGAGTGACCCCCAGGGGCCGAGCCCGCCACCCATGGTCCCCACAAAGGGCCTTTCTCCCCACCATGGCCTCCCATTTTCCACACGCCAGCTTGGCTCTCTGCTCATGGCGCCGGCCCTGGGGTGGGGGGCAGGCAGCAAGCCCTGGACCAGGCCAGTGCTGTCCCTGCCTCTCGAGGCTCAGTGTCCCGCGAGGGGCCTACACCTCGCGTGACCCAGAAAAGAAGCACAGCCACGCTGCCCCCCTTGCCATTGTCACCGCAGACAGCATCTTCCGCTCCAGCAGCTTCCCCGATGCCCTGCCCACGTCTGGTCTCTCCCCACACACCTTCGGGCGGAAGGCCCTCCCCACACTCTCCCTCTGCCGGGTGGACAGAGCGGCCCGCCCCCGCCGGTGGCCTACCTGAGGAGCGGTCCCCACAGATGGCACAGATGTGCTTGGTGAAGGACGCCATGTTTCCTGAGGGGTGGGCGGGAACCTTGAGGACGCCATTGAGGCCCAGCGGGGGCTTGATGTCCTCAGTGCTGCTGACGAGGTTCATCGGTGAGCTGAGCTGCAGAGGGGCAGCAGGGCAGGGCAGGGCAGGGCAGGTGAGGGGCGCCACGCCCAGCACCCCCCAACAGCTCTCCAGCAAGGAGGGCACTACTGCGCCCCAGCTTCACAGAGAAACTGAGGCTGGGCACACACAGCGGAGTGCCCGTAGTATGCTCAGCCCCGACTTGCTCAGCCAGGCTCGTGGAGGCTACCCTGCTCCCTCGTAGAGGGAGCTCTGTTCTCCCACACCAGGTCCCAGGACCCCACCATCGTGCCCAAAACCTCCAGTGCCACTGAGGAACTCACAGTACCACCAAGGACCCATGTCACCACTGAGGACCCCACTGCACTGCTGAGGACCCCACTGCACTGCTAAGGACCCCATGGAACTAGCAAGGACCCCTGGTGTGGGAGAACGGAGCTTCCAGGGCAGGGCAGCCTCCACAAGCCTCGCTGAGTAAGTCGGGGCTGAGCATACTGCTGGCACTCAGCTGTGTGTGCCCAGCCTGTTTCTCTGTGAACCTGGCGTGTGGCAGCGAGGACCCCATGTCACCACTGAGGATCCCATGTCACCACCAAGGACCCCATGTCACCACCGAGGACCCCATGTCACCACCGAGGACCCCACTGCACCACTGAGGACCTCCATGGCACCACCGAGGACCCCCATGGCACCACCGAGGACTCCATGACACCACCAAGGACCCCATAGCACTGCCAAGGACCCCACATCAACACCTCCCCTGCAGGACATCCTGAGAGGACATTAATGAGAGCCACCTCCCATCACTGAGCCCCCACTATGAGCCCACCCTGGGGGAGGTATGCCCTCTGGGTGCCTGAACTTGGAGCCACCCATGAGGGAGGTACACTTGGCATCCCCAGCACACAGGTAAGGACACCGAGGCCCACATCACAGCTAGGAATGAGGAGACCTGGGGCCCCAGAATGTCCCAGCCTCCCACTACACTGCCCTGCCCAAGGCTGGTGGGCTAGACCTGGGGTCTCTGATGGCATGACACAAAGTGGAGGGGGAGTGGACTGACCCAGGCACTGGTGGCTGTGGCCACCACCTGCCCTCCGCCCGTCCGGACAGCACAGCACAGCGCAGAGTTCGTGCCAGGAAGAGGCGTGGGAAACTCACCCAGTCACCCCGGCAACAGCTGCTGCAATGACACAGCAGTTTTGGTTCCCCTGCCTCCGCCTAAGTCTCCCATCAGCATGAAGGGCCCAGGCACATCCCTGCACCCCCCCACCAGCCGGTGTCCCAGGGCGTCAGGACCCCAGGCCAGGAAGTCCCCACCCCCCCACTTCTGCAAACCCCCAGCAAAGGCGGAACTCAGGAGCCTGCGGAAGTCTCTGGGGTGGGTGGCAGCCACCCGCGCTGCCCCCTGGTAGCCCCAGGGACCCTCTTGCCACCTCCCCCTTCCTTCCCCAGAGTCCCAACCCCCAACCCCCCTTCTCATGGACAGGAAGAACGTGGCTGGAAGCCACCCCTCAGCTTCATGCATACCAGCCTCAGTGCCTGGAAGGATCCGCCCGGGGCCTGAGGCAGATGTGGCTGGGTCTGGGGCCCAGGGTGCAGGGACTGGGGGGCTCGGCATGGCTGGGTCTGGGGCCCAGGATGCCAGGGACTGAGGTGCTTGGCGTGGCTGGGTCTGGGGGCCCAGGGTGGCAGGGGTGGGGGGCTTGGCGTGGATGTGGAATTCCCCTGGGCTGCCAGCATCTGCAGGGAAGGTCAGGGCTGTCAGGAGTCAGGAGCCACGGTGGGCGGAGGGTGTCCACTGCAGAAGTGGGGGCCCTTCTGTGATTTAAAACACGCCGCGTGCACCGTCTGGGTGTCAGAGGCACTGAGAAGGTGCCGGGGCAGACCCCGGAGTCTGCTGAGCGCCGTGACATGCTGGACCGTGCATGCACGCTCGCCTATCACTGCCTGGGAGCTTGGGGACGTGCTGCCTGCCCATTTCCCAGATGAGGACGCTAAGGCTGGGACTGGCTGTGGCAAAGCAGGGCATCCAGCCTTGCTGAGTGGGGGGAGAGGAAGCAATTACCAAGCACATGGTCCCCCTGCTGCAGAAGAGCTACTCAGCTGGGGAGGGGCACCCCTCATCCCTACCTCATTCAGTAAGGAAGGGGTGTGCACCCCTCAGTCCTACCTCATCCACTGTCCACTAAGTACACGGACAAGGCCTGGCCATCTCAGATGTACCATGTAGGAGGGAGGGGGCTGTCATACAGAAACAACCCTAAGGCCTCTGAGAAGGGTCACAAAGGGGTACAGGCTGTGGGCCGATTACCCCAGCTAGGTGTCTCCACGGAAGACGGCCCCGGCTTTGGGTTCCACCTCCCCCAACTTCATGACTCTGGGGATCATCTCACCACTTTACCCCGAGTCTCCCCCTCTGCAAACAGGCAGAGTGCCAGTGTGCACTCAGAGGACTCCCGGCCTTGCTCGGAGCAGCACCTGGCCCACGGTGCACCCCACACAGGCCAGCTGGGAGGAGGTCCCCACAGCACTGCAGTCCACAGTGGCCCCCCAAGGGGACAGGCAGCCTGCAAGGACAGGCAGGGGGCATCCCAGGCAGAGAGCCACCAGGCTAACATCTGGAGGTGGGAACACAAAAGTTCGGAAAGGGGGGGCAGGTCAGCTGCATACAGGAACAGCTGGGGGGGCTGACCCTAATCCCATCCTTAACCATCTGGGGCCAGGACTGTAGGTGCCTGCTCTGGGGTCCTAGCAGTAGGGAGCCACTGAGAGCATGTGGGCAGGAGTCCCTCAGGCCCGAGGCTGGGCACCAGGCACTCTGTGGGCAGCCAGCCCTTCCCCATGGCGGGGGAGCCCGGAGGCCGTGGTAGACTGGACTGACTTGGCACCACCAGGAAGGACTTGCTCATTTCCTCTTTCTCAGGCTGCCCAAAACCACACTGGGTGGTAAAGGCCCCTTGAGTGCAGCCTTGGGCCTGGTGTCTGCCCTAGGTAAACTGAGGCAGGGCTGCAGCAGCAAGGTGGGTGGCTGCGGCCCCCACCAGATAAGGTCCTCTCGGGCAGATGGGATGGAGCGGTTACCCCCTCTCTCACCCCCACCCCCCCGGAATCAGTGGCCGAGCCGCTCCCAGCTGGGAGAGCGGCCATCAGCCCACCCTGACCCTGGCGGCCATCAGTGATCTAGGCCCCTTCCTCCCTCCCTTTGCTGCTCTGGGTGCTGGCAGCTGGGGTGCCCGATAGGTGGACAGTCCCGGCCCAGCTGCGCAGGGCAGGGGAGGTCGCCCCGGAGCGCTCTGCCTGCTTCCTCAGCTCCGAACTGGCGGGCCTGGGCCCGCGCCAAAGCTCTCAGCACAGAGCAAGGTGGCCCCGTCCTCCTACCATACACACACCCCTCCCACAGGGCTCCGCAGCTCCCTATCCATCCGGGGACTGCTCCCCTGGACTCCCAGCCCCGTCTCCTAGGAGACGCCATGGCATGGCCAGGGTGGAGGCCCCATCCATTTCCCCTTTCAGATCCTTGGCACTCATCTCAGTTCCCACCACAGCCGACAGGACTCACTGAAATAGCCACCGCTCCATCAGTGCCCCGCCCGGCTCCTCAGCCCAGCTCTGCTGCTCCCACCCACACCCCCACGTCCTTCCTTCGGGGCCCACCGCAGGCCTCCTGTGCCCGACGCGGGACCAGCGTTAACCAGCCAGTCTCCACACTCGCTCCCGCCCCCAGGCTCTGCTGCTCTGGCTGGGAGGCACCATTCCTCAATCAATACCCACAGGGTGGCCACACATGTGGGGAGTTGCCAGGCAGGCTCTGGGACACGCAGGCCAGGGGAGAGACATCAGATGGCTCGGACTCTTGACAGCCGTGGTCTGGCCTGGCTCTTCCCAGACCCTCGCCAGGCTTTCATTTCTCTGCTGGACGGGTGGGAGGAGGGTGGGCCTGGTGATGCTCACTGTTAAAGATTGAATTAGGTCCCCCAAAATTATGTATTATAAATTCTAATTTCTATGTCTGTGGTTATAATCCCATGTGGGAATGGGCTGTCTTTGTTATATCGTTAATGAGACAAGATTAGTACAGGATGTGTTTTGACTTAATCTCTTTCAGACATAAAAAAGATTAAACAAGCAGTGAACAAGCAGAGATGGGGGAAGAGAGATGCCAAGCCACATGAAGACTGCCCAGGAGCAGAAGCTCGGAGACACAAGGACCTTCCTCCAGAGCCGACAGACAAGAGGAGGCCTTCCCCTAGAGCCAGCAACCTAAATTCGGACTTCTAGTCTCCTCCTAAATTGTGAGAAAATAAATTTCTGCTTGTTAAAGCCATCCACTTGTAGATCGGTTAGAGAACTAAGACACCCACGTTCCCTCCCAGCTGTGGACTTGGGCGGGCAGCACTCGGCAGAATGCCAGGCCTTCCCCAGCGACAGCAGAAGTCAGAGATCCTGGCTGGTTCCGGCAACTCTAAGTTTGCGGTTGTGGTTTTGGGGGTGGGGGAATATCCCCCCCTGAACTCCACCCACACTACCATGAATATGGGGAACCTTGGGTTTCTAGACAAACTGCTGAAGCCTAGAGGCTGGACTCAGTCCCCAGGAAAGGCGCCATGGGAGGCGGAGGCCAAGGACCAAGGGAACTTCAGGCACCTCCCAGAAATGTATGTGGAGTACACAGAGACCAATCACGTGGCACACACCATGGCAAAACCCACGTGGGGGTGACCACGGACAAATGGATGGACAGCTGACCGGGAGCAGAGTGAAGCCGGGGCAAACTGAGCTTGCTACACCCATCCCAGGCCTGGCCCTGCCTGATCCCCTGTCTCACTGGCCTGTGGGAACTTGGAGTCACTCATTTACAAGCAACCGGTACTCAGCATGCACCTACTACGGACCAGGAACTGTGTGTGTGCAGGGACAACAGAAAGCAGGACAGACTGCCTGGCTTCATGGACAGCCATCCAGCGGGGAGATGGCAAGGTGTTCATGGAGGGTGGCAGCGCTGCAGTGGGCTGGGCACAGTCGGGGCTTCAGAGCCAAATGGACAGGTTCTGAGACCCAACCCAGCCTCCACTGCCTCCCTGAGCCTCAGGTCCTCCACTCAAAGAGGGCCACACCACAGGGCTGAGTGCAGAGGGGCACAGTACCAATTACAGAGGGGTACCAAGCACAGAGGGGCACAGTACCAACTGCAGAAGGGTACCAAGCCAGAGGGGCACCAGCCACAGATGGGTACCAAGCACAGAGGGGCACAGTACTGGCCACAAAGGAGTACCAAGCACAGAAGGGCACAGGACTGAACACAGAGGGGCACAGTACCAGCCACAGAGGGGTACCAAGTACAGAGGGGCACAGTACCAGATGCAGAGAGGTTCCAAGCACAGAAGGGCAAAGTACCAGCCTCAGAAGGATACTAAGCAGAGGGCACCAGCCACAGGGGGGTACCAAGCACAGAGTGGCACTGGCCACAAGAGTACCAAGCACAGAGGGGCACAGTACCAACACAAAGGGGTACCAAACACAGAGCAGCACCAGCCACAGAGGGGTACCAGGCACAGAGGGGCACAGTACCAACCACAGAGAAGTACCAAGCACACAGGAGCACAGAACTGGCCAAAGAGGGGTACCAAGCACAGACAAGAACAGTACTGGCCACAAAGGAGTACCAAGCACAGAGGGGTGCAGTACCAGCCACAGAGGGGCACAGTAATGGCCTCAGATGAGTACTAAGCAGACGGGCACTGGCCACAGAGGGGTACCAAGCACAGAGTGGCACAGTACTGGCCACAGAGGGGTTCCAGGCACAGAGGGGCACAATATCAGCTACAGAGGGGTACCAAGTACACAGGGGCATAGTATGGGCCGCAAAGGAGTATCAAGCACAGAGGGGCACAGTACTGACCACATGGGGTAACCACAGGACTGACAGCAGAGGGGCACTAGCTGCATAGAGGCACCGGCTGCAGTGGGCACCGTACTAACCACAAAGAGCTGCCCTCGGGCCCTGGATCAATGGCTGTGAAGAGTGTTGGGGATGACAGGGCTCAACGTGGCCAAAGGTCCTGTACCCCTCGAGCTAGACTGGGAGCTGCAGCAAGATGTGCAGCTGTGCTTTGAGATGCCCTGCTTCACCCACTGTCACCCCGGGGGCTGGCACAGAGGGCTGGGCTAAGGCCCGTGGAGCAACCCAGCCCACCCAGGCCTCCATGAGGGGGAAGTTACAGCAGGCAGAGCCCACCCCAAAAACCCTCCTGCTCCTCCAGCGCCACCCACCCTGACTGCCTGCAGACGGCTAACAGCTGTTGTGGGGCACCATGCACCCCGAGGTTTCTGGGGGCCTTACTGCCACCCTCGGGTGGGCACAGACCCCTCCCAGCTCCACATCTCTGCCCACAATGGAAATGGAGACACCAAGCTCCACTGGGTATCCAGGGTAGGTGGAGGCTGTGGGGACTGCAGGCCAACAAGAGCCTTCCTGGGGCTGAGAGCCAGCAGGTGCCAGCCTTTGCCTCGGCTATGGTAAGTGTACTTAGCCCTTGGGTCCCATGCCCCACCCCCAGATCCCAGGCAACATACTCTGGCCCTCCCACTACCTATGGCCCCTCCCATCCTTTGATCATAAGCTCCACCTCTTTGACCCAGCCCCTGCCTCTGGCTCCTTCCACTCCCCAGACCCCACCCACTCCCCTTGCCCTAGCCCAGAACTCACCTGGGGGCTGCCCGAGCCAAAGCCCAGGGCAGGTGCAGTGGGCACCGACATGGAGTGCGGGCCCATGGGTGAGCTAATAACCGAGAAGGGTGGGCCCATGCCATTGATGGGGGAATTCAGAGTGCTGATGGGCGAGTGTAGCTGGCCCGGGGAGCCGAGTGAGGAGCCAACGCCGGGCCCCAGGGGTGGGTGCAGCGAGGGCGCGGCCATGGGCCCACGCCCCGTCGGGGAGTTGAGGGATGAGGAGTTCACCTGGGTGGAGAAGTCTGCAAGACAAGAATCCACAGGACGGTGTCAGAGCAGAGGCCACGGATCCACAATTCAGCCCTCCCCCACCCCACAGGCTACAGAGGACACATGGAGGCTGCAGATCCACACCACGGCCCTCACCACCCCCCACAGGCTACGGACGGACACACGGAGGCCAGGGATCCATGCCACAGCCCTCACCCCTCCCCACGGGCTACAGAGGACAGACAGAGGCCACGGATCCATGCCAGGGCCCTCTCTTCCCTCCCCTCAGGCCAAGAATGGACACACAGAGGTAAGAAAGCAAAAGATGGGCCCAGGCAGGGCCCCAGGTGCCCCATGGTGGCCCTGTCACACTCAGCCCAATTCATACCAACACAAGGCCAGACGGGAGTGCCCAAGGCAGGGGTGCCCAGAGCTGCACTGAGCTTCCTCCACGCACTGTCTTCCACATGGCTCAGCTTGGGAAAAGTCACATTGACATTTGCCACCAGTGGGCCCTAAGATGGCCATGTGGGTGCTGTTATCACCCCCATTTCACAGATGAGGAAATCAAGTCCTTATACCTGACCAGCAGCAGAGCCCACACCTGCTTGGCACCCTGACCCACCCCAAAGGCACTGTGGCAGTGGTGGCAGAGACCAGAGCCCCCTGGGGCCCCTCCAACCCGTGGTCTAGGGTCTATTTGGCTCTCGTGGGGTAGGAGGGGAGCAGGGAGGGTGCACAGAGGGCCAAGTGGTACCTCCTGTGTGTGCTAGGCCTGGCAGCAGGTGTGGCCTGGTAGTAGGAAGCTTCCAGGTAGGCCTCGGGAGGCAGCTGGGGTTTATGCCAGGAGCTGTGGGGGAAGGCAGGACCTACCACGTACCCAGCCTTTCGTCTTGGGTGTTTCAAAGCCCAGTTGTTGTTGTTGTTAGATGCCATCAAGTCGGTTCTGACTCATAGCAACCCTATGTATGTCCGCTCCTACACCATCCTCACAATTGTTATGCTCGAGCCCATTGTTGCAGCCACTGTGCTAATACATCTCATTATGGGTCTCCCTCTCTTTTGCTGACCCTCTACTTTACCAAGCATGATGTCCTCCAGGGACTGGTCCCTCCTGATAACACGCCCAAAGTATGTGAGACTCGTAAGTAAGTCTCACCATCCTTGCCTCTAAGGTGTACTGACCAGGCCCCCCACCCCACCCCAAGACTGCAGGCAGAAACTTCTCTGGGAGGGAGCCTCTTGAGATGCGAAGCCACGGCCCATGGCCTTGGTCCGACCACTGCAAGACCCTCAGAGGAGCCCAAACATGGCCGAGCATGCTGGCAGCTGCAGGTCACTCCAGCTCTCTGGGCCTCAGCCTTCCCCTCTGCAAAATGGTCTTGTGCCCTTCCCGCACCACCAGCAGCATTCTACACGCTCCTGAGAAGTCTCACAGGACAAGGGGTGGCTAGTATTGACCTTTCTGGGGCACTGTAGGGCTCAGTGTGCCTCCACTCATGTGCTGTGCCTGTGACACCTGAGCACCCCTACCCTCGGAGCAGCCCCACTGATGCCAACAGTGAGAAACCAGGCCCTGAGTGGGCTGAGCACTGGGTCCGGAGCAGGAAGCAGCCCTGTCCATGCACCATCCCCACGTCCCCTACTCCGCGCCATCACCTTCATTTGACAGCTGTGCACAGTGAGTCTTGGGGGGATGCCTCTCACATGTTGGGACATCACTACTGACATTAGCGTTGGGACATGGGCAGACCAATGCCAGCCAAGCCTGTGTTCTTCTCCAGGGTCTTAGGAAACTACCCATGGAGACACTGGATAGTGCTAGTCCTGCTGGGTGACTCCAGCAGTCGGCCCATGCCAACAAGAGGCTTCGCACCACCCCATGCTTACCAATTCCTTGGGGAGGGCTCACCGCTTCCCATCCTGGAGCCTCCAGCCTGCTGGGTGCTTCCTCTGTCACCTTCCTCTCTGAGGGAGGAGGAGGCACAGGGAAGGGGCCTGGAATGCTACCATTCAATCCATCCTCAATCCATCACGGCTCTACAAAGAGGTCTGCCATAGGGCAGATGAGCCTGGCCATCACTAGTGCCCTGTCTGACCCAGACATGGTCACCACCAGCAAAGCAAGCCTCCTGTGATACATTTCAAACATCCACCAATCCCAAAGGAGGGAATAAACCGTTCACTGAACTAGAAAATGCAAACTTATGGAATTCCAGAGCCAGATCATGTGGCACCTACTGGCGAAGGATGGTATTGCAGATCAGCTCTATTAGTCATTAAATTCCTAGAACACGGACAGTAGTATCCATGTGTGAATGTCAAACACTTTGAGCCTGGCAGTCCCCAAGCCCAGGAAAAATCCCCAGATTGGGACTGACAACACAGAACAAGGCTGATCACGTGGGTCTGTGAAGCACTTTTGTATCTTGGAGAAGCTGCCACCACCCACCTGTGACCCACAAGGGAACTGAGGCACAGAGAAGGCATGAGGTATGCCTAAAGTCACGCCCCCAGAAACCTGCAGCTGCTGCTGGGCTGGGCCACTATTGGGGCTTCCAGTGGCCACAGGCTGGTCCCATCACTGCATCGCCTTGCCCTGCCTTCCAGCTGCCTGGGATGAGGAGGTCTGAGCCAGCCTCTTCCCATTCCACGCCTAGTCTCCTCACCTGCCAAATGCAGAGAGGCACACCCACTCTTAGTGAGCTGGTGGGAGCAGACACAGCACAGAAAGGCACAGGCTGGCAGTGGACCAGAGGGGACTCCCTCCCGCCCCTTCCGGTGCAATCCCAAGAGGAAAGTAAGGCTCACTGGGCACCAGTCGGCTCTGTAGTCATCTCCACCACAGCACACGCTAGAAGGCCAAGGCACTGCCGCAGTGTTGGGAAGAAGGCTGGCCGGGTGGGACCCAGACCCGGGAGTATACTCAGAAGATGGGCCAGAGCGCCAAACCTTCAGGCCCTGGCAGCCCCAGGTGCTGGGAACCTTTCTCCCTGGCCTGAGAAGAAGACGAGGATTTCACGGCCTGGGGGGTCAGTTACTCCTAGATTCTCCCAGCTCCCACCACCCCCTCCTGCCCCTCCCCCTTCTCCTCCCTCTCTAGGTAATCTGAATTAGGGATGGCTTTGGAGCCCTGGTGGCTCAGTGGTTAAGAGCTCAGCTGCTAAGCAACGGTTCAGCAGTTCAAATCTACCAGCTGATCCTTGGAAACCCTATGGGGGCAGCTCTGCTATGTCCTATAGGGTCAATATGAGTCGAAATCAACGGCAACAGGTTTGGGTTTTTTGTGGGGGAAGAGACAGCCTGCCAGACCACCTCCAGTGTTGCTCCCCTTAAGGGGCAGAGTCCCACCAGCAGTGTCCACAGCACCTGGACAGCAGGACCTGGGGAGGATGGGTGATTTCTTAGCAGTAAGCACCAGCTCCTGAAGCTGCAGCCGCTCAGAACCCACTGGGCTCATGGCTGTGTTCTGGCCTGGCTGGGCCTCCCCAGCAGGAAGGGGAGGCAGAAGAAGGACAGAGCTTCAGGCGGAAGGAAGGAGGGAGGGACGGAGGCCGCTTGCCTGGCTGCCTGCTGCAGGCTGCACCCGAAAGCCCCCCAACCCCAAGGCACCTCAGAGGACGTGGGAGCCAACTAGACGGAGGGGGAACTGATCAGCAAGGGAAAGGCCGGGGGCAGGAAGGAGCTTTGGGGAACAAGGGTGGACACAGGGGAAGTGAGGGCAGGGGTTCAGCCACCAGAGCGAGCCCCAGCCTCCAGCCTCTGTGTGCCGCTGGTCCCCCCCATGAAGGCGGGGCACCCAATTTCTCAGGCACAGCCCCCCATCCTCCCTGCACCTGCCCCAGCCCACTGGGCCGAGATGCACAGGGGGAGTGTCCACAAATGCTCTCCAACAGGAGGCGGACGGCAGACTCTGGGCCCCTGGGGGCGCCCAGCACCAGGCCAGCCATCCCAGCGTGGCCCACATTCCGCTCTCAAGCGCTTCCTGTTTACATACAGTGTCCACAGCAGACACTTTCCCAGCACCCAGTGACAATGGGCTGGGTGTGTTTTCTGGACGCTTCTGGACAGAGACACTTTCTGGCCAGGAAGGGACTGTTGACAAGAAAAGGGAGACTGTGTCTGAACATCCTTGGCCTGCAGAGCAGGGCCTGGCCCCTCACGTGCGGCACCGGCACCAGCTCTGCCTCTCCCAGACCATTATCAGTCCCCACCCACTGATATGCAGGAGCTGCGATAAGGCCTTATTCTTACAAAGTCATACTTTGGACTTGCAGGGGCCGCCACACACTTATCTGCTGCACCCCGCACACTCCGACACAGCTTGATGGGGCTGGCGGGCCAGGCTGCGGGCAGGGACCCTGGCTGCAGGATGCCAGCCTCAGCACCCAGCTAACACACAGCACCTCCACCTGCCTGCCCAAGGGGCACAGAGGGCCTTCAGCGGGGGGAGGCTGAGTGGCAAAACCAAACTACCCTATTTCAACACCTCCGAGCCTATGAACCAGTCAGTGGCCTCTAGCCTCAGAGCCTCACGGCCATCGAGGAAACCCGGGGCTCGCGGAAAAGAAGGGAAAGGGCTCCAGTGTGCACAGAGCAGCCTGGAGCAGACAACCTACGACAGGAGAACAGAGAGGGAAGAGTCCAGGCAGAGATGCCCAGCACTCTACCCTCGCTTACAAGGGATGCTGGGTGGCAGGCCAGGAGGGCTGCACAGACCCCTCCCTTGCCACTAAAAGCTTGCCAAGCTACCAAACTTACTCAAGGATGCAAATATCTGGAGACCAGAGACAAAGGCCTTGGAGCAGACACAGACTGCACTAGGATGGCTCGGCCTTCAGAGCAGGGCTGGACCGCTCCCTGGGCCCCGAGGGCAGAGCCTGGACACCAATGTGAAAGTTACATTGCATGAAGTTAAAAGAAAGGCTGTTGTCTGTTGTCATCCTGACTGCTGCCTAGCAAGGCCCAGGTTGCTTGTTGAGTGGTGAGTTCCCCATGGTAATGGCACACAAGCAGAAAACAACAACCACCACTCAAGAGAATGGCCCCGGGTGCACTCACATGCCGACCTGGTGACCCTGAGGTTCTTTCGGAAGAGGGAGGGGACACCGCACTGACCCACATTCCTGCACAGGCCCCCCCTAGGCCGCGCAGACTCCCTCCCCACGGACCCCTCAGCAGGAAGTGGGGGAACCCCCACCAACTCCCTTCCTGCCTCTGCCTGGCAGGCGGGGGAGGCAAGTGAGAGGGCAGGAAATGCCAGCCCAACTATGGGGGGATGGAGCCCCTAGGATGCCATCCTCCTCCCCCACAGTCAGGGAACCCCACTCTTGGCTAGGCTCTCAGGCTCTGCCAGAGTCCTGAGTTTGCAAGGCCAATCACAGCCAAGTCCTGGGAGGCCACAGGCTGGGGGCAGATGTCCAATGGGACAGACCAGGAAAGTAAGGCCCTCCAGGGGAGCCAGTGGGAAGCCCAGGCGTGGGCAAGGATGGGCGATCTGATCTGTTAAACTCCACACCAAGGAGTGTGGAGCTAGGGCGGGCTGGGGGCCTCAGGAGGAGGCAACACCCTCTAAGGCATGAAAGAGGTGGGGGAGGAGGGCGGCCAGGAAGCCAGCACAGGCCAGGCAGCAAGCGACACCCTGACGCCACTCCCCCACGCTGCCTGGGGACTCCCCCAGAACTGAAACACTATGGCAGGGAGCCAGCGGGCCCTCAGTAGCGTCCTGGGGCGCCCACCTCCAGCCCCCGCCTTCCGGAAGTACTGCTTCCCCTGCCGCCCAGGGGGAGAAGTGGCAGCGGCGGCAGGGACTGTGGTAGGGACGTGGCAAGGACCACGGTGCGATGGGGTTTCAGGAGGCTAGGGGTGGTTGAAGCACCAGGTGGGAGGAAGCGGGAAGTGTCCACAGGCTCCATGGGGTGAGGGGCCCTCAGGAACCGGGTGGGCAGGCAAACCTGCTCCCCGACACGGGAGTGCCACCCTGGGGACCACTGGGCCTACCATTCCCTGGCCAAGGGTAAGGACAGTCCCTTGACGTGACTGTGCCTCAGTTCCCCCTTCTGTAAAATGGAGTGGGCCCTGTAAGGCCCTCAGCAGAGCGGCTTCCAGCACGAACTGTGTCAGGGTCTCAGGACAAGGGGCTTGCTTCCCACCTCCCTGCCCACCCTCCAGGGAGGGGAGCCAAGACCAGGGCCTGTGACCTCTGGCCTGGGGCAGCATGACCCACCCACTGCCTCCTGGCCCAGTGTCGGCTTACGGCTCAGGCGCTCTGGCTGAAATTTCAGCTCCTCTGGAGTCACCCTGCCCTTTGGCCAGCCAATGGCCCCAGCCCCAAATCTCAGCCCCCACTGAGGAGGGCTCAGGTTTGGCTCTGTCCTCATGGGGGGGTCGGGAGGCCCCAAATCAGGGTTCCATATGGCAGACAGCCTCAGGAGGTCCCTGTGGAGAGGCCCTCAGCCAGCCAGTGGGTCGCAGCCCCTCCTTCAGCCACCAGGCCACCAGCCTGCAGAGCCAGCCTACCTTCAGATCCCTGCCTACCCTGAAGGTGGGTGCCAGCCCTGCCCCAGAGAAGGAGGAGACCCAGTAAAGGATGGAAAACAAGACACACATCTCCTTCACAGCCCCCAAAAGTGGCCCTAAGGCTGCGGGCCATGGGCACCAGCAGGGACTTCATCTCCCTCAGGCCCCATGAGTACCACCTAGCCCTTTCACAAGCTGGTTCTTAAGCATCACCAACCAGACAGACAGGCGGTGCCCCAGGTGTCAAGGCCTGAGGAGGGACCCAGGGGGTAGGGCTGGTGAGCCCTGGGCTTCTGTCCAGCACTGTCCCCATCCCCTCTGGGGGCTCTGGCCCCAGTCTCCATGGGACGATGAGATCCAGGCCAGCTCTGACCCTCCGGGGCTCTGGAATCCCAAATCCCCCTTTGTGGGCACCAACCTGCCCAAACCAGGGACAAGGGGGTCTCTGATTCCCGTTCCTCCGCCCTAGGAGCAGCCCCAGGGCCAAGCTCTCCCTCCATCAGCTCAGCAGATATTCTCACCCCCCTCCACCTGACCAGCCTGGTAGGGCCTCGATGGCAGGGATTCCCAGTACTGAATCGGAGTTGGCTCAGGGATTTGTGGAGTAGAGTGGTGGAGAGAACCCAGGGTGCTGCCTAGGCCGCCGGGCTCAGCCCGAGGGGGCATCCAGCAGGGCCAGGAGGCTCTCGACTAGGCAGCTTGGTCCTCAGAGAAAAAAAGGCAGGGTCACCCAGATCTGCCTGACTCTTGCTCGGCCTGCCAGTGCTCAGGGACAAAGCTCACTCAACTTTCTCCACGTCCCAGCCAGGAGACACCAAGCTCTGGCCCTTGGCCCCGACAGCCCTCCAGCCCAGGTCAGAGGGCACACACTCCATCAAGCCTCCAAGGGTGCAAACAAGCGCACTCCCTCAATAACAAAGGTTGCAGCATGGACGAGAGCCAGTGACCAACCCTCCACGCAGTTACTGTCACCTGAGAGAGGCATCCTGCACCCCAGCTCACGGAGGCTGAGCCCAGAGAGGCTGGTGGTGACGCCGGCGGCATTTTACTCTGAGTGGCAAAAGGATGGTGCTCTGGGGCTCCACTGGCCGTACCGGGGGGGTGGGGTGGCAAGTGGTGCCCAGACTGCCCCCGGCCTGCACACAGCCTGGGAGCCTGTGGCTAGGCCCTGAGGCAGGTGGAGTGGCTGGCAGGTGCAGCCAGAGCCCAGGCACCACAGTGGGAAATACTGAACACAGCCAGGAGGAAGGGGTGGCCAGGAGGGGCTCTCCAGGGCCGACCAGCGCCAGCCTCCCAGGGGCACCAAGGAAAGATGGAGTGAGGGCACCGCACCCTGGGACACCAGGGCTGGGTCTCTGCTGGAGGTCACCGCAGAAGCCCACTTTGCCCACAGAGAGGGCCAGCCACATGCGTTTGCCCCCAATTCTGGTAACACCCTGAGGATCCAAGGCAGGGTCACCACCCCAGGGCAGCGGGGCTCCAAGATGACCACGGCAGCCCCTGTCTGGGGGTGCCCCAGGTGTGGCGTGCAGCTATGCCCAAACACCATGGAGAGGGCAAACTGTCCTGGAGCATCCACCCCAAACCCTTCATAGCTGTCACAGCCGCGGGGAGGGGCAGCAGGCACTCCCTGGCCAGGCAGCTGAAGGTTCCGGCCTGACTCTAGAAGGGCCCTCCCTTGCTGGCCAGCCCCTGGCTGTGCCCACCCCACCCTCTCAGGCCACTCTGTTGCATCAGGGTTGGGGGAAAGAGCCTACAGTCACTCATGGCCTCAGGAGAATGGGCCAGGCCCTGCACAGACACTCCAGATGTGGTCAGGAGGCACCAGCTCCTCCTTCACCTACTCTTCTCTGTGAGAATTCAGGGGCAGGGCTGGCCCCTGCCATGGGGTGCCAGAGGCGGGCGACGAGGTCCAGGGGCCACTTACCGACTCCGTACTGCTTCTTGCCAACCCAGTGGACAAAAGCTCATAGATGCCACTGCAAACGGCCAGCATGGCCCCAAGGTGCAGGCCACATGGGGTGCCCATGAGATAGAGATACAGACCCAGGGCCCCCAGATCTGAGACTGGTCCTTCTGAGAGTTCCAAGCCACCTGACTGTGCCACATGGCACCCCACATCACCTGCCCACCTCAGGTGCGAGGAGGTCCGACTGGCTCATCCACCCCTTCTTGGGCCCATGGGTGAGAGCGGCCCACTGGCTACTCTGAGGAAGGGTCAGCACCCCACCCGCAATGCTCCCTCTAGCTGGCCCCAGGAGGAGCACCTGCCAGGGGGCTGCCAGGTGAACCCAGGATCACCCACCCAGAGGGATGCCAGGGGTCCGGCCCGCCTCCTGCAGCTGCCCCCCCTCGGAGAGACCGCTGAACCATGTGGCCAAAAACACGCTGCCCCGGGGAGAGATGGGGGAGGGCCAGAAGTCGCCCCCCAGGCCTTCTGGAGTCCAGTGGGAGGGGCCCCGGCCACAGAAGGGTGTGACAAAGAGGGGACCACGAGGAGGGGCCATGGAGGACCTGGGGGTCCGCATCCATGACTGGCCTGCTGACTGGCCTGCTGCATGGCACTGGGCGTGTCCCCACCCCTCACCTCTGCAAAATGGAGACCCTGGTGCCCGTGGGCCTGTCCCCGACACGGCAGCAGTGAGGAGGGTGACCCCCCCTGACAAGAGCAGCAGCTAAAATGGCATCAAGACCTACTGCAAGGGGCGGCCGCCAGCCAAGCCCCCATGAGCGCACCACTGCGCATGTCCACATGACGTCCTGTCACAGGAGCCTGGGGAGGCCTCGCATGAGGGGGTGTGCTTCTACACCACACCCTGCAAGGGGGCAGGGCTCAGGGCAGATGCCGCAGAGCGAGGGGACCCCACACCCCCTCACCTGCACGAAGACCCCCCACGGGCCCTGGGAGCTCAGGGCACAGACCCCGTGGCCCAGTAGGGCCCCCTCACCGTGAGCAGGCTGGAGGGCGCTCACCTCTGCCAGGCCAGGCACCAGCCGCAGCCTCCTGTCCAGGCCGTCCCCCGGAACTGTCCCGACACCACAGGGCGCCTGCCCGGACCACAGAGGCGGGGAATTCCTGGTGAAATCCCCACTCCACGGCCCGGCCTGGGCCCCAGAAGGAGGCTGCAGGCTGTGGGCTCCGGGAGGCGGTTTCTTTTTAACAAGAAACACTTTCAGTTTGAGCCATGTTGTCTGGGCGGCTTGGAGGCCACCTGCCGTCTGCTCTGTCGTGGAATGCGTGCTCCCCACCCCCAGTGTTTCCTCTGATTGCTCACCTGCTCCCGGTTGTCTCTGATGCTGGAGCCCTATCCCACACCCCAACCACCTTTGCTAGTGTGAGGGGGCTCCACGCTAGGTGGCCTCGAAGCCAAGGAAGCCAGAGGACCCTGCAGTGATCAGGGACAAAGGGGTCACCCCAGAGTCCTCCCGCTGCCTGCACTGCCACTGCACAGACCTGCAGGGTGTGGGGCAGCCCAGGGCCGAGGGCGGCAGGACAGGGCAGGGCCACCCAGAGTCCCGGGAGGGCAGGCTGCTGCCTCCCCATGGGTTCATGTGGGTCTGCCAGGAGTGAAGGGTCGCCTGATCAGTTGGGCTCTCTAAGAGCCCCGCTGCCCCTGCACTGTAGGCACCAGCACAAGGGGGCCTTCCCCTGACTGAGGCCCACGCACACCGTCCCTGAGTCATTAGCGGCATCCCGACTGGGGGCCCAGCCTCTGCAGACGAGGGAGGACGGAGCCTTACCCATGACACAGACCGAGAACAGGACGCCCATACCCTGGAGTGGGGCTTCCCCAACACGGCTGGCGTGAGCACCTTGCCGCCTGCCATGCCTGCAGGCTGGGGCCTCCGTGGGGCTCAGGGGACCAGGACGGCAGCCCGCCCACGCCCCTCCACCCCTCCTCACCCACAGGCCCCCACCACGCCCACAGCAACCTCTTCAAACAATCCCAGGATATCGAGCTCCCACCCGTCCACTGCTTCGGGCCAGAAAACCTCTGCCCAGCAGCCTCAGAGGCTGCACAGGGCAGCCCCCTCCCACCTCCAGCTTCCCCACTCCAGGACCCCTGCCCCGTCCAGTGCCCCAGCCACGCAGCCTCTTTGTGTCTCAAATGCACAGGAGCTTGCCTGCCGCAGGGCTTAGCACATGCCTGCACCTGCCTGTGCTCCCCGCACCCTCCTCCACACCCCAGGTCAGGTCCGGCCGCCGACCACCATCCCAGCACTGTGCCAGGCCCCACCAGGTTCCTGGCACTGCCGACGTGGCACAAGCCCATGAGATGGCTTCCTGAAGTCCCTCTCCCCTCCTAGACAGGACAACCGTTCTGGGCAAGGGCTGCAGGCCACGCCGAAGAGAGCAGGGCTAGATCAGAAGAGGGCTGGACGCACTGGCACTGAGGGTGGTCATAGAAGGCTCCATGCTGTCCTAGCTGTGACTGTCAGTGGCTCCCCACAAAGGTCAAAGCCCCTGACCCAGCCTAGGGTGGCCCAGCCCAAGGTGGCCCAGCCCAAGGCGGCCCAAGCCCTAGCACTGCCAGACTGGCCAGCCCTCCCGGGCCCTCTGCTCTGACCACCAGGGGCCTTGGCCTCTGCCGCCCTACCCTCCTGCTGCCTGCCCTCACTGGCATGGATCCCTGTCCAAGGCTCAGTCACAGCCCTCGGAGCTGGCTGCGCGCACAGTGGACTCTCTGCCCTCCCCCACACGCACCTGACTCCTGCTCCCAGACATTCCATGCCATGTGTATTCCAGGCTCTGGGCGAGGCCCAGGTCAGCATCCAGGTGGGGTCAGGAATCAGGAAAGAATGTTTGTATGTAGCTCCTCTCCTTGGGGATACCCCAGACAGCTCCACGAAAGGTGTCGGACAGCCTGTGTGTCTGCACGCCCTGCAGCGTGGGGCGCAGGGCAAGGAGCCTTCCCCCAAAGGCGAAGTCAGGTGGTGGGGTGGGTTGGGCAGTCACACCTTCCCCAGAAGGACTAGAGCTCAGCCAGCACAGGAGGCTGCGTTGCAGTGGCTGGGAGACAGGGAAGGGACCCAGCTATGGGGGTAGGGGTGGGAGTCACAGAGGCTAGACCTCAGCCCAGGGGAGTAGGCAGGGCTGCCAGTAGCTCCTCCACCATGGGCACCGCCCACAGCCGCCGTGGAAAAGGTGCCCATAGGAAGCTGAAGGAGTGGAGCTGCCCACCTGGGCATCTGACGAGAGGGCCCAGGAGCATGCCTTCCCAGGCCTCATACCCACCCCAACTCCCCAGCCCGCCCCAGCCTTGGAGCCGCAGCCACATGCGGATGGGGAGCGTCCGGCCCCTCCAGAGAAGGCCCAGCCCACCATCGCCTTGGGAGCCCCCAAAACCAGCCCGTCAGGGGGGTGCGGACAGAGGACAGCAAAGCCGACCTCCTCTCCACACCCACGCAAACCATGGAGACGAGCGGGAAGGCGCGGAACACTCCACACACTCCCAGTCCAGAAGCTACTCAGACAGTGCCCTGGACCCCCACGAGACCTCCTCACTGAACACCCACTGCCTCAGTTTACACACAGCCCTAACAGACTGCTCCCTGACCCCCAACAGCAAACAAGCATAACCAAAAAACAAACCCACTGCCATCAAGTCAATTCCAACTCATAGCGACCCTTCAGGACAGAGCAGAACTGCCCCCATAGAGTTTCCAAGGAGCACCTGGCAGATTCAAACCACCACCCTTTCTTTTGGTTAGCAGCCACAGCTCGTGACCACTACACCACCAGGATTTACTCTCTAAATGCCTTGAAGCGTGTCAAGAGGCCGCGGCCGACGCCAAGATGGAAAGCAGACACCACTAGGGACCCTGGGCTTGTCCCCACCATGGGGCAGGAACAGTGTCCCCGAGTCACTCACAGTGAGACTGTCAGCTGCGTCATGGGGCATGGAGAACGCACGGCCCCCCAACACACACCCTGCAACACCACAACACACCCCATCCCCAGTGACAGCCCCAAACAAGCCACTGAGGTGACCCCACTCTCTGTAAGGACACAGGACAGGCAAACCACCCCGGTGGTTTCTATACAAAAGTAATTGTATGTGATTTCAGATGGCTCTGGCCATCAGAACGAGCTGGCCTGGAGAGCACCCTTTCTGCACCACTCAGAGAGGGAGCCAGTGCTCAGGAAGGAACTACAAAGGTGTGGTCGCCACGAGTTGGGGGATGGGTGGGCAGTGCTTGCCCTGCAGAAGAAGTTACTGAGGGTGTGAGCCCAAGCCACCCACCATCACCTCCTCCAAGATCCAAACCACATGCCTGACAAGAGGATTGCATCTTCCAGCTGCCTCAAGCTCAGACTCAGATCTGGACCAAGCCTTCTGAGCCGTGTGCAGCTGTGCACCTATCACCCAATGATGGACTTGACAGAATGAATGGCACACTGAAGGCCACGGTCCACAGTCAAGGATGGCATGCGGCCAGTGGCACACACCAATTTTGTTTCAGGCTGTGCCCATCGTGCCTTCAGCTTTTTTTTGTCCACCACCATCCACACAGGTATCAGGACAGCCAGGCCGGGGTCCCTCCACGGGGAATAGGCAAGGCACCCGTGTGTGAACGGTTAAACGTTTAGAAACTGCAGAAGTATTTTAAAAGGCCTGGGGCATCGAAGGGCATAAGCACGAGGAAGCAGGGCAATGAATAAGGAAAACGAAAGAATTGAAACCTTTGAATTACTGTGCTGGCGAAGAATACTGAACATACCATGGACTGCTAGAAAAACATACAAGTCTGTTTTGTATGAGATACAGCCAGAGTGCTCCTTTGAAGCAAGGATGGCAAGACTTAATCTCAGCACTTTGGGCATGTTGTCAGGAGGGACCAGTCCCTGGAGAAGGACATCATGCTTGGTCAAGCAGAGGGTCAGGAAAAAAGAGGAAGACCTTCAACAAGATGGATTGATACAATGGCCACAGCAATGGGCTCAAGCATAACAACGATTGTGAGGATGGCGCAGGACCTGGCAGTGTTTCCTTCTGTTGTGCACAGGGTCGCTATGGGTCGGGACCAACTGGACGGCACCTAAGAACAACATCAAGGAGGTAGGGTCTGGCACTGCATGGCCAGGTCTGGTTAAAGCCCCTTCCCCACCCACTGGGGGGCCTTGGGCCGGTCACTTCAACTCCAAGCCTCCATTTCCCCTGGAACACAGAAGAGGACTCCTTCTAGGGAGGTCTGTGAGATGAGAGAGCACCCCACTCAGGCCCAGTGAGCAGCTCACAGAGACATCCTTGTCCTCAGAGCTTGGTCAGAAAGGACAGGGCGGAGTATGGGCCCTGGATGGGCATGGACTTGGACCCCAGGCCCATCACTGACCTTTTCAGCCTGAAACCTTCTGTGGCTATGGCCAAAAGAGGTCACCAGACCCTGCGCACAGCTGCCCCTCCCCAACACCCACACTGCAGGCACAGGCTTCCAGGACCAAAGCAGAGACCTGGAGCAAGCAGGCGTCCCGGGCCACCCCACCAATTTCCCCACTCAGCTTCCCTAAAGCAGGGGCGATGCCGGCTCCCAAGGAGCCCTCCATGGGGCCTCAAGACGAGAGGGAGAAGAACCAGCCAGGCTCCCATACGGTGGCCCAGAGGCAGAAGAACCAGCCAGGGCCCCGCACGGTGGGTGGCTACCTGGGAGGCAGGATAAGGAGCACACAGGGAAATGTACCCTCAGCAGTGCCTTGCTGCTCAGCTTATGGCCCCTGGGAGTCAGAAATGCATGCTCCATGGTGAGTGTCCCATGCCCAGTGTCTAGCCCCTGGCCCAGACTTCTCACCTGGGGTCCCACGTGCTCCCCTGCAAGCCTGCCACAAGTCCACACCCCTGCAGGCAGCACACCTGGGACCCTCCCAGACCTGGCCCTCGCCTGCCGGCCACCTGCGGTCCCCAACCCGCCAGGGCAGGCCACCACCTGAGAGTGAGGCAAGCAGATGCAGCCGCATGGCCAGCGTGGGCGTCAGGTCCCACCACAGGGGCGGCCCCAGGCCCCGCAGTGGCCGGCCTGCCGGCTTGGGGTCCCATAGCCTCCGGGGAAGCAGCGTGGCGGCTTGGGGCACAGGGAGGAAGACCAGGCGGCAGCGTCCCAAGTGAGGCGGCTGGCGTCTGGAGTGGGTAGCTTGCACTGCCCGAGTTCCCCTTTCCCAGGGCCCGCCCGGCCCACCACCCTCACCCAGACACCTGTGACCACAGGCGGCTCCCATTGGCCGAACCCAAGAGTTTCTGGGAAGAGGACAAGGACCCCAGCTTTATTTCCTCAATCCAGCTGTGTCTGTCTCTGCCCACAGACGTACAGCCAGATGGACAACTACCCAGGGGCTGGGCAGAGTGAGAGGCCAGGCCAGCAGCAGGGGGCAGAGCCCACCACCTTGCGAAAGCGAGGTTGCCAGGTAGCGCCCAGGAGTGCCCAATAACCTATGTGACGGCTACTCCTGGTCTGTGCCAGCAACCAGGCAAGGAGAAGAGCCAGCAGGGCTGGTGGGCCCCACACCCACTCCTCCCAGGACCCTCGCCTGCTCTCCAGGAAAAGGCACTGTGTGCAGGGGCCTGGGAGGGGAGGCAAGCAGCAGAGGTCAATGGGGGGAAGGGTCTGGGACACAGCGAGGAGCACCCACACCGAGCTTGGGTCCGGGATCCACGACACGGAGGGGAATCCCCACACCAAGCCGGGGTCTGGGGTCCATGACACAGGAAGAGTCCCGATACCAAGCTGGGGTCTGGGGTCCGCAACACAGGGGTAGTCCCCACACCAAGCTGGGATCTGAGGTCCATGACACAGGGGGTGTCCCCACACGAAGCCAAGGTCCACAACACGGGGGAGTCCCCACGCCAAGCAGGGTCCACAATACAGGGGAGTCCCCACGCCGAGCAGGGTCTACAACACGGGGGGAGTCCCCACACCGAGCAGGGGCAGAGGTGTGGATAGAAAAGAGTTCTGAATGTTGGAAAGGATCAGGGGAGCGAAGCGGAGTCCTCGTTCCAGGGAGAAGGAGCCTGAGCAGGACTGGGCACCTGGCCTCTGCGGCTGTGGGCAGGGGAGGGGCTACACCTTGGAGGGATCATGGGAGGTAGGTTCAGAGGCCTGCGTAGCCCCATCCCCCCTCCAGCCACACACCAGGGTCCTTCTTCGAGGCATAGATGCCTTTGGAAGCCGTTACCCAGTGGCCATGTCCAGGGCGGGCAGTGGGAGTGGGCACAACAAACTCCCTGGTTCACAAGTAGGGGGTCCTCAGTCCTCACCCTGGGAGCCCCAAGGCCCAACAAACCCTGTACACGTTAGGCTGCCCTGCCCAGGCCACAGGGGCTAAGGAAGACTACCCAGAACAGCTCAAAGCAGGGCACACTGCCCACTGCCCCATCACCAGGCCTTGGGCACTTCCTGCCACCCAGCAACGCCAGTACAGGGGACGAGTGGCCGTGACATGGCCCAGGACTGGGGGGGGTCAGCAGAAGTCTCATGCCACCTGACAGGCCCTCCCAGCCCACCCAACACCCAGCCCACCCAACACCCAGCCCCCAGGCTGCACTCAGCTGTGGCTGTCAGTCTCACGAGGCACGGCTGGCGCTGCCCCAGTGCCCCAGGGCTTGAGGAGCAGGGCAGACTGGGAGGGGTCCATGCTCCCAGAAAACTTACAGAGAAGGAGCACAGAGCCTCACGCCCAAGCCGACAGCCCCTGGGACTCAGCAGCCACGTGGCCTTGGTCTCCCTCCAGGCCCCTGGTCACTCCATCCAGGCCGCGCCATGCACGCACCCACCATCTGCTCACACTGCTCTTGACACCTGAAACCCCAGTGGCTGTGGGACGCGCGGCAGTTGCCCCCCACCCCTATAAAGGCACACACCACTGGAACTCACTAGATCCCCAAGTCCCAGGCCTCTCCCCACCCGGCTGTCCTAGGCCCCCTCGTGTTCCCTGCAGACCTGCACAGCTCCTGGCTCACCAGAGTCCGCTGGGAACCCACACCCACCACATGGAGCAGGCACCTACGCTCAGCTTGCCCAGAGTGGGGTTCAGGAATGACGAGGGGTTACACTGCGGAGTGAACGGGTACAGGCTTCGGTTCTGGTGGGCAAGAGTGTGCCCTTTTCTGCATCTTCGTTTGGCCTGGATTCTGTGTCCCCTGGACGTGGTATTTCATAACAATGACACAACCCCCCAAGCCGATTTCAGCGAGACCTTGGCCAGACAGACCCCATTTCCTCCTTGACCTCCCCTGCTGCGTCCACGGCTGGTTCAGGGCCCAGGACCACACCTGGGCCAGCTCACCCAGGTAGGAGGGTGTGGTCAAGTCCTGCCTGGATCAAGGATCAGGGCCCAGCCTACTTCCTCCTTGCCCAGCCCAAGTCAAAAGCTTTATTCCCAAGAGGCAAGCCAAGCCAACTCAGCTGTGGCTGGTGGTCATCCATGACCCCTAGATCCTCCTCAACTGCCTGAGGGCCTGTGCTCCTGGGTGGGGCAGAAGTGGGGAGGTGCCTGTGGAGTCCTTTTGGTGCTCACCTCACCCAATAGGTTCATTCGTGCCCAACCAGCCTCATCACCTGGAAACAAACCCCTGAGTCCTCAGGGGTCAGGGAAGAGAAGACCTCAGGACTCCCAAGGCTTAACCTCAGCCTCACAGGGAGCAGGCGGGCCGGGGACTGTGCAGCTTCTTCAGCCGGCCCAGCCCTGGGGGAATGGGGCTCGTCCTGACCAGGGGCCTGGCACCCAGCCCACCCACCCCCTCAGACCCGTGTGGACCAGCCTCAGGCCCCACAAAACAACCCTCCACAATTGCCGTCTTCCTCTTCCCAGCCCCCACCCACCCATCCCCACCTCTGCACAAACACAGGCCCTGTCTGCAGGTCACACCAAGCCCTGAGGGTCTGAGCCTGCACCTGGGCGTGGCCTAATGCCTCCTGGCCCCCAACCAGAGTGCTCCCAACATTCAGCAAGAGCCAAGAATGTGGCAGGCACAGAGCCCAGGCCCAGTGCAGAATCGTGACAAGCACGCATGTGCCTCTCTGAGGATGGGCAGAGACACATTCCCCACGGGATCCCAGCTGCCCACTCTCAGGCACGTATCCCGGCAACTCCACACTCAGGGGAGTCAGGTCGGTGGCTTGAAATTGGCCGTGACAGGACTTCCCACCACGGAAATCGGCCAACACCACAGAGAAGCCCCACCCCCAGGGCCAGCTGGTAAACGTGCACCAGCTTATATCAGCTGCCCCTCTCCAGGCCTTGGTTTCCCCACTTTCGGCTGGACAGAGCTAGACCAGTGAGCTGAAAGCACCCTTCACTTACCCCAGGACCCGGAGTCCGCAGACCTGCTGCCCCACCCAAGCCCAAGGGGCTCCTGGTATCCAGCCCCCTGTGTCGGGTCCACTCGCCAGGGCAGCAGCATCCAAGATGGCAGCCCTGGGGAGAACTCCCAGGGCTCCTGCCTTTCCTCTCAGCCTGCAGGCCAGGCCTCTCTCCTGCCGCCTGGACCCTGCCACAGCACTGTTCTGGACTCCTCAGCACAGGCTCCTGGACCTGGGAGGCCCTACGGGCCCCCAGCAGCCCCCACTGCCCTCCCCCGGGCCTCGCCCTGGCTGGAGCCCTCCGGGCCCAGTCAGCAAACACACACAGCACCCCCAGCTTCCTTCCTCACACCCTCAGCCAGCAGCACGAGTAGGCCCAGCACGGGCGGGGGCAGGCAAATGAGGCCCAGCTCACAGTTCCCCTCCACACCTCAGCTTGGCCAGCTGCCCCATCCCTCTGGCCCTATCTCGGCAGGGGGGCTGGGAGCCTCAGCAGAGAGACCACAGGCCCGGGGCTACCTCAGGAGAGCCCCACTGACCACTACACGGATGTACCATACGACGAAGGGCAAGCCCCAGACACGTTTTCGTCACCCCCACCCCAGAGCACAAAAAGGTGCCAGGCATAGCCGCAGCCCAACCACCACTGGGCACCTCTGTGTCCGGACCCAGAATAGGTGAGGAAGCTGCCTGCTTCTCAGTAGCTGGGCTGGTGAGGACACCCGGGTACCCCACTAATTCACGGTGTCACCCCTCGAAGCTGCTGACCAGGAAAAAATCCCTAAAGATGGGCAAGGCCAGGAGGCCCTGTCAGCCGGAAGAACCTCCGAATCCGCCAGGGATCTCCACTGGCTGCTTGCCCGCTCATCATCAGGTGCCTGCCCGGGCCAACCCCTCCGTTCTGCACATCAGCTGAGGTCGGCGTGTGGGAGTAGCCATCTGCCCCTGCCGGACGAAGTCCTAGCCTCAGAAAAAGCACGAACATGTCCTTCCCTTGGTTATTCTCGGCTCCCGCCAGGGACACTTCCTTGAGGAAGGCTTCCCTGCCGCTGGCAGGCAGTCTACTCTCAGCGCATCCAGCCCTAGCTCTGTGGCAGGCGCCAGCCGCAGGTCTGCAGGGGCCTGGTGAGGGTAACAAGTGCCCGGGGGCAATCTCTTAAGTTGCCAATTCAAGATGAGCAGACGTTAATAGCGGAAACACCTTCCCCCCCTTGTCCAGCTGTCTCATGCGGGCACCTTTCCTATTTGTGGCGCCTCAGAATATCATTCCACATCTCATCTGCCACCCGCTTAGACTTGTGTCAGTGGGCAAGTACCCCCCCAACCCTTCCCCTCAATACACCTCTGTGGGTCTGCGTCCCCCACCCAACTGTGGGCTCCAAGACTGGCCCCACCCCTGGTCTCACTTCAAGGCCTCTGAACCCTCTAAGCCCCACCACAGCTGGCCCACCTCCTTGGGAGCCCCGGGCTACCTCTCTCCGTCCTCAAGAAAAGGAGCCCCCCGAGTCCTCCAGGTGGCCCTCCTGAGATCAGGGTTCTGCTGTCTCTGATAAGGGGAACCTCCACTTTGCAGACCTCACACTAGGTGGAGGCTACTGGCCACATGGGAGACCCCTATGGCTCAAAGCTCCATGATCCTGGTCTGGCAGCTCTGCAGCCCCAGAGGGCCCTCTTCTGGCCTCAGACCTTCCCAGCCTTGGAGTGAGGGTTTGGCAGAAGGTGCTCGGATCCTGGGGGAGCTGGCTGGCAGCCAGTTTCCTTTTCCCACGCTGCCCAGGAGCAGGAGTTTGGACAGAGCAAGGCCGGGGCAGGGGTGGCAGATACTCCACAGTGGCAGGTCACTGGCCATCGGCCCTGGACAATCCCTCTCCTATCTGGTCTTCAGGCACTCCCCTTGCCAGAAAAGGAACCTGGGTGCCGAGCTTCTGACCACTCCATCTGCGTCCCACCCTCAGCCTCCTGGCTGAACTCTCCTGGCCATTCTAAACTGACCCCGGGACACAGGCTGCCTGGGCGAGCTCTGAGTGGTGTAGGGCCTGTACCAGGGGCTCCTACCCCCAGTCCACCCAGCCTGCCCACCCCACCTCACAGACAGGAACCTGAGACCCTCCTCCCGGCTTACCGAAGGGCAGGGAGAGACCTGATCTTGCGGACATGAAACCCTCAATCCAGCCCTCTGTTTCCCAGGGGAGAGCAGGCAGCCCCCAGCTGCCGCCCTGTGCCCATGTACAGCCCCCAGGTTCCCAAGCCAGGCCCCAGGCAGGCCACACACAGGCCTCGGCACGCCGGCCTGGAGCCCGCCCCACCCACCCCCTCCCTTGGCTAAGCATGACTCATGGGGCCGGCACGACGCCCCCGTCCATACCGGCAGGCAGGCCGCCCTCTGAACACGCACCTGCCCAGGCTTGACAGCAGACAGCGCCAGCAATGCCAGACCGCTCAGGACGCTGGGCAGCAGGAGAGGGTACCTGGGAGCCCAGGCAATGCCCTTGGGGGTGGGGGGCACTGAGAAAGCAGCTGCACAGCCCCCACAGGGCTGGAGTCCTCGAAAGGCCCAAGAGACCACTTGAGTTCACACCAGGCCCTGCGCTGGAGCCCCCGCAGCCGAAAATGGCCCTGGAGCACAGACAAAGCCTGCTGCACCCTCTCTGGTCACCAAAGCAGAAGCCATTGGCCAGCCTGTGGGCTCTGCTGAACTGGAGGCTGGGACTCTCAATCCAGGCCCACTTCCTCTCCCCATGGGAGGCCTCCGGAAAGACAGAGCTTCACCCAGGAGGGAGGTCAGCCAGTGGGCCTCAGGCCTCTGCTCTGAACGGACACCCTGAGGACCTCAGGCCAGTGTCTGCCTGTCTCGGGCCTCAGTCTCCTCACCTGTAAAATGGGCAGGTGCTGTGAAGGAGACAGGCCAGGACACCATCCTCAGGAGCCCCCAGGGACAGGAGAGAACTGAGGAGGGGCTTACCTAGTGCATGTGCTCCTAAAGGGAGCCGCCAGCTGGGGGTGGGAGGGCTAGGCGGATCGTGGGCCTCAGGGCGGGAACTAGAGCCCAGAAGCCATATCGCTGGGAGGAGCGGGGGATAGCTGTGTGTCTTCACTGACTGGAAGACGGCGGCAGACGCTCTCAGAGCTCATCGCCACCCTCCCTGGCCAGGAGTAAAGGCAGGGGCTCCTGGTGCCCCCACCCCAAGATAGGGCTGGGCCTCTCTTTCCGCACAGGACGGAGGACAAGCCGACTGGACGAAATGAAACAAAGTTACAGCCAGGACCGCCCAGCCCACCCAGCGCCACTCCAGGGTCCTCTGCAGCCATAGGCGGGACTGAGCTGCCATGGGGCAGGACCACCACTGGCCGGGCTGGGGCCACTCTGAGGATGAAGAGTCGCCGCCCCTCCCTCAGCAAACCCCAAGACCAGGCTGCCTGCCAGAGCCACCGGAGCTCCCCACCCCCTGGCGTGTGACCCAGAGCCACTGACCAGGCCTGAGGTGGCCACAGCCCCCACTGGGCCCCTGCCCCTCAGCACCAGGTGCTCTGACTAGGCAGCATCCACCCAGAGGGCAGCTCTGTGGGCCACCCAGAGCCTGGCTCTGCGCAAACAAACCAGTAAGCACCCACATTCCCCTCCAGGCCAAGGGTCCCCCACAGGGGCAGGCAACCTCAATCCCCAGCCCCATATTCCAGAGACTTAAACTGCCGGGTCCCTGCGCAAAACCACAGCACAGCAGCGCCTACGGGGCCCCACACTGCCTCTGCCGTCAAGAACACGCCCCCTCCCTGTGACAACAGTGAGCACAGACCCCTTCCCGAAGCAGCCGGGGTGGCCTCGGGCCTCAACGTGCTCTTGACCGCCTCCCAGCCTTGCCCACAGCTCTGTGGCTGCCAGCTTCCTGCCGGGCTCCCGCCTAATCCCCAAACACAGTTCGGGGTGAAACCTGCTCACCACACGCAGTGGCGTGGCTCCCGAGACCAGCAGGCGGCCGCAGGCTCCCAGCAGGAGAAATGAAAATCTCTACAAGAATTGGGGTGCTCCTCACTCCCTCCAAAATCTACCACACGAAGCTACAGTCCCGACCCCAACTCCATCCTGAATCAGCCCGGGGCTGAGCAAGTCATCCAAAGCCTGAGGCCTTGCCCATCACTGCGCAAATGGGAAGACAGCTGACCCCACCCACCACCCCAGGGAGGAGGGCGCCAGGAAAGTGCTGAGCTCAGAGGGAGTGTCAACTGGATGCCCCCTGGGAAAACCAATGCCCTGGGCACCGCCCCGCCCCCACATCGATGGGCTAGTCTGATCAGGGCTGCAACCAAGCCAGTGTGTGCTGTGCCCACCAAGACCCGCCCAGAGTGACCACCTTGGCCACCCTAAGGGCCCAAGGCCCACACAGGTGGGTGGACTGATACACAGACACACTCCTACAGGGATGTTCAGGGAACCGAGCCCTGATTCATGCACTGCTGCAGGTAGACCTCACAAAAGGCCACCCCACACGTACCCTCTGGGACTGCCCAGGGCCTGTGCGCCTGCCCATCTCAGGGCTCAAGACCAGCAGCAGGGGCCTGCCTGGAATGCAGCAGGGTGCACAAACGCCAGACAGGCCACCTCCTCTAATGCACCTGTCCTGTCTCCCTCGGCCACACGGTCCGCACCAGGCTGCTGAGCAGCCCGGCCCCTTGTTCCTCTCGGCTTCGAAGAGCCACCTCCAAGCCCCTGCCTCAAGGGAGGGAAGAAGGCAGATGCCCTGAGCCCCAGCCCCACCAGCAAATGGCAACCAGGCTGGGGGGGTTCTCTGATATCCACGGCACGCCAGGCCCTGTGCTGGGCGCTTCACAATAGACCCCCTCAGTTCTCTCAACAACTCCATGTTGTAGGCATCACCCTCTTGTACAGAAAGGGAACAGGGGGCTCACAGACATGAAGCCAGTCAGCAGTGGCTGCTTGACTACAGACTGCACTCCAGGAGAGGAGGAGGAAGGAAGAGAGGAGGGAGGCAGCTGTCAGGGATGAGCAGAGCCTGTGTCTGGCCCCTTTGGCCACAGCGGGCAGCAGGGGGGCTGGTGTCACAACACTAGTGGGGACACAGGTAATGGACAACGGGAGCAGCACAGATGAACGAGACAGACGCTGGCACACGTGGAGGTAAAGGCACAAGGCCAACCCCACACACACCCTGTGGGGGGCCCAGAATCCCCCAGCCCCTCAGAATGCCCTCCTAGTGGTCCAGTGCTGCCCGGAGAGCAGAAGCGTGGCAGAGCCAGTGTCCCCAGCATCCAGCACCCGCAGCCTCTCCTCTAGCTGCCCAGCCCCGGGGAAAGGCCTCCTTCTTCCCCCCAAAAAACAGGCAGGGAATGTGGGGGCAATCCCCCCTCCTCACAGGACAGCCCAACCTTGACAGAAACGGAAACTCTGTATTCCATTTTTGCTTAGAAACGATAAACACCAAGACACAACACCCCCTGCAGACAGAGCAAAAGGCCGGGGCTCTGGGCTGAGGTGGCTTCCACTCTCCCTGCTGTTAGCTGAAGGGCGCTGGGTTCATTCTGGGGAGAAGGTAATTGTTTTACAGAATCGCAGCATTTCCCCAACCAGCCACTTAACACAAGCTCTCACCAAGTGCTCTCCAAGCCCAGGGCAAATGTTCGTGTCCTCAACCCCCGTTTGAGTTTTTCAGAATGACTACCACCCCGCAGCCCCTCTACCCTCCCCCAGCATGAGCGGCAACCCACCACGGAAGGCCTGCAGCTGCCGGAACAGCCCTGCACCCACCCGCTGGACACACCACCCCGGGCCACTCTCTCAGCTGTAAGCCGAGCCGGCTGACCCAGCAGCCACTCCAGCCCCTCCAGCGCCAACACTAACCCTTCAAAAAGCCTGGGCTGACCCCAAGATGAACCGGGTTTACTCTGGGCCAGGACCTGCCTGGAATCCTCCACCCACTTCGAGGACAGGCAGACTCCAGAGCTCCAAAAAGAGCCGGGCCATCACAGGGACCTGGCCTCCTCCAGACCCAAGCCAGCCACAGCCACCCCACCAAGATCAGGAGGATGGCAGCCACGCCCACCCTTCCCTGCCCACTCCATGCCAGCCACGTGGCCTGGCCCTGCCCACTCCCCGCCCACCTGGGAGCTGGGTCACTTCTAGGAACGCGCAGGCTCTCGCCTCTAGCCTTGGAAGGGATGCTCCCTCGGCCTGAGATTCCCTGTCTCTGCCTTGGCTCACTCCACCTCAGCCCTGCAGGCTCAGGAGGCAGCCCTCCTCCTCCAGGGAGCCCTCCTGGATCCTTCCAGCTGGGGTAGGGCCCCCAAGACGGGCCAGGGCAGGCTGCGGAACTCACCAGAATCCTTCAGGACCAGCCAAACTAGCGGCAGGCTCTACAGAGCCCCCAGCAGGAACCTAGACACCGGCAGGCTGTGCCACCCCAGCAGGCTGCCCAGCCTGTCGGAGCCTTTGTTTCCTCTTCTGCAAAATGATGTCACCTAAGAAGGAAGTGGCTGGGGGACAGAAGGCCTGGATCTACAGCCTCTGACCACTGACATGCTGGGCACCCTGGCAGTGCTGGCCCTCCTGGGCCCCAGACCATGTTCCCAGCACACTGTGAGTGCTCAGCAAAGGAGCGCTGCTTCAGTCACCCCCATCCTTCGTGATGGTCACTCCCAGCCCCACCCGACCTTACCAGAGCACTGTGTCCACTCCCACTGCCTTTCCGCAGGCCTGGTCCTTCGGCCATCTCCCATGTGGCCAGGCCTCATCCCTCGCCCTCTCTGGACGCTGCTTCCTCATCCAGGACACGGTCTCCAGAGCCCCTCCCTGCGGCCGCAGCCTGGGCGAGGTCTGACCACAGGGCTTCCTAGAATATAGGCCCCACCCAGCAGGGGTCTGCAGTGTTGACCTGGCTGATGAGGGAGCCTCAGCCCACTCCCCTCCTGCTGACCCTTCAGCCCGAGAGCCAGACTTCGGAAGTGACTGCCAGCACACCATGCCTAGGCCAGCAGTGCCCTTGGGGACCAGAGAGGGTTGGCAATTCACCTGGGGCCACACAGGTGAGGAAGGCAGAGCTGGCTCTCACCTGAATTCGGACATGCCCATGGTCCCCTTGCTGCCCCTTCCTCTGTGCCCCCAGGCTGGACACTCGGCCTCTGTGAGCCTCCAAGTCCTCTGAATACAGGAGGCCCACCTCCAAGGTTACAGGCAGGATGCCACTCTGCCCCTAAGCCTAATGCCTAGAACACACTGGTGGTCACTGAGTTGGGCAACCCCCATAGCCATTGCTGTCTGCCACCCACAGGTACCCTCATGTGCTAGGCCCTGATCCAGCCATGCTCCTAGGGGCTGCCAAGGCTCCCCTCCCTACCGTCTCCAGCACTCAGCCCCCACCACCAGTCCAGGGCAGCACAGGCCAGTCCCCAGGAAGCCCCAGGGAAGAGAGGGGTGCTGGCCCTTGGCCACTGCCCTCGACACCCACTGTTGGCACCCCCCACGCAGGGGAGGTACCCAGACGGCCTCTGTCTCCTCCATCCCCTCCCTCCCTTGCTCCTGCCCGTTCTATCAGCAAAGCCACAGACTCAAATGCCTGGGCTCAAATCCCATCCCCCACCCCACAGCCAGCTACCTGAGCTCACCGAGCCTCAGTTTCTCCCTCCGTACAATGGGGAAGTTCTGAGGATTACAAGGTCATTTTGCCCTCACATCACAACTTCCGCCAGTGCCCTCAGCAACAAGGGGAGGGGACCTCTGCTCGCTTCCCAAGGAGGAAACGGGACCCCGAGGGTGGGCCAGGCCCGGCCTGGCACCAGGCCTCCGGGCACCAGCCCTGTGACAGGGAGGATGTTGGGAAACCCGCACTCACTCATTTCAACACCACCGGCGCGTCAGTGACGGGTTTCGACACGCAGCAGGTCATCTAGCCAGCCTGCCCGGGCTGCCACTGGAGGAGAGAGGCCAGGCCTCCAGCATAGCACCTCCAGGTCCCCTTGCCTCCCGACGTGGGGACCTATCCTCGTCGTCAGTCATAGGCAGGGACAGGCAGGGACAAGGGTGGGGCCGTTTCGTAGGTGCAAAGGCAGCAGCCTGTTTTCATCACCCCAGGCTGGGGCGCTGGCCAAATGAGCCAGGTGCCAGGACACCATCAGTGCCGGCTCTGCTCCAAGCCTCAGGCTCCAAGGCTGTGAGACACGATGAGACTTCCCCACCAACTAGCCAGGACGAGGCTCAGGGGAAAGAATATTCTGGAAGGAGACGGCACCTCACTGGAGCTCGGGGCCCCTCGTCAGCAGGGGAAGTGCAGCCGAGTCAGGGAGGGGGCCACTGTCAGCCACCACGGCCCGGAAAGCCTGGTGTTGCCCTCCTACACGCAGGCCAGTGCACTGCCCTGCAGCCGCCCAGCCAGGCTAGAACACGTGCCCACCCCACCACCAAGGGCATCGCAGCCACCAGGCCTTTGCTGACTTTTAAGTAAAAACGATGTTGGTGACAACTACCACTCAAAGGCAACCCAGGCTCAGGAAATGGTCCCACCAAGCCCCCACAGCAACACCCCACCACAACAGGGGAAACCAAGGCCACCCACAGTCCAGCAGGGTGCCCCAAAGCCTGGCTGACCCCACTGGGCCAGTGAAAGGAAGAACTAACTGGGACAGGGAGTCAGGAGGGGGTGGGCAATCAACCTCAGATGTCGAACTGGGCCCCCCATGTGCCCTCCGCCGGATAAGGGGGCAGGGGCCCAGCGTCCCTGTGAGCGGCCCAGGCCACATCTCACAGCTCCCCACCACAGCTTGCCCCCTCCCCTCGGCCTTTAGCTCCAGAGGCTCCCAGCACGGCTGCCTTTCCAGCCCCTTCCCCAGGCCGTCACCCTCAGAGATGTTCCTCACGTGGTCCAGCTGGCACGGAGGCCCTGAGGCAGGACTACACCCGGGGGTCTCCAGCAGGGGACAATTTCCACCTCTGCTTTCCCAAGCTCTTCTGGACTTCCGCTGGGGCTCAGAGTGGGACTGTCCCAGGTCACTCAGCCAGACAGGGACCCAGGCTCCCTGGGCTGGACCTGGAATCCAGCCTCCTGACCCCAAGCTCACATTGTCTCCCCGGGCACCCTTGGGCAGGGAGGCCCTGGAGAGGGAGCATACTGGCCTCCGGCCTCAGGCTGGGAGGAAAATAAGGGACTGGGGTGTCAGAGCTCACAGCAACAGGGTGAGGAGCCCACAGAGGCCCTTGGAAGTGTGGTACCCATGCACTCACACTCGTGCACACATGCACACACGTGCCCACACATACATACACAAATGCACACAGACGTGCACACCTGCAAACATACACACATGCACACACGTGCACACACAGGCATCATCCATGGAGTGACACCACTGACTTCTTATGGCACAGCCAGCTCCCCAGGACCTGCCATCTCACCCCAAAGGGCATGTGCCAGCACATCGATGCCAGGAAATCCTGTGGCAGGGCCGGTGGGCACAGACCCTGAGGGAGGGGCTGGCGAGGGCATCCTCACTGGAGCCCTGGGATCATCAGCACAAATGTAGCACCACGCTCCCCATGCCACACGGACTGGCCTTCTCAGGGGGACCTGGTCTCAGCCTGCTGAAGCCAGATGGCCATCTGCCGGGCCCCTGATGGCCCAGGCACTGCCTCTGTCGGCAAGCTGGCAGGCCCGAGCCGCACGCCCACCTGTCCTCCTCCACCAAGGGGCTTCTTGAAGCGTGAGGCTCACAGAGACAGGAGCCCGGGAGGGGGTGTCTCTCTACTGCCACCACCCCAACTATTGACCAGGTGGCAGCTGGGGGGAATGAGCACCCTGTAACTCTAGAGTGAGAATGAAGAGTCCCAGGGCTGCGGTCCTTAGCGGGGGAAGCCCCTCCCCTCCCCTAGGAAGGGGGAGCTGGCTGAGGGGGCTGAGGAGGGCGGGCCACACCGTGGTGCCAGCTCCCCTGGATCACGGCCGCCTGTCTGGGCCCGGAGCCGGCCACATATGCGCCAAGAGGAGCAAGTCGGCTTTGTGGTGAACCGAGCATGTTTGTTTAATAACAAGCGACACCGAGCAGGCAGGGTGTCTTATCAGTTGGTATCTCAGCAAAGCGATACCATCGGCTGCTGTCAGGAGCTCTGGGAACTATTAGCTTAATTAGCCATTCCTGCAGGCTCAGCACAAAACTGCCGGCTGGGCCGGGCCGGGATCCGGCGAGGCGGGGTGGGGCCTGGCGAGGGAGGGCAACCCAGGCTGCCCCTACCAGAGGAGGCCAGAGGTGTGAAGGTGGTGGTCTCCAGGGTAGGCCGGGGCCAAGAGGCAGCTCTCAAACCAACAATGCACGCCCCAGAGCCCCAGCAAGGAGAAGCCCCCAAACCCTCCACCGGGGCCACCACGTAGTCCTATCAGCTTGGCAAAGAGGTCCAGAGACCAGCTGTGCAGGTGGCTAGCTCCCTGACCTCTCTGGCAGCTTCCCCGCCAATAAAACGGGAACACAGAGTGCAGGGTGTGGAGTGGTGCCTGACATGTCGTGTTGCGCCTGGGGACACAGTACTCGCAATGCAACGGGAACTCAGGGCTCCTTGTCTGGGCCCAGAAAGGCCCTTTTCCCTAGGAAGAACGAGGGCAGCCGCTGCAAGGGCCTGGGGCCACGCCACCTCACACAGGCTGCGGCCTCAGTTTCACCGCCTCGTACACCAATCGGCTTGTTCTGAAGATCAAATGAAACACAAACCCCAACAGGCAAATCAGAGACAGAGGCCAAGAGGGAGATGCCAGGCCTGGGGGGCAGGGGTGACTGCCAAAGGGATGGGGCTTCTTTTGGGGTGACAAAAGGGTTCTAAATTGCCTGTGGGAATGGCTGCACAACCTTGTGAATATATGACAAACCACTAACTCGTACACTCTGAAACAGTGGCTTTTACGGTATGTGAAATACATCTCAACAAAAATTAGTTCATTCATAAACGCAGCACATCTGCGTCTGGGGCCCAGCGAAGGCTGCGGTCATGGCCAGGTGCTCTGCCCTGCTGATGTGCCTGCTCCCTGGGGGCGGGGACCGGGCCCGCTTCAGGACACAGACCCCCACCGCCCTGCGCCTCCTGGGCCCAGCCTGCCTTGTCACCGTGTTTCACTGGGGGAAGAGTCCTGAGTCCAGCATCTCAGCTCAAACAGACCCTTGTCCCCAGCGCATCTGTAACTTTGAGGGTGGTCTGCATGGAATTTGGAGGCCTCAACTCGGCCAGTGACAGCAGACGGCCCCATGCCACGCCTCGGGCCTGGAAATTGCTCCGTCCAGCTGCCCACCAGCCTCAGAAATCTGAGCCCACCAACCTGCAGAGATCGTATCCATAGCACAGGGAGCTGGGCTTCTGGGGGCAAGGCTCCACCCTTGGTCCTAGAGCACTGCCCGGCCTTGGGCAGGAGACCCTGACTCCCTGGGCCTCAGTTTTCCCACATGGAAAAGGAAGCTGTCACGTGGCTAGTCCTTAAGGGCCTTTCCAACTCTGTGTTTCCAGGCTTCTGGAACCAGGAAGAGCCAGGGCTGCCTGCCGGAGATGGTTTCTCCAGCCCCACCTGGCTCCTCCGAGGAGCCCCAGACCACTGGGGAGGAACCATCCACACACCCCACCCCCGCCAGGCTCTGCCAAGCTGACCCGTCCCTCTTGCTCACTGAGGGCGATGTGGCGCAGGGCAGGGGGGCCACGGGGGCGCAGGGAGGGGGCCGTTTCCGCTGCCTGCGGGAGCCACTGCAGCCAGGCCGCTCAGCGGCTGACACAGATGTAACACGTTCCAGATGTGGCCGGTGGAGGACAGAAGCAGCCCTGCACCCTGCTGAGGAAGCCAGGACGTTAGCGATAACGTGGAATTCCTGAGGCTGTGCCAGGGCGCGCTGGGTGGGAAGGCGCACACAGCGAGCGGAAGACGGCAGTCCCCTCCCCGGGGCCAAGGGCACTCCCTGTACAGCCCGGATTCTAGCACGCTGCCGGCACAGGAGACCACCCAGTGGACCACCGAGACAAGAGACCCGGCCGAGAACATACCACTGCCTCACTGGGACCCGGGCCCCTGGGAACCCTGTCCTTGTCTGCAACCCAAGGGTACTAGTAAGAGATGCTTTAGAAAGGCCGAGCCTGTCCCAGGAAAGGGCACTGGACAAGGCCCGCCATCCCTAAGGCTCTGCAGGCAGGCTCCTGAGGCCCCTCCCCAGACCCAACCACGACCATGCAGACCACCCCACAACTTCTTCCCCTGAAGAGGCTTCGTGAGGGAGGGGACGGGACGGCAGGCTCCCTGAATGGAGGGGGAGACGTCTCAGCCAGAAAGACCTCCCCCCGTCATTCATTCCACCCTAGTCAGAACTGAAAGGGGTCCTGTCCTGGGCGCTGCCTGGTGGGGCACACAGGTACCCGACTGTTAAAGCTGGAGCCTAGCCATGGTTAGTCCAAGGCCAGGACGCTGTCTCTAGGCTGCCCCCAGGACTCGTCAGCCCACCACCCCCTCCCCAGCCTGCTCCTAGCGCCACCACACTCACCCCCCAACAGTCCACCATCTTCACCACAGGTGACGCTCCCAGACACTGCAAGGCTGCCGCTCCCTTCTGTGTGACCTTGGACAGGCATAACCCTCCCCAGCCTCGGTTTCTCATACGTAAGAGGGAGAAGGGGGAGGGATTCAGAACAGCCGATCTGTAATGTTTTAAAAGCTGCAACCGCAAGCCAGGGGCCAGAGAGGCAGCCCCAGCATGGACGCCCTGCTCCCCCTCCCCCAACACCCCAATACCAGGGCCAGCTGTGCCCCAGGGGCAGGAGGGGCCAACAAGGCCCCAGAAATTTCTTGCCTAACTGCCCAGAGTGCCCTTTGGCTGCCACCCCTCAGCCATGCCTGATCAAGACCTTTTGAGGCAGGGGCAGGGTGCTGGGGCCGCAGAGGGCTGAACGTCCAGCCGACCCACCTGTGCCCCTGCCTGCCGCACTTCCTAATGTGGGCGCCAGGACCAGGAGGTGGCCCAGGGAGTCCAGAGGGGCCCCAAGGCCAGGGAGGACCTGGACCTGAGTAGTCTGGGCCTCAGCATTCACAGCTGTGCACTGCCCTCCTCAGGCTGCTGGGAGCATCTGAAAGGGCCATGCGCACAAAGGGCTCCCAGGACACCTGCACAGGTGAGCACTCAAGAAGGAGCCGTTGTTGCAGAGACGCCAGCATCAGGCCCTCTCCTGGGCCCACCTCTGCCCGTCCACGCTACGTACACAGGGGCAGAGTTCGCCAGTGCGCACAAGCATCTGTGTTCGTGTATGCACCTGTGCACGTGCACACACGTGTTCAAGTGCACACACACCTGTGCATATGCACTCACGCCTAGGTGCAAACCTGTGCCCAGGGGGCAGTGTTTAACAGATTCGCTGCCCTCCGCACCCTCAAACACACATGCTCGTGCCCCAACTCTCCTGCACTGTTTTCTTCAACACCTGATCTTTACAAACAAGATGTTTGGACCTCACAATTCAGGTAAGTGGGCAGATGTCTTAATTCAGTTTGAGACTCAGAAACAGTGCCACCAAGGAAAAGTCCAGCAAACAGGCTTGGAGGTGTCGGGGACGGTGCTCCACCACACTGGCTCTGCGATGCCCCTTCTTCCCTGGGATGTGCCATCTTCTAGCTGCTAAGCTCTTATGGACTGGATTGTGTCCCCCAGTAATACCTCTATGCCTTCAGTCATAATCCCAGCTGGGAATGGGCTGTCTTTGTTATGTTAATGAGGCAAGATTAGTATAGGGTGTGTCTTGAGTCAATCTCTTTTGAGATATAAAAGAGATTAAACAAGTGAGCAGAGCAGTGATGGAGGAAGACAGATGCCAAGCCACATGAAGATCACCCAGGAGCAGAAGCTCAGAAGAGACAAGGACCTTCCCCTAGAGCCGACAGAGAGAGAAAGCCTTCCCCTGGAGCCAGAGCCTCGGACTCGAACTTCTAGCCTCCTAAACTATGAGAAAATAAATATCCGTTTGTTAACCGCCACCACTTGGGGTATTTCTGTTAGAGCAGCACTAGAGAACTAAGACAGCTTTTTTCCCCAGAACTGCTAAAACAGAGGAAGAGAACAAAATGTCAGGAGCCCAGGGGCTCAGGCCACAGGCACATATGACTCGTGTTCCCCCAGAAATCATTCTGCCTGCACTCCAACAGAGCCCTCTGCGCTCAGGGCCCATCACCAAAATGCAGAGACCCCGCAGTGCAACATGCTCGGTGGCCTGCCCGCAGACCCAGGCCACCACTGCCGAGAGGTCCCATGCCTGAGCCTGGGGCCTCCATCTGTAGATGTGGGCCAGGCAGGCTGCTCCTGCAAGTCCAGATGTCAGCAAGCTTGAAGCTGACACAGCACAGGGCCTCGCAGGCTGCCACTACACTGTCTTGAGTGTCACACTGGCCCACGCCACGTGGGCCTTCCTTGGAGGACGATGCCTTCAAGGCTCAGAAACAGGAGAAAGGCTGAGCCCCAAGAAGGGAGGTCAGGAGCCCACACCACGCACCTGGCAGAGCAGGCTCATGGGTCCACCAGCCATTAGGATTGGGTGCTTAGTTGGGAACCTTCAAGCGATGAGATCAGTTGACTCTCTAAATTGATTCTCCCTCATCTCTCCTCTCCTCCTGAGGCGGGGTGGGAAGACAGGGGCCCCTACTGCTGGCTCCCGGAGGAGGGGAGTCTACACCTCCGATTCACTTCAGAGCTCTGTCCTGGACAAGGGGCCCGGAGAGGGGACAGTTGCCACAGTGAATGCTCCAGGCCAGGCCCCCGCCCAAGGAGAAGCCCCTCCAGCCTGGCCAGGCAGAGGCCCCAGGCGGGTGGGTGCAGACAGGAGTCAGGGTGTGCCTGCAAACACAGGGCCAAGCAGACCTGAGCCTCTCTGTCTGGAGGCAGCAGCAGTGCTTGTCACACAGTCTGTGCAGGCCCTCTGGGCCTCTCTGTCTGGAGGCAGTGGCAGTGCTTGTCACGTGGGACTGTCTGTGAGGCCGCAATCTAAGTGGGGGCAACTGGCCAGCTCCATGCCTAGCCCTGTGCCCGGCTCAGAGCAGACGCTCAGAAACCACACCACCATCGTTTACTCACTCAACAAACCTGCTGAGGTCACAGCAGGGCCCAGGCACTCCAAGCTGACAGTCTAGTGGGGGCGGGCGAGACAGCCACCGGACAAGTCAGCAGAAGCGTGGGGCTTGTGGGGTGAAGAGAAAAACACAGGGGCTGCAGAGAATCCGAGGGGAACCTCAACCCAGGCAGGGGGCCCAAGGGCGCCCTCTCCAGAAGAGACCTTGACGTTGAAACAGGTGAGGTGAACAGGGCCCTCCAGGCGGAAGGAGTGGTGTGGGCAGGGGGCCCTGTGTGGAGGTGGTCCCCACTGGGCATTGAGAGGGCCCAAGGGGCAAAGACATGTAGGGAGCCCAGGAGCCCAGCGTGATGGCCACCAGGGTGCCACAGGGCCTGTTCAGAGGAGACAGACGTACCACTGCCCCCACTCCACAGATGGGGAAACTGAGGGCAGACAGGTAGAACCCTTGCCCAGGTTGGACCCTGGAGCTCGAGTGAGGAGGCGCAGGTGCTGTGCCCCAAGCCCTGGGCCAGGACAGTCTGTCTCACCAAGGCTGGCCTCCCAAACGAGAGCCTGTGAGTACTCCAATTCCGATCACACCGATTAAGTGCCCGTTGGGCAATTAGGGCACACAAATTACGACAGACCAGCCCACGGCACAACGGCCCTCACGGCACTGAGCCTTGATGGAACATGTGCATTTGAGGTGCCTTGTCTCCAGGAGCTGCAGCACCTCAGCACACCACCACCCCACCTGCCCCATCCCAGCCGGGCTGGACTCCCCTGGAGACACTGGGAGAGGTGTCGGGGGATGCGGAAGCATTGGGTGGAGTTGGACATACCAAGTAAGCTCAATCGGTCCTTAGACGGGCCTCCATGTCCTCCCCGACTGTGGGCACAAGAGAACGAGACGTCCACCGTGTACCCAAATGCACACAGAGCATCGAGACCCAGAGCAGCATCAAGACCTGGAGCGGCGTCGAGGGACCCAGGGTGGTGTCAAGGGACCCAGGGCAGTGTCAAGGGACCCAGGGTAGTGTCGAGGGCTTGGTCTAAAGGACTGGGGACCCGGGCAAAGGCAGGGCCAGAGTGAGAGCACCAGGGAGGCCTCAGTTCCCCCATCTGTAAAACATTCAATAGAATCTCCAAGTTCCCTAATGGCTCTGAGACTGGTCTCTGACACAGAGAAGGTGATCATCAAAGGCTCCAGAATTCATTAATGAGTTAATTAGCAAAATGGCCACTGCATTACTTTGACAAGTCAGATGTAGGGCCTGGGTGTCGTTCTGACACCCAGAAGCCTGCTCTCTCTGGGCAAGGCCAGCTTCGCGCCCCTCATCTGGGGCCCAAGGAAGACGCACAGCCCAAGCCAAGCCAAGCCAGGGGCCCCCCCAGCGGGAGGCAGCTCAGGGCCCTCTGGGACCTCCTGAGTCCCCAGACTACCCCAGGGGGCTCCTGGACCCCAGGCAGGAAGAGATGAGGGCTCACCTCAGGCTTCAACAGCCACTAGGGGCAGGGCCCGGGACCAGTCAGGAACCCTGTCCCCTACAGCAAGCCTGCCACGCACAGGTCATCGGAGTCCTCAGCCTTCCCAAGAGCGGCCCACATGCCCACGTGTCCACCCCCAGCTCTGAGGAGACATCTGCACCAGAAGGGGACCCTGGCTTTCCCTGATACAGTCTCCAGATCCAGCAGGCCAGAGAACTGTGGAGGGCTTCCAGACCTGAGAGGGACCCCCGTTTCCAAAGGACTCTCAAGGGCCCGAGCAGGAGGTACCACGCTGCCTCACAACACCTCAGAGAAGGAAACTAAGGCTGGGAGGACATAAGGCCCCACAAGGCCTGATGGAGTGAGGGACTCAAACCTAGCACTCCTGACTCTGGCACCCAGAGGAGGGCTCTTCAGCCCAGGGGCCTGGCACAAGGCAACCAGCCTCCTCCTCTCCCTCCTCCTCCTCCAAGCCCATCTGTGGCTGCAGGATGGGGAAGGAGGGTAGCTGCTTCCTGCCTCTCCGCCCCCTACCCACCTGCCCGATGACAGGCGAGGCCTGCAGCCTGTCACTACTCGGGCCACTCAGTCCCCAAGCCCACACCAACACAGGGCTAGACTCTCCACCTCAGCAGGACCCAAGGAGCTGGCAGGACAGCAGGGCTGGGCACCAAGCACTTTCCCAGACCCGCCTTCCATAACAGGCCATTCAGCCCTGGGGGGGAGGGCTGCAACCCATAGGGGGAGCAGCTGACATCATCTGGGCCTGGACCCCCGATTCCAGGGCCACACCCTGTGCACGCTATCTACCGGGGTCCCAGCCACAAACGCCCCCTGGTTGCTATAACTCACTGGGCAGAGGGGAGGGGTGTTTTCTTTGCCAATTTCAGGAAAAGCCCACTTGGGGGATCAGCCAGCTCCCCGGAGTCTAGGGTCTCCCCCCAGCTCCAGCACCCTCGCCCCAGACACATGGGCCACGCTCGTCTCCTGGAGGGTGACATATGAGATTCCTTCTCCACAGGGCTGGGGGGCAGTGGCAAGGGGGTGGGCAGGGCCAGGTGGGGCGGCCAGGCACAGCGCTGAGCCACGAAGGAACAAGAGCCCCAGGAGGAAGGGGAAGTGAAGACACAAGGGAGAAATGCCCGGAGAAGGGGGGTGCCCTGCACACCCACAGCGATTAATTAGCTCGTTATTGCTGGATAATTACGATGAAGCCGATCCAAAACACGAGAGGGAGGCCCCAGGCAGCCCATCAGAGATGGCAGAAGCCTGCCTACATGCCTCCCCCAGGCCCCCGCGGCACCCATGCGGAGGAGTGGACTGGGCAGGCCCACCAGCAGGGAGGCCCCATTCCGCCCCAGGCTCTGCAGGCCTAAGCTTCGCTGCTCTGCAGCCTTCAAATCGCACCCTAAGGCACCCTCAGGTGCAGGCAGGGGGCCCCCACCCCAACACTGTTGCCTTCCTCTCCGACTTGTTGATGGCCTGAGATGGTCGAAGGCTGATTTCTGCCGCCATTTCTTGCCGGCCACCGCCCTCCGGCCTAGCTGTCCTCAGTGGCTCCTTGTTCTTTCCCTCTCACCACAGACCCAAGTCTCACCCCAGGCCTCACCCCAACCTCTCTTCACAGCACCGGCCCAGGGGTTCCCAATAAATCTCCCTGAACTGATGTCCCCCCGACCGGCATGGTTCCCCCAAAATGGGAGGAGGAATGCAACGCCTCACAGAGATCGCCCCCTCACATGGGGGTGTGAACCTGGGCCATTCCAGCCCACCCACCAAGGGCTCCGCCTGCCCAACTCTGTTTCCACTGGGCTTGGGTTGTGCTGGGACCCCCACCCCTGCCCCTAAGCCCACTGCCGGGAATACCGGGGCCCTGGCATTGTGCCTGTGGCCCTCCCACCCACCAAGCGCGGCACACACTCAGCTCACAGGCCCAGCTCAGACCTGCAAACATTCCCAAGGCTGTCGGCATCCACAGAGACCCCAGCCTGGGCCCAGGCCTGCCCCAGGAGCTGCTTGTCCCTGGCAAAGTTCAGCGGCCCTGCCCCATCCTGCCGACAGCAGGGAGAGGGCTGGGAGCGCGGGAGCCTGGGGCAGCTGCTCTCTTAGAGCAGCATCCAAACAGAACCTGGGAAGCCAATTCCCAGAAGTCTCTGGAACTGTCAGCTCCCCCTTGCAATGCCTCTGTACTCCCCAGAACCCACAGGGCGAAGTCCAGACCCCATTCCGGGCCACCCTATCACCCAGACCAGCACTGGCCCTCCGGCCTCAGCTCTTGGCCTCTCCAAGCTGAGCCCCAGGCTCTCTCCAGAAGTGCAGCCTCTCTGCTGGGGCTCTGCATGAACTGTTCCTTGTCTCTGCCTCCAGGAAGCCTGCCCTTAAGCCCCAGCCTACCCCCTCCTTCCCAAGAGGGCACTGCCATTTCTGACCCTTTGTCCCACCACACCCTGCCCCTTGCCCACCTCCCACCCCACGGTGGTCAGCCTGACTGGCCGTGTGCCTGGCTCAAGGCCCACTCACTAGGCAAACACCCACGCTGGCCCACCCTGTCAGCTCTGATCTGGGGAGAAGGCTCCCACTGGGTCCTGCTGGGCCACAGGACAGGCGGGCAGGCTCTGCTGAAGAACCACATCTGGGGGTCACACGTCACTCCCCACACCCCAGAGTGTCAGGAGGACCCTTGACCTCCTTTCTCCACAGTCTACTTCTCCACCCCTCCCTGAGTTCTCCAGGGGCACCACACACACTCCCCGTCCCCAGCCCTTACAGGGCTATCTGCACCTCGGCTGAACAGCCAGCCAAAGTGGCTACTTCCCACCCCTCCTTGGTCGGCTACCCCCAATCTCATCCTTCGATATGATATGTTGAAGGTCGTCAGGGCAAACCTGAAATAAACATAGTAAGAAACTATGATTTACACACAACTCTCTAAGAATACAGGCTCTGACCTGGGGGTAGGCCTTTCTGCTTGCTTGTGGCATGTTTGTGTTCCAGAAGGTTCTGGCTAACAAGTCTGACTTCTGGCTGTGTGGGGCATTCCCTCCCTAAGATCTGATCTCTCGGCTCCTGTCCAACACCGCTGATCCCTTGGCCTCAAAGGCCCCGAGCCCAGGGCCACAGTGCGGCAGGGGCTGCCTAAGGCCTGGAGTCATCCACTCCCACCACGACGCAGCCACCCCTGGCCGAGAGATTCTCTGTGCTGTGCTCACAGTCTGACAATCCTCGTAGACACAGACCGTTTTCATCCCTGTCCCCGACAGATGAGGAAATTGAGGCCAGCAAGTGCCCAGGAGAGGAGCGGGGTGGGCCAGGTGTCCAACATCCCCTCTCTGTCCCTGCCTTTTCCCAGGTACCAGCTAGAAGTCCGGTAGGGGCAGGTGGCTGGGCGCTCTCCAGGCAGTGAACTCTGGCCAGGTTTCTCCTGGGGAACAGGAACCAAACCTGCCAGACAGCTCAGCGCCTGGGCGACTATCTGCTCCTCCACCGGCATTTCTCAACCCGCTCAGAGATGAGATTGCAACAGGGCTGTGGGGACGCAGATAAGACGCTCGGTGTGGGCTGGGTGGGCTGGGGTGGGTTTGGTTTTGCTTTCCTTCTGCCCTGACCGTGCCTGCGCCTGCGTTCCAAGCCCCGCTCAGGGACCCCGAGGTTTCCCGGGGGCAGTCGGCATGGGGGTGGGGGACTGAAAGGGAGAGAAGGCCGGGCCCCAGAGAGACACCCTCTGTGCACGCAGGGGCTGAGGAGGCCTGGGGGCAGGGTGAGGCTCCAAGAAGTTTTCCTTTCCTACTGCTGGGGAGCACAGGCCAGCTGAGCAATACCTTCTCCCCAGACCATCCTTCCCCTGCTGCCCCGAGACACCTGCCCAAAGGGCCCCTGACCAGGACAATCACTGCTGTGCCGGCACACATAGGTGCTCAGAAAACAGGGCCTCCTTCCGTGTGGAATAAGCGAGGCTCCCAGGGCCAGATGGCCTCCAGAGAGAACGTAGTCCTGGTTCCAGCCCTAGGCCAGCACAGGACCCCAGCACCCACTGGCATACCCTGCTGTGACCAGGTATGGTGCACCTGTACAAAGCTCACAGAGATGAAGACTCTGACTCCACTCAGCAGGAGCCAAGGCTCAGAGCGGGGCTTGGTAACTTGCCCAAAGCCCAGCACTGGGCACTGCCCCCAGTGAGGGTCGCTATGGAAGGCCTGGCACTGTCCCCTCCCCTCCTCGGGCTGCGGCCTGGCCCCATGGGAGCCTGGGATATGAGGCTAAGGTGGGGCAGCTTCCCCAGAAGGCTTCACCCGGCCCCCATGGGTGGAAGGGAGGACACACGGTTCACCTTTCCAGGTCCCAAAGGAAGGAAGCCAGCCAAGCCCCACAACCAGAGCTCTCGGCAGGGCCCGGCTGGAGCAAGCCCCCTGGGCTGTGACTTCTACTTCCTCTCTGCTGTCTCCTGTGGGGGCACAGCCTTGCAGGGGGAGGCAAGGAGGGCAGCCTGCCTCAGCCTGGGAGACGCAGGGTCTCTGCGCACCTGCCTCCTGAGGCCTCCACTCCCCTGGGGCCAGGTGCTAGGAAGCTTTCCAAAAAAATGCAGACTCCTAGGGCAGGGCAGGCCCGGGGCCTGGGGGGAATTCCCAGTACTGCTAGTTGCACAATGGGCCGGCCCCTACCTGCCTGCATGGTGTTGCAAGCAAGCCCCCACAAGGTCCCGGCTGCAGAAAGCTTGGCGAAGGAGCGAGGGCCCCCACACTCGGCAGGCCGGGCAGCTCCCCGCCTCCCCCCGGCACTTAGCCTGGGCCTCGCTGGCTTTGAACACCTCTCTGCACACAGCCCCCTCCCCATGGGGCACCCTTCCTCCCTGCCACGGTCTGGGCCTGAGCCCTCCTGGCCCCACCCTGAGAGGTTTGGCCTGAGAGAGAAAAGATTAACCAAAAAATAAGCAACTGAGACTCACTGTGTGCCAGGTGGGCCCCTGCCATGCACCTTCTCACTTCACACCCCAGATCTCCTGAGGGGCATGGGGAGGCCAGAAGGGGCCCAGGGGGTCTGCTGACAACCCTCTGACATGGGAATGATCTGTGCAGTCACTAACGCTGGGGGGAGCTTCCGGCCCCCAAGTCAGACCCAACGCCTTCCCAGGGGTGAGCCACCTACGCAGAGACCCTCACACACATCCCTGGGGTCTGCACCCCTCCCCGGCCCAGGAGACCCTCTCACATCCCAGGTGCCCATGCCCCTCTCTGGCACACAGGTTCCCCTCACACAGGCCCAGTGGATCCACCATCCAACCCTGGGACTCAGGCCTCCCACAGGTGAGAACAAGGTTGAGGAGAAAGATGGACAAGTCCTCCCCCTGAAAGTCCCCTGTCCCCACACCCTGGTGGAACCCAAGAATTGGTGAGGCAGGGCAAGGGGCCCAGGAGGGCTCAGGACATCTTGGCTCCTCCCTGGCACTGTCCCCTCCCCTCCTCGGGCTGCTGCCTGGCCCCATGGGAGTCTGGGACATGAGGCTAAGGTGGGGCAGCTTCCCCAGAAGGCTTCACCCGGCCCCCATGGGTGGAAGGGAGGACACACGGTTCACCTTTCCAGGTCCCAAAGGAAGGAAGCCAGCCAAGCCTTTTCAGAGGCGTGGGCCAGCCCTGAGCCCTAGAGGCAGACCTGGGCAGGCAAGAGACATGATCCCTCTGGAACCACCTGTCCCAGACCCTTCTAGAACAGAGGGCCCCTCATGCAGTCCCCAGGAACAGGAGAGCCAGTCAGACCCCCAGCACTCTGGAGCCAGCTCCCACAGCCCCAGACAGAAGACTTCCTGGTGGCTACTCAGCTGCTACATCCCCGTGCCCACCGAGAGCCCAGCCCTGGAAGGGCAAGGTCTGTGGGGCAAGGCAAGATCAGGTCTCAGGGGCCATCAGGGACTCCGATACTCACATCTGAGGAACACAGGTACCTGGGCCCGGGAGGGAGGGGTGCCCGGGTCTGGGGCTTTCTAGCAACAGCAGAGCTTCCAAACATTCAGACCCCAGACACAGGAAAAGCCGATGCAGCAGAGACATGAGAGAAGCCGCTGGAAAGAACATGCCAGAGCGTACGCGATGTGTGTGGTGGCCGTACCCCGAATGCACGTCAGAATGACCCAGGGAGCGATGAGAAGGTGCTGGGGTGACAGGCCGCGTGTGGCCTGGGTACCGAGTTCTAACCGCTCCCCAAAAGATCCTAACCTGCCCCTGGGTGGAGGTCAAGGCACAACTGCGCTACATCCCAGGTGAGTCTGTCCACTCCACAAGGCCTGAGCCCCCTCCACACCACACCTGTGCAAGGCAGGGAGCCAGGATACCAGACGCAGCAGCGGGTTGGACACTGCAGGAACTGTGCTGGAGACAGACACAGCCCGACGTTAAATGCTGGGTGCAGAAGCAGAAACAGCTCCGTGGTGGACGACACACCCACCGTGGCCCACCATCCGCCTGCAGGCATCCCCGTCCATCTTCGTATCCTTCTCTCTGAGGTGCCCACACTTCTCACAAGGAGCTCCAGCAGCCACAGCCAGTCCGTGGGCACAGACAAGCAGAGGGGGGTAAAGCTCAGGGCTTTCCCATGTATTATGAGCTGTGTCCCCCCAAATGTGCTGCAAATCCCAGTCTCTATGCCTGTGGCTATAATCCCATTTGGGGACGGGTTATCTTTGTTATGTTAATCAGGCAGGGTTAGTGCAGGGTATGTCTTCAGTCCATCTCTCTTGAGATATAAAAGAGATTTTTAAACATGCAAGTGGACAAGCGAAGGCAGGATAGAATGGATGCCAAGACACATGGAGATCTCCAAGGAAGCAGGAAGCGGAAGCTGAAGAGACAAGGACCTTCCTCCAGAGCCGACAGAGAGAGAGACTTCCTCCAGAGCCAGCGCCCTGAACTTAGACTTTCAGCTTCCTATGCTGAGCAGATAATCCGAGACGCTGGACTACACGAAGAAGAACTTGGCACTAGGATTGGAGGAAGATCATTAGCAGCCTTCGATATGCAGATGACACAACCCTGCTTGTGAAAAGGCTTGAAGCCCTTACTGATGAAGATCAAAGACCACAGCCTTCAGTGTGGATCACACCTCAACAGAAAGAAAACAAAAATCCTCACAGCTGGACCAATGAGCAACATCATGATAAATGGAGAAAAGATTGAAGTTGTCAAGGATTTCATTTTACTTGGATCCACGATCAACACTCAGGGAAGCAGCAGTCAAGAAATCAAAAGACGAAGAGCATTGGACAAATCTGCTGCAAAGGACCTCTTCAAAGTGAAGAGCAAAGGCGTCCCTTTGAGGACAAAGGTGCGCCTGACCCAAGCCATGGTGTTTTCAGTCACATCATATGCACATGAAAGCTGCACAATGAATAAGGAAGACGGAAGAAGTGATGTATTTGAATTACGGTGTTGGTGAACATTGAGTCTACCATGGACTGCCAGAAGAAAGAACAGATCTGTCTTGGTTGCTCCTTAGAAACAAGGATGGTGAGACTTCGTCTCACACAAAGAACCAGGAACCAGGACATCATGCCTGGTAAAGCAGAGGGGCAGCAAAGGAGAGGAAGACCCTCAATGAGATAGGTTGACACGCTGACTGCAACCATGGGCTCAAGCATAGCCAAGATTGTGGGAATGGTGCAGGACCAAGCAGTGTTTCGTCCTGTTGTAGGTAGGGCACTATGAGTCAGAACTGACTAGGCGGCACCTAACAGCAACAAGCCACCTAAACCTTGAGAAAATTAATGTCTGTTTGTTAAAGCCGCCCACCTGTAGTATCTCTGTTACAGCAGCACCAAGTGACTGAGACGCCAGGCATGGGCCAAATGGTGATTCTATGGTCTGAACACTTGTCCCCCAGCCCTTTGCCAGGGACCTTGTGGTCTCCTGTCCCTCCCCAGTGAGAAGAGGCCCAAGCACCCAGGCCCCCGATCTCTGAAACATCACCCTCTCGCTCTGCCCAGCCCTACTCCCGCTAGCACCTTGGGGTCACGGCCTCCAAGAGTAGACGGAGTTTTCTGTGCTCATCCCAGCAAGGCTCGTGGGTAGGTATGAAGTCATCCCCGCAACACAATGGTCAGGAATATGTGGGGAGACCGCAGATGGTGTGGCCTACCAAGCAGGTGCACCTCAGACCTGTAAATGAGTCATGTTCCAAATGGCCCAAAAGGGGATTCACGTGTAAGCAGCTCCCTTGCCATTCCCAAAGCCTGGGGAGAAGGCGGGGAGGGGCCGGCTGACTGGTGACAGCCTTACCCCCTACTGTGGGCCACCATCTTCAGGAGGGACTGGAAGGTCCGCCTGGACGCACTGAGGACGTACAGATACCCAAGTACACATGCATCCATATGCAGGCACATTATACACACACATGCACATAAGTACACACACGTGTGCACAGTCACCCACACGCACAACACATGCTCACAGATGCACACATGTACACACTCACACATGTACACACATGCATGCACACACAGACACCCGCAGATGCACAGGGCGCACTTGTGCATACATGCTCACACTCGCACATGTACACAAACGCGTGCACACCCATGTGTGCACACACACACACACACACACACACACACACAAAGCTCAGGCCCACCTGTGATTTCACTACATCGCACACGCTGGCCGGGCCTCCCGCACCTCAGGCTGTCAAAAATCCCATCTTCTGCAGATCACTGTGAGCCATGCCGACAGCACTCCCAATCCATTTAAGAAAATAAACAGGCCTCCTCCCGGCTGGGCAGCCGAGTTCGGTGTTTGCTCTCATTTTGAAAGTAAGATTTCAGCTTTCCCTCAGACCCCAGAACCTTCATTTGTGGGCTGCACCCTCAGCCACCTGGGAGCTCTTGCTCCTTCCTTCCAGCTCCAAGGAGGACTGGGCACCCCAACTCCAGAGACCGAGAGGACCCTAGGGGATGGGCCCACACTGTGTCCACAGGGGAAGGTGTTTACCCTCTCCTCGACTGGGTCGCTGAGCTCCAACAAAACGCACAGGGCCTGCCAGGCACAGCCTCCTTGCCTCTGGCAGGCACCCGGGCTCCAGGGCTCAGCTGTGGGTCCCCAAGGGAGAGGAGGCAGGAGCAGGATCAGGCTGAGACTCACTGCTGCATGCCAAGGAGGGTGGGAAGAAGGCAACCATCCCAAAAGCACCTGGGGGGTCAGCCTGCACCTCCACCCCAGAGAGCAGCCACTGGGCCCTCGGCATCCCCACAGGGAGTGACTGGCTGTCCCTCCCCAGGGCCCCCAGCATGAATGAGTCCAACACTGAAAGCGGGTGAAGGTTTGTTTATATGAGGTAAGCCTGGGGCAGGCCTGAGCTGGGGCAAACATCATGTGCGCAGGAGGTGGCCTGACAGGTATCGAATGAGCCAACTCCCACCACACTGGTGCTCCACACATGCCATCACCCCCACCCCTGCTAACCATGGGGCAGGGGGCTGCTGCCTGGGGGGGGCCCAGTGCTAGCAGGCTGGCGGAATGTGGGCCGGGAAGGCTGCCCAGGGTCGTCTGTACCTGTGGGTCGCTCCAGCCACCCAAGGAAAAGAAGCGCTGCAAAGTGGGAGTGCAGCCACAAGCCTGGGTGGTCCAGACACTTGTCCTCACCCAGTTTGCTGCTCTGGCACTCGGCCACTCCTGCCCACTGCTGGGCAGGGCCAGGCAGGACCACAGTGCCAAGCTCCATGTTGACTGTCCCAGAGCGGGAGTGGGAGCCCCGGGGAGGAACGTGGCCCAGCATCCTTCCCAGGGCCCTCCCTGTGTGCCATCCACTCCCCACTGCCAATGGCTCCAGGCCCAGCTCTCCCTCTGCCTGGGCCCTGCGTCAGCTGCCCACCCCTACCCTCGCCAGCAGCCTAGCCCCGTCTGCAGCCCCGATGCCTACTATGTGTCTCTGAAGACCTGGTTCCTCACCTCCAGAGCCCAGAACCTTCCCCTGCCTGCAACTGGCTTCTGCAGGTCCCTCAGAGCACCTAAGACATGGCTCCTGGGCCCTGTCCCCAGGCTGGCCATGTGAGCTCGCTCCCGCCTCCCTCCCATGAGGCAGGCAGATGGGCACAGGGGCCTCAAGTCCCCACATCAGGGCCAAGCCGACTCGGAGAGTCCTGAGCAACAGGCCAGGTCTCAAACTCCAGCCCAGCTGTGACACACACACACTCACACTCACACCAGACCCTCCTCATCCCAACACACAGGTACCACGACTCACCCAATACACACACATACACATAGCCCTCTCCACCCGATATGCATACCCCCTGACACACACACATGCACACAGACACACACTCATATGCACGAACACATGCACCAGGCATACACACACTCATGCACGCATACACACACACACGCCGGCATCTGGCCAGAGCCGCAGCCGCTGCGTGGCCTCCATACAGCTCTTGCAGACCCCCACACCCACCCACAGACCCTGCTGCGCGCCAGGCACCTCTCCTTCTGATGGCTAAAAATTCATTCTCAGCCACAGATTCGTTATTACATCCAGGCCTTAATTAGAGAGGGCCCGGAATGGCATTTTAAGCAGCAACATCGTTTTCTAGTTGACATGGTTCCATTATCAAGAAAAACACGCAAACGAGCCTGAAACAGAGCCGTGGCCTCCCCCCACCCCAGCAGCAGGGACGGTCAACTTCAATTTTTAATCCGCTGATGAAATATTCACAGGCTGGGAAGGATTGCATTTCCCAAGGTAGGATCCCTGCCCACTCCAGGGGCTCCCCAAGAGGAAGACACCAGCTTTGGGGTGATAAAAGCCAGGACAGTCTGGAGGAGCATTCGTTAGGGGGCTGGGCTGGGACCTGCCTTCCCCTAGACCATCACCCACCCCTGCCCTCAGTTACGGCTTTTCCCACCCCCCACCCCTGCTCCTCCCCGCCAGCCGCATCACAGACCCCACTGCAGGTACAGGGGCCTTCTGAGGGCGACCTCACCAATGCCCTCCACAGAGCGGGACACGGCAGGCTCAGACGCTCACCCAAGGTCACCCAGCAACTTCCCGCTGGGCCCCAGTATTGCCGTCTATCCTGACCACCAGGGCCAAGCCCACCCCCAGGAGAACCAGGCAGCCGCATCTTAATTTCCTGAGCAAAGTACTCACAGGGCCCAGCCCTCTAATACCAACACAGGAGCACAATGGGGCATTTGTACCAAGTCGGTGCCCCTCTTTTACAAAGCGGGACATTGAGACTCATAGGAGGAACTGCTGCCCAAACTCCCACAGTGAACGGGCAAGGAGACAGGACCCCCATGGCCTACCCGAACTGGACTCCAGCCACCCCGGCACCTGCCCACCCTCACCTAGGCTCACCACGGCGTGGCAGGGGTGTGTGAGACAGGCCATCGCGCTCGACAGGGGGCTGCTGCCACTTCTGGGTGCAGACAAAGATGAGCCTGGGTGAGGGGGTGCCTGGTCACGAAGGCCTGCAGCTAAACTGGCAGAGGGGTTCAGATGCAGGCCCTGACCTCTGAGCTCCCCCTCCTCAAATGTGGCCGCATGCGATGGGCTGGCAGTGAGGAGCGCAGCCTGGCCCACCCCCTGGCAAAGAACCAAACTCCCTACAGGTGAGAGTATCACGGGAGGGCTAGAGGAAGACCCCAGGAAGGCCCAGCCAGCCATGGATGGGAACCCTGGGCAGTGGGTGGTGGGCACGCGGCTCCTCACTGGGCAGGTGCCTACCCTCTCTCCTGACCAGGTAGTGACATGCTCAGGGGCTGGGCACACAGCATGTGGCCTCTGAGAGGGAGCACGGGACCCCTCCCCAGGGGAGTCCCACAGCCCTGACACTGCCTGACATGATTGCTGCACCTTGTGTCCTGAGCCACCAACCCAACAGGGACAGCAACCACCTCCTCCACAGATGGGGAAACTGAGGCTTGGAGGGGCAAAGGATGCCCCAAGAGTGCGCAGCAGGTAAGCAGAGGGGCAGGGCGTAAGCTTGGGTCCTCCCATGCTGCTGTGATCACGCCCCTCCTCTGGTGCCAGCCCCCCAGGGGCCCTGAGGCCCTGCCCTTCCTCCATCCGTCCCCCCTCGCCCCTCCCAGAGCCCCCTGAGGCCCTGACCTTCCCCTGCCAGCTCCCCCTCGGCTCCCCCAGGACAGTGCGCAGTACGCAGCCCAGCTTACAGCATCCTGCCAGGCGAGCGTGACACTGACCAGCTGCCCAGCGGCTCTCAGACAGGTCGCTTCATCAAAGCAGCAATCGGCACGATGTCTCCTGGCCTCACTGGGCAGATGCGCCCGCCCAGCCATCTGGTGGACCCAGTCTTCCCAGTACTGGGCCTGTGTGTGCTCTGGTCAGAGGCAGGAATCAGGGGTCCAGGGCAGGCCAGTGGGGAGCCCAGGCACAGGGAATGGGGAACGGTGGCCCAGCTGGGATGGACAGGAGGGGTCGAGGGGTTGAGGGAGAGCGGGTGCTGTGTGCTGTGGGACAGTGTTCCCATCATGGGCAGCCTGTGCCCGCCCCCTGCCCACCCACCCTGCAAGCCACACTGACCCTCCTCGGAGCAGCCCCCCAGGTGAACACCACCCCGAGGGGTCGTATTCTGGGAAACCGGGTGCACAGAGCTGATGCAACCCAGACAGCCTCTGTGGGAACGAAGACCCCGAGCCCCATGAGACTTGTAGGGTGCACAGATGGCCCAGCCCACGTGGGGGTCTCCGGGGCCACCTGAGGGAAAGCCACTGCGCCTGCCTGCCTGAGCCCACTTAGATGCTAGGGTCCAAGTCCATTCATGCTCCCTAAACACCATGAACTTCCACGGGGCCAGGAGCCTCCTGCCCTAGCCCCCACTGCCCCTCACCACCACCAGGGAGCCAGCCTTGCCCAAAAGGCAAGAACCACTGGGGCCTCAGAACACTTGGCAGACATCGGCCAAAGGAGCAATACCCACATGGCCAGCATCTGGGCACCCAGGGCCACAAGGGTGGGTCCCAGCCCACACACTGAAGCCCCCGACCCACAATCCAGGCACTCCCTTCCTTCATCCACCCGACAGCCAGACTCCTCACTCCAGGGTGCCCCCCTCTTGGCAGCTTCCCAGAGCCTGTCCCTGCCCCCTCTGGGAATGCCTTCCTGCCCCACCCACCAAGCCCAGCTGCGTCCCCACCCAGGCCAAGGCAACCACCCAGGGCTTCCCTAAGTAGGGCCACCCACCACACGCAGCCATCCAGCAAAGGCTGGGGTGCAATGCGGAGGGCCCCCATGACACCCGGCCTGGACCTCTCCAGGACCCCTCCTCCTGCGGTGGGATCCTCCTCCCGTGGCCAGGACCAGAGGTATCACGGCCTCCTCCTGGCGTATGCCATGCCATCTCCAACACCTCACAGGGCACTGCAGTCATCGCTGGCGACAGAACTGGGCCTCAGACATGCCGCCGCCTCCTTGGGAGCCTCCGTGCCTGCCACGAGACACCTTGGCTCCACTCAGGCTCAGAGTCAGCATGGATCCTTTGGGGTTCCCAGGGCAGGGTGAGCCCGGTGTCTGGGTACCACACACAGAAGCCAGCTCTGCCTGGGGGCTGTGACTGCCATGGGGGGGACGGTGACCTCCACCCACCAAGTCCGCAGCAGCTGGCACAGGCAGCCCCCTGCAGGCAGCCCCATCCCTCTGACAACCACTGATCTGCAGTGGCGTAATGGCAATGGAACCCTGCAGGACTGCAAGGACAGGGTGCAAGGTCAGGGAGCAAAGTTGGGGCTCCATCCCTAGAGCCTACAGCCATCAGCTGACCCTCGGCACCCAGCAAGGCTCTGGTACTGTACACCAGGATACAGCAAGTGCCTGTTCCGGCCCTTTAATCCCTGGTCCAGCTGCACATGCCGCCCCTGGAATGTTCCAGGCTCTGACCACACATCCGTGCTCCACCCCCTGGAGACCCCCACCTCCCCACACCCAGGGTCAAGTGCACAGCTCCCCCAGTCTCCGAGCCGCTCTCCCCACGCAGGCCTCCCAATGTGCCTGCTGCCCAGAACTTTCCACTCCCCTCTGTGCCTCGCTCCCACCCCACAACCAGCTCTCCATCCAGGCCCAAACCAAAGGCCCAAGTCCCTGTGAGGACAGGCTGCCTTCTGCTCACCAGCACCAACCACACCACGCCCCTTGCTGCCAGAACCCAACGCCTGGCTCTGCACTGACCCTCACCTCGGCGAGCTAACTCCCACCTCAGGGCCTTTGCACATGCTGTTCGCTCAGCCAGGAATGTCCCCGCTCGACGTCTCTGCCTGGCAGGCTCCTTCTCACCCCTAACCTCAGCGTTGATGTCACCCTGCAGGGAGGGTTTTCTTGACTGCCCTGGCCAGCCCTCCACATACCCAGGATCTGACCACCACCAGCGCAGGTCCCAGGCCATCCTGGCTCAGCTACTGCACACCTCCGGATGTGGGGGGCACAGCAGGTCAGAGCGGAAGCCTGCTTCCACACCAGCTGGGCTGCCCTCAAAGTTCCGACCACCCACCCAGGCCAAGGGGCCCGGTGTCTTCCCAGCATCTGGCATCCTCAGCGGCACAGGGGCTCGGAGACAAAGGCAGGCTAACCACCGAGGGTCACAATTAATCTCGGTCAACACCCAGAAGGTGAGCATCCTCCACCCAACGATTTACATTTTTATTAAATCACACGGGAAAAACAGAAACGTTAGGACTTCCCTCAGTTCCTTAACCATTTCTCTCCCTCCTCTTCACAAGGCCACCCCACACTGTCCAAGGTGAACATCAAGGTCCCCCAGCCCACCTGCCTTCCACGTCCACAGTGGCCACCCAGGGCCCTCCTGACAGGGGTTCTCCTGCCCAGGGTGCTCCTCCCACCCGGGCCCTGGGGGGAAGCCAGCAGACAGTGGGGACAGGGTGGCGACAGATGAAGGCGAGGCCAGGAAGCCAGTGTGCAGGTGGCCCCGCTAAGGCCCAGGCAGTGGGAGGGGCACTGGGAGGAGCAGGAAGGGTGTCCAGACAGGGGAACAGCACGTGCTCAGGCCCTGCAGGGGTGGGGGGTGGACCCGGCACCCAGCAACAGGAAGGAGATCATCCAAAGGGCTGGTCCTGGTGAGCCGAGCTGGGGCAGTGGCCAGCCAGGACTCCAACTTCACCCAGGGACCACAGGGGGTGGGGGGTGGGGCAGGGTGGGACTACAGCCAAGGACGGGGGCAGCATGATCTGGGTGGAACACAGAAAGAGCAAGCACCCTGAGGTGGCGCCGCAGGAGGTCCTGCGGGTCCACAATGTCACGCCTCTCTAGGTTGTCACCTGCATGGTCCCATTCCCAGACATTGCCCAGGCTGCAGCCCTTCTTCCAACCCACCTCCTGGGGAAGGATGGAGCCCCACAATGGGCCAAGTGGGGAGCAGCACCTCGTGAGAAAGGTGGAATAAGACACCATAAGACGGCTGAGGGACCGGAGTCCTGGCGTGGGAGAGGCCCTTCTGAATGGGGAACCTAGGCAGGCTTCCCAGAGGGGGCACTTAGGTAAGGTGCATCACAGCAGAAGCAGCAGGGCAGCGACTCCATGGCGCACCGGCTCTGCTCTGGCTCTGCCAGGAGCGACCCAGACTCAGGCATGAATGAACCTGGCTGCGGCAGAGGCCAGTCATTCTGCACTTTCACCACACCAGCAGCCAGGGGAGCAGGAGCAGACGGCACAATCAACTTCGGCTTCCACCGTTCCTCAGGCTGCTCCCCACAACAGGCGCAGACATTTTTAGCTCTGGGTTCCACAAACCCCTGAAGGGGAGAAGGCAGGTGCTGTTGGCAGGAAGGAGGTTCCGGGCTAGCTTCAGCTGCTGAGTTAAGACTTGGCGGGAGAGAGGCTGGGCCTGTGGTAGACTGTGCCAGGATGCAAGGTGAGCCAGGGTGCCCCAGGGCCGAGCAGGGAACCCACCTCTGGCCCCCGAGAGGAGATGAAAGCCCACTTCTGAACTTCATCTCAATTTTCAACACCTTGCCAGCATACACTTAACGACCCCCAACCCAGACCCGTACAACCTCACACTGTGCAAATATCAGCTCCAGACAATGCCCCATGGGAGCCATTATCCCCATTTCACAGGTGGGGAGACTGAGGCCCAGAGAACAGCCCTTGCCCCAGACTTTACCCTAAGCAGAGTGTTAGGTGCCCGCCTCCTGACGCACCCACTTGCATTTTCTCAACACCCTCTGTGGTTCCGGCACGCCCACACCGCGGCTCAAGTGCAGGCCTTGTGACCCCCCTCTCCCCCGCCCCTCTGCCTGCCCGCCCGCCCCACTGCCTGCCCATAGCGATTGCCAGAGGCTGGGAGCAGGCTTCAGGCACCATGGGGTTGCTACCAGCCCCCTTTCTCCGCCACCCAACACTCACTTGTCTGACACTGTACGGAGCTGGGAACCAGGCCCTCCTCAGCATGGATTCTGGGGGTTCCAGGGCTCCCAAGCCAGAAACCACCCCCACTGGACATGAGGGTACAGGGGACATAACCTGGAGGCACCTCCTAGGGAAGGCAGCGTTCAGGCGAGACCTGCAGACATGGGGAGCTGGCCCGTAAGGAACAGCACAGACCGGGGTCGGGGGGTAGTGACTGGTACTCCAGGGCACCAAGGGGCGTCCACTGGGGCCCAGCAGGGTGCAGGCAGCTGGCAGGAGAGCAGTACAGACCTGCTGAGAGGACCACCCATGGTCCTGGGGAGCATAGAGGACATTAGGGGGAACCGTCTTTAGCCGTGTACCTTGGGGAGTGTATGAAGAGGCCCAGGAGCCTGGAGTCCTGTCTCAGCCCCACTGCCACCCTCACACCCCACAGGCCCATTGGGGACCCAGAGTCAGGCACCTTCATAAGAAAAATCTGGGCTGCGGGCAGGTGCCAGGGCTGGGGTTTCTGTCGAGAAACCTCCGGTTTCCCCCAGCCTGCGGCTGCTGAGTCAGGAGCACAGCCCCCTTCCTTCAACCACGTAGGCAGGAAGCTGGGTTGTCAGGCCCACCGCCCCCACACATCCACGGCCCCCGGGCCCCACCAAGTGCCCAGCCTGGGCCGAACACAACAGCCAGCCCCACACAGCGAACACCCCCTTCATGGGACGAAATAAACCACCACGCCCTCGAGCATCACCCTGGAAGGGCACGCTGAGGGCCGGGGAAACTGAGCTCAGGGCAGGGTGGGGTGGGCTTGTCCATGCCCACGCTGCACAGACAAGCCCGAGGGCCACATGTGAAAACCTCCCCCACGGAGGGATGCTGGCTGGGCCTCAAGAGGGGCTTCCAGGAGGGGCACTGAGTCAGGCCTGGAAGGGTGTGAGTGAGGGCTAGGTGGGGACACAAGGCCGGGCAGTGCCTGCCCCACTAGACAGCACTCAGAGGGTCGGCAATGGGCCATGGGTGACTCGGGCAGGAGGGTGACAGGGTGCTGGATGTCACATGTGCTGACCACCCTGCCCCACCCCAGCTTGGGGAGGAAGCACTTGTTCCCACAGTTACGAAAGATCCTCTTCACTTGAAGAAAAAGGCGAACCAGAGTCACGCTACTCCCAGGCTCGGTCCCCGAGACCAGGGTCCCTGACACGGCACACCCACATGCCTGCCCCGATCACTGGGCAGGCAGAGATTGCTCTGAGTGACACGGTGGGGACTCAGGAAAGCCCCCAAGTCGACATCGAGGTTGCACCGGCCACGAGTCTTGGCTTCCTGGGGTCCAAATGGTTCTGGAACCAGCTGCCCTGAGACCCCCTTCCCAAGGTAGCAGACCCTCATATGGGCATTCCCCACACTCAGAGCGGTGCCCAGGCCGACTCTGGGAGCCCTCCACGTTCTAGATGCAGGGCGATGATGGGCCCTTGTGAGCCCACAGCAACCCAGAGCGAGACACCTGTCTCCTCACCACGGACAGGGACACACCAGCTACGGCTCTTCCCTGCCCCGGGCGAGAACTAAAGGTCAGATCCTATTTCAGTTGCCCCTCAGCAGCACCCAGGAAGCCAGGGCAACACCCCCCCCCCCCACAGAGAAGAAGAGGCGCTCAGAGAAGGAAGCGCCCACCGCAGGTCACACGGCTTAGAGGGGCCTGGCTGGTGGAGGAACCAGGCCCACGGGGCTCCTCATCCTGCGCTGCAGGATCCTGGGCCCCTGGCTGCAGTGACAAGGCAGCTCCCACTGGCCAAATGCCCTCTGCCCTGGGGCCTCCCAAGACAGGTCAGTGGGATCCTGTCATCTGTGCGGCCTCTCCAGGCAGGAGGTGCTCCCCCCACCACCTCAGCCCCCGAGAGGATTACCTGGCAGTACCAGGCCTACAGTGCACAAACCGCCAGCACACCCATGCTGCCCACCGCATCACTCACGCTGGGACAAAGGCCAGCCGGCAGCAGGACAGGAGAGAGGCTGGCAGAACCTGGAGCCACCTTCAGCGCCCTCGGGCAGGACTCCCCACCAGCAGGTGGGCCTCAGCTTGACCTCTCAGCCCTGCAGCCAGGTTGGCGGCTCTGCCAACCCAGGCACCCAGTGCACCTGAGTGACCACTGGGCTGCACCCAGGGACCCTCTATCTAGGTCTCCTGGGCTGCTTCTGGGCATCGCCGTTGCTTTCAGCACAGACCAGAGTGGGCGCTTCTAGGTAAGCCCCCCACCACATGGTTCTGGGCACGCTGTGGTCTGAAGGAAGTCCCCACTGGACCACCTCAGGCACTATGCCCTTGTTCTGCCAGCACCCGTGGCAGGGCACAAACACTCACCCCAGCTGGGAGGGGTCTGGTCTGACTCGGAGCTGTACTCACCCATAGTATTGAGCAGACATGAGGGGTCACTGCCTCGGTGCCAGCCGTAAGCTAGCCAGGGAGATAGGAGAGAACAGAGCACAGCACAGCCAGGCCCTAGCCTGGATTCAGTCCAGGCAATTACCCCCATGGCTCTGTGCAGGGCCCTCAGGGTGTCACTGTGTCCCTTGGAAGAGGGAGGGGTAGCCACTTCCACTGCCCAGTGCACAAGGAAAGGGGAGGCCTTGATGGAGCCGCCCTCTCTCCCCAGGCACCACCAGCCCCAAGACTCCCCCAGGCAGAGGCTTGGCAAAGGCCATTGGTGAAGTGCCCAGAGCAACATGTGAAGGAAGCCAGGCCCAGCCAGGGCAGGCGGGCAGCTCACAGCAGGTGGCCATCCCCTTAGAGCACCCCATCCACACAGAGCCTGCCTGCCCACCATACCTGAGAGGCCTGGTCTCAGATTCCTGCCCTCAGTCTGGCTGGCCTTGCCACCTAACCCCCTGCCACCTGGCCGCTCACCAACCACCGTGTCCTCCAAACTTCTTGGAAAGGGTCAGCCCTTCCCCACTGCACGGCCTCCTGACCCCTGCCCGGACGCTCCCCACTATGTGACCTCAAGCTCACACCCCACCTCAGCCCTTCCTACAGGCCAAGGCTCTAGAGCTTTCCCTAGCCCAACAGCTAAGCGATATGAGGCACTTAAATATGAAATGTCAAAGGAAGTCAGCACCATCCCACACCCCCAACACAGCTAGGGCCAGGTCCTGTTGCCCCCAGAGAGCCTGAGGCCACTCCCAGTAGGCAGTGGGCTGTCCACGGGCCAAAGACATCGCCCCTGATGGTGTGGACACGGGGCGCTTGCAGATTATTCTGGAGGCCTCCAGGTCCACTGTCACCCATCTCTCCCAACTCAGGACTCAGGAAGCAGCTGGCGTCACTCACGACCCACCACCATGGTATTCTCCCCCTTATCCCTGACAGGAATTTACCCAGCCTCCAAGGCCCAGTAAGTGCACTTACTAATGAAGATCAAAGACCACAGCCTTCAGTATGGATTACGCCTCAACATAAAGAAAACAAAAATCCTCACAACTGCACCAATGAGCAACATCATGATAAATGGAGAAAAGATTGAAGTTGTCAAGGATTTCATTTTACTTGGATCCACAATCAACAGCCACGGAAGCAGCAGTCAAGAAATCAAAAGACGCATTGCATTGGGCAAATCTGCTGCAAAGGACGTCTTCACAGTGTTGAAGAACAAAGATGTCACCCTGAAGACTAAGGTGTGCCTGACCCAAGCCGTGGTATTTTCGATCACATCATATGCTGGACAATGAATAAGGAAGACGGAAGAAGAGTTGACGCCTTTGAATTGTGGTGTTGGCGAAGAGTATTGAATATACCATGGACTGCCAAAAGAATGAACGAATCTCTCTCAGAAGAAGTACAACCAGAATGCTCCTTAGAGGCAAGGATGGCGAGACTGGGTCTTACATACTTTGGACATGTTGTCAGGAGGGATCAGTCCCTGGAGAAGGACATCATGCTTGGCAAAGTACAGACTCAGCGGAAAAGAGGAAGACCCTGAACGAGGTGGATTGACACAGTGGCTGCAACAATGAGCTCAAGCATAACAACGATTGTTAAGGATGGAGCAGAACCAGGCAGTGTTTCGTTCTGTTGTGTATAGGGTCCCTATGAGTCAGAACCAACTTGACAGCACCTAACAACAACAACAACAACCAAGGCCCAGAGCAATGCCACCTGCTCCAGGAAGCCTGCTGGGATTGCCTGGGCAGGAAGCATGCTCCCCTTTGCTGTAACAACTGCAAACCTGGAAAAGGTAGCAGAATACAGTGGTCAGGAGCTCAGGCTCTCGGCCCGGGCCCCTGTGCTGCTTTGGCAAAGTTATTCCAGCTCCCTGTGCCTCAGTTTCCTTGTCTGCAAAAGCAGGGTGAAGTTACTGGAAAAGAGGGGTTGGCCCCACCACCACCCATCAGCTTGTAACCTTGGAGTCTGGCTGCACCTCGCTGAACCTGTTCCTCAGCTGCTGATGGGGCAAAAACCTCCCCTAGGGCTGGTAAGGGCAGCAGGCTGGGTACAGGCCCAGCTTCAAGGGTGCTCAGCTTTCAGTCCTGGGCCTGAAGCCCACCCCTTGGATCCCAAGGCCCACAGCAGGCTGCAGCTTTCTCCAGCCTGGATCTCACAGTCCAACACCCCATTCCAGGCCAAATGCCACACACGGCCTGGGTTGTGATCACGTCACAAACAAGGACCCCCCAGGCCAGGCCAAGAGCCCTCAGGAGACACTCCCCCACTGTGGGGTCTCCATGCCCCGCACACTCAGCAGCACCCACCAAGGGCAGACCCTGGGCTGGGCAGGCTCTCCCAACAACCCCCCCCCCGGTAGGCTTCAATGGCCTTGCAGATGGTGGCCAGCCCCTCAGCAGGTCGAGCCAGAGCCAGCAGTGGACAAGGTTTGAACAAGCCTAGCCCTGCCCCGTAGCACCTGCCCAGCCAGTCCGAGGCATGAACGCTGTGTATTTATTTACCCACAGGTCCATGGCCCACCCCACCCAGCACCCACACCCACACCGTCATCCTCTCTCCTCGTCACAGCCACCCCAGTGCTCATTCTCCACCAAGAACCAGGTGTGAGGAAACTGAGTCACTGTCCATGGCCCCCCATCCCCCACCACCTCCTCCCGCTCCCCTTGGCTGGTCCCAGAATGCTCCCAGAGGATGAGGAGGGGCTGCCCTTCACAACTACCCAGGAGGGAGTGAGCTCCCCATCACCGGCTGCATGCCAGCCATCCCCATCCCCAGGACGCCGCGCCGCGCATCTCCGAGACCTCGTGCGCGGCCAGGCAGCTGGGTGGAGATGGGAGGGCTGGGGCCTATCTAACCAAAGTTGCTAAAAGGAACCAACAGGGAAGTAAAAATAGGAAATAAAAATACAAACACTGCAGCAGGCGGGGATGTTTGTGTAGGAAACAAGGCATCTCCCTGGCCAGCAGGGTGGCTGGGCTGCAGTCCGTTCCCAGCAAGGGGTGTCTCCCCTCCCCCAGCTGCCACCAGGCATGGGAGGAAGCCTCTCAATGAAAAGCCCCAAGAGCCTGGGTTCGAATCCTGCCTGTGCCGCTAACCAGCTGTGGGACCTCAAGCAAGGGACAGAGGGCCTCTGTGCCTCGGTTTCCTCAACAGCGAGAAAGAGTGAGGGCATGGCGGGCGTGCGGCACTATGCCACCACCCACTCCAGGGACACTATCTTCCCCACTGAAGACCCTCCAGCGGGGGCTGGTAAGGGCCCCCATTCCAGCCTAGCACCCACGTCTGTCTGCTGGGCTCCTCTCCACGGCCCTCCTGTCCACACACTCACTCCGCTCCCCCAAAGATGAGAAATCAGGAGGCAGAGCACCAGACTTAGAGCCCAGAGACCAAGCCTGACTCCCAAATCGCCCCAACTAGCTGTGTGCCCTTCAGACCTCAACTTCCCCATCTGCACAATTAGATGAAGCCTTCCCTCCTATCCTCTCCTGTTAGGCCTTTCCGGGTTCAGGCTAGGCTCATTCGTGCTAGTGTGCATGACTGACCCTGCTTCAGGACCACCTCAATCTCCCAGGGCACAGACCTCCACAGAAGAGAGACTCCCTGCTCCTGGAGCCCATCTGCCCCAGCTGGAGGGCCAGGGTGCAGCCACACACCTCCCCATCCTCCGTGGTGGTCTTTCTCCACTACCGGCTTCATTCTCTAAGGCACCTGTTGCAGATTGACACGTGGCTCAACGTTTATCAATAGGTAGAGTCTGCTCAGGGCACCTGCTGAAAGGTAATCTGAGTGCTGCAGTTGATTAATGATGTCTACCCAGTCTGAGCCTGGGAACAGGGAGACACTTGCCATGTACATGCACCCAGGGGCCCATGCTGTCTGATTTCAGTGCCTCTCATCTCCCCTGGGCCTCTCCAGTCCCTCTACTGAGTCAAACATTCAGCATCCCCTCACCTATCCCTAGGGACTTGGGTGGGCTCTGAGGGACGGCCAGAGAGCTCTAGGGTGTTATCGCTGGTCTGACCCAGCACCAGGCTGCCCCAAGCCAGCCTCTCCAGACAGAGGTCTTTCCAAAACACACGCCTGCTCTCAGCCTCTATGACTCTTGGTCCTCCTGGACTCAGCAGGAAGTCGAGCACTGCAGCCAACACTGACCCTTCTCTGCTGCTTTTCTTACACCGAGCCTTTGTCCTGCCTGAACTCCCCTGTACACACACACACACACACACACACACACAATGACCTGCCTGCACTCCCCTGAGTACACACATACACACACACTCTGACCTGCCTGGACTCCCCTATACACACACACACACACTCTGACCTGCCTGGACTCCCCTATACACACACACACAATGACCTGCCTGCACTCCCCTATACACACACACACACTCTGACCTGCCTGGACTCCCCTATACACACACACACAATGACCTGCCTGCACTCCCATGTGTACACACACCCACACACACACACTGACCTGCCTGGACTCCCCTGCACACAAACACATACACACCTGTCTGAACTCCCCTGCACACACACACACACACACAGACCTGCCTGGACTCCCCTGCGTGCACGCACACACACACACACACTGACGTTCCTGCACTCCCTTGGATGCGCACACACACAAGCTCCAGGGCTGTCCCCTCTCTGCCTGGGGCCCTTCACTAATTGAGGGAGCCAGGCCACACAGGCTGTGAGGACTAATCTCAAACCTGGACAGCAGGGGTGGGGGTCAGAGGGCACACAGACACACACCCACACAAACGTGCACAGGCGCTCACAGAGACACACGCTCACATGCACACACTCTAGCTTCAGAACCCGGTGGCGGGAGCACACTGGCCTGTCCCTTCACTCCATGTGGGCCTGGCACCAGGTCCCTGAGGAAGGCAGCCAGGGAGGGAAGGAGGGACAGAGCCCAAGACCACAGCGGTCTCAGTCTTTCTGCCGAGTGCCCTCCAGCCCACTGACTCTGCAAAGGGACCAGTGAGCACGAGGTGGGGTCCCACGGACAAGGGACAAATGGCAGGGAGGAAGACACAAGGACAGAGCTGGGGCTCCAGGCCCAACCCACAGGGTGTGCCTCCACAGGACCCACCCAGACACTGGGTCCGGGGGTGGGTGACCCAGATCTCGGCAGGCCAGAGTCCCCAGGCTGCTGGCTGGCGTGGGCTGCGAGCCCAGCAGGGGAGTCCAGAGCGAGACAATGATGGTGACAACAATCACCTCCTTGTTCTCAGAAGGCGGCCAGGGAAACGGGGAGGGAGGGTGGTAGGCAAGCCGGCTGCCAAGAGGGGCAGGGGTCAGCAGGGGACGGGGGAGACTCAGGGCGGCCATCTCTGCAGTCCTGGAGGGCTCCGTCCACTCTGAGGTCCCCTGAACCCCCTGAGCCCCGCGGAGGTCTGCTGGCTCCCTGAAGCCATGACAGGCCCCTGGCCCCACATGCCCCCGAGTTGGGTGGAACAAGCGGTCCAGCCTCCGTGATGGCAGGAGGCGGGGGGAAGGCTCCAATAAGGAGCTCCACAGCTTATCAGCCCCGTCCAGGGCCAGCTCGGGATCCTGAAGGCACTCCACCCGCCAGCAGGCACGAGGGCACTGCCCTGACCAGCACCAAGACAGTTACTGCTCACCAGCAGACAAGGCACACAGGCGGCTTCAGGCAGGGAGCTCGGTGCCCAGATTGCCTACTGCTGATAGGCGAGCCTGCAGCTTCCCCGTGTAACGAGGCCAGCGATGGCAGTGGGGGCAGGCGCTGCCTGCAGTTGATGACCCTGCGACCTGGGGCACTGGCCTGGGCCAGAGGGGCCAGGTGCCTCACCTGGGCTGGGAGCCGACCATTCTGGACTGAGAGCATCCACACGTCCTGCAGCCACTGGATGGGATCACGCCCCAGGCACGAGGAGGCCCGTAAATTTCACAAGCATTCTTTTTTTATAGACCACGGCCCTCGCCTGCTGAGGGCAGCCAAGAACACGTCGGCGGAGATGGCATAGGTCTAGAGGAGGCTGGTCCCAGGCTGAGGGACCACACACCTATTCCCCTCCCAGTCTGAGGAGTGAGCCCCAGAGGAGGCCGGAAGCTGAACTATGAGGACACGCAGTGTCCTGGGCCCCCAAGCCGCCTGCCCAGGGGCAGGCCAGCATGGTCCCATGTGCAGATGTGGGCACTGAGCTGCCCCAGCCAGGCCAAAGGAGCCCAATGCCATACCCTAAGCCACCCGCTCCCAGGTCCAGCTCATCACCCTGCCACAGGGCCAGGCAAGCTATAACCACCAAGGAGCAGTCCTGCGTGGGCCCAATCACAGCAGACACACTGGTGATGGGACATGCTACCACCTGGAGCCCCTTGCTGCAGCAGGGGGCAGGATCCTCCCTCCCAGAAGTATCACGGAGCAGCTGGTGGGGCCGGAGGACGCACAGGGGACAATCTGCAGCGCCCGCCAGAGCCAATGAAGGGTCTCATAGCCGCCCGCCCCACAGTAGAGGGGCCACCCCCTCCTCAGGGTGCAGGTCAAGGGCCCCCAGGAGACCAGGGTCTTCTTCCCGCCTTCTCTGCGGCCAGGCGCACACTTCCCGCTGTGCTCGGGGTCACCATCCACCAGGGCAGGGGACATAACCCGCCCAGCAGTATGAGCCAGGGCTGAGAGATCGGGTGAGAGAAAGCCCCCAGAGCCCCCTCCTGGTCTCCGTCCCTCTGGGTCCCATCCCTGAGTAGACACCCCCAACCCATGTAATCCAGTCCAGAGGACCCCGCCCCTTTCTCAGGCACTGCCCACTGGCCTTTCCCTGTGGGTACCAGATGCAGCTCAGATTCACCCCGTCCCAAACCCAGGTCCTGACTGTCCTCAAACCCGCTCCCTCCACAGTTTTCCCCAATTTAGTGAAAGGCTCTGGACACCCCTCACCATATCACCCCCACTCCAATCCATTGCCCCCACTTCTAGTCTGGACTCCCACCCTGCCCTCCAAAGCCACTTCATCTTCGGCAGCAGAGCCTCCCAAGCAGGTCCAACACACCCTCCCAGGCCAGACCCTCTGATGGCTCCAGCCCCTCGGAGTAGAAGACCTCAGCCTCCTGCGGTGGGCTCCAGCCTCACAGCCCCCCACTCCTCCTCAGACACTCCAGATGCCCTTTCCCTGGTGGTCCTGTGATAGGAGCTCCTCTACAAACCTGTGGACCAGTCCCACCATCCCTATGTCCCCACTCTGCCCCTCTTCCTGCCTCACTCCTCATGCTACCCACTGCCCTCCCTCCCCCTGGACCACCAGCCCAGATGGCTGGCCTAAGCAGATTCTGGCAAAGTGGGCACTTCTTAAGCCTCGCCCCTCATCTCCTGGCACCTTCCTGGGTCAGCACGCAGCGGTGCACAACAAAAGTGGCTGAGCTGAACGAGACCCACTGCTGTGTTTCTCTTAGGGTCAAGTTCTGCAACCGCCCCACTTCAGATTTGGTCAGGAACACAGCTGCTACAGGCTTTGAGCAACAGGGGTACCTGGGAGTCAGGGGTTGTCCCGCCCAGGGGAAGGCACACAACTCTGTGCGGGGCAAGAGGACTTTGGACTTGAGAGCTCTGCCTTCCAGGCTCTGAAGATGCACAGCTGAGACACAAGTCTGAGGATGCTGACTTCTCCCAGGTGAACTCCTACATATCCTTCACAACCCAACTCAGACATCCCCAGCCCACTGCAGACTAGAGAGAGCTAGAAAAACTTCCTCTGTGCTCCCAATGCCTCCTGACACCACACTTACGCTGTCACCGACACCAGACAGGGGCAGGGATGATGTCACTAGTCAGCCTTCCTTCCCATGCTCACTATGAGTGAGGTGCCCTTATATTCTCTTGTTTAAGCCTGCCTGCTTCACCCGCTATGGGAAACGGATAGCCTCACTCTACAGATAACAACACTGAGGCCCAGGGAGGTTTAAAAACATCTTGTCCAAGGTCACGCAGATGGCAAGTGGCAGCCTGGGCCTCCATCCCAGTCTGTCCAACCCCAGGCACCTTGCTCACCACTCTGTGAAGCTGGGCCCCACTCAGTCTGCCTCCCCAGTAGCCGGTCAGGACCAGACGGACGTGCACACGTGGTGGGTCAGATGGACAGATGGATGGCAGGTACGCAGGAGGTCTGCTCGGAACCTCTTGGTCCTGATCTACCACGATGTACACAGCAGCAAGAGGAAACAAGTCCAGCCAGGGGGGCCACTCGGGGCCTGAAGGTGGCCCCTCTCTGAACCGAGGACACTTGATGTTGTTGTTAGGTGCCGTCAAGTCGGTTCTGACTCACAGTGACCCCACGCAGAACAGAACGAAACACCGCCCGGTCCTGCGCCATCCTCACAATCGTTGTCATGCTTGAGCCCACTGTTGTAGCCACTGTGTCAGTCCATCTTCTCAAGGGTCTTCCTCTTTCTCGTTGACCCTCTACTTTACCAAGCACGATATCATTATCCAGGGACTGGTCCCTCCTGATAACATGTCCAGAGTATGTGAGATGTAGTCTCTCCATCCTTGCCTCCAAGGAGCATCCTGGCTGTACTTCTTATAACACAGACTTGTTCATTCTTCAGGCAGTCCATGGTTGTTGTTGTTGTTAGGTGCCATTGAGTCAGTTCCGACTCATAGCGACCCTGTGCACAACAGAACGAAACACTGCCAGGTCCTGCTCCGTCCTTAACAATCGTTGTTATGCTTGAGCTCATTGTTGCAGCCACTGTGTCAGTCCACCTTGTTGAGGGTCTTCCTCTTTTCCGCTGACTCTGTACTTTGCCAAGCATGATGTCCTTCTCCAGGGACTGATCCCTCCTGACAACATGTCCAAAGTATGTAAGATCCAGTCTCGCCATCCTTGCCTCTAAGGAACATTCTAGCCGTACTTCTTCCAAGACAGATTTGTTCGTTCTTTTGGCAGTCCACGGTATATTCAATATTCTTCGCCAACACCACAATTCAAAGGCGTCAACTCTTCTTCCGTCTTCCTTATTCATTGTCCAGCTTTCACATGCATATGATGCGACTGAAAATACCATGGCTTGGGTCAGGCACACCTTAGTCTTCAGGGTGACATCTTTGTTCTTCAACACTGTGAAGACGTCCTTTGCAGCAGATTTGCCCAATGCAATGCGTCTTTTGATTTCTTGACTGCTGCTTCCGTGGCTGTTGATTGTGGATCCAAGTAAAATGAAATCCTTGACAACTTCAATCTTTTCTCCGTTTATCATGATGTTGCTCATTGGTGCAGTTGTGAGGATTTTTGTTTCCTTTATGTTGAGGTGTAAACCATGCTGAAGGCTGTGGGCTTTGATCTTCATTAGTAAGTGCTTCAATTCCTCTTCACTTCCAGCAAGCAAGGTTGTGTCATCTGCATAATGCAGGTTGTTAATGAGTCTTCCTCCAATCCTGATGCCCCGTTCTTCTTCATATAGTCCAGCTTCTCATATTATTTGTTCAGCATACAGATTAAATAGGTATGGTGAAAGAATACAACCCTGATGCACACCTTTTCTGACTTTAAACCAATCAGTATCCCCTTGCTCTGTATGAACAACTGCTTCTTGATCTATGTAAAGGTTCCTCAGGAGCACAATTAAGTGTTCTGGAATTCCCATTCTTTGCAGTGTTATCCATAGTTTGTTATAATCCACACAGTCGAATGCCTTTGCATAATCAATAAAACACAGGTAAACATCCTTCTGGTATCCTCTGCTTTCAGCCAGGACCCATCTGACATCAGCAATGATATCCCTGGTTCCATGTCCTCTTCTGAAACCAGCCTGAATTTCTGGCAGTTCCCTATCGATATACTGCTGCAGCCGTTTTTGAATGATCTTCAGCAAAATTTTGCTTGCGTGTGGTATTAATGATATCGTTCTATAATTTCCACATTCGGTTGGATCACCGTTCTTGGGAATAGGCATAAATATGGATCTCTTCCAGTCAGTTGGCCAGGAAGCTGTCTCCCATATTTCTTGGCATAGACGAGTGAGCACCGCCAGCGCTACATCTGTTTGTTGAAACATCTCAGTTGATATTCCATCAATTCCTGGAGCCTTGTTTTTCGCCAATGCCTTCAGAGCAGCTTGGACTTCTTCCTTCCGTACCATCGGTTCCTGATCATATGCCACCTCTTGAAATAGTTGAACATCTACTAATTCTTTATGATATAATGACTCTGTGTATTCCTTCCATCTCCTTTTGATGCTTCCTGTGTCATTTAATATTTTCTCCATGGAATCCTTCACTATTGCAACTTGAGGCTTGAATTTTTCCTTCAGGTCTTTCACCTTGAGAAACGCCGAGCGTGTTCTTCCCTTTTGGTTTTCCATCTCCAGCTCTTTGCACATGTCATTATAATACTTTACTTTGTCTTCTCGAGAGGCCCTTTGATATTTTCTGTTCAGTTCTTTTACTTCATCAATTCTTTTGCTTTAGCTGCTCGACACTCAAGGGCAAGTTGCAGAGTCTCCTCTGACATCCATCTTGGTCTTTTCTTTCTTTCCTGTCTTTTCAGTGACCTCTTGCTTTCTTCATAGATGATGTCCTTGATGTCATTCCACAACTCGTCTGGTCTGCGGTCACTAGAGTTCCGTGCATCAAATCTATTCTTCAGATGGTCTCTAAATTCAGGTGGGATTTTTTTTTTTTTAGTGTATCCCAAAAGTCCATGGTATATTCAATATTCTTCACCAACAACACAATTCAAAGGCATCAGTCCTTCCTGAGTGCCCGGGAAATCCCAGGTTCACCCAGGTTCACATCTAAACCAAGGGCCCACCTACAGTGGGGGCTCTGCCAGACGGGGCTCTCAGCCTCAGATGGGAGCCCCCTCCGAGGACCCCAGGGCCCCCAGCTGCGAGGGCTGGGCCAGGGACTCCTTTAGGGCAGGGTCCAGGCCCACAGTAGTCAGCATCCAGTAGACACACAGCAGAACTTCCCTGCCCTCAGAAATCAGGAGGGGTCCTGAAGAAGGGTAATTCAAGGATGATAATAACTTCAAAGTCAATTTTGCAAGGGACAGGCCCACCTTTCACAGCACTGCTGCAGTTGAGGGGCGGGGAGGGGGGCGGTCAGAAGGGGGCATTCATTTACTCTGCTTATGGGCCTGAGCTCCCTGGAGCTGGGGAGCCAGCAGTAAACAAGGCCTGGGAGCCTGCAGCCACTGATTACAGGGGGAGGGGCACCTGGGCCCTGTGCTGGGAATCGCTGCAGGTCGAGGCTGCTGCACTTCCCACCTCCAGCCAGGTCCAATGTCCACCTTCCATTCCACAAACAAGGAAACCAAGATAAGGAGAGGAAGTAACTCACCAAAGTCACATAGTCCACGTGGCAGAGCCAGGACAGAGCTACTGGGCACAGTCTTGCGGGGACCCACCTTATGAGGTGAATACTCGGGATGGAGGAGAGGGGAGAGGGAAGATCCAGACCCCCTCCTGGAGTCAGTCCTCCACTAGGACCCAGGATGCACCACCCGCCCCAGGGCCTAGGCCGCCTCCCCACCGTCTAGGCCCCGAGGGCTGGGCAACGGTGACTAAGGCCCCCCTCCCGGCCCCCCTCCCAGCCCTCCTCCCCGACCTTGATCCTGGGTGGTAAGTCCACCAACCAGGGGTGGGGTGGGGTGGTGGCACCACCCCATGGACTCTGGTCCCTGCCGGGGCTGTTTCCCCAGTCCAGGAGGAGAGGACAGTGAGGGATCAGCACAGCGCATACAAAGGAGGCTCCTGGGGAAGTGAACAGCCCACGGAGGGTGAGGCAAGACCATGGCAGGACCAGGGACACAAGGGATTTTGCTTACTGGTCCAGTTGTGAGGATTTTTGTTTTCTTTATGTTGAGGTGTAATCCATACTGAAATCTCAGCGGTTCTACCCAGAAAGTCACCCAACAGTGCACCCACCCCAGCAGCAGGGGCCCTGAGCTGTTGTACCAGCCCAGGCAGGGTCACCCACACTCCAGACCAGGCATTCCAGGACTGGCTCAGAGGAGCTGGGGCCGCCACGTCACAGGCAGGCCCACTCACAGCCTCAGCCCTCACAGGGTTAATCACTCCCAGGTCAGCTGAACCCAGCTTCTGCTCACACGTCCCCACTAGTCCAGACCTGTAGCCCAGCAAAAAAGGGGCAAGCCAGAGGAGCCTGGCCACGGCAGCCAGTGATTCTAAACCCTCCAGGAAGGAACCCCACCCCGTGCCCACCTGGAGCATCCCCTCCCCATACACTTGACTGCGGCCAGAACTCCCTGAAGACAGTCCACTCATTCTCTCTACTTGATTCTCTTTCCACATCCAACCCAACACACTTCTGTTCATCCCTCAAAACCCAACTACAACATCACCTCCTTTGACTCCCAGGCAGTTACACCTCCTTGCTTTGAGCTTCCAAACACCCCCTGCCTCTGATACACCCTCGCTCTGAGGAGCAGCCCTGGTCACCTGCAGCTTCCCCAACAGGCTAAGAGTGCCCTGAGGTTGGAACAAGACATTCGGGCCAGCCCCCAGCAGCAGTGGGTGCCTGGCACATTGTAGGTCCTCCCCAAAGATCTGAAACAATTAAAAGCAGAACCCCCAAGCCGTGCAAGCTGGCCACGTGCTAAGGCCCCACACGGATTACTGCAGGAAGCCTTTGTACAAGGCCGACCCCACCAGACCCCCGATTTACAGGTGAGGCAACTGGGGCCCACGCAGGTGAAGACCCCGACCCAGAGCTCGTACTCACAGTCACACAGGTGGCCTCTCTCACCAACAAGTTTTAGACGTGAGAAAGCTGGGGGGAGGGGGCAGTGAGGTGGGGGCTGCAGGGCGATAGGACACTAGGCAGGACCCTGGCCTTCATGCTGGGGGCACTGGGGAGCCACGGAGCACTCCAGGAAGGGCAAGTGGCAGAGAAGGGGCTAGACTGGCTAGGTTGTAATGGTAGCTAGCTCTGGGACTGACCTCACTCAGCTACAGCCCACTGTTGCCTGCTCTGCCCACCCCACCCCCATTCTCAAGGTCCACTATGTCCCATAAGACACCCCTCAGCCCACATGCAGCTGGACACAGCACTCCCAGTTCTAACCAGAGCCAGGCCCACTGAAGTGGCCATACACCCCACCCTGGCCGGCTCAGAGCATGGCTTCCCAGCCCCCATGGACCCTGTAGCCATGGGAGGGCACAGAGGCATTTCCTGGGAAGCTTGTCCCAGTCCAGTGTACCACTGGCAGTCACCACCCCAATCGAAAAGGCCAGGGCACTAGAGGGAAAGGCAGACACCTCTGAGAGCCAAAAAAGGCCCAGGGAAATTGAGGCCAAAGAGAGGAAGCGGCCTGCCGGGGCCACACAGCAAGCTACTCAGACAGCAGACCTCGACCAGCCCGGCACCTGGCCCTCAGCTGCACTTGGCAAGGGCAGAAGTGGATGGTCACTGGCATGCCTGCCTGCCTGCCTGCCCACCCTCCCGCCCGCCTGCCCACCTGCCTGCCCACCTGCCAGCTCGCCCACCTGCCTGAGTGGGACAGGAGCAGGCAGCTCAGGGGATACCCCCGAGCCCCCTCTCCAGAGCACAAATGTAAAATCTCCTCCCCAGGAGCAGCAGCGAGGCTCGGATGAGTCCAGCCCAATGCCACCTGGACAATCGCTCGACCCCATGAAGCTGGGCACCAGGAGGGCTGAAAAGATCCTCCAGCTCTCCCGATGAGCACCTCACCAGCAGGAAGCAGAGGCCCAAGGCGCACCAGCCTTGCTGAGCTCAGAGCTGCTCCTCGCCAGCCTGTCCCTGGGGACACCTCTCCTCACCTGGTCCTCACCTCTAAAGTGTGCACACACCAGCACCCGCCTGGCCACCGACAGAGCTACAGTCACCCCTGTCCCATTCCCTAACTGAGCAGCACCTGGGTCTGGCGCTCTGCTCCTAGGCCCTGCCCAAAGGGGCCCCAGAAACAAGAGAAGGTGGGGCCCCGCAGGCACACCCACCGACCTCTGCTCCTCCAGGACGGCCCCAAAGCCCACCAAGGCTCCAAGTCACTGAATCCCCACACACCCCACAACACCATGCTCTACACTGTGCACAAAGGGGGATGTGGGACCACCGGGGACAGTCGGCCAGCAGCCTCCCGGAAGGACATGGCCGTGGCCGTGGCCATGGATCCGAGACTACGGACAGGTGCAGAGGATGGTGGGGGCACGCTGGAGTACAGCCTTTCTAGGCAGAGACCGCAGCATGAGCACACTGCAGGGGCGCCTACCTGCAAGGGGCCTGGTACCAAAGCAAACACCAAACCCACTGCCCTTGAGTCAATTTCAACTCATAGCGACCCTAGAAAATAGAGGAGAACTGCACCACAGGGTTTCCAAGGAGCAGCTGGTGGATTTGAACTGCCCACCTTTTGGTTAGCGGTCGAGCTCTTAACCACTGCAACACCAGGGCTGTCAATTCAGACCCCTGAATACCCCAGGAGCCATGAGCGCAGCAGCTCTACCACTAGGCTGTCACCACCTGACCTCTGCCCTGGGCCAGCACAGACACTTACACAAAATTGGTCAATTACGGGACACTCAGGTCCCTCCCGGCTGCCGGCCTCCCTCGCCCTGGGCAGCACCAGGAAGCCTGTTGAATCAGTAACCTCATTACAGCCCCACAGCCTCACCCAGCCAGCTTTGAACTCCACGGGGCTTCCTGCGGCCACTGGAGGCTTGACACACGCCTGGCCCGGGCCCAGCTCACTCTGCCTGCCCGCTACCCTGGAGGCTCCAGACTCAGGGGCCAGCCTCTGCCGAGATCATTGCCATCAGCCCTGTGCTAGGGCAGGGCAAGGAAACAGAAGCCCAGCTGGACATCACCGTTGTCAGACAGGCCAACAGAACACAGGGGGGCCAGCGGCAGGCTCTGTGTCACCCCAGAAGCAGGGTCTCAGGCCCCTCTGAGTCCCTAGCCCTAGCTGCCAACTCAGAGCAGCTTAGAGCCAAAGGCCTAGCCGTGAACAACACACGCAACCATCTCAATCAGGGCAGACCCCAGCTCCTCACAGAGGCCCTCAGCAGCTCCAGCTTTGTGGCCTTACAGTCAGGCACTGCCTGCTGGACCCTCAAGGGCTCCGTTGTCCCCTTCCCCAGCCCCAAGGTAGGTCCCCACCATGGCCCAAGATTTTTGGGGGCCCCACCCTGCCCACAGTGGCCTGGCGCCCTGCTGCCCATTGGATGCCCGCACCCACCCCCACTTGGGCAGGTGATGTGGGCCCGGCACCTTCGCCCAGTCAACCTCAGAACTGCCCATTGTCACCTTCTGCAGAGATCCGGGGCCCAGGATGGGGGGAGACGTGGCCCGTTTGTTCAGATTCCTGAGCTCCGAGATGGGTTAACGGGGGGTGGGGTGCAGGGTGTCTCCCCAAGGCAGGCAGGGCAGACCTGCCGGCCTCTCTCTGTGAGAGGGTGTGTGCCAAGGAGCCTGGGGGGCCCACACTCCTGCTCAAGGGGCCTCTGGCTAAGGAAAGTGGGCCCCCTATGCACCCCAGGGACCAGCTTAGCCCCCAACCAGGAAGCCACTCCAGTTGGGAGCTCCAGCCCAGCCTGCTGCACCGGAGGGCTGGTACAATCATCTGGGACTGGACGAGGTCAGGGAGCCAAGGCCCCTCTGGGACAAGTGAGCTGGCCAGACAGGGCTACAGCTAAGCTACTCCATCCCCGCCACGGGTCTCCCCACCTCCTCTATCCAGCGCCCCACCCACCATCTCCAACCCCCCTTCTACACTGCGGTCAGAGGCATGATTCCGACACGGATGCGGATGCGGGATGCCGGCAGGCAGAGCTCCCAGCCTCTCGGGCCTCTCCTGCCTCAGCTCCCCAGGCCTGGCTGCTCCAGCCACTTCCCAGGCCTGCCTGCCTGCACCACCAGCAGGGCCTTTGTCTCACCTCCCTGCCACCTGCAGAGCTCCTCCCCAGCAACCACCTGTTGCAACCTCCCTCCCTCAGCCCAGCAAGGAGCCTGGGGCCCACCCTCCACGCACCCCACCTCCACAGGGCTCAGGAGCTAGGCCTGGTGCCCAGGAGGTGCTCAGTGAGGTCCCTGGGGATGAAAGGTGTCCTCGGGGCTGAGCCAATCCACAGAGGACTCGCCCAGGCTTCGTTCCAGACACGCTGGGAAGGCATGGGGCTGAGCACTGGGTATGTCCAGACCATGGTGTGGTGCATGGGCTGTGTGTGTCTGTGTGTGTGTGTGTGCACACATGTGTGCATGCAGGCCATGTATGTGCCCGTGAGCACGTCTGTGTGTGTGCGTGTGTGCATGCATGACCTCATACATGTGTGTAGGATGCACATGTGCAAGCTGTGTGTGCGTGTGTACATGTGTTACTGCAGGCATGTGAGCACGTGTATCAGCGTGTACAAGTGTGTGCGTGCCAGTATGGGAGCATGTGTGTGTGTGCGCGCGCATGTGCATGTGTGTGCGCACCGAGTATGAACGTGTCGGTGTGAGCGGTGAGCGTTAAGTATGAGCAGGTACACGTGCATGTGTGTGCATGTGTGAGTGTGCTATGTGTGTGTGCACGTGCGTGTGTGTACGTGCGTGTGTGTGTGCAGGTAGTGATCGGGTATATGGGCATGAGTGCGCGTGTCCATAAGCAAGTGTGCGCACACCCAGAGCCTGCACACTCGTGTGCAAGCCCCCCCTTGCCTGCGTCGGCTGGGGCCAAATTTACTTTGCTGCTTTCTGCTCCATTTCACGCTCATTCAGCTGCTGAGCTAGACAATTGCTTTGTAACTCTAGGGTGCAATTTCCCCGTCTGTGAGGCGCTGGGGCACAACTGCTCAGAACACCTCGCACCCGCCCGGCTGGGTGTACCAGCGCCTGTCCCTCACCTCCTGCGGGCCCCGGGGGAGTATCCACGGCAAGGAGGGGCAGGACTGGGCCTCGGGGATACAGCAGCGCTGCCACCCCACCTCCGTGCCAAGCAGGGGCTGGAGGAGGTGGGGTCAGAGGACACTGGGGCCCGGGGCTTTCACAGGCACCGAAGAAGGGCTCTGCGAATGACCACCTCATACCAAGGAACGGAGGGTGGTGGGCAGCTCTTGTGCCTGCACCCGCACCCATATATAACACCAGCACTCGTCTTGGCTCGAAATCTCAGCACCCACCCTGACCTCAGCTGGGAAGCACAGGGAGCACACGGCTCCGTCCGTCTGGAGGCACGCCCCACGAACGAAGCACCACGAACCCCAGCCGCCCACAAGACAGGTGGCCTCCCCACACACCGGAAGGGACCACAGTGAGTCCATTTTACAGATGGACAGCCAAGGCCACGGAGGCAGCTGGGATAGGACAGCCGGCAGCTGAATCAGGAAGGTGCAGGTCCTGTATCCCCTTCCCCCACCCAGGGACTCCGGGTCATTCAGAGAGCGTGGGTGGGAGGGAACAAGTGACAAAGGGGCCCGAGTGGACAGGAGAAGGGAGAGAGAGAGAAGGACGGAGCTGTTCCTTATAAATGTAAATGCTCCAGCAGGCCGGCATCCGCCAAGTCCACTTGCCTGATGAGCGCCCAGACAAAGGTCTGGAGGAAGGTGACCCCCAGCAGACGCCTCCCCCAGTCCCAGCCTCCAGGCTCCCTATGAGCTCAGTTGGCCAAAAGAACCTAGGTGGAAAGATCCAGCCCCCAGCCCCATGCCTGTCCTTCCAACAGCCACTCCATGGAAGCAGCCCAGTTCATAGGCCACCTGAAACCCTGGCCACCAAAACCAGCTACAAATGAGAGCATCCACGCCGCAGAGAAGGGAAGCAGGGCAGGTCTCGGCGTGCAAGGTCCAGCCTCGATGATGGTGCCTGGCCCTGGGCCAGCTTGGTGGCCTCTGTCCTGAGCCTGTGGGGACAGCCAGGCACAGGAGCTCTCTTCTCTCGAGAGACCGGCTCAACTCACCATTCAAGGCCACAGCCCTGGAGTGTAAGGAGCCGAGGCCAGACCCCACACAATCTGGAAAGGGAAATTCCCAGGCGGCAGCCCACGCCACCCGCATCTGAAGTCTGTCCCACTGGATCCCCAGGGGCCCTCTCCTAGTCAGAACCCCCTCCCGCACACCTCCTCTATGCCGCTGAGGGCCACGTAATTCCACAACAGCACCCTTTCCAGGAGAGGGAACCAAGACGACCACCAACCAGAACCACCAACGGGGCAGGAGGGGCAGCGTGTTAGCGGGGGGGCTCCCCGGAGGAAGTGACCCCCTGACGAAGCCCTGAAGGACAGGCACAGCTGGAGGAACTGCCAGTGGCCAGGCAGCTGGCCCACGCGACCAGACTCTTTACCCAATCCTGCACCCCACACACCCCAAGGGGCTCTGAGACACCCGCCAGCCCTTGCTGGGGCCCCAGCTCCTCCAGCCATGTCTGGACAGAGGGCGTGAGGGCTGCCCACTCCGGCCCAGGCACCTTGGCCGGCCAGCCCCAGGCTGCAGGCAACGAGGCCATGGCCAGGCCAGCATCTGAGGGTGTTTTTCTCACCCTCACGCTTCCTCAGTCAACAAACAGAGCCCCTTGGAGTTGACCAAAACAGACGCCCAACAGTCGGCACTGCCCGGGCAGAAACGAGAACTGCCTTGTCAGGCCCAAGCTGGACTCCAAGCCCTGCCTCCGAGTCACATGACCCTGTTATTTTGGGAGGCCCCGGAATGTGCTCTATTTTGGGTCCCGAGGGCTCTGATGTTACCAGGAGCCCCCAGAGCTCCCGGTGGGGCGGTCAGCAGGCCTCCGGCCTTGCCGCTGGCCACCCATCCTCCCACAGACCGACAGCCACAACAGCCGAGAGGGTCTGGTGTGGCCTGGAACCTTTGGACTCTGAGGCGCAGGCTGGCCAGCCCAGCAGACGGGGCCTTCCCCCAGCCGGTGCGGGAGCAATAGCCCACTCTGGGCGGTGGAGCAGGAAGCAGGGCAGCCACCAGGCCTCAATTCCTTCCAGATCTGTACATTGGGCTCGCTGAGCCGCTCAGTGGGTGGTAGCTGGGAGAGTCGCAGTGAGGGCAAGGTGCCTCAGCCGGCCAAGGCCATGGAAGCCCTCCTGCCTGAGGCCTTGAAGGGGCCGACCTGCAAGGGGCGGTCGAGGCCTCCAGCAGCCCCACATCTGCAGTGGGTCACCAGCTGGGCCCTGGGCAAGCCGGCGTGCCGACACTCACCCCCCACAAAGGATTAGGCCGTGTTGACAAAAGGGCTTAGGCAAGTAGCCTCTTAAAAGAACCTTCAACTCCACTGGACTTCAGAGCTGGTCACAAGCTTAGAAAAAAATAAAATGTAATCAGAGCCCATGACTTGAGCTCAGGCCTGGGGCGTGGGCTGCCTGGGAGGCCTCGGGCGGGCGGGGTTGGGTTGGGAGTGAGCATAGGCCTTCGAGCCTGGAGAAGGTGGGAGTGCTTACCGGGGCCCATGGGCACTGGGTCAGAGGCACAGCCCCACCTGTCCTGGGCACTTGGGCACAGCCACCCTGCGGCCTGGGCCTGCCCTCCACGCAGCAGCCTGCACCAGCTCCTAGAGCCAGCCCTGTCCCTCCAGCGTCAGGACAGGCATCTGTCCCATTCCAGCACCCAGCCGGCGTACAGCCAGGCCCCGATCAACATCACAAGGGCCCGAGAGAGAGAGCTGAGCACGCTGTCCCAAAGGGAATCTTCAGGGGAAGCCCAGTTGAGTCCGAGTGTGTGAGAGAGTGTGTGTGTGTGTACGCGGTGTGCACACACACAGACTTTTTATGGGGGGAAGGAGATGGCTATGCCCACACAGGGACCCAGCCACCCCCATGTGAGGCTGGCAGCAGTAGGTTCCAAACAACTCAACTTTCTTTTCTCCTTGATGCAGACGCCGGCACCCACAAGCTGCGGGTTCGAACCCCAAATCCACCACTCTGTAGCCTGGAACCTCAGACAAGACACTTCCTCCTAGCCAGTTTTCTCATCTGCAAAATGGGTGGAAGCGAGCCCACCCTTGGGGGCTGCAGTGAGGAGGTCTCCATTAGTACAGAAAGTTCCGGGGTGAATTACCTCCAGGAGGACAAACTTTGGAGGCCCCCTCCACACTTATCCTGAACAGATCCTGGGGACCTCAGACCCTCTCCCCAGCATCCCGTGGGGCAACCCTACGCTGGCTCTGGTCCTTTGCCTCCTAGGCCAGGGGGCCTCTTCCACACTGCACCCCAGCTGCAGGGGGTGGGCAGGCCGGAGGGGCCACGGGCTGTGGCCTTCATTCCTAATCAGCTGTTTTAATTTCCATTCAGCAGGAATCTGTCACCCAGCCTGACAGGCTGGCGGCAGCCCCTTCACCAAATTAATATCCTTCCCAGGCTCGTTTATAAAGTCCCCACTCCCCGCCTCCCCTGGCTCCGAAGCCCTGGGGAGGGCAGTGCGGTGGGGCCATGCCCCCTCCTCCAACTAGGAGGGCCTGGAGTTGGGGGCAGTGGGCACTGGGCAGTAGGGGAGAAGGACAGCCAGCTAGGATACAATCCCTGTGTGTGTCCTCCTCCCAAACGTATCTTCAGCTCCAAGGAGCACCCCGGTGTGGGAGTGCGGGCCCCATTTCTGGGATGGGCCTTCCCAGATCAGATGGTCCTGTTCCTACAGGCCCCTGGGTGACCTGCCCACCCGGCTTGGGCGGCTCTGGGGTGGGGGGTGGGTCCCGGTCTGTTTTCTCCGCGGGCATACACACCCAAGGGGCCAGGGCCCGGGCCTGTGGCTGCGGAGGCCAGCGAGGGCCCAAGGCGGCCCGCGGGGGCCAGGGCGCAGGGGAGGCTCCGAGGACAGAAGTTCCTCCTCCTGCTGGCCGGGCCCGCGCTGGCCGGACCAGGACGCCCGCCGGCCCGGAGGGAAGTGCCCGGCGGGCGGGCGGGCGGGCGGCCGGCCGGGAGGCGCGGGGCAGGCGGCAGCCACCCCGGCGGCGGGAGTGCTCCGAGCGCGATGCCCGACGGGGGGGCCCGGGCTGAATTGAGTCGGGGGGACGGGGGATCCCCTGGTCCCGAGTGAACCTGCCACCCCCAGGCCGCCCACTCCAGCCCGCGACAACTCCGCTCCGGCCCGCCCGCCGCCCACCCCACGCCGCGCGGCCGGAAAAGTTGCCGGCCCGGCCCCCGCCCGGCGCGGCCACCTCGCGGAGGGGCGCGGGTCCGGGGTCCGCCCGCCGCGATCGCCCGCGGCGACACTCACCGAGCGGCAGGAAATGCTTGGTGTCCATGGCTGCGGCTCGCTCATGCCCGGCCGGCGGGACCAGGCGGCGGCCCCGGAGGCCGGCCGGGCCCAGGCGCGGGGAGCCGGCGGCGGCGGCGGGCGGCGCGCGGAGGCCGCAGCGCGGCGAGTTGTTGCAAAAGTCGCCCAACAATGTAAACTCCGCGTGCGCGCGCCGCGCCCCCGCCGCGCGCCCCCGCCGCGCGCCCGCGCCCCGAGCCGACCGCGCCGCTGCGGCGCCGGCGGGGGGGCGGCGGGGGGCCCGCGACGGGCGGGGACTCGGCGCAGCGCCGCCGCCTCGGCCCGGCCCGCTCGGACCCGGAGCCCGGACGCCAGAGCCCGGCCCGCCTGCGCCCGCCCCGCGCTCCGCGACCGCCGGCGCCCCGGTGCGCGCGACCAGCAACTCGCAAGTTTGCGGCTCGGCTCCCGGGACCGGGCGGCGGGAGGCGCGGGGCGGGGCCGGGGCGGGGCTCCGGCCGCCGGAACAGAGCGGGCGAGGGGCCGAGCGCGCCGCGGCCTGGCTGCGGCCACACAAAGCCCTGCTGCCGCCGGCCGCCGCCGAGCGGGGTCCCGGGCCCGGGCCCTCGACCCCTACCCGCTTGGCAAGTGGGGAGCCTGAGTTCGCGGAGTGACAAAGCGCCCGACGCGAAGGGCGGCCTCCCGGGCCGGGCACCGTTTTCTGTTTTCAACAGTCTCCTTCATGCCCAAGGGAAAGCAGAGGCCCCGGACACCCCATCCCTGTCCCCACGCCCCCCGGCGCCCACGGACGGACCCACCGGCCCTCTGATGGGGCAGGGGTTCCCTCCGCGGCTCAGCATGGACCCGTTGTCACATGAACGAGGATGGAGAGGAGCTGCTGGTGTTTGCATTGAGTTTGTGGCCGGTGGCTATTTTTATACCTTGGGTAGTTCTGCGTACTGACTTTTTAATTCATGATTTGTTTGTTTAAAAACGAAAGGAAGCACTCCACTCCGGGACAGCTTGGCCTCCTCCGCCTCTCAGGACTGGAAGTGGGGTTTGGGCGTAAGCTAGCCACCCCGCCAGCCTCCCCTGTGCCAGGCCCAGCGCAGCGCGCCTCCTCGCCCACCCCAGGGGCTTGCGTCCCGAGAACCCATGTTTCACGTGTAAAGACTCCGGCTGGAGAGCGGAGGGGCAGACCATGCACACAGGCTGAATAGTGGCCCCCCAGGTCTGAGCTGAGCTGATGGAGAAAAAGGCAACCCTGGGGCTGCCTTCCCTACTGTGGGAAGATAAGCCGAGCCCTCGAGGAAACAGGGAGCCTTACCACCTGGGGCACCGCGCCTACTGGCGTGCCCTCCAGTGAGCTTTGTAACCCTCTGGCCTTCACTTGCCTCATCCACGAAATGGGAGAGCAACAGGGCCAGCCTCCCAGAGTTAGCAGGACAGATTGCAGAGAGAGGGCTGGCTGAAGAAAGACCCATAGATATCATTGTTACGTCCTGGGGGAGGGGACCTCACTCTACTTGGCGCAGGAGCCCCAGGCACAGCCCCCCACTCGGTCCCCCCAGGGAAGCCTGGCCCCCCCGCCAGGGCAGCCTGGCCCAGCGGCTGCCTTCCCCCTTGCAGCAGCCCCTGTCGCCTGTCATCCCAGCCACAACAAACCCACTCCCCCACTTCCCACTGCACTGTGGGCCCTGCTGCGCTTCTAAAAATGATTTCTTCCTGCTAGGGCTGGGGCGGACACACACAGGGGCAGGACAGAGCCACTGACTGGGCGGGCACCGGAGCCAGGCCCAGTGCTCAGGCCATCTCCCAGACCTAGACAGTGCCCTTGGCTGTGGGGGATGATCAGTCTGTCTGGCCTGCATCAGGGGGAGGCCTCGCAGCACAACTGAGCAGGAGAGGAGCTCCCCCAAGGATCATTCTCTGGTGAATCCCTCCCAGAATCCTCCGGTAGCGCGTGGACAACAGGCACTATGGACTACTGACCGGTGGGGAAAGTGAGCCTCAGAGAGATGACAAGATCAAACAGTCACAGGGCAGTGAGGTCTCTTAACCCCAGGGTCTGTCTTTGGAACCTCTGGGTCACCCCGTGCACACAGTGACCATCGGGCAATGCCACTGTCTTGCCACGTCCTATGGGTTCTGGGGGCTGTGGTAGCCATGCTTCATGGAGCTGGGTCTCAGGACAGAGAAGTGAGAACATGAATGACCATTGCTCTCCAATGTCCTGAATCACTCATTCACTCAACAAATGTCTAACCCTTACCTAGGTCAGGCCCTGTGCTCTGGGCCGGGTGCTCAGGTGGAAATGCAGTCCTGGTACGCAAAGGCTGTAGGCCAGGAAGCCAGCCCCCAGCTCTGTCTCTCACTGGCCAGTTGCCTAGGCCAGGTTGCTCCCTGTCCTGTGCCTCAGTTTCCATACCCTTCTCCTGAGGTAATACTCAGCAAGTCTGGTACCCAGCAGGTGGAGCTCCGGAGGTGACAGCTGCTAGCATTATCATTACTATTATTATGGGATAGTGGTGAATTAGGCCGAGAGGGGAGGTAAGACACCCTCCAGCCCCTGCAGTTCAAGGTGGAGTGTGATGGGCACAAGGACCTGCATGGACAGGGTGGGGGACAAGGCCCCGTCCAGCCAGGGAGCCTGGCACAGCTGGTACTTGAGGTGGGCATGGTGTGGGGGCTCATCAGGTGGGGGCAAGGTGAACATCGGGACAGAGAGATGTGGCTGGAGGTAGCTGGTGCCAGGCACGCTGGAGGAAGGCACAGAAAGCACCACTTGGCTGGCAGGTCAGAGTGCATTGGGCAGCAGTGAGGGAGCCAGTCCTGGGGGCCTTGAAGGCTGGGCTAAAGCGCCTGAACATCACCTCTGGCCAATGGGCAGCCGGGGCCTGGGCTCCCTCCCTTTCTGTGCCCCAGCCCCACCCTTTGCCACAGCGGAAAACTCCAGGGCTGTGTTTGGCACTGTGGTGCCTGGAGACAGGAGCCGCACATAGGCAAGGGTCCACGTGGGCTCCATCCTCAAGGGCACAAGAGGGGCCTCACTTCCCAAGGAGCTCCCACCGGGGCCCCCCAGCCTATGCCTCTGCCCAGGGCTCCTAGACACCACGTGGGCAGTGGCGAGCTCTTGGGGCCAGAGCCCTGAAGCCCTGGAGCCCACAGGTCCTCAGTGTTCTCCACCGCTCCTGGATGGGGGTCCTTGGAAACACATGCTGCCTCCTTGATGGAAAACAATGCCTGTCATTCCTGTGGCCCACTGTTTGTCACCCTTCCCTCAATTTGGGGCTCTTTTGTACAAATGATCCCACAGGAGACTGCCAGGACGGTGCCTGCCACGTTTGGCGAGGTCCACACTAACCATGGAAAAATGCCTCAGCCTCCCAGCCATGCACTTTGAGGGCCTGAAATATTTTTATAGTAATATCCATCTATTTACAACCTGGGACCTAAGAGGTTTTATTTTTTGTGTGGGGCTTTTTTTTAAATTTTCCTGAAGGATGCTTTTTAAGATACTTTGGCTATTCCATGTGCCTGTCTGGGCTCAGCCTTGTAAACAGTCTCTGAATCGCTGGGTGAATAATATTTTTAAAGACCTGTCTGTGCTGGGCTGTGTGCTGTGAGGCTGGGATCTCTGCACAGGGCCAGGGCTGCCAAGGGGGTGACCGGCAGCTTTCAGTTCCTCCCCACAGCGGGGTGATTCCCCTAAGCTGGTTGCAATCGGGGCCTCACAGGGTCTTAGGGCTCTGGGCCCTGACCAGTCAGGGCACAGCTTGAGCACCCCAGCCTGTGCTTGTGGGTAGGGTGGCCCCTCTGGCTGGCTCTCCACCCTGACCGCCATGCCCAAAGGGCCCTTCTCACCTTGAATCCCACCCTCCTATGTGGCTCCTTTAGGGGTAATGCTTTCCACCTGCGGTGACAGATGACTCAAGCTGGGGTGGAGGAGGGAACCCAGACAGGCCAGGGGCTCTCCTGAGGTCACAGGCGAGGCCAGGTGGAGCAGAACTGGGACCCAGGGCTTCCAGCCCCCGCTCACACCCCTTTCCCTCCCTCAGAGAAGCTGCTGGTCCCCACTGGGCACCCCTTTAGTGGAGAGGAGGAGAAGAAAGGGAGGGGAAGAGGAGGGGAGAGGAAGGGGGAGGGGAGGGGAAGAAGGGAAGAGGAGAGGAGAGGACGGAAGGGGATGGGGAAGAGTAGAGGGGAAAAGTGAGGAGAAGGGAAAGGAAGGAGGGGAGGAGGGGGAGAGGGGAGGACAGGCCTCCCCCCTGGATCTGGTCTTCCACGAAAACATCCACAGCAGGCCCATGGTCCCCTGAGAACATCTGTCAGGAGGGCAGTTCCCGCCCTCAGAGAAGTCCCCGCTGGCTGTACACCCCAAACCAGCTCCCAGGGAAGAATCAGGTTGGGATTCCCTATAAACTGGGCCCTCTGGAGGCCCACAGCTGGCCACCATCATAAGGGGAGCCTGTTTCCAAACCCCAATGCTGAGTGGCAGTTTGAGCAGACCAGTGCTGAAGGAGAAGGGCTGGGATTGTGGAGCAGCCCCAAGGCAAGAGCTGGGGGTCCCCTCCAGGGGCCTCTGAAGAGATGCTCTTGAGAAAGGCCTGCCACTGGAAGGCGCCACGATGCCCTGACTGGCAGGGTGGAGGTGGCAGGCTGAACAGAGTGCTGGGTGGTTCTGAGTTCCGGGTTGGAAGGTAGGAGGACACTGAGGCTTCCTGGGGCCTCTCGGACCAGGCTGGCCATGCACCAGCTCCCCTGACCCCACACCAACCCTACAGATGAAGACTCTTGCTTCCCCCGTGTCACCGACAGAGAAACAGGTGAGAGGGGCAGTGACTGGCCCCAGGTCACACAGCATGCCACCACCAGGCCCAGGGCCCAGGCTGGCGGTCAGACCCTCCAGAAAGCCTCTGGGCAGCCACCGGCCTTGGACCCCTGGCTGCTGTGAACTGCACCACCCCCTGCTTCTCACCAGGGCCAGGAGGCGCTTGGTAAGACAAGAGTCCAGAGAGAAGAAGGAGGAGACAGGCTTGGACAGCCAGAGGCTGGGACAGATAACAGGAGGTGGGGACCATAGCCTGCCTTTGCCACCAGTTCTCATCTGGTCTTTGAACAAGGGCCCTTTCTGGATCTCTGTCTGTTCTTCTATGCAAGGAGAGAAAATAGCCAGCCAATCATTGGGGCCTTTTGGCACCGAACGAGAGTATAACAACAGGGAAATAGATGTTAACGCATCCCAGGGGCTGAGGAGAAGGGCCAAGTTTGAGAAACCAAGCTTGGGGCACAGATCTCGCCTGGGCCCAGGGATATGGCTGCTCCCTGGGGCTCTCTCCACCATGGCCCTCTCCAGATGCCACCTATCAAGCAGGAAGATAATGTGCTTTATCGGGGGCATTTATTATTGACAATGGCCACGGCTGTCTCCCTCCGCTCGCATGCATATACATACAATGGGATAAATATGCGGGGTGAGACACCCACCCCAACCGCACCAGCGAAGTCAACTTGCCCCATAAAGATAACGGGAAAGGATTCATAATATTTATTTGACAGACATGATATGAGCCATAATAGCCAGTTGGGATTAAAAATATCCGTCCATCTCTGTCATCCTCCAATGTGGTTTAAATATATATGTGGCGACTGCGGCAGTGGGGTGATGGGAGCAGTTATTGATGGCGGCCATAAAGAGGTGTCGTTTGCATTGAAGAATGGGAAAAGTACCAAGAGTTTGCCTTGTGCTCCTGGGGGCTTGCATCAGAGGGAACTGGACAGAAAAATGCCACTCATCCCCAACCCGCATCACCAGCAAGAGAGGCCAGCCTCTGCCTGGGGCACAGTTCTGCAGCCCTTGGCGAGACGACCAGGCCTGGTGCTAGCTGCAGCTCCGGGGGCCAGTGAAGCTGGTGTGCCACAGAGGCGACCCCAGACCAGGGCGAGGCCTCAGGACGACTGGTGGACCTGGGTCCCCGGAGCACCCACAGTTTGGCTGTCCTGGCCCATCCTCCACTCAGCACAGAGCAGTGCTCCACCTCAGCCACTGCCCAAGACCCAAATTCTGAGGAGCTGGTGGCCAGGATGGCCCCAGAGCTCGGGGCACACGGCAGCCCGGCGCTGGTCCTCCCTGCTCTGTGGATTCGGAGAAACGTTAGCTGGCCAGAACACTAACCCCCTGACAGCCTGACACCCTGACAGCAGGGGCTTCCTGGGTTTCAGGCCCAGGGAGACACCTGCATCTCCAGCTTGTGGCTGACTGTTCCCTGACCTCAGTTTCTGCCTCTGTAAGATAACACTTACCCTAGGGCGTGTGATTCCAGGAGTGTCTCCCAGGGGAAACCGGAGCTGCTCCCGGCTCATTACCCCCACCAGCGACGGGCCCTAAAAAGAAACTCAGAAAATGATCCAGCTGCAAACGTGTTCCTCGAGGCTGCCTGACAGCTGGAAAGAACCCTCAGCCATCAAGGACATCCTGTTAAATAAGTCATGGATGCAACCTCCAGCAACATACACTGCCCAGTGAAAAGGATGCAGTCTAAAATTATATATGGGAGAATTCCAGTTATAACTGTATACACAAACATCCAGACAGAAACACCTCCCTCACTAGGGACTGTGGTGAGCGCTAGGAGATTTTCCTTGCTTTCTGTAACGAGCCTTTATGAGTTTTACAATCAGAACAAAATTGGGCTTAAAAAGGCCCGTCTAAAAAGAGTAGCCACTGAGGCTGCTTACATACAACCAAATACCTCACGGAACTTGGTTCCTTGGTTTGGAGGGTTAAGGTCATGGTTTCATGGGACATCCCAGTTAATTGGCCTAATAGCGTCTTTAGTGCTTCTCTTCTACCTTCTAGCTCTTTGCACAGTGCTCGGGGTCTTAAAAGCTTGCAAGTGGCCATCCAAGCCCCAACAATTGAGCTCTATTCACCTGGAACAACAGAGGAAGAAGGAGAGTCAGGAATAGGAGAAGGAAATGGAAAGTGTGGCTAATTGCTTCCGTGAGCAGCTGCCTCCTCTGCCATGAGACCAGGAAAACTGGATGGTGCCTGGCTGCCATTACTGAATATTTTGATCAAAGATTCAGTAGAAGAATCCTGACCAAAAGGGGGGAAATGCAGAACAGAATTTCAAATGCTCATGGAGTCTAGATTTTCTGAAGTCATGGAGGGTGGATGAGCCCCAAGACCATGTCCCTGAGATAATCTTGAAACCTTAAACTAAAAATATCCCCTGAAGGCTACTTAAAACCAAACAACAGTTTAGCTTAACTAGTGAAAAAAGGTCTGCCTTAAGCATATCTCTTTCAAGAACTATCTGTACGGGATCAAATTGACAACAGCGACTCAAAAGATTGGATGGGAACCTTAGGGGGCAGGGAGTTAATGGGGTAGAAACAACACACAAAAGCGGAGTGAGAGTGGTTGCACAACTCGGAGAATGTAATCAATGTCACTGAATGGTTCCCGTAAAAAAAAACTCACTGCTATTGAGTCAATTCTGACTCATAGCGACCCTATAGGACAGAGCAGAACTGCCCCATAGGGTTTCCAAGGAGCGGCTGGTGGATTAGAACTGCCAACCTTTTTGTTAGCGCTGTAGCTCTTAACTGTTATGCCACCAGGGTTTCCAAATGGTTCCTGTAGAAACTGTTGAATTGGTGTATGTTTTGCTATGTATATTCTCAACAACAACAAAATAGATAGAATTTACAAAAAAAAAAGAAAAAAAAAGACCTGTCTGAAGCCCATCTAATCTGGCTCCTTGGGACCTGTAGACAGCCCTGCCAGCCCTGCCTCCCTGGCTTGGAAGACCCCCACAGGGGCCCCTACCCTCCTCTGCCTCGTGTCACCCTCTGTGACAGTGGCCATGTCTCCAGTGCCTTCTCCTCTCCTGTCTAAGCAGCCCGGTGCCCCCAGCCCCCTGGTGTCCAGCCACCCTCCCCGGGCAGGCTCCATCCCTCAGTGCCATTCCCAAATGTCCTGCGTCGATTTGAGCCCATAAAAATGAGCTCACTCTGCCCTCCTTCCCCTGCTAGGATATTTATTTGGACTGCCCTCTGTCACCGGGCCAGGCGAGATTAATAATACACTTAATTTCACAAGCACAGAAGGTTGCTTCTAAATGGTCAAAACATTTGGCCCACAGCTCGACAAGTGAGCTCACACGTAGGTTTAAAAGCTGACGCAGAAGCCGCTTAGCTCTTCTTCGAGGCTGTCCGTGGCCAAGACAGCAGAGTGGCTGTGATCATCCAAGGGGCTGAGCACAGAGGCACCCTAGACCCCAGCACCCCGAAACGCTGAGACCGCTCAGCACCTCCTGCAAGCCAAGGGTGGAGGGCGAACAGCGAGCTCGGGCCCTCTCTCCTCTACTCCAGGTGGCGCAGAGGCGTTGGACACATGCTTGTGTGCCAGGTCCCCCATGCCAACCTGGGGTCTCCGTGGGGAGCCAGACTCAACAGAAAGGGAGACAGGACACAAAAGTCCTAAACACAGGACCAAAGAGAAAGTGGGAGTGTGGGGTCAGACACCCAAGGGGGTTCCAAGGCCTCCAGAGGAGGTATCAGAGGCCTCGGAGGTGGCCTGGAAGCAGGGCCAGGGTCTGTCATGGGCAGGAGGGGAGGGGCTGCTGCAGGGTGGGCACGTGGAGGGTTTGGTGCTTGGCGGGGAGTAGGGAAGGAGCCTCCCCCTAGCAGGGTTGCGCAAGTCTGGAAGGGGCTTGAATGCCTGCTAAGAAGGGTCTGAGCCCAGAGTGACCCGCACTTTGGTGACCGTAAGCAGAGGCCCTGACCTTCGTAGAGCGACGGCTCCGCTCAGGGCGTTCCCATCCATACACCATGAAGTGGGTGCTGTCATGGCCCCATTTTGCCCAGGAGGAAACCAGGCTTAGTGATGCAACCAGGGGCTTGCTTCCCTCGAAGGTTCAGCTAGAAGCTGCAGGCTGGTCCGGAGCCCGGAGCTGGGTTCTGACCAGGGCGAAGCTGGCTGGGCCTCAAGGGCAGAGGAGGCAGGATGCTGCATGTATCCACCCCACCCCCACCTGTGATGCCCTCAGCCCCAGGAGAGCTGGTGGCCTCACCCATCCAGGCCATTGTCCCGGGGAAGGGAAGCAAAGCTGGGCTCTCCCTGCATCTGTCCGTTTCAAGACTCGAGATGCCACCAGGCCACCCTCAACACTTTTGAGGCCTCCTCCCTCCCCCCAGTCTTACTCAAGGGGACTCTTCAGCCCTCCTAGAAGGAGAGAGGGGTTTGCCCAGGGCCACCCAGCTTGCAAGGACTCCCAGGCTTCCAGCGGACTGGTAGTGAAGTGAGCTGCTGGCCTCCCTTCAGCTCCCCCCGGGTAGGGATTAGTGCTCTGGGGCTGCCCCTCACGTGTCTGTCCCCCTGACCGCAGCTCTCTGAGGCCTCCAGAAGCTCTCAGTGCCTTTGTGCAGGCCCCTTGACAGGGCCCGCGGAGGGCGCGGAATAAAGGACTAATAGGATTTCTCCTGCCCCGTCACTCCTGAGTCACCCCCTCAGCTGTCTGAAGAGGATTAATGCTGACACCCCCTCTGCCGAGACCACCAGCCCCAGTGGCTCCAGGAGGGCTTTGATGTGCAGCTGAGCTAGACACCGAGCCTCTTTAAGCAGGACTCACGGGCAAAGGCTGCCTGGACAGACGGTCAGTCATCTCTTGTGCCCCTGCCCAGCTGCTGGACCCACCGGCAACACTGCTGGGCCTCTGAGCCCAGCAGTCTGATTAAAGCTCTGGTTTTCACAAGTCCATGGGGCCAAGCGGGGGCCTTGACCTCTCTGCTCCACTTTAAGACAAGGATCCCCGACCCCCGGCACAGCCCAGGATGCCCGGGAGCAGCCATGGCAGAGTGTCAGCACACGGCAGTTTCACAAGACCTGGTGGGTCTCATCGCCTCTCCTGCGCACAAGGGCCCTGAGGTGCTGCCCACCACCAAGAACCTGGTCTCCTGTAAACCTTGACCCTTGAGGGGATGGCACTGCTCTGAAATGTCCACAAGCACCATGGCTGCATTCCGTCTACGGCCCCAGCTGGTTCTCCCAGAGAAGCCCTGGGGCCTTTGTTGGGGACTACTGAGAAGTCATGAGAAAGCACTCACAAGGTTGCCCCCAACCAGCCAGGGTAGCACCCTCTGGTCCCTACTATCCCAAATGGAGCCCAAAGGGAAGACCTCTGTAGTTCAGTTACTGGCATTTGCCAGGACACAGTAGGGTGGCTTGGAGCCCCAAGTGATGGAGGCATTTGTGGCTTGGCAATATGTCCTGGGGCAGGTCACCCAGTATGTCTTGGAGCCTCAGATTCCTCACCTGTAAAATGTATACCAATTATAGCCCCCACGTAGGGTGGTTGTTAAGCCAAAGAGCACACGCAGAGTACGCTCTGACACACTTTTGCTTCCCACTTGACTGGGGGGAGAAGGAAAGGGCCCTCTCAGAGAACCCCCAAGGTGTCCATGTGCTGAGGAGGTGAGAACTACTCCCCCAGAGGCCGTGCGCCCAGCCCCCTCGCCACAAAGCCGTCCTCGCCAGCACCCCCTCACTTCCCACTAAAGCAATAGGACCCCGATGCCACGCAGCTGCCACCAGCTTTGCCGGCACTCAGAGGGCCTGCCCCGTTGGTCTGGGAAGGTCACAGCTTTAGGAAAAGGTAAGACACATGTTGATTTCAGCTTGTCCACAAATTAGCTGTGTGACGATGAGCACAAGCAAGATGAAATGAACACATTTCTTGAAAAATACAACTTACCTGACTTGACACGGAAGGAATAGAAAATCTGATCAGCCCTGTGTAAGCCACCAAAGAACTGGATTTGTTATCAAAAGTCTTCCCAAAAAGAAAAATCCAGGCCCAGGTGGTTGCACCGGTGAATTCTATTAATCATTCAAATCCTTTATCAAAGATTTCATAGACTCCTTGATCAATTATTTGATAAAATCTTTGATCAAGTACTGGATAACATCTTTGGTAAAAACATCAAAATATTAATAAACTGAGTTTAACAATATAGAAAAACGGTCATACATTATGACCAAATGGAGTTTATCCCAGGAACACAAGATTGGTTTACCATTTTAAAAACAATTTGTAGAATCCATCATATGAACACACTAAAGTCGAAAAACTGTATGATCATTTCAAAAGATTGAGAAAAAGCATTTGACAAAATTCAATACCCATTCACGATGAAAAAAAGAAAAAAAACTCTTGGACAAGTAGGAATAGTAAGAAACTTCCTCCAACTGATAAAGGGAATCCACAAAAAGCTTACAGCCAACATCATAATTAATAGTGAAAAACGGAACTGTTTCCCCTTGCAGTCGGGATCAAGGCGAGGATGTTCACTCTCGCCACTCCTAAACCAATGGTCCCAGACATTGCTACAAGCCAAGAAAAAGACATAAAAGACATAAAGATTGCAAAAGAAATAAAATCGTCCCTATTTGCAGATGATATTAATATTTACATAGAAAATCCCTGAGGTTGTACAAAACAACTATCAGAAGTAATAAATGAATTTAGCAAGATCACAGGATACAAGGTTAACATAAAAAAAAAAATCAACTGCCCTCGTATACTAGCAAAAAACATTGGATAATTAAAATTTGAAAAGTCTACTTAAAATAGCACAAAAATATAAATCGATAAATCTAGCAAAATATATCTAAGACCTCCATACAGAACAGTACAAAACAGTGTTGAGAAAAAAAAAAGAGTATCTAAGTAAAAGGAGAGATATACTATGCTCATGAGATTTTTTCTTGAGTTAGAAGATTGGATATTGGAGAAGTTGACAATTTCCTCAAATTGACCCACAGAGGCAACAGTCCCAATTAAAATTCCAATAGGCTTTTTAATAGAAATTTACAAATGAATTCTAAATTTGTGTAGAAATGCAAGAGACCTAGAATAACCAAAACCAGAAAACCAAACCTGTTGCCTTCCAGTCGATTCAGACTCATAGTGATCCTATAGGACAAAGTGGAGCTGCCCCATATGGTTTCCAAGGAGCGGCTTGTAGATTCAAACAACAAACAAACATTTTTGTTAGCAGTTGAGCTCTTAACCACTGCACCACCAGGCCTATAGGATAACCAAAGGAATTCTTAAAAAGAAGAAAAAAGTTGGAGGGCTTATCCTACCTGATTTCAAATCTTTCTGTAAATCTACATCAAGACATTGTGGTATTTGTTTAAAAAAATTTTTTTAAAGTGTGTATATCAATGGAACAGAACAGAGTCAAGAAATAGACTCATACATATATGGTCAACTGATTGTCGACACAAGTCCATGGCAATCCAATGAAGAAAGGAAGAATTCCAACTAGTGGTGCCGTATCAGCTGGATATCTGTATGAAAAATAAATAAATAAATACCATTCACGCCCACCTCACATCATGGACAGAAATTAACGTGAAATGGACCATAGAATGACATGTACAACTTAAAATTATAAGCATCCCTACCTCCTCCAGGTCCAGCTCTGTAGCCAGGGCCGTGGACCCCATGACATCTAGGATCCGAAAAGATGACCCCCCAAACAGCAAACAATGGGTTCTGCTGTGGCTCCCTGCTCCCCACACCCACATTGACCATACGGCTGTATTTCTCTCTGAGCCCCCAAATTCAAACCAAATCAACTATTTGTGCTGCATTTTTCTGATCAGAGAAGACTTTCAACCTCACCCATGATGGGGGAGCTGATTTTTCCCTGATAAAGGAGGGGAGGGTCCAGTTGGAAGTTCATTCCAAGATTAAAGGAGTGGAACCCAGGCCATGGCCAGCAACTGGGGCCTTCAAGGAGGAGTAAGTTCAGAAAAGCACGCTCACCCTTTTTCCATGAACCCCTCAGATTCTTGGGGGTAGCCCAATGAAGTAATAGGGCCTGGGTTTGGGAGTCAGGGGACCTGGTTCAAGTTCTGCCCCAGCATTGTGACTCTGTCCGGTCCCTGACACTTGAGCCCAGAGTCATTTTCTCTAAAGTGAGTGGGGGAGGAAGACCCCAGATCACTTCTGAGGCTCAGGGAGCAAGGAAGGGCACACAGTTGGTGCTCAGGGGTATGGGAGCCTCCTGTCCTCTGACTTGGGACCAGGAGGAAGCAGGTGCGCTGCCCCGCTCGCTCTCCACTGCCCGCTCCATGTTCCCCTCAGGGAGGCCTCAAAGGCCTCAAACCAGGACTGCACAGTGGCTCCCCATTAGCAGGGCCTGGCAGGAGAAAGTTGCTGGCTATGGTCAGCACCCCCCACCCAGTTGGGGAGTATTAGGGCTGCCCGGATGCTATCACTGGCGGGCCCTGTCCTGTGAATAGGTGAAGTCAGGGCCACTGGGGTGCCTGCGTGACCCCTGGGGTACCTCTTGAGACTCTCTCCAGAGGCCCATACACCACCTTCCTTCTGTGACTTTTTCCAGCTATTTGCACACCAGCTTCAAAACACACCTGCCTTCCCTCATGCTGAGAAGCAAGCGGTCTGAATTGCTCTTAGTCAAAAGGAAAAGTCCATGGCTTCCAGTGGACCCCAAAGCAGGGCGGGGCCCAGGCAGAGGCTTAGGCCTATGATGACTAGCCAGGCAGCCCCCCATAGACCCAAGTTCATCCGGGACACACTGAGAGTCAGCACTGTTCAGATGTATTGCTATTGTTGGCTAAGGCTGCACAGCAAACACCCCCAAAACTGACCAGCTTGCAACAATCGTCTTATTATGTTTCACAATCATGTGGGTCAGGAACTCCTTTGGGGTCCAACTGGACAATTCCGTGCCATGTGGCATTGATGGGGTTCACTCAGTGGTGGTCAGTTGGCAGCTGGGCTGGTCTGGAGGTCGCCGATGGCCTCACTCACATGCCCGGTTCCTGGGTTCAGCTCGGACTGTCACCCAAATGGTAGACGGCATGAGTGTGGAGAGCATGGCCTCTCCAGCATGGTGCTATTGGGGTAGTCGGGCTTCTTACCTGACAGTTCATGGCTCCCACAATGTTCCAAGGGGCCCAGGGGGGACAGAGCTGAAGATTTCTTCTGATTGGCCTTGGAGGTTATATGGCGTCGTGTCCACCGTATCCTATTGGTTAAGCAAGCCACAAAGCCAGCCCAGGTTTAAGGGAAGAAGAGATAGACTCCATCTCTTGATGGGAGAGGGACCATTCTGGAAAACCTTTCTATTTCCTCAGTTGGCCGTGCAGTGAGTCCCTGAGAAAGGTGTGTTATCACCAATATCACCATCCTCACCAGCACCATCATCACCACCATCATCACCATTTTCATCATCCTCACCATCGCCACCACCACCACCATCACCACCACCACCACCACCATCATCATCATCACCACCACCACCACCATCATCATCACCATCACCACCTCCATCATCATCATCACCACCACCACCACCATCATCATCACCACCACCACCACCATCATCATCATCACCACCACCACCACCATCATCACCACCACCACCACCATCATCATCACCATCACCACCTCCATCATCATCATCACCACCACCACCACCATCATCATCACCACCACCACCACCATCATCATCATCACCACCACCACCACCATCATCACCACCACCACCACCATCATCATCACCATCACCACCTCCATCATCATCATCATCACCACCACCACCATCATCATCACCACCACCACCACCACCATCACCACCACCACCACCATCATCATCATCACCACCATCATCATCACCACCACCACCACCACCACCACCACCACCACCACCACCGCCATCACCACCACCATCGTCACTACCATCGTAACTACCATCGTCACCACCACCATTACCATCATTGTCATGGGTTGAATTGTGTCCCGCAAAATTGTTTGTCAACTTTGCTGGGCCAAGATTCCCAGTATTGTACGATCGTCCACCGTTTGGTGATCTGATGTGATTGTCCTGTGTGTTGTAAACCCCAGCCACTATGATGTTAATGAAGCAGGACCAGAGGCAGTTATGTTAATGAGGCAGGACTCAATCTACCGGATTAGGTTGTATCTTGAGTCAATCTCTTTTGAGATATAAAGGAGAGGATCGAGCAGACAGGAGGACAGGGACCTCTTACCACCAAGAAAGAAAAGCCAGGAGCAGAAAGCATCCTTTGGACCCAGCTGAGAAGCTCCTAGACCAGAGAAAGGTTGATAACAAGGACCTTCACCAAGAGCCAACAAAGAAAGAAAGCCTTATCCCGGAGCCGGCACCTGAATCTAGACTTCTGGCCCCCTAAACTGAGAGAATAACTTTTCTGTTTGTTAAAGCCATCCATTTGTGGTATTTCTATTATAGTAGCATTAGATGACTAAGACAATCATTAACACCACCACCATCATCACCACCATCACCATCATCATCACCATCATCACCACCCTCATCACCATCATGGCAACCACCTTTATTGTAGAGAAAACCAACCCTGTGCTTGTGTCTCTCTGACTTAGGTGCCGAACCCTGCTACGGAGCAGATGAAGGAACTGAGGCACTTGCCCAGGCAGGCTCTGAGAGAAGCATCAGACCCTAGGTTCAAGTCCAGGTCTGCCCCACCCCTTCTCCTGTGCTCTTCCTTTAAGTGCTTTCTCCCTTAGTCTCCCCAGGGGCTCTTACCTAGGCGGCTCTGTGGATCCTCGCTGTGGCCTGTGAGGGGAGCTTTGTTCAGCCCAAGCCAGAGTCAGGCATGTCAGGGCTCAGAGAGGGACATCTGAGAGGCACTGGAGGCCCCATCTCTTGCTTCCAGCATTCTCTCCCTTCTGCGGCAGCTGACTGAGCTTGGGAAGCCGATGGAAAGGGGTATGCAGAGCAGATGTTGGCGGCGCCGTCTACACTAATCAAGTTTATTGGATAATTGCCACTTCATGGTGTTTGATGCTGACACAACCTTGAACTTGCGTTTCTATGAAAGCGTTTATCTGAACTTTCTCCTCTGGCTGGTGGACAGAGCCTCTTGCTTTCCCAGGCGAGGGGCACCGGGACCTCCTTTTCTAGCCAGGGGGAGTGCAGTGGAGGAGAGAGGCTAAATGACCGGCTGAGGTCAGGAAACGACCCAAGGATGAGGTGACAAGAGGGCCTGTCTGCCCCTGCCTCTGGCTCCGATGACTAAATCACCCCAAAGAGACATGTGTGATTTCACTCCTATTCCGTCTGCAGGAGGGAAAAATCAATGTTTGCTAAATGAAAAGGAAAAGTATCAGCAGGAGGAAAATGTATTTTCAACTTTTAATAGGGTGGTATTGACGGGGACAAAGCCAAAAGTAACACAGCAAGGCCCATCTGGCTGTGGGGCTGGGCTGCAGAACGTGATCTTGGCGGCCAGGCGTCGGGGACAGTGGGGGAACAGGCCCAACAAACGCCCCTTCCGCCAAGACCAGGGTGGCCGGCAGCCTCTGAGGGAGCTCCAAGCACAGGTGTAAGGCGGCCTCCCTGGTGCAGGCAGAGAGGAGGGCGGCTGGGAGGTCGGGGAGGCTGCTTTGTGAATAGGAAAGAAATAAGCAGGGACTCCCTGTCCTGCAGAGCCCACACCCAGCTCCAGCCAGAGGGGGTGGGAGAGCCAGGGCCAAGGCATTTCTCCACCTGGGGGCACGCCCCCCATTAGGTCCCCCACAGGCCGTCTGCCTAAGGGACCTGTCTGGGCTCCCCGGATGGGAAGGCTGGCTTTCTCCACCCCTACCCTGAAGTCTATTCATTTAGGAAAAAGCGCCTGAACATCCCACGAGCCAGGCGCCACACCCGGGCCAGGGACACGCATTGACCAGGTGGCTGACCCATTCTTGAGGTGATGGCTCAGCAGGACAGCAACAGATGATGGGATCCGGGTCCCTCGGGGCCAGGCTCTGGCAGGGAGCGGGCCACCTGGACCAACACCGCCCAGGCTGGGGGGTCAAGGAGGTCACCAAGGAAGGGGTGCAGCCTGAGGCTCCGCTGAAGGAGCTGCAGGCAGGAAGGTCTAGAGCTGGGGGTGGGGGGCAGAGGAGGAAGGGGTGACAAGGGCTGGAGGGCCTGCCCCCCAACCCTGGGATTCTCCACCAGGAGTTTGGGACAGACATTTTTGTCAGCACAGGTCCCAGTTGGGGGCTCTGAAGCATATACAAGCAGCACTGGTGGCACAGTAGTTAAAGCGCTCAACTGCTAACTGAAGGATCAGCAGTTCGAACCCACCAGCCAGCCCATGGGAGAAAGATTTGGCATTCTGCTTCTATAGAGATTATAGCCTTGGAAACCCTACAAGGCAGTTCCACTCTGTCCTATAAGATCGCTATGAGTCGGAATCGACTCGACAGCAATGGGTTTGCCTCGGTTTGGAGGCGTGCACAGTTTGCAGGCTCGTGTGAAGAAAAGGGATACAAAACTACAAATACGAAATGAGCTCCAGGGCCATAGAAGGGGGTCCCTAAAATGAGGGATGAGACACCTAAGCTTCATTCACCCCAAAACCAAACCATGGCCGTCGAGTCAATTTTGACTCAGGACAGCCCCATGTGTGTCACAGTAGAACTGTGCTCTATCAGGTTTTCTTCACTGTAATCTTAAGGACGTACATCACCAGGCCTTCCTTCTGCGGTGCAGCTGGGCGGATTCATCATGCAGAGCAGAGTCTATACGGCTTAGTGGGGAGCTCTTCTCACCTGAGGAGATAGAATGACCTGGACCTGGACAGAGGAAATTTCCAAAGTTTACACAGTGAGGTGGGCCAGAGCTGGGGCACAACCAGGATGTTCGGAGTCTCGGAGGGGTCTTCCTCCACTGAACACGCTGAGGAACTGAAAGAAAACCCATTGCCATCAAGTCAATTCTGACTCATAGAAACCCTATAGGACGGGGTAGAACTGCCCCATAGAGTTTCCAAGAAGCACCTGGTGGATTTGAACTGCTGACCTTTTGGTTAGCAGCCATAACTCTTAACCACTAAGCCACCAAGGTTTCCACACCAAAGAACAGCCTTTTGCAAACTGTAGAATGAAGTGCACACATGGGCAAGGCCCTGTCCCCACGGCACCAAACAGTCTGCCTGAGAGGCATTTTGTCTTACATTAAATGAATTTTTAAGGCCTTTTGTTTTTAAACTAAAACGGTAACTCATTTGAGAAAGTGTGGAAAATGTAGGAAGATAAAGGATGGGACAAAATAAAAATCCCAATAATCCTACCATGAAGCAATAAACATTATTAATACTTTGCTTTATTTCCTTCTAGTCTTTTTTGTATCTACACTTTTTTTTAAATAATTGGAACCATACTATACTTTGCTGTTGCTGGCGATTGTGGGATGGTGCAGGATCAAGCGACATTTGATTCAGTTGTTCATAAGGGTGGCGTGAGTCAGAGCCGACTGAATGGCAGCTAACAGTAACGCCTCTGTTTTTTCACTTGAAGTTTTGGACGTTTTCCTGTCTCAATAAATACTCCTGAAGTATTGATTACAGTGATTGTGTTGGAGTCCAGCAGACGAGTTGTAAGAATTGAGTACCTCTGAGCAGTGTCCTCATCCAAGCGTCTTCGGGCGTCTTGGGTTCCTTCCTTAGGACGCCTTCCCTGAAGTGGGCTAATTGCGTCTGAGGTACCCGCAGTGTTAAGCAGACACCAGCTGTCAAGATGAGGGCCGGTATGGCAGCACCAGAAAGGCCTGGAGACTCAGGAAGGGACTGTCCGTGCCCTTTCAAGACATTCTTAAGAGCTTTTTTCAGGGGGAGGGTGTCTTCTTGTGGTTCAATTTACGTGTGCTCGTTATCGGGGTATTTGAACCATTTTTCGTACTCCCACTGTCCACAATACTGGTCAGGGCTCAGTGCCACCTTGCAGACAGACGTTAATTTACAAGAAGAGCAGGTCAGTTGGTCACCCGTCCTTTGACCTTTTTCCTTCAGGTGCAGACCAGTTGGGGTTCCCAACGTGTGGGTGATCTGGGGAATGTTTACAAAAGAGATCCTTGCAAAGGCGTGGGCAGGGTGTGGGGAACCTCAAGGGGGCGGGCAGTACCCAGGACAAGAAACAAGGGACTGTCACCATCCTAGGCTTGAAGGGACAAGGAGAGGATGCTGGGGGCTGGGGACACCTGAAGGACGCTGTGATGCGGCCAGCCAAGGTGGCCTCGCAGAGAAGGGCTGCAGAAAGAATGCCCTGATCATGCCTTACTTCTGCCTGCTGAAGCTGGAGGGCAGGGGGCTGTCCACTCCACCCATCAGGCCACCCTGCAGGGCCAGAGCCACGTGCCACATGGCAGAAAGGAAGAGGGGTCTGCAGGGACAGGGCCTGCAGCACAGCCAGCTTGTTCCTACTGTTTGTAAACAGTCTTGACCATCATGGAGCCACCTCTCGGTGGGCACCGAGGGTGCAGCCGGCTCTCTTCGTTGAGCTGCATGTCTGCTGCATACGTGTGTGGGGGGGATGCTTTTGTTATTGGGACTTGGGTTTGTGGTCATCTTGCCTGCTGAAGATACAGTGCTAGGCAGGTTTAAAAATAGTGCCCCGGGCAGGCAGATGCTCCCGCAACTCAGTGCAGCATGGGTAATCACAGGGAATTACCATCAATTTATGTGCAACCACTAAATATGGCAATACCAAAGGGTTGAAGTGGCAGCACCCTCCAGCTCCAGAAAGATTCTGATTTTAACAGTAAACTTCATGAGTTCATGCTGATGGTAGAAAGACTCCAAGATGGTGCTTAATGATCCCCACTTCCTGGTGTTCCCATCCTTGTGTGGCCCCCTCCCACACTGAAAAGGATTAACCTGGGTAACCCATAGAATATTGGGGAAATGATGCTTCATGACTTCTAAGGCTAGGCCATGAAAGACATTGGTTTCCACCTTGCTCTCTCTCAGATCACTCACTCTGAGGAAAGCCAGCTACCATGTTGTGAGGGTGCTCAAGCAGCCCTGTGGAGAGATCCACTCGGAGAGGAACAGAGGCCTCCTGCCAACAGCCAGCACCAACTTGCCGGCAATGCATGCAAGCCCCTCAGAGCTAGGTCTTCAGTCCCACTAAGCCTTCATATGACCGCCCCAGCTGACATCTCGACTGCCACCTCTTGAGAGACTCCAAGCCAGACCTGCCCAGCTAAGCTGCTCCCAAATTCCTGGCCCCCGAAAACTGCAGAAGATAATGAACAGTTATAGTTGTTTTAAACTGCTAAACTCTGGGGGTAATTCTTTATGTAGCAACAGATAACTAATACAATTCTCAGCTGCAAACCCGTAGGACAGTTTGAAATCAAGAGTTGGTGTCTATTATTGATTGAATTGTGTCCAGAAGGATATGTGGAAATTCTAACCCCTGGACCTGTGAACGTAACCTTGTTTAGACATAGGGTCTTTGCAAATGTTATCAGTTCAGTAAACATGAGGTCACACTGGTGGGTTCTGATCCAATATGAGTGATGTCCTATTATAGGAGGACAGACACAGAGACAGACAGAGAGGGAAGGTGTCCACGTGAAGATGGAGGCAGAAGTATAGTCATGCTGCAAGCCAATGAACACCTGGGTCCACCAAAAGCCAGGAGAGACCAGAAAGGACCTCCCCCTAGAATCTTGAAGAGAGCATGGCCTTGCTAACACCCTGGATTCAGATTTTTAGCCTCCAGAACTGTGAGAGAAAAAACTTCTGTACTTATAGGGGACCTACTTTGTGGTACTTTGGTATGGCAGCCACAGAAAACTAATCCAGAGTCCAAATTCTGGGTCTCTGGGTGAACCCATCAATGTAGGAACTGTCTGGGCATCATTCATGCCACCGTCTTTGGGAAGATGGTTCTGGACTGAAGGCTGAGAGCTGAGGGATTGCTGGGCCTCAGTCTCTCCACCTACAAAATGAAGGTTTGGGCTAAGAAGGACTGTCCCAGCCTTAACCTGGGATTCCAGGGTCGTGACGGACAGCAGCTCCCATCCTGCTCCTGCCACCTGCCTCCCTTCCAGAGGCTGAGCCAGGGGAGCACCTGAGCCCCAATCCTGAAAGCACCAGGAGGGAGCTCCACCTGGCTGTTTATGTCATCAGAGAGCAGAGCATCACCCCTGGCTGGCCAACCTCTCCCCCTTTTGGCTTTTTATTCTTTGGCTGACCTCAGTATTCCTGGGGGAGATCTCCCCGGCCCACGGGAGGTTCCCACAGCGGGAGAGCACTTGCCCAGATTTCGCTGAGGTCCCAGGATGGCATAAGCCCTCTGGACACCAGTGATGTCCTTTGGGCAGGCTTCTCTGTCGGACCTCACTGCGGACAAACCCGGCCACTGCTGGAGGTGTCCCGGGGTCTCTGTCTTCACAAATGTGCTTTAGGTTTAAAATTACACCCAGTCAAGCTACGCTCTTGTAAACGGAGGGGGAAATTACTGTTTTAACGAGCCGCAGAGTCTGGAAGTCCCTTGAGCTTTACAGAACAGAGGAGATCCCAACTTGTTTTCAGACCCTGCGCTTCCGAGGAATCGCTCTGGATTTTACTGTTAAGCATCTGGGAGGAAAAACAAGAGCCCTCTCAAGCTCGAAAAGTAAATCCTCAAAAAGTGTAACTTCATCAAGCTTGTGCCCAGGAGTGGGACTTGCGCTTTCTAGGTTAAGTGTGGGGCAACGTTTCAACTTCGATAACGAGCCCATTACACTGATTAGTAAAGATAATAAAGATCTATATTAACACCAGCACTGTGCTGTCTGTCTTTTTCTGGAAAAGCCTCCTGACTAAAAGGCAGCCGACAGAGCCTGAGTCGTGGTTGAGGTGGCTTAGACCCCAGGAGGAGAAACAAGCCAAAGCAGAGTCCTGTCATCGGGGGCGACATCAACCTGCAGAGTCCTGTCATCAGGGGAAATATCAATCCCTCCATTTACATTTTGATGAACTTCAATCTGTGACTTGACCCCAGGAGGAAAAGTATGCCCTTTGGATTTTCCGAATCGCTGTCTTCACCCGAGACCAGACACCTGAGCTGCCAGTTCTGGTCCCCACTTTCTCGACATTCAAAGATACAAGCAGGTTCTCAAGGCTCCCTGGGCCTCAGTTTCCACCATGAGAGGTGGGTCACATGACATCACCCAAGACTCCCAGGGGTCGGTGAGGGAGGGCCCGTTGCCAGGCCAAAGGCTCCCCTGACCTCACTGTCCATCCCTGATACGGCTCCCAGGCCTCTCTGCCCTTCCCCACTCACAGCGAGCCAGGCTGCTGGGCCTGGGGTGAGGCTCTGCCTATTACCAGCTGTGTGGTCCTGGCCCGGCTGTTGAATCGTCGCTCCTCAGTTTCCCTGTCTGCAAAATGGAGATAATGGCGTATATGCCTGTCCACCTCGGGAAGGAGGCTTGTCTCCCCTCAGCAGCAGTGTCCTGCCAGTAAGAGAGTCCTCACAGCTCCCCTGGGGTCCCTGCCTCCACAGCCATCCCTACATCTCCACCTGGTCTCCAGAGCATCTTCCAGAAGTTCACACCAGACCATGTCTCCCTCCAAGCTCTTCCACGGCTCCCCAGTGCCCTTGGACTCTACAGAGTGACTGACCAGGCCCCGTGGGCCCTGCCCTGCCCCTCCTGTGCCTGCCCCCTACCCCGACTCTACTGACCAGCCCTACCCAACCACCTGCTGCTCACAATGGGCCTTGTCCTCTCCACAGCATAGGCTCTTCCTTCTGCCTACACAAACACACACGTTCTCCTGACCAGCCTTACCCAGCCTTCAGGCTCCGTGCAAGCCACATCTCCTCTGAGAAGCCTCCCCTGACCCCCCAGGCCAGCCAGGGCTCAGCTCTGAACCTTCACTGTCCCCAATACATCAGGCTGTGCCCCCCCGCCCCCTGCCGTGAGTCAGGCCCCACGAGGTTTCACGTTCACCCGAGAGGCACGTCTAGATACGGGAGGGACAGATGCACGGATCGAGCCCAGTGTCCGAGTGGAGAGGGCCCCACAAGGTCACGCACAAGGAGCTCAGGTGGCACCAGGCCTTGCCTCTCCATCCCGAGCGAGCCCTCTGTTTGAAGCTGGCCTCAAGTCTTGGAGACCATGTCCTTCAGGATGGGCAGGCCGGACACAGTTTGCTGGTCGTACTGAGTTAAGGCTAACTACCACAGGATGCTCTCATGGAAGATAAACACATTTCAGCACGAAGGCTGTGTCCGGGCCAAGAGGCCCCTGGCTTGCGATTAGCCAGTGAAATAGGTGCTTTGCCCACGCCTCTGCGGCCAGCCGCACCTCTGCCACGAGTGTGACCAGCAGCGCCTCCCATGGGTGTGGCCAGACTACAGGCCGGGGGGCCCTGGCACAGGTTTAGCACCCTGGAGTCCACAGCCTTGGGCCTGGAGACGGAGAATCCTCAGGGTGCCTGAGAAGGGACCATGGGACGGAATCCTAGCTCCCACTTTCTGCCAGCCCCTTGGCCTCTGGCTTCTGAGATACAGGCTCTTGCCCGTCTATACGCTTCACGTCTGGGCCAGGGGCACCTTTTCCTCTACCTGACAGCTGGACACCTGCTGCACTGTGCACACCTTCTTAGGGTATGCCTTTGAGCAGGGTCTTTTTTCCTCCTCCAGAGTGACTGCCCTGAGCCTGAGCCCTCACCCCCAATTCTGCAGGGCATAGCCTCCACCCCTCTGAGCTCTGTGCCCAGTGGCCTGGGGGTGACCAGGGGTCTCTACTCCCTGGTTCTGGGCTGAGTGGTGGGACAGGGGGCGGCCAGGGCTTTGGGGGATGAGCTGAGGCTCTGGGGTCCTGGCCCAAGAATGGTTCTGGGCAGCAGCGGAGACTTTGCTTCTGAAGGGGGCCTCCCGGCCTTGCTTGCAGTGGGCACCCGGGCAGGGAGTCAGGGCACTGCTCTGGGGTTTGGCTTCCTAACACCCCACGTGGCTTCCCCTGCTGTAACGGCAGTTCAAATCCACCAGCCACTCCTTGAAAATCCTACAGGGCAGTGAAAATCCTACAGGGCAGTTCTACGCTGTCCTATAGGGTCACCGTGAGTCTGAACGGACTCGGCGGCAACAGGTCAACATGATGAATGTAATCAACATGACTGAATTGTACGTGTAAAAACTGTTGAATTGGCAAACGTTTTGTTATATATATTTTTACCACAATAAAACAAAAGAGAGAAGGTGGAAGGGAGGAAAGAAGGGCGGGGGGGAGGGAGGAAGGAAGGACAGGGCCTTGTTGGGTGTGCCACATGTCGGCCCTGTCTCGTCCCCCAGTCAGACTGGGAGCTGAGTCTGAGGTCCCACTGCCCTCCCTCCAGGGCTGGACCCCTCAGCCCACACGTGGCCATGTCGACTGGGAGGGGCGGCACAGCCGAGAGCAGAGTGCTCTGGAGTTGGGTTCTGGGCTGAGGGTGCTGCCCCGGGGAGTACTGAAGACTGGGCTCCGCAAGAGACTCCAGGAGGCGGAGCAGGGGTGACCGGGGCACAGTCGGACCTGCACCCGCCGCCAGCCCTTGGCACACTCCTCCTGGGGGCCCTGCCTGCCTGGCTCCTCCGAGGGGTGCTGGTGGGGGCGGGGATGCAGGGCTGCCCCTCCCAGCACTTGGGGGTCTCCCGTCTTGGTCTGAGCCAGCTAATGCACATTCTCAAGGCAGAAAAGGGTGGGACAGGAGTGAAGGGGGAGAAAAATGAGGTGGCTCAAGCCGTTGTTTGCCTTTTCCCCCAAGACCTCGGGGACGGAAGATAATAGGGAGCCTCGGGGTCATTGTTCTCGGAGGGACTGCAGAAGCTCAAGGGAGGAGTTTGGTGAGAAGAAGCCGGAACAATGGGTCACATCTGCCCCCACTCGGCCCCTCCCCCACAACTCTGCACCCTCAAACCCTACAGTTGCTGGGGCACCCACAGCAGCATGATTTCGGACACCAACCTAAGCCTGCCCCAGACGGTCTGGGGCCAGGGCAGATGAGGCCCGGGGCTGCATCTGGGACGCAGGACAGGTTGCCAGTAAAAGCATCTAGCTGGTTCCAAGGACGGAGCTTTGGAAAGGTCCTGTCCCAGCAGCTGGCCCCAGGAGTGCCCACAGGTGATACCCCCATGGTGTGTCTGCCCCAGAGATGAGGCCCCGGACCACCAGCCTGCAGTGCGGTGACGGGGCGGGGGAGCAACCACAGAGCCGACGCCCTGATGCACGAGGAACAGGGGCACCCGTTACAGCAGGGGAAGCCACGTGGGGTGTTAGGAAGCCAAACCCCAGAGCAGTGCCCTGACTCCCTGCCCGGGTGCCCACTGCAAGCAAGGCCGGGAGGCCCCCTTCAGAAGCAAAGTCTCCGCTGCTGCCCAGAACCATTCTTGGGCCAGGACCCCAGAGCCTCAGCTCATCCCCCAAAGCCCTGGCCGCCCCCTGTCCCACCACTCAGCCCAGAACCAGGGAGTAGAGACCCCTGGTCACCCCCAGGCCACTGGGCACAGAGCTCAGAGGGGTGGAGGCTATGCCCTGCAGAATTGGGGGTGAGGGCTCAGGCTCAGGGCAGTCACTCTGGAGGAGGAAAAAAGACCCTGCTCAAAGGCATACCCTAAGAAGGTGTGCACAGTGCAGCAGGTGTCCAGCTGTCAGGTAGAGGAAAAGGTGCCCCTGGCCCAGACGTGAAGCGTATAGACGGGCAAGAGCCTGTATCTCAGAAGCCAGAGGCCAAGGGGCTGGCAGAAAGTGGGAGCTAGGATTCCGTCCCATGGTCCCTTCTCAGGCACCCTGAGGATTCTCCGTCTCCAGGCCCAAGGCTGTGGACTCCAGGGTGCTAAACCTGTGCCAGGGCCCCCCGGCCTGTAGTCTGGCCACACCCATGGGAGGCGCTGCTGGTCACACTCGTGGCAGAGGTGCGGCTGGCCGCAGAGGCGTGGGCAAAGCACCTATTTCACTGGCTAATCGCAAGCCAGGGGCCTCTTGGCCCGGACACAGCCTTCGTGCTGAAATGTGTTTATCTTCCATGAGAGCATCCTGTGGTAGTTAGCCTTAACTCAGTACGACCAGCAAACTGTGTCCGGCCTGCCCATCCTGAAGGACATGGTCTCCAAGACTTGAGGCCAGCTTCAAACAGAGGGCTCGCTCGGGATGGAGAGGCAAGGCCTGGTGCCACCTGAGCTCCTTGTGCGTGACCTTGTGGGGCCCTCTCCACTCGGACACTGGGCTCGATCCGTGCATCTGTCCCTCCCGTATCTAGACGTGCCTCTCGGGTGAACGTGAAACCTCGTGGGGCCTGACTCACGGCAGGGGGCGGGGGGGCACAGCCTGATGTATTGGGGACAGTGAAGGTTCAGAGCTGAGCCCTGGCTGGCCTGGGGGGTCAGGGGAGGCTTCTCAGAGGAGATGTGGCTTGCACGGAGCCTGAAGGCTGGGTAAGGCTGGTCAGGAGAACGTGTGTGTTTGTGTAGGCAGAAGGAAGAGCCTATGCTGTGGAGAGGACAAGGCCCATTGTGAGCAGCAGGTGGTTGGGTAGGGCTGGTCGGTAGAGTCGGGGTAGGGGGCAGGCACAGGAGGGGCAGGGCAGGGCCCACGGGGCCTGGTCAGTCACTCTGTAGAGTCCAAGGGCACTGGGGAGCCGTGGAAGAGCTTGGAGGGAGACATGGTCTGGTGTGAACTTCTGGAAGATGCTCTGGAGACCAGGTGGAGATGTAGGGATGGCTGTGGAGGCAGGGACCCCAGGGGAGCTGTGAGGACTCTCTTACTGGCAGGACACTGCTGCTGAGGGGAGACAAGCCTCCTTCCCGAGGTGGACAGGCCAGCTCCTGATTGGCACAGTGTGTGCATTTGGGTTTTCTGTCTGCACACTCTCGGTGATCTCCTCCAGGCGTGCTATGAGGTCATGTCCTCCTGGGCACTGCGTCAGGGGCCTGCTGGACATCCACAGAGCAGTCAGGACAGCAGGGGCAGGAAGCCCCTCCCAAATCCCTGCACCGTCCTTATGAGAAAATCACTCCTGTGGTTGTGCAGGGGTAGAGGTGCACCTGGTACACATTGCAGGGTCAGCGCTGGGGAGAAAGGGCACCAGAAGGGGAGCAGGTTTTGTTTCATGAGGACGGAGGCTCGGCGGATCACGTTACAGGGCTCTCCACCAAAGGCAGCGACCGGACCCAAGTAGCTTTGCACCCAGTGTCATCTTCCCATGCATCTGGACGTCAGCTGCTGGAGCCTGGGGTGGCAGGTAGGGCAGGGCCGTGCCGGGGGCCAGGCACACACAACACTGTCAGAGGCTTCTTCCTGAGAAACAGACAAGGCCTCATTAGCCCCGTGGGTTTGGGGTCACTCTGGGAGTCAGTTGAGTTTCCATCATCATAACAGTGACACCCACTCACGCTAAACTGCGCCCTTAAAACGACAGGTGTTGTAACCTTGGAGGAGAGGGCGTGGTGGGCAGCCTGTGTGCTGTCATCATTCTGGAACCAGACCATGTGTAGGTGACAAGCCCTGGAGGAGGTTGGCTGGGCGCCATATTGGAAAGGCGCCATACTGGAAAGGTGCTGTTCTAGGTTCCTGCTGGCTGTGGCTGTCCTTGGGAGAGGGTGTCCTCCCACACCTGGCTGCCAAGCCGCGGTCATGGGTCCCCAGCCTGGCTTAGCCCTCCTCCGTACCAGCATGACCAGTAGGTGCTTCCCCAACTCACTCTCCTCCCTGCCCGTGTTTATGCTTGCTTCACAGATGCTGTTCATGTTGCCTTTGTGGTGTTAGTTGCCTTTGATTCAGCTTTGACTCATGGCAACCAACCCTCATACAACCAAACAAAACATTGCTTGGTCCTGCACCGTCTTCACGATCGGTATGCCCGGGTCCATTGTTGCAGCCACTGTGTATTCTGAGTGCCTTTCAGCCTAGGGGTCTCATCTCCCAGCACTACATCCAACAACATTCTGTTGTGATCCACAGGGGAGCGGTGTAGTGGTTAAGTGCTACGGCTGCTAACCAAAGGGCTGGCAGTTCAAATCCACCAGGTGCTCCTTGGAAACTCTATGGGGCAGTTGTACTCTGTCCGATAGGGTCGCTGTGAGTCGGAATTGACTTGACGACACTGGGTTTGGTTTTTTTGGTTTTGGATCCATAGCGTTTTCAGTGGCTAATTTTCAGACGTAGATCACCAGGCCTTTATTCCTAGCCTGCCTTAGTCTGGAAGCTCTGCTGGGGTGGGGGACCTTGCTGGTATTTGAAATACTGGAGCATAGCTTCCAAAATCACAGCAACACACATCTCCACAGTACAACACACTGACAGGTGGGTGGTGGGCTGTTCACCCACAGAATAAACGAATTTCTAATCCCGGAGGCGAACTGGCTTAGCAGCCAAGCTCCCGGTCAGTGTGTGGGAGGTGGGGGCTCAGTGACCCATGGCCCCTCTGCCTCCCCGTACCCAAGGCCCAGCCCTAGCCACTCTGTTCCATGGGGTCCTGGAGCTGCAAGGTGGGGGTGCCCTGGGGGCTGCTGTAGAGAAAGAAGGACTGGGCACAAGGGCAAGTCCCTGCCCCTAGGGGACCAGAGAGCGCCTCTATCTATCTGCTCCTCCATTGGCCTCTGCACACAACATGTTTGAGACTCACACCCATGGCTTGCACAAGACTCAGGCCCCTCACTTCATAGCTGGCCGTATGAGGCTCAGAGACAACACGGCTCACAGCCCAATGTACGGCCACCGCTGAGGGATGGAAGCCAGGCCTGTCCACCCACGCTGCCCACCTCCACCTGGTGGGGTGGGATCCTTCGTCTGATGCTCAGGGATCAGGTGTCTGTGAAAAGTATCCCGGAGAATCATCGGAAGCTCCGTTTCCAGTCTGGGCTAGGGTTCCAGAGATTGCCCTGAGCTCATTACTAGCACACGTATTGGATAAACTCCCTTCACCTCTCGCCTTTGCTGGGAGGTGGGGGGTCATCAGACCTCCCCAGTCACTAGGCCAGTATTTACTGCCGTCGTTTCAGCATCAGGCATGGAGATGGGGCTGGGGGACAAAGACCATCAGACGGACGCAGCTCTACCTTCAGGGAGTTTAGGGTCTGGGGCCAGACAGCCTCCTGTCTTGTCACAGTGTAATGATTCAATTACAGCTGTGACCAGGGTGGCAAAACGCTGCAAGAGGGGAGGCCAGCTATGGCCTCCTGCCCAGCCCCGGACACCCTCTCTGGCCCTCCATGGATGCACCTGCTTTTCGTAGGCCGGGAAGGGCTGAGAACAGCCCCTCAGACCAGGCAGAGGGTCTGAGAGGGGCGGCCTCACCCTTCTGTCAGCCAGAGTCAACTCACTGGAGGGAGCAAATGGTCTGGAAGTCAGGGGTGACTCCACCAGACCCCACACCAGAGCTGGCCTCGTCACTCTGTGATGGTGCCGACTGGTCCAGCCACCCCAGGCAGCCCCAAGCTGCACCCTCAGGAGAGGAGGAAAGGCCCCGTCGACCGCACTCAAATCACTCCTCTGGGCCTCCAGGGGTGCAGGCCGCTGGGCTTTTAGAAATGGAAAGATTCCCTCTACTCATTGCCACTTGTAGTTTTCTCGCTGAAACAGAAATTTGGAAATGCAGTGGCATGCTTCAGCCGTGGGGTGTGCTTGGTACACAAAAGCCAACACACCTGCTTCCACTCGGGGCTTGGGGGGCAGGCGGCACTGGGTTGGGGGGGGTGTGTCTGAATGGACGTTCAGAGAAAACCCATCCAGGGACAACGATGGGATGGGGAACAGCCCCATGGAGAGAGACCCCAGCAGCTTCCACCACGCCCCACAACGCCATGGCCACTGACGCCCGTCCCCCGGCTTCAAAGTCAGGGTAGGGAAACTGAGGCACAGAGAGGTGACGAAACTTGCCCAAATCCCTCACCCACCCTCCACCCTCACCCGGCTGATTCCAGTGGCGGGATTTAACCCCAGGCCCCCTGGTTCTGGGAGGCTGCTCACAACCTCCTCTCTTCAGAGGGGTCTCTGGTCTCTCAGGTGGAGGGGGCTCTGGGTGCCAGCTCTGGCCCCTGTGTGGCGGGGCTGGCCTAGAGGAGCTTCCGGGACAGCCTCTGCCCCAGACTGAGAGTCCTTGTATGCCAGGACAAATTTAGCAGCTCAAAGTGGGACGGTAAACACATGGTGCGGGTGCTGGCAAGGCTCCCCTTACCACTCGCGGAAGGCAGCGCTGGGTGTGGGGTCGTGTGGGCTGCCAGCCCTCCCTGGCCCCCAGCCCCAGTCCACCCAATTGTGTTCACGTCTGCGCCCACCGCGTTTGAAGGGCTGGGCGGAGATAGAGCCTCTCCAGTGGCCTCCAGGCCTTTGCAAACCCGGGTCACATCCTTTATCTCAGCGAGGTGCCCTGTCAGAGACTGGCATCTCCATCCCCACAGGCTGGTGGGAACAGTGAAGGCTGGCAGGACCCCATGGATCCCCGAGCCCAGCCCCAGCGCCTGTGCAGCCAGCCTTACTGGAGCAGAGGGCAGCAATCCTGCCAGGAAGCAGAGGTCCCCAGGGGCCACATAGAGACCCAGGTCCCCTGTCTGCACGCATGAGCCCCATGGGAACACACAAGCATGCACAAGCACAAAAGTGCGCGCACACACCACCCAGCAGAGCTCCCGGGCACACTTCCGTGCCTGAACAGCCACCCTCCCGCACTAACGTTTGTGCGTACGCATGTTGTTGTGTGTCATTGGGTCCATTCCACCTCATAGCCACCTTGTATGACAGAACAGAACTGCCCCATAGGGTTTCCTAGGCTGTCGTCTTATGGAAGCAGATTGCCAGGTCTTTTCTCCCATGGAACCGCTGGTGGGTTTGAACCGCTGACCCTGCCATTAGCAGCCAACTGCTTAATCATTGTACCACCAGGGCTCCTTTCAACAGCTTTAGTAGGCATGATGATATCACTAACTGGAAACAGTGAGACTTAAAATAAGCTTATAACCTGTATTTTGCTTGAAGTCTTTAAGATTTAAAAGATTCTTTTTCTCCTAATAGAACTCCAAGGTCATCCAGCAAGAATCATTATTATTATGAAATATTAAAATCGTTACTACTCTGAAAGCATTATTTTCATTGGATGATCTTGGAGCTCTTGGGGCACACGTGTGTAGGCGTGTAGATAGGAACACGGGTCCGCCCAGTAACAGAGGCGCTCACGAATGGCCACGTGCACACACAGGTCTGAGTGGTGGCTCCATCCACTCAGGACGAAGCCTGTGAGCGTCCACTTAACCCTCACAGCGAGCGGGTGAGCTTGGCTCTGAGGCTTCACGACTCTCAGATGTGAGGACGAGGCTCACCAGGGGCAGTAAATGAGAGATCCGGGGTTCCCACCAGAGTGGGTGCCCCCAGTGACCTCGGTGCCATGGCCCACAGGCAGACACTCGAGTGTGCACGGGACCACATCCATGTACAGAGGATGAACAGTCGTGTTCCACGGCGCCATGCAAGCACATGTGTGCATAGGATTGAGCACACCCCAGCCTGTGCACACCACAGCTATGAGGTGCAGGGGGTGCACATACGGGTGTGTACACCAACAACCTCACACACGTGTGCCCCATCCACGGTGACACTGGAGCAGAACAGCTCCTACCTCCCCCACTTCCCCCACCGCAGCCATCCAGCTCCTGCCAGGAAGTGGGTGAAGACAGAGGCCGCCCAGCCCCCTCCCGTCCCCAAAGCAGTGGCATGGCTCTCCTTCCTGCCATCTGCATTCGCTGATGGATGGCTTTGCCCGATGACTCAGCGCCATCAGCCAGTCTATGAAATGCCGCTCACTCTGCAGAGGGGTGACCCCAGCTCTTCCATCAAAGGATGGGCTCAGGCGGCAAATTGGCAGTCTTTGGGGGCTGATGAAGGGTGAGGGACTGCTGGCGCCGGGGGTCTCCAGCCCAGAACCCTGGGCAGCCTCCCCCGTAATGACAACCCCCAAGCCCCAGATGCTCTAACAGGGAACAAGGGAGCCCCTGGGGCAACCCCAACCCAATAGGGGGCCCCGAGAGGGTCAAGAGAGTCCAGAGCAGGCCTGGCATGGGAACCATATTCTCCAACCCAAATGTACACCTTTCAACATTTATCCCACGTCTTGCCTGGTACAGAGACAGTGCTTACAGTTGGGTGGGCAACCAGCATCCTATAAATGATAGGGGCAGTAACGGTGCTGGATCTGTTGGGCACCTGCACTTAGCCAGGCCCTACCGGCAGGACAGCAGACATCTGGGCCTGGCTCCCTGAGCTTGAATCCTGGCTTGGCCACTTCGGGCTGAGCAGCCATGGGCAAGTGGCTTCTCCTCCCTGTGCCTCAGTTTCCACATTGGGTCCTCATGAGGCTTGACTGAAGTAGTATTTGTAAAGTACCTAGAGTCATGTCTGGCCGAGGGGAGGGCTCCAAGCAGGCTTGTCACATAGTCCAGCCTCATGGCAGCCCTGGGAGCTGACCTTCTTCACCACCCATTCTCCAGATGAGGAAACTGAGACCCGGGATTGCCCAAGGCCTTGCTGCTGGCAGAAGAAAGAGCTGGGATCCAGACCTAGGCCAATGGTCTCCGAAGCTCAGGAGGTTAGTACTTACACACAGGGACATGAATTTACCCAGAAGGAAACGTAGCCCCAGGAGCCCACAGTAACTCCAGAATATTGGACTTTCATCGGTTCCTGGGAAAATCTTTCTAAAATCGAAGCCATTCCAGAAAAACCCGAGGGGTATGTTTGCTCTAAAAAAGAGGTAGTCCCCTCTTTTTTTAATCAGGATTTTGCCATTGGAGCAGGACTTGGCCATTGACCTGTCCCTGCTCCCCTGAGGCCCCAGCCACCAGCCCCCCCACCTCTCCAGGGCCAGCCCTCTGCAGGTCCACCAGACAGACCTCCCCATTCCCACTGTCTCCCTAAGGTCCTAGTGGCCCCTTTCTCCGCAGGAGAATCCCCGTTTGTGTCTCCCCCACCCGCAACGGGCAGAGGGTGAGGGGAGCGCCCCTGGCTTTGTGGTGCGGGGGTGGGGAGGCTCGACCTCATTAGTCCCCAGGGCTGCACCCCTCCCCCACTCAGCCTGGAGCCCAGGTGTGTGACTGTCACCAAGATAAAAGAGACATAATTAAGTTCCAATCAGCAGAGTGATTTGTTATCATAATGTAATCTTCTCCTCCAGCTCCTTGGTCCCAGAGATCTGTCTCCGTCAGGCCTGCGGGTGGGGGTCCCCGCCGGCCAGGGCACCAAGCCTCTCTGCCGCCCCCGCCCAGCTGTTTGAGGAGCGACGGGAGGTGACATCCATCCACCTGCCCCCGGCAGGCCACACACATCCCTCCCCCAGCTCCAAGTCGCAAGGGTGATAATGAAGTCATTTTTCTAAGAAATGTCCACCTGGAAGACAGCCCCCTCCTCGGCTGTCAGCTAATCTAGCGGGGGCAGGCAGGCCCAGGGGGGCTCGGGAGAAGGCGGGAGGCACCCGGCCTAACGTCGGCCTAGCTGTGGGCTGCCATCTCGGGGTAATTTATGTGGGAGCTCCTGAGACCTGCCCTGTCCCACTGGATGCAAACACCCACCCTGCTGCTGTGGTCGGGAGGAAAAAGCCCGAAACAAACTGGCCTCATGAAGCCCAGCTGCCCTCTGGGTAGACGGTGGGCGGCCAGGGCGGTGGACAGTGGTGGCTGGGGTGGTGGCCGGCCAGGGAGGTGGATGGCCTTTGCACAGCGCAGCACCGGTCTTTCGCAATGGTCTCACAGACTTGAAAATCACAGTGGCACTACCATATCACCCGACAGTGCAGGGACTTCAGCCCGGAAGGCAGGACTCCAAACATTGTCCAGCCTCTGCAGCCTCACCCAGGCCCGGTCCCCTGGAACGGGGAACATCCGGGACCATCTGGACACTTCCTGTACTCTCCTCTGTTTTCACACACTTGCTTATTCGCACACCTTTGTTCAGTCCATCAGAGCTCAGAGCCTCAGTTGGGAGTTGGGGACCCACTCAGGCCAGGGCCTCAGCTCAGCTTCAGGAACAGGGGGCCTCGGCTCAGCGCCTAAGGTCAGGGGACCCAGCTCACTCCTGGGTCTGGGTTCAGCGCCCAGGGTCGGGGGGTTCCTCTCACACCAGGGCCTCTGCTCACTGGCTGCACTACCTGGATCACTCGGCCTCTAGGGCCTTGGTTTCCTCATCTGTGACAGGAGCATGGAGAGGGCCCTTGTACCTATGGTCCCTGTCGTGGCACCTGGTGCAGAAAGAGGGCTCATTATCGCCGGTATTACACATAGAAGGGGCTGGAAAGGAATAATAGAGGCAGTCCCACATTACTACTTTCGTACAACCTGTAGTTACGAGCCAACCCACGTAACGCCTATTGTATTAAGAATTCCAGGTACATACAGTGGTTCCTAATAACCTGGTGCTGCTTTGCATTGCACATCAATTTGTCAGTTTCCTGGGAAACTTGTGCTGGCCTGATCCCTGGCTTCCATTCCTCGGCCCTGCTCGCCCCCCAGACCCCTGACCCTGGGGTCGTCGGTCCTGGCCCCTGACCTTCAGCCCTGCTTGGCCCCTCCCCTCTGCCCCTGTCCCTCCATCCCACCACCCCTCGGCTGGGCTGACCCTTTATCCCACAGCCCTTCTCCTCAGGCTATGGCAGCTCAGGGTGTAAGGAGGGACCCTGCGGGGCGGTCTTTGGTGGGCCCCTGTCTTCCTTTCCCATCCTTTCACCAGGCCAGGAAAGGGGAGGGGGCAGAGCAGGGACAGCTGCTGCTGCAGGGCCTGGGGCCCCAAGGCCAGGCTGGGGGAGAGAGTGTTTCTCTAGCGTTTTTCACAGATAGAAAGGAACTCTGTACACTATATACTAAGACACATGTTTGACTAACTGACTTCAGATATGAACTGTCGCTAACTGTTCTGACTTACATACAAATTCACCTTATAGACAGATTTAGGAGTGAAACTCATTGATAATCTGGGCAGTGCCTGTAACCCAAAGGGTAGCAGAGCTCCTGGGGGCGGGGAGGCCACTCGGACAGTGTGTTTACATCTTTCTGCTTTTCTGTGGCTTCCACATTTGCTAAAATGGGTCTGTTGACTTTCAGGAGGAAAAATCCAGGGCGGTGTGTGGCCGGGAGCTTGGCAGGCCAAGGCGGCGTGCAGGCAGCCACGGCGGGCCTGGGAGGACCCCGTCCTGGGTGGCGGGCAGGCGGCAGCTCCAGCCCAGAGTGTGTCTGTGGTAGGGCCGTGCCCTGTGCCCTGCACCCTGCTGGCGCTCAGCAGCGCACAGAGGGCATGGCTGCCCCACACCACGGGTTCACACGACCGCAGTAAAAGGGCCCACTCTGCACTGTGCAGTTCCCACCCTTCCTAAAAAAGGTAGGCCTGTGACTCTGCATTCCACGGAGGAGGGGCCCAAGCCTCCAAGAGGCTGAGTAACTGCCCAAAACCACACAACTCCAAGAGGCAGAGCTGAGCTCAGAGTCACGAGGGTTGGCTGCAAAGCTGGTCACTGCTGCCTGGTGACTGCATTTTAAATAACAGCTAACAACTGAGATGGCAGAGTCCACCTCCTGTGCCAGCCGCAATCCACCATTCCTGGCTGAGTCGGAGAGCTAGTCCTGGTCAATTAGCCATGTCTGCCATGATAAGCATGGGTCTGGTTGATTAGTCTTGTCTGCCATGAGAGCAGGAGGGGCCTGCTCAATTAGTTATGTCTGCCACAGACACAGCAGAGGCCATCTTCTCTATTAGTCACATCCGTCATGGGTGCAGCAGGGGCCCAGTCCATTAGTTATGTCTGCCAAGGTGCAGCAGGGGTCTGCTCAATTAGTCTTGTCTGCCACAGGTGCAGCAGGGGCCAGGGGTGGAGGGCCTGGATTTGCAGTGCCCAGTTCTACATGCGAGATTCCATCCCCATAAGGCCAGCGTTGTGCAGGTCCTCCTGCTGATGTGAGGCAAGGGTTTGGGGTCCAGGCTTCCTTAGCCCTTTCTAGGCTCCGTGACCCATCCTACCACTCGTCAGCCAGCCAGCTATTCATTTGTCTGCCCATCTGACCAGCTCTATATGAGGCCTGTGCAGGACAACGGCAGGAGGCAAAGCAAGGACCCAGCCATGGTCCACCTCCAGGGTGCTGGCAGCACATACCCCAGAGCTCTGGGGGAATCACAGAAGACACTGGACTCTGTGGCACCCACAAGCACCAAAAGGGTCTATGTAATGGCGGTGGGGTGGCACAGGTTGAGTATGCCTTCTGGGGGCAGAGACAGCAGATGGAAGCATGGATCATGTGGTGGTCGAAGATGAGGGCACGCTTCTCAGGAAAGGAACCAAGGGACCGGAGTGGGCACAGGAAGTGGACAGCAGGGAAGGGGTCCCTGGGAAGGTGTTGGTCACAAGGACCAGCCTCCAGTCAGGCAGACCTGGCCAAATCCAGTTCCCTCCTGCTACCTCTGTATTGTTCTTGAGCCTCAGGAGCCTCAGTTTCTTCACTTGTGAAGGGGGATGCTGGTTACACTGAGGAGCGTGTGTGCAAAGTGCTGGGCGTGCAGGGCACAGCAGAAAGCCTGAGCTCTGCAGAGGACACACTCTTCTGAAGGTGGCAGCCCTTACCCCCAACACAGGCTCAGCCCAGGCAGCCGCCAGCTTCTCCTCCTCAGGGCCGTCCCGTGGCTCCTGGCTGCGTCAGAGAATGTGTCGGGGAAGTGCCAAAGCTCTTGCAAGAGGGAAATAACGTGATCGGGAGGGAAGAAGCCGCTTATGCCAAGATGGTTATAACAACGCTATTCATGACAGCAGAGAGCTGGAACCCTCCCAGGCACCCAACAATGGGAGCAGAGAGCCAGGGGCTGGGAGCACAGCTGGGGGACCTCATCAGCACACAGCGCTTGGCAGAGATGATGGGGGTGGGGGGGTGTCCAACCATGGCATCCCGGCTGCTGTGGCACATGGGGGATGTTCGCTCTGGGTCTCCCATGTCCCAGGCCCCTTGGTCTTGCCCACACCAACTCTGGCTCTACAGAGGGATGCCACCCTACAGCATAGGGCCAGGCGAAAGCTTTGGAGTCCAACCACTGGTGACTGCACCCCAGCCTGGTGGCATGTGGACTGCACCCCAGCCTGTTGGCATGTGGTCTCATGAGTCTCCACAGGGCGGCCAGAGTTCTGACACTAAACGGGAGTCCAGAGGGCCTGGCCAGGCTGGCAGGCGGCACGCAGGGAGGGGACGGACGGTGTGGTGGAGGGGCTCCTGGGGGCCCTGGAACCAGACAGCCTTGCGCCCTCCTGGCGAGACGCCCTGCTTTCCTGGAAACAGGCCTACCCTTCCCTTCTCCTCACACCCCCGCTGGCCCCCGAGCGGGACTCCTGAGTGCGTTGGGCAACAGTTGCCCACAGACCTTTGGCACGCTTCTCCAGGCCGGCGCCAGAGGGGCAGGGGCGGGCGAGTGGGAGGCTGCTGGGGAGGAGCCCAATCCCCCCAGCATAGCCTGAGGCCCCAGGCACCACCAGGGGCCTGGCTGGCCGGTGAACAGCCGGTGGGGAGAGTTGGGGTCTGTTGGGTGTGAGAAGCCTGGCGCCACCCTGCCGGCCAGAGCAAGACCAATGTGGTTTCCACTCAGCCTCCCTCCCCAGAGTGCTTCCTGGGAGGCTCGGCCCTGGGGCCCATTGTTGGGGGTGGGTGCCTTGGGAGGCACCAGCAGATCCCCCAGAGAACCGGCCTGGAGCAATCCAGCCCCCAGCGAGCTGGGCTCCACGCCCTGCCCCCACAGACTAGGGACCTCCACAGAAGGGAGGAGTGGGTTTGCACTTGGAGAGAGACTTCGCCAAGACTCGGAGTTGCTCCAGGACTTGATGCCTTATAAAGCCCTTTCTTGGCCAACGTTTTATTTGCTTCCCACTCATCACCGCCATTTTGCAAATTTTACCAATAAAGAAACCAACCTGGTCTCAGAGAGTTCTGACAGAGGACAGGGCAAAGCCAGGATTTGAACCCAGGCCTCGCTGGACCCTTGCTCCCTTCTACTGAGCCACAGCACCGCCGCCCTGAGGCTCCCCGGATTACTCCCCCACAAGGGAGGACAGCTCCAGCCCTCCACTCCGCATCCCTGTGCCCACCTTGCCACCCTTCCCCTCATCCCAAGCCCTGGGACTCCCCAGCTCTTCTCCCCTGGCAGCCTGGGCTCTGGCCTGGATATGGTGGGCCCGGGCTCCACCGCACCCAGGAGCTCCTCCGGAACCCAGAACAGCTGAGCACGTCCAAACCATTTTCTCATCTGAGTTATAATTTTCCTTCATTTCCTCTTCAAAACACACTAATTAAACAGACATTGTTGTGACAGCCCATTGAAATTCAACAAGGCAGCCACTTTCTAAAGAATGTCCCCATTTCTCTAGAGGCAATTGTGTGCATTGTATGGGCTCCGCACACGTGCACATATGTACACAAACACGTGCACACCACGCGGCGGGCACCCAGGCTCACCTGAATGGCGAGTTTTCAGTCCAGCACCACTGGGTTGAATTTTTTATTTTTCCCCGATGTTTGCAAGCCAGGGAGCTGGGCTGCTGATAGAAAGAGGAAGTGGCCTGTACTTTTCTGCACTTGGGCCCTTGGGAGTGAGGGCTTCAGCGGAGGCAGAGGGGGCCGAAGAGTGCTGCGGGGGTAGGCTCTCGTGGGCTCCCTGTGCATAGGGGACATGCAGCCCCTGCCCAGGTCCCCCGCCTTGGCACTGACTGCCCTCTCTTGCCGGGGATCCGTTGCTCTGCCTGCGCCTCTGATCTCCAGCTGGCCCCTGCCCAAGCTTCAGGCGCAACTCCACCACAAAGGGCTGCCCCCCAGGTCTGTCCGTCTCAGCCCTGTTTGGCTGCCTGGGGGCCATGCATTCAGAGCTAACCCCCTCCCACTCGGCCCATGCTCACAGTGGCCTATGTACCCCCAGGCAACCACCTCAGGAAGCTGCCCGAGGCACTGTCCACCCCCAGCTGGTGCATAGCTCTGTGTTCTGCCATCTCCCTCCCAGATCCCGGACCTCCTTGTGGGGAAAGAAGTCAGAGATTGTGAGTTTGAAGGACCCCGGATCAGTGTCGCTGGCACCCCAAGTCTCCATATGTCCTAGCTGTCCTGCACCAGGTGGCCCCAGCTGCCCGCACTCAACTTAGAGGTCCGCCACTGCCCAATCACGGCCACCCAACAGTGTTCCCACCTTCACCTGCCGGGCTCCGAGCAGAAGGCTAGGAAGCACCTGGAGGCCATCCAGGAAGTACCCACTGGTGATAGCCTGGGGTCTCTCACCAGCTGGGCCGCAGGGGCTCCATGGACGCAAATGGGACAGTGGCCACCTGCACCTTGTGGGAGTGTCTCGAGGGCTGAGGTTGCCAGCTGAGTGAGCTGCAGACAAGTGACATGTGGCTGTGTGGGTGCCCAGTCTGGGGCCGGGGAACTAAGGAAGCCGCCCCAGTCACACAGAACAGTGGAGGACGAGGGTTTGTGCTGGAGGCAGAGAAGCTCTCCTGGAGGAAGCACGTCTGAGCTGAGAGCTGAACGATGGTGAGATCTCCCTGGGAGAAGGATGCGTGAGTTTGTGTGTGAGCATGCAGGTGTACGAAAATGTATATGAGTGTTGTAATTATAGAAGTGTGTGTGAGAGTTTCTGTGTGAGTGTGTACGGGTCTTAGAGAGTAAGGGAGTGAATGTGTGTGGGTGTGTGCGTGTGAGTGACTGTGTGGCGTGTGTATTGGGTATGAGTGTATTGAGCGTATTTGGGTGTGAGTGTGTACACGGGTGTGTATGTGAGCGTGAGTCTGTGTGTGAGTGCATGTGCATGAGCGTGTGCACCTGAGTGTGGACATCCATGTGTACGTAAGAGTCTACATGAGTATGAGTGTGTGTATAAATATGTGCGTATACATGAATATGTGTGTGAGTCTACATGAGTGAGTGTGAGTGTGAGTGTGTGCATGACTGTTGTATATTCATGAGTATGTATGTGAGTGTGAGTTTGCATATGAGTGTGTGTGTACATGACTGAGCATGTGAGTGTGTACAAGCATGGGTATGTGTATACGCAAGTGTGTGAGAGTGTGTACATGGATGTGTGTGCATGAGTATGTATGTGAGTGTGAGTGCACATGAGGATAAGTCTGAGTGTGTACATGAATATATGTGTGTATATGAGAATGCGTGTGAGTCTGTAAATGAACAAGTGTATGCATGAGCGTACATGAGAACATGTGTGCACGTGAGTATATATGTGAGTGTGAGTCTGTATGAGTGTGTGAGTGAGTGTGTACATAAGTATATGTATATACATGAGTTTGTGTGAGCCTGTACTTGAGTCAGTGTGTGTGCATGACCGTACGTGAGAATATATGTGAGTGTGAGTCTGTATATGAGAGTGTGAGTATGTGAGCATTGTATGAGTGAGAATATGCACAAGTGTGTACATGAGTGTGTGTACATGAGTGTGTACATGAGTGGGTCTATACATTAGTGAGTGTGTACATGAATGTGCACATGACCGTGTGTGAGTGTGTGCATGAGTGTGTACATGACTGTGAATGAGCCTGTATATGACCGTGTGTACATGAGTGTGCACATGACTTAAGTATACATGAGTGTGCACATGAGTGGGTGTGAGTGTGTACACAACAGTGTGTAAATGAGTGTGTGCATAACTATGTGTGTGGGCATGAGTGTGTACATGACTATGTATGTGAATGTAAGTCTGTATATGATGTGTGTACATGAGTGTGAGTGTGTACATGAGTGTACACATGACTATTTGTGCGAGAGTGTGTACATGAGTGTGTTTGTGCAAAACAGTATGGAGCAGGTGTTCCAGGTGGAGGGAACAGAATGTGCAAAGCCCTGTTGGCAGATTGAGCCTGGCCTGGTTCCGGAAATGGAAGGAGACCGGTGGGCAGGAGGTGAGCCAGTGGGGTGGGTGCAGGGACTGGGTTTACTGACTCTGGGGCCCTGAGTCTCCCCCTCCGCTCCCTTCCCACAGCTGTGAAGGGGAAGCTGCAGGAAGATGGTCCATGTTGTCTGGTCACTGTTATCCTCCCTAAGCAAGGAGAAGTGACCCAGGAGTACCAGGTCAGGCCAAGATTCAGAGACCAGTGACTCAGCCTTTAAGGACACCCATGACCACCCATCCCTCGGCTTTCCTTGCCCTCCCCCTCTGTCTCCCTGAAGGTGAGGTACCCCACCCACCGGCCCTGCCCATGGCACCTGTTGGGCAGGAACCCCAGGATCATTCCACTGCCCCCGTGGAGAATGAACAGGAGGATCATGTCTGCCCCACCTCTTCCTCACTAGACCCCTCTGCACCCAGAAGGGGCAGATCTGGAAATGCCCCTGGAAGGGGGGTGGTCAGATCCATGCCTGCTCCGCCCCTGTGGCATAGTTATCCCTGGGAAGGGAAGGAGTGGCTGAGACAGCATCGGTCATCTTCCTGTGCTCCCCTGGGCTTACTGCAAGGTGTGCCCCACTAACTCCTTGGCACCTTGAATCTGAGGAAGGCCTCACAGGCTTAGCTGCTGCCATCCACCAGTCACCGAAACCAAGGCACTCGGTGGTTAATGGGAGGTACCCTGGTTATTGGGCTATACGGCAAGGAAATCCACGGGGACTTGGGTCTCCAGATTCCATCTTCTACTCATCAGCTGTTTCTGGATCTCGGCGGGAATGGATTTTCTGAACTTTTTTTATACCTAGGGAGAAATAGAGTCAAACGTCCTGCGTGTGTGTGTGTGTGTGTGAGTGTGTATGAGTGTGAGTGTCCGGGTGACCACAGGGAGCTGGGTGGGGGGAGCAGAGACCCTGGGGACAAACTCCACAGTCACAGCTTCCCTGGGTCCTGGCTGGTGCTGAGTCTTAGACCAGGAATCCCAGTGAGCCCAGAGAGACCAGGTCTGGGGAGACTCCTTCACGAGGAGACCACAACTAAAACCGGGCAAAGGATCTGAATAGTTGTTTCTCCCAGGAAGATATAGAAAAGGTCAACGAGCACATGAAAAGATTCTCAGCATCCTTAGCCATCAGGGAAATGTAAATCAAAAGCACACTCGGAGACCACTTTGCCACCCAAGTGTGGGTGAGGACGTGGAGAGGTCGGAACCTCATACACTGCTGGTGGGAGTGTAAAACGGTGCAGCTGCTGTGGGAGAGTCTGGCAGTTCCTCAAAAGCTGAAACATAGAGTCACCCTGTTGTCGTTAGGTGCCGTAGAGTCGGTTCTGACTCCTAGCGACCCTGTGTACAGCAGAACGAAACACTGCCCGGTCCTGCGCCGTCCTCACAATTGTTATGCTTGAGCCCATTGTTGCAGTCGCTGTGTCAATCCATCTTGCTGAGGGTCTTCCTCTCTTTCGCTGACCCTCTACTTTACCAAGCACGATGCCCTTCTCCAGGGACTGATAGCATGTCCAAACTACATGAGACAAAGTCTCACCATCCTTGCTTCTAAGGAACATTCTGACTGTACTTCTTCCAAGACAGATCTGTTCGGTCTTCTGGCAGTCCATGGTATCTTCCGTATTCTTTGCCAACACCATAATTCAAAGGCGTCGATTCTTCTTTGGTCTTCCTTATTCGTTGCCCAGCTTTCGCATGCACACGAAGCGATTAAAAATACCATGGCTTGGGTCAGGTGCACTGTAGTCCTCAAAGTGACATCTTGAGAGGGGTTTTTTGCAGCAGATTTGCCCGATGCAATATGTCTGCTTGGTTTCTCGGCTGCTTCTTCCATGGGCTTTGATTGTGGATCCAAGTGAAATGAAATTCTCGACAACTTCCTTCTTTTCTCCGCTTATCATGATGTTGCTTATTGGTCCAGTTGTGAGGACTTTTGTTTGCTTTATGTGGAGGCGTAGTCCATACTGAGGGCTGTAGTTACTGTAAAACTCAGCAATTCCACTTCTAAGTACACGCCCAAGAGAAACGAAGCCTATGTCCACACAAAAAGTTGTACGCAGACATCCAGAGCGGCACTATTTACAACAGCCAAAAAATGGAAACAACACAAATGTTCATCAAGCCGTGATGAGCAGAGAAATAAAATGTGCACATCCACACGATGGGACATTGTTCCGAACAAAGAGGAAGGGAACGCCGACACACGCCACAACACAGATGGACCTGGGAAGCATCAAGTGAAGGGAAGGAAGCCAGTCGCGGAAGACCGCAAGCTGTGTGGTTCCACCCCTAAGAAATATCCAGAACAGGCACAGCCATGGAGACAGAAAGACTAGTGGCTCCTTGGCCTGGGGCGGGGGCCGGATGGGGCAATGGGGAGCGACTGTACCTGGGCATGGGGGTTCTCTGCGGGGGACAAAAAAGCTCTAAAATTATTCAATTGTGGTAATGTTGCACACCTGTCAACTGACCAAAAAACACTGAATTGTACACTTTAAACGGATAAATTGCATGGTATGTGAATTATATCTAATAAAACTATTAAGATATTACAAAATGCCAGTGGAGATCAAACCTTCTTCCTGGGGACAGCTGAGAACCAGGGCAGCCCCCTGAGTTAAACGGTGATTCAGTCAGTGTTGATTAAGTGCCTGCTGTGTCCCGGGCACGAGTACCCACAACCAACGGAAAAACGGTAATGTCGACAGAGATATGGGCAGTGCTTGGGGTTGGGAACATGGAGGGGTGCTGCCAGGAAGGCTTCCTGGAGGAGGTGACATGGGTAAGCTGAGGGACAGGTGGGGCATTCCTGGTAGAAGAAGAGCAGATGGAGCAAACCTGGGTGCTCCAGGAGCCGAGAGCTCAGCCTGGCTGGAACTGGAGGCTGAGTGTGTGTGTGTGCGCGTGCGCGTGTGGTGAGCGTATACGTGTATATGTGAGTGTGTATATGTGTGAGTGTATGTGTGAGTGTATATGTTTGCATGGTGTGTGAGTGTGGGCATGTGTGTATGAGAGTTGTGTGTGTGAGTATGTGTACATGTGGGTGGGTATGTATGTGAGAGTGTGAGTGTGTGTATAGGTGGTGGATACGTGTGTGAGAGTGTGTATGAGTGTGTGTGCACGAGTGTATATGTGTGTATGGTGTGTGAGTATGTGCGTGAGTGTGAGTGAGAGAGAGGTCTGGTTGCAAGTGGCAAGTCGGCAGGCCCGAGGGCCATGATAAGGTGTCAGCAATCCATCCTGAGGTACCGGGGAGCCACAGAGTGTGGCAGGGTCAGATGGGTGACTTAGGTCCCTGGGGCTGCTGGGTGGGGCCACCACGGTGATTCAGGGCAGAGCGGGGAGTCCTGGCAAGGCCAAGGCACTGGGGCAATCTGAGAAGTACATGGGAGACGAACATGCCAGCTCTTGGTGTGTGGCCACAAAACCTGCAAGTCCAGAGGCAGGGCAGTGCCTGCAGACCGCAACACATGGGTCCCTGTTGTGGCCATATTAGAGGGCGTGAAGGCTGGACACGCTACCCAAGGCCACATGGTCATCATGGGTTGCTGGGGAAGCAGCGAGTCAGGCCAGGTCCCCAGCATGGTCTGACAGCCGTGCGGGTTCAGGATGCATGAGCTGTCCCTGCTCCGCAGAGAAGCAGGGTCCCTGTTCACCTGGAATGAGTTCCAGAACCAGGCCAGCTCCCCTGTGGGCCTGGGGGATGGTCAGGATGCCCTCTGAGGTGCCCCTCCCCCAGTCCCCAGTGGACCCCATGCAGGGTCCTCCAAGCCAGTGTACTTGCAGGAGAGCCTGGACTAGCTGCCTCTGCCACCAGCAGCCCTGCCTGGAGGAAACCAGTCAGGACTGACACTGGTATGACCACTGGGCCTCTGTGGGTCTGCTGGGTCCCCCAGCCCCACCTGCCCTGGCCCACCTGTACCACCATCTGGCTCTTAACAGAAGGCAGCCTCAGGGAGGGGTGCACCCCTACATTGTCCCCATCCTGGGGTCTACCCAGCAACCTCTCAGTCACCAGTGACCCCTCCAAATGTTGTAGATGCTAGCCAGGTATAGGTGAGGTCTCTAGCCCATCTGGGGGCTGTATCCCCAGCTAGCCCCTGGGAGTAGCCAAGGAAAAAGAGAGGGAGGGAGGGAGGGAAGGAGGGAGGGTTGAGAGAGAAGTAAGAGCAAGAGGGAGGGAGGAGGAGAGGGAAGGGGAGGGAGGAGGAGGAGGGAGGAGGAGGGGGAGGGAAATGGGAGGGAGACAGCGCTGCCACCAGCCTTGCCGTCCTTCTTAGCACCACTTAGCCCAACTGTTAAGAAGATTCTGAGGCAATTAGGCTCAGGGGAAGCCATAAATCTCAATAACCATCAGCCCAAGTTTTCTTCTCTCCCTGAAACAACAGATACTGTTTCATTGGTTGTGGCCCCAGAATCCCAGGGTTTTCTGATAAAAAACCACTTCTTCAAAACATCAAGCCCAGACTCCTCTCATCTTTCAAGCCACTCAAGGGTCAGGTTTCCCGAGGGATGCCCAGGAGGCCTGTTTCTGTTGCCATCCTTACAGGGCCATGGGCAGAACAGGGTTCTGGGTGGTGAGGTCAATACTGAGGCTGTGGTCAGAGGTCATTTCACATCCTCCTTCAACCTGACACGACTCTTCTGAGGGGCAGCCAGCTAATCTCTGCTTGGTTACCACCAGTTTGGGGGTGCTCACTACCTCCCAAAGCTGGGTCATCTTGGGATACTCTTCTGAAAGGAAGTACTGTGGGTGCTGATTTCAGATCTGCTCCCCTCACTGCACTCCCACCGACCTGGCACCGCTCTCAGGGACACACAGAGTCCTATTCTCCACGGCCAGACTGGGAGCGAGTGTGGTCACCCCTGGAAATGAGGACCCACAGGTTTATCTAGGGTCCACTTGCAGAAGCGGGAAGGGAACACCCGCCTCGCGTTTCGGTGGTTTTTAAGGTGAGCGTGTTCTGTGTTTAGACAGAAGAGGGTTTGAGGGCAGAATGAGAGCAGGAGCCTGGAGTTCACAGAGCGAGGAGGAGCAGCCACACGTGAGAGACCTCTGACCAGGATCGACTCGCCACTCAGACATGCATGGCGAGTCAGCAGCACAGGTCCAAGGCAGCTGAACTTAGCCCCTATCGGATGGACCCCTCTAGCCTGGTGCAGCCTCAGGAGGCCCAGGACACTGGTGCTCTGAGGCCTGGGTGCTGGACGACCCCGGGCATTCAGTGTCCTGCACTGTCTTACCCAACCCTGGTCTGTGAGGTGGGGGGAACACTGAGATCCACTCACCTACCATCCATCCACCCAACCGCCCAACCACCCATCCACCCACCCACCCACGTACCCATCTACCCACCCATCCTCCCACCCACCTACCCATCCACCCATCCATCCACCCACCCACCCTCCCCATCCATTTGCCCATTCAGAACTCACTCAGCACCCACCGCGTGTCTTACTGTCCTCTTCTCCCAGAGGGTACAAATGCACCGCCCTGGTGCTTGCCGTTGAGGACAAACACAGACACAAAAATGGCCAGGGTACAGGGCATTCCCCATGGGTAGGACCTAACCCACAGGACGGTTCATGGGGTTTCGCCATGAGTGTGCTTTCCCTCACCACCTCATGAGGGGCTTCCTGTCGAGCCCTGTCCAGCCTGTCCCAGGTGCCCCCTGGATGCACTCCGTGCTTCCTACCCCCGACTTCTGCAAGTTCTAGAAGCAATGCCCTTCCTTCTTGTGAGAACATCCACATTCTGCCTGCCCTCAAGGCCCAGCTCAAAGATAATGCCTCCTGCGTGTTTCCGTGGAAGCTCTTCATACCACGTCCAGTCTGTCATTGTCTGTCCTCGTCTAGACTGGGGATTCTGCTCACTGTGGAATCCCGCCACAAAGCCGACACAAGGGCTGATGCAGTATTAGGCTTTCAAGAAGTGTTTGTTAAATGAATGAATGAATGGACCAACAAATGACCAGCACTCCCTTCTGTGACCTACCCACCAAGGCCCTCAGTCCTTGGCCGTTTGTCCCTCTAGGCTGGGGACTTGCTGCCTCTCCTGCCATTCCTCCCCTCTGTGAGGGCCAGACCTGTGCCTGCCTTGAGGACAACTCTCCCACCCCTGTCCCAGGCCCGCCAGGTCCCACACCCTCCTCTCCACACTGCCCAGGCCAGTCCCCGGGGGTCCTGGGGAAGAGAGCCTTCACTAAACCCTACCCATGGGCCCCTCCCCAGAGGCTCCCACTACCCTTCCCCCAGGAATTTGGGAGTTTCTTCAAGGACTGGTCCATTCCTGGGGCCCACTATAGCCCCCCAAGGGGACAGAGCTCCTGGTTTGTCACCTTTCAACAACGCTCACTGGGAAGAGAACCCCCAGCCAAGACCAAGGGCCACAACCTTGACCGTGTGCCCTGGGCTCCAGTTAATGTTTGACTCCGTGAGCTGTTTCATCTGCTAATGACACAACATTCAGGGCGCAAATAAGCCGTTCAAAGGGGCCGACTGGACCCCAGCTAAGGCCAAGCTGCCACGTTCCCTCTGGCCATGGGGACCTCAGCTCGCTAGTTCTAGAGAGGCAAAGTCGCCAGAGCGCCTTCCTGATTTATGGCTCTCAGAGGTGGCAGGGGGGTGGGGGGTACAGTGGGGGCTTTCCCAGAAAGCCCACCCAAGGTCAACCCTGCCCACCCGCACCCCACCAACGCTCAGCTCTCTGGTGAGGCAGGAGTGTTGGGGGCCGAGGCCCACGCCACCCTTCCTCAATCCCACTCTTCTCTGAAATACACCCCCCACCCTGCTCAGGCGTTCGTCCTGGCCACACACTCTGGTCCAGGTCTTGCCTCCCCCTCCATGAGGGCCAGTTGCGGGACAGGGTCCAGGGCCTTCAGGGTCACACCTGACCACAGGTTGCCCCTTGGCAGGGATGGGGCGGTGTCTACGTGAGGGCCCTGTCCTTCCAGCACTCAAGCGCCTGGGCACCCCCAACCTGGCCTCTTAGTCCACACCCTGCAGCCCCCAGTCAGGGTAGGGGAGCTTCGGTAGGTGCGATGCAGACCCAGAGGGAGATCCCAGGCTAAATCTGTCTCGGCTACCCAGAACGGGCTGAGAAGTATCAAGCCACCCACAGTGTTGGGTGCTGAAGTCTGCCCCCACACAAGGGCTGGAGTTGGGCTCCTGACCAATGGGGAAAACAGGATGAAGCTGAAGATGTGTGCCGGGCAGCACCGAGCCTCCAGCGCCCTCTCGGCCCCCAGGGCACTGGGTGTGGGGTTTCCTGGGCCTCAAGCTACAATGTGGGGCAGCCCAGGGTTCACCCTCCCTACTGGTCCTCCTAGCGCTCTAGAAGCTCCTCTCAGACCTCATCTCCTGCCCACTCACTGCTGCTGACTCAGCGCCCGCTCAGCGGAGGGTCCGAAACCCCACCACCGGAGCCTGCCCTGTTCAAGGCAGTTAATCAGTTGCTGTCCCTGCTGCCGCCCGGGCAGGACCAGGCTCAGCGGTTGGGCAGCCCCAAAGCCAGCTCCAGCCCCTGTGGGCCAGCACAGGGCCTCGGTGGTCCAGCCCCTCAGGCAGCGCAGGCTCTGCTTCTGTGAGTGGGCAAGGCTATGGGAGCTAGCCAGAGGGCATCAGGTGGAGGCCCTGCCAGAGCCCAGGACAAGCCCCAGGCAGTGACAGCTCTGCTTTCTAGGTGCTGGACAGGAGCCCCTGGGAGCATGGTGACCATCTCTGGGTCCTCCAAGAGCCCAGCACACAGCAGGGACTGCGCTGAGCACATGAGTCAGCGCCTCCTGGCACAGCCCACCCACACTGCTGTACCCTGCCCAGTATGGGACGGGCCCCCAGGACTGTCCCCTCAACCTCAGCCACCCCTGCCAGGGGCGCTGCCAGCGGCTGTCGTCCATTCTCTCCAGATTCAGAGACAGTGCTGAGTTCCCCTGAAGAGCCTGGACTCCGGGCTCAGAAGATGTGAATTAAAACCCCCATCCCAAAGCTTTACGAAAAGTGTGCCCTGGGCCAGGCCGCTGGGCCTCTCTGAGCCTGGGTTCTTCGTCTATAAAATGGAGATCATCCTAACTCTAACAGAATTCTAATGTGTTCAGAGACCTGCCTGAGTGACGCAGAAGCCCAGCCTGGCACAGAGTAAGCGGCAAGTGTGAGGCATCACTGCTGGTCGTACTAATTTTACTTCCATATTTTTAATTGTACCCTCTCCAGCCGCACAGATGAGCTGAGGCCCTGGGATGGCCAGAACCACCATCCTGGGCCTTCCAAAACGCCCTGTGGTTTTGACCTATGTTGAAAGAGAAGAGCAGATAAACATCCAGAGACAGTAAATAAATGAAGGGGAGTTGGAAAAGGCGAGCCACTTAACCTTTGATTCAATCAATTGGGCCTTATCTCCCACCCCATGTCTATCCTCAGTCTGTTTGCCCATGTCCAGGCATTGGACAGCCAGGTAAACACAGCCCAGGGGGCCAGCCTGCTGAGGGGCAGCTTGGGGAACAAGCCTGAGCAGAAGCTGGGCATGGGAATGCGGTGGGCTAGGAATGGGGACTGTGGCCCATGGGAGGACTGAGCCACCTCCAGGGAGGGCGAGGCATGGCTGGAAGCCTCCTTAGCCTCAGAGGTCCTCCTGGGGCTGTCTCCCCGGGGACCATGCCCCATGTACCCATTCCACAGATGGGAACACCAGGCCCAGAAACAGGAGCCTGGAACACAGTGGAAACACATCACCACCTATCAGGAGCAGAGCCAGGCTGGGAACTCAGGCCTCCAGACTGTGGGCATGGAACCCCAAGTCTTGAGGCCTGGGGGGGGGGTGGGGTGCCCTGCTGCTTTCTGTAGCCTTCACGTGACCCCACCTCACCCACAGTTCAGGCCCCAGGCTGTGGTCCAAACAACTGTGGAGAGAATGTTGGCTCAACTCTGCAGTGTTTTTGCTGTGGACTTCCTCTCTGCCAGACGCTGTGCCAGCTCTCTGGACACTTCCGGGCAACCGAGGCCCAGGCCTGCCCTCTGGCCACCAAGGTCTGCTGGGGCACAGGTGATTCTAACGTAGGGACAACTGATGTGGGTGCTGCAGAGGGTGGCCTTCTCCCCACCACACCCCCGACCCCACCAAGCTAGGGAAGCAGGCTGGTGTGAGGCCACATGGCACAAGGTGGCCCGGGAGGCAGTAGCCCAGCTGGAAAGATGCCTCAGTTCTCCCACCCTGCGCCTGCCAGGCCGGTATTTACAATAGGAGTCAGAGCTGACAGGCCCCCAGTCTGCAGCCCATGTGTCTGCTTGGTTAGTCGGGGCACTGCCACCAAGGTCACCACCCCACCCCGGAGACTGGCCCAACTCCTCCAATCACACACCAGGCTCCCGTCCAACAGGAGCCCCATGTTCCTGCCTGGCCTGCTCGGGGACCCCACCCCTGCCCAGCCTCAGTGGCCCTCTGGGAAACGAGAGTCCACGGTGTGTCCACTGGGAGGGGAACAGATTCAAGGCAGTGATGCGGGGGGGCCCTGAGCAAGGGGCTGACACCGGACACTCTCGGGAGGGGAACAGATTAAAGGCAGTGATGTGGGGGGGCCCTGAGCAAGGGGCTGACACCGGACACTCTCGTCAGTGATGTCACCTTCCTGAGTCCAAGCTTCCATGTCTTCAGACTCTGACCAAAGCCCTGGGCGGTCCCAGCAGAGATGCACCCCACAAAGGGCAGGCCGAGTTCAGCCTGGGCTGCCAGGCTTGGGGTGCTGGGCTTGGGGTACTGGGTGGGGATACTGGGTAGGGGCATGGTGTCCTCCTGCCCTGCAAACTCGGGGCTCCCTGGAAGCAGGGACCTGCCCTTGGTGCCTGCCCGTACCACCCCAGGGGCCAAACCCAACACCAGGAATGTACAGGCCCGACAGGGACAGTCCAGGCTCTCCTCCCCTGGCAGCAGCCCTTCCTAGTGGAGGAGGACTCGGGCTCCCTCCCACCACAGGGCTGCAAATGCTTGCAACCAATGAACCCAGGTATTCGGGACTGAAGCGGGAAATCAGGCCTTGGAGAAGCTCGAGCAGTGACGGAGCAGCTGCCAGCCGCCCAGGCCCCTTCATGGACCATCCCACCCAGCATGGGCCCGGCTGCTGGAGAGGCTGGCTCTCCAGGCTCCCTCCTGGCTTGCCTTCCTGGGAATGCGGCTCCACGCAGCACTGTGGAGCCACCTCTGCTAATCCTTAAAAACAATTCATCCCCAACTGCAAAGTGCAATAAAGAAAGGATAATCAGTATTAATATTAGTTATTGTTATTGATTTCAGCTTTAAAGAATTGATTTTCAGTCTGGGTCCCTTTTATGAGGCTCTTTGCAGAAGACACATTGATGCGGCCCACCACTATTTTTAGCAGCCAGCCCTCCTCTCTGGGCAGGGCCCGAAGAAATTACCCCAAAGGGAAGGAGGGATGGCGCATGGATGGTAGGTCAGCGGCCCGGGGGTGGGACGCTGTGAAAGGAACATCCCTGCACGTTTCTCCCAAGACGCTAGCATTGCATCTAGGGGTCTTGGTTCACCCAGGCAGCCAGATCCTAAAACACCACATCGTTTCCTGCTTAAAGCCTCCAGCGGCTCTGCCCCACCCTGGCCCCACGCCCGCCACCCCCTTCCTCTAGGATTCTAGAATGTCGGAGTTAGGAGACAATCTTAGAGACAAGTTAGAGATGATCTCATTCACCCCACTTTACAGATGGGGAAACTGACATCCAGGAAAGGGAAGTGACTTTTCTCAAGTCACTCGTTCCCGCTGTGGGGCTCTGGGCTGACCACACTGCCAAGGGCAGGAGCAAAGTGGGGTGGGAGGAAGAGACAGCACAGAGCTGGAGTCTTCCCGTGGAATCTTCTTACCTACAGGCAAGAGCACTGCCCTCTGGCCCAGGCCACCATTCTCCCACCAGATTGACTTCCTAGTGGAAGGAGGAAGAATTCTCTCACCCTTTCTCGCTGTGTCTCTCTCCCCAGAATCCACCACTTCCTGCTTCTAGTGACAGAATCTGCTATGCACCTGGTCATCCTTCAAGAAATGCCAAAACCTCAGATTTCTGGTTGCCCCCAGACAAAAACCTCTTGTGGATGACATAGGATGCCAGGATCCATTCGTTCATTCATTTATTCATTTCCTTAACCATTTATTCACTCATTGAAATGTGAACCAAATCACAGCAACGGAAACATCAAATGAAGGCCAAAAACATTACCAGACACACCCAGTCATTTTATAATGATTTTGCAGTAATAAAAGTTACGACCTTCAGGAAGCACAGAGCAGTATATGAACCTTTATGCTCCAAACAACATAAACACATGTCTTTGCTGCACCCCCACCACGCTGCCATTTACACTACGGATTCAGATGCCAGGAATTATCTCAGGGTGCCGGCATCTATCTCATTCCCACCTTCATTTCACTCTCGGGGGGCAGTCGGACTCCCAGCCCACACCAATCCAGCTTCTCTAGACTAACAGATGCTTTATTCTTTGATTCCGGGGCCCTTTGAGAATCTGATGAAACCCATGAGTGCTCCTCAGGAGTGCGTGTTATGTCCAGGGGCTTGTGGACCCTGTAGCTCACCCAAAGGCCTTTGGGATTCTCAGGACACAGGCTAGAACCCCCACTTACATCACCCAGGGTACAGCACAGAGGGGTTATGTGAGATTCCCAAAGTTGCACTGCTGGTAAGGGGCAAAGCTGGAATCCAGCCCCAACCCCATCTGGGCAGAGCCCAGGTCTTTCCTGAGCAAGAAGGAATGCCTCCCTCCTCAGCCCCCACATCTCGCAAAGATGGCCCTAGGCCTAGCGAACAGGGCGATTAGGGCCTTTCACCAGGAACCAAGCAGGCATTTGCAGGACAGCTGGCTATCCCTGAAGTCCAGCTTTCCCTCCTGCCAGCAGGGTTCGTTCAGAGCCACCTCTCCCCCTTCTGCCTCTTTGCCCTGTTTCCTAACCCATTTCTCAACCTGTCTCTGCCCCTCATGACCACAACCCTACGGAAGAGAAAGAAGCCAGTGACGGTGGCCAGCGGTTGTGTGTGGATTTCCTGAGATGACTCTGGCTGTTCTCTGTCTGCTGCCACATCTGGCCACATCAGAGCCATAAAAACAGAGCTACCTCCCCGAGGTACATGGGACCACCCTCCATGCCCATCGCTGTGTATTCCACCTGATGCCTCGCCCCTCCCACAGGCCTGGGGCAGGCAGCGAAATGACTTCACCTGCAACTCGGCCTCCAAATCCTCGGCTTCCTGAGTGACCAATAAGTCCCTCTCCAACTTCCTTAACGAGGCGCTAGTGGAGCCCCAAGCTTCCATCTTTCGCAGGCATCCCAGTCCCAACCAGGGGCCCATGCGTTACCTAGTGTCACTGCAGCCAAATTAGGGTGGCGAGGAGCTGGCACAGCTGATAATGGATGAAGAGGTCCAGGGGGTGGAGAGCCAGCCAGGGCTCTGCATGCACCTGGGAGGAGCCAGACAGGAGCAATTCCACAACGACTCAGGGGCGATAAATGGATCTTTAAATAATTATTATCTCCATCCCTCCTTAAAAGCTACACTGGGCAAAACGACTTTAAATATTGTTTTAGCCTATTACCAGCCTATAAATTAATCACTCACAGCACACAGAGGCGTCGTAACGAGTGTGATTTGGAGAGTGTGGAGGAGTAATTACACACTAGACACAAAACTCCTGCAGAAGGAGCGTATTTTACACTTAAATTATAATTAAGTTCAGAAAAATCCCTTCCGCCCAACGCACAAATATAATCTGCGTCAACCTCCCTGAGAGCTGCGAGGCTAATCCATTTATTTATTTGCTGCAGGAAGATGGCAAGCCAGGAGCCCGCTGCTGTTTGTTTGTGCTTTAATTGCAGAAGCCGGGAAAGACCGAGAATGTGGTCTCTGCTTCTACTCCTTCGTGCCCAGGTTCACGGTTCTTAGCCCTCAAAATCCAGAACAGAGATGTACAACGAGCCCCTGAGGCACAGGGTCTGGGAGCCAGGAGTCAAGGGGACATGGGTGGGCTCCCAATATCAGGACCAGCTGAAAGTCTGCCAGTGGGAGAGTCGGGAAACCCCAGTGAACCCGCTCCAGCCAGGGGTACTAACGAAGGGCAAACAGGGCTCCAGTTGAAGTCCTAGGGGATCTGGGGATGGTGCTTGGAATATGCTACCCAGAACCCAAAGAGGCCTACCACGCACTTTGCTTGGAGGTCCAAGATACAATCATCAGTCCTTTATTTGGAGGGGATGCGCCGACATGTCTCAGGCCACTTTGACCCCTAAAAGTTTCAATCACGTGATAGGCCCTGAATCTTCATACAGTTTTTCTCCCATCTCTGGAGAAACAGGAGCACATGAACCTTTCTGCTCCAATTAACATAGACTTCGTCTTTGCACACCCCCCACTGTGCACACGTTCACAATGTGGATTCGGATCCCAGGGATTATCTTAGGGGCAAAGTGCCCCTCTCACCCACAGAGGACTGCTTCACACTGTGAGAGCTGTAACTCTTCTTACTTCAAAGCCTCCGATATGCTTTGCACACCTGGGCATTTGGCTCAGTTACCACGATGTCATTGATGTAATGGACCAGCATGATGTTCTATGAAATAACCACGTGCTCTTGTTGTTGCTGTTGTTAGGTGCTGTCAAGTTGGTTCTGACTCATAGTGACCCTATGTACAACAGAAGGAAACACTGCCCGGTCCTGCACCATCTTCACAATTATTGTTATGCTTACCCCATTGTTGCAGCCACTATATGAATCCATCTCATCAAGGTCTTCGTCTTTTTCTCTGACCCTCTACTCTACCAAGCATGATGTCCTTCTCCAGAGACTGAGCCCTCCTGATAACATGTCCAGAGTATGTGAGATGAAGTTTTGCCATCATTGCTTCTAAGGAGCATTCTGCCTGTACTTCTTCCAAGATATATTTGTTCGTTCTTCTGGTTGTGGTTGTTGTTCTTGGGTGCCGTCGAGTTGGTTCCGACTCATAGGGACCCTATGCACAGCAGAATGAAACACTGCCCGGTCCTGCACCATCCTTACAATCGTTATTATGCTTGAGCTCATTGTTGCAGCCACTGTGTCAATCCACCTCATTGAGGGTCTTCCTCTTTTCCGCTGACCTTGTGCTCTGCCAAGCATGATGTCCTTCTCCAGGGACTGACCCCTCCTGGCAACATGTCCAAAGTACGTAAGACGCAGTCTCACCATCCTTGTTTCTAAGGAGCATTCTGGTTGTAATTCTTCCAAGACAGATTTGTTCATTCTTTTGGCAGTCCATGATATATTCAATATTCTTCGCCAACACCACGATTCAAAGGTGTCAACTCTTCTTCGGTCTCCCTTATTCATTGTCCAGCTTTCACATGCATATGATGCGAGTGAAAATACCATGGCTTGGGTCAGGAGCACCTTAGTCTTCTAGGTGCCATCTTTGCTCTTCAACACTTTAAAGAGGTCCTTTGCAGCAGATTTGCCCAGTGCAATGCGTCTTCTGATTTCTTGACTGCTGCTTCCATGGGTGTTGATTGTGGATCCAAGTAAAATGAAATCCTTGACAATTTCAATCTTTTCTCCGTGTATCGTGATGTTGCCTATTGGTCCTGTCGTGAGGATTTTTGTTTTCTTTATGTTGAGCTGCAATCCATGCTGAAGGCTGTGGTCTTTGATCTTCATTAGTAAGTGCTTCAAGTCCTCTTCACTTTCAGCAAGCGAGGTTGTGTTATCTGCATAATGCAGGTTGTTAAAGAGTCTTCCTCTAATCCTGGTGCCCCGTTCGTCTTCATATAGTCCAGCTTCTCGTATTATTTGTTCAGCATACAGATTAAGTAGGTATGGTGAAAGAATACAACCCTGATGCACACCTTTCCTGACTTTAAACCAACCAGTATCCCCTCGTTCTGTCTGAACAACTGCCTCTTGATCTATGTAAAGGTTCCTCATGAGCACAATTAAGTGTTCTGGAATTCCCATTCTTCGCAGTGTTATCCATAAATTGTTATGATCCACATAGTCAAATGCCTTTGCATAGTCAATAAACGCAGGTAAACATCCTTCCAGTATTCTCTGCTTTCAGCCAGGATCCATCTGACATCAGCAATGATATCTCTGGTTCCACGTCCTCTTCTGAAACCGGCATGAATTTCTGGCAGTTCCCTGTCGATACACTGCTGCAGCCGTTTTTGAATGATCTTCAGCAAAATTTTGCTTGCATGTGATATTAATGCTATTGTTCTATAATTTCCACATTCAGTTGGATCACCTTTCTTGGGAATAGGCATAAATATGGATCTCTTCCGGTCAGTTGGCCAGGAAGCTGTCTTCCATATTTCTTGGCATAGACGACTGAGCACCTCCAGTGCTGCATCTGTTTGTTGAAACATCTCAATTGGTATTCCATCAATTCCTGGAGCCTTGTTTTTCGCCAATGTCTTCAGAGCAGGTTGGACTTCTTCCTTCAGTACCATCGGTTCCTGATCATATGCCACCTCTTGGAATGGTTGAATATCGACTAATTCTTTTTGGTATAATTACCTGTGTATTCCTTCCATCTTCTTTTGTTGCTTCCTGCATCACTTAATATTTTCCCCGTGGAATCCTTCACTATTGCAACTCGAGGCTTGAATTTTTTCTTCAGTTCTTTCACCTTGATAAACGCCGAGGGTGTTCTTCTGTTTTGGTTTTCCGTCTCCAGCTCTTTGCACATGTCATTATAATACTTTGTCTTCTCGAGACGCCCTTTGAAATCTTCTGTTCAGTTCTTTTACTTCATCATTTCTTCCTTTTGCTTAATTTAGCTGCTTGACATTCAAGAGCAAGTTTCAGAGTCTCCTCTGACACCCACCTTGGTCTTTTCTTTCTTTCCTGTCTTTTCAGTGACCTCTTGCTTCTTCATGGATACTGTCCTTGATGTCATTCCACAACTCATCTGGTCTTCGGTCACCAGTGTTCAATGGGTCAAATCTATTCTTGAGATGGTCCCTAAATTCAGGTGGGATGTACTCAAGGTCATATTTTGGTCCTCGTGGACTTGCTCTGATTTTCTTCAGTTTCAGCTTGAACTTGCATATGAGCAATTGATGGTCTGTTTCACAGTCGGACCTTGGCCTTGTTCTGACTGATGATATTGAGCTTTTCCATCATCTCTTTCCACAGATGTAGTCAATTTGATTTCTGTGTGTTCCATCTGGCGAAGTCCATGTGTATAAAAAAAAAAATAGTAGCCGTTTATGTTGGTGAAAGAAGGTATTTGCAATGAAGAAGTCGTTGGTCTTGCAAAATTCTATCATTCGATCTCCGGCATTGTTTCTATCACCAAGGCCATATTTTCCAACTACTGATCCTTCTTCTTTGCTTCCAACTTTCACATTCCAGTCACCAGTAAATATCAGTGCATCTTGATTGCATGTTCGATCAATTTCAGACTGCAGCAGCTGATAAAAATCTTCTATTTCTTCATCTTTGGCCCTAGTGGTTGGTGCATAAATTGGAATAATAGTCGTATTAACTTGTCTTCCTTGTAGGCATATGGATATTATCCTATCACTGACAGCGTTGTACTTCAGGATAGGTCTTGAAATGTTCTTTTTGACGATGAATGCAACACCATTCCTCTTCGAGTTGTCATTCCCAGCATAGTAGACTATATGATTGTCCAATTCAAAAAGGCCAATACCAGTCCATTTCAGCTCACTAATGCCTAGGATATCAATGTTTATGTGTTCCATTTCATTTTTGACGATTTCCAATTTTCCTAGATTCATACTTTGTACATTCCAGGTTCCGATTATTAATGTATTAATGGATGTTTGCAGCTGTTTCTTCTCATTTTGAGTCATGCCACATCAGCAAATGAAGGTCCCGGAAGCTTTACTCCATCCACATCATTAAGGTCGACTCTACTTTGAGGAGGCAGCTCTTCCCCAGTCATCTTTTGAGTGCCTTCCAACCTGGGGGGCCCATCTTCCAGCACCATATCAGACAATGTTCGACTGCTATTCATAGGGTTTTCACTGGCTAATGCTTTTCAGAAGTAGACTGCCAGGTCCTTCTTCCTAGTCTGTCTGAGTCTGGAAGCTCAGCTGAAACCTGTCCTCCATGCGTGACCCTACTGTTATCTGAATACCGGTGGCATAGCTTCCAGCATCACAGCAACACACAAGCCCCCACAGTACGACAAACTGACAGACACATGGGGGGTTCTTCTGATAGACCATGGTATACTGAATAATCTTCTTAAACAGTATAATTTAAAGGCATCGCTTTTTATTCTGTCTTCTTTATTCATTGTTCAACTTTAACATGCACATTAGATGATTGAAAATACTATAGCTTGGGTCAGGCCCACCTTAGTCCTTAAAATGACATCTTTGCTTTTTAACACTTTAAAGAGATATTTTGGAGCAGATTTGCCTGATGCAATTTGTCCTTTGATTTCTCGACTGCTGCTGTCTTGGGTGTTGATTGTGGATCCAAGTAAAGTGAAATCATTGACAACTTCAATCTTTTCTCCGTTTATCATGATGTTGCTTGTTGGTTCAGTTGTGAGAATTTTGTTTTCTTTATGTTGAGGTGTAGTCCATAAAGAAGGCTGCCGTCTTTGACCTTCATCAGTAAGTGCTTCAAATCCTCTTCACTTTCAGCAAGGAAGGTTGTGTCATCTGCATAAGGCAGGGTGTTAATGAGTCTTCCTGCAATCCTGATGCCCTGTTCTTCATATGGTCCTGCTTCTTGGATTATTTGCTCAGCATACAGATTGAATACATACAGTGAAAGGGTACAACCCTGACACACACCTTTCCTGACTTTTAACCATGCAGTATCCCCTTGTTCTGTTCGAACAACTGCCTCTTGAACTATGTACAGGTTTCTCATGAGCACAATTAAGTGTTCTGCAATTCTTATTTTCCGCAATATAATCCATAATTTGTTACAATCCACATAGCCGAATGCCTTTGCATAGTCAATAAAACACGGGGAAACATCTTTCTGGTATTCTCTGCTTTCACCTGTGATCTGTCTGACATCCATGTCCTCTTCTGAATGTGGCTGGAATTTCTGACAGTCCCCTGTTGACATACTGCTGCAGACGATTTTGAATGATTTTCAGCAAACTTTTACTTGCACGTGGTATTGATATTGTTCGATAATTTTCGCAGTCAGTTGGATCACCTTTCTCAGGAATAGGCATAAATACGGATCTCTTCTAGTCAGTTGGCCAGGAAGCTGTCTTCCAAATTTCTTGGCATAGACAAGTGAGCACTTCCAGTGCTGCATCCATTTTTTGAAACATCTCAATTGATATTCCATCAATTCCTGGAGCCTTGTTTTTTGCCAACGCCTTCAGTGCAGCTTGGACTTTTTCTTTCCATACCATCGTTTCCTGTTCATATGCTACCTCCTGAAATTGTTGAACGTTGACCAATTCTTTTTGGCATAGTGACTCTGTGTATCCCTTCCATCTTCTTTTGATGCTTCCCGCGTCATTTCATATTTTTCCCATAGAATCCTTCAGTATTGCATCTCGAAGCTTGGATTTTTTTCTTCAGTTCTTTCAGCTTGAGAAATGTCGAGCGTGTTCTTCCCTTTTGGTTTTCAATCTCCAGGTCTTTCTTCAGCTCTTTTACTTCATCATGTCTTCCTTTTGCTTTAGCTGCTCGATGTTCAAGAGCAAGTTTCAGAGTCTCTTCTGACATCTATTTTGGTCTTTTCTTTCCTGTCTTTTTAATGACCTCTTCCTTTCTTCATGTATAATGTCCTTGATGTCATTCGAAAACCCATCTGGTCTTTGATCATTAGTGTTCAATGGGTCAGATCTAATCTTGAGATGGTCTCTAAATTCTGATGGATCACACTCAATGTCATCTTTTGGCTCTTGTGGACTTGTTATAATTTTGTTCAGCTTCAGTTTGAACTTGCATCTGAGCAATTGATGATCTCTTCCACAGTCGGCCCCTGCCTTGTTCTGACTGATGATATTGAGCTTTTCCGTGGTCTCTTTCCACAGATGTAGTGGAGTTGATTCCCTTGTGTTCCATCTGACAAATTCACACCCTATTTGGATGATATTACAGAAGAGAGTGAGAGAATTAACATAGCTCTGTGGGAAAGAACCTAAATGTATCCTGTTGTCCATCCCATGGTAAATACAAACTGCTTTAAACTTTTCTTCCAAGTGGAGATAGAAAAGAACACATTCACCAGCCAGGTATCAAGTACCTGCAGCTGCGTTAATCTGCTCTAGCAAATACACCACATCTGGCCCAGCAGCTGCAACTGGAGCAATTTCTTGGTTGAGTTTATAGTATCCCACTCTCATCCTCCAGTATTCATCTGGGTTTGGAGAGGCCAGACTGGTGCATTACATGTGACTGTGATGGAGACTAGTAACTCTACCTCCTTTAGGCCTTTAAAGATGGTACAAATCTCTGCGATTCTGCCTTAGCCCACCCATGATGCAATCATTTTTATTTACCATTTTGGTGCAGGGATACGGCAGTTTCAGAAGCTTACATTTGGCCTTCCCCACAATGTTACCTCTTACTCTACAGATCAAAGATATCAATATGGAAGTTTGGCCAACTACCAAATATGTCCATTTCAATGATTTATCCAAGGACCAGGGAAATGACCACCAGCCAGGTCTATGAGCCAGTGGATCCAGTGAGGACTCCATTTATTACTTGGCCCCTTATGCCCCACTCTAATGAGAGGACAGAGATTATTATTACTGTAGTTGGTGTTGTTTGTCTGTTTAGTGACTTTTTCACACTAATTCTGTAAAGTCTGTATTCTTTGTCACCTGTGGCCTCTGAGGTCTCCATGGTCAGCTAACTATTAGAAAGAGATTTCCTTAAACACCTGGAATGAAAAAATCTTCCAGTCTTTGCAGAGCAGCTCTGAGTGTGTGTATTGTGTTGCAGCACGCTTCAACACTCAGCCAGGCAGTTTAAAACTCTGCCTTAGCCTTCAATTCCTGCTTCTTTAGAGTTTTAAAGTCAGCAGGATGTGAGTATCTAGGCCCTTCTTGGATCTCTCCTGAGCATGCATACAGCCGTGAGCATACACTTGGCCTACCAGACACCCAGGAATATGGTGGAGATTTTCAAAGCCATTATGCACATTTCATTCCTCAGTCTTTCCTCCCAAGCTGTTTGGTTAGTCTGTTGTTTACCCCAACTGTTGTCTATTGCCTGAGGCAGCAGCAACTTAAGACATTACCTTGTAAATGTTTTCCACAAACGCTGTAGGCCAGTTCTGAGTTAAAAACCCTTGGTTGTGGAGTCATTTCTGACTCATAGCAACCCTATAGGACAGAGTAGAACTGTCTTATAGGGTATCCAAGGCTGTAATCTTTACAGAAGCAGATTGTCCCATCTTTTCTCCTGCAGAGCAGCTGGTAGGTTTGAGCCACCAACCTATCAGTTAGCAGTCAAGCACTTTTAACCACTTCTCCACGAGGACTCCATAGTTCTCAGTTAAGTGAAGTAAAGATAAACCTTTTGAGCTGGTCTTCTAGGGTGCCACCAGACAGGTCAGAACAAATAATTTATTAAAATTATTTGAGAATGAGGCCCAATCTACTCTCTTTGGTACTGGGAGTGTGAGCTATTATTTTCACAGCTACTGCTGAACTAGGGAGTAGAGGACTGGACTGGAGTAAGATTAAACACCAAAAGTTCACTGTTCTTACCAAGAATCAGTCATTTTTTTTTCAGATAAGCATTTCCTGGGTCGCTGCCAGACTTCAGTTAACTCCCAGAGCTCTATTTTTTGAGTTTCTAAGAAAAGTTTATTCTGACAGTTTTTGCCCATTTTTTTTCATTGCTTTTGTGGAGGGGCAAAATTTGGAGCTCCTTATGCCACCATGTTCACTTACATCATTCAACACTTAATCTTAAACTGGTGAGGAATCACCCTCAGCCCTTCATTGGCTTTTCTCCTATCCACTGATAGTGCCCAGCAATAGCCGGCCAATTCTGTGGCCCTCGTAATTATTGCTCTCAGTTGCTGTCGAGTTTGGCGCCAACTCATGGCAATCCCATGTACAACAGAACACCATCAATGATTGGTCCTGCCATTTTTACAATCGTTGGTATGCTCAAGTCTGTTGTTGTAGCCATTGTGTACTTTGAGTGCCTTCCAGCCCAGGGGGCTCAGCTTCCAGCACTGTATTGGACAATGTTCTGTTGTGATCCATAGAGTTTTCATTGGCTAATTTTCAGAAGTGGTCACTAGGCCTTTCTTTCTAGTCTGTCTTGGTTTGGAAGCTCCACTGAAACCTGCCCACCATGGGTGACCCTGATGGTATTTGAAATACCAATGGCATAGCTTCCAGCATCATAGCAACACAAAAGCCACCACAATACGACAAAATGACAGACAGGTGGAGGATAATTACTAAACCAACAAAAAACCTGTCACCATCGAGTCAATCCTGACTCCTAGTGACCTTATAGGAAAGAGTAGAACTGATCCATAGGGTTTCCAAGGCTGTAAATCTTTACGGAAGCAGACTGCCACATCTTTCTCCCTTGGTATAGCTACTGGATTGGAACCGCTGACCTTTTGGTTAGCAGCTGAGCACTTAATCACTGTACCACCAGGGCTCCTTGGATAATTACTATTCCCCCCAAAATTTCAAACTCTTGACTTGTTGCACCTGATGGAGCAGTCCCTCCCAAAGGTCTGCAAGTGGGAGAGTCAGGGAGCCCCCGTGCACCGGTGACAGCAAGAGATGTGAATGAAAGGCATCATGGACTTGGGAGTATCCCATCCCAGTTCCCCACCAGAAAACATTTTAACTACTGCACCACCATCACATGCCGGGGTCTTTCACTACTTCAGCTACCACCAGCTGCAAAATCAACTTTAGAATTCCATACTCAGGCCACTTCCAGTACGAACTGTCTTTAGTCAGGGTCCCCAGAAAACAGGCTCTGAGATGGAAATTTGTATACAGGAGGCTTACAGGGTAGAACTCTTGGGGACAACACCTGTGAAGGAGTTGGGATGCAGGACTGCGCAGAGGGAAGAGTCAGTGAAGCCTCAGTAGATGTCACGGGAGCTCTGGGGCTGGGGCAATCCTCAGAGCTACCCCCAATTAGGGCAGTTAGGGGCAGGTCTCTGTACTCCCACACGGACCAGTCACTGAACACAGGCTTGAACTTGGATAAAGACTCCCCTCAGCTGAGGACATTTCCTGGAGAAGTACTCGGCTATGAGCATCAACAGCCAACACTGCAAACTGCTGGAAAACAAGTCCCTGGGTCTCAAGTCAGAGCTTGGGCAGTGCAGCACAGCATTCATTTCAAATATTTAGATAATCGATGCTCTGCCTCTTTTTCTGTTTGATGTGTGTATTTAAGGCTAAGAAAAGTACAGCTTTAGCTGCACCCCATAAGTTTTGATATGTCAGTTTGAGGACTAAGGTGCACTTGACCCAAGCCATGGTATTTTCAATTGCCTCATATGCATGCGAAAGCTGGACAACGAATAAGGAAGATTAAAGAAGAATTGAAACCTTTGCACTACGATGTTGGTGAAGAATATTGACTATACCATGGACTACTGCCAGAACAACGAACAAAACTGTCTTGGAAGAAGCACAGTCAGAATGCTCCTTAGAAGCAAGAACGGCAAGACTTTGTCTCACATACTTTGGACATGTTATCAGGAGGGATCAGTCCCTGGAGAAGGACATCATTCTTGCTAAAGTAGAGAGTCAGCGAAAAAAAGGAAGACCCTCTATGAGATGGACTGACACGGTGGTTGCCAAGATGGGCTCGAGCATAGCAATGATTGTGAGAAAGGTGCAGGACCGGGCAGTGTTTCGTTCTGTTGTACATAGGGTCGCTGTGGGTCAGAACCAACTCAGCAGCACCCAACAACAACATATTTCAGGCATGTCTCTGTATGCAGCATGTAATGGTTTACTTTAAAACTCATTTTGATAGTTTTTGCTTTTAATTGGAATGTTTAGTCCATCTACATTTACTTGTATATTTGGACTTGTATCTACTGTTTACCTTTCTTCCTATGTTTGTTCCACCTGGTTTATATCATGTTTTCTCTATTTCCTTTATGCTTTAGGACTCATCACGTGTTTTTCTACTATTTAGTTTTTCCTCTATTAGCTTGTTAGTCATACAGGTTTTCAGAACACTTTTAGTGGTTATCCTAGTGATTATAACACACATCCTTGACTTATTACCATAATGCCAACAACTAAACAATCTGAAGTTTAAGAAGTCCAAGCTGCACTGAAGGTATTGGCAAAAAACAAGGCTCCAGGAATTCACGGATTACCAAATTGAGATGTTTCAACAAATGACTGCAGTGCTGGAAATGCTCACTCATCTATGCCAGGAAATTTGGAAGACAGCTACCTGGCCAACCGACTGGCAGAGATCCATGTTTATGCTCATTCCCAAGAAAGTTGATCCAAACGAATGCAAAAATTATCAAACAATATCATATGCGAGCAAAATTTTGCTGAAGGTCATTCAAAAGGGGCTGCAGCAGTATATTGACAGGGAAATGCTAGAAATTCAAGCGGGGTTCAGAAGAGAATGTGGAACCAGGGGCATCGTTGCTAATGTCAGATGGATCCTGGCTGAAAGCAGAGAATACCAGAAACATGTTTACCTGTGTCTTACTGGCTATGCAAAGGCATTCAACTGTGTGGATCATAACAAATTAGGGATAATATTATGGAGAATGGTAGTTCCGGAACACTTAATTGTACTCATGAAGACTCTGTACATGGATCAAGAGACAGTCGTTCAAACAGAACAAGGGGATACTGCACGGTTTAAAGTCAGGAAAGGTGCATGTCAGGGTTGTATCCTTTTACCATACCTATTCAATCTGTATGCTAGCAAATCTAAGAAGCTGGACCATATGAAGAAGAATAGGGCATCAGCGTTGGAGGAAGACTCATTAACAACCTGCGTTATGCAGATGACATGACCTTAGTTGCTGAAAGTGAAGAGGCCTTGAAGCACTTACTGATGAAGATCAAAGACCACAGCCTTCAGTGTGGATTACACCTCAACATAAAGAAAACAAAAATTCTCACAACTTGTCCAGTAAGCAACATCATGATAAACAGAGAAAATATTGAGGTTGTCAAGGATTTTATTTTGCTTGGATCCATAAACAACACCCATGGAAGCAGCAGCCAAGAAATCAAAAACATGTTGCATTGGGCCAATCAGCTGCAAAAGACCTCTTTAAAGTGTTGAAAACCAAAGACGTCACGTTGAGGGCTAAGGTACACCTGACCCAAGCCATGGTGTTTTCAATTGCCTCATATGCATGCAAAAGCTGGACAGTGACTAAGGAAGATCAAAGAAGAAGTGACGCCTTTGAATTGTGGTGTTGGAGAAGAATATTGAATATACCATGGACTGTCTTCAAAGAAGTACAACCAGAATGCTCTGTAGAAGCAAGGATGGTGAGCCTACATCTCACATACTCTGGACATACTTTCAGGAGGGATCAGTCCCTGGAGAAGGACATGATGCTTGGTAAAGTAGAATGTCAGCAAAAAAGAGGAAGACCCTGAACAAGACAGATTGACACGGTGGCTGCAACAATGGGCTCGAGTGTAGTAACAATTGTGAGGATGGCGCAGGACTGGGCAGTGTTTTGTTCTGTTGCTCATAGGGTCGCTATGAGTCAGAACTGACTAGGTGGTACCTAACAACAACCAACAATCTGTGGGTCTGTTTCTATTCTCTGTTTTTCTTCTTGGTCCAATTTTTGGTATGCCTGGTGATTTTGATTGAATGTTGGACGTTACATAGGAAAAATTGTAGAGGGTCTGGATAATGTCGTGTCCCTCCAGAAAGGTTTCACCCTTTCTTCTGCCATGCAGATACAGTGGGAGAAGATTACCTTAGTCCAATGAAAGATTGTGCTGACTGCAGGCTGAATTACATTTGTAAGGCTTAATTATATCTTTGGTACCCATTGTCTCCTAGTGAGTAACCTCCCAGGGATCTCAGCTAAGAGCCTAGAGTGTTTTCTATGACTTCTTATAAGCTCCACTTTTTGCCTCCTCAGCATTGTGAAACTTCTGAGACTTCAGTGGTTTTCTTCTATGCTTCTGAGCTTCCTGCTCTGCGCAATTTAATTTACCAAATGCCTAAAATGAAACACTTCTGAGCATCAGCCTCGCTTATCTGCCCCTCTCTTCTTTCCAGAATCTTTGACCCTCGATTTTTGGCTTCCCTGATAAACTCAAACTCCAGTTTCGTCTCCATGAAGCTGCCAGGATCTCTGCTGGCTTCTGTGCCTCTTAGTCACAATCCTCTCCCTGGTCTAGCATCATGGAAACCCTGGTGGTGTAGTGGTTAAGTGCTATAGCTGCTAACCAAAGGGTGGCAGTTCAAATCCACCAGGCGCTCCTTGGAAACTCTATGGGCCAGTTCTACTCTGTCCTATAGGGTCACAATGAGTCAGAATTGACTCAACGGCACTGGGTTGGGTTTGGTTTGGTTTTGGTCTTGCATCAGGAGTTGGCGGATTCCTCAAAGGAGAAGCAGGCAGCAGATGTCAGCTCATCTCTCTGCACTTCTCCTTCTTGTGAGATCTCAGCCCCTTGAGTCCTGATTGACTCAACTGCTCTCCAGTGTCTTCAAAGAGCATTTCAGTATTTTACATAGTTTTTCTACCTGCTGATCTGCAGGAAGCCACTCCATCACAGACAGAAACAATAGTCATTGAGTGATATTTTCAATACTGCCCATATGTTCAGCACTATATAGTCTAAATAGAACCCTGGTGGTGCAGTGGTCAAAACACCCACCTGTTAACTGAAAGGTCAGCCATTCAAACCCACCAGCTGCTCCATGGAAGAAAGTTGTGGTGGTCTGCTTCTGTAAAGATTACAGCCTTGGAAACCCTATAGGGCAGTTCTACTCTGTCCTATAGGGTCATTGTGAGTCAGAATCAACTCAACAGCAACAGTTTAGTTTTTGGTTTTTTTGCCCCCATTAATCCATTAATCTTGAAGACATCACAGAGAAGAGGATGCCAGCAAAATTAGTGCATAGAGCTGAGGCTAGCCCAGGCAGCCAACTTCTGTGTCTCTAATGACAGCAATAATAGCAGTAATAACAGCTATGGCTTGCACATCACCCAATACCTGCTAGGTTCTTTATACATTTTTTATTTATTCCTCACAGCTAGTCTAGGAGGTGGCTATGCTGCCAGGTGTGGGGCCTGGGGCACAGCTGAGAAATGACACTGTAGGGATTTGAACCTGGACATGTCTTAATCCCCCATAGGGCCACTATGACTTGGAGCCGACTAGATGATACCTAACAACAGGAACGTGTCTTAATCCCGGAGCCACTGTGTCCTACTGGCTCATTGTAGGGAATGTTCTCACTCCTCCCTCCTCTCCCTGTTTGGCCTTTCAGCTCTTCCAGCACCTTTTGGATGAGTTTCCCATAGTAAATTCTCTCCAGCTCCCTGGTGGACTCTGGTGACAACTAGGTGCTCTCTAAGACCCCTCAATGCTAATATTCTCACCTGAGATCTCCTGGTACATTTGCAGCAGAGCAAAGATTAGAACCCAGGCCTCCCAACTCCCAGGCTGGGCACACTCTCCTCCCATGCTGCCTCTCACTTCCCCTGGCTGGACCGATGCTTCCTTGGCCCTAAAAGAGGAGCCTAATACTTGCCTACCATACAGCTGGGGCATCCAATGCCCTTGGAGATGTGACATTTGAAAGCACTCAGGACAGTCAGGAGCAGTGTGAGAATGGAGGCATGCTGAGTCTCAAACTGACTTCTCAAGGTGGGTGCTGCTTTTCCCTCACAGACAGGCATGCCTCCTCTCTCTCCTCACGATTATCCTCCAGAGAGCACTCAGGCAGCAATTCTAGAAGAACAAAGGTGCCCTTGATGGGTTTCAAGGTTCTTCCAAAGAACAGAAATTCCACAGGAAATGGATTTCTGAAACCCGCCTCCTCCAGAGAGGGGCAGGGAAAGGGAGGATACCTCTGCAAGAGAGCTGGGCCTGGAGAGGCTGCCCCTTTAAAAAAAAAAAAAAAAAAACTGTCTTAAGCTGACTCAAAACTCTCCCTGCCAAAGGAACTACCTTTCCTGACTTTAACGAAAATGTATGCTCCTTGTGAAAACTATAAATAAATAATACCTAAAAGACTTCCAAGCAGGGACTCCCACAGAAACCTGTACACCAGTATTCATTGCACCACAATTCACAATTGCCGAAAGGTAAGAAACAGCCCAGCTGCCCATCAACAGACGAATGAATAGGCATAACCTGGTACATCTGCACAATGGAACACTACTCAGATGTAAAGACAGATGAAGTTCTGACCCATAGTACACGTGGGTGAACCTCGAAAACATGATAGTGAATGAAATAAGTCATACACAAAAGAACAAATATTGTATGGTCCTATTTATATGAAATGTCCAGAATAGGCAAATGCATAGAGACAAAAGTAGATTAGTGGTTAACAGGGGCTGGCGGGGTGGTGGTGAAAGGGGGAATGATAACATAAAGAAAAATGAAAACAAGCGTGTTTATATATATAAACTTCAGCAAGACGTAAGTGTGTGACTTGTAGAGTGAAAGGCTCCCAGGGGCCCAGCCTGCACAGGGCCGTGTTAACACACTGACATGTTGCCCACCAGGTGCTTCATTCCATCTGCCATGTTGTTCCTGCAGTCCACCTTTGCACAAAACACTCTTACAGCCATCCTTGCACGACAACTGGGGCATCAGGAATTGTGTAAGAACCTGAGCTTTTGAGTTGGCAAGACCCGGCTGTGATTCCCAGACCTGCCACCAGCACTGTGACTTTGCATGTCTGTCAGATGGTCGAGAGGGCTCAATTAGCTGATGGATATAAGACACTAAGTCCTGAGCATGGCTCAGTCACATGTCAAGGTCACAGCTGACATTCAAATTCAAATCTGGCTTGTGCTTAACTTCAGCCCTCCCTGGCTGAACCCAGCAAGCACAGAAGAATGAGCCCAGCAAGCCTGGGGTGCATACGAGGGCAGGGTATCTTGACCTGAATCTGGTGGGGGCTGCTTGTCCCTTTTCCCACTGGGAAGTATTGGGCTGGGGCGGGGAACCTATCACAAATGCTCAGGGCTTCTCAGTGGTGTTGCTCAGAAAACGGGCTTTTATAGGCTTGTATTCACTCAGCAGTCAAATGAAATGGGGGAAACCATGGGTTACCCAATGTCTTAGTCATCTAGTGATGCTAGAACAGAAACACCACAAGTGGATGGCTTCAACAAACAGAAATTTATTTCCCACAGTTTAGGGGACTAGAAGTCTGAGTTCAGAATGCTGGCTCTAGGAGAAGGCCTGCTACTCTGTCAGCTCTGGGGGAAGGTTATTGTCTTTCAGCCTCTACTTCCTAGTTCCTTGGAGATCTCCATGGGTCTTAGCATCTATCGTACCCCATCTCTCTCTCTCTGCTCCCTTGTTTGCTCTCCTTTTACATCTCAAAAGAGATTGATTCAAGATATACCCTATACTAATCCTGCCTAATTAACATAACATCCCATTCCTAAATGGGATTATAACCACAGGCATAAAAAACCAAAAAACCAAACTCAGTGCCAACGAGTCGAATAGAGGTAAGGATTTACAACACGTATTTTGGAGGAACACAATTCAATTCATAACATTCTACCCTTTGGCCCACAAATTTCATGTTCTTGCCACATGCAAAAAGCATTCAGCCCATCGCATCATCCCAAAAATCTTAAATCTGAGGTGGGGCCAAGAATGCAGATTAGTCAGATGCTTCCAGTAGTCCCTCTTACAACAAAGACCCAAAAAGACAAGTGAATCGATTATATATGACAATCTAGAAGCAGTGAACATCAAAGGCAAGTTGAGGAATCAGACTGAGTGGCAGGGGAAGGTAGAAACAGTTCAGAAGCAGCAAGGCGTTGCCAGATCTGACCTGGTGGGAACTGGCACCCTGCAGGCTGGATTGGCTGATGAGCGCAATGAGGCAAGCAGTGGCATTCTGGACTCATTTTCCACATCCGGAGAGACCGAGTGGCGGAAAATCTGCAAACTCTCCAGAAACAGCAAAAAGCAGCCCTCAATCAGTAAAAGATAAGTACATGCATCTGACTTACCATGTGGATCAAAAAACACCCTGTTTGGGAAGAACCGCTCTCCCTGCTCCCTCCCTGTTTTGTGCCAGGTCCTGGGCCACCATCAGTGATTGCCAATTACCACTTCCCCTGAGCTGGAAGTAGGGTCCGTCAAACACCCTGATCCATTCCCCTGGCCTGGACGGGGAGACAAATTAACAAACAGGAAAAAATAATCTGCTAGCTCACCTAAGCCAGAAACTCAGGGCAGATATAGCTCCTTTGCCTAGGCACAAGCTTAAGGAGTCCGTGGACTTTGAATGACTTTCACCCCTGAATAGACCTGTGTGGGCCCATTTCAATGGCATAGGCTCTCATTAGCACAGTACAACAGGGTGGATACCTGAAGCCTAACTTCACTGCATCAGCTATATGGTGGAGTGGCAGGTATGTGACATTTGACACCACTCTGCCCATTAAGCAAGGTCCTCACCTACTCACATCAGGGGCCTGAGGACTGGTGGCTCCACCCATGCCCCTAGCCACCTTCGGAAAGGGTCAAAGGACAAGTGATGCCTCCCAGTCATTGTGCCAACAGCATTGGGTGCCCGTAGCCCAGCTGTAAAACCCACCCCCCTACACGTTGTAGGGAACAGGGACATGCTTTCCTCCCAGACACTCAGGGGCAGCCATCAACTCCCTGCCTTGTGCAACACATGACCCCCTACTACAGCCAGATACTTGTCCCTACTCCAATCACCCCTGCCCATCTAGTACTGTAGGTGAGAACCTGCACCACACACTTGGTGACCAACTATCTGGACACCTGAGCTGAATCCATACAAGAAAAGTAAATAGACTCCTGTGCTCACATAAACATACCTAGTAACAAATCTAACCAGCTGGTGACAGGACATTAGAGCTTCAAAAGCACAAATAATTAAACTGGCTCACCCTAGTTGGGCATATCAAAACAAAACAAGAAGCCAGGACACGGTAAGCAAACATAAAATAAATAAATATAATAACTTATTGATGGCTCAAAGACAACAGTCAATATCAAATCACATAAAGAGGCAGGCCATGATGGCTTCAGTAAGCTCCCAAAACAAAGAATCAAGAAATCTTCCAGAGGAAGAGAACTTCCTGGAATTACCAGAGGTAGAATACAAAAGAATAATATACAGAACTCTTCAAGAGATCAGGCAAACCCTAGAGCAAGCCAAGGAACACACAGACAAAGCAATAGAGGAACTTAAGAAGATCATGGAAGAACACAATGACAAATTTATCAGGCTCCAAGAATCCATAGACAGCAAACAGAATCAGAAGATTAACAATAAAATTTCAGAATTAGACAACACAATAGAGTCATAGGAGCAGAATTGAGGCAATGGAAATCAGAATTAGTGAGACTGAAGATAAAGCACTTGACACCAACTTATTTGAGGAAAAATCAGATAAAAGAATTTTTAAAAATGAAGAATCCCTACAGGGAACAAGGTGGCTATTATAATGCAAAGGCAATTCTGATAGGGATCTGACTGTAATTGTTTTAGCGGATTACTGGAAAGACAACTTTTCCAGGTCGGATATCTCTACCTATTAAACAGAGCCCTCACTGACCCACAACAGGGAACTGAGGACTGAAGCTCCACCCAAACCATCTAACCTCCTGCCATAGGGGTCTGAGGATAGTGACACCTACCAATCTGTAGAAGTACATGCATTGGGTGCCTAAGGTACAGCTGCAGAGCCCACCCACCAAAGTGCTTTAGGAATAGAGACACACCTACCTCACTGGCACTTAGGGGAAGACTGTCAGCATTCTGCCTCCCCCGGAGTGTGACCCCGTGCTGCTACTAGAATCTGGTGCACACAACTATCACCACTACACCTCTAAGTGAATAGGTGACAGTCTACACCACACAATTGTTGACCCCAAATCAGATTCTACTCAAGAATAGTGAATGGACTCTTAGGCTTATATATCTGGTAACAGCCCAAACCAGCTGGTAATAGGACGTAAGTGATTCAAAGGCTACAACAATCAAGACAGCGCAATCTAGTAGCCCATCTACATATATTGAAAGAAAACAAAACAAGATAAGACTCAGTGAGCAAATATAAAATAAATCATTACAATATCTTATAGATGGCTCAGAGACAGCAGTCGATATCAAACCACATAAAGAAGCAGACCATGATTGCTTCTACAAATCCCCAAATTAAAGAATCAAAATCTTTCCCAAATGAAGATACAATCCTGGAATTGCCAGATGCAGAATATAAAAAACAAATTTACAGAATGCTTCACAACGTCAGGGGTGACCTCAGAAATGAAATAAGGCAATCTACAGAAAAAGCCAAGGAACACACTGATAAAGCAGTTGAAGAAATCAAAAAGATTATTCAAGAACATAGTGGAAAAATTAATAAGCTGCAAGAATCCATAGAGAGACAGCATTCAGAAATCCAAAAGATTAACAGTAAAATTACAGAATTAGACAACTCAATAGGAAGTCAGAGGAACAGAATTGAGGAATTGGAATGCAGAGTGGGGGAGTTGGAGGATAAGGCAATTGACACCAATGTAGTTGAAGAAAAATCAGATAAAAGAATTTTTAAAAATGAAGAAACCCTAAGAATCATGTGGGACTCTATCAAGAAGCATAACTTGCGTGTGATTGGAGTTCCAGAACAGGGAGGGATAACAAAGAATAGTTGAAGATCTGTTGGCAGAAAACTTCCCTGGCATCACGAAAGACGAAAGGATATCTATCCAAGATGCTCATCGAATCCCATATAAGATTCATCCAAAAAGAAAATAACCAAGGCATATTATCATCAAACATGCCAAAACCAAAGATAAAGAGAAATTTTTAAAGCAGCCAGGGATAAAAGAAAGGTCTCTGACAAAGAGAATCAATAAGAATAAGTTCAGACTACTCAGCAGAAACCATGCAGTCAAGAAGGCAATGGGATGACATATATAAGCACTGAAGGAGAAAAACTGCCAGCCAAGGATCATATATCCAGCAAAACTCTCTCTCAAATATGAAGGTGAAATTAAAACATTTACAGATAAACACAAGCTTAGAGAATTCGCAAAAACCAAACCAAAGCTACAAGAAATACTAAAGGAAATTGTTTGGTCAGAAAACCAATAATATCAGATACCAACACAACACAAGGTCACAGAACAGAACATCCTGATATCAACTCAAATAGGGAAATCACAAAAACAAATTAAGATTAATTTTAAAAAGAAAAAAATGCTCAAAACAGGGAATCATTGAAGTCATTATGTAAAAGATCACAATAATCAAAAACAGGGACTAAATACAGGAGGCATAGAACTGCCATATGGAAAGGAAAACAAGGCGATATAGGACGATACAAGTTAGGTTTTTACTCAGGAAAATGGAGACAAATATTAAGGTAACCACAAAGAGGTCTAACAATTCCATGACTCAAAATAAAAACCAAGAAAAACACAATGACTCAGCAAATATGAATTCAACTACTATGAAAATGAGGAACACACAATTTACAAAGAAAAAGTCTCAGCACAAAAAAGTAAGCGGAAAAATGAAATTGTCAACAACACACACAAAAAGGCATCAAAATGACAGCACTAAACACAGCTATAATTACGCTGAATGTGAATGGACTAAATGAACCAATAAAGAGACAAAGAGTCTCAGACTGGATAAAGAAACACGATCCGTCTATATGCTGCCTACAAGAGACACACCTTAGACTTAGAGACACAAACAAACTAAAACTCAAAGGATGGAAAAAAATATATCAAGCAAACAACAATCAAAAAAGAGCAGGAGTAGCAATATTAATTTCTGACAAAATAGACTTTAAAGTTAAATCCACCACAAAGGATAAAGGAGGACACTACATAATGAATAAAGGGACAATTTACCAGGAAGATATAACCATATTAAATATTTATGCACCCAATGACAGGGCTGCAAGATACATAAAACAAACTTTAACAGAACTGAAAAGTGACATAGACACCTGCACAATTATAGTAGGAGACTTCAACACACCACTTTCAGAGAAGGATAGGACTTCCAGTAAGAAGCTCAATAGAGACACAGAAGACCTATTGCTACAATCAACCAACTTGACCTCATAGACTTATACAGAACACTCCACCCAACAGCTGCAAAGTATACTTTTTTTTCTAATGCATGCGGAATATTCTCTAGAATAGATCAAATATTAGGTCATAAAACAAACCTTTGCAGAATCCAAAACATTGAAATATTACAAAGCATCTTTTCAGACCACAAGGCCATAAAAGTGGGAATCAATAACAGAAAAATCAGGGAAAAGAAATCAAATACTTGGAAACTGAACAATACCCTGCTCAAAAAAGACTGGGTTATAGAAGACATTAAGGAGGGAATAAAGAAATTCATAGAATGCAACGAGGTGAAAACACTACCTATCAAAACCTCTGGGACACAGGAAAGCAGCGCTCAGAGGTCAATTTATATCGATAAATGCACACATACATAAAGAAGAAAGAGCCAAAATCAGAGAAATATCCCTAAACTTGAATAGAAAAAGAGCAACAAAAGAATCCATCAGGCACCAGAAGAAAACAAATAATAAAAATTAAAGCTGAACTAAATGAATTAGAGAACAGAAAAACAATTGAAAGAATTAACAAAGCCAAAAGCTGGTTCTTTGAAAAAATTAACAAAATTGATAAACCATTGGCCAGACTGACTAAAGAAATACAGGAAAGGAAACAACCCAAATAAGAAGCGAGATGGGCCATATCACAACAGACCCAACTGAAATTAAAAGAATCATATCAAATTATTATGAAAAATTGTACTCTAACAAATTTGCAAACCTAGGAGAAATAGATGAATTCCTAGAAAAACACTACCTACCTAAACTAACACAATCAGAAGTAGAACAACTGAATAGACCCATAATAAAAATAGAGATTGAAAAGGTAATCAAAAAACTCCCAACAAAAAAAAGCCCTGGCCCGGACAGCTTCACTGCAAAGTTCTACCAAACTTTCAGAGAAGAGTTAGCACCACTACTACTAAATGTATTTCAAAGCATAGAAAATGATGGAATACTACCTAATTCATTCTATGAAGCCACGATATCGCTGATACCAAAACCAGGTAAAGACACCACAAAAAAAGAAAATTACAGACCTATATCCCTCATGAACATAGATGCAAAAATCCTCAACAAAATTCTAGCCAACAAAATTCAACAACATATCAAAAAAATAATCCACCACGACCAAGTGAGATTTATACCATGTATGCAAGCTTGGTTCAATATCAGAAAAACCATTAATGTAATTCACCATATAAATAAAACAAAAGACAAAAACCACATGATCTTATCAATTGATGCAGAAAAGGCATTTGACAAAGTCCAACACCCACTCATGATAAAAAATCTCAGCAAAATAGGAATTGAAGGAAAATTCCTCAACATAATAAAGGGCATCTATACAAAGTCAACAGCCAACATCATTCTAAACGGAGAGAGCCTGAAAGCATTCCTCTTGAGAACGGGAACCAGACAAGGATGCCCTTTATCACCGCTCTTATTCAACATTGTGCTAGAGGTCCTAGCCAGAGCAATGAGGCTAGACAAAGAAATAAAGGGCATCTGGATTGGCAAGGAAGAAGTAAAATTATCTCTATTTGCAGATGACGTGATCTCATACACAGAAAACCCTACGGAATCCTCCAGAAAACTACTGAAGCTAATAGAAGAGTTCGGCAGAGTCTCAGGTTACAAGATAAACATACAAAAATCACTTGGATTCCTCTACATCAACAAAAAGAACATCGAAGAGGAAATCACCAAATCAATACCATTCACAGTAGCCCCCAAGAAGACAAAATACTTAGGAATCAATCTTACCAAAGATGTAAAAGACCTATACAAAGAAAACTACAAAGTACTAGTGCAAGAAACTAAAAGGGACCTACATAAGTGGAAAAACATACCTTGCTCATGGATAGGAAGACTTAACATAGTAAAAATGTCTATTCTACAAAAACCATCTACACATACAATGCACTTCCGATCCAAAGTCCGATGACATTTTTTAAGGTGATGGAGAAACAAATCACCAACTTCATACGGAAAAGAAAGAAGCCCCGGATAAGTAAAGCATTACTGAAAAAGAAGAAAATGAGAGGCCTCACTCTACCTGATTTTAGAACATATTATACAGCCACAGTAGTCAAAAGAGCCTGGTACTGGTACAATAACAGGCACATAGACCAATGGAACAGAATTGAGAACCCAGATATAAATCCATCCACATATGAGCAGCTGATATGTGACAAAGGCCCAGTGTCAGTTAATTGAGGAAAAGATAGTCTTTTTAACAAATGGGGCTGGCATAACTGGATATCCATTTGCAAAAAACTGAAACAGGACCCATACCTCACACCATGCACAAAAGCTAACTTCAAGTGGATCAAAGACCTAAACCTAAAGACTGAAACGATAAAGATCATGGAAGAAAAAATAGGGACAACGTTAGGAGCCCTAATACAAGGCATAAACAGAATACAAAACATTACCAAAAATGACAAAGAGAAACCAGATAACTGGGAGCTCCTAAAAATCAAACACCTATGCTCATCTAAAGACTTCACCAAAAGAGTAAAAAGACCACCTACAGATTGGGAAAAAATTTTCAGCTATGACATCTCCGACCAGCGCCTGATCTCTAAAATCTATATGATTCTGTTAAAACTCAACCACAAAAAAACAAACAACCCAATCAAAAATTGGGCAAAAGATATGAACACGCACTTCACTAGAGATGATATTCAGGTAGCTAACAGATACATGAGAAAATGCTCTCAATCATTAGCCATTAGAGAAATGCAAATTAAAACTACGAGGAGATTCCATCTCACTCCAACAAGGCTGGCATTAATCCAAAAAACACAAAATAATAAATGTTGGAGAGGCTACAGGGAGATTGGAACTCTTATACACTGCTGGTGGGAATGTAAAATGGTACAACCACTTTGGAAATCTATCTGGCATTTTCTTAAAAAGTTAGAACTACCATAAAACCCAGAAATCCCACTCCTCGGAATATACCCTAGAGAAATGAGAGCCTTTACACGAACAGATATATGCACACCCATGTTTATTGCAGCACTGTTTACAATAGCAAAAAGCTGGAAGCAACCAAGGTGTCCATCAGTAGATGAACGGTTAAATAAATTACGGTATATTTACACAATGGAATACTACACATCGATAAAGAACAGTGACGAATCTGTGAAACATTTCATAACATGGAGGAACCTGGAAGGCATTATGCTGAGTGAAATTAGTCAGATGCAAAAGGGCGAGTATTGTATAAGACCACTATTATAAGATCTTGAGAAATAGTACAAACTGAGAACAACACATTCTTTTGCGGTTACGAGCGGGCGGAGGGAGGTAGGGTGGGAGAGGGTTATTTACTGATTAGATAGTAGAGAAGAACTACTTTAGGTGAAGGCAAGGACAATACTCAATACAGGGAAGGTCAGCTCAACTGGACTGGACCAAAAGCAAAGAAGTTTCCGGGATAAAATGAATGCTTCGAAGGTCAGCAGAGCGAGGGCAGGAGTTTGGGGACTATGGCTTAAGGGGACTTCTAAGTCAATTGGCAAAATTAATTCTATTAAGAAAACATTCTGCATCCCACTTTGAAGTGTGGCATCTGGGGTCTTAAATGCTAACAAGTGGCCATCTAAGATGTATCAATTGGTCTCAACCCACCTGGATCAAAGGAGAATGAAGAACACCAAGGTCACACGATAACTATGAGCCCAAGAGACACAAAGGGCCACATGAACTAGAGACTTACATCATCCTGAGACCAGAAGAACTAGATGGTGCCCGGCCACAACCAATGACTGCCCTGACAGGGAGCACAACAGAGAACCCCTGAGGGAGCAGGAGAACAGTGGGATGCAGACCCCAAATTCTCATAAAAAGACCAGACTTAATGGTCTGACTGAGACTAGAAGAATCTCGGCGGTCATGGTCCCCAAACCTTCTGTTGGCCCAGGACAGGAACCATTCCCGAAGACAACTCATCGGACATGGAATGGACTGGACAATGGGTTGGAGAGAGATGCTGATGAAGAGTGAGCTACTTGTATCAGATGGACACTTGAGACTGTGTTGGCATCTCCTGTCTGGAGGGGAGATGGGAGGGTAGAGAGGGTTAGAAACTGGCAAAACGGTCATGAAAGGAGAGACTGGAAGGAGGGAGCGGGCCCACTCATTAGGGAGAGAGTAAATGGAAGTATGTAGTATGGTGTATATAAGCTTATATGGGACAGACTGACTTGATTTGTAAACTTTCACTTAGAGCACGATAAAAATTATTTTTTAAAAAAAATGAAGAAACCCCAAGAATTATGTGGGACTCTATCAAGAGGAATAACATACAAGTGACTGAAGTACCAGAAATGGGGGGCGGACAGAAAATACAGAGAGAATTGTTGAAGATATATTGGCAGAAAACTTCCCTGGTATTGTGAAAGATGAGAAAATATCTATCCAAGATGCTCATCGAACCCCACACAAGGTAGATCCCAAAAGAAAGTCACCGAGACTTATTATAATCAAATTTGCCAAAACCAAAGATAAGGAGAGAATTTTAAGAGCAGCTAGGGATAAACGAAAAGTCATCTACAAAGGAGTGTCAATAAGAATAAGCTTGCAATGCTCAGCAGAAACCACGCAGGCAAGACGGCAATGGGATAACATATAAAGCCTTGAAGGAAAAAAAAAATGCCAACCAAGAATTATATATCCAGCAAAACTGTCTCTCAAATATGGTGATGAAATTATGGCATTTCCAGATAAACAAAAGTCTTAAATCCACTCCCAGTCCAAAATCTCACCTTCTGAACCATCTAGATCACACACGGGTGAGACTTTAGGTGTATTACAGCCTGGGGCAAAATTCCTCTTCATCTGAGAACCTGTGAAATCTAGAATACAAGTTATCCGCTTCCAAAGTACAATGGTAGAACAGGCACAAGGTAGAAGTTTCCATTACAAATGGGAGAAATTAGAGGGAAAGAAGGGATAGCAAGCACCAAGCAAGTCCAAGACCCAGCAGAACAAATTGCATTAATTCTCAAGTCTTGAAAATAATCCTCTCTTCTCTGAGACCATCTGGGCAATGGCTGCACCCCTCCAGACTTTTTGTTGGCCACACCCTCTGGATTCGGGGTGGAGGCCCCTTGGCCCTGGGCTTTGGCTCTACCTTCCAAGCCCACTGGGATGGTAACTTGGATTTAGGCTATTCTCCTAGTCCATCTGAGTGGCAACCCCACCACTTTGGCCCTGGCAGGCCCCATCCTTCTGCCCCCTTGGGCATGGCAATCCCACCCCCTCAGGATTGGCAATGGCCCCAACCTCTTGGCTGAGCTGAATGACATTCCCACACTCCTGAACCAAGTTAGTGAAGATCTGACTCTTTGAAACCCAGGAGACTGTGGCCCCACCCTTTGAAACACAGAAGGCCCTGTTTCCCATTCTCCTTCCAACAGTTCTGCTGGTCTCTGAGCTGCCCCAGTGTTGGTCCTTCTTTTTCTTTTTTTTTTTTTTCTCGTAGCACCACAGCTGTAGCTCTTTTAGCCTGTTTCCTGTCTGTAGAATTCCAAGAGGCAAATAGTGTTCTTTCCATTCATTATTTCTCTGTCCCCTTCAGTCTAAGCTGATGAGTTTTCTGCTATGGTTGTTGGCTAGACCTAACAGTCACAGGCTTAATCGGTTTAACAAAAGATTGCATAGTCACATCCTTGATGAACATTCTAGGACATGTGTGCTCAGTTTGTACAGAAGAATTTTCCAGGGTGAGCTACTTGTATCGGGTGGACACTTGAGACTGTGTTGGCATCTCCTGTCTGGAGGGGAGATGGGAGGGTAGAGAGGGTTAGAAACTGGCAAAACGGTCATGAAAGGAGAGACTGGAAGGAGGGAGCGGGCCGACTCATTAGGGGGAGAGTAAATGGGAGTATGTAGTAAGGTGTATATAAGCTTATATGGGACAGACTGACTTGATTCGTAAACTTTCACTTAAAGCACAACAAAAATTATTAAAAAAAATTTTTTTTCCAAATCTTTAAGCTCTGTTTTCATTTTGCACAGTTCATATTTAAGTCCATCTCTTTCCTCTCGAATTTTACTATGAATGGCAAAGAGAAACCATATGGCTCCTTTAAGATCTTTCTTAGAAATATCCTCAGCCAGATATCCAAGTTCATCACTTACAAGTTCTGCCTTTCACCAAATGTTTGAACAGAATTCAGACAAGTTCTTCGCCACTGCATAAAAAGCACGGCCCTTCCTCCATTGTCCAGTCACGTGTTCATCATCTCCTTTTAAAGCCGCACAAGAGGCACATTTAACGTCCACACTTCTAGCCACATGCTGTTGCTGGCACCATATGTATTCTCCAAGATGTCAGAGATTTTCTCTATAGGTCTCCTCACTTCCTTCTGAGCCCTCATGAGAATTGCCTTGGATGTCCATAGTTCCACCAAGAGTCTCTTCAAGGCAATCTATACTTTTACTATTAAGCACCTTAAAACTCCTCCAGCCTCTACCCATTACCCAAATCAAAAACAACTTCCACAATTTAGGTGTCTGTTAAAGCAGCACCCCACTCTTCCAGTACCAAGGTCTGTCTCAGTTATCTAGTGCTGCTATAACAGAAATACCGCAAGTGGCTGGCTTTAACACAGAGAAATTTATGTTTAATCTCTTGTTTCATCTTAAAATATACCCTACACTAACCCTGCCTCATTAACATAACAGAAAACTCATTCCCAAATGGGATTATAACCATGGGCATAGAGGTTAGAATTTATAACACACATTATTGGGGGACACGATTCAATCCATAACACCTAGTTAACTTGGTGTTATTAATTGAATTGTGCCCCCCAAAAATATGGGTAGTAATTCCTTACCCCTATGCTTGTGGAAGGAAACCCTGGTGGCATAGTGGTTAAGCGCTACAGCTGCTGATCAAAAGGACGGCAATTCAAATCCACCAGGCACTCCTTGGAAACCCTATGGGGCGGTTCTACTCTGTCCTATAGGGTCGCTATGACTCAAAATCGACTGGATGACAACAGGTTTTTTATACTTTTGGATGAGTCAGAATCAACTCCAGGGCAACAGGTTTGGTTTGTTTTTTGTTTGTTTGTTTTTGGATGTAATCCCATTTGGGAATAGGGTTTTCTTTATTATGTTAATGAGGCCATATCTGTGTAGGGTGTGTCTTAAGCAGATCGCCTTTAGAATATCATCCAAACTGATCAGGCAGAGAGTAGGAAGCCTGGTGAAGCAGCACGGGCTGAGAGCTCTGCTGTTTAAAAAAGGGGAGCAGTTTGAATCCACCAGCTGCTCACTGGAAACCCTATGGGGCAGGTCTGCTCTGTCCTATAGGGCCGCTGTGACTTGGACTCAATGGCAACAGGTGTTTGTTTGTTTGTCTGTCTGTTTGTTTGTTTGTTTGTTTGTTTGTTTGTTTCGGAAGCAGAGGAGGGAGAGATAAATGCCAAGCCCCGTGGAGATTGCCAAGGAACCAGGAAACAAACTGAAGAGAAAAGGACCTCCCCTCAGAGCCAACAGAGAAAGAAAGCCTTCCCCTAGAGCCTGCGCCCTGAATTTGGACTTCTAGCCTCCTAAACTGTAAGAAAATTAATTTCTCTAAGTTAAAGCCATCCACTTGTGGTATTTCTGTTATAGCTGCCCTAGAGAGCTAAGACACCTGGGTCCTGGCTGCAGAATCTCTGAGCTTTGAGCTGTGTCGTGGTTTATTCAAGGGACACAGGGCTGCAGTATCCCCCATGTTCTTGGATCTGGAACCCCTTTTTTGTTAACAGTACAGGCAGTTCCCATGTACCCTGCACTCAGTGTCCCCTACTGTAACATTTTACCTTGGTTTTTTATGGTACATTTGTCACAACTAACAAACCAATATTGATCCATTCTTATTGTTGTTAGGCGTAGTCAAGTTGGTTCCAACTCATACGGACCCAAAGTACAACAGAACAAAACACTGCCTAGTCCTGCACCATCTTCACAACGGTTCCATGGGCATTGATTGTGAATCCAAATAAAATGAAATCCTTTACAACTTCAACATTTTCTCCATTCATCATGATGTTGCTCATTGGTCCAATTGTGAGGATTTTTGTGTTCTTTATGTTGAGGTGTAATCTGTACTGAAGGCTGTGGTCTTTGATCTTCATCAGCAAGTGCTTCGAGGCCTCTTCACTTTCAGCAAGCAAGGTTGTGTCATCTGCGTATCGCAGGTTGTTTGAGTCTTCCTCCAATCCTGATAGCATATTCTTTGTATGGTCCAGCTTCTCAGATTATTTGCTCAGCATACAGATGGAATAAATATGGTTAAAGGATACAACCCTGACACACCTTTTCTGATTGTAAATCACTCAGTATCCTCTTGTTCTGCTCAAACACCTGCCTCTTGGTCTATATAGAAGTTTGCATGAGCACAATTAAATGATCTGGAATTTCCATTCTTCCCAATATTATCCATAATTTGTTGTGATTTGCACAGTGGAATGTCTTTGCATAGTCAATAAAACACAGGTAAACCTCTTTCTGGTATTTGCTTTCAGTCAAGATCCACCTGACATCAGCAATGATATCCTTCATTCCACATCCTCTTCTGAATCCAGCTTGAATTTCGGGCAGCTCCCTGTTGATATACTGGTGCAACAGTTTTTGAATTATCTTCAGCAGAATTTTACTTGCATGTGCTAGTGATGATATTCTTGGATAATTTTCAAATTGTGTTTCATCACCTTTCTTTGGAATGAGCACAAATATGGACTCTTCCAAAACTCTCCATAAAATAGGTATAGAAGGAAAATTTCTCAAGATAATAAAAGGCATATATGCAAAACCAACAGCCAACATCATTCTTAATGGAGAGAGGCTGAAAATATTCCCCTTGAGAAAAGGAACAAAACAAGGATGCCCTTTATCACCACTCCTATTTAACATTGTGTTGGAAGCCCTAGCTAGAGCAATAAGGCAAGAAACAGAAATAAAGGGCATCCAAATTGGTAATGAAAAAGTTAAACTCTCTGTATTTGCAAACGTTATGATCTTATACATAGAAAATCCAAAATACTCCACAAGAAAACTACTGGAACTAATAGAAAGATTCAGCAGGGTAGCAGGATGCAAGATAAACACACAAAAGTCAGTTGGATTCCTATACACCAATAAAGAGAGCAATGAAAAAGAAATCAAGAAAACAATACCATTTATACACCAATAAAGAGAACAATGAAAAAGAAATCAAGAAAACAAAACCATTTATAAGAGCCCCTAAAAAAATAAAATGTTGCTGTTGTTGTTAGATGCCGTCAAGTCGGTTCCAACTCATAGCGACCCTATGCACAACAGAATGAAACACTTCCCGGTCCTGCACCATCCTTACAAATGTTATGCTTGAGCTCATTGTTGCAGTCACTGTGTCAATCCACCTCGTGAGGGTGTTCCTCTTTTCCGCTGACCCTGTACTCTGCCAAGCATGATGTCCTTCTCCAGGGACTGATCCCTCCTGACAACATGTCCAAGTATGTAAGACGCAGTCTCGCCATCCTTGCTTCTAAGGAGCGTTCTGGTTGTACTTCTTCTAAGACAGATTTGTTCGTTGTTTTGGCATTCCATGGTATATTCAATACTCTTCGCCAACACCACTATTCAAAGGCATCAATTCTTTGGTCTTCCTTATTCATTGTCCAGCTTTCACATGCATATGATGTGGTTGAAAATACCATGACTTGGGTATCAATACTCTTCGCCAACACCACTATTCAAAGGCATCAATTCTTTGGTCTTCCTTATTCATTGTCCAGCTTTCACATGCATATGATGTGGTTGAAAATACCATTGACTTAGTCTTCAAGGTGCCATCTTTGCTCTTCAACACTTTGAAGAAGTCCTTTGCAGGAGATTTGCCCAATGCAATGCGTCTTTTGATTTCTTGACTGCTGCTTCCATAGCTGTTGATTGTGGATCCAAGTAAAATGAAATCCTTAACAACTTCAATCTTTTCTCCATTTATCATAATGTTGCTCATTGGTCCAGTTGTGAGCATTTTGTTTTCTTTATGTTGAGGTGTAATCCATACTGAAGGCTGCAGTCTTTGATCTTCATCAGTAAGTGCTTCAAGTCCTCTTCACTTTCAGCACGCAAGGTTGTGTCATCTGCATAACGCAGGTTGTTAATAAGCCTTCCTCCAATCCTGATGCCCCTTTCTTTATATAGTCCAGCTTCTCGGATTATTTGCTCAGCATACTGATTGAATTGGTATGATGAAAGAATACAGTCCTGACGCACACCTTTCCTGACTTTAAACCAATCAGTATCCCCTTGTTCTGTCCGAACAACTGCCTCTTGACCTATGTAAAGGTTCCTCATGAGCCCAATTAAGTGTTCTGGAATTCCCATTCTTGGCAATGTTATCCATAGTTTGTTATGATCCACACAGTCGAATGCCTTTGCATGGTCATTAAAACACAGGTAAACATCCTTCTGGTATTCTCTGCGTTCAGCCAGGATCCATCTGACATCAGCAATGATATCCCTGGTTCCGCGTCCTCTTCTGAAACCAGCCTGAATTTCTGGCAGTTCCCTTTCAATACACTGTGGCAGCTGTTTTTGAATGATCTTCAGCAAAATTTTGCTTGCGTGTGATATTAATGATGTTGTTCTATAATTTCCACATTCGGTTGGATCACCTTTCTTGGGAATAGGCATCAATATAGATCTCTTCCAGTCAGTTGGCCAGGAAGCTGTCTTCCATATTTCTTGGCATAGACGAGTGAGCACCTCCAGCACTGCATCTGTTTGTTGAAACATCTCATTTGATAATTCCATCAGTTCCTGGAGCCTTGTTTTTCACCAATGCCTTCAGAGCAGTTTGGACTTCTTCCTTCAGTACCATCTGTTCCTGATCATATGCTACCTCTTGAAATGGTTGAACATTGACATTCTTTTTGGTATAATGACTCTGTGTATTCCTTCCATCTTCTTTTGAAGCTTCCTGCGTCATTTAATATTTTCCCCATAGAATCCTTCACTATTGCAACTGGAGGCTTGAATTTTCCCTTCAGTTCTTTCAGCTTGAGAAATGTCGAGCGTGTTCTTCCCTTTTGGTTTTCCATCTCCAGCTCTTTGCACATGTCATTATAATACTTTACTTTGTCTTCTCGAGACGCTTTTTGAAATCTTCTGTTCAGTTCTTTTACTTCATCATTTCTTCCTTTTGCTTTATTTAGCTGCTTGACATTCAAGAGCAAGTTTCAGAGTCTCCTCTGACATCCATCTTGGTCTTTTCTTTCTTTCCTGTCTTTTCAGTGACCTCTTGCTTTCTTCATGGATGATGGTCCTTGATGTAATTCCACAATTCGTCTGGTCTTCCTTCACTAGTGTTCAACGCATCAAATCTATTCTTGAGATGCTCTCTAAATTCATGTGGGATGTATTCAAGTTCATATTTTGGCCTTCGTGGACTTGCTTCGATTTTCTTCAGTTTCAGCTTTAACTTGCATATGAGCAATTGATGGTCGCTTCCACAGTCAGCCCCTGGCCTTGTTCTGACTGATGATATTGAGCTTTTCCATCATCTCTTTCCACAGATGTAGTCAATTTGATTTCTGTGTGTTCCATCTGGCGAGGTCCATGTGTATAAAAAAAAAATAGTAGCCGTTTATGTTGGTGAAAGAAGGTATTTGCAATGAAGAAGTCGTTGGTCTTGCAAAATTCTATCATTCGATCTCCGGCATTGTTTCTATCACCAAGGCCATATTTTCCAACTACTGATCCTTCTTCTTTGCTTCCAACTTTCACGTTCCAGTTGCCAGTAATTATCAATGCATCTTGATTGCATGTTCGATCAATTTCAGACTGCAGCAGCTGATAAAAATCTTCTATTTCTACATCTTTGGCCCTAGTGGTTGGTGCATAAATTGGAATAATAGTCGTATTAACTTGTCTTCCTTGTAGGCATATGGATATTATCCTATCACTGACAGCGTTGTGTTTCTGAATAGATCTTGAAATATTCTTTTTGACGATAAATGCAACACCATTCCTCTTCGAGTTGTCATTCCCAGCATAGTAGACGATATGATTGTCCAATTCAAAAAGGCCAATACCAGTCCATCTCAGCTCACTAATGCCTAGGATATCAATGTTTATGTGTTCCATTTCATTTTTGACGATTTCCAATTTTCCTAGATTCATACTTTGTACATTCCAGGTTCCGATTATTAATGTATTAATGGATGTTTGCAGCTGTTTCTTCTCATTTTGAGTCATGCCACATCAGCAAATGAAGGTCCCGAAAGCTTTACTCCATCCACGTCATTAAGGTCGCCTCTACTTTGAGGAGGCAGCTCTTCCCCAGTCATCTTTTGAGTGCCTTCCAACCTGGGGGGCTCGTCTTCCAGCAGTATATCAGACAATGTTCCACTGCTATTCATAAGGTTTTCACTGGCTGATGCTTTTCAGAAGTAGACTGCCAGGTCCTTCTTCCTAGCCTGTCTTAGTCTGGAAGCTCAGCTGATACCTGTCCTCCATGGGTGACCCTGCTGGTATCTGAATACCAGTGGCATAGCTTCCAGCATCACAGCAACATACGAGCCCCCACAGTATGACAAACTGACAGACATGGGGGAAAATACTTGGGAATAAACCTCAACAGGGATATAAAAGACCTATATAAAGAAAACTACAAAACACTACTGCAAGAAACCAAAAGAAATCTACAAAAATGGAAAAACATACTATGCTCATGGATAGGTAGACTCAACATTGTGAAAATGACAATTCTACCCAAAGCAATTTACAAATACAATGCAATACCAATCCAAATACCAAAACAACTCTTTGAAGAGATGGAAGAACTTATCATTAACTTTATATGGAAAGGGAAGAAGCCCTGGATAAATAAAGCACTATCGAAGAAGAAGAATAAAGCAGAAGGACTCGCACTACCTGACCTCAAAACCTACTATACATCTATGGTAGTCAAAACAGTCTGGTACTGGTACAATGACAGACACACTGAACAATGGAACAGAATTTAGAACCCAGATGTAAATCTATCCACCTATGGTTACCTGATCTTTGACAAGGGCCCAAAGTCCATCAAATGGAGAAAAGACAGTCTTTTTAACAAATGGTGCTGGCAAAACTGGATGTCCGTCTGCAAAAAAATGAAACAGGGCCATATCTCAAACAATATACAAAAACTTACTCAAAGTGAATCAAAGATCTAAATATAAAGCCAAAAATTACGAAATTCATAGAAGAAAAATAGAATCAACACTAGAAACCCTAATACAGGGCATGAACAGGATACAAACCACAACCAACAACATACAAGCTCCAGAGGATAAGCTAGATTACTGGGATCTTCTAAAAATTAAACACTTATGCTTATGAAAAGACTTCACCAAAAGAGTAAAAAGAGAACCTACAGACTAGGAAAAATTTTTTGGCCTATTACAAATCAAAGGTCTCATCTCTAAAATCTACAAGAAAATCCAACACCTCTAAAACAAAAAGACAAATAATCCAATTAAAAAATGGGCAAAGGAAATGAATAGACACTTCCCCAAAGAAGACTTTCAAGCAGCTAACAGACACATGAGGAAATGCTCATGATCTCTAGCCATTAGAGAAATGCAAATCAAAACCACAATGAGATAACACCTCACCTGGTATTACCGGAACAAATTGATAAAACAGTAAATAGCACATGTTGGAAAGGCCGCAGGGAGGTCAGAACTCTTAGGCACTGCTGGAAGGAATGCAAAATGGTACAACCATTTTGGAAAATGATATGGCGCTTCCTCAGAAAGCTAGAAATAGAAATACCATATGATCCAGCAATCCCACTCCTAGGAATATATCCTAGAGAAATATGAATACACATATGCACACCCATGTTCATTGCAGCATTGCTCACAATAACAAAAAGACTGAAACAACCTAGATGCCCTTTAACAGATGAATGGATAAACAAACTGTGGTACATACACACAATAGAATATTACACAACGATAAAGAACAATGATGAATCTGTGAAGCATCTCATAATATGGATGAATCTGGAGGACATTATGCTGAGTGAAATAAGTCAACCACTAAAGGACAATAATTGTATGAGGCCACTACCGTAAAAACTCATGAAAAGGTTTTCATACAAAAAGAAACAGTCTTTGATGACTAGAGGGAGGGAAGAGGTGGGGGTGGAAAAACACTTAATAAACAATAGTTAAGAGGAAACAAAGGTGAAGGGTAAGGCAGTACACAATACTGGGGAAGCGAGCACAACCTGTACAAGACAAGGTCATGGTAGCTCCATAGATAAATCCAAACTTCCTGAAGGACCGAATTGTTGGGCTGAGGGCTGTGAGGACCATGATCTAGGGGAACATATATCTCAACTGCCCTAACAGTTTATAAAGCATATGTTCTACATTCTACTTCGGTGAGTAATGTCTAGGGTCTTAAAAGCCTGTGAGCAGCCATCTAGGGTACTCCGCTGGTCTCATCCTTTCCGGAGCAAGGATGAATGCAGAAAACTAAAGATACAAGGGCAAGATTAGTCCAAAGGACTAATGGACCACATCTACCACGGCCTCCACCAGACTCAGTCCTGTAAAACTAGATGGTACCCAGCTACCACCACTAACTGCTCTGACAGGGATCACAACAGAGGGTCCTGGACAGAGCTGGAGAAAAATGTAGAACAAAATTGTAACTCGAAAAGAAAGACCAGACTTGCTGTCCTGACAGAGACTGGAGAAACCCTAGGAGTTTGGGCCCCGGATACCCTTTCAGCTCAGTAATGAGGTCACTACTGAGGTTCACCCTTCAGCCAAAGATTGCATAGGCCCATGGAACAAAACAAGACTAAAGGGGCACACCAGCCCTGGGCCAGGGACTGGAAGGCAGGAGGGAAGAGGAAAGCTTGTAACAGGGAACCCAGTGTTGAGAAGGGAGACTGCTGACATGTCGTGGGGTTGTTAACCAACATCATAGAACAATGTTTGTACTATTTAATGAGAAATGAGTTTGTTCTGCAAACCTTCATGTAAAGTACAATTAAAAAAAAATTATAACAGGAGTGAAGAAACAAAATAAAACAAACAAAAAATATGGATATCTTCCAGTCGCTTGGCCAGGTAGCTGTCTTTCAAATTTCTTGGCATAGGTGAGTGAGCACTTCCAGTGCTGCAGCCCTTTGTTGAAACATCTCAGCTGGTATTCCATCAATTCCTGGAGACTGGTTTTTCACCAATGCCTTCAATGCAGCTTGGACTTCTTCAGTACCATTAGTTCTTGGTCATATGCTACCTCCTGAAATGTTTGGCACGGAATAATTCCTTTTGGTACAGTGACTTTGTGTATTCCTTCCATCTTCTTTTGATGCTTCCTTCATCGTTTAATATTGTTATGGATTGAATTATGTTCCCCCAAAAATGTGTGCCAACTTGGCTAGTCCATGATTCCAAGTAGTGTGTGATTTTCCACCATTTTGTCATCTGATGTGATTTTCCTATGGGTTGTAAATCCTACCTCTAGGATGTTAATGAGGTGGGATTATCGGCAGTTATGTTAATAAGGCAGGACTCCATCTACAAGATTAGGTTATGACTTCAGTCAATCTCTTTTGAAATATAAAAGAGAAGCCAACAGAGAGACAAGAGAACCTCACACCATCAAGAAAGCAGCATGGGGAGCAGAGTGCATACTTTGGACCCAGGGTCCCTGTGCTTGAGAAGCTCCTTGATCGGGGAAGATTAATGATAAGGACCTTCCCCCAGAGCTGACAGACAGAGAAAGCCTTCCCCTGGAGCTGCTACCCTGAATTTGGATGTCTAGCCTCCTAGACTGTGAGAGAACAAATTTCTCTTTGTTAAAGTCATCCACTTGTGGTATTTCTGTGATAGCAGCACTAGATGACTAAGACAAATATTTCGACCATAAACTTGTTGCTGTCGAGTTGATTCCAACTCATATTAACCCTATAGGACAGAGTAGAACTGCCCCATGCGAGTTTCCAAGCTGTGGCTTGTGGATTCAAACTGCCGACCTTTTAGTTAGGAGCCAAGCTCTTAATCACTGCGTCAGCAGGGCTCCTTCAATATTGCAACTTGAGGCTTGAGTTTTTTCTTCAGTTCTTTCAGCTTGAGAAATCCCAAGCGTATTCTTCCCTTTGGTATTCTAACTCCAGGTCTTTGCACATTTCATTATAATACTTTACTTTGTCTTCTCGAGCCACCTGTTGAGATCTTCTGTTCAGCCCTTTTATGCGATCATTTCTTCCCTTTTCTTTAGCTACTCTGTGTTCAAAAGCAACTTTCAGAGTCTCTTCTAACATCCATTTTGGTCATTTCTTTATTTCTTGTCTTTTTAATGACTTTTTGCTTTCTACATGTGTGAAGCCCTTGATGTTATTCCACAACTGGTCTGGTCTTCGGTCATTAGTGTTCAATGCGTCAAATCTATTCTTGAGATGGTCTCTAAATTCAGGTGGGATATACTCAAGGTCGTGCTTTGGCTCTCGTGGACTTGTTACGATTTCCTTCAGCTTCAGCTTGAACTTGCGTATTGATTGCATATTGATGGTCTGTTCCTCAGTCGGCCCCTGGCCTTACTCTGGCTAATGATATTGAGCTTCTCCATTGTTTCTTTCCACAGATGTAGTTGATTTGATTCCTGTGTATTCCATCCAATGAGGTCCACGTGTGTAGTTGCTGTTTATGTTGTTGAAAAAAAGATATTTGCAATGAAGTCATCAGTCTTGCAGAATTCCATCATGTGATCTCCAGCAGCATTCCTATCACCAAGGCTGTATTTTCCAAATACTGATCTTTCTTCTTTGTTTCCAGTTTTCACATTCCAATCACCAGTAATTTTCAATGCATCCTGATTGTTTGATCAATTTCAGACTGCAGAGGTTGGTAAAAATCTTCAATTTCTTCATGTTTGGCCTTAGCCGTTGGTGGGTAAATATGAATAATAGTCTTATTAACTGGTCTTCCTTCTAGGCGTGTGCATGTTATCCTATCACTGAGAGTGTACTTCAGGATAGATCTTGAAATGTTCTTTTTGATGATGAATGTGATGCCATCCCTCTTCTATTTGCGTTCCTGGCGTAGTAGACCATATGGGTATCTGACTCAAAATGGCCAATACCAGCTCATTTTTCATCACTCCATATCAAAAGTGCATGACTCAGCACCAGTGACGTTGACTTTGGTCACCTGGCCAGGTGGTATCCATCACGTTTCTCCCCCATTCCACACTGAACCCTTCAGAAGATGGAGCCCCTTGGTAGTGGTCTCCCTACGGAACCAGTGCTCTTGGAAGAATGCCAAGTCAGTCAGCGTTGAGCACACGGAAGGTACCTAATTAACCTTCTCTGAATTGAATGGCATGTGGGAAATCAAACCCAAGCTGTTGGCCTCATTAGAACCGAGTTTTCCCTTGATTGAAATCCCTCTTGGTTGTGGGCTAATTAAACTCAGACACTCCCTGGAGCCTGGTTCATTCGCATGGGTCATGCACAACTTAAAGAGTTTCCACCGGCCGTGCTGGTTCCCAGCTCTGCCCACCCAGACGGGAGAGCGCCAGCTCCCCCACAGAACACCCAGTTTCTAACCACCACACAAACATCAGAAACAAGCCAGCTTGGAGAAATCCAAAAACAACTGACCAACGGGGCCGTGGCAGTCTCAACGTCCTCCCTTGGCACCACGCCGAGGTGGGTCTTGGCTGGATCAGGCCCCCTGATCATTTGCATGCCAGTGTGTGTGCGTGCACATGTACGCATGTGCATGTGTGTGTGCGTGCATGCATGCACATGCCCACATATGATCATGAGTACATGCCTCTGTGTGTGTATCAGGTCCGGGGATGGAAGTGAACTTGCCCAGAGTCACACAGCCAGCAAGTGGCAGAGAGGGGGGCCCAATCCCCGTCTTCCCTGGGGATGGTTCAGGTACCCTTCCCCACTCTTCCAGGACAGAGGAGGCCAGCATGGCAGAGTGGGGCCTCCCTGAACTTCTGCCTCTCATTTCATGAGCTCGGGGGGCTCTTGGAGGCCCCTGTGGACATTTGTTGCCAGCACCTGCCATCCTCACCCAGGAAGGGCCAGGGGGCAGGGGGACTGGGCAGGGGCAGAGAGTCTGGCACAAACAGCTGGCCCTGCCACTCCCCTGTCTGCAGTCTTCTGTGGCTCCCCACTGCCCTAGGAGGAAGTCAAGATTCTGGAACTCAGCCCAGCAGGTGCGCAGAGCTGGCCTTGTGGATCTCACCAGCGGACTCTCTTACCCCTCCTGAAAACACCTCCGGTGGTATCCCCAAGCCTCCACACCTTTGCCCCTGCTGTACCTTCTGCAGAGCATACCCAGGAGGTAAACCTATGCCCACTCACTTCAGAAGCCCACAGGAGAAGCAAGAGAAAGCAGGATCCCCTCGTCCTCCATGGAAATCCATCCAAAGGGCTCTCCAAGGTCACAGCTAAGGTCAGCAGAATTCCACAAAGCCTCCCCTCCCACCATGGTGAAAGCCCCCCAGCCCCACTAGGGGGTGATCCCAGCCCTCCCTGCCACGATCACATGGTCACAGGCTCCTTTTCCGTGATTGAACTCTCTAGAAACAAGAGTGTGCTTGTGTGCTGGGGCTGGGGCCCGCCTCTGCGCCCTGTGCAAGCCTCGGTTTCCTCATCATCTGTAACAGAAACCATAATAGTCTCTGCCTGCAGCACAGCTGCACTGATCCAATGAGATCTCATCCCACAGGTCCACCCAGGCTTCCCTTCACAGTCACCCAGTTCCAGCCTCGGCACTCAGCCTCGAGACTGGCCCGTTCCCTCCACACCTGTGTGCCGAGCCTACTGAGCCCCGCCTGTGGCCCGCTCAGGACAGCACACGCGGACACCCAGGCTGACAGACGGACACGTCGCCAAAGGAGGTGGGACCTCCAGGCAGGAGAGTCCTGGCCTTTCATCAAGTTTGGGGTTGGGCAGTGGTCTGCCCGGCGCATCAAATGTCCACACGCCTCCTACAGGTGAGGAAACTGAGGCTCAGGGTGTGCCAGTGGCCACCCCAGCCAGGAACCCACACCAGAGCGGCAGCGGTCAAGGCCTCAGAGGCCCCACCACCAAAAACCAGGCTTCTGCCCCCACCCGCCTCTTCTGGGAGACAGGGAGAGGCCCTGAACCCAATCCTGAGGCCGTTTGAATCAGAGGTCAGCTTCAAGGGAGCTCTGGCCCGAGGCTGATCCATTATTTTTCTTCTGGCAAAATTCGCAGCTTCCTGTTTCCCAGATAAAAGGCTCGGGGAGGCCCGCCAGGCCTGGGCACAGCCCGTTTGGATGAGCTTTGTGCGGTAAATCAGAACCAGGCGGGAGCAGCCTGTGGAGATGAAGATACAGGGAAACGTGTGGAGGACAGACACAGGGCTGGCTCCAGGTCCCGTTCAGAGCTCCCCGAGACATGTCCAGGGACTCAGCAGTTTGGTGGGGGAGAGGGTGCAGCCAGCTTGGCCGACTCCACATCTAATGACTCACCCTGAGAGGTGGCCCCAGGAGCCTCAGCCCCTCCAGTGCCGGGCGTCTGTGGCCCAGCGCTGCCTCCCAGCATCTGCCCGAAGTTCGCTTAGGCTGCCCAGCAATTCCCGGCCTCAGTTTACCTGCTGGTCAGTTGCTGGAGCTGCCCAGTGGGCTGCAAACCAAGCAAGTGGTGAAAGGTTGGGCGCATTTTTCCCTCGAGCGGGTGCATTACTGACAGTCTCGGCTCCCATAGCTCATCACAAACCTGTCTGTCCTCATCACCCACACAGGGACGGGTGACTCACTTGAAACTGCTGTCCTGGCATCGCAGAGTGGACCTGCCCCTCAGACCTTCCGCCCCCCCCCCACCCCCCACCCTCACGCCTTGCCAGCCCAGACGAGCAGCGCCGGCACCGCAGCCAGCTGGAAACCATGTTGCCTGCTGCCTCTGCCCAGGCCAGGATGGCACCCTGCTGGAGTCCCTGGTCCAGGGCTCAGGTGAGGAATGTGGGGGGGGGGGCCTCCAAAAGGCCAGTGGGCAGGACCGAGTAGGAGGGAACTGGGGAAAAGACCGGGGTGACAGCATACCGGGGTGATGTGTGGCCAAAGAGCAGGAGGCAGAGAGGCCCGGAACAGGGCCGGGTCTAACCCTGACATCCACACCTCATCCCCACAGGCACTCACCTGGCCTGGATCCCACCCCAGTGAAAGGTGGTGGGTAGGGAGGAGAGGCCTGGGGGGACCACAGCCAAGCTGGCTGGGTCCCCTGGAGCACCGCCCCCCAACATTGCCATAGCAACAAAAGTAAACACACCAGCTGGAGCTGGTGAGACGCCACTGGCACGGCTGAGGAGTAATCGTTTGCAGACATTGCCAGGGAGACCCAGCCTACCTGGCCACAGCAGAGTGTGCTGGGGAGACCCAGGCTACCAGGCCACAGCACAGCTCCTGCCACTAGGCACATGCAGAAGCCACCACCAAGGCCATCAGCCAGATGGGCCCTCGAGGTGCTGGAGTCAGCGTGTGCTCATTCCGGCAGGGTTGGCAGCACCCGCCTCTCGGAGCTGGCTCAAGAACCAAAACCAGAGGCTTTAGCAGCCGTGTGTGGCTTAGACCCCGAAACGCTCCTCACAGCTGGGCCTCACCAGTGGAGGGTACTGAGGATAGCTGCAGGGGTGCTTCCAAGGTCCCCATGGCTTTCATTGCTCTTGCCCCCTCGCGTGAGACAATTATGGGCCTCATCCCACAGAACCGCCCCAGCCCCCGAGCTGCAGACCACCAGCTCCATTTCACACCCAGGGAAACTGAGGCACAGAGAAGCCACAGAGCATTGCAGGAGTTACCTGGGGTGTGTCAGCACAAAGCCCATGACTGACTCCAGCCTGAGGCCTCCTGACCATGCCCCACCCCCTTGCCCTGGCTTCACACAAAGCAACAGATGGGTGGGCTTGTGGCATTTTCGTCCCCTCGTCCCCTTGTGCTAATGTTCTGTCCTTAAGTATCGAAGCCGTCCAAGTAATCAGGGCCCCTGGGGCCAGAGAGGCAGCCCTGCTCTCAATAAGGAGAGAGCCAAGAGGGCTTTCCGGGAAGTGGAACACCTTGGAGGCAGGAGACCCGGGGTCCTGGGCACAGAGACAGGCTGGGTGGGCAAGTGGGCAGGACTGACCCTCCGCCTCTGTCCCGGGCATCCCCCGATCCCCTGAGGGCCAGGCCAGAGCTGGGAGCCACCGGGGGACCCAGGCCAGGCCAGACCCTGCCCCTGACCTGGGAGACGGAGGGGTCGGAAGCATCCTGGGACCAGCTGGGGCCTGCCTGCCCCGAGCACACGCTGCTGTTGTTTTTCCAATACGAAGCTGCTGGGTGATTTTAAAAGGAAGCGTATGCTCCAAGTGGACAGAAAAGGAGCTGTAACGGGTGGCGGCAGGCAAGCGCGATGGAATATTCTGAAAACATTACGGCCAGGAAATGAGAGGAGAACAGGAGCTGGGAGAGGCAGGCGGCTATGCCTGAGCCTGGGGACCGGCGCCTCCAAGGAGACAAAGTGTGGCCTTTTGTCCCCATGACGGCGCTGCGGGCCAGGCCCACCGACAAGTGGGGCTCCCAGGGTGGGGTCACGGAGGTGGACCGGGTGAGTGGTAAACGTTACACTTTCCATCTGCAGGGGGGAGGCTGCGGCAGGGGTGTCTGTGGGTCTCCTGCCTCCAGGAACTGGTTCCAGCCCATCTGGTTTCTGTGCCTCTGGTCCCCGGGTGTCACAGCCTAGGCTGGGAAGGCCTTTTGCATAGGCCACCCTGGAAGCCCAGCTTGGCCCACAGCCCCATGTTCCAGGCCATGGAGAGGTGAGGCGGGGCTGCAGGAGCATTGGCAGGCCAAGCCCTGTCCCCCAGGATCCCCCTGGCACGGTAAGAAAGGGTCCCAGACTTCATATTTTACAGGTTGGGGTAGAGGGTACCGAGGCCCAGAGAGGGTGGAACTTGTCCAGAGCCACCCAGGAATGGGTGCCCAGGCTGCCAAGTGACGCTGAGGGCACACACCTTGCAGGGAGATGCTGGCAGTTCCTGCCCTCACCCCCCACCCCAGTCAGAGCCGCACCCACCGCTGGGGATCTGCTTGCACGCCCAGGACAAACATCCATACAGGTCCAGTAGACCCCAGGCTCTGTGTCGTCAGAGCCCCTCGCCCTCAGCTCTGCATGGAGTCCCACTGCTGACTCACTCCTTGCTAAGGCTTGGCCTTCCCAGAGCTTCCTTTCCTGCTAAAATGGCAATACCCACAGCTTGAGCCCTCGGGGGCACCACACACAACTGCTTTAAGCAGAAGCCCCGAGAAGAATCTTGGCTACATCTCCCACCAGATAACAGTGCCCCTTTAGGCCTGGGTTTATAAATGATGTCGTAACCCAAAGCAGGTGCTACTCCGTGCGGCTTCTCGTCAATAAAGACTCAGCGAAGTCAGGAAGGAGGAAGAATGTTTATTGCAAGCGGGCAGGCAAGGAGCAAGGAGGTTTTACTACAAATCAAGCTCCTGGAACAAAGGGAGGCAGAACCTTTTATACCATCTCTCACAAGGACGTGCATACAAACCTCATGGACTACATAGGTCATCATGGTGCACAGGCACAGTTAGACAAATTGCATTTTTTTCTTTGGCAGGTAGGCTAGTATACTGGATTTGACCGGCTTGAGCCACACCCAGCACTCTGAGGACAATGGACGGGGGGACAGGTTCTGCTTGGTCTGAGCAGCTTCCAGCTGAGCCACACCCAGTGCTATCACTTAAGGCTTTGTTTGATAAAGGCTAAGCAGCTCCTGGTTTTGTTGGCCATCTATGTCCTAAAACACCTCTTTCCTGAACAACTGGCAGAGCCTATGAGAGCCCCCTTTGGTCTTGTTTCCCTTTTTGCCCTGGCTGCCAGGAAGCTGAATGCTGCAGTCAGGCTAACCACACAGTCCCTCTGCCCCTGTTGCCCTGCCCTCAAGTTGGTTTTGCTTGTCTTTCTCCCTCCTAACTTCTGGGGATATGGGTTCATTCCTGGCAAACCTCTTCAGACCTTAGAAGAGCCAGCTGGGGTCAACCTACGTTTGCTTCAAGCCACCTGTCTTGAGCTGCACCCACCAACGAACTCAGTAGGGAGCAGGACCCAGGGGGCATGTTGATGAGAAGAAGGGAAACTCCTGGAGGGCTCACTGGGCTTGCTGATTGGTGGCTCTGGGTGTCAGACAGAGGGTGGTTGGCCTAAAGACCAGAACCTGGAGGGAGTTTGGGGATGGGGGAAGAGAGTTCGAGAGGCTGTGAGAGAACCAAGCCAAGGCCACTTCTGCAAATTGCCGACAGCCTGAGGGGCACTGAGTGGGACACCCACTCCACAGAGCTGCTCCACGCTTTGTTCAAAAGCAGGACTCAGCATGCTCATGGAAGGGGCCAGAACTGTCCCTTTAGGATCAAACCTGGGGGCTCTTCCCAAGCACTTACTCCAATACCTCCTGCTGGAGACCCCGCTGTGGGGTGGGCCCTGGCCGCCCTGTGGAGACAGGCACCTGGCCCCTGCTGACTGTGGCTCCCAGTCCCCAGAGGAGGCAGATAGGCTCTGCCCTCAAAGAGGCCACAGGGTTGTGGCGGGCATGGCTGAGAGAGTGCAGGTGGGAGGCCCTGGCAGGGCATACCGTGTCAGATCTAGGTTACCAGATAGCGAACTGGGCCATCTTCTAAGCCGTCTTACTCAGTGTTTGCAGAGGAGGGGGATCCTTTGAGTCCCATCTGTATTGGTTCCCATCACCAACCCTTTAACCCTTCACCGGGGACCTGTGTTGGGGGCAGGGGAAGAATGCCATTGGGGAGGCTGGTGCAAGGCTGACCGGCAGGCCTCTAGCCAAGTACCTCGTCCACTTCCCTGCTCCAAGGGCGAGCCCGTTGGCCCTTTAAGAAGCTGGGGGCTGCAGCTGGCACAGCTCACAGTCGGCCAGCCAGCTGACAGGCACATTCGTGATCCTTCTGGAAGGATGCTTTGGAGAAGAGACAAAATGTTCTCGCACAGCTCAGTAAACAACCCTAAAGTGTTTTGAAAGCCTTTGCGATATAAAGGCTGCAAACAAATGCAAGAATCGCTGGAGGAGAGCCAGCTGCTGGTGGGGGGGTAGGCATCAAGCCGTCCCTCCCCCTCCAGCCCTCGCCCCAGTAGGGCTGCATAGACTTGTGACTGTGTGTGTGTGCAACTGCGTGCCTGCCCTGCTCGCTGTGTGCTGCACGTGTGTACGTGTCTGCATGTATGTGTCAGGGCATCACACATTACCTCTGCATGTGTGCACGTGAACATGCAAAGCCATGGGTGTAGGGAAACCCCTGTGTCAGTATGTGACCCAGCTGTCCCCTCCTTACCGCTGCCCTCCTCTTGAGTTCCTCCTGGAGGAGATAGTTAGTGCTCACCTCGCCCAGACTGCGGGCCCGCATAGAAGAGCAGGGTGCCCACTCCCTGGGGAGCTAATTACGGGGCAGCAGAGTCTTCAGGAGCCAGGCTATGTGAGGTTGGCCAGGCTGGTGGTACACTTGGGGGCTGGGGACCTGGTCACAGGGCCGGTCTCTTAGCTCACCCAGGAGTGTTGTTCGTGGTAATAGCAGTGCTGAGGGTGTAAGGAGTCCTGCGGGGATGAACCCCAGGTACCAAGAGGCGCAGGCCTCAGCATGGTGATGCTTAAAGACCAGGTTCCAGCCCAGCTCTGTCCACCACGGGCAAGTCATCGAGTCCTCTGAGCCTGTCTCGTCATTGGTACAACGGGCAGTCACCATGTCCCTCCCGGGGTTGTTGTGAGGGAGGACAGGTCCCCCAGCACCCCATCCCTGCCTCACCAGAGGGAGGCACATGGCCAGAGGCGGGACCTGTTCCCTATTGTGTGGGGCTTCAGCTTCCCCCCAGGAGCTCCAGGAACAGAGACTGATGCCTTCCCTGTAGTCCCCGCCCTGCACTCCCTCCCCAGACCATCATCGCTTACTTAGCAAACGCCTGGGAGCCCATGACAACTTGCAGACTTGGGCTGGGTGCTAAAGGGGCCACAAAGCATGAATCAGCACCCCCCTCCCGCCAACCCACAGCCACACCAAGCCAGGCTGTTGCAAGGTGCCAAGTATGGGGTGGGGGGGACACAGGGGCGCGTCGGCCTGTCTCGGGGCAGGAAAACCTTCCGGGCGAGAGAGGGCCTGAGCTGAGGCCTTGGGGAGAGGCGAGAAGCCGTGGGAGGCTAGACAGAGCAGGAGAGCTGAGCTAGAGCCATGCCAGGTACTCCGCGGGTATCAGTGAACGCCTGCTGAGACAGATATCAGTGAACGCCTGGTGAGAGACCGGGAGGAAACTCAGACCTCCAGAGGGGCTGTCGCTGCCAAGATTGGAGGTAAGAAGTGGCAGAGTGACGTGCCCACATTCACTGACTCCAAAGCCTGCACCCATGCCCTGGTGGGTGGGCGGGAAGAAACCTGGCAGGGACAGGACTGGGCTGGTGCCACCAGCTTCTGACTAAGTCTGGAAGCCAAGCGAGGGCCGTGTCCCTGGTCCCTACAGTCTGCTCTGCTCCAGGTGCTGCTCACACCTCCCTGCAGCCCAGAGCATGAACCTCGAGTAGAGCTGCCCTGGGTGCTTCAGAGACCAGGCAGCAGGAGGTAGCCAATCCCCTGATCTGAGCCCAAACTGCAAGCCCGGAGCTGCCCCGTGGGCAGCCCAGGACAAGGAGAAGCGTCTCCCGGTCTGGCTTCAGCAGAAGGCATCCTGGCCAGGAAGCCCATTTGGGAAATGGGTGGCTGCCGGGGAGGGTGCTCAGGGAGCAAGGCAGGCAGCGATCGCCAACCAATGCCAGGGCTGCCAGGCTGTCCACCCTCTGGGCTCATAGCAGCTGGCGGGGACTCCTCAGCAGGACTGAGCCACTGGGTACCTGTGAGCCAAAACCACTCAGAAACCATAGCCCAAAGAATTCACTTTCCGAAGTGCCAGAGAGAGAGGGGAATACCAGGCGGTTTCCGTGCCAGCCTGGCCCGCTCCCCCCAGGCAGTAGGGAGAGGTTTGGGGGAGGCAGGGGGTAATGCGCCTTGAGCCCCCCCAGCCCTCAGCCCTGGCGACCACAAATGATGGGGACACGCAGGGAGGATGTCTATCAATACGTGTGCAGTGCAATCCTGGAGGCGCGCAATCCAAGGCTCCACCCGCCTGCCCCCCAGGCCTAGGGGACAAGTGACACAGGCAAGCAGCACACCGCATGAGCCAGGGAGGGGAGGGGTGACAAGCAGGGCGTGGGCCACAGAGGCTTCTTCCCACAGATGGGGCACCCAAGGCCAGGGCTAGGCCACCCCCCTGGGATCCTCCACACTGCACCTTGACCTGCTGCCACACTCTGGGGGTGCAGACCCCAGACAGGGTCAGCTTCAGTGCCAACACACACATTACCTGTGGCCGTTCCCATTACCTGGGAGCTGGGCCAACCGTCACCCAGGTAAGTCTGCAAAAGGTCCCCTATGTGTCCCATACCATACAGTCCGTGCAGGGGCTGGCCTGGAGCCTGGGGACGGGAAGGAGGGAGGAAGGTGGGAGGCAGGAAGAGGGCGGTAGGTAAGGTCAGGGAGCAAACGGTATGCACAGGCGAGGGGTGTGCTCCATCACATGGGGCGACTGCAGCCCTCAGAAGGCTGTGGCTGAGCCAGAGCAGCTAGAGGACATGGATCCAGCACCCAGCCCATGGCCTCCGCCAGGCTGGCCTGGACCCACGGCCCTGCATGCGGGACCTGTGGGAGCTGCAGGCTCAGGTGCCGGGGCCTGGGAACTTGACCGGCAAGGCATTCAGATCCCTCGGGAAATTTCTCTAAGCAAAGACCCCCAGGGGGCTACTGAAGGAAGAGAGAGAAATGAGGGTTGAGCCAGAGTGCGGAGGGCGGGGGCGGGGGGCGGGGAGCTGCAAGCAGGATGGCTCTCAGGGGACCCAGCAGCTCCTAAGATAGAGTAACAGGCCAGCAATGAGAAAGAGGAGAGGCTCGAAGCCCAGGTAGCCCTGGGGCTGGGGAGGGGGAGAGAGGCACGGCTCCACACCCCCTCCATGCGGGATGAGCCGGCCAGGGAGTGGAGCCAGGGAGCATCTGGAGGGGTGCAGAGAGTGAGGGATGGGGCCTCGGCATCCAGGCCTGTCAAATGGGCGTCACCATGGCCCTCAAGTCATAGCCTAGCTCGAGGATGAGGTGAAGAGCACACACAGAAAGGGCCACAACTCAGCACCCTAAATAACCCCAACGTGCCTTAGTCCCCTTCCAGCCACCTGCTGTCCTCTCTGGACCCGGGAAGTGACCGGGCCTCCCCTTCCTCCTCTATACACAGGCTCTCGAGGCAGACATAGGTCATTGCTGCCCAAAGGGGGTCCCGGAGTCTTGTACTCTGTTTGGTGGGGTGTCAGGTGCAGGCTGGCTAAAGACTCAGATGGCCTGAGTAACAATGGGCTTATCCTGGCGGGGCCCCCAACACCTACTTGATCCCAAAGCCCTATTCTCAGGAGCCTCTGGTAGTCCCACGAAGCTGCTGTCCAGGAGCAAGCTTCTGGGGGCCCAGGGGCAGCCAGGGTCCAGCCCTCCAGCCCAATACAGAGCCCTTGAGGTTCGGTGTGTTTCCCTGTGGACAGGGCCACCAACCCATCAAATTGCTGCTGTGGCTAAAGGCAGAGCACTCTTTAACGGGTGACCCAGGGGAAGACAGCCCTCTGGACACTGAGACAGCCAACCCCACCCCTGCCCCTCAGCACTTATCGGCCAGTTCATGGACACTGAAGGACTCAGGACCCTGCCCCCGCCTGGCCTCCCTCCCTCCCTCTCGCCACCCCCCCCCCACCCTATTACACACTTCTGTATGCTGCTGGCACCAACTTGCTTAACACCTTCCTTGGCTCCCCATTAGCCTGGGATGAAAGTTCTGAAGCTGCTTTCGTCATCCACAGTATTCATCCCCCAAGGCTTCCCCCTCTTTCCCAAGTCATCTCCCAAACTGAGGCCCTACCTCCTTCTCCTGGGCCTTCTTCCCCAGGGAGCCTCGGGACGTCCAGCTGCACCACAGGGTGGCTTCCAGCCTGCCCTGATTCCCTCATCAAAATGACCCTCCCGGCTCTGTGTCCAAGTTGGTCTTAGGAGCTAATTCATACTAGAGTGAAAATGGCTGGACGGTGGGTGAATTTTCCCTGGAAACATATCACGTTTCACATGTGGCTCCTAGAAACCACCCTTTGGCCAAAGGCATGGTGTTGTAGAGAAGGAAAAAAAAAACCCGAATTCAAGGCGGGGGCTGGATTTAACCATGCCATAACCTAACGCCATGTGTGACATTGTGCTCCCCCAACCCCCTCCCTTCTGAGAGGACCCCCCCCCGAAGGCCCAGATGGCACAGCGACTTGCTCAGAAAGTTAGCAGCAGGCCCCTTTCCCTACAGGGCCAAGAGCTGGGAGACAGAATCCCTGGCCTTCTGGAGGCTTCTGTGGGGCGTGGGACTCCAGCAGTTGTCTGGGCGAGGGCAGATTGGGGTCTGGGAGCAGATCCCACAGCCCTATCACTAGGCAGGCGGGAGGTCACAGGTCTCCAAACACCCGGCTAATTGGCGCCTAGTGGGCCCACTCGTCAAGAGCAGGCCTGGCTTTCCTGCCCTGTGCACTGACAACCGTCTGCACACATACCCCGAAATCCAAACTGAGAGGCCCATGGCAGCTTGAAGCCGCAGGCTGTGGAGCCCCGGTGGCCCTGCAGGAGGAGATTGCAGCTTGGCCACACAGAGAGACAGGGAGCCACGCCTACACTAATCCAAACACTTGGAGGACCGAGCTCCCAGCACAGGGTTTCTTGTGAGAATTGCATGGCGGCTGGGGGCGGGGGAGGGTCTGTTGCTCCAGTTGGAATTCTGGCTCCGGCCCTCCAGATGGCCCCAGGGGCCAGGCCCCCTGCTTCCCCGAACCCAGCTCCTCACCTCCCTGCCTAAGGCTTAGAGGGCACCGGGGACATGAACAACAGAACCAGGATGATAAGGCCAGGGCTTCTCTGGGCCTCCCCTAGCTGTTTCGGGACAGGAAGTGAGCCTGGATGTAGGCTCAGGCAGGGCTGGGCCATTTCTCATTCCTGGAACATTCTAGGGAGGCAGGGAAGACCCAAGCCCATCCCTGCCATGAAGGCTGTGGGGCCTGGCAACACTTCCATGGGCGCTCCAAGAGCCAGGGCCCCAGCCCCTTACGTCACGGCCACACTGGGTGAGCAGACAACACTGCCTCAGCAATGCAGCTCCAGCCTCAGGCAGCCCCCTAGGGCTCCACCTGAATCCTTGGGCACATTTTCCTGGTCAGGCCGGAGGGCGGCCCTCACCTTTCAGTTCACCATCTACAGCCCTGCCATGCTCTCTTCCCACAAATGCAATCCATTCCTTTCACTGTCATTTACCAATCTCCCTATTTTTGGCAGACTCTGGCTTTCTTTCAGGGGAAGCGGGTCAACCCGCCATTTGCTGAGTGCTTCCAAGGGGCCAGTTAGGTAAGACCTCATCTCCACCACTCCACCAGGAAGCGGGTGTTGTCACCCCACTTTACAGGTAACGAAACTGAGGATCCAAGAGGAGAGAGGACACAACCAGAACCAGAGCCCAGACCTGGCACCTCCAAAGCCACAGGCTTACTCCCTTTAGCTTCTGCCCTCCTTTGTCCAAGTAAGAGAAGAGCCAAAATTTGCCAGTGCCTATCACCCCTCTGTCAGGCAGGGCAGCACTTTCTGCCTCCAGCCTCCTCTGACAGCCAGCCTAGGGTCACCTAGCCCTGGTGGGCAGAGGGACCGGGCACAGGTAAACGGGGGAGGGGGGGAGCCCAGGGTAAGACAGGCCTGCATGCTGTGACTAGGCCTCCTGGGCCTCTGTCTCCCCTTCCAAAATTTCAGTTATATCGAGGATTCAGGTGAGTGTCTGTCCTTGTAGAAGGAGCCAACCTCAGAAGTCCTCAGCCACTCCTAAGAGATCTCAGTTTCCCGCCATTTCCCTGGGGAGCTGCCCACTAAGCCTCAGAAACCAGACTTTCCTGGGGGACCTGGAGCTGCTCCGCCTCATGTTGGCCGAGCCACCCGCATCCACTGCAGGCACGGGACTGGGTGTCAGGCCAGGCTTGCCTGTTAGGGGCCCTTGGACACCCTCTTGGAGCCTCAGGTCTTGTTTGTAAAACAAGAGGGATGATTTTATCCACTGTTATGGGTTGAATTGTGTCCCAAAAAGAAGTGTAGAAGTCCTGGCCCCTGTACCTGTGAACGTTACCTGTTGGAAATAGGATTTTTCTTTTGTTATGCTTGTGAGGTCGTGCCAGAGTAGGATAGGTCCTAACCTTAATCACTTCTGAGTTATCAAAAGAGCAGGACAGACACATGCATACACACACACACACGCACACACGCACACACGCACGTGCACGTGCACACACACACACACACTGCGGGTGGGGGGAGACAGACACTGTGTGAAGATAAGTCTATGAGTAACCAAGGAACGCCAAGAGACGCACAGGGCTATCAACAAGGAAGGACCCTCCCCTAGAGCCAACGCCCTGATTTGTTCTTGTAGCCTCAAAGCTGTGGGGCAATAAATTCCTCTTCGTTAAAGCCACCCCCTATAGTATCTTTTGTTGAGGCAGAGTTGGGACTAAGAAAGCCATCGTGATGGGGTAGAAAGGACACCATGTTTGATGTACACTCAACGCGCTGGAAGCCTCAGTGCCGTCCTCACCAAGAACCACCCTCGCTCCCGCCTCCCGGATGAGTAGCCCAGCCTTTTCCACACTCGCTCACCCTGCCATAGGGTAACTGCCAGGCCTGCAGCCCTCTCAGGAGAGCCCCCGTCCTCTGCAGTCAGCCCCCAACCATGTTCTTGTGGGCACCGTGGTGGTGCTGGTCCTGGGGCCCGACCTTCCTGCTCGGTCCATTGCATTATCATGCAGTCTGCAGCAGGAAGCAGAACCTTCCAGAAGGCTCCGAGGTGATCCAGCCTATTCTGACATCCGTGCCGTCCAGCCACGGCCAAGCTCACCCGCAGCCAGGAGCCACTCTCTGTACAAAGCTACATGACTAGTTAAAAGTTTTATTGATTGAACACAATCGAGTGTAAGCAGTAAAACTTCTCCGACGTAACCCACTTTTTCTTAATGGGTAATCGCAGACACTTGAGTTTGTATGTTAAAGGAGGTTTAGGACAATTTAATAGCTCATAAAACTTTATAGCTCCAGTTGAAATCAGAGTGATAACTCTGGCCTGCACAGCTATAGTTTGCTAAATGTCTTTCATGTATTTTTTTCCCGTTTATTGGAAAGTTAACATCTGTTCTGCTCTGCTCTGGGTGGGGGAAAAGGGGAAAAAATGATCTCTTTTTCCAGAAGCGAGGTAAGAGATTCAGGTTCTCCCAGCAGCATCCTCTTTTCCAAGCACGCAGGTTCCCTTTAAATCAGAAAGAGGTTGAGTAAGCGGGGCTAACCAGCAGCTCAGTTCAGCGAACAAGCGCCAGCAGGAACTGGGAGCTCTGGGGCAGCAGTGGAGAGATTCTTTACTATCCAGGCCAAGCTGTGTCTGGGGATCAGCCCAAACCCGGAGGAGCCTGTTAAGAGAAAGCTTGGGGAATCACGGCCTGCTGATTTATGAAGCACCTACTGTGTGCGTGGCCCAGAGGCCCACAGAGAACCAGGACATGTGCTCACAGTCTGCAAGGATCTTCCTTCATAAGCCAAAGCCAGAATCCAGGGCTGCACCCAGGCACGCAGAGAAAGGAGCACTCCCAAAGTCAACTAGCACTACACCTGGCACCCAGGGAAGAGAGAGCACCCAAAACTGGAATGCAGCACCGCACCCCAGCACCAAGGGAAGGAAGCAACCTCTCAGCTGCTAGAGGAGCGGAGCTGGAATTGGGGCTGGAGGGATGGCAAGATTTGAGAGCTGGGTAGAAGTGACTGAATAGCCTGATATCCTGGCCGCGCCCAGTGCCAGGCTGTCACCTCCGGAGCCTCAGTTTCCTCCTCTTTCAAATGGGAATCACATTGGTACCTACTTCTTAGGGTCAGCATGTGGAGTGCCAGCCGACAGCCTGTGCTTGAGACATGTTACCAAATAGAAGGAAATTCATCCTGACAGAGAGAGGCGTCCAGCACTTGCCAGGGCCGGCTCCCAAATGCAGTGTGAGCTGCTGCATCATCTCCTCCGTCTGACAACAGAAGCTGGGGTGCCAGCCAAGCCCATGCCCACTAGAGCCGGGATGCGGGCACGTTGGGGGTGGAGAGCCTGGCTCTTGGGACTGCTGGAAGGGCTAAATTAGATTGGAGGTCGTTTATAGGAGGGTGTTTATAAACAGAGGCCCCTGGTGGTTCATTGGCAGAATTCTCACCTGCCATGTGGGAGACCCAGGTTCCATTACCAGCCAGTGTCGCACGTGCACAGCCGCCACCTGTTTGTCAGCGGAGGCTTGGGTGTTGCCATGATGCTGAACAGGTCTCAGTGGAGCTTTCAGAATAAGACAGACTAGGGAGAAGGGCCTGGCGATCTACTTCCGAAAGTCAACAGACGAAAAAACCCTACGGATCACAACGGCCTGATCCACAACCCATCATGAGGACAGCACAGGACCAAGCAGCTTTTGTTCCGTTGTCCATGGGGTCGCCTTGTGTGGAAGATGCCCACCCTCTCCCAAAGGGAGCAGCCCCAGGAACCCCTGGAGGTTTTGTTTCTGTGCTCTCTGAGGGAGGGGCTCAAGTGATGACACAAGTGCATTGTGGGGGCCGAAATAATTGAATTGCAGACGGGGAGAGGCAGAAAGGGGGAGGGATAATTGAATAGCAGAAGAGGAACCTATTCTCAAGCCAGCCATCCCAAGGTTCTTTCTCGTATTTATGTTTTCTAAGAAACTCCAAAATCAAACATTTCTATTATTTTATAATTTATAAAATGTCCATCTCAGTGATAATGTGTTACAGCTGTAATAGCAACTGTCTATTATTGAAGGCCTACTATGTGCCCTAAAGCTCTGCCAGGCAGTCCTCACCCGCCCCTCTGCTGGGGACACCGGAGCGCTGAGAGGTGGCAGAGCTCGTAGCCGGCCTGGCTGTAGGGCAATGCTGCGCCACTCCCGGCCAGGCCATCTGGTTCAGGGCCCTCCTGCTCCCCTCCTCCACTGGCTTTTAAGAGCCCTTTCCCAATTCCCAGCCATTCCCACACAAGCCCCCTTCATCATGGTTAGGTGCTGTGCTACTTTTCATTTCCCAGCCTGGTTACTACAGATGCAAAATGAAAAATGAGCCAATAAGCCAGTACATCTGAGCCACGCAGCACGAAATGCAATAACCAAGGTGAGAGGCCGAGGCCGCGCTCTCAACCAGACAGATTACAGAGCGCTGCTGAGCGTGGGCAGCCCTCCCCAGGCTCCATGGAGCCCTCAGCGCTCAGTGACATCCAAAGGGCATTGAAAGGTCTCTCCCTGGAGGGCAAGCAAGCTGGGGATGGAGGAGGCTGCTGTGTGCCTGGTACCTGGTTTTTAGGTTCCAACTCAGGCAGGTGACTTTGACCCTCTGGCCTCGGCTGCCAGGCCTGTAAAATGGGACAAGACAAGCACAGCCTCTGAGGCTGCCCTCAGGGCGGATCAGAAAACAATCTGGAAAGCTACAGCACAAGGTAGAAACTCAAGGGACGTAGGTGCTCACCCCATTTGTGAAATGGGTGTCACCCTGCTCATCTTGAATGACACCTTTTCAAGATGAGACACAAGCAAGCTGAAGGCACGTGACAGGGAGCCAGATATATGTAAGACGTAGCGTGTAATAACACTTTGCTCTCCCTATCCACACTATTTACCCTCTCCCAGGGATGGTTAAGGTTGGCGGTTCAAACCCTCCCAACGGCACCTTGGAAGACAGGCCTGATGATGTGTTTTTGAAAGGTCACAGCTTTGAAAACCCTATGGAGCAGTTCCACTCTGCACATGTGGGGTCACCATGAGTTGGAATCGACTCAACAGAAGCTAACAACAGCCACAAGTGGGGGACTTGCACCATAGCACCAAGACTGAAGGTCCGTGCAAAGCCCCACTTGGTCCTCCATTCTGGCTGAGCATTGGAACCACGTAGCGGACTTGAAAACATTCGTGCCCAGGCCCTCGCCCCGAGACTTGGTGTAACTGTCCTGGGGTGTGGTCTGGGCCTGGGACTGCTGGACCCTCCCCGAGTGAGTCCAGCACGCAGCCGGCTGGAGATTGTCCAGCCTGGACAGCCTGATGCCGGTGCCCTCTGTATGCCCTCCCAAAGGGACAGAGAGCCTGCAAACCGTCCTGTGAGGCCATCAGACTCCCAGCCCCTCACAGCTGTCCCCACAGCTCCGTGACCACCTTGGGGGCCTGTAGCGGTTTTCTCGGAGTTGTTGACTGTCCCATTGGTCAAAACCTCTGTAAAGTGTTGAAAAGCAAAGCCGTCACCTTCAGGACTAAGGTGCGCCTGACCCAAGCCATGGTCTTTTCAGTCGCCTCATATGCCTGCAAGAACCGAATGATAACTAAGGAAGACCAAAGAATTGACACCTTTGAGTTGTGGTGTTGGCAAATAATATTGAATATACCATGGGCTGCCAAAAGAACGAACAAATCTGTCTTGGAAGAAGTACAACCAGAATGCTCCTCAGAAGCAAGGATGGGGAGACTTCATCTCACATACTTTGGACATGTTGTCAGGAGGGATCAGTCCCTGGAGAAGGACATCATGCTTGGTAAAGTAGAGGGTCAGTGAGAAAGAGGAAGACCCTCAATGACACGGATTGGCACACTGACTGCAACAATGGGCTCAAGCATAGCAACGATTGTGAGGACGGTGCAGGACTGGGCAGTGTTTCGTTCTGTGGTACACAGGGTCACTATGAGTCAGAACTGACTAGACAGCACCTAAGAACGACAACAACACTGACTGTCCTGGTCGGACCTGGAAGATCCCGGAAAGGCTGGGTTCCTCATATTCTGGCAAGTCTCCCGAGTTCTTAGAACCTAACTTGGGGTCATGCAATATCTCCCACTTCCTGCCCCAGAACCCCACGGTCTGGGCATCAGGCGCTGCCCTGGCACAGTGTTCAGCTGCAGCTTGGCAGTGTGCCCACACTGGGCCCCAGGTGCTCTGAGCACCAGGCCTTCTCTAGGGCCATGCTGGACAGGCCGGCTCCTGAGCAGAGGAGGAGCCCTCGGGAGATGGTGCCCAGCAGTGCTGGGTCGAACCTGAGGCTAGGGGAAAAGCCCTGGTGCTGGCCCTCTTTGCTTAGAGTTTTGATATTTTGTTCAGCATGGGTTTTTTTGCATTAATTTTGTGTGAACTTTGATTTTTTAAAAACACTGCAGCGAAATATTATTTATCTTGGTGACTGAGCTGTTGGCCCCAAGACGAGTGCCTCTCCCTTGTGGCCCTGGTCTGGCCTCAGTCTGGGACTTCTTCTCTCCTGTTGGCCGTGCTGCCAGGCCTCCAGACACGCTGCCAGCCTCGAGCCTTGCCGTGGTGACCAGCCGGGCCCCAGAGCCCCCAGCAGGTTGTCGTGCCCCCTGGGGTCCGCTACCACGGGGGTACATCACTACGATTAGGAGCCGGTGGTTCCACCCCTAGGGGGCGTTTGGGGAGTTCAGGAAGGGCTGTTTGGGGTGTCGCGGTGGCAGTGCAGGAGAACGGCACACCCTCTTGACCTACACCCTCTTGACCTTCGGCAAGCAGGACCCTGCAGACAAAGTTGTCCTGAGTCTCACGACACTTTCAAGTGTCCTGCCAGACATTCAAGTAAGCAAATAGTCTGTTGATAGGTACCTGGGCTAGAATCTTGCTAAACAAACCTCAGGCACCTTTTGCACGTATTCTGTAGTCTCTGGGTTTTTCAGGAAAGTGTGGGCCTTGCAGGTGGAGGGGAATATGCCCTGTCTGGTTTGGACCGCCCCCATATGGGAAGATCATGTCACAGACGGACACACCCTCCAGGTGTGGGAGGCCCTGGACACCTCACCTGTGCCTGCTATGTCCCAGGCCGTGGCAGGCGCTGTGGGTCTGTTGTGCCCAGCTGTGGTAGGGAAGGCGTTTACGTACTGAAATGAGGGTTATCTTACTCTCAGTGTGTTGTTGCAGTGAGGTGCCCTCGGGTCAGTTCCGACTCGTAACAACCTATGTACGACTCTGATTTCCCTTGAATTTCTTCTTTTATTGCAGTTGGGACCTTCTGTTGATTTTTCTGGAACTCCTATGTGAGGGGACTTATACCACCTTGAATTTCATTCAGTCAGAGAAGGTGGGAGCCACTGAGCCAAGTCTTCCGGTCACCCAGGGGTCCTGGCTAGAGCGTTATAAAACACTGGCACCCAGGCCCCACCTGGGGCTCTGATGTACCCGGTCTCAGGTGCAGCCTGGGCCAGGGGTGCAGCCATGACTGAAAACCTCTGAGCCTGGACAAACCTGTGTTCCAGTCCCAGCTTGGATAGTGACCTGGGCTCTCTGGGCCTCAGTTTTCTGCTCTGTGGAATGAGAACATTCTAGAAACACCAGAGCCGGGCACAGGGACACTGGGGGATGGCTGCTGTCCTTCTGCCTCACACTCCCTGATAGCATACCATCCCTGTCCCTGGGCCACGTGCCCCACCCAGAGTCAGCACACAGGAGGTGTGTCCTGTCTCAGAATGAGCGTCCTGGGGGCCTCAAGAGGGTGAGAGACCTCCCCTCCTAGGACAGCCAAGCAGAGCCCCTCATTCCTCTGTGGGGAAGGAACTCCATACAGGTAGCCGGCCTGACATGGTCCGCTCAGCGCTGGTTGCCATGGAGTCAACTCTAACTCCTGGCGGCCCCGTGCCTGTCAGAGGAGGACTGTACCCCACAGGGTTTTAATGGCTGGGTTTTTGGAAGTAGATCACCAGCCCTTTCTTCTGAGGTGCCTCTGGGTAGACTCGAACCGCCACACCAACCTTCCGGTTAACACATTAACCGTCTGCACTCCCTGGAACTCTACTGGGGGCGATAGGAAATCCAGTATTGAAGACGCAGGACCCAGTGTGATTAGCTGTGTTTCATTCGGGCACGGGGAAGACCCGGGCTATTCAGGCTGGGAGACCCGGTCACAGCAGCTATTTCACCAGCCGTCTTTCCTGCCACCAGCTGTTGGCAGGGAGGGGAGTGATGAACAGGGAGAGGGCCCTGTCCTTTATGAGGACGAGGCGGAAGAGGCTGGCCAGCCTGCAGGAATGAGGGCCCAGTTCTCTGCAGCCTCTAGCGACTGTTCGGGGGAGGGAATGTGAGTCCCCCACCTTGAGGCTCCAGTGCGCAGTAGCCAGTCATGTTTTCAGCCATCTGACTGAACTGGGAAGAATAGAAAAGCAGAATCGACGGCTATGTGTTCTGGGAAGCCTAGCTCCTCTTCCTCATGCCAGGCCCAGTCAGGAGAGGATCAGGCACCCTGCATGGGGGGCAGGGGTACTGGAGTCCCACTTCTGCCCCAGCTGGGCCTGGGAGAGGAGACCCCATCCCACCCCAAGGGGTCTTCCCAGGCTTCCTAATGAGCAGGGTCCCCAGGTCCAGCGAGGAATGAGAGGACAGCACCATGAGGCCGTTCTGGCCACTATGGTGAGCGTGGAACAGCGTCTGGCTTCTGAGGCCGTCCTCCCAGACCCATTCCAGCTGCGTGCACGTCTGCTCGCTTTGTTACTAACTCACCATTCTTCATGTCCAGTTCTGAGAGGTGGACAAAGCATGCTGCTGTGTGAGCCTCACCACAATTGCAGCACAGCCATCACCCGTCAAAATCCCCCTGTACCCCTTTGCAGCCACCCTCCCCACCCCAGCTGGTGACAGCCACCTATCCGACTCCTGTCTGGAGCATTGTGTCCACAGGAGCAGAGCATCTGTAGCTGCTGAGGCCACACCGGCATAGGGTCCATGTGGCATTGAGCCCTTCACTTTGGTGTGGCGTTCTCTGCTGCGTGGACCACGGCCTATTTATCCACACCCTGGTTGGGGGACATTTGGTGGTTCCTCAGCCCAGACAGGTATCAAGCAGACTTGTGACCCAGCTTGGGGTCAAAGGCCTTTCCCAGCTGGCAGCACCAAACACCTCTACATGGAGCCATCGTGGCCAGCGGGTCGGGGCGCTGGCCGGGACAGAGAGAAGGCTGCTGCAGGCCTGCAGGTCCAAACAGAGGCTTGAGTGTTCTCTGCAGGCAGACATCTGGGCTCACTGAGATCCTGGGGGACGTGGGTTGGCCTGAATGTCCTGTTCCTGATCAACCCGGGGCTGTTCACCCAAGGCCCAGGCAGCCCAGGGCCCTACAAGGCTGGCTGTGGGGACCAGCTCGAGGTACATACCTCTTGTAAATGGGCGTCTCCTCACCCCCAACCACCCACCCAGGTCGATGGCACACAGGAGCTGCATTTGCCCTGGACCTTTCAGCCCAAAGACATAGGAGAAGCCATGTCCCCGGCCATCGGATGAACGAGCTCAAAACCGGCAAGGGATGACAGCAGGCCGAGTGGTGCCTGTCCACCCTTTGTTCTCTGGGAGGCGGGCATCGGGCTCAGGCTGTGCGCGGGGCGGGCTGGGCTCCTGCCCTTGTGTGGCTGTGGCCGCAATCACGGAGATCACTCAGGCCCTGATACGATCGCCGCGGGACAGGCGGAAATTGGAGTGTCCCCGGTGCTTGATGGCACCACCGTCCACGCTGTGGCCGCAGGGACATTAGCGACAGACGTAATGGCCCACATCGGTTCCCGTGCAGCCCCGTGACCTTGGGCGGTGGAGAGCCGTGTGCTATTTTAATGAAAAATCAGGAGTGAGGGAAGGAAGGGGACCCTGCCAGCCCCTCTGTCCATCTGTCTGTCCACACTGGTCACAGCCTGCCCTGCCCCCACAGGCCATCTGTCCACACTGACCATGAAGCCCCCCGTGCACCCCTGGCCCGTCCATCTACACTGCCTCTCCTTTAGGGCCTGGGATGCCTGAAGAGGCAAAGAAACCCCCACCCCACCCCAGAGGCCTTGCGTCCAGCCTGTGAGGAGGAGCTGGGGAACAGGCAGGAAACACAATTGTAAGAGAGGAGGAGGGGCCCCACACCAGGACAAAAGGATTCCAACTGCACTCCGCTGTAAGTGGGAGCACCGCTGAGCACCAAGCTGGACACCTGGGCTCCAGGCCACACTGCCACCCATTCGCAGGTCTCATGTTCCTGTCCCCAAGGGCTTGGTGGGGACCTGCTGGGTGCCCAGCCTGTCTACATGGCCTCGCCACCTCGGGTCTATGACTCCCCCATTTTCTGATGAAAAAACCGCTAGGACACCCCAAAGTCACATAGCAAGCAGAGAGCCAGGCACAGCCCCTCTGCCTCGGCCAGCACTTCACCTGCTGGCTTTGACCTTGTGCCCTTCATCCCTTAGTCCCAAGTCACACACCAAGAGACTTTGTCCGCACCCCTAAACCCTTAGGTCCTCAGGGCTGGCAGCTCATCCAGGCCTGCCCCGCGGCCAGCCCTCCCAGGCCCTCAGCCGTTTGCAGCCCCCTCCTGGACCCACTTTAGAAATCAGCTCTGATGAATGGCGCCTAGGCTGCATTGCATTCAAAAGCCAGAGCAAGGACTGCGGCCCTCCTTCCCCTCCCGGGGCCTGCGGAGGCTGCATGAAAGGTCGGGGTGGCCATCCCTCTTCCGTGTGCACACACAAAGGCACGGCGACCCCAGGCTGACCCCGGCGTGGCCAGGCGAGTTCACAGTCCAGCCTTGAACAGGGCAGCCATGGGCTAATGGACGTGGGAGCCAGAAAGGATCTGATGTGAGTGGGCAGCCTTCCCCTCCCTGGGTGGGCGGGGACCCCTGCACCTCCCACACATCCCAGGGTACAGGCAGCAGCACCAAGTAGTGCTCGGATAGGGGACCCCTGGACCTGGGGCGGGGAGTAACTAACAAGCAGGCAGGACCAGGGTAAGGTAGGCCAGATCGAATCTTCCTCCAGACACCTAGAACATGGGCACTTCCTTCCTGCCACAGCCCCCATCCCGCCGCTAATGGATGGGAGGTTGGTGGGTCACCAGGCGAGCACCTGCAGGACCTCTGCCTAAAAGCCCTGACCCCAGCTCCGGGAGAGCGGGACCCCTTTCTCATTGCTCCCTTTCCCCTGCTTTCCCTTCCTTGGCCTCTCCTGGGACCCAGGCAGGATGGTGCCCTTATTAGCTTCACCTGTCCCAAGCACAGCTCTGAAGGGCTCGCGTGGCTCATGACCCACTTGTCTCAGACTTGGGGAACCTGACCCCACAGTGGGCCCCCTGAGGCTGCCCTGAGTAACTGCAGGTCAACCTCCTGCTCCCTGAGGGGTGCAACACCTGCGCTGCTTCCTGGAGGACATTAGCCCTCTCTGAAGTCAGCAAGCAGCACTTACTTCCCGGGGGGGCCAGACACCAGCTCAGGGCCTTGCATCTATTAACACTCTGACCCCCCAGCAACCCCAGCAGACCGGGGCTATCATCACCCCATCTCTCAGACCAAGAAACAGAGGCACAGAGAAATCAAGTGACTTTCCCAAGGTCGAACAGCTACCCAGTGGTAAGGCCAGGATTCAAATCCTGACAACTGGGATCAGAATTCACTCCCTTAGTCCTTACGCAGACTTGAGGACGGACGCTTCCACTCTCACACTTCCTGGTTTCTCAGTTACAGTCGGCCCTCTGTGGCCACCATTTCTGCACCCATGGATTCAAACAGGTGTGGATCGAAAATATTCGGAAAAAAAAAAAAGATAGGTTGCTGCTGACTTGTACTCTATAGTTAGGCGGATGACGATTGTGTCTGCGCTGAACCTGCACAGACTTTTTCCTCGATGTCATTCCCTAAACAATACAGCGTAACAGCTACTTACTTGGCATTTATGTTCCATTAGGAATTATAAGTAACCTAGGGTCAACTTGACGCACAAGGGAGGATGTGGGTAAGTTATATGCAAACACTACACCATTTTATAGAAGGGACGTAAGCATTCTTGGATTTTGGTGTCCACAGGGATCCTGGAACCGATCCCCCAAGAATACCAAGGGACGTCCGCATTTCCTCCTTTTAGACAGTGATAAAAAGTTAGACCCATTTTCCTGATTGGAACACTGAGGCAAAAAAAAACAAAAAACAAAACCCAGGGCCGTCAAGTCGATCCTGACGCATAGCGAACACTGAGGCAGGGAAGGTTAAATCCACCCTGCCCCCTCCAGGGGATTTTTCATTACTCACATTCCACATCTCCCATGTCCCTCAGGGGCCATCACCACAGCCTACGTGAGCTCCGCTTCTGTAGGAAGATGGGCACTTTAACCCCCACCCCTGGTGGGCTCCTGGAGACCTTGCCTTTGAAGTTCCTCCTTTCTTGCTCCTGGTCTGCTGGGGTTGCAGAGCAGGTGGTACACAAGAGGTGCTCAGAAATGCTGACCTGACCAATAATTTCCGGAGTCTCGGAGAGCCTGTGCCACAGAGGGCCCAGAGACAGGGCCCAGACACTCCACGGGGCCCAGGAGGCTGGGAAGAAAGGGCAGAGAGGCCATCCCTGAGGGTGCACCCCAGGGCCTAACTCCTCACCATCTCCCCACATCACCCTGGAAGACCCGCGGCACCCTGGGAGTCAGATGGCTCCCACACACAAACTAGGGAAACGAGGTTCCAAGAAGGAACATCACTGGGCAAGGTCAACAGCCAGCAAGAGCAGCACTGGGGTTTGAAGCTGGCCCCTGACACCACCCCGCACAGCTCCCACAGTACCCGGCACACAGTGGGTGCTCAGCAAACGTCAGAGGACAGACATCACCACCACCCACCCCGCTCCGGGGGGGTGAGTCCTCGCCAGCCCTCACCCCGTGCATGGGGTTCTCAGCCCTCTGGGGCTTTTGATCACCCCCACACAGAGTGCAGAGGTGATTTATAAAGGGGGCCCCGGCCTCTCAGCAGATTAACACAGGGGCTCGGCACGTTGGGGGCCTGTATGTTGGTCCAGAACAACTCGCCCTTGAGGATTCCTGCCTGTGGCTCCAGCAGCAACCAACATAGACGCGACGTCCCCTTTGCCAGGGGAGTGTCGATCCTCAACAACCAACCCAGGCCGTCTCGGGGTCCTGGGGGAGGACGATGCAGCTGCTCACGGTGGCAGTGATGTTTACTCTCCTCAGGCCTGGCCGCTGGCCCTGCTCCACCTCCTGGCCAGGGGGGCTGGGGTCTGAAGCCAGCGAGGGCAGGGGAACCGGGCTTAGACTGTGCCTCTGGGGACTCCTGGAGACGTTGCCTTTGAAGCCAAGGCCCCGAGGAAGAGGAAGTCAGGGAGAAACAGGAGGGCTCTGCCTTCCTCCTGTATGAACCAGGCCCGTCTTCCACTCCAAAGCCAAACCAAAAAAACCATTGCCATTGAGTCGATTTCAACTCTTGGCGACCCCACGTGTTGGAGTAGAACTGCTCCATAGGGTTTTCTTGGCTAACCAGAAGGCTGGCAGTTCAAACTCACCAGCCACTCCGAGGGGGAAAGATGGAATCTGCCTCTGTAAAGATTTACAGAAACCTTAGAAATCTTGTGGGGCAGTTCTGCTCCATCCTGTAGGGTCGCCGTGAGTTGGCATCCACACAATGGCAATGGGTTTGGCTTTGTTGGTTTTGGTTCATCTTTACAGAAGAAGGTCTCCAGACCTTTCTTCTACGGCACTGCCAGGGGGGTTGTTCAGTGCCATCATGGGTTCTGGCTCTTAGCGACCCCGTATGTTACAGAGGAGAGCTGCTCCACAGGGTTTTCCTGGCTGTAATCTTTACGGAAGCCAAACACCAGGGCTTTCTCCCAAAGGACCACTTGGTGGGTTCGAACCGCCAACCTTTAGGCCAGTATCCAGGTACGAACTGCTCGTACCACCCAGCGACCTTGTCTTCCGCTCCAGGGCACTGCACGTGGCAGTCCCGTCTCAGCCCAGAGTCACGTTCTCTCCCCCTAAGGATACTCTTGTCGCTCCAGGCACCTCCGTGGTCACATCTCCCTTCCCTAGGGGCTTCTCCAGCCACCTGCTGCTCTCTGTCCTCACAGCTGCTAAAGGCCCAGGATGAGGACTCAGACTGAGCCCAGACTCTGCTAATGACCAGCTTATGAGTGAAGTCATCTCTCTGAACCTCAGTTTCCTTATCTGTAAAATGGGTGCCTATGTCACAAGGTGGTGGTATGTTTTCCATGAGGCAAGACATGTGAACCAGTAGCCCAGAGCCTGGCTGAGGAAGTGCCCGTGGCCATCACCACCATGATACCGTGGTGTGGTCACCACCTTCCTGTGCCAGCCTGCTCAGGGCTCAGCCCTCCCACCAGCTCTCCTCTTAGCCACCCACGCCCCCCCTCCGACAAGCCCCCCGAGTACTCTTCCTGAAGCAAGTGCTGACCCCTCCCTCCTCTGCCCCACAGCGCAGAGGCTTCTCTTCCGTCCACCGAACTGTCTCTAGGCCTGCCCCTTTTGGGGAGCCCTTGGAGAACTTGCTCAGTCACTACCGCTCATCGATCCTCACCGGCTGCCCCACCTTGCCTGCCAGGCCTGGAAGCCCCTGCCCAAGGCCCCCCAGGAGAGGCAGGCTCCCTGCTGCTGGGGCCTGGGTGGCTGTGGCAGAGAGGACAACAGACCAGAACCCAGGCAGGAGCTGAAACTCTCAGGAACCAGCAGGGTGATTGGGCTCCCACGTGGACAAGACAGCACCCACAGAGGTCCCTCCTGGAGGAGAGGGCCCATCATGCCACAGGGATGCTGGGGGACACGTTGGGGGACACACTGGGGAACATGCTGGGGCTTATGTTGGGGGATGTGCTGGGGGCATGCTAAGGAACACACTGGAGGACATGATGGGGACACACTGGGGGACGTTCTGGGGACACACTGAGGGCCATGCTGGGCGGCACACTGCGGGCCACGTGGGGGGTCATGCTGGGAGCCATGCCGGGGCCACACTGGGGGTCATGCTGGGGACACACTGGGGGCCGTGTGGAGGGGCATGCTGGGCGGCACACTGGGGGCACACTGAGGGACACACTGGAGCACACTGAGGGACACACTGGGGGCCATGCTGGGAACACACTGGGGACCATGCTGGGGGCACACTGGGGGGCCGTGCTGAGAGGCATACTGGGGACCATGCAGGGGGGCACACTGGAGGCCATGCTGGGGACACACTGGGGGCACACTGGGAGCACACTGGGGGGGCCATGCTGAGGGGCACACTGGGGGCCATGCTGGGCATACTGGGGGAGCACGCCGAGGGGCTGTCTGGAGGCTGTGGCTGCTGAACATTTCAGCCTTGCAGATCTGAGAGCTGGGCTCCCAAGGATCTTTGCCCTGCTTATAAGCCAAAGGGTGCCAAGTTTGTCCTTGCTAAATAATTTCCCAAACAGGTTTTTAGGAGAGAGTTGCCGGAGAGCATCCAGCTGCTTCTCAATAAGACAAAAGGAAGTGGAGCGTCAGCATATGGGGCTGGCTGACCCCTGTAGAGCATTTCAGTCCACGAATGTCAGCACACGCCTGGGCTGGTGATGGTGAAACGGGAGCTCAGTTTCCAAATCCACCAGGACTGCCAGTTCCAGCTGCCAAGAGGAACAGCAGAGCCAGGATAGTGCAGCCCTCGCTATGGGCAGTCAGCAGGCAGTGACAGTGTGGCCCTCACCGTGGGAAGTCATCAGGCCGTGGAGGTACCCACTGTCACACACACTGGTGTCACCAAGGCGACCTGGGACCCAGCCGTCAGCCACAAGCCTGGCATCTCTCAGGGCTTCACTGGCCCCCACCCCCAGACGGGGCTATGTTGTAACAAGGTCTTCTCCTATCAGTGACCAAGCAAGAAAAATAAGTTGGATGGCCTGTTCTTTATTCTGAGTTTGTGTTTCTTCCGTGCTCTGAGAGTTTAAAGACCCTTGGGAGAAAGACCTGGTGGTCTGGTTTCATGAAGATTACAGCCTAGAAAACCCTATAGGGCAGTTCTACTCCATGAGTCACAATCGACTTAAAGTCACCATTTTGGTTTAGTCTTAGCGGGCTGTCAGCCAAGAACTTGAGGCAGGAGCCCATGAAGGGAGAGTTAGAACCCCCTTTTGCTAAATGGGGACACTGGGACCCATCTGGGGGCAGAGTCAGAGAGGATCCCACACCCGTGCCCCTCAGCCTGCACCACAGGGCCCCTGTGAGCCCCAGGGCCTTGGGCCTGAGCCTCACAGACAGCTCAGACCATTGTCAGCTCAGCAGCCCCTCCACCATCCTCAACACCATTGTTAGGTGCCATCGAGTCGGATCCAACTCACAGCAACCCTACGCGCAACAGAACGAAACACCGCCTGGTCCTGCGCCATCCTTACAATCGTTATGCTTGAGCTCATTGTTGCAGCCACTGTGTCAATCCACCTCGTTCAGGGTCTTCCTCTTTTCCGCTGACCCTGTACTTTGCCAAGCGTAATGTTCTTCTCCAGGGACTGACCCCTCCTGACAACATGTCCAAAGTATGTAAGATGCAGTCTCGCCATCCTTGCTTCTAAGGAGCATTCTGGTTGTACTTCTTTCAAGACAGATTTGTTCATTGTTTTGGCAGTCCATGGTATATTCAATATTCTTCACCAATACCACAATTCAAAGGGGTCAACCCTTCTTCGGTCTTCCTTATTCATTGTCCAGCTTTTGCATACATATGAGACAATTGAAAATACCATGGCTTGGGTCAGGCATACCTTAGTCTTCAAGGTGACATCTTTGCTTTCAACACTTTAAAGAGGTCCTTTACAGCAGATTTACCCAATGCAATGCATTGTTTGATTTTTTGGCTGCTGCTTCCATGGCTGTTGATTGTGGATCCAAGTAAAATGAAATTCTTGACAACTTCAATCTTATCTCCATTTATCATGATGTTACTCTTTGGTCCAGTTGTGAGGAGTTTTGTTTTCTTTGAGGTGCAATCCATATTGAGGGCTATGGTCTTTGATCTTCATTAGTAAGTGCTTCAAGTCCTCTTCACTTGCAGCAAGCAAGGTTGTGTCATCTGCATAACTCAGGTTGTAAATGAGTCTTCCTCCAATCCTGATGCCCATTCTTCTTCACATAGTCCAGCTTCTTAGATTATATGCTCAGCATACAGATTGAATAGGTATGTTGAAAGGATACAACCCTGACGCACACCTTTCCTGACTTTAAACCAATCAGCATCCCCTTGTCCTGACCGAACAACTGCTTCTTGATCTATGTAAAGGTTCCTCAGGAGCACAATTAAGTGTTCTGGAATTCCCATTCTTGGCAATGTTATCCATAATTTGTTATGATCCACACAGTCAAATGCCTTTGCATAGTCAATAAAACACAGGTGAACATCCTTCTGGTATTCTCTGCTTTCAGCCAGGATCCATCTGACATCAGCAATGATATCCCTGGTTCCACATCCTCTTCTGAATCTGGCCTGAATTTCTGGCAGTTCCCTGTCGATATACTGCTGCAGCCGTTTTTGAATGATCTTCAGCAAAATTTTGCTTGCTCGTGATATTAATGATATTGTTCTATAGTTTCCACATTCGGTTGGATCACCTTCATTGGGAATAGGCATAAATGTGGATCTCTTCCAGCCAGTTGGCCAGGAAGCTGTCTTCCATATTTCTTGGCATAGACAAGTGAGCACCTCCAGCGCTGCATCTGTTTGTTGAAACATCTCAGTTGATATTTCGTCAGTTCCTGGAGCCTTGTTTTTCTCCAATGCCTTCAGAGCAGTTTGGACTTCTTCCTTCAGTACCATCGGTTCCTGATCATATGCTACCTCTTGAAATGATTGAACATCGACTAATTCTTTTTGGTATAATGACTCTGTGTATTCCTTCCATCTTCTTTTGATGCTTCGTACGTTGTTTAATATTTTCCCCATAGAACCCTTCACTATTGCAACTCGAGGCTTGAATTTTCCCTTCAGTTCTTTCAGCTTGAGAAACGCCAAGCGTGTTCTTCCCTTTTGGTTTTCCATCTCCAGCTCTTTTCACATGTCATTATAATACTTTACTTTGTCTTCTTGAGATGTCCTTTGGAACCTTCTGTTCAGTTCTTTTACTTCATCAATTCTTCCTTTTGCTTTAGCTGCTCAACGTTCGAGAGCAAGTTTCAGAGTCTCCTCTGACATCCATCTTGGTCTTTTCTTTCTTTCCTCTTTTCAATGACCTCTTGCTTTCTTCATGGATGATGTCCTTGATGTCATTCCACAACTCGTCTGGTCTCCGGTCACTACTGTTCAATGTGTCAAATCTATTCTTCAGATGGTCTCTAAATTCAGGTGGGATATACTCAAGGTCATATTTTGGCTCTGGTGGACTTGCTCTGATTTTCTTCAGTTTCAGCTTGAACTTGAGTATGAGCAATTGATGGTCTGTTCCACAGTCAGCCCCTGGCCTTGTTCTGACTGATGATGTTGAGCTTTCCATCATCTCTTTCCACAGATGTAGTCAATTTGATTTCTGTGTGTTCCATCTGGCGAGGTCCCTGTGTATAGTCGCCGTTTATGTTGGTGAAGGAAGGTATTTGCAATGAAGAAGTTGTTGGTCTTGCAAAATTCTATCATTCGATCTCCAGCATTGTTTCTATAACCAAGGCCATATTTTCCAACTACCGATCCGTAGCTGTTAACATTCGAAAAACCCACCCTCCACTTTTGGGATCCTATGTAAGTTCTCTACGGTCTGCAGGAGAAAGTCCCCACCACTTGGTCTCAGACCAGGCCCAATCCCACAAGCCTTTATACAAGGTCATTTAAATTTTTAATTAAAACTTAAAAAGTGAGGCCCCAGAGCTAGATGGAGCCAAGCCCGGGACTCCAAGGTATGGAAGGGGTGGAAAAGCCAGCAAAAGAGGCCAAGGAGGTGCAGCTGGGGGGCAGAAGGAAGGCGGGCAGGGCACAGGCCCAGGAGAGGAGGGTGGAGGAGGACAAATGAGACCCAAGGATGTTGCTGGGTTTGCAACCCAGAGGGCATTGGGAACCTTACAAGACCCTGTTGCTGGACTGCGAGTCCCAAACCTTTACGTAAACAGGCCAGAGAAAGAAGGTGGGAGTGAGGAGGCTGAGAGCAGAAACGGCAGGTGGGATGGCGCAACCGGTGGATTAGCCGGAGCTACCCCAGCTGGTTTGAAGGTTGCAAGGTTGCAAGCGTAGAGGGGAACTGACACAGCAGAGGGTCCTGCTTGATGCCATCCTGAACCCAAAATGAGAGACAGGTGTGTTTTGGTTCTTATCCCCACCCCCACACTGCAACCTGAGGAGCTGATTCTCAGGGAAGATCGAGCTGCTCCTCCTGCTGACACCCCCTATGGCTCCCCAACACCCTCAAGGTCCAACCTCACCAAACCTCCCAAGGGGCTTAGGAGACCAGATCTGGCCTTGGCTCTCCTAAGCCCCTCCAGGAAGCCTTCCCTCAGCCCCTGGAGCAAGGTAGGTTCTCTCTGAGTCTTCAATGGCGAGGCTCATTCCTCACAGGGCATAGTCATTGGGGTCATCCTTCCTCTGCCCCATGAGCTCCCAGAGACCTCACCATGTGGCCAGCCTGGCTCAGAGTGGACACTCAGAGATGACCACAGAATCATAGATGGTCACCAATAGGAGAGAGTGTGGTGGTCAGCCAGGCCATGGCCTTCCACCTCCCACTTCTCATTTTCCTCTCCTCTCCAGTCAGTCAGCTTCTCCTTGAATGTCTCCAGTGACAGGACACTCAGCCCTACTCAAGGCAGATGGTCTCCTGCTCTGGTTGTTCACTCCTGATGACGGTTCCAGGCTAGTGCCAGGAGCCAGGGCCCATCAGGCATAGGATTGGGGACCGTCTCCCCAGCTCAGGGTCCTTGCTGATCCTTTGCCCCTCTCGAAGCTGGGGCACCCATTCAGCTGCCTGTTCACAGGGAGGAAGACGGACAACCCATCAGCTGTGACACACACTTTTTATTGGGATTTATGAATGTAACCTGGTGGAAATAACACATCCATCGCACCACAAGTAAGTGCCACACAGGTGTTCCCAAACTCTCTTTCTCTACAGCCCTTGAAGGCCCGCCAGCCATCTATACCCATCATTGGGAGAAAGATAGTGTCATTTCTATAATGCACACCCTCTCCACAGAAGCGCTATAAATATGTAGATATGACATTGCTGGCAGCACCAGTTGGTGTAAGTGATGTAATCTTGGGGGGTTGCCTAGCAACCCATCAATGTTTGGGAGGCTCTAATTCTTGAGCAGGGTAAAGTCACATTTATGCAGTTCCGTTAATCAGCTTCCTGGCAACTCTGCCAAGATGATCTCATTTTATTCATGATTATTTTATGTGAAACGCACTTTTAGCTCGAAGAGAACACAAAGATTTAATTCAAAAGCCACTATTGCTTTATGTTTCTAGGGTGTCGTTAGCACAGCGTCCACACCCATAACCATGGTAACACATGGGTAATTTGGATCAATGGCACGCGGTATTAATACGGAACCAGGCCGGCTCCCAATCAGCACAGATTACCGTGCGTTATGGCTGTAGTAATTACCTGCAGTAACACACAAATTGAACTAAATGGTCAATTGAAGTAAAGTGAATGGCTTTTTATTCTAGTCCCTAAATAATGTGTCTGCTTGGCTGAATAGTTCAAGGTAAATAAAACTCTTAAATTGATGGTCTCTCCCACTCGCCCTCCCAGGGGTGGGTAATTTGGCTCTTTTACATCCCTGCGGTCTGGTAGCCAGACAGGTATTGCTGGAGCCATGTTCCTCTCAACCACCTCCCTCCAGATAGCAGGCACGGGGATCTCTGTGTCTCTGCGAAGCACTGGCCCTTATTAAAAAATCCTGCAGCTCCGCATGGCTGTCTTACTCATCCCCCCAGGGAAGGGGGCACGGAACTTTCCAGATAGGGGATGGAGGGTAAAAGGCAATGGCCTTCCTCCGGGGATGTTTTCTTGCCCCTCTGGTAGGTGGGGCTGAACCAAATCGCTGGCTTCCTGTCACAGGATGTGGGGGGGGAGAGGTCAAAGGTCACTCCTGCCTTTATTAACAGAGCGTTTCTAAAATTCCACAAATTTAGAAGATCTTCAAACAGGAAGTCACACTGGACCTCTCCAAGAGGCCTTTGCAGCAGGGCACATTCCAGCTCTGAGCTGCCTTGCTTTCCATTTAGAGAGAGACAGAGGGAAGCACCCTCTTACAGGATGAGTGACCACATTTCATCAGACTGCATGTGAACCAGACGGTGTGGCCAGAAGCCAGCAATGGAGAAAGGGGAAGGAAGAATCAGTCTCATTCTGGTCCCTTCTCTGACAGAACCCGTGTGAGATAATGGTAGACACCTGAAGTGGGAGTGGGGACGATTGGGCAGGAAACACTGGGTCCTTCATGCACAGATTCAGAAGAACAGCTCCTTCCATGAGACACCATGGCCTTGGACCGACCCATCATCAGGAAGATGGCAGCCACCACCCTTTGGGCTGACCGTCTAGTGCAACATGGTGCCTGCAAAGGCGTCGAATGCCACAAAGGCAAAGGACAAGGCTCCAGGGAAGCATAAAAGGGGGGCTGATCTGGCTCGGGGGCTTCTCTGAGGAAGCCATGTTGAAGCTGAAACCAGAAGGGTGATGGAGATTCACCAGGTGATGGAGGGCAGGAGAAAGATGCCGCTGTCAGGGAACAACAAGCAAGAAGACTCCGAGTCTGAGGGAAACTGAAAGGCCACCTGATTTTATCATTATCTTGACAAGCTACATATACAGAGATGTAGAAACACCTGGAGGGGCAAGGACAAGTGTGACTTAAGATCCCACAGCCACATCTGCGCTCCAGGGTGATGCGGCAGAATTCGCTTGAGGGAAAGCTGCTCTGTCTGCAGAAAGCTCTCTAACAGGCCTTTAGCTTTCAAGGTGAACCCTCCTCATCTGCTCTGGGTTGGACAGGCTGACACAGACAAAGGCAACAGCTTGTGCTCCAAAACAACGGGGGTTTCTGATCAAAATGGCTGGTAGCACCTCACTCCTTACACTCCACTGTCCCAGTGCAAACCAAATAAAACCTTGCTGTTGATTCAGTTCCAGCCCACAGCAACCCATGTGTTACAGGATAGAACTGCTCCATAGGGCTTTCTCGGCTATGACCTTTATAGGAGCAGATCGCTAGGCCTTTTTCCCCCAGTGCTGCTGGATGGGTTTGAACTGCCAACCTTTAGGTTAGTTGTTGTTGTTAGGTGCTGTGCAATTTGTTCCAACTCGTGGTGACCCTATGTACAACACAACAAATCATTGTCCGGTCCCGCGCCATCCCCATGATTGTCGCCGTGCTAGAGCCCATTGTTGCAGCCACTGTGTCAATCCATCTCGTTGAAGGTCTTTCTCTTTTTCATTGACCCTCCACTTTTCCAAGCATGACGTCCTTCTCCAGGGACTGGTCCCTCCCGATTACATGTCCAAAGTATGTGAGACAAAGTCTCCTCACCCTCCCTTCTAAGGAGCATTCTCGCTGTGCTTCTTCCAAGACAGATTTGTTAGCAGTCAAGCATAAACCGTTTGTGCCACCCAAGGACCTTGCCCCGATGCAAGGCAATGATGAACGAAGTATAAAAGGAAGTGACCAGAAGCATACAGCTGGGCTGAGACAAGACACGCATCTCACAAATCAGAAACAGAACATGGCCAGTTGTGAGGTACTATGGCCTGCTGGGCCCCAGGTCAAGGAGCAGGCAGCGGGGGCTGGACTCTTGGCACCTACAGGAGGATGGTGACTCTAGTCCAAGCCAGGCCAGGGTTACAGGCTTGTGAAAGGAGCCTGAGAAAAGGAGGCCCTGTCACTGAGGTTGCAGTGTAGAGAAGTCCCAGACTATGGAGGTGGTGGGGGTGGCAGGGAAGGCTGTTACAACCTCAGAATGAGAAGCCAAACAAAGTTGCCTTCTGGCTCCAGTCCTGGATCTGTGTCATCCCCAATGTCACAACACAGCAGAAATACCACCTTAAAACCTAGAGGCCAGACTAACAAAACAGCTGGTCAGGGAGAGCAGGAAAGACATATAAAACAGATGATGCAAAATTTCAAATCCTCCCACTCAAATGAGCCTGCAAACTAATATTTTAAAATACACAAAGAAAAAAAACAGTCGAAAAAAGCATCAAATTTGTAAATCAGTCTGACAAACACTTTAAAGCAGCAATGTTTAGGATCTACAATGACATAAACGAAAGTCTAGCATGTATTCGTAAGCAATGTGCAAGATACCAATAGATTTGAAAATTTAGATAAAACAGGCAAATTCCTAAAAAATAGATTAATTAATTAAAAATTTAGCAAAACAAAGTGGGAGTACAGAGTAAGATGTATATAAACTTATATGTGACAGACTGACTTGATTTGTAAACGTTCACTTGAAGCTCAATAAAAGTTAATAAAAAAAAAAAAGAATGAAGTACTGATACATGTTATTTGTAAACCATAATTTTCAAGGTTTAACATTTGAGATTGATAAACCTTGAAAACATCCTGCTAATGAAAGAAGCCAGACACAGAAGGCCACATATTGTATGATTCCATTAATATGAAATGTCCAGTATAGGCAAATCTATAGAAACAGAAAGTAGGTTAGTGGTTGCTTAGGGCTGGGGGATACAGGTGACTGGTGCTGTGGGGTGACAGCTAAAGGGTACGGAGTTTCTTTTTGAGGTGATGAAAATGTTCTGAAATTGATTGTGGTGATGGTTGTCCAACTTTGTGAATATATGAGAAACCATTGTATTGTACACTTTAAATGATGAATTATCCCAATACGTAAAGTATATCTCAATAAAGCTATTACAAGAAAAAACAAAAACAAACAAAAAAAAATTGAGCAAAACAAACTCAGGAAGAAATAGAAAAACTAAGTAGTCTTATAACTATTACATAAATATAATCAGTTAAAAAAAAATTCCTAAATTGAGAAATCAGGCTCCTAAATAGAAAAACGACTTCTCTAGTAAGTTCTACCAAACGTTTAAGTAAGAAATACAGTAACTCCAATTTTTACAAGCTCTATCATAAGATAAAGAGGGAACACTCCCCAATTCACCTTGTGAGGGTAGGATAAATTTAAAATAAAAAACCCAAAAGAACACTATAAGAAAGGTAGAGCCAAGGTTACAGTGAAGCGAGTAAGGTGCCTAGGATGCACAATTTAAGGATGCACTCGCTCTCAGCATCCTGCAAGCACAAGGTGAGTGTGGCTGTCTCCTTACATTTTGTGCCCTGGACATTTCAATTGCCTCACCAATTACCAGCCTTGGATAAAGGGGAATCTCACTCATATAAATAGACACAAAAATCTAAAACAAAATCATCAGCAACCTGAATTGAGGGTGAAAAAAAAAGAAATGCATCGTTAAAGAGATGTAATTATATCAACTATGACATGTCTGTCAGTGTGTCATCCTGTGGTGGTTTGAGTGTTGCTGTGATACTGGAAGCTTTGCCACCAGTATTTCAACTACCAACAGGGTTACCCTTAGTGGACAAGTTTTAGTGGAGCTTCCAGACTAAGACAGACTAGGAAGAAGGACCTGAAAGTCCACATCTGAAAAAATTTGCCAGTGAAAACCTTATGAATAGCGGAGAACATTGTCTGATATAGTGCCAGAAAATGAGCCCCCCAGGTTGGAAGGCACTCAAAAGACAACCGGGGAAGAGCTGCATCCTCTAAGTAGTGTTGACCTTAATGATGTGGATGGAGTCAAGCTTTCGGGGCCTTCATTTGCTGAGGTGGCTCAACTCAAAATGAGAAAAAATAGCTGCAAACATCCATGTGACTGTTAATACTGTGTGTCAACTTGGCTGGGCCATGCTTTTCAGTGTTTATACGTGATCACTCCCATGATGGAATCTGCTGTGAGTAGCCAGTCAGTTGAAAGGGTGTTTCCTTGGGGGTGTGGCCTGCACCTGAACATAAGCAGACATTCTGGCTTTTTGCTCACTCTGGATCCTGTAGTACCTCCTGTTGGTCTGACCTCTGGCTCCTGGGACTTGAGCTATCAGCTTATCTGCAGATCTTGGGATTCATCGGTCTTTACGGCCTGAGAATGGGATCCCTGCTCTCTGACCTGCTGCTCTTAGGTTCACCAGCCCAGGCTGCTTCGTGAGTCAAGAGAAGCCTTTGTCTTGATCCACGGACTTGGAACATTCCAGCATCTGCAAGTGGGTGAGCCATTTCCTTGATATAAATCTCTCTATATATATATTTATATGCTTTACTGGTTTTGCTTCTCAAGAGAACTCAACCTAAGACAATCCATTAATAATCAAAACATGGAATGTACAAAGTGTGAATCTAGGAAAATTGGAAGTCGTCAAAAATGAAATGGAACACATAAAGGCTGGGGAGGGCTGACTAGGGAACAGACCATCAATTTCTCATATGCAAGTTCAAGTTGAAGCTGAAAGAAATTAAAACAAGTCCATGAGAGCCAAAATATGACCTTCAATATACCCCACCTGAATTTGAAGACCATCTCAAGAACAGATTCGACTCATTGAACACCAATAACTGAAGACCAGATGAGGTGTGGGATGACATCAAGGACATTATACATGAAGAAAGCAAAGAGTCATTAAAAAGACAGAAAAGAAAGAAAAGGCCAAAATGGATGTCAGAAGAGATTCTGAAACCTGCTCTAGAATTTAGAGTAGCTTTTAAGGCAAATGGAAAAATTGCTGAAGTAAAAGAGCTGAACACAGATTTCATAGGGCAGCTCAGGAAGACAAAATAAAATAGTGCAATGACATATGCAAAGACTTTGTGATGGTTAAGATTGTGTGTCAACTTGGCTGGGCCATGATTCTCAGTGTTTTGGCATGATCACTCCCCCGTTTAGATTTGATATGTGATCACCCCCACAATGGAATCTGTGGTGAGTGGTATCGGTGGGGGCAGGTCTGTGGTGACTTACCACTCCCTCAGCCTTCATCTCTCCACCTTTTGCTGCCTAGTCCTTCCTGCTCTCCTCGCTGGGACTTTTGCCTGTTCTGGATCCCACAGCTGGCTCCTGCTCATCTGACCTCCAGCTCTTGGTACTTGAGCTAGCAGTTCACCTGCGTCTTGCCTGGTGATCTTGAGATTCATCAATCTTCAGAGCCTGTAAGCAAAAGACCTGCTCTCAGGCCTGCAAATCTTGGGTTCACCAGCCTCTGCGGCTACCTGAGTCAGGAGAAGCTTCTTTCCTGCCCCACGGACTTGGGATGTTATGGCCTCTAAAAATCATGTGAGCCGTTTTCTTGATATAAATCTCTCTCTATATATATGTATGTGTGTATAAATATATATATATATATATATATATATATATATATATATACTTTACTGATTTTTCTTCTCTAGAGAACCAAGCCTAAGACAGACCTGGAGTTAGAAAACCAAATGGAAGAACACGCTTAGCATTTCTCGAGCTGAAAGAACTGAAGAAAAAATTCAAGCCTTATGGTGCAATTTTGAAGGATTCTACTGGAAAATATTGAATGTCCCAGGAAGCATCAAAAGAAGATGGAAGGAATACAAAGAGTCACTATACCAAAAAGAGTTGGTTGACATTCAACCATTTCAAGAGGTAACATGTGATCAAGAGCTGATGGTATCGAAGGAAGAATTCCAAGCTGCACTGAAGACATTGGTGAAAAACAAAGCTCCAGGAATTGATGTAATATCAGTTGAGATGTTTCAACAAACAGATGCAGCACTGAAGGTGCTCACTCATCTATGCCAAGAAATTTGGAAGGCAGCTACCTGGCCAAATGACTGGAAGAGATACATATTTGTGCCCATTCCAAAGAAAGGTGATCCAACTGAATGCAGAAATTATTGAACAATATCATTAATATCACACACAAGTAAAATTTTGCTGAAGATCATTCAAAAGTGGTTGCAGCAGTACCTTGACAGAAAACTGCCAGAAATTCAAGCTGGATTCAGAAGAGGATATGGAATGAAGGGTATCATTGCTGATGTCAGATGAATCTTGACTGAAAGCAGAGAATACCAGAAACATGTTTACCTGTGTTTTATTGACTATGTAAAGGCATTGGACTGTTTGGATCACAACAAATTATGAATAACATTGCAAAGAGTGGGAATTCTGGAACACTTAATTGTGCTCATGTGCAACCTGTATATAGACCAAGAGCAGGTGTTTGAACAGAACAAGGGGACACCAAGTGGTTTAAAATCAGAAAAGGTGTGTCAGGGTTGTATCTTTTAACCATACTTATTCAATCTGTATGCTGATCAAATAATCTGAGAAGCTGAACTATATGAAGCAGAACACGGCATCAGTGTCGGAGGAAGGCTCATTAACAAGCTGCGTTATGCAGATGACACAACCTTGCTTGCTGAAAGTGAAGAAGACTAGAAGCACTTACTGATGAAGATCAAAGACCACAGCCTTCAATATGGATTATATCTGAACACAAAGAATATAAAAATCCCCACAATTGGACCAATAAGGGACATCACGATAAATGGAAAAAATGTTGAAGTTGCAAAGGATTTCATTTTACCTGGATTTACAATCAATGCCCATGGAAGTAGCAGCCAAGAAATCAGATGATGTATTGCATTGGGCAAATCTGCTGCAAAAGACCTCTCTAAAAGTGATAAAAAAAAAAAAAAAATGCCACTTTGAGGACTAAGGTGTGCCTGGTCCAAGCCATGGTGTTTTCAATCACCTCATATGCATGCAAAAGCTGGACAGTGAATAAGGAAGACCAAAGAAGAATTGATGCCTTTGAATTGTGTTGGCGAAGAATACTGAGTGTGTACCATGGACTGCCAAAAGAACAAACAAATCTGTCTTGGAACAAGTACAGCTAGAGTGCTCCTGGAACCGAGGACGGTGAGACTTCGTCTCATGTACTTTGGACATGTTATCAGGAGGAATCAGTCCCTGAAGAAGGACATTATGCTTGGTAAAGTACAGGGCCAGCAAAACAGAGAAGACCCTCAATGAGATGGATTGACACAATGGCTGCAACAGTGGGGTCAAGCATAAATACGATTGTGAGGATGATGCAGGACCGAGCAGTATTTCATTCTGTTGTGCACAGGGTTGCTATGGGTTGGAACCTATCAGTGGCACCTAACAACAGCACAGTTGTATCAAAAATGCAAATTTGGCTAAAGCCTGTTAACCCATTGTGGTCGAGTTGAATCCAACTCATAGCTACCCTATAGGACAAAGTAGAACCATAAAGTTTCCAAAGCTGTCATCTTTGTGGAAGCAGCCTGCCACATCTTTCTCCCATGGAGTGGCTGGTGGGTTTGAGCTGCCAACATTTCAGTTAGAAGCCGAGCACTTTCCTTTAGGAAATCAATAAATCAAATGAAAAACTTACTACATATAGGAGAGACATTTAAGAAAATTCAACATTTGTTTATGATTAAAAATAAAACAACTCTTAGTGAAAAAAAAAAATTTTTTTTCTTAGTGAGCAAATATAAAATAAATCATTACAATATCTTATAGATGGCTCAGAGACAGCAGTCGATATCAAACCACATAAAGAAGCAGACCATGATTGCTTCTACAAATCCCCAAATTAAAGGATCAAAATCTTTCCCAAATGAAGATACAATCCTGGAATTGCCAGATGCAGAATATAAAAGACAAATTTACAGAATGCTTCACAACGTCAGGGGTGACCTCAGATGTGAAATAAAGCAATCTACAGAAAAAGCCAAGGAACACACTGATAAAGCAATTGACGAAATCAAAAAGATTATTCAAGAACATAGTGGAAAAATTAATAAGCTGCAAGAATCCATAGAGAGACAGCATTCAGAAATCCAAAAGATTAACAGTAAAATTACAGAATTAGACAACTCAATAGGAAGCCAGAGGGGCATAATCGAGGAACTGGAATGCAGAGTGGGGGAGTTGGAGGATAAGGCAATTGACACCAATGTAGTTGAAGAAAAAACAGATAGAAGAATTTTAAAAAATGAAGAAACCCTAAGAATCATGTGGGACTCTATCAAGAAGCATAACTTGCGTGTGATTGGAGTTCCAGAACAGGGAGGGATAACAGAGAATAGTTGAAGATCTGTTGGCAGAAAACTTTCCTGGCATCATGAAAGACGAAAGGATATCTATCCAAGATGCTCATCGAATCCCATATAAGATTGATCCAAAAAGAAAATCACCAAGACATATTATCATCAAACTTGCCAAAACCAGAGATAAAGAGAAAATTTTAAAAGCAGCCAGGGATTAAAGAAAAGTCACCTACAAAGGAGAAGCAATAAGAGTAAGTTCAGACTACTCAGCAGAAACCATGCAAGCAAGAAGGCAACGGGATGACATATATAGAGCACTGAAGGAGAAAAACTGCCAGCCAAGGATCATACATCCAGCAAAACTCTCTCTCAAATATGAAGGTGAAATTAAAACATGTACAGATAAACACAAGCTTAGAGAATTTGCAAAATAAAACAACCCTTGGCAAATTAGTAATAACAGGAACTCCCTCAGTCTGTTTAAAGGTATCATAAAAAGTCTACAGTAATCATCCTACTTAATGTAAAATTTGAAAGCCTTGAAATTAGAAACATAGCAGAATTTCTTCTCTCACCACTCTATTCAACATTGTACTAGCAGTCCCAGACAATGCAATAAGGTAAGAATAAAAAATAAAGGGCAAAAAAATTTGGAAAGGAAGAAATAAAACTGTCATCATTGATAGATAACATGATTGTGTACATAGAAGTTCCAAAATAACTTATAGGTCAATAATTAGAATTACTAAATGTTTAGCAAGGTTGCTGGATATTAAACCAGCACATAAAATCAAATTTATTTCCATATAATAGGAGTAAAGGAATAGAAAATACATTGTTTAAATGACACGATTTGTAACAGCATTCTTGAGTGAACTTTGGTAGTTTATGTCTTCCAAAAAGCTTCTCAATTTCATCCAAGCTATAGAATTTATAGACATAAATTGTTTGTAATATTCCTTATTATCTTTTTAATATTTATAGTGTCTGTACTGGTGTCTCATCTTTTATTCCTGATATTGGCAATTTGCATCTTCTCTCTTTTTTATTTTGTTAAGCCTGGTTAAGCTTTGTGAATTATATTAATCTTTTCACAGGAGGACCTTTGGTTTTATTGATATTTTTTCCTCTTGCTTTTCTTTTTTCTATTTCATTGGTTTTTGCTCTTAACTTTATTATTTCCTTTCTCCTCCTTGATTTGAGTTTAATTTACTTTTTCTGGCTTCTTATGTTAGATCACTGATAATCGTAATATGAGCATATAATGCTATAAATTTCCCCTCTAAACATTGTTTTAGCAGCATCCCACAAATTTGATATGTTTTCATTTTCATTCAATTTGAAATATTTTCTAATTTCCTTTGTGATTTTATCTTTGACCCAAAGCTTATCTAGAAACATGTGTAAATACTAAATATTTATGGATTTTTCAGATATCTTTCTGTTATTGATTTCTAGTTTAATTCTGTTACAGTCAGAAAATATACTTTGTAGAATTCGAATTCTTTTAAATTTGTTGAGGTTTGGTTCATAAGATCATCTGCCTTAGTGAATGTCTGATGTTCACTCAAAAAGAATGTGCCTTCTGCTGTTGTTGGGTGGAGTGTTCTATAAATGTCAATTAAGTCAGGTTATTTGATAGTCTTGTAGTTCAAGTCTTTTATATCTTTACTGATTTTTTTGTCAACTTGTTCTACCAATTACTGAGAGTGAAGTGTGGAAGTCTTTAAGTGTGGATGTTTCTATTTCTCCCTTCCATTTAATCAGTTTCTGTTTCATGTATTTTGGAGCTTTGTTTTTAGGTGCTTACACAGGATTGTTAAGTCTTTTTGGTGAATTGATCTCTTTATCATTGTTTAAAGGTAAAAATCTAGGTTGTGAGCACCAAAACCAAACTAAATCCATTGCTGTCAAATTGCCTCCAACTCATAGTGACCTTATAGGATGGAGTAGAACTGCCCCTTAAGGTTTCCAAGGAGCAGCTGGTGGATTTGAACTGCTGACCTTTTGGTTAGTAGCCAACCTCTTAACCACTGTGCCACGGGGGCAGTGGGTATATGTGCATATTTAATGTAAAACTCCTTCAGTTTCAATATATGTTTGAAACTTTTCATAATAATTTTTATGGTAAAATATGGAAAAAACTAAGTCTATTAGGGTCTTTCAATCCATGCCTAATGTCCCATTTTATCTTTTAGTCAATTGAGTTTTTATTTTCGTGGTTTTTCTGTTTGTGTATTATGTCACACATTTTTGTGTCATTATGAAACAAAAAAGGACAGAAATGAAACAAGAACAGCAATATATTAAAAAGTACCAAGTATAAATCTTAGTAATTAAAAATATATCCATTAATATAAAAACTCTGTCTTGGAAGAAGTACAGCTAGAATCCTCCTTAGAAGTAAAGGATGGTGAGACTTCGTCTCACATACTTTGGATGTTATCAGAAGGGACCAGTACCTGGAGAAGGACATCATGCTTGGTAAAGCAGAGGGTCACCAAAAAAGAGGAAGATCCTCAATGAGATGGATTGACACAGTGGCTGCAACAATGGACTCAAGCATGACAATGATTGTGAGGATGGCACAGGACTGGGCAGTGTTTTGTTCTGTTGTACATAGGGTCACTATGAGTTGGAAGCAACTTGATGGCACCTAATAACAACAACAACAAAAAAACGCAATAGATAATCTAATTTACTAGGTAAACGTTCACCTCATTCACAATAAAAAAAAAAATAGAGAGAAAAAATGCAATAGACAGAATGGTGTTTAATAAAGAGAGTACATTCCCCTATGTTGCATACAGAAACAAAAGAATACGCACATTCTCTACATTAAGGCAGTTGCAGAAAACTTCAATTCCTCACACTGTGACCCTCTAGGCAGCTTGAGTGTCCTCATGACATGGCAGCTGGCTTCCTTAAAGATGAGTGATCTAAGAGAGAGAAGGAATGAGTAACAAGAAGTAGAGGGCATACCCAAGATGGAAGCCACAGTCTTTTTATAAGCTAAGCACAGAAATATTATCATTTTTGCCACATTTTATTTGTTAGAAGTGAGTCACTAAGTCCGTCTCACACTCAAGGGCAGGTAAATTAAGCTCCTCCTTTTTAATGGAAGCATATAAAAAATTTGTGGACATACCTATAAAACCACTTTAGATATGTATGCTAAAAAATTTAAGGTAACTATTAAAATAGTAGAAATCAAATTTGCATCTTCCAAACAATCAGGGTCGGGGGTGGGTATGGAGAATATAGAAGACTTTATAAACTCAATGTAAAGCAGAACATGAAAGGAAAAGAAAGCAAATTTAAAGAAATGATAAAAAGAAAATTCAGAAGATTATAGAAATAAGTCCATATATACTATCAATCCCAATAAATGTAAATGGAATAAACTTACCTATTATGAAACAAAACCACTCAGGGAGGCATAGAAATAAAAAAAAAAAAATGGCAGAAAGAAATGTATCATCCAAATACTAACCAAAATTTTTTGATATCCTAATATTAATATTAGATAAAGTAGAATTGAAATCAAAAGCACTAATACTAAAAAGAGACATCAATAATAAAAGGACATATTATACCCAGAAGACATAAAAATCATTAACTTGTGAGCAATCAACAACATATCCTCAAGATGTATAAAGCAAAAAAAAGACCAAATTGAAAGAATAATTGATAAGTTCTTAATTATAATCGGAAATTTTAATGTACCTTTATCAGAAACTAATCATTCAAGTTGATAAAAATTCATAATACCTGTTGCCATTGAGTCGATTCTGACTCCTAAGAACCCTATGGGACAGAATAGAACTGCTGACCTTTTGGTTAGCAGCCAAGCTCTTAACCACTGTGCCACCAGAGCTCCAAATTCACAATATTATAGAAAATTTGAACAACAAAACGAAACACCAAATAGGTGACTATATAGAGCTATTCACCCAATTAAAAAGGGCCATACATTCTTTGGAAACCCTGGTGGTGTGGTGGTTAAGTGCTATGGCTGCTAACCAAAAGGTCGGCAGTTCGAATCTGCCAGGCACCCATTGGAAGCCCTGCAAGGCAGTTCTACTCTGTCCTATAGGGTCGCTATGAGTCAGAATTGACTCGATGGCAGTGGGTTTGGTTTTAGTTTGGTATACATTCTTTAAGGAAACCTGGTGGCACAGTGGCTAAAGCCCTCGGCTGCTAACCAAAAGGTCAGTGGTTCCAACCCACAAGCCTTTCCTCAGGAGAAAGATGTGGCAGTCTGATTCCGTAAAGATTTAGCCTTGGAAATGCTATGGAACAGTTCTACCCTGTACTATAGGGTTGCTATGAGTCAGAATCAACTCGATGGCAGTGTTTTTTCCACATATTCTTTATAGTTATGCATTTTTAATCAACCTTTCTTAAATCATAAGGGAAGTCTCAATACTTTCCAAAGTATTACTATCATTCAAACCACACATTGTGAGACCGCAACATAATTACACCAGAAATCAACTCTAAAAGATTTTATACAATATGCATTCCTGGATAACTCATATGTTAAAGAAGAAATCACAAGGAAAATTTTAAGATATATAACCACAACTACCATGGCCTCCACCTGAGTCCAGTACAACTAAATGGCGCCTAGCTACCACCACTGACTGCTCTGACAGGGATCACAAGAGAAGGTCCCAGACAGAGCTGGAGAAAAATGTAGAACAAAATTCTAACTCATAAAAAAAGACCAGACTTATTGGCTTGACACAGACTGGAGAATCCCCAAAAATATAGCCCCAGGACACCCTTTTAGCTCAGTAATGAAGCCACTCCTGAGGCTCAACCTTCAGCCAAAGATTAGACAGGCCCATAAAACAAAACAAGACTAAAGGGGCACACGGGCCCAGGGGCAAGGACTAGAAGGACAGGAAAGCTGGTAACAGGGAACCCAAGGTTGAGAAGGAAGAGTGCTGACACGTCGTGGGGTTGGCTACCAATGTCATAAAACAATATGTACTGTTTAATGAGAAGCTAGTTTGTTCTGTAAACCTTCATCTAAAGTACAGTGAAAATAAATAAATAATTTTAAGATATATATAGAGAGAGAGCTGAATGACAATGCAAGAAATACATGCCAAAATGGACGGTGTTGTTTTTAGTGGTCTTTGAGTTGGTTCCCACCCATGACGACTTTATGTGTAACAGAAGCGAACATTGCTAGGTCCTACACCATCTTCACGGTGGTTGGTACATTGTAATTCATGGTTGCAGCTATGGTGTCAATCCATCTCATCGAGGATTTTCCTCACTTTTCTGGGCCCTCTGCTTTACCAAATGTGATGTTCTTTCCTAGCGATTAGTCTTTCCTGATGAAGTGTCCAAAGTAAGCTAGTCAAAGTATCTCCTTCTAAAGAATATTCTGGTTGCATTCTTCTAAGACTAATTTCTTCAGTTTTTGGGCAGTTGATGGTATATTCAATATTCTTTGCCAACACCACAGTTCAAATACATTAATTCTTTTTCTGTCTTCCTTTATCATTATCCATCTTCGCATGCATATGAGGTGATTGAAAATACCATGGCTTGGGTCAGATGCACCTTAGTCATCAAAGTGACGTCTTTGCTTTTTAAAACTGTGAAGAGGTCTTTTGCACCGGATTTGCCCAATGCAATACACCATTTGATTTCTTGACTTTTGTCCATGGATGTTAATTGTTGATCCAATAGAATGAAGTCATCAACAACTTCAATTTCTTCTCCATTTATCATGGTGTTGTTTATTGGTCCAGCTGTGAAGACTTAATGAGACATAGCTAAACTAGTACCTAGGAGAATATTTATCGTATTACATGCATTTACTATAAAACAACAATGACTAAACATGGATTGGTTAAGTGTTCAACCAAGAAGCCAGAAAAAGAGCAGCAAAGTAAGCCACAAAAAGGAGAGAAATAATAGACATGAGTAAAAACCGGTGAAATACGATATAAACAATAAAGAAAAAGCAACAAATCTAAAAGATAGTTCAAGGAAAAAAAGAAGAAATACAAATAAAGAATATTAACACCAAAAAAAGAGGTTATAGTGAAAGTTTTTTAGAGATTTTTAAATCATAAGCAAATATGATAGAGAACTTATGCCAATGAATGTGAATATTTTGAAGAAATGAATATTTTTAGAAGAATGTGACCTACTAAAATTGACACAAGAAGAAATAGCAAACATAACTAAACCAATAACCATTAAATAGATTGAATCAGTACTCAATAGTTCCCCCTCCCAACCATCCCCGACTCCCGAAAGACACCAGGCCCAAACAGTTTTACAAGTATGTTGGTGGGTGAGTGTCCCTCAGTTCTACAGCCCACAGGGATCTGCCAACCACTTGGGAGTGAGCTTAGAAGCAGACCGTCTCGCAGTTGAGCCTTGAGATGACTGTGGCCCTGGCAAACACTCTGGCAAGCACTCTGATTGCAACCTATGAAAGCACCTGAGCTAGTGGCATCAGGCTAAGCCACACCTGGATTCCTTACCCACAGAATCTGAGATAATAAATATTTGTGTTTTAAGCCACTATGTGTTGGGATATTTTCGATACACGGCAATATGTAACTAATACAGAAAAGGATGATTAGACAATACAGGCAGCCCCTGGGTTACAAACGAGATCCGTTCCTAACTGCGCCTTTAACTCTTTAAGTCGAGTTTCTAGGTAAGTCAGAACAGGTACATATGATTCTTAGTTAGCCTTACTTTAGAGCAAGAAAAGGCTCAGAGCCTTTTCCATGATTTAAAAGATGCACCTGCAGCAAGTGAAGGTGATTGTGATGAAAAATTGGTTGCGAGCAGGGGTTGGTGGCGCAGTGGTTAAGAGCTCAGCTGCTAACCAAAACGTCGGCAGTTTGGATCCACCAGCCACTCCTTTGAAACCCTATGCGCAGTTCTGTTCTGTCCTGTGGGGTCGCTATGAGTCTGAATAGACTCAAAAGCAATGGGCTTCTTTTTTTAGGGGTTGGTTCAATTATTTCAAAGTGAGGGCAAATTTACATAACATTAAAGGCCAAGTATGAGTTGTCCCTAAGCTAGGCACTGGTAACCCGGGGACTGCCTCTACAGCCAAAAGAAGAGCCAACAAACAAAACAATAACTGATGAACGTGGCTGTCTCGGGGCCCCATCTTACAGACGAAAAACGAAAAACTTAGGAAGTCTCAGCAGTTTGCCCAAGATCACTCAGCTCATAGTGGTTGAGTCAGGATTTGAGCCCAGGTCTGGCTGGTGCCAAAGCCCTTGTTCTTAACCATTCTGTTATCACGACCGTGTGGCCCTGGGCAGGTGGGATAACCAGGGAATTGGGGGGAACACATAAGAAGGGGGTATCATCTGGGACTTGGGGTCCACATCCAGTATTCTGGTGAGACTCCACACTGAAGGGGTGAGACCCCCAAGCCAGTCCCCAAACAGAGACATTGAGTCAGAATTCATCAAGCCATCCGGGGTAGTCCTTGCGTAGTCCTGCCCCTCTCAGACCGTCCTGCCTGGTGAGCCATCGGGGCCTCCGCCTACCTAGTACTCAGGCAGCTCGGAGCCCCCGAAAGCCACTAAATCCATGCCCCAACACGAGGGACTTCGCACCTCTGAGGCTCCGTGTCCACTGGCCCAAGCGAATAATGACAGGAAAATCAGTCGCCGTAGAGTCACCTCCAGCTCATGGCAACCCCGTGTGTGTCAGAGTTGAGCTGCACTCCTTTCATAGGATGTTCAAGGAATCGACAGGACTTTCTTCCAAGGCACCTCTGGGTGGGTTCAAACCACCAACCTTTTGGCTAATGACCTAGTGCTTAGCCGTTTGTGCCACCCAGGGACTCCCACAGTTAGGAAGCCCTCACTACATGCCAGACACAGAGGGCTAGCTCTTCTTCAGCCCCTCTCCCCTGAGCCCACAATATTCCTCACTAAGTAGGGGGCATGACAATTCCTATCCCACAGTCCCCCAGCCAGTACATCCCATTGGAGCGGAAGCGGTGGGGCAGGGGGCTTTACTCTTTTATTCGTGGAGGTATCGCCAGGGCTCGGCAAACTTTGCCACGTAGAGGCATGAAGCGAGCCCGGGTCAGAGCCGAGCCACCTGACTCTCTGGGAGAGCTCGGGATCACCCCACCCGCTGCCTCCCTGTTTCCTTCCTTCCGCTCTAGAACCTGAGTGGGCGTCTGTGTCTCTGAACCAAGAGGCAAGGATGCTCTTGAGGAGGAATGTGAGGGCAGCCTCACTCCCGCAGGCTGTAACTGGTCAGGGGCAGGCACCTAGCCAGAGGGCCAGCTCAGTCTTGCCAGCCGAGCCTATCCCAGGCTGAGGCAAGGGAACGGTCCATGGCCCACAGTGTCCCTGCCTGGTCTGTCATGCCACGCTCACTCCCAGGAGCCCCCTGTTACTCCTGGCCAAGGAAGGGAGCAAGTAAACTCAGGGCAACCGGCCTCAAGTGCCAAGGTGGCCTGGGCATACAGTTCACAGAGTCGGAGGCCACCAGGGCCCCAGTGGACAGTCCTTGTACTCTGCCTCCACCGTCACCTGTGATCCGCTGGAGCCGAGTGAGCCTTTGCCATCTTCCCCCACCCTCCCCAAGCCCCGTCCCCCTCCACCAGCCCTCTCCTGGCCCCCCTTCTCACTGCCTCCAGAACAGACTTTGCGCTGTTCCCTGTTTTCTCCAAGATGCAGAATTGCCGGTGACGTCCATGTTCTTGTACCAAATTAGCCACACTTAACTCAAGTGCCCACCCAGCTGCGGTCCTGAGCTGCAGCGGTGGGCTGACTCACAACCTGATGCCACTTGAAATTAACGAGCAGTGGCAGCTTCAGCCTTCCCCGCCCCGTGCACCGGCCCGAGCCTTCTTTTAAGAGGTCTGGGGAGAGGGGAAGCCACTTGCCGGTGCGTGGCCATTTGAGGAGGCAGCTGCACTAGTAGTTGCTCTTCAGCAGCTCTGGGCTGTGCCGGTGAGAAGCCAGAGGAGAAGGTGCAAGTCGGGGTTCAGCCCAGAGCTGCCCGAGTCAGGGCTCTCGAGCACCTTGGTCTCCCCAAGAGATGAAGCCTCGGGGTCTCCCTATTGAATAGTCCGACCCTGCCTGTCTCCTTCTGCGCCTGCTCTCCTCCCTGGGTGCCTTAAGCTGGGTGGCTGTCAGAGGGCTAAAGTCCCAAGGGGAAGGCAGAGTGTCTCCGGGAGCATCAGGCCCCAGGGCACAGGCTGCTAAGCGCTGCGTGACTTGGGAGGCTCGTCCTCTCACTGGGCCTTGCTCCCTCCCCCTGAACCAGGGGTTTGGGGCTGAACAAGGCCCTCTCTGGGCTCCCATGGGGCCCACGGAGAGGGGGAGACAGAGGGAAGACATGACCGCAACCTCAGATGCAGCTGCCCAGAGAGCCCCACCCCTCCACCTCTCCTGCAGCCAGCCCACCCCACGGCGGCACCTCATCTGCCGGCCTGCACTCCTGCCAGGGGCCTTTACCTCAGAGGTGACATTCCAAGCAGGAGGAACACCAGGGTGTCCCTGTGGGGATGGAAGTCTGGGGAGTGGATTAGAGCAGCTTAGAAGAGAGACAGGCCTGAGTATCAGCCTCCTCCTCATCCCCCTCAGCTGTGTGTCCTGAAACGAGTTTATTGCCCTCTCTGAGCCTCAGTTTCCTCATGTATAACCTGGAGGTGAGAATCTCACATCCCTGGGATGTAAAAGAGCTTCTGCAGCTAAGAATGTGGCCCTGCGCTAGCCCATACCACAGCCAGTGGGAGCTTGTTGAAAGACTGAACGGAAGAGCGAGTGAACAAATGAGTGAGTGAATGAACACTCGCTGGCAGGGCTCTCTCCCTGCTCCATGTGATGGGTAATGGCCTCGGCTTCTTGGTAAGCACCTCAGGGAAGGAGCCCCGAGACACAAGCAGAGTCCAGACACCCGAGCTGAGCCCACCTGTGGGTCCCGCCCTTCTCTCAGCCCCATGTCCTCACCTGTGGACCCAGGCAGGACTCCTGGCTCACAGTGTTGCTGAGCAGATGGGAGAGAAATCAGTGCCCCCAGGGAAGGTAGTACAGGCATCAACATCTCTCTACCCAGCACAGTTTCCAAAGTTGTAATCTTGTTGATGTGGCTAGTGGGTTCGAACTATTGACCTTTCAGTTAGCAGCCAAGCACTTTAACCACTGTGCCACCAGAGACTTATTAACAACCTGAGTTATACTGATGACACAACCTTGCTTGCTGAAAGTGAAGAGGACTTGAAGCACTTACTAATGAAGATCAAAGACCACAGCCCTCAGTATGGATTGCAGCTCAACATAAAGAAAAGAAAAATCCTCACAACTGGACCAATGAGCAACATCATGATAAACGGAGGAAAGATTGAAGTTGTGAAGGATTTCATTATACTTGGATCCACAATCAACAGCCATGGAAGCAGCAGTCAAGAAATCAAGAGACACATTGCATTGGGTAAATCTGCTGCAAAGGACCTCTTTAAAGTGTTGACAAGCAAAGATGTCACCTTGAAGACTAAGGTGTGCCTGACCCAAGCCATGGAATTTTGAATTGTCTTATATGCATGCAAAAGCTGGACAATGAATAAGGAAGACCAAAGAATTGATGCCTTTGAATTGTGGTTTTGGCAAAGAATATTGAATATACCACGGACTGCCAAAAGAACAAACAAATCTGTCTTGGAAGAAGTACAACCAGAATGCTCCTTAGAAGCAAGGATGGCGAGACTGCATCTGACATACTTTGAACCTGTTGTCAGGAGGGATCAGTCCCTGGAGAAGGACGTCATGCATGGTAAAGAAAAGAGAGGGTCAGTGAAAAAGAAGAAGACCCTCAACGAGATGGATCGACACAGTGGCTACAACAATGGGCTCAAGTTTACCAACGACTGTGAGGATGGCGCAGGACCGGGCAGCGTTTCGCTCTGTTATACACAGGCTCACTATGAATTGGAACCAACTCAGCACCTAGCAACAACAACAACAAAAAAACACAGTTTTTAAAGGAAAAAAAATGCGACTCACTGGAAAGAAAGCCATCACACAGAAATACAAATAAATATCTCGTTCCCATTCACATTCCCCACAGATAACCAATGTCAGAGAAAAAAAACAGGGGGCAGCCCTAGAACTGGGGGCTCTTCTAGGGGAATGAGCAGCTCTGGTGGCACAGTGGTTAAGCGCTTGGCTGCTAACGGAAAGGTCTGTGGTTCGAACCCACCGGCTGCTCAGTAGGAGAAAGATATGGCAGTCTGCTTCCATAAAGACTAGTCTTGGAAACCCTATGGGGCAGCTCTACTCAGTCCTACTGGGATACTATGAGTCGGATCGACTCCACAGCAAGGGGTCTGGGGGATGAAGAAGGCAGACACGCACAACTTGGCACCTTGGTCTTTTTCCCACTTAGCACTTCGGCCCATTCCCAGTGGAACATGTGGAGCTCTCAGGCGCTGCTCAGCCAGGAGGCACACTCAGAGGCCTCCAGGCATGGGCACGGATCGGGCAGTGGGGCACCGGCCTGGTGGCAGGGGCTTAGAAAGCAGAGGCCCAGCCTCAGCTCCCACCAGCGGCATCGGGTATGAGCGCTCCGCAGTTACTACGAACATGGTCTTTGCACACGCAACCGAGATCGAGAGAAAGAGCTTGGCCCAGGCAGCCCCACAGGACCAGCAAGAAAATGCAGCTGCTGCAGAAGGACGCCAGGATGCAGCCGCCCTGCAGCCGGGTCCTGGACTCCAGGAAGCCTGGAGACGCCGCCTGCTGCTGTGAATAGAGTGCATCAGCACCTTGAGAGCCACTTGACCTTGGGCTGCAATGGGCCAGGACACCAGACTTCAGGCTGGCTTCTCCGGGAAGGGAAAGCCAAGTGGCTGAAGCCTCTCTTGACCCCTGGCCCCTCTCCTCAATCAAGAGCGGGGTAGGAGGAGGTCCAGGGAACATAGGGGAGGGAGAACATGCCTGTCCTGGCCTCCTCACACTCACCCAACAGCTCTTTCCCTGACCTCCTGGCTCCCCCACCCCAAGCCCACTCTTCGGCCAAGATCTTTGCAAAGCCAGAATCTGACCATGACGCCCCCCACCCACCCTCTGCCACCGCCTGCCCCTCCCTGCACCCTCCAGCCTCACACTCTCCCCCTCCAGCCCTTCCCCCTCTGTCCTTTTCCAGCATTTGTTCCTTTGCTGCCTTCTGCTCCCTGGCCACTCCCACTCAGCCTTCTAGAGCCACCTTCTCCTGGAAGCCCTCTGGGATGCCCAGGTTGCATTGTGCTGCCACTGCTTACGTTACCTCAGTGGTAGCCCCCCAATGTACCCCCTTTACCTAGTTCAGAGCAAGCTCAACGTCGATGCTCAGAAATAGCCGGTGAGCAAGCAAGGGCAGTGATGGGGCAAAAGCCTGGAAAGGTGGACCAGAAATGATAACACACACACTCACAGACATTCCCATACACACACACACTCACACTCGCACATACACACCGTCCTAGTCACCTAATGCTGCAAGTGGATGGCTTTAATAAAGACAAATTTATTTTCTCACAGTCTAGTTGTTAAGTGCAATGGCTGCTAAACAAAGGGTCTGCAGTTCGAATCTGCCGGGCGCTCCTTGGAAACTCTGTGGGGCAATTCTACTGCGTCCTATAGGGTCGCTATGAGTCGGAATCAACTCGACGGCACTGGGTTGGGTAGTTGGCTAGAAGTCCAAATTCAGGGCGTCAGCTCCAGGAGAAGTCTTTCTCTCTCTGTCGGCTCTGGAGGGAGGTCCTTGTCATCCATCTTCCCTCGGTCTGGGAGCATCTCAGCGTGGGAAACTCAGGTCCAAAGGACACACTCTATTCCTGGCGCTGCTTTCTTGGTGGTATGAGGTCGCCACTCTCTGCTTGCTCCCCTTTCCTTTTATCTGTTGAGATAAAAAGCTGGTACAGGCCACACCCCAGGGAAACTCCCTTTACATTGGATCAGGAATGTAACCAGAGTGAGGCTGTTACAATCCCACCCTAATCCTCTTTAACATAAAATTATAATCACAAAATGGAAGACAACCACAGAATACTGGAAATCACGACCTAACCAAGTTGATGGACACATTTTTGGGAAGACACAATTCAATCCATTTGACACACACTCACACATTCCCACACTCACACACACGCTCACTCGAACTCACACTTTTGAAAAAAAAATTTTATTGTGCTTTAAATGAAAGTTTATGAATCAAGCAGTCTCCTCATATAAAAATATACATACACTTTGCTATGTACACCTAGTCGCTCTCCCTCTAATGAGACAAGACGCTCTTTCTCTCCACCCTCTATTTTTGTGTCCATTCAACTAGCTTCTGTCCCCCTCTGTCTTCTTATCTCCCCTACAGACAGAAGCTTCCCACATAGTCTCCTGTATCTACTTGATCCAAGAAGCTCACTCTTCACCAGTATCATTTTCTATCCCATAGTCCAGTCCAATCCCTGTCTGAAGAGTTGGCTTTGGGAATGGCTCCTGTCTTGGACTAACAGAAGGCCTGGGGACCATGACCTCTGGGGTCCTTCTAGTCTCGGTCAGACCATTAAGTCTGGTCTTTTTGTGAGAATTTGGGGTCTGTATCCTACTGCTCCCTGCTCCCTCAGGGGCTCTCTGTTGTGTTGCCTGTCAGGGTAGTCCTTGGTTGTAGCCAGGCACCATCTAGCTCTTCTGGTCTCAGGATGATGTCGTCTCTGGTTTATGTGGCCTTTTCTGTCTCTTGGGCTCATAATTACCTGGTGTCTTTGGTGTTCTTCATTCTCCTTTGCTCCAGGTGGGTTGAGATCAATTGATGTATCTTAGATGGCCACTTGCTAGCGTTTAAGAACCCAGACGCCACTCTCCAAAGTGGGATGCAGAGTGTTTTCTTAATAGATTTTATTATGCCAATTGACTTAGATGTCTCCTGAAATCATGGTCCCCTAACCCCTGCCCCTGCTACGTTGGCCTTCGAAGTGTTCAGTTTATTCAGGAAACTTCTTTGCTTTTGGTTTAGTTCAGTTGTTCTGACCTTTCCTGTATTGAAACTCATATTTTTTGACTCAGAGCCTGAGCTCGACTCTGAGGGCATTGGGAAGCAATGTAGGGCTTGAGGCAGGGAAGGGCCGTGATCAGGACCCCTGGCCCAGGTGATGACAGCTCCTGTAAACCCACCATATCCCCCAACCCTCCATCCCTCCCCTCCCCCAGTGGGCTTTGCCTTAGGTTGGGAGGCTCTCGCTGTTTAGACATCCAGGTGGCTTTGGGCCAACTGTGAGCCCCACCCCAAACTACTCCAAGGACTGGGCAAGACAGTCAAAACCCTCCTGTGCTCTCTGAGAGCTGCAGTTCTGCCGAGACCTGAGCTGTTTCTGCTAGATTCCAGCAGCGAGGAGGAACAACAGTGATGAAGATAACAACAACCCCAAACACCAGCCGCCTGCCAGGACTGTGGGCCTGCACCCGGACCCCCACAGCTGGGCAGTGGGGCAGGTAGAGGGTGGCCAACCCCACCGGAGCTGGGGTCTGCCCCACCCTTCCAGCACTTGGTCTTGAACCCGATTCTGCCTCCCCAGCGCCCTCCTTCACTCAACAATGGTGACCAGGACACCCCGTGCGGGCACTGTGCTGGGCCCCTCACCTGTGAAAGGGTGACCCCACACCCACCCCACCAGGTTTGTCACAAGAACTAAATGGGGTGCCTGACTTGGTGAGCCCACTGCCTTGACCATTAGCGCCTGGGGCTGTGGGGTTACTCTGGCCACCTAGCACAGCTATGGCAGTGGTCCATGGGGGACGTGCTGCAGGCAAACAAGCGTCGTGTGGACACTCAGCCTTGGAGACAATGGTCAGGGACCATCCCTTATCCTTACTGACATTGAAATGGTGTGCCCTGGGGTGGGCGAGTCCCTAAGATAGAAGTCACCTGCCTCTTCTATTCTTTGTGGCTGATTCAGAATGTGGAACTCATGTCCGCTTCCCTGGACAGCTAGCCGGCCCCCATGGAGGGGACAGAGGAGCTGGAGGCGCAGGATGGGGGGGGCGTGAAGAATGGGAGTTTGGGGACCTGCCTGGGAGGGCCCCCACGCAGGGACACTCAGGGCCAGGTCACAGCAAAGGGGAGCAGGCAGGAGGGCTGAGACGGGGCGAAGCTGCTTAAACTTGCTCTCAGAGGCCATGGTCTGGCACACGGGCTTCAGCTTGGGACCACCCCGTGCTGGCCTCTGAAACTCCAGCCCTGAGCTGGCTCCCTCCAGCCTTGCTTTGCTGGTGTGAAGGGAGTTCTGCAGGGAGGAGAGGGCATTCAACTCACAGGGCGGAGTTCCAGGAGCAGCAGGGCAGGGGGCACCCCCCAGCCTGTCAGCTGCCACCCTTCCCAGGCTGCCAGAGAAGATAAAGTACCTGCTAGTCCTCCTCTGGGTTGGGGGGGGCTCCTCCTCTCCCCTCCTCTCAGCCCTCTCCCTCCACTTGTCTGTCTCTCCCTCCCTCTCTCTGTCTCTTTCTTTCTGTGACTCTCTCTGTGACTCTGTTTCTCTCTCTCTCTGTTTCTCTCCCTCCCTTTCTCCCCTTGTCTCTCTCTCTCTCTTTCTCTCTCCCTCTCCCTATCTCCCTCCCCTTGTCTCTCTCTGTTTCTCTCTCCCTCTCTTTCTCTCTCTCCCTCTCTCTCTCACTCCCTCTCCCTCCCTCTCCCCTTGTCTCTCTCCCTCTCCCTATCTCTCTCCCCTTGTCTCTCTCTCTCTGTTTCTCTCTCCCTCTCCCTATCTCTCTCCCCTTGTCTCTCTCTCTGTTTCTCTCTCCCTCTCTCTCTCTCCCTCTCCCTATCTCTCTCCCCTTGTCTCTCTCTCTCTGTTTCTCTCTCCCTCTCCCTATCTCTCTCCCCTTGTCTCTCTCTCTGTTTCTCTCTCCCTCTCCCTATCTCTCTCCCCTTGTCTCTCTCTCTCTGTTTCTCTCTCCCTCTCCCTATCTCTCTCCCCTTGTCTCTCTCTCTCTGTTTCTCTCTCCCTCTCCCTATCTCTCTCCCCTTGTCTCTCTCTCTCTGTTTCTCTCTCCCTCTCCCTATCTCTCTCCCCTTGTCTCTCTCCCTCTGTTTCTCTCTCCCTCTCCCTATCTCTCTCCCCTTGTCTCTCTCCCTCTGTTTCTCTCTCCCTCTCTCTCTCTCTCTCCCCCTCTCCCTATCTCTCTCCCCTTGTCTCTCTCTCTCTGTTTCTCTCTCCCTCTCCCTATCTCTCTCCTCTTGTCTCTCTCCCTCTGTTTCTCTCTCCCTCTCCCTATCTCTCTCCCCTTGTCTCTCTCTCTCTCTGTCTCCCTCTCCCCCACTCTCCCTGTCTCCCCCTCTCGCCCTCTCTCCCCCCTCCCCTAATAGCACTAGCAGAGAGGGGAGCAGAGAGGGCTGCACACAGTAACAAATCTTCCGTATTATTTCCTCTCCTTTATTTACACCGGGTGCACAGTAGCAATTCAATCTGAAAAAGTGCCGTGTTTTCAGAGGCGTGCAGCCCGAGAAATTGATGTTTGTGTTAATCAATCTTGTAGGCGCCTGCGGGACTTGGAGAGGTGTGACTCCAGAGACTTCTTGTATTGATTAATTGAGCTCGGAGCAAGGAGGGATGGGGGGATCAAACATTCCAGGTGGCTGAATGCTCGGTTCGTCCTGTTTCTGCCCAGCCTGGGGAAAGTGTGGAGGGCCCTGAATTCTGGGCCCCCATACCATTCTTCTCTCTCAGGATGGAGCACTGGCTGGGGGTCAGGACACCTGGCTCCAGGGCCAGCTCTGCCCTGACTCCTGGTAGGACTTTGGGGATACCCTGTTCTGTCTGGGGTAGCTGGACCAGGCATGGTCCCTGCCTCATGCCCTACCGACTGCCTGACTGGGGGCACCTAATGCCCCTTCATCGTGGGAGGACCCTGTGAGGCCCTTGACTTGAGCAGCGCCATGCGTGGGGACGAAGGCCCCTCACCAGGCTGCCCCTGGCCTCCCTGGACCTCCTCCCTGCGCCCACCACCGTGGAAAGTTTCTGGTGCCACCCAGGCTGCCTGCCCGCTGGCCAAGCAGGGCAAAAGGTGGCAGCTCACCAGTGTCAGAGCCTGCGAGTTATTTTAGGGTCTGCATGGCTCTGGGGGGCAGCATGGCTCTGGGGGGAAGATGTGACTTGGGGGAGGCAGGATGGCTCTGGGGGGGATGACAGGACTCTGGGGGGTCAGCATGACTCCGGAAGGACAGCCTGACTCTGGGGGATGAGCCAGGAGCAACTCTTTGCTCCACAGAAGAATGGAAAAGTACCAGGTGTAGAAATACTCTGCTTCTATATGATACTTAAAGGGCTAAGGCAGGAACTGCCTAGTGGTTCCAGGGCTTTGAACCAGTTCTTCCCAGTTCAGTCAAGGCCAAGGAAGCAAAACCAGAACAGACCCAAATTTTTTAAATTCAGGTGAATGGGAGCCACAACTGAACAGGGCAAAGTACAGGTTGAAGCCTTGCTAGAAATTTAATCTCTCTCTTAGGAAACAAGGGCGGCAGAGGTGTTTCACAGCAATCGAATCTCTTGCCCTTCCGATACTGAGCAGAGTTGGGAACAGCGGTGCCCTGCTCAAAGATGGCGGCAGACTACACTGCTTTGGATGTGTGTCCCTGTCCACAGTCAGGCTCCTGAAAGGGCTCACTGTGCCTCTTCCGAGTCTCCCATTCCAAGGCTTTCACTCATAATTTTTCCCATTGCAGTTATCCTTCTGGGCCACCCAAATTGTAAAACTTCAGGTCTGCTCCAGCTTTGCGTTGTCAGCTTCGACTAAACCAGCTCCATCCAGTTTGAAGCCCTGAGTGGTTCTCACTAACCCGGCGGGAGGGCAGGCAGCATTGTCATCAGGCCCATTTCACAGATGGGAAAAATGAGGCTCCAACAGATTTGTCTTGCCCAGCTGGAGTGCACAATCCAAGCTGCCTGGTTCCCTAGATCCTGCACTTGGCACCCAGGAAAGTGTGGGGACACTCAAGGTGACTGGTTCCTGGTGGCATCACCTCATTCCACAGGGGCAAACCTGGACCAGTGAGGTTGGCACAGCTGAGCAAGGAGAAACAGGCCAACCAGTCCAGCTGTGTGGCCTGCGGGGGAGCCTGCCCACAGCAGCAAGCCTGGACGTCCAGGCCCCTGTACTTAGAAGGCTTGACAAACATCAGAATGACAGACTTCTGTATTTCTCCACATTCTACGATGCGGAAGCAGGAGAAAGTGACCCCAGTACCACATGGGCTTCTCATCTGCTTGGAGACATCAGGCAAAGTGTCCCCACCACTGGGCCTTCGCTTCCCCGTCTGTAAAATGGGTCGGAGCAGAGACACCACCTGGGGCATGTTGCTGGGAAGTCTGTGGACCAAGCTGATTCCAGGCACTCTCTGTGGGGCTCTGCCTGGAGCAAGCCTGACCACCACCCAACCTGATGCCAGGTGCTGGGAATCTTTGAGAGAACACTGGCGTGGGTGCTCTAGGGCGCCATCGGCTCTGACACTCTGTGGGGGGGGTTCTCATGCCTGCTGCGTCCTCTCAGGATAGTCTCCAGGGTCGTCCAGAGCTGAGTGCTCGGGGAAGGGCCTGGGCTTAAAGGAAGTCGCTTTTTATGGCTCCTCAAAGGCTTGTTTTAAACTGCTAATCGGGTGACTCCTGCCCCATTTCCGTCCGCGCGTGCACACGCTCACATATCTTTGATTTTTTCCAACAAACAGACACAACGTAATCTCTGTTACTGCAGCAGAATGTCCTGTTTAGGTTGACAAAAGCCAGAAGGGACGACCCGAACCATTCCTCCACGAACGCATTTCCAAGAAGAGTTCAGGGGCACCGTCACGTCTACCCGCTGGAAGCCACCAGGAGCGCAAGGTCGAATCTCAGCGGGCAGCCGCCCGGGCGATGACCACACTCTCCCCAGCACCCCCACCCTGGCTGCTCCCTTGAGACCATTCAGCACGCACACCAGGCATGACCACCACAAAGGAAGGAGTGATCTGACTATATTAAATAAAAATCAGTGTTCAAGTGTAAAAATCAAATACAAAGTAAAAGACAAACTTGGAAAAGCATTGGCAACATACACAGTTGAAAACGTCCATATTATTCAGCTAGAAAGGTGGCTATCTCATTAGGAAATAAAGTGGGTGAAGGTGTACAGGCCATTACAATACAAACGGTCCGTAAACGTTTAAAGATAGCTGTTGTTGTCGTTAGGTGCCGTCGAGTGGATTCCGACTCACAGCGACCCTATGTACAACAGACCGAAACACTGCCCAGTCCTGCACCATCCTCACAATCGTTGTTATGCTGGAGCCCATTTTTGCAGGCGCTGTGTCAATCCATCTCATTGAGGGTCTTCCTCTTTTTCACTGACCCTCTACTTTACCAAGCGTGACGTCCATCTCCAGGCACTGGTCCCTCCTGATAACACGTCCAAAGTTCGTGAGACAAAGTCTCCTCATCCCCCTTCCTAAGGCGCCTTCTGGTTGTATTTCTTCCAAGACAAACTTGTTTGTTCTTCTGGCAGTCCACGGTATATTCAATATTCTTCTCCAACACCGTAATTGAAAGGCATCAATTCTTTTTCAGCCTTCCTTATTCATTGTCCAGCTTTCGCATGCATATGAGGCAATGGAAAATATGTGGCTTGGGTCAGGCACACCTTAGTCCTCAAAGTGACATCTTTGCTTTTTAACGCTTTCAAAAGGTCTTTTGCAGCAGATTCGCCCAATGTAATACATTGGTTGATTTCTGACTTCTGCTTCCATGGGTGGTGGGTCCAAGTAAAATGAAATCCTTGACAACTTCAATAATTTCTCCATTTATCATGATGTTGGAAGCCCTGGTGGCATAGTGGTTAAGTGCTATGGCTGCCAACCGAGAGGTCAGCAGTTCAAATCCACCAGGCGCTCCTTGGAAACTCTATGGGGCAGTTCTACTCTGTCCTGTAGGGTCACTATGAGACTTGACGGCAATGGGTCTTTTTTTTTTTTAATCCTGATGTTGTTTATTGGTCCAGTTGTGAGGACTTTTGTTTTCTTTATGTTGAGGTATAATCCATACTGAAGTCTGTGGTCTTTGATCTTCATCAGTAAGTGCTTCAAATTCTCTCCACAAAATTCAAAAATTAGAAGAACAAAGACATCTGTTTGCCTCTACCAAATGGGCAGTGGTTTTTATGTCAATACCTGAAATTAATGAGATAAAAAGTTTTTTTTAGGGAAAGGCTCTCTCTGTTTCCCTGTGTAGTGTTCCTGAAGGAACATGGAAGACCACCTCCAAGCCTCTTCCTCCGTGAGAAGTCCCAAAAGCCCCAGGAGCACCAGTCCTTGCTCAGAGGAAAATGCCTGCACCCAGGTCTGCCCACCCACCTGGAGCTCAACCTTAGCAGGTCTTGTCCTACTCATCTTCATGAGCTCCTACTGTGCACTGGCCTCATTCTGCCTTTTGCACACTTGGACTTCATCTACTGCTCGCATGCCCCATGAAGTATGTAGGATTACCCTATTTTGCAGGGGAGAAGACGCCCCGGGAGGCAGCTGGTCTCCACTCTGGGCTGTACCTGCCTGAGGACAGGTGGTGCAGGCTCGCAGCCTGAGTGTGGTCAGCAGAGGTCCAGGGACGTGGGTCTGGGCCGGGCGTGGCCTCCCCACACCACATCGCTGAGTCCTGCCTCAGACACTGGCCCAAGGGGAGAAGACTGAGCTGACCAGAACCCCAAGCTTGCAGGGCCAGGCATGGAGGATGCTAGCTCCGAGCTAAGCAGAGGTTACTCCAGGCTAAATAAATAAGAGAACTGGGAGACAAGAGCAGAAAGCATGGAGCATCTGTGAACCCATCCCTGAGGCAGCCCTGCCAGCTCAGGGCAGCGCCTTGGGGCCTGTTGCTGGCCAAGGGGGCTGATGGCCTAAGAGAAGGGCCCGGGGCATGCCTTGGGGCCAAGGTGCCCTGGGGACCCGAGGCCTAGCGCCCCAGCCCTCACCTTTGCTGACATCAGACCTGCAGGGCAGGTGTGGGCTCCCCACACTGGTGGAGGGAGAAGCTGGCCCAGGTCCAGCTGTGTGACCCTGGGGGCTTCCCTGTGCCTGTCTGAAGGGGCATGCCCTTGTTATAAGGTGAGGCCAGTGGGCAGACCTGGAGGGTTGCTACTGGGATTCACACCTGGGACCATCTCATCCTACCTTAAGGCATACAGTGGGCCCGCAGGTGCCTGGGTGACGGGAGGGGGCTCTGTCCTGCTCAATGGGGGCCCTCCTCACCACTCCCAGCCCACAGCACAGGGGCATGCAGCACAGGGGGATCAGCACAGGGGGGGCACAGCACAGGGGGGCTCAGCACAGGGTGACACAGCACAGGGGGGCTCAGCACAGGGGGGCTCAGCAAAGAGGCGCTCAGCACAGGGGGAACAGCACAGGGGGAACAGCACAGAGGGGCTCAGCACAGGGGAGCACAGCACGGGGGGGCACAGCACGGGGGGCTCAGCACAGGGGGCCTCAGCACAGGGGACACAGCATAGGGGGGTTCAGCACAGGGGGAGATGGCACAGGGGGGCACAGTATGCCTGGTTGCACCCCATTCTCTTAGTGTTGCCCCGCTGTAGTCCCCACTTGGAACTTTCTCTCTCCTCCTGCCTGTCCCATCCCGTCTGAGAAACACAGCCCCTCAGGTCTCACCTTTGCCTGGAGGCCTCCCCTGCTTGCATCCATCAGGCAGCCTTTGAAGCAGCTGGGTCGCTGAGTCTCAATTGACTCTAGGGCAACAGGTTTGGTGCTGCCTGTGGGTGGGCCTGAGCCAGGTTCAGGGACTCAGCCGCAAACCGGCCTCAGGATGCACAGCCTGGGGAGAAAGGACGGCAAACACGCAAACAGGGAGAGACAGCCCCCAGTGCGGTCACCCTGTGACAGAAACCAGGGTACAGAGCAGGACCATGGGGCTATCTCTGCAGAAACATCGAGAGGAGAGCAGAGAACAGGTTAGATTCTGGGGTGCCTAAGGGATCGGTGCATGCTGCGGAGGTGCCTGGCCTGAACCCACACACTCGGAGGCTGCCTTTCATTCTCGGCCCAATGGCAGAAGGGTCGATGGTGGGTTTAAAGCATGAAATAAGCCCAGGGTCTTGGGGGTCCACGCACCCCTGGAGTCATGTTGCATGCACTGTGACATTCTTCTCCATCAGAGCCTGAAGAGCCCCATAGACCTGCTCACTTCACAGAAGCACAGGGGTTTCACCGAGGTCACAAAGGTGCTGGTGACAGAGCTGGGCAGAACCCTGGCCTGGCCTCGGGGCGGAGCTGCTTCCCTTGGAGGGACAGAGCCCTTCAGGAGCAAACAAGGAGGAAAGCTGGACTGGGCACAGGAAACAGGAATTACCACCAGATTCACAGCACCGACCGGCCTGGCCTGCTCCACCATGCTCCACCCTGGTCCGTGCTTGCTCATCCCCATTTCTCAGACGTGGAAGCTGAGGTCTGGAGAGTACAGCAGACTGGCTGGTGGCCTCCAAAGAGATGTGTCCCCCAGAACCTATGCACATGGCCAAATTCGGAATGAGGGTCTTTGCAGATGCAATTCAATGAAGGCTCCCAAGATAAGGTCATCCTGGATGACCAGGTGGTCCCTAAGTCCAGTCAGTGTGCATCTAAGAGACAGAAGATGGGAGACAGAGACACAGAGGGGAGACCACGTGAAGATGGAGCAGAGACTGGAGTGATGCAGCCACAAGCCAAGGATCACTGGGGCCACCAGGAGCTGGGAGAGACCAGGAAGGATCCTCCCCTAAAGCCCCCAAAGGGAGCGTGCCCAGCCCACTCTGAATCTCGGGCTCTGGCTGCAGAGCCATAAGAGAGACATTTCTATGTAAGCCCCCAGTGTGTGGTTGTTTGTCACAGCAGCTGCAGGCCAGTCACATGGAAAGGCTCGTCTGCCTGGTGGGGACAACACAGGGATGGACCCGGGCCTGAGCTCCTGACAGTGCTGTCTACCGCCACCACTTCAGACAGGGAGTCCGTGCAGGCTGAGCCGGCCTTTACCCCACTGCAGGCAGCGGGCCCAGAGCACAGAGTCTGCAGGGAGCTGGGACGTGACAAGACCCAGGCTCAGCGTGGCCAGAAATTGCACCAGGCCTCTCAGATGAGGTCTCGGGGTCACCCAAAATGCCGGGTCATCGGGTCGGGGTCGGACGCTGTGGACAGCCGAGAATGAGCTGGGGTGAAGGGTAGTGCCAGGCCTCCTCCTTGTCCACCCACCACTGCCCGACGGGGCCCCTTCTCGGTCATGTCCCACCCTGGGGCCGTGCCCTTGCTGTTCCCAGGAAGTCTGGTTGGAGCCCAGCACATGGCCTGAAAGGTGCGTCCCCCCACCTAGCTTCACCTGGCACCTGCTTCCTCATCCCAAACAGGAATAGCTGGCTGGCCTCGAGGTGCCATGGGGAGCCCCGAGGGCTGCCATGAGGGGCACTGCTGCCCTTGATGCCCACTCCCATCCTCTGGTGCCTAGTGGAGGGGATGGTGGGTGTGCCCCGAGAGTGGGACCTTCTGTGAGGGGACCCCTCTACAACCATGCCCAGAGCAGCAGGGGGAAGGGGTGCAGGGGAGCCCCGGGTTCTACCCTAGTGAAACTGCCATCCCCCTCGGCAAGGCCAGCACTGACCAGGCACCTCCTTTCTGTGGCCAGGATGGCTCCTCGGCCACCAGCCTTCTTTCTAGGTCTCCGGTCCATGCCAGAGGCTTCCTCAGACACCCAGCACATGTCTCCAGAGCCTCATCCCAGGTTTCTAGCTCGAGTGGTTTTCTCCCCCACTTCACAGATGAGGAACAGGGTGCAGATGGGGGAGCAACTTGGCCCAGGGTCTGCAGGCTCATAGGGGTGGTGCCACGGCGGCCCAGCCACAGCCCCCACCTCACAGCATTGTGGCCCCAGCTCCTTCAGCCTCAGGCCTCGCCCGCCGGGGACACACAGGCAGAAGACAGCGGGGAGCACTCATGAGCTAGAGCACTGGTCCTTCCTCCTCCTTCCTTGGCTCGTTGCTGCTCCACGGTGACAGGAAGCTGGGAAGTGCTGGGCTAAACCTGCTCCCTACTAGCTGCGGGTGCCCTCGGAACTTCATTTTTTCCTCTCTCACTGTAGAAAGAAATGCCCAGAGCCCAGGGAACAGAAATTCTGTGCACAGGCACCAGGTTGCAGCCGGCACCTAGTAGGCACTCTATGCAGTGGTGGCTGCATGGATCTGTGATACTAAGAGGGCACACAGGTTGACGCTACCCCCCGACTTCCTCCAGGGCCAGGCTTGCTCTGCCTGGCAGCTGCTCCAGCGTCACCTTTAAGAGGGAGTTTTTTGCCCCACGGAAATGGTTTACAAATGCTTCATCGTCACCAAGGCTGCGTGTGGATGACAGCCACACAGGCCACGGGGACAAGGTGGGAAGCACAGTCATCACGGGGAGCAGGGGCACGGTCATTACAGGGAGCAGGAGCACGGTCATTACAGGGAGCAGGAGCACAGTCATCGCAGGAAGCAGGAGCACAGCCATCACAGGGAGCAGTGGCAAGGTCATTGCAGGGAGCAGGGGCACAATCATCACAGGGAGCAGGGGCACGGTCATCACGGAGAGCAGGGGCACGGTCATCACGGAGAGCAGGGGCACGGTCATTGCAGGGAGCGGGAGCATGGTTATCGCAGGGAGCAGGAGCATGGTCATCGCAGGGAGCAGGAGCACGGTCATTGCCACGGTCATCTCAGGAAGCAGGAGCACGGTCATTGTGGGCTGTTTGTTCAGTACAGGCTATTTTGGTCCTTCATGCCGCTGGGAATGCCTGCATCTTCCTCCAGGAGGAGGTTCTCCAGGCTCCCGTGGAGTGCCCAGGCCTGCGCTGCCGGGTTCAATTCACGCAGCTTTTGGAGAAAAGCCAGAATGTCAGTAAGGGAGAGGGGACTGCACGGGGTGCGTATCCGAGGATGGGAACGCGGTGGAGACTCTCATGGGGACAGGGGGGCTGGGGAGGCCTTGATAAAACTGGAGGAGCGGCAGCCTCGCCCACCAGTGGGCACCAAGCTTCTGTATCCGGCGGGGTTCGGGCTGGGCGAGGGCTGCACCGAGCTCTGGGCCTCACAGCGGCCCCCACGCTGGGTATCAGCGGGGACCGATCAGATCCTTCAGCCTGCATCAGGCTCCTCAGGCCCGACCCCATTCTCCTGAGCCCCGCCAGGCCCTCCTCCCCAGCCAGGCCTCCCCTGGGCTGGCGCTCCCGCTCCCTGCCCTTGCTCAGAATGCAGCCCTGCTGGGAGTGCCAGCCCTTCAAGGCAGCGTTCCATGTGCAGGCTGCGCCCTGCACCACAGGGAGCCTCCTGGCCGCTAGCCTCTCTAACAAGGCAGTCCTTCCCATGGGAACCAGCCCACCAGCCCTGAAGCCTGGGCAGCTGCCTCTGCTCCAGGTGGCCCTCCAGCAAGTTCCTCAAGAACAGGGGCCCTGACCCAGAGCACCCTCGCTCACGGTGCAAACTCAGCTAGTAGCTTGGCCCATGGGTGCCGCGGCTTCTCATCTGCCAGACATGGACAGCAGCAGGGCCCACCTCACAGCTGTTGTGTGGATGAAATGGGTCCTCTGGTTGGCTTATTGCTTTTATAGACCCTTGTTTAATCGTCCGCTTCCCTCCTGACCCAGGACCTAGCCCAAGAGACGTGTGGTACAGGTATTACCAGTCGTGTTAACGCTGGTCCCCTTCCCTGGCTCTCGTCCTTCCGCTCTCCAGAACAGACATATTTTCTGGAAGGTGGGGAGCCAACCCCTCTTCTGTCCCCAGGCCATGTCCACAAACACCCAGGGGCCAACCGATGAGAAGTAAAACAAGATCCCTCTGCTGATTGTCTCAGGGCCTATAGGCAGAGCCAGAGAGCGCGGCAGCTGAGAAGGTTCTGGAACATGTGTCTGAGTCCCACCTGGTCCCACACTCCTGAGGTCCCTTCCCTCCCTGCCTCAGGGCGCCCCAGACGCGCTTGCGGGGATATTTATATCATGGAGGAAGGACAGGCTCGGCGCCTGCTCCACGAAGGGCTTCCGGTTCACCAGGGCCATCGGGCCCAGGGCAGAACTGCGCGTTCCGGGGCTGGTGGGGTCAGACAAGGTCTCCAGCCAAACGCCAACCCTGGGAACACTTCAGCCCCACCTCCCTCCCGAACAGCCGGGGTCAGCAGTCACTTTATTAATAGCAGTCCTCAAGGAATGGCCTTCCCCCCCACAACAGTCATCACCGGCCCTGCTGAAGCAAAGAAAGAGCCTACCGGTTGGACTTGGCGAGCGGCCCCCAGGCACCCTGGGGGGAGAGGCACCAGAGACGCTGAGGGGAAAAGGAAAGTAGGTTACAAAGACTGCCAAGCATCGTTGTACACTTTGACTATGCAACGTCCACACCCTCAGAAATGTCAAAATGTGAAGGGACAAGGAAATACCCTGCTTTAAATCATTTGGGCCCATAAGTACACAGAGAAAAGTCTGGAAAGTTATTCACCATAAAGGCCTTATCTGGGCCCTCCGACCTTCCCTGGGCACCAAACCTCCTGAGAGAGTAGTCTACTGCTGGGAACAGTGAAAGGCCTTGAATCCAGCCAAAAAGAGGGCTGGCTGAGCTGCTGTGCAAACCCTTCGGGCCATTGTTGGGCTGTTTTACATTACATTACAGGAAATAGGATGTTATAACAATGTAAACGGTCCTTGTCCACAGAAATGCAAAAAGTGTGCCCACTGGGAGATTGGGGGGTAAGATGAGGGCACTTTTTCTACCTTTCAGTCTTGCGCCTGTGTGACTTAAAATTCTTCTACGAGTGGGGTCCTGTGCATAACACAAAAACAATCAACCTTTGAAAGAAGCGACAGTACCTGGAGCCTTAGCCTGTGGGCACAAACCAGGAGCCCCACGAATCCGACATCCCCCACATGGCCACAGAGGGCAGTGGAACCAGGCCTGCAGCACCGCCCCAGTCCTCGGGGTCGCTGGGAGTGAGGGACCCGGGTTCCAGACCCCACTGCCGGCCCGCACTCTGGGGGTACCCCTTCAGGGGCCCCGTGAGCATTCTGAGCCTCGGTTTCCCTCCCCGTTGCCAAGCCCTGTGCCAAGCACTTTGCAGTTCTGTTGTCAGTCCCTTCAGGGGGAGAGAACTGAGGCGCAGAGATCTAGAAGGTGAGCTGAAGAAGTTGGCCCTGCCCCAGGGTACAGGTGAGGACTAGAGAAGGTTAGACATCTAGCACCTCACCCGGGCCTGGCACCCAGAGGGGCTCCAGAAAAGGGTGGGAGCGGCTTCTGGTTGGGTTCCCCCTCTGGGCCCCACTGGAGCTCTGAGAGGTGCAGCCCTGCCCCCTGGTGGAGGCTCCTGGAATCGCCCAGCATGGCGGCCCAGGGGAGGTGCTGGCCTCTGTTGTCCACCCCAAGCGAGACAAGTGGCTGGGGTGGACATCCACGCCTAGGGCCCAGCAGCCTGACCATGAAATCCTTTCCCCATTGTGCCCTTTCCCACAGAGAGCAAAGCGCCAGACGGCAGGAACCCACCACCCCTGGGGCCACCCACTGGCCGCTCCAAGGACAGCAAGATGGGGGCCCGGACACAGGCCAGGATCCACCCGATTCCAAAGGCCCTGGGTGTGTGCCACCCTTTAGAGTGCCCTTGAAGCTGACCCTCTGGGCCCCAGCAATCTCCAAAAAGCTCATGACAACCCCAGGGGGGTCCCAAGTCTCTGAGGCCTTGCATTCCAAGGGGAAACGAGTCCTTGGGGTCTACTGCTGTTCCCAGGAACGTCACCAATGGTGCTGCTCCTCTCCCCCTCACATCTGAGAATGCCCCAGGCACCTGGGAAGGCCTTTGGGGTGGCTGGCCTGCAGGCAGAGGTCTGGTAACTGGAGTGGGCCAGGCAGGGGCCAGGCTCCCCTACCCTGCCCCATCCCACCCCACAATACTCTGCCACTGAGACGTGTTCCAAGAGATGTTCTCCCTCGTCAAGACTGAGCTCGAAATTCACCCCAAATCCCTAATTCTGCAGGAGTTGGATTGGAGTTGGGAGGGAGCATTTTCCACCGTGCACCCATCTCTGGCTTTGCCCTTTCCGTGGTACCAAGAGCTTGTGAACAAGCAGGGTGGGCCTTGGCCATCCGCACCACTGGTTTCTGGGGAAGGAAACTGGCCTCCAGCTTCCCTCCAGCAGCCTGGTCCTGACTCACTGACATTTCTCTAGATCTAGAGCAGAGATTTCGTCAGAAGTCTGTAATATCCAGTCCCTCCAAAGCCACTCATGCCTGAGTACTGTAACCAGTGCACGAGCAGGTTTTCCGCTCTGAAGAACCCGGATCACTGCCTCAGGGCACTCATTCACTGCTTGTTTGTTGAGTGCTTCCTGGGTCCCAGACAGGGATGTGGTCTGGGTTCACAGGGCCAACGCCTCAAAACTTTGCGCCTGCAAACCAGGCCACTGCCACCAGGGGGTGCTCCAGTGTGAACGCTGCCTGCTTCTCAGCGGCCCTACATGGATCCCCGGGGAGGAGTAGCTGCCTCCTGAGTCCTTGCAGTCTGGCCCTCCCAACCCTTTGGCCACCTTTCTTCCCAAGCAGCCTTCGCCTGACTTGACAAGACTGGATCCATCCTACCTGTTGCATCATTATTGCTAAATCCGACTTCCACCCAAAGCAAAGACAGGCTGCTAAGGCGGTGGGATCCAAAAGGCTTCCTCAGTGCACAACCCTCAGGCTCATTGCAGGCCCACAGATTCAGACTCTAATGGATGAGCCCAGGAGTTTGCATTTTAACGAACCCCAGATGGTTCTGATTCACCTTAAGGCTTGAGAGACCTGGCCTGGGGTTCCAAGGAGGAACCTGGGCTTCATTCCAAGTCCTTCCTCAGGACAAGGAGCTTGCAGACTCCAGGAAAGAGTGAAGCTCCACATGAACTGGTGATGGGCAGGATGAGACATCATGGGGACCAGGGCCCCGTGGACCCCAGTGGTGCATTGGGAAAAGAGATTTGGGTACAAGCAGGCTGGAGAAAGACCACAGAGTTCGAGGTTGGCCTGGTTTAAATTCTGTTTCTGGCCCAATAGAAGCCATAATCTTGCAAAGACTACCCAACCCCTCTGGCCTCTATACCTTCAGCTATAAAATGGGGGTGCTAATGGCATCTTCCTCGGGTTGGGGCTTTAATGAGAGAATGCTGTGCAGGGCTACCCAGTACTTGGCACACAGCAAGTGCTCAGTAACGACAGCAGCTCGGTCCATCCGCACTCATCGCGGCCTGCTGCACCCCAGCCACAGACATGGGGCAAGGGCAGGAACCCAGGAACTGAATTTCAAGAGGCTGCCATAACCCCGAAAATGAGGCTGAGGTTTGCATATTTGGCCCCACTGCCCTGCCCTTCCCACATGAAACCCTGGTGGTGTAGTGGTTGAGACTAAGGCTGCTAACTAAAAGTTTGGCAGTGTGACTCCACCAGGCGCTCCTTGGAAACTCTATGCGGCAGCTCTACTCTGTCCTATAGTGTCGCTATGAATTGGAATCAACTTGATGGCAATGGGTTTGGTTTTTTTGGCCCTTCCCATGAAGGTGGCCGAGTTCTTGGTCTGGGGTGGAAAACACTAGGGCAGGAGAGTTTAGTGACAGAGCTGGGGAAGTCACCAACCACAATTCTCCCAGCAGCTTGTCCTCAGTAAGGAGTCGACAAGGCCCCATGTCGGCTGCAAAGGCGCTGGCAGGGGACAGCGGGTACAGTGGCTGACAGGGAGATGCTCAGTGCCCTTGGAGCTCGCTCACCTCCAAAGCAGACAGTCCTTAGCTGTCCCAGGTCCGGGGAGGAGGGGACACCCAAGCCTCACGACACACGTGGGGAAATCGTGCAAACAACAGGGCAGGAAAGGCACTTGCCCAAGTTCACTCCTAGCCCTCCCAATCAGGGGTCCTGGCTCTGACTCCCAGGCTACTTACCCCTGCCCCCCTTTCTGGCTTCCTTTCCCCTGCCTTCCTCATGCCCTCTGCTTTATTCTCAACCACAGTCACTCTGGAAGGTGGGCATTTTGTTGGTCCTTCCATCAGTAGTTCATTTTCTATCTGTAACTAATGAGTTTACCCCCAAATTCTCAACAGGGAGCTTGGCAGTGTCCACCCAGCTCGGGTCCAGCCTCAGCCTGCCACCCCTCCTGCCCATTTCCCTTCAGCAGTCCTGGTCCCTGCCCCGGGGTCTCAAGGGTGAGGAAATGAAGATATGCACCCACTTACTTAACCAACCCTCAATCAGATGGACTGACACAGCGGTTGCAACTAGGGGCTCAAACACAGCGACAATGGTGAGGATGGTGCAGGACCTCACAGTCAGTGTTTCCTTCTGTTGTACACGGGGTCACTAATAGTCAGAACTGACTCAATGGCACCTAACAACAACAACACTTGACCAACAAATTAAGTTTTGTTTTTCTAATGAACATGCACAATTAAAAAAACACAGTGCAATAAAAGCACAAAGAAGTACAATAAAATCGTTCACAGGCCATAGCCCACACATATTTTGTGTCCTCCTCCTCTCCACACATGTGCTCGGGTGTGTACGCGTCTGTAAACCTGTGTGCACACACATACGCACACTTCATACATGCTTGCACATCACTGTCACTTTATCCCCTTCCTGCCTGCACGTGCACTGTACGCGTGCACACCTTTCCGTGAATCCACGAAGTGTTGAAAAGCAAAGATGTCACCCTGAGGACTCAGGTGCGCCTGACCAAGCTGCGGTGTTTTCAATGCACGTGAAAGCTGGACGACGACTTAGGAAGGCCGAAGGAGAAGCGATGCCTCGGCAAAGAACACGGAATATACCAGGGACCCCTGGGCCAGGAGGACACACGGCAGCCGCGGAGGCAGCACAGCCAGAGGGCTCCGTGGGAGCAAGGACGGCCAGAGGTCAGCTCCGGCCCCGGGCCTGTCCGGAGGGATCGGGCCCTGCAGAGGGACGTCGTGCCTGGTCAAGTCGAGGGTCGGGGAAGACCCTCAGCGAGACGGACCCCCACGGTGCCTGCACCGAGCGGCTCAGCACGGCCACGACCGTGACCCCGGCGCAGCCCGGGCAGCGCTCGTTCTGCCGTGCGTGGTCGCCGAGTCGGAACCGGCCGGACCGCCCCGCACGACACACGCACGCGCGTTACTGTCGTTTTCACACGAGTGTGTCGTACAATCGGGTGGATGGAGACTGTTCTCCCCGAGACACTGGCTCCAGGCCGAGAGCCGAGCTCCACGGGCGCCCGCGTCTGACGCGTCGCCGGACAAAACCACGCCACCCCCGGCTCGCGGGGACGCGGGGCTGCCCGGGCTCCGGCCCACGGATGAAGGAGGAAGCCAGAGGCTCCCGGAGTCGCCTGACCGCGCGGCCGGCCAGACCGGAAACGTCAAAATTCAAATTCAAACGTTAAGCCGGGAAGACAGGGGCAGGGCGGAAACCCCGCGCCGAAACCGGCAGCGTCGGGGCTCGAACTCGGCTACCGAGCCGGCTTGGCGCACACACGGAGTGGACACGGGGCATGCGTAGAGCGGGCCCTAAGCATGCGCGGACGGCGCCCCCTGGCGTCTGCCTTAGTGCTGCGCGCGGCTCTGCGGCCCCAGCACCCAGAGTTCCAAGCGCGGGCCCGCGTCCGGAAGTTCGGGGAGCCGATCCCCGACTCCCCGTTTTCCGATTCGCCACAAGCCACACCCATTTCCGCAGACACTTAGGCCTCTTCCCGACGGCCGTGAGGTGTGTCGCTGTGGGAAGTGCTCACCCGCTCGGTTTTAGTTCCGGGGGAAATCTGCGTTTCCGAATGACGCTGGCGACTTCCGGCGTGCTCCTAGGCCTCTGATTGGCTGGAATTATGACTCTATTAAAATCACGAAGGGAAAAATAGATTTTTTTGTACTTGTTCAAATTAGTGCAGGTGATTTCATGCGAGTGGCCTTAGGTTCCGACTGGACGCTAGTATTTCCATAAGGGTGTCCGTCTGGGCAGCTGACGCCGAGTCACCGTAACTGTAAGGTGACAGGGGCTTCGGACTATAAGTATGGTGCGGGTGGCTGGTAGCCCCGTGTTGTATGAAAGGAGAGAAGGTTAGCACTCCCCTTGACAAGGATGGAAGAGGCCCTCGGGCCTTACAACACGCATACGGTTAAGGCATTGCCACCTACTTTGTGGCATCTAACCACTGTTTTCTCATTTTTTTTTTCTTACACCCACGGGCCGGGGCTGCACGTCTCTCCCATTGCAGAAGCGTACCCAGGCCTGCGCGCGGTGGGGACCGGAGAGGGAGCGCTGCCCAGAGCGGGGCCGAGGTGGGCTCAGTGGGGCCGGCCCCGTACCCGCGATGCCGTGGCTGTGTGACCCCACGATCAATACACTGGGTATCGGGACATGCGCAGAGCGGAGAGGAATGTCCAAGCGCTAGTCTCAGCTCTCCGCTGTCACCAAGGGGTCTGTGGTCATCCGTCCAGAGCCGCCGCGAGTCCACGCTTTCGTGCCTTCCTGGATGACCTTGCTACTCAAATGGCCCCAAGCATCAGCTGAAGGGCTGCCTGGGGACCCCAAGCGCAAGAAGGCTGTTGATGAGCCTGCGGGAGAAGGCCCACCTACTGGACAGGCTACACTCGGAGCTGAGTTCAGCGTCAGTGTGTCCACCATCCGCTACATCCACGAGAAGCAGGAGGACATCACCACTCGGTCAGCAAGGCTGCCCCCAGCAGTGCCAAGGTGACCGCCGTCGCAGGAGGCCATGGAAAAGCTGGAGAAGGGGCCTCAGTCCGTGGATCCACGAGATCGCCACCGGCAAGAGGAGCGTTGTCACGAAGGATGCCAAGGACATTTCTGGCCGTGTCGTTCAGGGTCAGGACAATGTCAGCCCTTCTCGGCCAGTGTGGGCTGGCCGGCCCACTTCAGAAGGCTCTTGGGGTGGAGAATGTGGGACTTGCAGCGGAGATGGGCTCTGCCACTCAGGAGGCTGCAGGGGAACTTTAAAAAATACCTGCCCCGTGTCATCCAGGAAGAGCGTTATGTGGCGGACCAGGTTGTCAACACTGACAAGACCAGCTTATTTTACAAGGACGTTGGCTGACGAACCTGTGTAAGCGGCCACCAGAGCCCCGGCGTTAAATCACTCCAAGACTGTGCAACGTTGCTGTTGTGTGCCAATGCCAAGGGCGACTTCAAGTGCAAACCCTAATGGTGTACATAACCCCAAATCCATGAGCCCTTAAAGGGAAGAACCTGAGTCGGATGCCAGCAAGTAGGAGGTGGACCAGAGAAGCGTGGATGAGAACTGGGATTGGCTGCACAACCGCTTCCTCCCCGAAGTGGGGCGCTATCTCCAGGACGAAAGCCTTCCCTTCAAGGAGTTACTGCTTCTGGACAATGCCCCAGTTCATTGCCGCAAAGAGCTCAAAAATGCTCACCCCAAAGTAGGGGTTCTGTTCATGCCTCCAAACACACCGTCGCTCATCCAGACCTTGCATCAGGGCATAGCCAGTTTTCAAGGCTCACTGCACAAAGCTTGCCAGGTTCTGGCTGCCAACAAGGAGACCACCATGATGGAGCACTGGAAGTCGGTCACATTCGCAACGTTAGTGGTTATGTCGGCACAGCCTGAGACAGCACCACGGAGGGGTCTGTCAGTAACTGCCGGGGAATGTCTGGTCAGACTGAGAAAATGTGAAGACTTGGAAGACAGGATGGAAGCTGGGCCCGTAGTGGTGGGGGCAGTGGTCAGTGGCTGAGTTCTAGAGATGTTCTCAAGGCTAACCGACATTGACGGGGGGAAGACAGGGCCACAGTGACTGCAGGGTCCCCACACAGGGAGGATGCCCACAGGAGGGGCCAGTATGGGAGGTAGTGAGGTCTGGAGCAGGCTCAGGCCTATTCCGTTGATACCTGTCACATGTGGAGGCTGGGGTGGCAGTGGGCCATCGGAGCCTCGACTCCAGGGGACAGGTCTGAGACTGGTGTAATCATGAGGCTGGCAGGGTCGCTTAGGAAGGAGAGGGTACACACAGGCCCAGCAAGGCCAAGAGCCCGGTGCTCTGAGGGACCAGAGGGACGGCGTGTGCCAGCCTGCTCATCCTCACCTAGCATTCCAGGGAAAGCTCTCTTCTGACCTGCCGACCTCACTCTCCCCCGCCCCACCTTGTGGCCATCCCCCAGAGACCTTACCCGGCCCCTCCTGCCTCCTTCTGTGCCCACCCCCCACCCCCAACGAGGTAGTCTGCTGGCCCAGCTGCCTGGGCCCCGTGTTGTCCTTGAGCTAACTTGTAACGCCGCAAATGGTAAGGCCAGTGACTCTTGATACAGAAGTGGAGTGCAGTCGGTTACCAACCCGTGGGTTTGTGCGGCTTCCACCACTTCTGTATCTGCAGACTCATCTCAGCCCTCCCACTTGCCTCTGAGTATGGTACTCAGACCCCTGGAGCCAGTGGGCACAGCTTACAGGTTCCGGCACTGCACTGAGTAAAATCTCCAGCAGGTGTCCATTCTGTATGTACATGAAGGCCATTTTACCTTCTTTAAAAATGCAGTCTTTTAAGGCTGTTTCTGCCTCATTGCTCTGTCCTTGTCCCCACCCCTCTTGGCGGGCTCAGTGCTTCCTCCTAGGGGACCAGGGGCTGAGTGGACACGCAGTCCCCTCCTCTGGGCAGCAGTGCCTGCTTTGCCTCCTCCCTGACTCACTTTTCTCCTTGGCATCTCGGCAAAATGAGCCCTGCCCGTTACTCAGAGCCCACCCTGTCGTTAAGGCTGCCCTCTGAGAGTCTGCGATCCCAGAGGACGCTGCACCACACACCAGCAGCCTTATCCCAGTGGGCCCCGGGAGTGTTTTCTCCATTGGCTAACACGCAGAACGTTCCCAAATGACAGGCAAGCTCACTATTTACATCACACACATTCTTGTAGACAGGAGTCCCTGAAGGGGTTAAACCAGCAGGAGGGGGCAGAGGGGCCCTCCCTCCTCGCGTGCTTTCCCGGGGCATCTGAGTGACCACCAGCGCTTTAAAATGCGACCACCAGCGCTTTAAAATGCGGGACTCGCTTGGGCGCCTGTCAAGAGGCTTATCAAACAAGCCAACCAAACAATGCCACAGCTTAAAGATGCACACAGCAGCGCGAGCCAGTGTGAGGGGAAGATGGACCCTGAGCCACAGGACAGAGGACAGGTGAAGGGACTAAAATAAAAAAAAAAACAAACCCATTGCCGTTCCAATTGATTCCAACTCATACTGACCCTACAGGACAGAGCAGAACTGCCCCACAGGGTTTCCAAGGAATAGCCGGTGGATTCGAACTGTCAACCTTTTGGTTAGCAAGCCAAACACTTAACTACTGCGCCACCAGGGCTCCAAGGGGACAAAACGCCCCACAATTGGCATCATCTGGAGCAGGGCACGTGTACAGGAAAAATGATCTGACCTCAGCTGGTAAAGGGTGAGGAAGACACAGGGAGAGCTTGGAGGGAAAACAGGCTGGAGACAAGTCAGCCGAATGCACGCGTGGACCGTGTCTGGCTCCTGAGCCCGTGTGTGCGTGTGTATCTGCAGCTATACACACGCGTGCATGTCCGTGTGTATCCACACACAGGTACGTATTTTTAAAGATATTAACGAGACAGCTGGACAAATCTGAACATTGACTGAGCTATCTGATGAACGAATTACTGTTTTAGGTGTGAAAACGGCACAGCAGTTACGCTCTTGGAGAACATTCTTTGAGAGGCCCTAGTGTTCTCTGCTTACTTGGTACACACCTGGGATCTGTGCTAAAGCCATCAGGAGCAGACGAGGCCGGGCCATCAGGACACGAGGCAGCTCTCTACTTTTATGGATGTTTGGAATTTTCTGTAATAAAGAGCTGGCTCTTTTCCATAAATACAAGGTGCTTTTTAGAGCCACACTACGAGATACCCAAACGTTAGCTGCGGTAGGGGTTCAGGTGATGTCCTATTTTCACCTGCTTGTTTAACGTCATCAATCAGCACAAATACAAAACCTTCCTAAGAAAAAGTTATTTTAAAAAACTAAGAACTTTCAGCCAGAACACCTGGGGCTGCTGCAGAACGTGAGCAAAAGGAGACCCATGTCAGCACCCCACCGTGCCCTGCCCCGAAGACACTAACCACACCGTAAGAAAGTTATGGGACAAAGTTACAAGACATGAAAATCTTTATTTTCAAAAAGAATGCATTTTTACATAAATCTACAACAGAGAATTCAAATGTAGAAAAAATAAACTATACCCAGGCCCCAGTGGGGTCCCCACTCCCCGAGGGCGCCAACACCAGGACAAGCAGGACTGAACGAACCTCAACGTCTCGGGGGAAAATTCGGGGGAAAAGCAACTGAGACAGACATGTGGAATCTTAGCGTTTTCTATCAGAACAGGCTGCAAACACAGGGATCCAGGCTCTGAGTTTTAAAGACAAAAACCCATCTTGCCGCGGTTGTTTCTTTGTGAGAACAGAGAACCCATTTGTACATCTACTTTGGCGGGGGGGCGGGGGGGTTGGAAGCCTATTTCCAACCGCCTTCTAGAACTGGTTTTCTTGCCTTGCCCAAGAGCCACCATCAGAGGACCAGGAAGTCAGCTGAGACACTGACCACTGCATCACCAGACAGTCCCCAGCTTGCCATCAGTGACTTGCCATCACTGGTCCTGAAAACCTCTGGCCCTACAGGCTTCACCCAACTGCATGGCACTGTCCACACCCCTACTCCACAGGCCCCAGGCCAGGGGTCCCTGGGACCAGCCTTCACAAGGGCAGAGCCGGCTGGGCCTCAACTCCACACCATGGTCTGCAAACCCAGAGCCCTGAGAGGAGTCCACACAGCCTGAAGCTCTGCTGATAGGCAGTGGAGCCAGCCAGGGGTGCGGCCCTCCTGTTACTGTGTGGCAACCCTACCTGCAGTCTCGGTCATGGTGCCCTGGGGGGTGAACCCCAGGTTCACCTTGCTCCACGTAAGACTCCCCAGTGACCCAACTCCACACTGCAGTGCCCCACCCCTCCCCGCAGACCTAACCACCAAGATGAGAGAAGCCAGGCGCTGACATGGTTCCAGGAGCCAGGGTTGTGAAGGCAGGGAGTCAGGCCGCCCACACACACTCACCTGCTGCAAGAGCCAACCCTGGGAACCGCCTGCCTGCCCCGGCTGGGGCCCTGGCACGCACGCCCCCAAACCCGCACACCCAACCAGAAGCTACAGCTGGAATTAGTCAGCCACAGGCCAGAATCCCCCACGAACTCGACTCAGCCAAGACCAGCATCTCTATCAAGTCAACAGGAACAGAGCAGGAGCATTTCCAACCTAGGACTTCCACGCCACCTCCCACGTGGAGCCCCAACACTCCCCACACCACCGGCCTACGGGGTCCGTCCTGCGCTCTCGCACCTGGGCAGTCAGAGCAGAGGAAGGTGCTCCTTCCCTGGCATCTGTCTTTGGGGGGAAAGTTTACTTAGCTTCCTGCCAATTGTGAGACTTTATAACGGCCAGCTGGAGACTGGTCTCCGTGGGCCTCAGCTGGCGCAGGTGCACACAAGGCCCCACCTCCTGTGGCAGCTTGTGGCGCTGCGAGCTGTGCGAGCACTGGGGAGACACAGGGACAGTGGGGTGCCAACACCAAGCGGTAACCAACGTCAACTGCCAACTTCCGGAACACAAAACGTTTTTTACAGGAAAATAACTTTACAGTGTCCTGTGTTTTCCAGAAAGACATCAAAATACACTGGGAACCACTACAGGCAGAAACCGGCGAACACCGAGAGCGTGGGGGTCTGTGCCGTCACGGTCTGCCTACCCAACAGACAGCAGACGCGGCTCTGCCGAGGCTCAGGGCCGGGAGAGGCCAGGGAAACAGGGCAGGGAGCCGCCAAGCCCACGGTGTGCCTGTCACAGCGTCCGCACTGGGTAGGAAGGTATCAGAAAAGGCATAGAACGTTTTACTGGAGAAACAGAACTCGTGATAAATTGAACTTCACCCTCTTTCAACAAAAAACTAAAGACTTCTGTTGACTCTGTTGAAACACAGTGTGACTGGGAACTCTTCCCGACAGCGCTGGAAGAACTGGCGAGAAGTGTCACCAGCCACTTTTAGAACTTCCCGGTGGTGTGCACTTTCCCCTCAGCAAGGAGGCTCGGAGCCAGCCCCTTCCCAGGCCCCCACGCCAAGCCCAGGGAGCCACGTCTCGAAATCCACGTTTCTGGTCAAACCGGGTCAACTTCCTGATAGTCTATCACGTGTATCAAAAGGGCTTAACAGTCACTCTTCCACAGTTTAATCGTTTTGTCGTTTTCTAACGCAGCTGATGCGATGATGTTCTCTGTTGGGTGACACGCCGTTGAGATCACAACATCTGAAAAATAAAGGGGCAGTCAGGAAGGCTCCCTGAGGGGTGGCCCCGGACCACTGACCCTCATGGCTTTTCACTGTGTCTGCCACACGGAGCCACGAGGCAGAGCACACACAGGAGGGCGGACCATGTGCCTCCTCGCAGGATGGGGGCCGCGACACCTGCTCCAGGCCAGCCCCGGAGAAGACCAGGAGCCTCCCCCAACACTGCCTCAGGGATGGTGAGCCCGGGAGGGAGCATGGGGGCATGGCCCTGTCCAGGGGTCACACTGGGCTTCTCTGGGGTTCTGAGCTGTCGGTGAGGCACCTCTTCCATGGATTGCAGGGCAGCTTTGCCCATGGCCCCCAGAGCGCCGGGGGAGCTGCCTCTGCCAAGTGAGGGCAACCCCGCCTTTGTGACGACAGCCACTCTAGTAAGCAGGTACCTGGGGCAAGCCCAGGTGACCGTCTCCAGCTCTAAGTGAATGGAGCCCCAGACCCCACCTGTCCCCTGCATGCCCGCCACACGGCAGGGCGGGGCGGGTGGATGACAGGGAGCAGTGGGGTGTGAGCAGGCTTTCCAGGAGCAGGAAGTGGTGTGGGGAGACTGTCGGGAAATAGGGCCAAATAGAGTGTAGACCCCAGGAGCCACGTGGGGAGCTGCTTTGTTTAGGAGAGTCTAGCACTTTCCAGGACTTTCATCAAGTTCTCAAAGGGCCCTACAACCTGTTTGCCAGTCTCGGTGGGCAAGGGGCACAGGGGTACCCCGGGTGTTCAGGAACCTCCCAAGTAGCACTGTGGCAGCAGCATGAAACACCAGCCCCTCGGGGGACAGGAAGCCCCCAGGGGAGCCAGGCCCAGGACAAGGAGGCAGGGGGCAGAGCAAGGGGCTGCAGCCTGTAAGGAGCCATAGGGCACGGGAAGGGAAGGGCCGGATGCTGGGTGGATGGGAAGCAAGGGCCTTAAAGCTGGGCACCGTGGGGTTGCATTCAGCACCCAGACCCTGAACAGCACCGCTTCCCTGTAGCTTCCAAAGCAGGATCCGTTCCCTCCAGCACCGGAGGAAGAGGTGGAGGCAGGGGCACGCAACAGAGGTGCCCGCTTCTTCACCGCTCTTTCCAGAAACACCCCGTGTGAGTGGCACGCACCCGCACAACAGGCCCCAGCTCACCTGTGTGGCCTTGTAACTTCTGTACAATCTCTTTCGTCTGGAGATTCCAGATGTAAACCAGGTTATCTTCAGAACCGGACACGATCCACTGGTTAATGACAAGGAGAGAGGAGGTGAGGCAGCAGCCGGGCCAAGGCAGGGATGGTGTCATTTCATACACGCCCCCCCTCCCGCACACCTCCTTCCCGTAGCTCCTCCGCAGAAATCAGTAACACAAAGCTTCCCCTCCTCGCCGGCCAGCGTCTGAGGTCTCATCATCCCCAACCTAGCCGTGTACCCTCCACGCCCACTGCGCCGACTAGCGGCGAGGCAGAGGCGGCTCCCTACAGCACATCCTCGTGACAGATGCCCTGTTCTGTGAATGGGGGCCAGGGGGACCCAGAGGCAGACCCCGAGGTACTGAAAGCAAGTGTCTCCGACACTTAGCGTAGTTTTGTGCGACCCTTTGCTTCAAAGCCAGAAAACACACCTCTGCTCTATGGGTCACCAAGAATGTAAAGCCAACCTGTAAGAGAGGGGTTTCCTCGGGAGGCCGAGAAACCTCCCAGGGAGGAGACTTACCTTGCCACCAGTAACTGAAAAGTTCGCAAATATGCAGTATTTCTCATTCTTGTGACCGGTGTATGTCTTCAGGCACTGAAAGGCAAAGGTGGCAGGCTCTGTACGGAGCACGGGGCCCTGGCACGCTGCGTAGCCCCCAGTGCTTGGCACAGGTATTTCAATGCTGATGGAACTTGGCTCTTACAGGTGTTCTAAAAGCCAAGTCTTGAAGAAATCTGCAGCAGACCAGTTCCAGGAAGACGGCTCTGGGCTCTGAGACCCTCTTGCTGTTTATCCCCCCGCCCAGCCCTGCCGCCAGCAAGAGCCTGAGAGCCAGGAACTTAAGCACAAACACGCAGCGAGCACGTGGCTGGTGCTGCAGCGTCCCCAGATGCTCACCTTCCCCTTGCTGTAGTCCCAGAGTTTCAGCGTGCTGCAGGGCAGAGAGAAGGCATGAATTACCCACCATGTCCACGGCTCTCCCGGAGCTGCCTCACCTGTCCCTGCGCCCAAACTCTGCTGCTGCCCAGCACGGCCCATCCACAAGCTTTGGGAGCAGAGCCATGAGGTATCGGCCCCCAAAACGGTACACACAACACAGACATCACGAGCACCAAGTTCACAAAGGCCAGTAACCTTGGGAAAACACCAAATATCTGTGATCCAAAGTTTAACGACAGACCTTCTAAAGGGGCTGCTGGTGTTCCTTCCCTAAAGCCAAGTGGCTGGCCTCATTCCCACTACCAAGGGGTGTGACAGCTCCAGGACCACCCGGACGGGTTCCAGCCAATGCTCATCCTCACGTTAGGTGCTCATGGTGTCTGTGTTGTGTGCTCTGTTTAGGGGCAGGAATTCACTCCTACGCAGGGCTGACCAGGCGCAGCTCTTGGCGGCGCCACCTGCGGGCCAGCCACACGCAGAGGCAGCCAGAGTATGTATGCAGGGAAACAGGGTTTAACTGACTGCCCTAAGGACATGTGCTGGGTAAAACCAAGGTGCTCCAAGGTCAGAACCAGAAGGTGACCCAGGGTTGCCCCGTCCAGCCCAGTCCTCCCGCAGCAAGGCTCAGCCTAGGGCGTGGGGAGGCTGGCTGGGTCACCCAGGCCCTCAGCGAGGCGCTGGTCTTGACACAAGGCTCCATCAGAGGCAGCAGCCCTCCTTCAGCCTGCCATCTACCTTTTAGAAGCCAGAACAGAGGTGTCTGGGCCACGCCCTCTGTCTAAAGCAGCCTTCAGTCACGTGAAGGAGTTTGCCTCTGGCAGGGGATGGATACCCCTGAATGAGGTGACCCACCTGCCCTGCAGGGGCAAAGCACTCACTTGTCCAGCGTAGCAGCCAGGATGTACTTGCCATTCGGAGAGAATTTCACAAAGGACACCGGGGGGTTGTCATCATCTGAGTGAAGACGAGGGCAGAGCTGACACGCGCGGCAGCCAGGTGGGACAGACCGTGTGAGCACAAAACTGCCCAGTGTCCCACCAGACCCTCGCACACATGCCCTCCTTCACCCGACACCCGGCACCATGTGACAGCTGGGCTGGCCTGGCAGGATCCCAGTGGGGGCATCCCATAACCTCCCCTCTGAGCTGAGGCTTTAGGAACAATGGGCCTGAGGTGAGTTAAAGCCCCACCAAGACCATCCTGGCACCTCGGCTGCACCCTCAGCTCACTTTTACAAATATGAAACCAAACTAAGAACACTGTCACCACTAAGGAAAAAAAAGACATGGGCGAGTAAATTTCAGGTATTTTCCTGTGACGTAGTTACTACAGCAAAAGTTGTTAAAACTCCCTCTGGAGCCAACCGTTACGATACCATCCCACATCTCTGCTTCAGATGCTCTGGGTCCAAAAGCTTAACCCCAGGCGATCCTGGGAATGCCGTGAGCACCACCATGACAGTGAAGTGACCCGTCAGCCATGCTCATCCAAGGCGAGAAGAGCCGGCACTTGAGAACCGCCAGCAGAGGCCAGAACCCCCAGCTCTTGCTCATGCTGGGACCCCTGCCATGGGGGGAGCAACCCCTCGCCTAGGTGAGGAGGGCAGCCGGCAGAGCACACACCCTGGGTGGGGGAGCAGGGGGTGCGTGGGGAGCAGGCGGCAGACCAGGCTGTCCTGCAGCCCAGGGAGCCCCTGGGGGTCTGCACACCATGTTCCAAGCTTGGAGGGAGAGTGGCACACGCATTACCACAGCCGGGAGGCCTGGCCTCGCTGCCTGGCTCCAGGGGCCTCTGCTCCCTCAGGCCGGCCACCAGCGCTGCGAAAGCACGAGAAGTAAGCTCACACTGATCCTCCTGCCGGGGCCGATGCCAGGAGGGCAGACGAGGTGAAGTGCTACCTGGTACATATACCCCAAACGACCAGCACAGCACTGCTGGCACTGCCTCAGCTCTCTCGTCTCGATGGAGCTTAGAGAGTACTAACACTAACACACTAGAGCGGATAGGAAAGCCGCTAACCACGTGACCCTGGCCTCCCCATCCCTCAAGCTGACACCTCACGGGGCTCACAAGATCCTCAGCATACCCAGCCTGAGCCCGTCCACCCCAGACTGGGAGGCCATGCATTTCCATCTCAAACCCACACAACACCCAGCGGGCAAGCAAGGTGGCCAGAACACGAGTCCAACCAGACCTCAGCCCAGCGCCTGCTGCTGTATGTTCCTGGGCAGCTACTTAACCTCTCTGTGCCTTGGTTTCCTCCCTCTAAGATAAGGATAGCCCTGCCTGCCCATGGAGTAGTGAGGATCACAGGGGCTAAGATGAGCAGTGCTGAGCAACACCTGGAGAAGTGCTGGCCGCCGCCACGGTACCCCTGTGCAGGTACCTCAGCACTAAGGAGACACTGCCCCACCGGGCAGAGGTCACCGTACAGGGCCTTTTGGGCAAAGACACCAAGATCACTACAGTAGGGTTCTGCTGTGGGAAGTAAGGATGTAGGTCAGAAGGATGGCCCATCAGCAGCCACATCTGCTAGGGAAGAAAGCCAAGTGGACAAGGCTGCACCGCCAGCCCCTCCCCAAGGTGGGTAAGTGGTGTACCGCCTAGGTGGTCACAGTGCAGGCTGCACCGCCAGCCCCTCCCCAAGGCAGGTAAGTGGTGTACCGCCTAGGTGGTCACAGTGAAGGCTGCACTGCCAGCCCCTCCCCAAGGTGGGTAAGTGGTGTACAGCCTAGGAGGCTGCAGCCCCCTCCCCTACTTTACATTCTGCCCCTAACACGCCTGTCCACTCTCCAGGCTGGCACTCTGCGGTCAGCTTTCACCACACACAGCCTTCCACAGCTCCCTCCCCACTGCCTACCAAGAGCTTCCAGGCCTGCAGGGCAAGAGCTGGGGTCGGCCATCACCCACCCCACCACAGGCAGGCCGGGGTGGTCTCTCCCCCTCCAACATGCCCTTGCTAGCCAGCCTCTCCCCGCTCCCCACCCAAGCACGTCTCCTCTCGTGTCCCAGGTACCTTTTAAGGCTGCAGGGCACCACGTCCACCTCCAGGGCACCCTGCAGATAGCACACCCTTAAGGGGCATGAACCTGTACTATTTACCAGACACTCCCAGGGGCCGGCAGAGCAGGGACTCAGTCGTGTCTGCGAGCATGGTGGCAGAGCCCCCAAAGCCAGGGAGGGACAGCGAGGGTCTGCCCAGTGCAGGCAGAGGATCACGGAAGACTCGCCTCACAGAAAGGGGCAGGCTACTGAAGCCTAACAGGAGAGGAGGGGAGACACGGACAACAGGCCACTCACCCCCAAACAGGCCAGAGGGGAAGAGAAGTCAGGGCAGACGGAATTCCCAGAGAGGAACTGAGGTAATGAATGGTAGGGAGGGGCAGCTGGCAGGGTGGAAGTGGCCAGGTTAAAATAGAAGGTTCCTACAAAGAGGCAGTCTAGGAGAGAGAATTAGCTCATGCAAGATTACCCCATGAAGACAGGGCGGCTTCTGGAAAAATCACCGAAGAACGCGGATGGGAAACAAGCAGGAGGGGCCCTCAGAAGAGAAACCTGAGCGGACCCCCACCTACAGGAAACGAGGATTCTGGAGCAAACCCAGGCCACTCACCTATCAGCGTCTTCAAGCACTGGCCTGAGGCTGTGTCCCAGATCCGACTGAAAGGGAAAATCAAACAATCTGTTAAAAAAATCAAGTTACTTCAGCAGCTAGATGAGTTCTATAGTTATTAATCAAACGTAAGTCTGAGGACTAACATGTGCAATTTTTCATTTGATACTTCACTTATCTATTCCCAGCACAGATGTGGCACTGAGTACAGGCGTGAACACGCCACTCGCAGCACACCCAGACACAGGCACGGAGGCTTCTGCACAGCCCTTCTGAGACTAGACATTTACCATGGCTGGTGAAACAGATGACAAGGCCCTGCCCACCCTCCTTTGCCAAGGTGAAGGGTGCCCGAGCCCCCCCACGCTCACACACCAGGCACGCGGACCCAGGAGTGGATTTCAGTTTCAAAACACAGAGCACCATATGCAGTTTCTGGACACCCGACCAGTCCCACAGCCAGCCAACCCATCCAGAGCACAGCTCGCTCTGGTGTGGGGCCCCAGATGCACCCACTGGCCAGTCTCTTTCTCTGTGGGTTTGGCCAGTACAAACCCCGTGTTTTGGGAAACAGACCACCGCATAGCAGTAGATACGTCTACAGGAGGGATTCACAGTCGTGCAGATGCGAGTTGAAGGGCATGGAGATTCTGACATAGCGCAGTTCCCACCCCCCACCTCCGTGCATCCCAACCCACGACGGGCACTACCTGTCATCTGCCAATCGGAAAGAGCCAACATCTCTCATGCAGCTTTACCTCCAAGGCTTGCCCACCCAGCCCCCGTATCACAGGGCCACTAGAGGATTAACCATAACGCACCACGTCAAACCAAACACCAAACCCATTGTCGTCGAGTCGATTTCAACTCACAGAGACCGTATAGGACAGAGAACTGCCTCAGAGTTTCCAAGGAGCACCTGGTGGATTCGAACTGCTGACCTTTTGGTTAGCAGCCACTTACCCGCTAAGCCACCAGGGTTTCCACACATCAGTGGCTCGTTAAACTTAAGAACATACAAATACACCATCCACGATGGGCTCCAATTCTCATACAATTCACCAGGTCCAGTGCCTTTCCCACTTCTACTGACGACAAACCACCAGGGGAGGTTGTGATTAATTAAACTGGTAGGTTTCCTGACGCTTATTATGATGTTACTATAATCCCTTCAGAAACCCTGGCGGCGTAGTTGTTAAGTGCTACGGCTGCTAACCAAAGGGTCGGCAGTTCGAATTCGCCAGGTGCTCCTTGGAAACTTTATGGGGCAGTTCTACTCTGTCCTGTAGGGTCGCTATGAGTCGGAATCAACACGACAGCACAGGGTATGATCCTTTCGTTGTTCAATAAGCCTACTTGGTCTGATGCACCGTTGGATTCCATCTGCTGGTATTTTATTTGGAACTTTGACACCAACATTCCCAAGTCAAACTGTCCTCTTCGGCTTTCCTTCTGGGACTCGCAACCAGGTTTGGCTAAGGAAGCCATGCTACAGACTCATAAAGTGAGCTGGGGAGCTCCCTCCGGTTCTGTGGTCTGGAATCGTTTAAAAGGCCTAAAAGTTTGTTCATCAGTCAGACTTCAGGTATAAAATCATAGGACAACACTCTTTAGACCTTTAACCATTTTTCGGAAAGTGCCCTGGTGGCGCAGTAGTTAAGCACTCGGCTGCCAACCAAAAAGTTGGCGGCTGGAACCCACCAGCCTAGAAACTGCAGTGGGGCAGTTCCACCCCATCACACGTGGTCACTGAGTTGGAACGGACTTGACCACACACCACCACCACCTTCCCAGCCTCTGAGGGTGGCTGGCCATTCATGTTCCCACTTCTTGGGTGGGTCTCGGAAATGGGAACTACCTTCTCCTCTAGGGGCCGAGTGTGTGGCCCAGGGGGACGCTTCTGTCCTTCCCTAAACCTGGGTTTCACTGCCCCCTTTCTCATTTCTAATCTTATTTTTGCTTTTTTTTAAATTATAAAGGTTTTAATAACTTTACTGGACTTAGTAAAAAAGTACCTTGTTTTAATTATCCCCATTTTCATTTCATTCAACTTTTAATTTTATAAATTCCTTCCTCCTACTTTTTACGACGTGCTTGGCTTTACTTTTTCTAATGTCTTTAGCAAGGTTTTAGGGCCGAGTCCAAAAGCTCCCCCAAGGCGGTTCTCTGCTCTTAGGAAAGCAGACCTCCTGTCTGGTCTGCAGTGAGCTCCGCACACAGTGAACAGCCAGCCTCTGCTGGCACCCATCCTCTGCCAAAGGCTAAAAGCAATACATTAAAATCACTCGGGTTTTTTCACGTTCTCCTTATGTTTCCAGTTCTTATGTTCTTTATGGCTGCTACGTTGTGTGATGCCTAAACTTTTAACTCTCAGATCTTCTTCATAAATTCTGCCTTGCTCATTAAATGATGTCACTCTCTGTCCTGTTTAGGGTTCCTGGGTGGCGCAAACAGTTAAGCACTCGACTACTGGCCAAAACGTTGGCGGTTCTAGAGAGACAGACCTAGCGATCTGCTTCTGAGAGGTCACAGCCTTGAAAACCCTGTGGAGCCATTCTACTCTGCACACATGGGGTCGCCATGAGTCAGAGCCAACGCGACCGCCACTGGTGCTGGTCTGGGCTGCCAACTGGAAGGCCCAGGAAGGGGATTTCGGAACTACGCTCATCTGCCATGAAGAGCTTTAGTGGGCTTTGATTCCCAGGAGTCCCTGGGTGCTGCAAACGGTTAACTGCTCAACTACTATTAAGGCTGACAGTTCAAACCCACCCAGAGGTGCCTCCGAAGACAAACCTGGCTATCTTCTTCTGAAAGGTCAGTCTTGAAAACCCAGTGGTGTGCAGTTGTACTCCGCACCCACACGTCACCATGAGCCAGGAACTGACTCAATGGCAACCAACCTAACCGTCCTGTTGGCTGCTTTGCCTATGAACGCCACTAACCATTAAAGTTTCTTTTCACTTTGTGTCTGCTTAACATCATTTGCCCATCTTTCTTTTTAAAGCTTTATTGTTTCCTTTCAGGCGTTTTTCTTGGAAACAATCAGAAGACTTTTTTTTAATCCGCTGACAGCCTTTAAGTTGGTAATTCATCCAACCCGTCATTTATTGTAGTACCTAATATGTTACATTTTACTTCGTCCCTGTTACTTCTACATACGTCCTTTGTCATTCCATTTCCTCCTTTTGATTTTTGCTAAATGTGGACAAGTTTCTCTTTCTGTTACTTGAGAAGTTCTACCAGGTTATCAACTCAGCTCGTGGCCTTGGGTGCACCATCTCCTTCTGGGTACCACACACAGATTTATTTCTTGAGACCACGTCCTCCGTCCCCTCACCTTCCCTGTCTCGGGGTCTCTGCTGATCCCTGTTCAGGACTTGGAGTCCTCAATAGGACCACGTCCCTCCGGGGATCACCTTCCCAGTCTCGGGGTCTCTGCTGACCCACTGTTCAGGACTCAGCGTCCTCAGTGGTCCATGAGGACAGCCCACTCCCTGAGGCCTCAATCCCAGCACGCTTCTCTTCGCCTCAGGGGCTCGACCACTCACTGTCCATGAGACTGTGAAGCACTTCAGTGTCTACATGGAACTTGGCCTGCGGAGCCCATCCTCCCAGACCAGGTCACCCCAACCCTGCTGTCACTCTGCAGTGCATTACCATTACCTGAAACTGCACTGTGTTTGTGTGTACCATCCGCACTCCCTGGACCTGAGGGTGAGGCCGCCGTACACAAGGCGACCTTTCGTACACACCCGCTGACAAAGTGAAGTGAAAACCGCACTTACCAGAGGCCATCATAGCTACTTGAAACTATCAAGGATCCATCTCGGTTGAAGTGAACCTAAAAATCAGAAGTGGGAAGAAAGAAAGTGACTTACTTTTAAAGCATCAGTACTGCTTCTCCCCAAGTGGCTCTTGGTGAATACCCACCAAAACCTCCGTGAGCAGCCACAGAGCCACCCTCTGCCCCGAGTTCAAATGACTTCCTAATATTCTAACAGACACATGAGCAGAGCAGCTAAAGTGATCGCGTTACCTGCTATTTTCTGATGGATGACCAAGCCACAAGGACCACCCTTAAATCACTCCATAACTATGAAATCTACCATGGAAACAAAAATGGCTGAGCCAGTCGAGGTCTACCTAGCTCCAGGAGAGGTGGGGCTTCCCAGTTTGTCTGTCAGTCACGGGTAGGATGACTGAGTGACAAGGTCAACGTGGCTTGTCACAACTTAGCATTAAAAAGAAAAGACAGAAAGCACCACTCTTCAGGCCCAGCACCCTCTCGCCCGTTTATCCTCAGCGGGCGAGCCAGATCAAGGTGGTTCGAGCCTCTCAGACCGAACAGGATGAGATTTGGGACACTCCACAACCCGTCTCTCAGAAAAAGGGGAGATTCTCGATTTACCACTGGTCCCTAGGAGCTGGCCTGTGGTACTTCCAAATCCTTTATTTTACCGGAATGCCTAGCTCTGCCCACTACGAGTACAAGGCCATGTACGCGTCCTGATAGAAATTGCCACCTGACAATGGTCCAGGTCTCAACAACCTGTTTTACTTTTTCTTTTCCTTTTTTATTCTTTTTACCAACTGAATCATAGCAGGAATAATAAGAACCCCAATGTCAGGGGTTCAAGTTCATCATAAATTTCTATCAATTCGAATCCTGAGCATCTTACTCAAGATAGGCCTTTTTTTGTTTGTTTTGTTGGGCTTTTGTTTTGTTTTGTTTTTTGTTTTCTTTTTAAATAATTTTTATTGTGCTTTAGGCACTCCTTGGAAACTCTATGGGGCAGTTCCACCCTGTCCCATAGGGTTGCTATGAGTCGGAATCGACTCGACGGCACTGGGTTGTCTGGGTTAAGTTTACAAATCAAGTCAGTCCCTCACACAAAAACCCATATACACCTTGCTACACACTCCCAATTACTCTCCCCCTAATGAGACAGTCTGCTCTCTCCCCCCACTCTCTCTTTTTGTCAGCTTCTAATCCCCTCCACCCTCTCATCTCCCCTCCAGGCAGGAGATGCCAATATAGTCTCAAGTGTCCACCTGATCCAAGAAGCTCACTCCTCACCAGCACCCCTCTCCAACCCACTGTCCAGGAAATGTCCACTTCAGGAATGGTTCCTGTGCTGGGGCAACAGAAGGTCTAGGGGCCATGACCACTGAAGATAGATAGGCCTTTTTACAAAAAAGGAACATCTTTCTGAACTCTCTGCCTTGTTTCACACCGTGTGTGACGTTTCCTCTGTGACATTACCCCCACCACGAGGCCCTATTTGAATCACTCGGGAGGGCCTGAAGCCGTGCCTGCTTCTACAGCCCAGAGCAGGGACACGACCCCCTCAGGCCTCCTGACACTCTGGGCTGGATGTTTGCTGGGGAAGCGGTCCTATTTAGCAGCACCCTTGGCTGCTACTCACTAGATGCCAAAAGCAGCACACCCCCACCCCCCACCCCATTAGGACAACCAAAAATGTCTCCAGACACTGCCAAGTCCACATACGTCAGGGGCATCTGAATGGCTTCGTAAACAGACCGTCGGGCCCGACCTGCGTTTCTGGCGCAGCGGATGTGGGCAGGCCTGAGAACACCTTCCCAGCCGCTTCCCAAGTGATGCCGGCCAGGCTGCCCGTCAGGACCGCACCTGGAGAACGCCTGTCCACACTCGCCACAGGCCACACGTGGCATTTTAACTTTCCGGAAGCCGCGTCAGAGAAGGCGAAATCAGTTAAACATATCTTACTTAAACCGATACATTTAAAATCGATTCTTTCAACATGTGATCGATATAAAAATCACCGACAAGCTGCTCGCATCTTTCCGCTGCACCCTGTCTTGGAGACCGCCAGGAGCTTCGTACTCACAGCGCATCTCTTTGGAGCTGCCACATCTCTGCTCCGTTGCTGTGAGTGACCAGTGGCCACCAGGCTGGACAGCAGGCCCCGATGACCCTCTTGGCAGATACTGTCACCGCTGTCGTCCTGTCTACTAGCTGTATCGACAGGACGCACGTACAGCACCAGCCTCTCAGTTGCAACCATCTGTCCACGAGCCTCTCGGAGCACTTTTCTTTCTGACTCACAGCAAGGGATCCAGCGGCATTCCTTCCTTTTTTTGAATTTGCAAAATAGACTCTCTTGTCAAGGACACTATGCTAGACTGTGATGAGTTGTCACAGGTCCCAGAAACTCACACGCCCAACTCCATAACCTAACCTCCTAACCACGTCTGAATACAACCACCAGCAACCGTGGCATGGCTTCTCCACCCAACCAGGGCTGACCGTGCAACGCGCACCTACCATGTGGAGGTACGGCCACCCGCACACCCGCGAGCAGAGACAGCGGAGGAAGGCCTGCCAAGAACTAAGGAACAGGGGATGCCAGGTCCCAAACAAGCGCAACAGTCAAGGAGAGCCGTCTGAGGTGGCAGCAGCGGGGCTGGAGCAGAGCCCTGGGGAGGAAAGGAGGGAAGGGGCCGGCCTGGCAGACAGAAAAGCAAAGGCCGGAGGAGGGAATGGCCAGGGGAATACACGGAGAACACAATGACCCATCGGCTGCGGCAGGGAGCCCGGGTGCAGGAGGAAGTGGCCCGAGCAGGGCTTCGCTATACGTGAGCACAGGAGGAGCCTTGGCAGGAGCTGACAGAGGCCTAGACCAGGGGGGTGGGGTGGGGACCGGAGAAGCAAGAAGTATTTTGACGCACCTCAGTGCATCCAGCTCTAAAATCTGTTAAAAAGCTGTTATGTAAGCGCCGTCCAGCACTCCCACTCCTGAAAACCTGTCCTGTGGAAACTGTCCCGCAGGTGTCCACAGAGGCTCCATCAAGGCTGTTCCCTGCACAGCCCTGAGCAGAACTGAACAGTGCACACACGCATCCAGCAGTGGGTCACTCCCTGTGACAGGCCAGACCACGGACCAGACACCGCAGGCAGAGGGCGGCCAGGGTACAGGTACTGGCATGGAAAGCAGGCACCCTGAAGTGGAAAAAGCTGCAGGATGGTAGCTACGCAGCTGTCATTGTCAGCTGCCCTCCATTCAATTCTGACTCATGGCGACCCCTTGTGTTAGAGCAGAAGTGCTCCACAGAGTTTTCTTGACTGTAATCTTAATGGGAGATTGCCAGGCCTTTCTTCTGCAGTACCCCTGGGTGGGTTTAAGCCGCCAACTTTTACATTAGCAAATGAATGCAAACCGTTTGTGCTACCCAGAAACCTTATGGTGCAGGGCTGCTGTCATTTAAAGAGAAGAACAGGAGCAACAGAGGTTGGCAAGTACATGTCTAAAAACAACAGAACCCGCAGAGGGAAGACCCACACTGATAGCAGATGACCTGGGGTGGGGCTCAGGAGAGCCTTATCTTCTACTTTCTACACTGACTTGCCCCCCACGGGTTTTAATGAGCTCCCGTTACTTCTGTAAGGACTCTGCTAGCCCCACCTGCTCCGCAGAGTGCCCGCAGCTGCACTGGCCTGTCACATATGGCACTCCCCTTTCTGGCAGCTCACAGGGCCCCAGTCAAGCTCATTTTTCTGATTACTTCCCATGTGCTCGCTGGGCAGAAGTCAGGTCTACTCTGGCTGACCCCACGGGCACTCAACGGCAGGCCTGGGAGCAAAGCTCTGGGGGCAGCCTCCTCCTCAAGCCCAGGAACAGAGGTGCCTAGACAGGTGACGGGGTGTGCATGACCCAGGGCTCCCCGGACTACGCTCCCACCAGGACCCCAAGTCTCAGGTGCATCAGGGCTTTGCACAAGGTCTCACCGGGGAGGAAAAAAGCCTTCCAGGGTAAGAATGCTTCAACTCGTCACCTGCTCGACTTTAGGAAGTGAGAAGGACGCCCGCTGGGGGACAAGGAGCAAGCCCGCTTCTACAGCTTCCCTCTTCTGTACAACAGAAGGCAAACCGCGAACGACAGACCCCCCCAGCCACCTCCTTCCATAGAGCAGTTTGCAATTCATCCTGTGGCTTGACCCTCCACTGTGCTTTTACACACGCGGACGGCGTCTGTGACAAGGCAGGGCTGGGAACCTTGGGTTCAGCACACTCCCTGGCCCCACCTTCTGGCTGCTCTCCCACAACTCTGGACCACCCTCGACCCTGCATCCATCATCCACAATTCACACTGCCTAACACATGGCTCCAGGTCCAGCTACCCTTGGTCGCCAGGGGATGCCCCCTCACCCTGAAAGCCCACCCACCGCCTGCCCCCCAGTGCACTGAAGACCCCTGTGCTCACCGCGGGCACCTCACAAGCGCTCCCCACCCCTCCTCCCCTGGGCAGGATGGGAGCTCTCCGCACCCTCACCCTATCACATCACCCTGTATGCACTCAGGAGGACAGAAGCAGCGTTCACAGTGGGAGGAGGGACTTACGGCTGAAACTGGGTCCGAGTGAGCAGGCAACGTCTTGAGGCACTTCCCTGTCTTCACATCCCATATCCTCACACTTTCATCAAACTGAGGACAAAAGAAAGACACAGATTAAAATGATTCTAATGGGAGGAGAGGACAGAATCTCCAGCTCCTGAGGCCTGCCCCAGCCCCATCACCCGTGAACTGGAGCACAGAAACGGCCCGGAGCCCGCGGACCAGCCCCGTGTTGTAGGGCAGCTGGGGTGGAGAGCCACACCCCCCACGTCACCTCCCACACACGGGAAAGGCAGCACGCTTACAGATCCGGAGACGATGAGGTTGGACTGGGGGTTGAAGTTGCAGCAAAAGACGTAATTACTGTGTCCCTTCAGGGTTTTCAGACACTTCCCCTAAAAAGGCGGTGTTAGATTAAGTCACTCCCCCGGGGTTTCTCCCCCAATGCCAGCAGCAGGCTAACCTCACCCATGGGCAGCCTTCCACCAACCTGCAGCAACACCCTGCAAACATCTGACAGGCCAGGCCTCCCAGGGACTGCTGTCCCCAAATTCAACTAACTCTTGCCCACCGTGCCCCTTCACCAACCACCATCCCCACGGGGGGACACAAAGGTGCTGGTTACCGAGCTCACGTCCCAGATCTTTAAGGTCTTGTCGTCTGAGGCAGAGACGAGCAGGTTGGAGTCTGACGACCAGGCCACATCTGATATACCCTTGGGGAAAAAGGCAGGGCAAGCATCTTGACATGACAAAATCTGCTCAACCAGCAAAGGTCAGAATTCCAAACACCCATCTAGAGACAAGCGGGTAGCTGACCTGCAGTCAGGAAAGCCTGACAAACATCCACCACCCAGAGGGCCACCAACGGACCCCAAACTGGCAGAAACACACTTGCGGGGTAAAAAGTATTTGCCAGAAAAAAGACTAGAGGCAAATAACTACAAAAAAGTCCAACTTAACCTCACAACCCTCAGGGAGTCCCGGTCCCCGCCGGCCCCTAGCGCTCCCCTATTCCACAGCCACCTTTGTGCTGCCCTGAATCCAAACGGGCGGACACCTACCAGTTTGTGACCAGATATGGTTTTCTCAAATTTTCCATCATAAGCACCCCAGATTTTAATGAGTTTATCAGCAGCTGAAAGGAGGAAACGAAAAGGAGCTAAGTCATACACTCTGCAGCACTCAGCTGGTACGTGGGAGCCCAGACTCACGGCCTTCCCCCTACCATGCCCCATGAGGAACACCAATGGCCTGGAGCCTAGCACGCAGGGCACCACCACGTCAGGAAGGCTGAGAAGTCCAGGACACACAGTACCGAGCCTGCTGCCCTTGGGGCATCAGCTGCAGTGCCCTCTCCCCCGCACCCCCTTTAGGAGCAGCAGCAGGCTCTACTTTAGCAGGTGGTAACGCTTTCAGTCACAGTGAGGGACACACAGCTGGCTCAAGTGACCCAGCAACAGGGTCAGGAAAAAAACCCGTCCAGGCGCTCCCCAATGCTTGTCGGCAGCTCAACCTGCTCCTCCCAGCAGCTGGCAGGAGCGCAGGGGTACTCACAGGAACTGGCCAGCCATTCTCCATTGGGACTGAACTTCACGGAGGACACGGCTTTTGTGTGGCCAGCCAAGGTGAACTTCAGAGCGTAGTTTGGTTTGACAGGTGTAGGCTATCAGAAATGGGCAACATCAATGTTTGCATAACGCGACACGATCGTCCACTCAGTGACTCTCTGGCTTACCGGCTTGGATCTGATTTCCAAAGTTTTAATTCAAACTCAGACTCATTTCCAAATCCGTATTCCCAGAGCCCCTGGAAAGCTCTACCTGGATATCACCACTCAACTTAGAATGTGTCCAAACTCATTGTTGCTGGGTGCTGGCAGAGTCAATTCCGACTCACACTGATGCTATGGACAGAGTAGAGCTGTCCCGTAGGGTTTCTAAGGCTGCAGTCGTTACAGAAGCTGACTGCCACATCTTTGTCTTGTGCAGTGGCTGGTGGGTTCGAACTGCCAACATTTCGGTCAGCAGCCAAGTGCTTTAACCACTACGCCGCTACCCCCCCACAAACAAACCTACTTCTCCTGCCTTCCCCACCTGTCCTCTGGTTCCACCATCCACGCTAGAAAGGTCTGAGGCCACCTGAAGGCCCCACACTACCCCATTTTCTACTGGTCACGTCACCGGGACGCTGCTGTATCGAAGGAGTCCCCACACCTCTGGTCTTGCTTCAGCACCCTCTCCCGTCCGAAGTCCAGCCTCCCCAAAGCAAATCTGAGCCTCACTACCTGGGTGAAAGGTCTGCTTGCTTCCTGTCGTCTACAGGAGGGGCACGCAGGCCTGGCTGGGCACTGGGATTCTGGGGCCAGGTGGGGGGCTCACAGAAAGATGTCTCCTGGGTCTCACTCTCAGAGTCTTACACTCAGGACCAAGCATCTACATTGCTGATAAAGCTCCTGCCCGGGTGATGGGTTTGGGAACCCACTGTGGCGCATAAGCACCCCTCGGGCACGTGCTCAGGCAGTAGAACCTGACAGCGTTATCTAGCTGGGCACGGAGAATAAACTTACGGGCGTGAATAATATTCCAAGGCTCTTTAAACAGATACTCCCCCAGAAGCCCCCCAAGGAGTGCTCTGCACACACCTTGCTCTGAGTGGCCGACGACGAAGGGGTCGGCTGTGCCCTGGCAGCTTCGGTCTCCGGCTTCTTCTCCTCCGTTGCCATGGCTCCGCAGCCCACCAGGCAGGGGGACGGGGTGCACAGCTCTGAGCAGAAGAGTCAGGCTGGAAAGAGGCGTCTGCTTACCAAAGCCTATCGGGGGGAACCTAGGCCAATGAACAAACCATTTTAAAAGCTAATATCCAGGACAAAGGACCAAGACGAAAAATGCCTGGCCACCACACTGACCCTGGCAGCAAATAGCCTGTTCCAAGCTGGGGAGCCTGACTAGTAGACTCGGGCCACACTAACGCTCTGCAGATGCTGGGCGAGACAGCGCTGCCCTCACCCCTTCCCGTAATCAAAGTCGCCATGCTGCACGGGGCTGCCTATTTTGTTACCCAGACGTTGGCAGGAAGGCAGCTTGATCCACACAAAATGCAATTTTCTTCAAAGATCCCTTGATACGTTAAGAAAAAGACCCAAAGGTTTCCTGACAGAAAACTAACGTGCCAAAGGACAGGGGACTCAGCGCCAGGGTGCGGAAGGTGACAACTCATCCAGATCCTAAAACGCACCCTGAGTGGGGACGCAGGCGTGAGCACACCCAGGGCTCCCGCACCTCAGGGTGGGCTCGCGGGCTCACCGCACAGGCTGCGGGCGCGAGGCTGCTTCCAGATCGCCAACAGGTGAGGAAACTCAGCACACAGCTGAAGCGTGACCCAGGGCCTGCCCTGCGAGCTGCAAGGAGCCTAAGCTGGGCACTGACCCCGCAGCCAGACTCACTGCAGAGGAGGGAAGAGACTGCAGCTCAGCCAGGGTCCGCTCGACAGTGGGAAACACCCCAAACCTGTGCAGTAAGCCATCAGTCTCCTGTCACAGCAGCACATTCCATTACTGGATAAAACCAAAATCAAACCTGTTGCAGACGAGTCGATTCCAACTCACAGCAACCCCAGAGGACAGAGCCGAGCTGCCCCGTAGCGTTTCCAAGGCTGTAACCTTTAAGGAAGCAAGCTGCCACGTCTTTACCCTAGGGGGTGGCTGGTGGGTTTGAACCACTTAACTTTCGGTTAGCAGCCAAGCCCCTAACCACTGCACCACCAGAGCTCCTCCGTTACTGGATACCTCTCATGAAACCACACCAGGTTATCCAGAAATGAGGGAAACCGCTGTTAAAAAGGAGAGCCACTAAGCCTTTCCTGCAAATGTCACTGGCCATTCAACCCCCTAAGCCGGCACTACCATTCACCTGGTGTGTTCACACACTGTACCTTCTAGCTTGAAGCTTCAGGCGAAATGGAACCCATCAAAAAGGACAAAGTCCCAAAGGCTTCATCCAAGGGGAGAAAGTTTACCCAGGAACACCCACTGGGCAAAGCCAACGGGCACGAAGCTCTCTTCTGCTGGGAAGCCTGCTGCAGATGCATCCAAGGACGCCCAGGTCACAGCACAGGGCTGAGAAGTGGCTGGTGCCCCTGCCCCAGGTGGGACACCAGTGCCAAAGGCTCCACAAAAGGGCAGCTCAAGGGCCAGAAGTGTTCTTTTAGCATCAACAGCCTGGCCTAGAGGCAGGGCGTGACTACGGCCAATTGGCTGCCCAAGAGGAACAAAAGGCTGAAGTAGGTGGTCTTACCCCCCACCCAGCACAAGCCCAGCCTTCCAACATTAACATGCAAAAAAAACCCTATGCACAGAAGGACCTTTAAGAATATGGATTTCTTGACTCAGCACCCCAAGACTCTGCTTTGCTGGGTGGGGTCTACGCCCGCAGCTGCATTCTTCACAGACACTTAGACAGGTCTGTGGTCACATTTTGAGAAAGGATTATTTTGAGGGAACAGGGAGCTGGTTAGGGGCCAAACCAATAAAAAGGCAGGGTACAAGAAGGTGAATACACACACGGAGGGCAACCTGGACGTTGCCTCCAGAGCTCCCGCCCCTCTAGGCACCCACAGGCCTTTGATCCCAGTGAGCCTGACACCTAAGGCAGAGCCTCCCAAACTTGAGCGCTTTCCTAGACTCTGGTAAAACACAGGTTCCTGGGCTCCATCCAGACGTGGGAACGCAGAGGCCACCTATTTCTCTGTGCACACGCCCAGGTGAGCTCAGGCAGCCCGTCCTGCAGCAGTCGTGGCAGGAACAGCTCTCTGCTACCTCAGCTCTTGGACATACTTCTGCTCCCCACTTACCTGTCTGCCTTCCTTAGGGGCCAAGCTCAGAGGCAAGGTCTAGTGCAGTACCGGCCGATTCAAAGCTTTAAAACGTTTGTTGACGAGAATTGGAGCCCTGGTGGTGCAGTGGTTAAGAGCTCAGACTGCTAACCACAAGGCGAGCAGCTCGAATCCACCAGCCACTCCTTGGAAACCCTATGGGGCAGTTCTACCATGTCCTATAGGGTCGTTATCAACTGGACAGCAACATTTCTTTAAGAGAATTGGTGAAAAGACCTGGGTGGGTAAAGGCTTGCACAGCAAAGGTGGTTAAGGGGTATCTTTTAAAATATCCCCAAATGGCTTTCAAAGACCAGACCAGGTTCCAGGTCTGAGGTTCCACCACAGGAGGGCCGGTGGCTTCTCCCTTCCTGAGGGTGGACTCACACCACAGTGACCCCAACCCGGGGCTCTAGGCTCTTAGGGGAGACGGGGTCTGGCAGCTCAGGAGTAATCAGCAGGGGCAGGGTGGGTGGAAAACAGGGGTCATGTCTACAGAAGAGGGGAGCTCAACCCTGTCTGCATTCAGCCAGTGTCTGCGTGGACCACATCTGGGACAGACCGGCCTGGGGTCTCTCTGAAGAAATGCAGGGGAAGGGGGCGATGTGCACGCTGGCTGGGGGTTGGGAGGGGCGTCCCAACCCCTGGGGCTTTGGTCTTGTCATGTGACCGCTGCGGAGAGAGAAGTTCCGGGGAGACTGGGACATGGGCCGGGGAGGGGCACCTGCAATCAATGGGGGTGTGGGGGGTACCCCTGGGATGGGGGGCAGGACACCCAGGGCGGGGCCGCCAGATGGGGCAACGGGGACGGGCGGGGAGCCTGAGCCGGGAGGAGGGCGAAGGGGGCACCGGCTGGGGGCTGGGGGCTGGGGAGGCGCGGAAGGTGGCCCTCACGGAGGGCGTCTGCACGAGGAGGGCCCGGGCCCGCCGGCGGCGGTTTGGGGTCCGCGGGAAGGAGCTGCCACGGGGGCCGAGGCCCGGGGCGCCGGCCTGGCGGGGAACACGTGCGGCGGCCGGAGACGGTTTGGGGGCGAAGCCGGGTCGCGCCCACCCACCCCGCTGCGGCCCGCGGGCCGGCGCTTACCTCTGGGCCGCAGCGGCGGGGCCGGGAGCCGGGCGTCGCGTCGGCCGCCACCTGGGCGGCAGCGCGGGCCAAGCTCGACGAGGCGGCAGGTCCGGCGGGCGCCAAGCGGCGTGGGGGGGGGGGCGCCTGCCAGTGCGCGTGCGCGAGGAGAGGGGGCGGTGCCCCGGAGGCGGGGCCAACGCACAAAGCCGGCCTCTCTGAGGAGCGCTACGGAGAGCGGCAAGGGGCAGAAGGCCTCGGCCAACCGAACGCCTTAAAGGGGCCGGGCGCTGCGCTCGCTTCCTGATCCAAAGCGTTCAACTCCAGAAGTTGGCTGGTGCGGGCCCGCCTCTCCCGCACTTTTTAAAGATTTTTTTTAGTGTAATATACATACAGGGATGTACTATTGTATCCCTTGAATTTTGTGAGCAGCCCTGCAGCCGACACCCACATCCTGGGACAGGGCGTTCCCCGGGGATTCTGAGGAGGGGAAGTTGCCCAACGTTTCTCCTCGGAATCGGTGGCCCGGTTGGGGCATCAATTCTTCATTAACGCTCACACCACTGGTCGCAGCAGTTGGCTGTGACAGCATCTGCAGCTAGCCCGCGCAACGCCTCAGTGAACCCTCACACATCAGGCGGACAGGTGCGCACGCCTTCCGCTTACAAGACCTGGGGCTCAGTCCCCGGACTCCGCCCGAGGGGCTGAGAGTCCTTCCAGCGCCAGCTCTTCCCCAAGCTCACCACACCTTCTTCCCTCCCAGCGTTGTGTGATGAATACAATGCTCGTAATTACTGCATGCAAACTGGTTTCACAGCCCCTCCCTGGTGGGGCCCCCAGGCAGGTGTTCACCTCCATCACAGACGGGCAGGTGAGGCTCAGAGAGGAGTGAGGGGCAGGAGGAGAACCTGGGGTCCAGTGTTCTGCTCCATCCACGAGCAGCCGCAGCCCACGGCCCCACTTCTGCAAACCACATGGGCCTTAGACTCTTGGAGGTGGCCCTGGCTCCTGCAGCTCCACCGCCCCTGCCCAGGTCTGTGGGTAGAGTGGCAGACAAACTCTTATTTTCCAATTAATAGGACAAGGTACCTGAGCAAACAAAGGGACCATGCATTAGAAGTGGAACCAACCGCCCACGGAAGGTGAGATGTGTAGATGTGTGGCTGTCATGGATAACGACAGCTGAAGAGTGGCAGCCAATCTGGAGCTCTCTCCCAGAGAGGACACAGGGTGGCAAGGCCATAGTTCACGTGGATCTGTGTGTCCAGCAGGCCCGGTCACCCTTGGTCCAGGTGCCTTGGAGCCAAATGCCGGGATGCTCCAATGTTAACAAAACCAGCTAAGAGGTGAAGATGGGCATCTCCAGCCACCTGGTGGCCTGGACGGACACCTGAGCCCACCCTGGATTCCCCCCCCATACCTCTCAGTCCTCAGGTCCACCCACTCCTCTCCATGCCAGCCTCATCATCTCAGAGTGACCACTATGCTACCCTTCCCAAACCTCTACACAACACGCCATAGGAAAACTCCAGCTCTGGTCTGTCTCTCCCCAGTCTAAGGTTTAGAAATAGCTTCCCAGGGCCCTCAGATCAAAAGCCAAACTCTGTTGACGGTTTACCAGACCCTCCCTCTCCCTCCAGCCTAGTGCCACCCCCAAACTGTGCACCCCAGGTTCCAGCCCCAGATAGAAATTACTTCCAGTCCCCAGCCCTCCTGGCAGAGTGGGATGAGGGTCCTGACCCCAGAAGTCACAGAACTCAAATCTGTTAACTCAGTTTCCCAAGTTCCACTCCCAGGTAAATGGGCCTGGCCCCGCCCTCCCCCAGGAGGTAGAACCCTCTGGTGAAAAAGAAAATCCTCCCTGCAGAGCTGAAATCCGGAAACCGGATAGCCAGCAGGAAAAGCCGCTTAACAAAAACAAGTAATTTGCTTTATTATCTGTTTTAAACCCCTTTATATCCTTCCCAAAAATTTGTCACGCTCAGAAAAATCAGTAGTGGAAGCCGAAGAGAGTGTGAACTAAAGAAAAGGGGAAACCATGCTCGAGTGGTTTTTTCCAGAATACTAACTGCTTGGGCCACCGGGGTGAATTGGTGAAGGAAACTGTTTCCGAGAACAAATTTTTACAGCCAACATTTCTAGAAAGCTGCTCCTTACCCCCATGCAAGGGGTGGTGTGAGCCAGCCTGGGCACCTCCCTCTCCAGGTCCCTCCACCAGTCTCCCCTTCTCCTCATGACACCCCCTCCAGCCAACGTCCCCTGGGGCCTCCTCCCCTGATCCCCAAACCTGGTGAGTGACCCTGGCTGTGTTTGCATTGCTCCCAGTTCCTCCCCAGTAGAAACCCTCATCTCTTCATAGAAATCCTGGTCTAAAGTCTCCTGGTGCCATCTGAGCTGGTGGGAGTGGGAGGAAGACAGGAAGGAGGAGGGGGAGGAGCAGTGGGAGAAAGGGGGAGGGAGGGGGAGGAGCAGTGGGAGAACAGGAGGGGGGAGGAGCAGTGGAAGAAAGGGGGAGGAGAGGAGCAGTGGGAGAAAGGGGGGAGGGGAGGAGCAGTGGGAGAAGGGGGAGGGAAGGGGAGGAGCAGTGGGAGAAAGGGGAGGGAAAGTGGGGACAGTGGGATAACGGAGAGAGGGGGAGGAGCAGTGGGAAAGAGGGAGGGAGTGGAGGAGCAGTGGGAGAAGAGGAGGGAGGGGAGGAGCAGTGGGAGAAAGGGGGAGGGAGGGGAGGAGCAGTGGGAGAAGGGGGAGGGAGGGGGAGGAGCAGTGGGAGAAAGGGGAGGGAAGGGGGGCAGTGGGATAACAGGGAGAGAGGGGGAGGAGCAGTGGGAAAGGGGGAGGGAGGAGAGGAGCAGTGGGAGAAGAGGAGGGAGGGGAGGAGGAGGGAGAAGGAGGGGGAAAGGGAGGGGAGGAGGGATGACTTGACATGCACTGAGAACTTGGGTGCTCCTTCCTCTATTAAGTTTGTTACACTTGTTACCTCCTTGTACCCTCTCAACAGCCCTGTGAAGTGGGTGCCTACATTATCCCCTTTTCACAATGAGGAAACTGAGGCTCAGAGAGGCTGGGAAACCACCCAGGGACCCCCAGTCAGTAGCAGATACTCAAGCTCAGGACTGGCTGTAGGCACAGCCTGCGCCCTGACCCCTAGACTTGTAAACAGTGCACGATCAATGACGCTTATTTGGTGAATGAGTGAAACGCCCATGTTGTAGGCCTTCAAAGAAGACAGCAACCCCATGAACTCCAGCGCTTAGAGGAGGTCTATGGAGGCCGCAGATCTAAAATATAATAACATTACGTTCTCATACGGCTTCAAGCTTCCGAAAAACCATGTTTTATCATCTAGTGAGAAACATTTTATCAGGAAAAGTGGCCTTCAGGACGCTGGCTGAGGAAGGGGCTGGTTGCATTGGGGTAGAACACTGCAATGCTCACACCAGGGCTGCAGGCAGCAGTGAAGCTCCAGCCCCTTAACGGCTGAGCCCAGAGCTTTGGGGGCAGCAGATTCCCACAGCAGTTGATGAGAGGATCCTAGAACCTGAGGGACACGAGGATGCTCAGGAGCCAGGGTTTCCAGGAGCTGCTCCCAGGATCCCACAGCCTGACTTTATCCCGAACCCCGCAGGCTCCTGCCAGCCCAGGTCAGAGGGTTCCTGTTAAGCCCTTTTCCCTCATAAAGATGCTAGGCAAATGGTTTAGGGGACTTATGCCACTATCCTCCTTGCTAGGGCTTCTTTCTTCCCACCCCAGTACCCTCCACCCCAGCCCTGGATCCATCAGGACAGACAGCCTTCAGCCACAGCCTTGTCCTGAGCCAAGTGGGTACCTATCACCCCTGGTGTCCAGCATCCTCTCTTCCTCACCTGGCACCCGTTTCCCAGTTACAGAATAGGCTGGACCCATCTTGTTCTTGACATTGTGGGTTTCCCCCTTGTGCCAAGTTCTCTCCTTCCTTGGTTCACCCAGGCACGTGCCCCCCCTCCCCCGTCTCCTTCCCTCAAGCTTCCTTTCCCTACATCACATCCCCTCCCGTTGTAACCCCTGGGTGACTGACCGTCTAGTTTGCCCAGCACCATCCCAGTTCTAGCGCTGAAAGTCCCTGTCCCTGGCACCCCTCGGTCCCAGGTAAACCAGGGTGGGGGCCAACAGGCCGCTCTTACTCGTCCTTCTCCTGGGCTGTCCTGTCCTCAAGGAGCCCCAGGCCCTCCCCTGTGCCTCTGCACCTTCCCCATCCTGCCAGCGGGCTGGCCCTCGAAGGGTCCACTTACCCATGTATCCCCCCACCCGTGGACCGTGTCCACCACTAAACCAGGAGGGGCAAGAGGAGGCCCAGAGGGGAACAAGTCCCTGCTAAGAGCACCCAGCAATCAATGAATTCCACTGACCCCGACACCCAACAACAACAATAATCTTTAAGTAGGCAGGTCACCAGGCCTTTCTTCCATGGTGTTGCTGGGTTGGGTGGGTTCAAACCACCAACCTTTAAGTTAGTAATGAGCGCAAGCCACTTGTACCACCCAGTGACAAGGACTTCAAATACAGTCTCCCTAAATCCCCAGAGATGGCTGTGCTCACTAAAGCCCCATAGAGTACGTGTGTCATCAAATCTTTGATTTCTCTTCTGTGGGCCTTTTACAAAGATAATTGATCGAGGTGAAATTCACATAACAAAAAGTTAGTCATTTTATTACTGGTCTGACAGAGACTAGAGAAACCCCAGAAGAATGGCCCCCAGACACCCTTTTAATTCAGTACTGAAGTCATTCCTGTGGTTCACCCTTCAGTCAAAGATTAGACAGGCCCCTAAAACAAATAATAATACAACGAGCTCAAGTATGCGTACGAAACTCAATGGGCACAGCAGGCCAGGGACAAGGACGTGAAGGCAGGAAGGGACAGGAAAGCTGGAAACGGGGAAGCCAAGACTGAGAAGGGGAGAGTGTTGGCATGTCTTGGGGCTGGCAACCAACGTCACAAAACAATGTGTTGTTTAATGAGAAGCTAACGTGCTCTGTAAGCCTTCACGGAAAGCACAATTGAGAAGTAAAAGTTAGCCACTTAAAGAGAAAATTCAGTGGCATTTAGGGTGTTCGCAATGCCGTGCAGCCACCAAGCGTCTCCAATTCTAGAATATTCCCACACTCCGAAGTAAACCCCTTACCAGGGAGCAGTTTTGCCCACACCCCTCCCCTTCCCGTTGGTTTTAACCCTATCTTAAACTTCCTTCGATGTTGCCGCCATGGCATCCGCCTGCCCTCACCCTCCACCCCACCCCAGGCTCGGCATCTCCCCGCCCAGCTGACCGCCCTCTCCAGGTGGTGCCCGCAGCCTGGCCACCCCGCACCCACACCCGGAAGCGCTAGGTGCAGGGACCAGGCTGGGCGGGTCTCCCCCCAGGAATTCCAGGAATGTGGGCTCCCGCTTCCGGAAGCCAGGCTGCACCTGGCGCTGGCGGGAGAGCGTCTCCCCACCTGGGACCGGGGTGTAATCCCCCCTCCCCCACTGGACAAATGAGGAGGAGACACCTCCTTTGTAGGACAGACTGCCAGGAGAAAACTGGAGCCCCAGAAAGGCAAGGGAGTTTTTCAAGGGCTTCAGTGTTTTCGTTGTTTTTTGGACAGTACGCAGTGGTTTAAGGGGTCGTCTTTTAAGGAGTATAAATTTGGCTGCTAGTGTTCCACCTGTGTCTCTGCATCCCGTCAAGCTATTTCCATCTGCCCGTGTTATTAAAAGCCATCACAGCTGTCCTTCCTGAGTGCCTACTGTGTGCCCTGCACATGGCCAAGGACTTTAAATCAGCCTTTTGAGCTGGTTCTTTCCAGTTCAAACCCCTGCTGAGAATTTTCATTTGCACCCCACATATACTGAATCAGAGTCTACATTTTAACAAGGTCCCCACGTGACTCTTACGTATAATACATTTTGAGACCCACTGCTCTACTAGTGCTTCTCAGAACTGGTCCCTAACCAGCAGCACTGGCATCACCTGGGAACTCGTCCTAAAAAATGGTTTGGAGTCCGTGTGGTGACCCCGCGCACTACGGAGTAGAACCGCTCCATAAATTTTTCTTGGCTATAATCTTTATGGAAGTCGGAGCCCTAGCGGTGCAACAGTTAAGCACTCGCCTGCTAACTGGAAAGTTGCTGGTTCGAATTCAATAGCCATTCCACGGAAGAAAAACCTGCCGATCTGTTTCTATAAAGATTACAGCCTAGGCAACCCTAGGGGGAAGTCCTACTCTGTCACCTGGTGTCACTAGGAGTTGATATCAACTCGACAGCACCCAACAATATCAATCTCTACAGAAGCAGATCCCCAGGCCTTTCCTCCGTGGCACTCCAGGGTGGACTTGAACCGCCAACCTTTAGGTTAGCAACAAGCACAAATCACTTGTGCCACCAGGGAACAAGGACTTTAAATGTCTCATTAAATCTCCAGAGTTGGTTATAAGCTCTTCTGGTTTTGACCAAACCGAAAACCAAACCCATTGCCATCAAGTTGATTCCCATTCACAGCAACACTATAGGACAGACTAGAACTGCCCCATAGGGTTTCCGAGGAGCAGCTGGTGAATTCAAACTGCTCACCTTTTGGTTAGCAGCTGAGCTCTTTAACCTCTTTGCCCACCAGAACTCTGGAAAATGGGGCTCAGAGAGCCTTGGTGGCTTGTCCAGGGTCACACAGCACGTAAATGTCCGTGAGCCCACCAGCCTTCTTGGGATGTGGGTGTCGTGTCCACACACCACAGTCTCAGTAACTGTGCAGTCTGCTAACATTTCATCAAGAAGCCCTGATGGTGCAATTAAGTACTCGGCTGCTAACCAAAATATTGGTGGTTGGAACCTACCAGCGGCTTCTCAGGAGAAAGACCTGGCATTCTGCTCCAGCCGGCGGTTCTGCCCTGTCACATGGGGCCACTATGAGTTGGAATCCACTCAAGGGCACACAACAGCAAGGTTTCAGCATAGGCGTTGCCCTGCCTCGCCTCCCAGGCCTCGCTCCCGCCATCTCTCCATGGCCGTACCTGCTCCTTGGCGGGAGCAGTCCGGGGTTCACTGCCATGTGTCAATTCTCTGGGATAAAGTCTAGGGGTGGCCTGGCTGGGTCAAGGGGTGGGAACACTCTCAACACAGCCTCGTAACTGACAGGGTGCCCTGCGTGTGGGAGCATGCCAGCCTGGCCTCCGACCACCTGGACACTGAGAGGGCCCCTGGGGGCCGAGGAACACAGGAGCCGGAGGCACGGGGCTGGCCTTTGCTGGTTTCCCACAGGCTCACTGAAAATTCCCACATGGAGAAGCAACTGGTCTAAAATAGAAAAGTGTCACGAGGAAAGGCAGGGGCCAAAGTCAGAGGCCTCTGCCCAGGCGGCCCTGGGCCAGCTGTAGAAGCCCCCTCCCTCCCTGGCTCCCCCAGGCGCCGCAGCCCATCCTCCTGCCGCCCCCCTGCCCTCGATCCTGGGCCCGTTAAGCCTCCTGCAAACAGCCAGGCTCCAGCTCTGCAGCAAATGCTGAGGAAGCTTCTGGAGGCTGGGGTCAGCCTGGTTTTCCTTGCAGCTGTCTTCCCTGTGGCAGCCGACCTTAGAGGACAGATTTGGAAGCAGGGAGCGGCCGCCCCGCCCAGCCCAGTTGCCGGAGCCTCGGAGCCTCACAGACAGCTGGGGCAGGTGCACCCACTGTGGGTCTGCCTGGGGAAGGGGGAGCGGGCTAGAAACTGGGGTTGTGGCAGGGCACAGAAGGCTCAGTCCATTGGGGTGTACATGGTTCTGGCCCCTGGCTAGTTCTGATCCCAGACATTGACTTGATGGGAACATCAGTCTCAGGGAGGGGGGACATCAATCAGTGAAAGCTATTGGGGACCAGAGAGAATAGGGGTTATGAGAGCAGGGAGGCCATTTAAATAATAGACAGACCCATTGCCATCAAATCGATTCCAACTCATAGCCACCCTATAGGACAGAGTAGAACTGCCCCATAGGGTTTTCAAAGAACAGGTGGTGGATTCCAATTGCCGAGCTTTTGGTTAGCAGCCATAGCTCTTAACCACTGTGCCACCAGGACTTCTAATAGATAACCAAACCAAAAACCGAACCCATTGTCACTGAGTCCATTCCAACTCATAGGGACCCTAAAGGACAGAGTAAAACTGTTCCATACAGTTTTCAAGGAGCACCTGGTGTATTCAAACTGCCAACCTTTTGGTTAGCAGCCTTAGCTCTTAACCACTACACCACCAGGGTTTCCTAATAGATAATCCTGTAAAAAAACAAGCAAACCCATTGCCATTGAGTCAATTCCTACTCATAGTGACCTTATAGGACAGAGTAGACCTGCCCCATAGAGTTTCCAAGGAGTGCCTGGTGGATTCGAACCGCCATCCTTTCGGTTAGCAGTCATAACTCTTAACCACTAAGCCACCAGGGTTTCTAAATAGACCCAAAAAACCAAACCAAACCCACTGCCATCAAGTCGATTCTGACTCATGGCAACCCTATAGGAGAGTAGAACTGCCCCATAGAGTTTCCAAGGAGTACCCAGTGGATTTGAACTGCAGACCTTTTCGTTAGCAGCCGTGGCTTTTAACCACTACACCACCAGGGTTTCCATCCGAATAGACAATGGTCCCTAAAACCAGAATAAAAAGTGGACCTCAAGCACCTATTTAAAATATAGCTGTCTTCCCTCCGTCCAGGAATCTTTCCTTCAGAATGCCCTAAAGAAGGGCACAGAGATGTTCACAGCAGCACTATTTACCAAGATGAATCACTGGCGGCCACGTAAATGTCCATCGGCAGGGAATAGTGGAGCAAGTCGTGGTGCGCGTGTATTCTGGAACGTTCCGCCGCCATGGAAAGAGTGAGTCAGCACCTGGTGTGGAGGAACATCTGTGGATACTGCTGAGAGAAAAAAGTCCAGCTATGGAAGAGCGGAGAACAAAGCCACTTGTGGGGAGGAAGGGAGACACTGGCTCCACCACAGCACAGGCTCCAGAGGCTCCACGCGGAGCTGCTGGAAGGGAGCCCAGGGGGAGTGGAGGAGCCTCAGGGGTGTCTTTCAATTTTCCCTTTAGATTACTTATGTTTTTCCAATCACATATGTCACTCCTGTGGTTAAAGAAAGTAATACCGGGTCTTGTTCCTTTTTTCACAATAGTAGGGTGATGCATGAACAGCTGACTAATCAACTAGCCGGTCAAGTTTGACTCATGGTGACCCCGTGTGTGTCAGGGCAGAACTGTGCCCCACAGGGTTCCCAAAGGCTGGTTTTTCAGAGGTAGATGGCCAGGCTTTTCTTCTGAGGCACCTCTGGGTGAACTTGTACCTCCACCCTTTCTGTTGGCGGCCAAGCATGTTGACCATTTGCACCACCCAGATATGTCAAGAAGGCTTGAGGATGAGGAAAGTCAACATGGGGGGCAACAATAAAGAAGGGGTTGAGAGCTGGGCTTGAGGTGACTGTGACACCCCAAAACTTGCTGGGTCTCCCAGAGTGGCCCAGACACACTTAATCTTGCCTAGACCCCTCTTTCGCACCTGAAAAATCGGGTTACAAGGGAAGAACCCTGCCTTGTAGGGCTGTTTGTGAAGGGCAAAGGGAAAATCTAAAACACAGCCCAGTCCTCAGCAGCACAGTGAGCCTGGCCGAGATTGTCACCTTTGTTAGGAGATGCTGGGAGGGTGGGCCAGCCTTAAACGAGATGTAGGCCAGGAGGAGTCCCTGGGTGACCCAAATGATTAAGCACTGGACCCTTACTGTAAGGTTGGCGGCTGGAACTCACGCAGAGGTGCCACGGAAGACAGGCCTGGTGGTCTTCTGAGAGGTTGCAGCCTTGAAAACCCTATGCAGCAGTTCTACTCTGCACCCATGGGGCTGTCATGTCTTGGAATTTACTTGATGGCAACTGGAAAGCAAGGAGACCACCTCAGTGGAGCTTCAGCCTCTGAGAGGTCAGTGTTGCTGTCTGGGTATTGCTGTGGCCCGTCCGACTGCCAAGAGCCACCCAGTGTAACCCAAGTCCAGCAGGAAGCAGTGAAGAGCCATGGCAGAGGGAAGGCTTTCTAAAGCTGCCACAGGAGTGCTAGGCCATTGGGACCTCATGCAACCTCCTCCCTGGGGCGAAGACCTCTCAGACTCCAGGGTGCAGCAGAATCACATGGGAGCTGGTCAAATGCAGATCCCCAGGCCCACAGTGGTCTGAGGCGTGCCCAGGAATCTGCAGTTCTAACCAGCAGCCTGTAGGGTCCCAGCCACTCTGTGTCTGGACCCAACAGTGTCTGTCCCTGCCACTCCCCGGGGAAGCCCTTTGTTCTCCCCTTTAAAGAGCTGTCTGCCAGACCTGTCTTCCCTGGGTTTACAGCTTCTGCTGGCCATGGTGGCTGGTGTGGCCACCCTGCCCTCAGATCCCCCACTCCCGCCCCATTCAGCCTCAGCTCATCCTGCTAGGGCCTCGATCTCCCCAGAGTCCCCACATCTCCTCCCAATGGAGAATCTTTCCCTGTCAGATTCTAGCCAGGCCCCCGCAAGCCTGGGAGGGCTGCCATGAGTCGGCGGCCAGCCCTTAGCCTGTCTATGGTGGTGCAGAGTGTTCAGCTCAGGGCCGCCCCTTTGGCAGGGCCTGCGTGGCCAAGGGGGGCTGAGCAGCAGCTGTGGGGTAACCAGCTGCTCTGGCCACCCCAGGATGCCTCCTCCTGACCCCCTCACCTCCTCCTCCTGTCCCTCAGCCCCCCTCCGCCCCCGCTGGATGGTCTGTCTGGTGCAAGGGTCCAGACTGACCCCTGTGAGGCCATAAGCATCGTCTCAATCTCTAGGACGAGCCCTGCTGTCCACACTCTGCTCTCAGCATTAGGAATCCTGCCACAAGGAGGAACTTGATTTTTACAAGGATCTCAAGTGACCAGGCAGTAGGAGGGAGTTCCTGGGTGGTGCAAAGGGCTACACGCTCAGCTACTAACCAGAAGGTTGCAGATTCGCGTCCACTCAGAGGCACCTCAGAAGAAAGGCCTGGCAGTCTACTTCTAAAAGGTCACAGCCATTAAAAAGCCTATGGGGCACGGTTCTACTCTGAAAAACAGGGGGTCGCCCAGAGCCAGAGTTGACTTGACCAAAAAACTGGCTTGATTTTTGGTTTTAAAGCGAGCAGTCGTTAAAGGCCTGAGTTTTGGGGTCAGACACACACAGGTCCCTCCCTATCCCTCAAATTCCTCATCTGTTAAAATGAGAATAGTCAGACCAACCTGTCCGGATGTTTAAAGGATTCAGACACCAGGGAAAGTCAAGCCCCAGTGAGGATCCAGAACACAGTAAGCACTCAGAGGGCATGGTCGTCTACAAAATGTGTTTTCTTTTTAAATGAACTTATCGTAAAATTGAACCTGAGGGCAATCAGTTCCATAGGTTTAACGTTTGTGTAGACCCCTGTAACCACCACCACATTCAAGATTGTGGGAGAGTTCCGAGGGCAAAAAACGTCCCCCCTGCTTCCCTCTGAGGTCAAAGTCTCCTGCTCTCAGCCTGTGGGGATCTCTGATCCATTCTCCATCCCTGCGGCTGTGGGACGTGGGCATGGATGTGCCGCTGTTGCCACTGTTGGCTTTTCAATGAACAGAGCTGCTATAAACATTAATATAGAAGTTTTGGTGTCAACATAATTTTTCATTTTTCTGGGTCCTAAGGGTAGGATGGATGGGTCAGGTGGTAAGTATAGTTTAACTTTTTAAGAAACAGCCAAACTGTTCCAGAGTGGCTGTCCCGCGTTGCATTCCCACCGACAATGGTTCTATTTGCCCAGCATCCTCGCCCGGACTCGCTATGGTCAGGCTCCTCCAGCCCTCCCATTCTAATATGTTGGTAGTGGGTTTTCACTGCGGCTTTAATTGCATTTCTCTGTCTGCTAATGATGTATTTATTTTCCATCTCTATATCTTCTTTTGTCAAGTGTTTGCTCAAATCTTTTGACCATTTTTAAAACTGGGTCATTTGTTTTCTGATTGTTGAATTGTGAGAGTTATTTATGCATTGTGGATACAAATCCATTGTTTGTTGTTGTTGTTGTTAGGTGCCGTCGAGTTGGTTCTGACTCATAGTGACCCTATGCACAGCAGAACGAAACACTGGCCAGTCCTGCACCATCCTTAAAATCGTTGTTATGCTTGAGCTCCTTGTTGCACACACTGTGTCAATCCACCTTGTTGAGGGTCTTCCTCTTTTCTGCTGACCCCGTACTCTGCCAAGCATGATGTCCTTCTCCAGGGATTGATCCCTGCTGACAACAGGTCCAAAGTATGTAAGATGCAGTCCTGCCATCCTTGCTTCTAAGGAGCATTCTGGCTGCACTTCTTCCAAGAGGATTTGTTTATTCTTTTGGCAGTCCATGGTATATTCAATATTCTTCGCCAACACCACAGTTCAAAGGCATCAACTCTTCTTCAGTCTTCCTTATTCATTGTCCAGCTTTCACATGCATATGATGTGATTGAAAATACCATGGCTTGTGTCAGGTGCACCTTAGTCTTCAAGGTGACATCTTTGCTCTTCAACACTTTGAAGAGGTCCTTTGCAGCAGATTTACCCAATGCAATGCATCTTTTGGTTTCTTGACTGCTGCTTCCATGGCTGTTGATTGTGGGTCCAAGTAAAATGAAATCCTTGACAACTTCAATCTTTTCTCCGTTTATCAGGATGTTGCTCATTGGTCCAGTTGTGAGGATTTTTGTTTTCTTTATGTTGAGGTGTAATCCATACTGAAGGCTGTGGTCTTTGATTTTCATTAGTAAGTGCTTCAAGTCCTCTTCACTTTCAGCAAGCAAGGTTGTGTCATCTGCATAACGCAGGTTGTTAATGAGTCTTCCTCTAATCCTGATGCCCCTTTCTTCTTCATATAGTCCAGCTTCTCGGATTATTTGTTCAGCATACAGATTAAATAGGTATGGTGAAAGAATACAACCCTGACACATACCTTTACTGACTTTAAACCAATCAGCATCCCATTGTTCTGTCTGAACAACTGCCTCTTAATCTATGTAAAGGTTCCTCATGAGCACAATTAAGCGTTCTGGAATTCCCATTCTTCGCAGTGTCATCCGTAGTTTGTTATGATCCACACAGTCGAATGCCTTTGCATAATCAATAAAACACAGGTGAACACACTTCTGGTATTCTCTGCTTTCAGCCAGGATCCATCTGACATCAGCAATGATATCCCTGGTTCCACGTCCTCTTCTGAAACCAGCCTGAATTTCTGGCAGTTCCCTGTTGATATACTGCTGCAGCCGTTTTTGAATGATCTTCAGCAAAATTTTGCTTGCGTGTGATATTGATATCGTTCTATAATTTCACATTCGGTTGGATCACCTTTCTTGGGAATAGGCATAAACATAGATCTCTTCCAGTCAGTTGGCCAGGAAGCTGTCTTCCATATTTCTTGGCATAGAAGAGTGAGCACCTCCAGCGTTGCATCTGTTTGTTGAAACATCTCAATTGCTATTCCATCAATTCCTGGAGCCTTGTTTTTCACTAATGCCTTCAGAGCAGCTTGGACTTCTTCCTTCAGTAATTGGTTCCTGATCATAAGCCACCTCTTGAAATGGTTGAACATCGACTAATTCTTTTTGGTATAATGACTCTGTAGGATATGTAATTTATAAATAGCTTCTCCCAGTCTGTATCTTCTCTTTTTATTGTCTTAACGGTGTCTTCACATAGCAAAGACTTTTTATTTTCATGATGTTATGGATTTTTTTTCCCCCCAAAATATGTGTCCACTTGGCTAGTTCATGATTCCCAGTACGGTGTTATGGTCCACCCTTTTGTCACCTGATGTGAGTTTCCTCTATGCTCTAAATCCTGCCTCAGTGATGTTAATGAGGCAGGATTAGAGGCAGTTATGTTAATGAGGCAAGACTCAGTCTACAGGATTAGGTTTTATCTTGAATCAATCTCTTCTGAGATATAAAAGAGAGACGCAAGCAGAGCGACAGGAGGACCTCATACCACCAAGAAAGTAGTGCCTTTGGACCCAGGGTCCCTGCACAGAGAAGCTCCCAGACCAGGGATGATTGATGACAAGGATCTTCCTCCAGAGCCGACAGAGAGAGAGAGCTTTCCCCTGGATCTGGCACCCTAAATTCAGACTTCTAGTCTGCTAGCCTGTGAGAGAATAGACTTCTGTTTGCCAAAGCCATCCACCTGTGGTATTTCTATTAGAGCAGCCCTAGATGACAAAGACAGGTGAAGTCCCATTTACCACTTTTTCCTTTTATGGATGGTGTTTTGGGGGTCATATCTCAGAACTCAGCCTAATCCATGGTCACAAAGATTTTCTTCTATGTTGTTCACTGAAGAGCGTTATAGTTTTACTTAGATCTATTATCCATTTTGAGTTAATTTTTATATTAGGTGTGAGGTATAGATTAAGGTTCATTTTTTACGTAATGGATGACCAATTGTTCCAACACCATTTGTTGAAAAAACTATCCTTTCCCTATTGAATTATCTTTGCACTTTTGTTAAAATATATATATATATAGAACCTATTTCTGTAGGTCTATATCTGAACTCTCTCTTCTGATCCATATATTGATCTATAATCTTCCTTTTGCCAATACCACACTGTTTTGATTACTGTAACTTTATAAGAAGTCTTAAAATCAGATCATGTGAGTCCTTTGACTTTGCTCTTCTTTTTCAACATTGTTTTGGCCAGTCTAGTTCTTTTGTGTTTCTATATAAACTTTAGGATCAGCTTGTCTATACTTACAAAAAAAAGGGGGGGGGGGCCTGGAATTTTGACTGAAATTGTGCTAAATCTATAAACCAAATTGAGGAGAATGTACACCTTAACTATGTTGAGTGTTTCAATCCATGAACACAGTATGTTTTTCCATTTATTTAGGTTATCTTTGATTTCGTACGTCAGCTTTTTATAATTTCCTACAGATCCTACATTACAATTTAATACTTGTAAGCGGTATATGTAATTATACATATATACATGTTTATGTGTATGTTAAATATATTTATCTTAAATTTCAGTTTCCAGTTGTTGATTACTAGTATTTAGAAAGGAGCCCTGGTGGCACAGTGGTTGAGACCTCAGCTGCTAACCAAAAGGTCCGCAGTTTGAATCCACCAGCTGCTCCTTGGAAACCCTGTGGAGCAGTTCTACTCTGTATAGGGTATATAGGGTTGCTATGAGTTGGAATTGACTCGACAGTAATGGGTTTGGTTTTTGGTTTAGTACATAGAAATATGATTGATATTTTTGTATGCTGACCTTGTATCCTATGACCTTACTAAACTCACTCTTTGGTAGATTCCTTGGGATTTTTTTAGGTAGATCATTACATCATGTGTGCATAGGAAAATTTTTATTTCTTCCTTTCTGTGTCTTGCCTTATTGTGCTAGGTGAGACGTCCAGTACAATGTTGAAAAGGAAAGATGAGAGTGGACTACCTTGCCTTGTTCCTGGTTTTAGGGGAAAGCACTCAGTCCTTGACCATTAAGTATCAAGTTAGTTGCAGATTTTTTGTAGACACCTGTAATTAGGTTAAAGAAGTTGATTTCAATTCCCAGTTTTCAAGGTTTCTTGTTATGAATGGGTGTTGAATTTTGTCAAGTGCTTTTTCTTTTTTTTTAATTTATTTTTATTTATATTTAAAAGAAATGCCTTTTTTCTGCTTCAATTGATACGACCATGTCATTTTTCTTCTTTCATCTGTTAACATGTGTCTTAGCCATCTAGTGCTGCCGTAACAGAAATATCCCAAGTGGATGGCTTTAACAAAGAGAAATTCATTCTCTCACTGTCTAGCAGGTTACAAGTCCAAATTCCGGGCCTCGGCTCCAGGGGAAGGCTTTCTCTCTCTGTCGGCTCTGGAGGAATGTCCTTGTCCTCAATCTTCCCCTGGTCGAGGAGCTTCTCGAGCACAGAGACCCCGTTTCCAAGGGATGCGCTCTGCTCCTGGTGCTGCTTTCTTGGTGGTATGAGGTCCCCAACTCTCTGCTTGCTTCTCTTTCCTTTTAGCTCTTAAGAGAAAAGGTAGTGCAGGCCACACCCAAGGGAAACTCTCTTTACTTTGAATCAGGGATGTGACCTGGTTAAGGGTGGTGTTACAATCCCACCCTAATCTTTTAACATAAAATTACAATCACAAAATGGAGAACAATCACACAACACTGGGAATCATGGCCTAACCAAGTTGATATACACATTTTTGAGGGGACACAATTCAATCCATGACAATATGCGAGGTTGTATTGATTGATTTTCAAATATTGAGCTGGCCCTTTATTCCTGGGATAAATCCCACTTGGTCACAATGGATTATTCTTATTATGTATTGCTGGATTTGATTTGCTAAAATTATTTTGAGGATTTTTGTGCCTATGTTAATGAGGGACATGGGCCTATAGTTTTATTTTCTTGTGCTGCCTTTGTCAGAAGGTTTGTCTCTGTTTTCTTAGAATTTTATTTAATACTTTTTTTAATGTGATTTAAGTGAAAGTTTACAGAGCAAACTAGTTTTTTTATTAAACAGTTAATACACAAATTATTTTGTGACACTGGTCGCCAACCACACAATGTGTCAACGCTCTCCCCTTTTCCATCCCGGGTTCCCTATTTCCATTTGTCCAGTTTTCCTGTCCCTTCCTGCCTCCTCGTCTTTGCTTTTGGTCTGGTGTGCGCATTAGTCTTGTATACATGATTGAATTAGGAAGCACATTTCATGTGTGTTATTGTTGGCCCTATAGACCTGTCTAGTCTTTGGCTGAAGGGTAAACCTCAGAAGTGACTTTAGTACTGAGTTAAAAGGGTGTCCAGGGGTCTTTGCCAGGTTTTTATCAGGGTAGTAATACTCCTCATTACTACTACTAGTACTAGTACTGGTACTACTACTCCTCTAGTTACTACTGGCAGTAACGGCCCCTCACTCAACCTCCACTAATAACTCACGGGCTAGGAGGGGTAAGAGTCCTGGCACAGTGAGGAGGGGATGACCTTGTCACCTTGTGGTGGAGGTGGAAGTCTAGGCCCACACTTGGTCCTTGTTAGCATGGGCGGGGTGTATCCACAGTCTTTTCTGTGGTGTTTGGCTGCAGTGAAGCAGTTACTATCTAAATGTCTTGTCTTGCCAGGTGCCGTTTCCTGGTCCTTTGGCTAGAGAAAACTGGCTTTTGTTAGAGCTTTTGTGTCTGTGCCCATTGGCATTGCCAAATTGCTGGCTTCTTCAACCACAAAAATGGGGCAAAAGAAAAACCCAGGGAACCCACAGTGTTCTTCCTTATGTCCCACAGTCCCTAGCTGGTCTGCTGCCTTATTTCCAACTTGCAGAGGCTTTCTATGTTTGTTTTATATACAGTGAAATCTGTGAGAGCTTGAGAGCTGGAACTTGACAGGACCGCCTTGTTTTTCCAGGTCTTTCAAGTTTCTCTCCTTGACAGGGTGCAGTCTTACCACTTTTCTATCAGTCTCAATTAGTGGGAAATATTTGAGTTTTCCTTCTCTGACAGATTTCCAACTTCCACGGGTTCCGACTTTCACAGGTTTTATTGTGTAATGTCCAGGATTTTTAATTACATTTAGTAGGAGGAAGAGGGAAGCATATGTCTACCATATCTTCCCAGAAGCAGAAGTTGTTTAATTTTTATGAATACCACCGAGTAAAAAAAACTCCCAAAATGTTGTTGGTTCATCTTCAACTGGGGAGTAGTGTACCTCAGGTCTGCTTTAGAAGGGTGAAGGTAGAAACAGGCTCAGGACTTACCAATGTTCCCATGCCTGCATATTGTAGGCAACAATCAGTGTTGGATGGATGGATGGGTGGGTGGGTAGATGGGTGGGCCGGTGGATGGGTGGGTGGGTGGATGGATGGATGGAATGCAGAAAAAGTTGTTAAGAGGCCAGTTCACAGTCCAGGTGAGACTAATGTCTCTTCAATGAGGTTTGGAAGGGTGGAAATGTAGAGTAGTGATAGAGGGAGATACTTTTCAGAAGTGGAATTAATAGGTTCTCGCTGTGAGTTGGAATCAACTCTATGGCAGTGCGTTTGGTTTTGGTTTAGTGATTGTCCTGATGTAGAAGGAGAAGCAAGAAACCATGGTGCCTGTAAGGCAATTGTGAGAGAATGATAAAACCATTAAGCAAAGATCAAGGTCAGGAAGAAGGTGATGGTGTAGGGAGGGGCTAGAATTTCAATTCAATTTAAGGCAGATGTCAATTAGGGGTCTTAGTGGGAAACTAGATCCATTTGTCAACAAAAAGCTGGAAACACGGAGAGGGTTAGAAGAGCCAGGTTTTGATGTAACGATACAGGTATTCCCCGATTTACGTCGCATTCAAGTTACGACAAACCGCACTTACAACGATCTTTTTTTTTTTTGGTACGTCTTATCGTTAGTGACATACACTACACGCTATGTTGCAGTGTGTAAGTCACTGATATTGACGTTCTAAGATGTTCACTCGCAGATGTTCAATGTTATGATTTACTGTTCAAAACACTGCCATGTAGCAGGCTATGGCCTGGTCTACAATGAGGTTGGTGTCAGTGTTGGGAGTCATAAGGGATAGAAGGTTGGGCAATGTTCACCTCTAATGACATATGACAGTTGAGTTGTGCGCATACCCAACAGCCATTACTTGACAATGCCCAGGACCTCTTCCTCCCGTAGATGGTCTAAATCAATATGTGAAAGTGGCATATCTCCCTTCCAGTACGGCTGCCGTGGTTCAGCCTATGGACCAAGGTGCAGTTGCCACCTTCCAGGAGTAATACCTATGGACTACGTTTGCTCAGGCCATAGCCGCAACAGATGAAGGCATGGTAACATTATGCGATTTCTGGAAGAATTATAATATCTTTCGGTGTATCTGAAACATTTCATCTTCCTGGGAGGAAGTGATGGGAAAATGCACGCAGGGGGTACTGAAAAAGTTGCTGAGTTATGTGCACACACTCCCAGCGTTAGTTCAGGATAATATGATGGAAGAGATCAGTGGAAAAATCGTCCACGTGGCAAGAAGGCTGAATTTAGAACTTGATATTGCCCGTGTGGAATAGCTCATACATCATCAAGAAGGGGAACTGACTTCACAGATTTTAAAGAGGAAAGACATGCTGAAGAAGAAAGAAATAATGAGGAAGAGGAAGGGGAGAAGTTGTCAAAAAATTTTACAGTGAAAGGATTAGCTGAATTTTTTTCTAAACTAAATCAGGGACTTCAGTTGCTTGAAAACATGGACCCAAACATAGGTAGCTTTGCTAATGTCGATAGGCAGATTCGGGAAGCAGTGAGATGTTACTGTGAAATATACGAAGAAAAAAAGACCGTACAGACAACTCTCACTAATTTTCTGACTAGAAACTCCATCCCCACTCTTCATCATTGGAGGAAATTTTTATGCTTTGTGTATTTTTTTAATGTATGTATTAAAATATATCTGTAAGTTTATATGTAATGTTTCCAACTGCCAAAGATAAAGATTGGATTTATAAAGACGGCGATAATAATGAAAACTAAAAAAAAAAAAAAAAGAAGTATTCGACTTACATCAGAACCAACTTACAATGGAGTCATCAGAACGGAAACTCACCGTAAGTCGGGACTATCTGGTACAAATAGCGATTACTGAGTTCTTCCACTTTACCAAACATCCTGGTAAACGCTTTACATACGTGAGCTTGTTTAATCCTCAAACAAGGAATTCTCCCCCTTGATAGAGAAGGAAAGTGAGGAGCAGAAAGATGTGGGGCCAAGCTGGAGCCCACACCCAGAGCCCCCTGGTTTGTGGACCCGAGTCCCCTACCGCTCCCCAGAAGTAGGCTGCACAGCACGACTGGCTGAAGCTGCAAGAAGGAATTCTCAGGAAGAAGGAGATGGCTAAGGTCAGAATATCCTGAGCATGGTCTGGAGATTTCCTGCCCCTGAGAGTAGCCGGTGCTAGCACATTTCCAGAACCTTCTCCCCAGGGTGAAGATCCAGGCTCGATCTATTGGTGCCCTCCACACGTATTGATGGGGTGTTTGCTCTGTGAAGACAGAGGCCTGTGCCAGGGCTGGTGATAAACTGGAAGCATGGGGTAACAGGAGGAGCTCTCGGACATCAAAGGGACTGAGACCCCCCTCGCCCTGATGGACCGTCACACTGAACGGGCAGAACCAGTGACTTCTCCTCACCCTGCCCCATGCCTACCCCTCAGGTCCTGAAGATTCCAGACCTACTAGGGGAAGAACACAGGAGGGAAAACCCGTGTTCCCGGGGTTGGAGGAATGCTCCCGACTCAGGCTGCAGTCTGCAGTCTGGATTTAGGGGAGACCCAGCTCCCAGCCAAGCCAGGGAGACAGGGCCACCCTGGCCCCTGTCTGCCTCAGTTTCCCCAGCTCCTAATAAACAAATGAGTGCATCCCTCCCTCTTTTTTCCTCTCTTCCCCACTCTCTTTTGCGTAGTGAAGATGGAGGCGGCACTCCCTCCATCAAGTGAAACTATGGAATCTTCCACTGATCTCCAGGGAGTCAGTGTCTTATCCCATGAGAATCCCGCATTTCCTGCCTGGGTCTCCTCGAAGGGTGCTAGGCCTGGCCGCCTGCATCAGTGAAGGCCTCAGCCCACCCTCCCTGTGGCTCTGCTGAGAGCCCCAGCTCCCGCCCTATGGTGCCTGAGGTTGACAAGGCCAAGGGCTGTTGAAGCCCGAGGCTGGTTGCCATGGTGATGTCTTCTCTGCCCACATGGCCATCCTGCACTTGGGGATTCACCGTCACAAGTGTGCGCAGGCTCCCCCAGAACTTCGTGTCCAGGAGTGAGCAGGCTACGGGGCTCTCCCAGACCCCTGGCTCCCACAACCCCTCCCGGCACCCACTGAATGCCTGCTGTGTGCCAGAGCCTGGGTGCAGACGGATTACTCCTTGGGCTCCCCTGCACCCTAGGCTTCACGTTACCACACTTTACACCTGATCTTACCTCACCTTCCAGCGACCTGGGCGTGGGCTCTCCTCCACACACAGGAAACAGAGGCTCAGCAAGGCTGCCCGTGTGCCCAGGGCCACCTCGTCAGTGGCAGACCCTATGTGGGAGATGAGGTATACCTGGTGACACGAATGGCCCTTTCTGGGCCTCCCTGTCCCCGGGCTCTCCACACTCCCCAGAGCAAGGACTGGCCCCAACTTGCCAGCCTGGTCTCCCCACCCAGCTTCCCAGCCAGTCCTGCGCCTTCTCCAGGGTAACCATGGGGACCCCATCCCCATGCAGCTGGGAGGATGGACAAATAGAACCTGCCACCTTCCAGAGCTGCCTGCCCTCCTGACCTCCAGATGCACTGCCCATGGTGGGTGGGAGCTCTGTTCGCTCAGCACTGTGTGTGAGAGTGTCTGATGCCGTTTCACCCACCCTGTTTATGGACACCCACTTAGCACCAGTCCTGATGGACATGACGCTGGGGAGAGAAGCATGGAGACTGTCAGCTTTGCGGCAAGCTAGGCAGGTCTGAGCATGGACGGGGGCGGGTGACAGCCCAGCAGACCACTCAGACCCAGGCAGGGTGTTCTCAGGTTCTGCTGCCAGGCCCTGCTTCTCCCTCAGGCTCAATGGCTGGCTTCCAGGTGGACTTGTCCTTCACACCTGCTTCCACCAGCATCCAGGGGCATTGGACAGATCCAGGGGTCAGAGCTCTGCTCGTGCCAGGCCTTGCACTAATCATTGTACATTCATGACCTCAGCCCATTGTCTCGATGAGCAAGCTGAGGCTCACCGAGGTCCCAACGCCGTAGGTAACTGAGCAGGACTCACCGTCAACCCAGTCGGCATCTCCCACTACACCCAACCTCGAACTGAGGTCAGGGGTGCAGCACCAATGTGACCCACTGCCCACAGAGCCCTTCAGCTGGTAGTGAGGTACGGCTTGACAAAGCACCATGACGGGTACCCTGGGGGCCATAGGATGCTGGGCAGCAACACCCGGGTCAGTGTGGGAGTGGGCTCCCGGAGGGATTCACGCTGACGGGACCTGAGGCAGAAGAAGGGGTCGGCCGGCCGAAAGCAGTAAGAGAAGTCACCAGGGCCGGAAGGAGGGGTGTAGGCTACAGGCCGGGAGGGCTGGGGGGCTGTGAGCCCAGGGGCTGGTCAGAAAGGGATCTGGACTCTCTCCTGGTGCCAAGCCCTGAGGATTTTTTTCCTGGGACAGTGCAGTTTGCGCTCGTCAAGTGTGTGAGCATGGAGAGTGGACAGAGGGCAGGGAGTCTGCTAGAGATTCTTCCTGTGTTAGCATCAGGCTAATGTCTCGCTTACCATCTGTCTTTGTTATCTAGTGTCTTTATAGCAGAAATACCACAAGTGGACAGCTTCAACAAACAGAAGTTTATCCTCTCACAGTCTAGTTGGCTAGAAGTCCAGATTCAGGGTGTCAGCTCCAGGGAAAGGCTTTCTCTGTCTGTCGGCTCTGGAGGAAGGTCCTTGTCATCAATCCTCCTGTAGACTACAAGCTTTTCTCAGCACAGGAACCCCAGGTCTAAAGGACACACCATTTTCCTGGCTCTTGTTTCTTGGTGGTATGAGGTCCCCATTCTCTGATCACATCCCTTTCCTTTTATCTCTTGTAAGATAAAAGGTGATGCAGGCCACACCCCAGGGAAACTCCCTTTATATTAGATCAGGGACGTGACCTGAGTAAGGACCCTAATCCTCTTTAACATCATCCAATCTTGCTTCATTAACCACAGGCAGAGATTAGGGTTTACAACACATAGGAAACTTACATCGATCACAAAATGAAGGACAACCACACAATGCTGGGAATCATGGCCTAACCAAGTTGACACATATTTTGGGGGGACACAAATCAATCCATAACATGCTACCCTTTGGCCCCCAAAAACTCATGTCTCTGCCACATGTAAAACGTATCCACCCCATCACATCACAGCAAAAGTCTCAAATCGACTCCAAGTCCAAAAGCCAAAAATTCTTCCTCATCTGTGAGATTTAGAATACAAGTTATCTGCTTCCAGAGTACAACGGTGGAACAGGCACAAGCTAGACATTTCTATTACAAATGGGAGAAATTGGAGGGAAAGAAGGGGTAACAGGTACCAAGCAAGTCAGCAGAACACATTACATTAGCCCTTATTATGGATTGAATTTTGTTCCCCCAAAAAAGGTGCGTATCACTTTGGCTGGGCCACGATTTCCTGTCTTGTGTGGTTGTCCTCCATTTTGTGATTGTAATTTTATGTTAAAGAGGATTAGGGCGGGATTGTAACACACTTACTAAGGTCACACCCTTAATCAAAAATAAAGGGAGTTCCCCTGGAGTGGGGCCTGCACCACCTTTTATCTCTCAAGAGATGGGAAGGGAAGCGAGCAGAGAGGGAGGACCTCGTACTACCAAGAAAGCAGCACTGGAAGCAAAGCATGTCCTTTGGACCCAGGGTCCCTGTGAGGAGAAGCTCCTAAGCTGGGGGAAGATTGATGAGAAGGCCAACAGAGAGAGAAAGCCTTCCCCTGGAGTTGACACCCTGAATTTGGACTTTAAGACTACTTTACTGTGAGGAAATAAACTTCTCTTTGTTAAAGCCACCCACTTGTGGTATTCTGTTATAGCAGCACTAGATGACTAAGACAGCCCCCAAGGCTTCGAAAATAATCCTCTGTTCTCTGAAACCATTTACACAATGGCCATGCCCTCCAGCCTCTAAGTATTGGCCACACTTTCTGGATTCTGGGTGGAGGCCCCTCAGCCCTGGGCTTCAGCTCTGCCTTTCAGGCCCACTGGGACAGCAACTCTGCTCCCTCAAAGGTGGTGGCCCCATTCTCCTAGTCCATCTGAGTGGCAACTCCACCCTTAGAAACTCGAGAGGCCGTGGCTCCACCCTTTGAGACCCCAGAGGTCGTGGCCATACCCTTTGAGACTAAGGCAGCTCTGCTTCCTGTGTTCCTTGTTTCTTTAGCTTCTGCTTCCTGGCTCCTTGTCCTCAGGGCCCATCGGGCTTCACACCTGCCCCCATCTGCCCTGCTGGGGCAAGTGTTCTAAAGCTCTGTAGCTACACCAACAAGCGCCTGGAGGCACCTCACTCCACCAGTAAACTTTGGCCGGAAGGCACTCAGTTCTTTTACTTTGTGGGTCAGCAAGCCTAGCTCCACTGGTAAGTGTCTGTAGACACCCCACTCCACCAGGAAGCCTCCTGCACAAAGCCACTCAGCTTTCCCGATCTGTGAGTTGGCTACAGTAACGTCTCGCACTCACCTCCTGGTTCTGCTGCTGCCGCTTGTCACTGTCTGCGTTGTCTCCGGTGCAGCAGCTCCCCTCATCTCCTTCTGAGTCCTCTAGCCATTCGCAGTTTCAAAACCACTTCCACATTCTGGGTATCTGTTAGAACAGCAGCCCACTCTTGCTACCAAAGTCTGTCTTAGTCACCAAAAATACCACAAGTGGGTGGTTTCAACAAACGGAAGTTTATTCTCTCACAGTTTAATTGGCTAGAAGTCCAAATTCAGGGCATCAGCTCCAGCGGAAGGGTTTTTCTCTCTGTCGGCTCTGGAGGAAGGTCCGTGTCATGAATCTCCACCTGGACTAGGAGCTGCTCCACACAGGAATTCTGGGTCCAAAGGATGTGCTATTCTCTGGCTCTTGTTCCTTGGAGGTATGAGGTCCCCACTCTCTGCTTGCTTCCCTTTCCTTTTATCTCTTGTAAGGTAAAAGGTGATGCAAGCCACACTCCAGAGAAAATCCCTTTACATTAGATCAGGGGGCAACCTGAGTAACGGTGTTACATCCCACCCTAATCCTCTTTAACATAACCCAACCTTGCCTTATCAACCACAGGCAGAGGTTAGGGTTTACAACACATAGGAAAACTACATCAATCATGATATGGAGAACAACCACACGATACTGGGAATTATGGCCTAACCAAGTTGACACATATTTTTGGGGACCTCATACCACCAAGAAATCAGCACTGGGAGCAGAGCGCGTCCTTTGGACCTGGGGTCTCTGTGCTGAGATACTCCCAGACCAAGGAAAGATGGATGACAAGGCCCTTCCTCCAGAGCTGACAGAGAGAATGCCTTCCCTGGAATTGACACCCTGAATTTGGACTTCTAGCCTACTGGACTGTGAGAGAATAAACTTCTGTTTGTTAAAGTCATCCACTTGTGGTATTTCTGTTATAGCAGCACTAGATAACTAAGACACCATCTCTGACACAGTGTTCCACTTAGGGTTACATGCTACGGCAACTGGGATGCCGCTGCAGTGAAATTCACCAGGGTCACATAGGGGCAGGTGAGCCAAGGACACAAGGTCAGGAAGTTAGAGATTCAGGATTCATCCCAACCCAGGGTCCTGAAGCCTGGGCTTGTTCTTGGACTCTGTACCTGGCCTGCCAAGGGCAAGGCAAAGGGAGCAAACACAGGAACAGAGCTTTGAGGGACGGGGTAAAAGGGTGCACAAGACCTGCCCTGCAAGCCCTATGATGGCCCCCAAGGCTGGCATGTCCTTCCACCAGCACGTCCTTCCACCGGCCCCTTCCCCACTAGAGAGCTGGGCCCAGGCAAGTGCTCTGAGGTCCTGGACAAAGGCTGCAGTTCCTCATCTGTGTGAGTGGGGCTAGAGAGGAATGAGAGAAGGCTCTGGAAAGGTGCTCCAAACACTGTTGAGTGCCAAGCAGCCAAGAGGATCCATGACAGTGGCTCACTCCAAAGATTCTGTGTGAATCTGCTATTTACTGTCCTCGAGAAAGCTCGCATTTTCCCTTCCAGTTCCTTCTTTGTAGACCTCATCACAGTTACAACAGTTACTGCTGTATGATTACTTTATGTCTGTCTGCCCCTCCGAAGTACAAGTTCTGTGAGGGCAGAGGCCTATGGTGTTGTGTCCACCAGAACGCCCAAGCCTGACACAACCCTAGGTCGGTGAATACTCATTTCATGAGCAGATGGGTGGCTGAATGCTGTTTGAACACCAACTATATTCCCAGCGCTGTTACAGTACTAGCTATAAAAAAAAAATACCAACCCCCAAAAAACCTCAAACCCGTTGTTGGCGAGCTGATTCCAACTCATGGTGACCCCATAGAACTGTTGCATAGGGTTTTCTTGGCTGTAATCTTTATTATTTTTTTTTATCTATATAGAAGAAGATTGCCAGGCCTTCCTTCTGCAGTGCTTGCTGGGTACATTTGAACCACCAACCTTTCAGTTACCAGCCGATCGCAAACTGTTTGTACCAACCAGAGACCTACACATACCAAAACAAACCCATTGCCGTTGAGTCAATTCCGACTCATAGTGACCCTATAGGACAGAGCAGGACTGCCGCATAGGGTGTCCAAGGAACAGCTGGTGGATTTGAACTCCCAACCTTTAGGTTAGTGGCCAAGCTCTGAACCACTGTGCAACCAGGGCTCCAGAGATCTATAACCAAAAAAACCCAAACCTGTTGCCATGGAGTTGATTCTGACTCACAGTGACCTATACCAGGTGCTTTATGATGACTTACCGAAAGAGCCAGTTAATTAACCGGAGAGTCAAAACGACGGCTTTTCATACAAGAAGAGCCCAGAGCATCTTGTACTGCAAGAAAGTGAGGAACTAAAAGAAGAAATAGGAAGGAAGAAAGTGATCAGACAGCAAATGAACGGAGAGAGTGTCAAGGGGGTTAGGAGCCACTGGAAAGAGCTCCTCGTGGCCAAAGCCGGAACAACTTCAGCAAAAAAGTAAATAACATAGTATTGGGCTAAGACCCAAAGTATGAAATCAATAGGCATGAGTCCATAGTGACATAAATAAGTGTTCAAACAAATAAACCAATAGATGGGAGAAAAGACCAAACTTCCTTTCTGAAAAATTCCCAGCAATGCATGTGGTTACTGCCCCCGCCAGGAGGGGGTGCTTAGTCCCCTTCCCCCTTTGAGGGTGGAATGTGCTTAGTGACTCCATTCAAAGAACAGAGGATGGAAAGGGGCGATCGTAACTTTACATGGAAACACTTGGCTGAGGATACCTTGAGCAGTGACGGGGGTTGTCACTGAGACTCCACAGGGTTAGCACATGCCCCTCAGGGATGTAATGAGAAGGGCGCCTTGCCGCTGTGGTCTTCTTTCCAAAACCCATTGTTGTTTTGGGTGCCATCAAGTCGATTCCCAGTCATGGTGACTCCATGTGACAGAACTGCCCCGTAGGGTTATGTAGGCTGTAATCTTCATGGGAGCAGATAGACAGGTCTTTCTCCCGTGGAGCCATTGGGTAAGTCTGAACCACAGACCTTTCTGTCAGCCGCCGAGTACTTACCCGTTGCACCACCAGGACCCCTTTGAAGCCTACAGCCCCAGTCGAATTGTGAGAAAACACCTGACACCTCACCAGTACTTCTTGACACTCCCGTAGTCCTGGAAACCAAGACTGAGAGCTTCGAGGGAGTGGAGGAGACGCGCCAGGTCCTGGAACAGAGAGAGCACGGCAGTGGGAAAGCTGGTAAATTCCCGTAAAGTCTGGGATCTAGCTCACCATAAAGCATTGATGCCCCGAGTTCACACAGGGGTAACAGTGGGGATGTTGTGGGGTGCAGAGTCTCTGGGAACACTCTAAACTACCCTTGCAACTTTTCTGTAAATCTGAAACAATTGCAAAATAACAAGCTTATTTTAAAAAAGAGGGTGTGCTGCAGGGGTACTGAACTTCTGTTTGGGGCGATGTAAAACATCTGTAAATGTCTAGAGGTGATAGCAGCGCCCCATGGCAAAAAAATTAATGTAACTGAATTTGACACTTAAAAATGGTTAAAATGGCGAGCTTTTTATTGTATTTATGTTACCCAAAATCCAGCGCCGTCGAGTCGAATCTGACTCATAGTGACACTATATTAGCATAATAAAATTAAAAAAACAAACAAAAAAAAGCAAGACAGGATACGGCCCTGTCTGGCCAGGAGAGAATCTTGGGGAGTCTTTGCTTATGGCCAAGTCCTGGTACTCCACGGGGAGGCGTCCATTGCTCCCATTTCCTTGTCTGCTAGTTGACACAGATGCCCTGGTGGCCTTGGGCCCTGGGTGCAACCCGTCCCTTCTGCAGTGTCACCTAGCCCCACAAGGCTCTGGGGTCCCCATGATGATGCGTGTATCCACACACCACTCTGCTCTCTGACTCATTTCTTAACATGAGGTCCCTGCACCCTAAGGCCTCTGTGGACCCCTGGTGTTGTGTGCAGAACTTGGTACATAAGGGCTCAAGGCAGGGCAACCTATTGGTCAAACCCCCAGGTGTTGGCACCAGCCTGTGGCCAATCCTGGCTCTGCCACTGGCTGACCGTACCTCTCTTCTCAGCCTCATTTTCCTCACGTGTAAAGCAAGGACCATACCGTAGACCCTGCAGAGGGCATGGGCCAAATGAGGAAACTTGGGAATGATGGTGGCCCAGGGCCAGACATGGCAGTGCTGTATGAGTGGGGTGCTCTGGTCACGTGCATCTCATTCAGGGGAGCGCATGCCAGTAGGAGGAGAAACTGAGGCTCTCTGCCCCCTCCACTCTCCCCACAAATCTCCTTTCTATCTCTCCCCAATGCTCTACAAAGACAGTGTTCAAGTGCATCTCACATGTGCACAATCCACAAACACAAACACACATATGCACACTCTCATCCGTGGACCCACTTCTGTCAAAGAACGTTCAGCACAGCATCACCCCCTCCCTACCCCCGAAACTGCAAAGCATCTCCAGGGAGTGTAGAGGGGCTTGGACAATGATTTATTTTCCTACTTAAGAAAAGATATTGGTCTACTATTTGGGCCAAATTTAAGGCAGTAATTCAAAGAGTTTTTAAAATTTTTATTTCCAAACCAAGCAGTTATTACAATTAAAGTAGACACAACCGTATGGCTCCTGGTGTCCTCTTTTGCTGCTTGGCAAGGGCTGTGCCGACCCAGGATCACACCCCTGCAGCTGGGACCCACACCTAACTGGTCAGCCCGAACATTGCTTTCTGAGCTTGTCATCTGTGCCAAGCACTGGGGAGCAGCAGAGCCAGCCCTTGGGAGCTCCAAGTCTGGGAGGAAGCACACAGTCAAGAATGCTGCCCGTGACTGCAGATCCACAGCGGTGGACAGTCCTGTGGAGAGTGAGGCAGCTGAAATGAGTGGGCGTGGCCAGGGCAGGCTGCCCAGAGGAGGTGACCCCTGGGAGCCTGAGGGGACAAAGGGGCAGGGAAAAGCAGGGCCAAGGACAGCAAGAGTGCTCCAAGCAAAGACAACTGCTTATGCAAAGGCCCTGAGGCAGGAAGGAGCTTGGCAGGTTTGGGGACCTGGGAGGCGGGCAGTGTGGCCAGGATGTGGTGGGGGATGAGGTGGAGAGGTGAGTGGGCTGGAGCTGCATGCTGGAGCTGCAGCCTGGGCTGGGGACACTGAGAGCCTTGGCAGCTGTCAGTAGGGATGACGTGTTCCCTCTGGCTGCTCCAGGGAAGCCGGGAGGCTACAGCAGATGTGCAGGAAACAGAGGGACTGGACACATTGGAGGGCTATGCAGTAGACAGACTCTGAGGACATAGTGGCCAGCTGGGCGTGGGGAGTGGGGATGACCGAGGTCAAAGGTAACACTAATTTGGCTGGGGCATTGGGGGACAGGGAGCCCCATGGTCTTCCCTTCATGTACCGCCTCCCACAACCCCCTTACCGTAGGCCTAATCCCCCCGTCCTCCTTGCACCTCTGCCCATTTCTCAGGGCTATGACCTGGGCCCCTCCTGGCACAGCCAGACATGTCTCCTTTGACCTCCAGGACCAATGTGGGTACTGTTACTATCTCCAGTGCACACATGAGGAAACTAAGCACCCGCCGTGCCCCGAGGTGAAGTAACTTGCTGAGCAACCATGAGGGGAAGAGTTAAGATTCAAACTCATCTCTGACGCCTAAAATCACTCCCTTCACGGCTGCATGGGCTGCCTCTCAACAACGAATGTCCAGGGAATTCCACTGCAAACCCTCACTGACCCTCAGGCAAGCAGCACAGGGCACGAGCGTGTGTATGTGTGCGTGTGTGTGTGTGTTAGATAAAGCGTGGCTTCATCCTTTCCGCGGTTTGGAATTTCTCTGTTAAATTGCTATTACTTCAGCGGTTACCCTCACCATTTCAACAGGCATATTTCCTTGAGCTACTCTCTCTTCTATCCTCTTGCGTGTTTAGAGACACAAAGACTTTGCAGCGCTCAAATCTCATCTTCCCAAATCCAAACCCATTGCTGTCAAGTCGATTCAGACTCATAGTGACCCTACAGTACAGGGTAGAACTGCCCTATAGGGTTTCCAAGGAGTACTTGGTGGATTCGAGCCGCCGACCTTTTGGTTAGCAGCCCTAGCTCTTAACCACTGTGCCACCAGGGTTTCTTTGAGAGAGAGAAAACCAAAGAAATGTGTCATAAACGAAACAGAACTTTATTTCTCTCCTGTGGAAACAGAGCCCAGCGGGAAGTAGCCAGGGCCGGCTGGGCGAGGCTCTTTGTCTCTTGAAAACGGCAGAGCACGAACACCACATGGCTCCAACGTCATGGTCCAAGATGGCGGCTGGCTTGGCCCATTCCAGCGGGGCAAGGAAGAGGAAGGAAGGAAGAAGCCTTCCCAGAACGGCCGCTGCCCAAGCCTATTCCCATCCTAGTAGCCACTGGCAGCTGCAAGAGACGGTGCAGACTGTAGTCTACCAGGGAAGCCTCATGACCAGACCCTCGTGGGTCCAGGCCTTTAATGACTGAGGAAGACACTCTCTCTTCCTATTATAGGGAAGACGGAACACGTCTTCCCTGTTTCTTAACTGAATTTTCCAATTTTCATATTTTCCACTCTGTTTCTCTAAGCATTATTGTGGCTGATTGACTCAGATCTATCTTTCAGCGAGGGGCATCCCTAGGTAGTGCAAACACTTAAGCGTTTAGCCGCTAACCAAGAGGTTGGCAGTTTGAGTCCACCCAGAGGCATCTTAAAAGAAAGACCTGGTGATCTGCTTCCAAAAAATCAGCCGCTGAAAACTCTATGGAGCAAGTCCTACTCCGACACACGTGGGTCACCATGAGTTGCAACCGATTTGTTTTGTTTTTTAAACTTTCAGGGAACTATCTGTCTCTTCAGCTGTGTCTAAGCTGCTGTCAAACCCATCCCCGGAGTTTTCAATTTCCATGTAGCCTATACATATTTTTTTCTTTAAAAAAATTGTTTATTGAGCATCAAATAAGCAGTTTTGCCACACACCCAATACAACGGTGCACCCATCATGTTCTGGAGCCACTTGGATCATAATTACAGAACGTCCAGGGTAAAGGCCAGGGGGAGAGGGTAAGTCCTCTAAATTCACGATGGGAGAGGAGAATCACCATCATTGGAAAGCTGGTTCCCATGAGGTGGAGGTCAAACACACTTCCGCTCTCCACCTTTTTACCAGTGCTGACACCAGCTGTCCCCACGGTACTCTCTACTTCTCTGCTGGTGTGGTGACACGAGTTCGTTTATGTGGCCTTTTTGCCTTGGTTCCTTGGAAAGACGGCTTGAGAGACTTTTCCCCTAAGTCCTGAGGGGTTACCTTTGCCCTAGTTTTCTACCCCAGAGGGCTTGTTACTTTTGTCCAGATTGATTGACATTTCCTGGGAAAACCGTAAACAACTTGTGGTTTTTGTCTGGCCCTGGGCTGCAGCTTGCCCTGTGATTGGTATGCACCTTGCAGGGACAGGTCAATCAACTACGCAAATAAAGTAACCGTGGTCCACCAAGGGGATTGGCCAGTTCTTGGTTCTGCAGTGACGGCCATGCCTTAAAACTGACGAGGAGTTTGCTTATTATCTATACAGCCAGTCCCATGAAGTTTCTGAAAGGAGAAAAGGCAAGTGACATGAGAAGAGAGAAGAAGCAGAGGCAAGGAACCTGTTGAAAGAGCTGTACACAGAAACCTGCAAGGAATGCACCTAAGGGCTGAACAAAACTGCTACGCTGGCTATGAGTTGGGTCAGTTGGCGGTGGAGAGGCACCATCATGGAGGCCAAAGGCAGAGAGGCCTGCACAGCTGAGAGGGGATGTACATGGCAGAAAGAAGGGCCTGCTTGTTTGCACGGCCAAGAGGATCTGAGAGAGCTATCCTGCACCGAAGAAGGGAGGGATGTGCTCACCACTTCCAGGGAGCCTTCCAGGCTTTGCCTACATGCTTCCTGATCTTGATCCCAACTGGCACCTTGTTACTTCCTTAAGAAACCACTTAATTGTGAGTATGGTCTGTGAGTTCTGTGTGTCCACTGCAACGGATTATCGAACCCAGCAGAGAAGTAGTGAGTGGCTTAGGGAAGACGGCTGGTGTGAGAATTGGTAAAAAGGCTTGAGTGGAGATAGGTCTGACCTCCACCTCCTGAGAGTCAGGTTTGGTTTGGATAATCCAATGCAGTGGCCCTCCAGAACTCACAGACCATACCCGCGGCTATGTGGTTTATCAGGGAAGTAATAGGCTCCATGTAGCCAGTATTTTTTATTTCCAGAATTCCTTTCCAAAATTGTCTTTTCTGTTTGTTTGCTTGTTTTCAAGTTACTTTTCTAGTGTGTGCGGTAAAATACACATAACAAAGAATCTACCATTTTTGCTGTTTTAAAGCGCACAGTCCAGTGACAGTAATTCGCAGCGTTGTACCACCTCCTGTGCTACCGAGCTCCACAACGTCGTCATCGCCCCAGAAGGGACCCTGTGATCTCATGTCGATGACATAAGCAAATATACAGAAACCAAAGATGATTAGTGGTTACCAAGCCTGGGAGGGAAACGCCGGTGGCATGGCATAGTGGTTAAGTGCTACAGCTGCTAACCTAAAGGGACGGCAGTTCAAATCCACCAGGTGTTCCTTGGAAACTCTACGGGGCAGTTCTACTCTGTCCTATAGGGTTGCTATGAGTCGGAATCCACTGAGTCAACTCCATGGCAATGGGGAAGTTTTTGCCCGGGGACACTGAGTTCTGTTCATGGTAGTAGAATAATTTAGACAAAGGATAGTGAGAATGGTGGCATGATTTCAAGAATATAACCAGCGTCACTAAATTATACGTGCAGAAATTGTTCAGACGGTGTGTGTTTTCTTAGGTATACTTTTCACCAGAATCACGTTTAAAAGAAAAAGGAAACCTTGGACCTGTTACCCTGTCACTCCCAATCCCTCTCCACCCCCAGCCCCTGGCACCCACTAAGCTGTTTCCTTTCTCCATGGATTTGCTTATTCTGGGTGTGTCCTATAAATGAAATCATACAACATGTGAACTTTTGGGTCTGGCTTCTCTCACTGAGCGCAAGGTTTTCAAGGGTCATCCATGTTGTAGCACGCAGCAGTACTTGCTTCTGTTTACAGCCCAGTAATACCCCATAGGGTGGATAAGCCACATTTTGTTTCTCCATTCGTTGGCTGACGGACATTGAGGTTCGTTTCCACCTTTTGGTTATTGTGAATAGTGCTTCCGTGAACAATTTCTTGTCTACATACCTGTTTTCAGTTCTTTTGGGTGTATCCCCAGGAGTGGAACTGCAGGGCCATGAGGTAATTAATTCTATGCTCAACTGAAGAACGGCCAAGCTGTTTTCCTCAGTGGCTGTGCCATTTTACACTCCCGTCAGCACTGCATGAGGGTTCCAGGGTCTCCGCATCCTCACCATTTTCTGTTTTTTTAAAAAAATGACAGCCATCCTATTTTTACGGTCGTCATCCTAGTGGGTGTGCAGTGGGATCTCGTTGTTGTTTTGACTTGCATTTCCCTAATGACAGATGACCCATTTGAGTCGGTTCTGACTCACAGTGGTAGGGTCACTATCAGTCACAATCGACTTGATGGCTTCTCGTTAAATAATTAGTACATGTATCGTTTTGTGACATTGGTTACCAACCCCACGACATGTCAACACTCTCCCTTCTGGGCCTTGGGTCTGCTCATTTACTTTCTGTCTCTATAGATTTCCCCGTTCTGGACATTTCATATGAAGGGAATCATAAAATATGTGGCCTTTTGTGACATGTTTTTAAGTTTCCTCCGTGTTGGAGCCTGTGTCAGTACTTTGTGGCTTTTCATTGTCAGTTAGTATTCCATCGTACGCATACTCAGATGCTCAGTTCACCAGCTGGTGTACCTCTGTGGAGGCTGGAACCTCCTTACATCATCTTTACAGCCTCTCAGTGTCTAACGAAGCACCTAGCAGATAGATGGTGTCTAACGCCTGATGTTGAGTCCCTGGGTGGCACCGATGGTTAAATGCTCAACTTTTGGCCCAAAGGTTGGCGGTTCAAACCCACCCAGAGACCGCGGAAGACAGGCCTGGAGATCTGCTTCTGAACGGTCATAGCTTTGAAAACCCCGTGGAGCAGTCATACTCTATACACACGGGGTTGCCATGAGTGGAAATCCATGCAACGGCAACTAACGACAGCAACCATTTTTTGGCTATTGTGAACAATGCTGCCATAAAATTCTTGTATGAGCGTCCCCTTAAGTATTATGCCCAAGACAAGGGCCTTGCTCACCCCACCCTCGTCCCATCCCAGCCCTGTTCTAGTCTATGGCCAAGAGTAAAACCAGTGGAGCAGCCTAATTCCCCAAGCCAGGTGTGGACATTGGCACCAGGGGCTGTGCAGCTGAAGGCTGGACACGGAGTGGCACGGCGGGGGCAGCGGGGCAGCTCTGACACAGTGACACCACTGCTGTTCTTCCTCGTCCTCCCAGTCACATCTGCTCTGCCAGCTTGGTCCCCACTGTGCCGGCCACCCACACATCTGCCACCCACCTCTCTCCTGCAGAAAGCAGAGGGCAGCCCGCATAGTGCCTTTCTCTCCCAGGCTTCCACATATCCGAGGCCCCACCACTTGGGGATCCTGCTGCAGAGCTGAGGACGGAATGCAGGCCAGGACGCTGAGCATCTTTTATGGGCTTGTTGATTGTATGTTCTCGGGAGAAATGTCTATTCAAGTCTTTTGCCCACTTCTAACTGGGTTGTCTTTTTGTTGTTGAGTTGTAAGAGTTCTTTATATATTCAGAAACTAGACCTTTATCAAACATACGATTTGTAAATATTTTCTCCCATTCTGTGGATTGTCTTTTTACTTTGTCTTTTTCACTTTCTTGACAGTTTTTAATTTTGATGAAGTCCAAATTTATCATTTCCTCTTGTTGCTTATGTATTTGGTATCATATCTAAGAAAGCATTGCCAGTTCTTAGGTCCTGAAGATTTACTTATATGTTGTCCTCTAAGAATTTTATGGTTTCATTTCTTACGTATTAGGTCTTTGATCCATTGCGAGCTAATTTGTGTACATGGCCTCAGGCAAGGGTTCAACTCGTTCTTTTGCATGTGGATATCCCAGTTGTCCCAGGACCATTTGTTGAAGAGATTATTCTTTCCTCACTGAGTGGTCTTGGCACTTTGGTCGAAAATCAGTTAACCATGGATTATGGGTTTATTTCTGGACTCTCACTTCTGTTCCGTGGGTTGATATGCCAATCCTTAATGCGCTGTTTTGATTGCTGTAGCTTTGTAGTAAGTTTAGAAGCTGGCAACTGTGAGTCCTCCAACTTTGTTCTTCTTTTTCAAAATTGTTTTGGTTATTCACAATCTCCTGCAATTCCATATGAATTTTAGAATCAATTTTTATATTTCTGAAAAAAGGGCCATTGGGATTTTGATAGGACTTGCATTGAATCTGTAGGTCACTTAGGTGAGTATGGCCCTCTGATCAATATTAAGTCTTCCGGTCCACGAACACGGGCTGCCTTTCCATGTATTTAGCTGGTCTTTAATTTCTTTCAACAATGTTTTATAGTTTTTGGTGTGCAAGTCTTGCACCTCCTTGATAAAATTAATTCCTAAATATATTATTCGTTATGATGCTATTGTAAATGGAATTGTTGTATTAATTTCTTTTTTGAATTGCATATTGCTAGCGTATAGAAATACAACTTTGTGTGTAGATCTTATATACTTCAGCTTTGCAGAATTCATAGTTTGTGTGTGTGTGTATTCTTTAGCACTTCTATATATAGGATCGTGTCTTCAAGATAGTTTGCTTCTTCCTTTTCAATTTGGATATCTTTTATTTCTTCTTCTTGCCCAATTGCTCTGCTAGAACTTCCAGTACAATGTTCAAAAGAGGTGGTGAAAACAGGTATCCTTGTCTTGTTGCTGATCTTACGGGGAAAGCTTTCAAACCTTCACCATTGAGTATGGTGCTAGCTGTGGGTTTTTCACAAATGCCTTTTACCAAGTTGAGGAAGTTCCCTTCTATTCCTAGTTTGTTCTCAGTTTTTTCGTCATAAAAGGGTGTTGGATTTTGTCATGTGCTTTTTCTGTATCTATTGAGATGATCGTGTTGTTTTGTTTTTTTATGCTATTATATGGTATATTGCATCAATCGATTTTCAGATGTTAAATCAACCTTGCATTCCTGGGGTAGATACCACTTGGTCATGGTGTATGATCTTTTTAATATGCCACTGCATTTGGTTTACTGGTATTTTCTTGAGGATTTTTTTGCATCTATATTCATAAAGAATATTGGTCTGTGGTTTTCTTTCCTTGCAATGTCTTTGTCCAGCTTTGTATTAGGGTATGCTGGTTTCATAGAATGAGTTAGGAAGTGTTCTATTTTTTGGAAGCATTTGAGAAGGATTTGTATTAATTCTTCTCTAAATGTTTGGAAGAATTCATCAGTAAATCCATCTGGTCCCCGTCTTTTCCTTGTTGGGAGATTGTTCATTACTGATTTAATTGCTTGTTATAGGTCTGCTCAGCTTTTCTATTTATTCTTGAGTTAGTTTTGGTAGTTTGTGTGTTTCCAGGAATGTGTCCATTTTACCTAGGCTATTTAATTTGTTGTTGTAAAATTATTGGTAAAACCAAAAAAATCTAACCCATGGCTGTCAGTCGATTTCGACTCATAATGATCCTATAGGACAGAGTAGAACTGCCCCAGAGGGTTTCCAAAGCTGTAATCTTTACAGAAGCAGACTGCCATATCTTTCTGCTGTGGAGTGGCTGGTGGCTTCAAACTACGACCTTTTGGTTAGCAGCCAAGTGCTTTACCACTGCACGACCAGGACTCCTTCAGTTATTGACAGCGTCCTACTATAATCCCTATTTCTATAAAGTCAGTAATAATATTCCCACTTTCATTCTTGATTTAACTAATTTAAATCACATACATATGTGTATTTATATTATACATATTTATACATATACACATGTACAAATATATATATGTATATTTTCTTAGGCTAGCCAAAGGTTTGTCAATTTTGTTCTTTTCAAAGAACCTATTTTGGTTTTGTTGATTCTCTCTGCGTTTTTTCTATTGTCTGTTTCATTTACCTCTGCTCTAATTTATTATTTCCTTCCTTCTTCTAGCTTTGGGTTTAGTTTGCTTTTTTATTTCTAGTTCCTTAAGCTGTAAAGTTAGGTTATTAATTCAAAATCTTTCTTCTTTTTTAATGTAAACATTTACAGCTATAAATTTCCCCCGAGCACCGCCTTCAGCGTATCCCATAAGAGTGTTTTCATTTTCATTTGTCTCAAAGTTTTCCCTTGTGATTTCTTCTCTGACCCATTGGTTGTTTAAGAGCGTGTTGTTTAATTTCCACATATTTGTGAATTTTCCAGTTTTCCATCTGTTATGGATTTCCAGTTTCATTTCATTGTGGTCAGAGAAGATACTCTGTATGACTTAAATCTTTTAAAATTTATCAAGACTTGTTTTGTGGTCCAACATATGATTTATCCTGGAGAATGTCCTATGTCCACATGAGAAGAATGTATATTCTCATGTTGTTGGGTGGAGTGCTCTGTACATGCCTAGTTAAGTCTAGTTAGTTCAAAGTGTTGTTTGGTCCTCTATTTCCTTACTGGTCTTCTGTCAAGCTATTCTACCCATTATTAAGAGTAGGGTATTGAAGTTGCCAACTATTACTGTAGAACTATTTGTTTTTCTGTTCAGTTGTCAATTTTGTCTTTCATCAAATTTAGGAATTTTTTGGCCATTGTTTCTTAAAATATTTTTTCTGCCCCATTTTCTCTCTCCTCTGCTTCTGGGACTACCATTATATGTACGCTTGACGGTGTCCCACGGTCCCTTAGACTTTATTTTCTTCGTGCTTTTCAGACGCAATAGTTTCAATTGACTTGTCTTTAAGTTCTCTGATTCTTTCTTCTGCGTGTGCAAATTTGCCGGTCAACCCCTCTCATGAATTTATTTCAGTTTAGTGTATTTTTTAGCTCCAGAATTTTTATTTGGTTCCTTTTTATAATTTCTATCTCTTCGTTGATATTCTCCATTTGGTGAGACGTCATTTTACTGGTTTCCTTTCTTTTCTTTTTTGGCCCATGCTTTCCTTTAGTCCTTTGAGTGTACTGAAGACAGTTGGTCTTACAACTCCCATGTCTGGACTTCTTCAGGAATTTTGTTAATTTCTTTTAACTATTTCTTTGTCACGTGTGGTCACTAACATCTCTGTTTTGTTAGCTTAGTGGTAAGCTACACGGGGTTGCTGTGAGTCGGAATCAAATTGACGGCACCTAACAACAACTACTGAAGGAAGAAGTCCAAGTTGCTCTGAAGGCATTGGTGAAAAACAAGGCTCCAGGAATTGATGGAATATCAGTTGAGATGTTTCAACAAACAGATGCAGCGCTGGAGGTGCTCACTCGTCTATGCCAAGAAATATGGTAGACAGCTTCCTGGCCAACTGACTGGAAGAGATCCATATTTATGCCTATTCCCAAGAAAGGTGATCCAACCGAATGTGGAAATTATAGAACGATACCATTGATATCATATGCAAGCAAAATTTTGCTGAAGATCATTCAAAAACGGCTGCAGCAGTATATCGACAGGGAACTGCCAGAAATTCAGGCCAGATTCAGAAGAGGATGTGGAACCAGGGATATCATTGCTGATGTCAGATGGATCCTGGCTGAAAGCAGAGAATACCAGAAGGATGTTCACCTGTGTTTTATTGACTATGCAAAGGCATTTGACTGTGTGGATCATAACAAATTATGGATAACATTGCCAAGAATGGGAATTCCAGAACACTTAATTGTGCTCATGAGGAACCTTTACATAGATCAAGAAGCAGTTGTTCGGTCAGGACAAGGGGATACTGATTGGTTTAAAGTCAGGAAAGGTGTGCGTCAGGGTTGTACTCTTTCACCATACCTATTTAATCTGTATGCTGAACAAATAATCCAAGAAGCTGGACTATATGAAAAAGAAAGAGGCATCAAGATTGGAGGAGGACTCATTGACAACCTGCGTTATACAGATGACACAACCTTGCTTGCTGAAAGTGAAGAGGACTTGAAGCACTTACTAATGAAGATCAGAGACCACAGCCTTCAGTATGGATTGCAGCTCAACGTAAAGAAAACAAAAATCCTCACAACTGGACCAATGAGCAACATCATGATAAATGGAGAACCGATTGAAGTTGTCAAGGATTTCATTTTACTTGGATCCACAATCAACAGCCATGGAAGCAGCAGTCAAGAAATCAAAAGACGGACTGCATCGGGCAAATCTGCTGCAAAGGACCTCTTCAAAGTGTTGAAGAGCAAAGATGTCACCCTGAAGACTAAGGTGCGCCTGACCCAAGCCATGGTATTTTCAATTGCATCATATGCATGTGAAAGGTGGACAATGAATAAGGAAGACTGAAGAAGAACTGACGACTTCGAATTGTGGTGTTGGCAAAGAATATTGAATATACCACGGACTGCCAAAAGAATGAACAAATCTGTCTTAGAAGAAGCACAACCAGGATGCCCCTTAGAAGCAAGGATGGTAAGACTGCATCTTACATACTTTGGACATGTTGTCAGGAGGGATCAGTCCCTGGAGAAGGACATCATGCTTGGCAGAGTACAGGGTCAGCGGAAAAGAGGAAGACCCTGAACGAGGTGGATTGACACAGTGGCTGCAACAATGAGCTCAAGCATAACAACGATTATAAGGATGGCTCAGGACAGGGCAGTGTTTTGTTCTGTTGTGCATAGGATCGCTATGAGTCAGAACCGACTTGACGGCACCTAACAACATCAACAACAAAGTGCTTTCACAGAGATTTCTTTAACTGTTGAGAGCCAAAAAAAAAAAAAAATACAGTACTCTCCTACTGTTTGCAGATTGGCTCTGCGTTTGGTACTCCTTCACTCCTTAGCCAGACTATTTCTAATTCTGCCTTATCCTTCACTTCCTGCTTACCCCTAGCCTAAAGATCAGCCAGAGATAAAAGTTTAGGGTCTTCGCAGGTTTTTGCTGACTGTGAGCCTAGCACGTGCCTAGCTCGCGTGTGATCTTTTAGATTCCCTGGCATAAGCAGGAGCTTTACCAAGTCTTACTTTCCCTTGTACCTCCTTCCCTAGCCTCTTCTTTCCTAGCTTTTCAGTCTGTCTGTCCCTAGTCCTGTCTGTTATTCCTGACAAGGCTGTGGCTGGTCTATGCCTTTAAAGCCTTTTGACAATTGCCACCTGGTAGGCCACTTCAGCCCTGAGAAACTTCTGAGAGTGCCAAACAAAGGCAAGTCCTACAGCCTAGTCTTCAGGGAGCTGTCAGACAGGTCAAAGCACACACCCACAGTTCTTTGAGAATGAGGCCCATATTGCCCTCTCTTGTACCAGCAAGCCATTCCAGGAACGAGAGCCATCATCTTCATGGCTGCCTCTGAGCTGGGGAATGGAGGATGGTGGATGGGTGAGTAAAAACTCCCAACCTCTTACTGAAATTTAGCGGCTTCTTTCTTCATTAAGCACTCCCCTGGTTGTTGCAAGTTTTTAATTATACTTCAGAGTTCTAAAAACATTGGTTCTGACAGCTTTTGTCAACTTAATTGTTGCATTAGTGTAGAAATAGATTTTTGGAGTGTTCTACTCTGCCATTTTTGGTGATGTCATCTTTCAAGTTTTTTAGCCTTTTAGAAAATTACTTATTGTATGTCTTCGATTATTTTAAAATCATATCTTATAGTCTTGGGATTCCTTCTCAGAGGCAGGGGAGACGGGGAGGGGATGCAGGCAGGGCCATGGTGCATCAAAACTTTCACATGGATGCAAAGCCAAGAGGGGCTGGTGCCATTACCTGTTAAACCCTCAGAGCCCAAGAACACCAGGGGTGCCTACAATTTAAGCAAGGGGTTCAGGAGACCCAGAGACCTGGAACACTCCCAGGCCAGCCCTCATTCCACAATATCACCGTCACCGCTTCTTCAAATAAAACTTAATATTCATTACCTAAATAATACCTGTTTGCCATGGAAAAATGGAAAATACCAATAATGAAAAGGAAAAATAAAATTATTCACAATATGGTTACCCATCTTTAGCTGCCACTATCACACCAGCCTGGCTCCCCTGGCCCCTGTCCTGCTTTACTTTTCTCCATGGCACTGAGCACCATCAGGCACGCCATCTATTTTACTTCTTTATGATTGTCCATCTGTCCTTAGCAGCATGTCAGCTGCACAATGGCTGGGGCTCTGTCTCGTTCACAGGTGTATCCGTAGGGCAGGAAGGGGCCCTATCTGGCTCCTAATAAAATGTTCCATCGTTCCTGTGGAAGGAATGAACGAATGAATGTGCTGTCTGGAGTGAGCTAGCTCTTCTATCTCGTCCTCGCAACAGTCCCATGACGTAGGTATTGTCCCCATTCTACAGTAAACTGAGACCAGGGGAGGCAGGCGGCCACCCGGCTTTCACCCCACCTGCTCCTGGCCACCTTTTGAAGCCACGTTTACCAGCTGTAGATCAACACTCTCTCTCACTGGAGCCCCTGGGTTAAACTCACAATGTGTCTGCTCTACGATTTTAAGGACTTTATTACTACTTTCGTGCAAATGATCTTCTATTTTGGGGGCAGGAAAAATAAGAAAGCAAGAAGGCGCATTTCTGGGTGCCATCCCCTCCGTGGGGGGTCCCCAACCTTTTCTAAAAGAACCAATTAATGAAGCTCAGATTTGGATATTTGCTCCCACGAGTACATACTTCTCCCCTGCCAAAATGTAGGCTCCTGGCACATATTTTGCAGGTGAAATCCGAACGCATGCCTGGGTTCACACCATAGCTCAGACTAAGGCCTCACTGTGCCTCCATTTTCACCAGAAAAACAGGCATGATAAAAGCTCTTTCTAACACTTGCCAGAGCAGGGCAGGAGCCAGGTCTGTGCAGCGCTCTGGGGATTCAGCGAAATCACGTATGTTATAAGGATGGAGCGGGGTGCGCCCTCGACTTCCTCTAAATTCACAACAGGGAGCGGAGAGACTCGAGAGCAGCCCAAGGCTGACCCCCATGAGATGGAGGTCACACATACCTCCTCTCTCCAGCCTTTTTACCCATTCTGACACCAGCCTTCCCTCCCGTGGCACTCCCTATTTCTCTGCTGGGCTCGGTAATTCATGGCAATGGCCGCATGGAACTCAAGGCCATACTCACAATCGTGGGGCTTATTAGGGAAGTAACAGGTTACAATTCAGGATCAGGAACAACAAGCAACAAATTGGGATCAAGGTCAGGATCAGGACGCATGCAGGCAAAATCTCCCTTCTTCAGTGCAGGACAGCTCTCTTGGCTCCTCTGGACCATGCAGGGCTCCTCTCAGCGCCCCAGAGGACAGGCTCCTCTCCTGACCCTTGGCCCTGCATGGGCCTGGCCTCTACCCTGCTCGGGCAAGTGTTAGAAAGAGCTTTAAGCTCTGCCGATAAGCCCAGAGGCACGCCGCTCCACGAGTAAGCCTCCTGCTGGAATAAGCTTAGTTCTCTTGCCCACTTGTCTTAGTCATCTAGTGCTGCTATAACACAAATACCACAAGTGGCTGGCTTCAACAAAGAAATTTTACTCTCTCGCAGCCTAGTAGGCTACAAGCCCAAGTTCCGGGTGTCAGCTCCAGGGAAGGCTTTCTCTCACTGTTGGGTCTGGAGGAAGGTCCTTGTCATCAATCTTTCCCTGGAGTAGAAACTTCTCCGCGTAGGAACCTTGAGTCCAAAGGAGGTACTCTGCTCCCAGCGTTGCTTTCTTGGTATTATGAGGTCCCCATGTCTCTCTGCTCGATTCTCTTTTCTATCTCAAAAGAGAGTGGTTTAAAACAATCTAATCTTGTAGATCTTATCAACATAACTGCCGCTAATCCCTCTCATTAATGTCATATTAACGTCATAGTGATAAGATTTACAACATAGAGGAAAATCACATCAGACGACAAAATGGTGGACAATCACACAATACTGGGAATCACGGCCTAGCCAAATTGATACACCTATTTTGGGGGGACACAATTCAATCCCTAATACCACCGCAGCCACCTCGCTTAGGGGGCTGGGAAGCCTTCTGCAGCCATCTTGCATCAGTCTCCTGGTTCTGCTGCTGCCATTTCTCTGCCACCGCTTCTTGACATCTCACTTCTCACAGTCTTGCACGTCTCCAGTGTTGTAGCTCTCTCTCTGTCTCCCGGGCCTAGCAGGTTCTGAGCACACTGAGACCCTGGGACATGCTCTACTCTCAGCTCTTCTTTCTTGATGGTAGTGAGGTTTCCCCTTTCACTTCTGGGATTGGCTTCCTTAAGCCTAGTGGGATGGCAAAACAGGCCAATCCAGTCATTAGAGTTCCATACACCTTATTTGCATGATTGCACCCCTGAAGGGTTCCAGGCACCTTATTTACGTTATCAGCAATTCCCGTGGTAGGCCACTAGCACTAGCACCTTATTTGCATAGCCCCAGTCGTTTCGTAGGTGTCACAAGACCATGCACGGCTGGAAAAGCCATATTAAGTAATACATTGCACCACATATATAAATCTCTGGACACAGTAAATACTCTGGTACCTAGTAAATGCTCAAATTATTACATAGCTAGAAACCTCTATTCCTCCGTTCTCCAGAGCTCTTGATATCCTGGTCTTTTCTTGGTACAGAAACTCCATTTTGTTGTTGTACTAGCAGCTAATCAGTCTTCTGGGGAAAGACTCACAATAACTAAACTTTCAAGAGACTGATGTATAAACTTTAATGCAATGGCATAACTACTCTGTGCCTCAAAGGGTGGACTGACGAAGGTAGTGGGAGGAAGGAGGAGGCAGGTGAGGTCCTGGGCCCCGGCCTGGCTGGATTGCAGCTCCGAGACCGAATACTGAAAGGTCCACATGGTGGGCTCCTTAGGTCCCCTGCATGAGTTTGAGCATCGAGGCTACAATGAGGTTTGCAAGGCAGCTGGGGGGTGGGGCAGGAGTGTGCAAGAAAACATTTAGTCCTTGAATAAATATTTATTGAGTACTCACTAGGTGCCAGACATGGTTTTAGGCCCCAGGGATATATAGCTGTGGACCAAGTACCCCGCTTCCATGGAGCTGGATGCAGGAGGGGGAACAGCCCACAAACAGACCAAGTAAGTGAGACATGGAGGTAGAAAGGTAGCAGTGAAGCAGAAGGTGGGGGCCTGATCCTGACCACAGTCCAGCCTTCTGCATGCCCTTCCCCTCTCGCTGCCCAGAAGCATGTCCTATTTTCATCCCCCTTTGATGTGAGAACACTGGGCTTGGGAGATTAAGTGGCCTCACTCAGGGCCCTCGACGTCCCTGGAGGCCCAGCCTCTGAAACCCAGGGAAGGGAGAAGATGCTGGGTCAGAGTACAGGCAGAGCCTCCCAGGTGCCTTCCCAGGGCACTGCTGCTGGCCCTTGCCTGCTTGCCCCTTGCTTCAGGGATGAGTCACTGCAAAATTTGAGGCTCATATTCAAGTTCCATTATTGATCCTGGTCCCCAGAGCCCTCTTCAGCTGTTAGGCCACTCAGTGAGCCACCTGGGCCAGGCATGAGTGGGCAGGCAGGATAGGTGGGTGTGGTGGGGAAAGGCAGGGACAGGGCCCTTCCATCAAAGCCAAGCTCCAGGGAGGGCCCATGTTCCTGCCATACTCCTGGGAGCCTTTCGGGTCAGTGGGAGGCCCGAGGATGGGCATCCTGGTCCTGGGCATTGGGCCTGCAGCTCAAACAGCCTCGCTGGTCTGGATGGCCTTTTGTTTTGGACTCGGAAGCAATGCAGTGGGTTCTTTTAAAGAGGTGAGGGGGCTCATCCTGGGGGCCAGAGTGTTCAGGATGTCTGAGGGACTGGAACTCACAGGAACATGATGCAGTCTTGGGGTGGATGAAGCAGTAGTTTGTAAACCGGGTACCAAGCTCAGCCTTCAAGAGGGCTGTAGCCAGGATGGTGGTCAGCGCATCCCACACTTGCCTTCCCTGGCCTTCCTGTGCCTCAGATCTGCCCTCCTCCCACTGTGCAAACAAGCATGAGAAAACCTTACTATGGAGGCTTGGGCTTGAGGGGTAAACTGCTCGTGGCATAAGGCCCACAGGAAGCGGTTTGGGAAAGGTTTTGGCCTCCTGCAAACTGTTTCCAGGCATCTTGGGTTTTGGGGTCTTAGCTCTTCTGCACATGGGCTCTGTGACCCAGAGCAAGTCACTTTGCCTCCCAGAGGCCAGGTTACCTCACTTGTAACCTAGGACTGGACGCCTGCTCTCCGGTGGGTGTGGGAACGCATGACCCTGGGCGCTGAAGCACACTTGATTGACGTTACAAACGCGGGGTGTTTCAGCCAGGGCAGCCCCTGCTTCACCTGAAGCCAAACAGTGGCCTGTGGTTGGGATGGGTCCAGGCACAGAGGTGAAGCCCACCTTGTAGGTGGCAGGCTCAGTGGCACTCAGGACTTGTTTTGCTTTTGATGTTTTATTGGGGTCTAACACACGGTCTACATCCCCCTCAGGCTACCATCAATAAAGTTTACATATGCTTACTCCTGAGTCATCACCACCCAGAAAAAGAGGTGAAACGTGCCCACCTTCAGAAAGCACCACAAGGGTCCTGCCTTTTTACCTTTGTCGCCCCATCCTGGAAGCTCAGGCTAGTTACCTTCTATCTCACTCTGCGCCTTTTCAGGGCAAGTGGGGAAATTGAGGCACAGAGCGCCAAGGACTCCAAGCGGAGCCAGGAACAGCCCCGGCTCCTCCAACTCCGAGGTTCAGCGCTCCCTCCGACCTCCGCGCCCCCGCCCGCGCGCCCCCGCGCGCTCCGCCCCCGCGCGCCCCCGCCGGGCTAATTAGCCGCGCGGTTTGTTTACAAACACTGGGCGCCCGGCAGGTGCGCGCCGCCCGACAGCGCGCGCCGGGGCTTCGGGGGCGGCCACGCGGGCCGGTGCGGGACCGCAGTGGGTGCCAGGGGCCGCGCTGCGTTCCCGCCTTTTCCGCGCCTCCCTGTAGAACCAGGACGCTCGCCCACCCGCCGGCGCCCCGTCCCTGCGCGGGGGAGAAAGCGCGCGCGCCTTCCCCACGGCGTCGCCGCTGCAGCCCCGCCCCGCGCGCCCCCCGGCCGGGCCCGCTCGCGGCCGGGTCGGCGGCGGGGCGGGGCGGGGGCGCGCGGGGCGGCGGGCGCGGCGGTGGCGCCGGCGGGGCCGGGACATGTAGTCCGCGCGCCGCGGCCTCCCCTGGGCGGCCCCGGCGAGGGCCCGGTCGCGGACTACGACTCCCGCCAGGCGCCGCGGCGCAGCGCATGAGCCCTGCCCGGCTCGGCGCGTCTATTATGCTGCCGGGGCCGGCGAGCCAAAGAGGAGCCGGCCGCGCGGGCCGGGAGGGACGGCCGCCGGAGCGCCGAGGCCAAGTACGCCTTTCTCTTGCTTCCTTGCGCGCGCGGGCGGCGGGCGGCGCGGGCGGCGGGCCGGGCGGGGCGGGAGCGCGGCCAGCACCCCGCACCAGGCCGACGGCGCGTCCGGGGAGCCGGGCGCCCGGGGCCGTCGCCGCCGCCGCCTTTGTGCGCGGCCACCATGTAACAAAGCGCGGCGGCCGCCCGGGGTCGCGGCGGGCTCTCTCCCTGCATTCTCCGCCCGCGCCACCCGCCGCCTCCGTCCCGGGCTCGGGGGCGTCGCCGTGGCCGGGGCGCGCAGCCCGGAGTTGGCACGGCCCGCGCGCCCCGCGCCAGCCCAGCCTCCCGCGCGCCTTCCCTCACGGAAGGGATTTTTTTCTGCTTTCCTCTGCCCGCCATCTTTCGAGGGGGAAATAGGGAGGACGAGGAGGGGGAAGGTGCGCGGCGGCGCCCTGGGCCCCGCGGCCGTGCGCTCGGGCGCCACTCGCCCCGCGGTCCCCGCCCGCTCTTCTGCCCTCTTTCCCTCGGTCTCGGCCGCCGCTGGGGTTCGGTGTCTGGGGACAGTCGCCGGCCAAGCCCGGGCCCGACTCTGCACGGCCGATCCCCAGAGCTGGCGGCGTGGGCTGGGGTGGGGCTTTCTCCCAGAGTGTTGGGCCGGGGGATGACTTGAGCCTTTGGAGGGACCGCATTATTGCGGCCAGCCCGGAGGAGACCCAGGTGTCGTTTTGAAATCACCCTGCGAAGCGCCTAGCCCCAGCGAGGTTTTAGTAGGTGTGGGAGGCGGCCCCCTTTTTCTCACATACGGTTACCATCTGCATGACAATATGGGAGAAGCCCCTCGGGAGAAATGTGCACCCCAAACCTTCTCGTACATATTCTTGGTCTCATTGGGCCCCGCTGCGAATAAAGCTGGGCGCCTGGGGGAAGTTTTCTCTCTCCCTCTCTCCCCACCAGTTGCGCACACGGGGGGCAGGGCGAGGATGGAGGCCTTGGGCGGACTTCTTTCCCGAGGGCTGGGGGCATTTTGGGAAACGTGAAGAAGGCAGCACAGCACGCGTCCTCCAAGATCCCCCAGGAGGGGCCAGGGCCCATCCTGACTGCCCTCCATTGAGGCCAAAGCGCGAGCGTGGTGCTAGCCTTCGTTTTGGCTAAACGTTTTCTGCTCTGAAGTGCCTAGCTGGGTTCCTCCCCCTTACGTTAAACTTGGTTACGACTGCAGAGTTGTTTTTGAGGGGGGGGGCGGGTGGGAGGGAAGGAGGGAGACACCCAGCGGGAGCTTTGGACAAGAGGAAGCTAAGTACGGGAATCATCCCTTACCCTTCTTCCATACCCTTCATTCTCTAGTGACATGGAAGAAGAAATGGTTTTCTTTTGATGTGTTGTCTTGTAGACTTTCTTCCATAACTGTCCATTAACGTGGGGTCCTCTCCCTGGGCCCACGGAGTGGCTGCGGGCAGATGCTGGCAGGCGGGCAGAGTTCGGTGGCGTTTTTTCTGGGGAGAGGGTCCGTAGTTTTTACCGGCTTTCAGAGGGGCCAAGTCCAGGCCTGGAAGCTCTGCAGGGACCTGGTCTCCAGGAGTTAGGAACCTCTTTTCTCCTGCGTCCTTACTCGGCAGCCCTGGAGGTGGCCTCTCATTTGCAAATAAAGCTGGTGTTTGCCCTTCTCCAGTTTGAGGCCTTGATGTGTGCCCATGGTTACAGATCAGGAAAGATAGGGCACATGGCATTACGGACACTCAGGCATTTCTTTCTGACCTTTCACGTAACCTCAGAGGCCTGAAGCCTTAGCTCAATGCTTCTGGCAAGACCGCTCGGACAGCCCCTGGCTGTGGCGGTGTCCTGAGCCACTGGCCTGCCAGCAGGGAGAACGGAGTTCAGGAGCTTTCTCGGGCCTTGCCAGGCAGTCAGCAGGGATTGGAGTTTGTTTGGTTTTGCAGAGCAGATCCTTTGACAAGAGCTCACTCGTACTTGGGAAGTGAGCTTTGCAGACAGGACGGGTATGGTAAGCGGGCTCCCGCCTTGGCTCACGGTCTGTGAGCACCAGAAAGTGAAAGCCTGGGTGAGGGTGTAAAAGTGAAATGCGACTCTGCGCCCCCTCCTGCCCTGCTGGGGAGTCGCCGGCCCCAAGCCCGGGCAGCTGGCAGCTTGTGCCGCTGTGTCCACTTCCTGGTGCCCGGGGTAGTGCTCTCCTTGGCGGGGGGCCCCAAGGCGGCCCAGGCCCAGTCATCGGTACAAGACCAGCGGGACGCCCAGCTCCGTGACTGTCAGCTGTGGCTTTGTCAGGCTTTCTGCCCAGCCACTGGTGGGGTGCGGGTTCTGCCCAGGGGTCCACAAGGGATCTGGGGCTGTGTCAGGAGCAGGGCCCACCCAGACTACAAGGCCGCCTTCGGGAGATGGCTGCAGTCTGGAACCTGCCCAAGGCCACTCCACAGGTCTCTGGATTTTCGAAGTAATGAAAACGACTGGCTACTCGGTAGTGTTGATGGGTTAGGAGCCTGAGCCTGCTTTCTAGTCTCCCTGGGTGATCATCTGGCTGCAACGGGCGGGACTCTTCTTTCACGGGTCCTTTATACCTGTCTCAGAAGGCCTTTCGCTGCACCAGCGGCCCTTTACTTTACTTCAGTGTGTACTTTGGGAGTGGTGCCGAAGGGTGGCTGTGGGCTGGGAAGTCGGGTCTGTTGGGAGGCAGCGTCCTTGGTTTCAGCAGAAGAGACCAACGGGCATCAGAGCCACATTGGTGCACCTGGTGTGTTTGGGCCGGGTTTTGCCAAGAACAACCCTGCACCTCAGTGCCCCGCTGGCCCCCTCCCCCCATCCCTGACCTGTATCAGCTGCTGCTCGGTGCCTGTGCGGTGACAGAGCACTCGATGTTCCCAGCGCCCTTATCTTCATGGAACCCATGGGTGCCTATGTCCTGCCCTGGGTAACCCCTCTTCTGGCCATCTGGGGTATCTGTGGGCTTTTTTTTTTTTTTTTAAGGCAGAGAGCACATTTTGAGGTCACTCCCAATTGAATGGTTTACGATCCTCTGGCTACCTTGGTGCACATTTATGGTGGAGGGGGGTGTGTGTGTGCATGCGAGTTGTGTCTCTGTGCTCTGTGTGGTATGTACGATGTATGTGGTATGTGTGTCTGTGTGTTGTGAGTCATCTTTGTGGTGTGTGTGGTATATTTATGTATGTGTGTGGTATATTTGTGTTTATGTGGTGTGTGTGGGGTATATTTGTGTCTGTGTGTGTTGTGTATGGTATGCGTGCATGTCTGTGTATGTGATATGTGTTTGTGTGTGTGTATATGTGGTATGTGTGTCTAGTGTGTGAGTCTGTGTGGTATATGTGTCTGTATTCGTGGGGTGTGTGTGGTAGTGTGTCTCTAGGGTGTGTGTCTATATGTGTGATGTGTGTCAGTGTGTGGTGTATGTGGTGTGTGTGAGTGTGTGGCATATGAGTCTGTATGCGGTGTGTGTGTGGTGTGTTTTTGGTGTGTATGTCTATGTATGGTATACGTATTTGGTGTGTAAGAGTGTGTGTGTGTGGCGTGTGTGTAGTATATGTGGTGTGTGTGTTTGTGGCGTATGTGTTTGTATGGTGTGTGGTGTGCGTATCTGGTGTGTCTGTGTGGTACATGTGGTGTGTATGTAGCTGTGTGTGTGGTGTCTGTGTGTGTGGTGTCTGTGTGTATGTCTGTTGTATGGTTTGTGTGTCGTGTGTATGTTGTATGGTGTGTGTGTGCGCGCGCACATGCACCCAGAGGCCGTCCACTCTGTTATTTTTGTGCTTGACTGTGTGTGTTTCTCTGTGAGACACCCACGTCTCAGCCCCCCCTCCTTTCAGGACCTTTATGACCTGGAATGGGCCCAGGAGAAAGATGCATTTTGGAGAAAGCCCCTGAAACAGTGGTAAGGTTGCTGGGTAGTTAGCAAGGTCGTGGGGAGAGCCCTCTTCCTGCAGGGGCACCTCCTACTCTGACCCTGCCGCGTGTTGGCGAGTCGTGTCTGGTAGCCAGTGTTCACGTATGACATCCCAGCATCCCCAGAAGTGGGGTCTGCAGAGGGGAGCACCCGTGGGGCCTGGAGTGGGGGACGGCAGTGCCTGTGTCACATGTGCCAAACTGTCATGTCAAGCTGGGGAACTGATGTGGGTCCGGGCTCTGACCTGCCCTTATGGGGCTTTGGGACCTGGGGACCGGCCCTTCCTCAGCCTCCCTTGAGGATCAAAGGAGGCACTTCTCATGGTGGCACCTGCCCACGGTAGCTGTGGTGTTCGCGGTTGTCACTGCCCATGTTTGGGGGCACATAAGCAGTGCCAGGCATCATTGTGGTTTTTAGTTGCCATTGGCAATCCCGTGTGACATGGGGCTGTGGTGGTACCCACTTGTAACCCTTTAACAAAAGGACCAAAACCAAAAAACCCACTGCCATCAAGTCTATTCCGACTCACAGTGACCCCGTAGGACAGAATAGAACTGCCTCACAGGGTTTCCAAGGCGGTAATCTTTATAGAAGCTGACTGCCACATCTTTCTCGAGCAGAGCGGCTGGTGGGTTGGAACCGCCGACCTTTCGATTAGCAGCTGAGTGCCTAGCCACTACATCACCAGGGTTTCTTTAACAGGAGGAAGAAGGGTCATTTCTAGATGGGGACTGTCAGGTGGTCGAGGGGTGCCCCTCTGAGGAGGCAATATTGGGGGGGGAGGCAGGTAGAAAAGCAAGCCTCTGGCCTGACTGCTGTCTTTGTGCCGGAACTCCCATCAGATGGCGCCCTGACAGTGTTTACTGGTGTGGGCTGTGCCAGCTTGGTGCCCGGGGCATGCAGGCCACTGCTCAGAGCAGGTCATATAGCTCTTATCTTGGCTGTGCAGCCAAGGCTCTATTTGGAGCCTTCTGGCGGGCTTGGGGAAACCTTGGTGATGTAGTGGTTAAGTGCTACGGCTGCTAACCAAAGTATTGGCAGTTCGAATCCGCCAGGTGCTCCTTGGAAACTCTGTGGGGCAGTTCAACTCTGTCCTATAGGGTCGCTATGAGTCGGAATCGACTCGACAGCAGTGGGTTTGGGTTGTTTGGTTTGGCGGGCTCGGGACCCTGCGGTCCTGGGGTCAACGTAACCACAGAGGTGACCATGCGGTGGTCACCTGGGATCAGGGACAGGCTGGCTATAAGGGCAGGTGGGCGAAGGTGAGTAAGGCCTGCAACTTGGGTCTCTGCTCTTGAAAATGGAGAGCTGACTGGGGCGGGGGGCGGGGAGGAAGTCCCCACTGCCCCATCCTTTGCACTCTGAAGGGGTGGGTTTTGAGGGGAAAGGCGAGGCACGCCGGGAGACGCCCCTGCCTGGCAATGGGTGAGTGGGTGCAGGGCGTTGCGGCAGTAGCGGCCTCCCTTTGGGGGGGCTTCAGTTCACGGGTCTGCACCAGGATGTTTCCAAGTCTGCAGAGCAGTGGGTTTGTGAAGAGCCACGCCCACGCGAGACAAGTCCAGCGCTTGTTGGTGCATTTAAGGAGCAAGGTTCTGTTGTGCTCGTCTGATTCCTGTGGTTGAACAGGCAGAGCAGGGGGTGCTAGTGTGTGCTGGGTGGACCCTGACGCAGCTTTGTTCTGGAAAGCTCCGCACTCGGTGGAGGTCAGGGGCGCCAAGCCTTCGTGTGCACAGGGCTGCTTCCTGTGCCTGAGCTTCAGGCCTGTGGGTTGGGACTATCCTGGAGGTGCTGGGTTGGAGGGGCACTCAGCCCCAGCCTGTTCCCTCCCTTCAGTAAATGGGGGAGCCTGGAGCCCTCCCGTGTGTGTGTGCATGGGTTTCCAATCTCCAGCATTCTGACGTTCTGAGACCCTGTGCAGGACCTACTGATTTAGAGGAGGTGTTCCCACCCCGAGCCTCTCCAGGCCATCCTCCTTCACGCACTGGGTGCCTATGAAGAGGTCCCCCTTCCTGAGTCTGGGTCTCTTGTCCCCCACCGCTCCCTGTGTGGTAGAGGGGAGTTACTCAGTGTAGCCAGGAGCCTGGGTCTCATGTCCCTGGAGAGCTTCAGAGAGGTGACGCTGTGTTCAGGCTCTGCTGGGGCTAGGTTCAGAATTTGCTTTGTGTGTCTGTGTGTATGTGTGCGCGTGCACGTCATGTGTGCGTGCACGTGTATGCATGTGTGTGTGCAGGTCTGTGGGTGCATGTGTGTACATGCGTGTGTGTGTGGGTACATGTCTGTGCATGCATGTTTGTATGTGTGTGTGCTCATGCATGTCTGCATGTCCCCTCCAAACATCCACAGGGAGCTGTACACCCCTTGGGAGAGTCACTGGTTTAGAGTATGTCTCGTGTTCTTTTTGTTAGCCGTGGCTGACTCGGAAGGGCTGGCGGTGTGGACAGTAACAGGGTGTCTGTCTTGGTGTCTGACCCAGAGGCTGATGTCCTGACAATAAGGGAACACCTCACGGAGGCCAGCGTTCTCGAGGCTGGGGGCTGTAGGGAGAGGTGGGGTCAGAAGCTCATGGGGCAGTAGGCCCAAGAGTCCAGAAGGTTCTGTGGTTGCAGAGCCAGGAGGACACGGGAGGGGGGGATGCAGCCCAGCAGGGGCTTGGGCAGCTGCTGGAAAGGAGTGTGACCTGGACTGGGGTGAGCGCAACCCCTTCATGTGAGGCTGGCAGAGCCCAGCCATGCCCCCACTGTGCCCTCACCCCAGCCATGTGCAGCCCCTGCTGTGCCTGCGCCCCCACTGTGCCTGTGCCCCCACCATGCTTGGACCTCCCGCCGTGCCTGCGCTCCACACAGCTCCCGCTTGAGCTGGGTCCGCACACCTGAGTGTCTTCACTGGGCCCTGCACCTGCCCCTCTGCCTGCCTCAAGCCTCTGAGACCCTGTTCCCTGCCCCCTGCCCGCCTTGCCCCATGGAAGGCAGTACATGTTTCTTCAGGAAGCAGTCGACTCCGTTTGTCACTGGAGCCAGCCTGGTATTGCAGATCCAGCATCCCGAGGCTGGAGGGGTCTGGTCATTGGGTGTGAGCTCTGGCAGCACCCTTGGCCCGCCGAGACGGGAGCAGTGGGCCCATGTCCTCCCACCTACTCCAACCCACCGTTCAGTGCCATGCAGCAATAATGCACTCCCGCAGGATCCCCACGAGAGTCCCCTGAGGTGAGGGCACCCTGAGGTGATGCACGTGCAGTCTGGGGTGGGCGGAGGCCTGGGCTTAAGCCTGGCTCTGGCTCCTCCTCACTGGTAACCTTGTGCTTGTGCCCCTTGACCCTCAGCCTCCCCGTTCCCACCTAGAGAATAGAGCTAACATGATCCTTCAGCCTGTTGCCAGGCCAGGACAGAGTGGCAGGGAGACGAGGCTGGGGGGGGGTCCCATGGGTGGTGGCAGCAGACACGGATGGCCAGGCCCACCCCCCACTGATCTTAGAGGCCACCACTGACCTGGACTGTGAGCCTGGACAACATCCAGCTTCCCTCAGGGGCAGTCCTGCCTATGACCCCAGAACTGGGGGGTGGCCACACTGCCCTCCTCCCTAGTTCACACCAGCTTGGCTGCAGCAGGCTGGGGATGCATGGTCCCAAGAGGGTTTTCACTGGAGAATGGTCATTCTGAGGAATTCTGAAGGCCATTTTTATTGTTGGTGGGATGGAGGATTGGAGCAGAGAAGAGGGGTGGCATAGGCCAGTGTAGCTGCCCCCACAATCAGCACTGAGGTCCACAGTCTGCTTGGTCTTCTCATGCTGATTGCTGCATGTGATCAGCTGAAGGCTGCTCTGACCCCACTCCCATAAATGCCAGGGCCCCAGGCCCTCCTCTCCTCTCAGGTCCAGGCCTTGTCGAGTCTTGGAGAGTTGGGACAGCCTCCTGTCCTCGCCTCACCAGCCAGAGGGCTTTCTAAACTGCCTCCTGACCCCCTTCTGCTAGGGCTGTGGCTCCTCCCTCCTGGACCCTGAATGAGGCCCCTGCTCTGGAAATGCCCCTGTGGTCTGGCCTCTGCCCATCTTCCCAGCCTCCTCCTCCACCCCTTTGTGGAGCACCCTGAAGGCCAAGGCTGGTGCTAGCACATGCTGGTGATCCCACCACTGCCCGGGTGCCTGCTGCCCTGAGTGCCCAGCTCATTTTAGGAGAGAAGAAAGGCGCTCCTGCGATAGCCTGGGGGTCTCTGCTGCCATCCCTGGGTGTTTTCCTGATGTGGCATCTGGACAGAGGCCCCCACTGCCCCCCTTTTGTCCAAGGCCTCGAAATCGCCCCGGACTTGGTATCTTCTGATGCGTTTCACTGAGCTGGGCCTTCTGTTCAGTGCCTAAGTTCCTGCAGTGGAAGGAAGGGGGTCCCAGAGGCTGGGTCCGGGGACATGTGCCCCACAGCTTTCAGGCCAGCCCCCAGAGAACAGCCAGGAAAATAAAGGCCGGAGAGTGAGGCCTTCCCAAGGCCACAGGTGAGATGGGCACAGGTGGACTTGAACCCGCGCCTGGCCCTGGCAGCCTGGAGCTCCAGCTCTACCTTCAGGCCCTGCCATCTCTGTCCACCATCTGCAGGGAGGGACCAGACCCTCCAGCCCCCAGACTCCACCACAGCCCCTCGCAGAGGCTGGGTGGATTCAGGATCTCCATGTAGGGGTGAGCTTAGCCTGGCTGTCCCTGCCCAGTGTTCTGGATCCTTCTTCAAGATCCCCCTCGAGCCCGCTGGGTTCTGGGTCCCACCTGGTGTTGGAGGACTTGTGTGCTTCCCGCCCCAGGCGGTGTGGGTCCTCTGTGTGAGATGCGAGGTCCTCGTCAGGACTGGTACATGCTGCCTCGGTTTCCCTCTCTGTTCTGCCTGGCATGCCCAGCTTCCTGGGCCTGTTCCCTGGAGGGTTGCCACTCCATCTGGGAGAGCAGGCTCGGGGCTGGACATGGCAGGCTTCCGTGGGCACGCCCCCCTGATGGATGGGAGTGTTGTGTGCGCTGTGAGCAGCTTTCTGGAGTGAAGCAGGGTGCGTGGGGAGCGCCGTGCTGACAGCTGGGGGAGCAGATTGCCAAGGGATCCCATTCTGCGGAGCTTCAGTGGTGGTGGTGGTGTTCCTGTGCCCTATGCCTTCACACACCTCCAGGCTCGCCTTCTAGAACAGTTCTAGCCCTTCCAGCTTTGAGGCGCCTGCAGACACTGATAGCCAGTGAGTTCAGGACCAGCCCACAGCCCCTGCCTCCCCACCCCAATCACTTTACTCCTCAGTCTGAAGACCAGGCCCCTTCTGGTGCCGAAGGTGGACGGGGCGGGCGGAGGGGCTTTGCAGCTCACAGAAGTCACACATCCATGCCTGGCTTTCAGGCCTTGAGATCTCTCTGGCACCCCGTTCCTCTGCCCTAAGGGGTGTCACCCTTCTGGTGATGTCTCTGCTCACTGTGTCCCTTCTCCCACCCTCCCCTACTGAGGTCTGCTCTCCGGGCCCAGGCAGGGAGCGATGAGCATGGCTGCAGTCCCCTGGATCTCATGGGTGGGGGGTAGGGGGTGTGGGACCCTGAGCCAGGGTTAGGGCGCAGTGTGTGGGGGAGAGCTGACCTGTTTGAAGGTGGTGGCCCGGGGCATTTCAGAGCCCCTGGGAGTGCGGCTGCGTGCTGACGGGAAGACTGCTGGTTGTCTGCTTCCCCAAACTAGCCATTAAAGGTTCTGTAGAGTCCAGTTCTGTTCTGACACACACGGGGTTGCCCCGAGTGGGAGTGGGCTTGACAGGGACTGGCGTTTGGTTAAATGAAGGTAACTTTAATCTCTGACGAGAACCCTGGGCTCGATGAGGTCAGCTGCCGCCGGTGGGTGGGGGGATTCGTACCCTGCCATGCTGGGCCCCATAACACACCTCCTCGCTGCTTTCCTGCCTGGCCTTGGGACCTGTCCTCTCAGCACCTGGTCTACTGGGGTCACACCTTGAGTTCCAGAGGACGCTGCCAGCCCTGAGGCTCGTGCTGGGCCCCTTCCTGGCTGGGTGTTTAGCTGCTGAATCCTCTCCCCAGAGCCCCAGCGTCATTGCCACCACTCCCCGCCGAACGGCTGCGTCCCTGAACCCCCAGAGACACAGTGTGCTTGGGAAGTAGTTAGGCGCAAAGGAGCCTCGGCTTTGCCATCTGTACAATGGGATGATCATGTGGGTTTGTTGTGTAAGTCAGGTGGTGTCTCACTTTGAGCAAAGGTGGACAACAGTCCCTGTATTCCTTGGGGATTTTTCTCTCGTGTGTTCACACTTGCCCTCACCCGGGGGGGTGGGGTGAGGTCTGGGCTGCAGGGTGGTGGGGGCAAGGGCTTGTTCTGTCCTTGCACGGCATGCAGGTGGGTGCCAGCTGGAAGTGTCTATCCGCCACCCCTGGACATGTCACAGCGCTCCTTGTCACATCATTGTTGGGAGGACTGGCCCTGAGTGCACCAGAGACCGCAGGCAGCCAGGAGCTGATGCGGGACACCACACGGCACGCTGCCTTTGACGTCACTTAAAACCTTCTGCCCCTCAGCTCACAGCGGAGCCCTGGGAGCAGGTCAGCGGGTCAGCGGGTGGTTTAGTTCTTGGAAGCGGCACTTGCCTTCTCTTTCTCTGAGGGTGGCCCTGCCCCCGCCCCCCACACCCAGGAAGCCTGCGAGCTGTGTTGGCCTCAGCTTCTGTCCTTCATCCTGAGAGGTGGGGTGCTCCTGCCAGCTATCGCAGGCAGGCTGTGCAGTGCGAGTGTGGCCAGCTGGACCCCAGCACCAGCAGCCCACGAGGTGGGCTTGCAGGGGTCTTAATGCGGCGGCTCACACCCTGTGTCCCAGCACAAGCTCCTTCCTCTGGTGGGGGACTTGATGCCTCCTCTCAGACCCCAGCTCCGTGTCTGGCCCCCAGAGGAAGGCTGGGAGAGTTACATGAAGCAGGAGGAGATACCAGACCTCTGAGGTGCTCAGCTGCTGGCCAAGAGCTTGGTTGGAAACCCCGGGCTCTGCTGGCCGAGGCTTGTCTATTTGCATTTTAATTAATAGTTCTTCAAAACAGAAATTTCTTTTTACTTTTCCTTTTTACAAAAACAACTCGCGTTTGTTATTTGAAACATCCCAGCTGTTCAGAAATGGAAGCTAAAAGTGAAACCCCTTGTGGTCCCAGAGGTGCCGACACTGCTGCCTGGCTCTGCGGGGGGCACAGGTGGGGCACACGGTCAGGTGTTCGGGAGCATCCCTGGATGGAGAGCACTCACAGCAGTTTTGCATAGTGGGTGACATGGGTCCACCGTAATCTCTGGGACCCTTTGTACGGGCCAGGGCAGGGGTCCTGCTGGGAGCCCCCTGGTGTGGCCCGTGGAGGCAGTGACGGTGTCGCAGCCAGCTCTCGGGAAAGCCCTGATGTGTAGATTTGCCGGTTTCTGTGGTGTCAACACACCCACTGTGGCAGATTTCAAGCCACCAACATTCTGTTAACCAGCTCGCAGGAGTCTGGAAGATTTAACCATCTGCTCATGCAAGTCAGCGGGAGTAGCTGGAACAAGCTGGTTCACCACACCACAGTCCCCCCGAAGGCCTTCTCAGGCCCCCATGTGGTGGTGGGGAGCCTCCTAGCCTTTTTGATGGGTAAAAAGCACCCGTGAAGTACGTGATCAAGCTTAGATGGCAGCAAGGCACACGAATGAAGTGCAAGTGCCCACTGGCAGCTGGAAGTTCGTGCCTCCGCAGGGCAAATGGACCACGTGGCGTACATATCACTGCCGTGTGTCTCCCTGCCGATGGTGGGACCCACGCAGGCCCGGCCTGGTGTCTCCAGACATTACGTTCCTGGGGCTCTGCATGTGTGTCTCAGCAGCTGTGACAATCGTCCTGGCCTGCGGGGCTCCCTCCTCCCCAGGGACATGTCGCAGGCATGCAGGCACCACCTGGCACGCCAGCACTATCTTTTTCTCGCCTTGCTGGCGGGCCTGACTTAGGTCTGATTGGCTGAGGCTATGTGTCACAGCCAGCCTGCTGCCATCACAAACCCCCTGGGGTTCTCGTGGTGACGTGGAACCTCAGTGGGCTCGCTCGAGCAACCCAGCTCCCGTGCGCGTGGTTCTGGGAACAGCTGGTTTACTGCCGGTTCGGCCTGCACATCTTGGTTCTGCGCGTGAATCGTCCCTGTGGGAAGTTGCCAGGGTTGAGGACAGAGTAGCCGGTACTGGGACAATCAGCTGCCAACCAGCAGGCGGTGGCTGGGGGGACAAGCCGAGGGGCCCAGGCTGTCTCCTGGCATCTCCCAGTGCCTGGTTTGAGCAGGCAGTAGTGTGCACGCCGTCTGCCACAGGTGAGGGCTGACTGGACTGGTCTTTCTGACAGACGTACCTGGACAGGCAGGCAGACAGGTGGCATGAGTGAGCTGGCCCGCACTGGCTCTTGAGGGGCAGGTCCGGAGCGGGCAAGGTGGATGGGGGTCTGGTGGTGCTGACTGGCTTTTTGTCCACAGTCATTGCCCGGTGGGGCCCGGAGATGGGCTGCCGAGCTGCCTCGGGGGGCGTAGAGGGAGAGCGGGCGCCTGCAGGTTGCGGCTGTGACAGGAAGTGAGCACGTGGCTCAGGATGTCCACGACGACGGTCGCCTCTGCGGGTATCCCGGTGGCCCCGGGTCCCGTGAACCCGCCCCCACCGGAGGTCTCCAACCCCGGCAAGCCTGGCCGCAAGACCAACCAGCTGCAGTACATGCAGAACGTGGTGGTGAAGACGCTGTGGAAGCACCAGTTCGCCTGGCCCTTCTACCAGCCTGTAGATGCCATCAAGCTGAATCTGCCTGTGAGTACGCACCCTGCCGTCTCTCACGTGGCCTGGACCCAGAAACACTGCCCCCCAGCCTTGGCCAGGCGGTACCAGCTGGGGCGGGCGCTGGGGAGCCAGATGCAGCCTCAGGAAGCCAGAGTCAGACAGGCATCAGCCCATCACCCACATGCCAAAAGGGCAAAGGGGCCACCTAGGTTGGGGAGGATGGGGCAGCTGCCCCAGGTGCAGGCTGCCAAGGAGGGCTGTGCATGTCCAGGGGTTGGGCCTCTGCCCCCAGCGTCTGTCTGCTCAGTGGCCTGTGTACACGTGGGCTGTGCCTTGCAGTCAGACACTGAGAGCTGTCACGTCTGTCCAGGGGCTTGCACCTGGCTGTGTGCTTGTTTTCTCTGTTTGTGCCCAAATAGAAAAACCCTGGGGTACTGCGAGGGGAGTCGTGGGCCCAGCCCGCACCCCATGGACTGCAGAGCCTCAAACGCATTTTGGAATCCCTGGAGGGGGCTTGGCCCCACCTCCAGAGTGTAGACCAGCTCGGGGGTCTGCCTAGCCACCAGTCTGTGTGTCCCCGACAACTCACCCTCCTGCCAACTCCATGTCTGATGAGGGGCTGGTCAAGTGTGTGGTGCTACCAGGTCATCACCCCAGACCGCATGCCACCTGCCCGTAGGTGACCAGCCCTGACCCCCGGCCTGCTCACAAAGCCTGCTCTGTGTGTGATTGCCGTGCTTGGGAACGGTGAAGATAATTGTGTGGAGTACCTTAGTAACGCCTCTAAAAATCTTTTTCCTAGGACTATCATAAAATAATTAAAAACCCGATGGATATGGGGACTATTAAGAAGAGACTAGAGAACAGTTATTACTGGAGCGCCAGTGAATGCATGCAGGACTTCAATACCATGTTTACAAATTGTTACATATATAACAAGGTGAGAGGGGGGCAGCCAGGCCCTGAACGTCCTTGATGTTACATATATAACAAGGTGAGAAGGGGGCGGCCAGGCCCTGAACGTCCTTGATGTTACATATATAACAAGGTGAGAAGGGGGCGGCCAGGCCCTGAACGCCCTTGATGTTACGTATATAACGAGGTGAGAAGGGGGCGGCCAGGCCCTGAACGCCCTTGATGTTAGGTATATAAGGAGGTGAGAAGGGGGCGGCCAGGCCCTGAACGCCCTTGATGTTACGTATATAACGAGGTGAGAAGGGGGCGGCCAGGCCCTGAATGCCCTTGATGTTACGTATATAACGAGGTGAGAAGGGGGCGGCCAGGCCCTGAATGCCCTTGATGTTACGTATATGACAAGGTGAGAAGGGGGCGGCCAGGCCCTGAATGCCCGTATATGACAAGGTGAGAAGGGGGCGGCCAGGCCCTGAATGCCCTTGATGTTACGTATATGACAAGGTGATAAAGGGGCGGCCAGGCCCTGAATGTCCTTGATGTTACGTATATGACAAGGTGAGAAGGGGGCGGCCAGGCCCTGAATGCCCTTGATGTTACGTATATGACAAGGTGAGAAGGGGACGGCCAGGCCCTGAATGCCCTTGATGTTACGTATATGACAAGGTGAGAAAGGGGCGGCCAGGCCCTGAATGCCCTTGATGTTACGTATATGACAAGGTGAGAAGGGGGCGGCCAGGCCCTGAATGCCCTTGATGTTACGTATATGACAAGGTGAGAAAGGGGCGGCCAGGCCCTGAATGCCCTTGATGTTACGTATATGACAAGGTGAGAAGGGGGCGGCCAGGCCCTGAATGCCCTTGATGTTACGTATATGACAAGGTGAGAAGGGGGCGGCCAGGCCCTGAATGCCCTTGATGTTACGTATATGACAAGGTGAGAAGGGGGTGCCAGGCCCTGAATGCCCTTGATGTAAGCTGCTCAGGCTGAGGTTTGGGGCACAGGGTTTGCTGCCGCTGCTTCAGGGGAAGTGGCATGGGGGAGAGGATGCTGCCCTGGGCTGGCCTTGGCACATGCGGCCAGCTGCTGCCAGCTGGGCTGGGTGGCTTTGCAGTAGCTCCCGGATATTGGCCCCTCGTGCTTTGGTCCTTACCCACAAGTCCCAGCTTGGCTCATCTCGAGCGGGAGCATTTCCGAGGAGCTCTGGTGGTGCAGTAGTTAAGCGCCCGGCTGCTGACCCCCAGGTACGTGGTTCAGACTTCCTCGGCAGCTCCACGGGAGGAAGACCTGACGATCTGCTCCAGTAAGGATCACAGCCGAGGAAGCCCTTTGGGACAGTTCTCCTCTGTCACGTGGGTTTGCTATGAGTCAGAATCAGCTTAATGGCAAAGGATACGCAGATGTCTAAGCCCGGTGCCGTCAAGTCGATTCCGTCTCCTAGTGACCGTACAGGACAGAGGAGAGCCCTCTCCTAGAGTTTCCGAGGCTGTCGTCTTTACCGCAGCAGACTGCCACATCTTCCTCCTGTGGAGCGATTGGTGGGCTCTAACAGCTGACCTTTCGGTTAGCAGCGGAGCGTTTAATCACTGCACAACCAGACCTCCTGTAGACATTTGAGGGGTGAGTATTCCACATAGAATAACAAGTGCTAAGGCCCAAAGAAGGAGCCCTGGTTCTGCAGCAAACAAGCACTTGGCTGCTGACCGAAAGGTTGGTGGTTTGAAGTCCTCAGCTGCTTGGAGGGAAAAAGACCTGGCAACCTGCTCCCATGAAGATTTGTCATCATTGTTAGGTGCCGTCAAGTTGGTTCCGACGCATAGCCACCCTGTGTACAACAGAACCAAACTCTGCCCGGGCCTGCACCATCCTCAGAATTGTTGTTGGCTGAGCCCATTGTCGCAGCCACTGTGTCGGTCCATCTTGTGAGGGTCTTCCTCTCTTCCGCTGACCCTCTACTTCACCAAGTAGGATGTTCTCCAGGAGCTGATCCCTCCCGATGATATGTCTAGAGTATGTGAGGTGTGGTCTCATCATCTTTGCTTCTAAGGAGCATTCTGGCTGTACTTCTTCCAAGAGGGGTCGTGGCCTAGGAAACCCTACAGCAACCCCACCTCTTACGGCTGGCGTGGAATTGTAGCACCTCTTTCGGAAGAAGTTGGTACATAGCAAGCTTTAGAGCTTGCTTCCTCTCACACCTAGAAGCTCTACTTGTAGAAATTCTAGAGAAATTAGTACAGGGTCTTGGACATGGAAAACTAGGCAGCCCAGGTGCCTGGCGACAGGAGATGGGGTTAACCAGTCTTGAATCCCAGGTGCAGCCTCAGAAAGGGTGCGGCGTTGCGCAACTCGGGGGACGTCTGCAGAACAGCTGTTAGTGAGAAGGGCAGATTAGGAGGGCAAACCGGTCCCTCAGATTCCAGCTGTGGGTTTTGGCCTGTGGAGTAGTGACAGGTAGTGTTAGGCAGGAACGCCTAGTTGTTGACGGGGATGAGGAGTGGTGTTATTCTTTGTGCTTTTCTGGATTCCTCTAAGATTGTCCTCACTGAGGACGTGTTCCCTCTGCCCCCTCCCGCCCTCGAGACCTCTAACCCTCGACCCGACACTGCTTTTTGCGGGCATGCGGGCCCCTCCCTGGTGTGTGACGTTGCTTCTCTGTCTCCAGCCCACAGATGACATAGTGCTCATGGCCCAAGCCTTAGAGAAGATTTTTCTGCAGAAAGTGGCCCAGATGCCCCAAGAGGAAGTTGAATTATTGCCCCCCGCTCCAAAGGGCAAAGGCCGGAAGCCGGCTGCAGGGACCCAGAGTACAGGTAAGGGGGGCCCAGATGCAGGTGAGAGGAGGTAGGAGTGGGGAATCCTGCTTTGGGGCCCAGATGCAGGTGGGGGTGTACCCAGAGGCAGGGGTGTGTACCCAGAGGCCCATGGTGGGGGGACCCAGTTGCAGGTGAGGGGGTGACCTAGAGGTAGATGGGGGGGACCCACATGCAGTTTTATGTGTATCTAGATGCAGGTGGGGGGACCCAGATGGCAGGTGGGGGGGGCCCAGATGCAGGTGTGGGAGGACCCAGATGCAGGTGGGGGTGTACCCAGAGGCAGGTGGGGGGGACCCAGAGGCAGGTAAGGGGAGGCAGGGGTGGGGAAACCAGCTGTAGGGCCCAGATGCAGGTGAGGACGGGATGAGGGGGTGACCATTCTGCCCCACCTGTCCACCTGTGGGTAGGTGGGCTGGGAGGTGGACAGCAGCGGCGTCTCTGTGGAGGGTTCATGGTGGGCTCACTGTAAGCAGAGGGGGTTTTGGGTCAGGCCCATCTGGACTCCAGGCCGAGCCCCTTTGCTGATAGGCCAAGGGGCCCTCAGGCACAGCCCCTGGCCCCTGAGCAGTAGCCTTTGTAGCCGGGACAGTGTCACCACAAGAGGGCAGGTGCCCAGTTTTAGCACTGTTTGAGTGACAGCTGGCGGGGGTGGGGCGTGTCCATGTTCCTCGTCATTTGACCCACTGGGGAAAGAGGTTGTGGCTTTCCGCCTCCCTGCTCCCTGCCTCCCCAAGCCTCTCCTTGTCCAGCTGGCTCGGAGACCACCTCGTCTGTGGAGCCGTGGGGCTAGCATGTGGCATCTGCCTCTGGCTTCTTAGTGCCCGTGTCTCTGTGATGTTGGTGTCACCTGCTCCCTAATGGTGTGGGCGTATCTGCTGGAGGGAGCTTAGTGATGGTGGTCACAGGGTCCTGGTGGTCTACCTGGCCTGTGTTAAGATGGAGAAGGCTGGCTGGGTGGCCTGCCATCCCCGCTTGTAGATGTGTGTGCCTAGGAGACCAAGTGGCTCTGATCTGGCTCCCCCAGTCAGTTACTAGTGGAGTCTGTTAGATGCAGGCTTCTCGGACGCCTGCTGTGTGGCCTGTCCTGGTTAACTCCTTTAGCCTTTCTCAGGGGAGGTGGTGGGTCTGGGCACCCCTGCCCCTGGGATCCCGGTGGGGATCTGGGCCCATCGTGGCTGGCACCTGGTGTTCTGGAGGGCGGTTCTGGAAGCCTGTGGCCATACCGGTGTTCTTTCTGCCTGGCTGAGAGAGCCCGTGTGTTTAACCTCTCTTCCTCGTTTTCAAGGGACGCAGCAAGTGGCGGCCGTGTCATCTGTGTCCCCAGCGACCCCCTTCCAGAACGTCCCTCCTGCTGTCTCCCAGACGCCTGTCATTGCTGCCACCCCTGTGCCAACCATCACCGCAAACGTCACGTCGGTCCCCGTCCCCCCTGCTGCCGCCCCACCGCCTCCTGCGACACCCATCATCCCCGTGGTGCCCCCCACGCCGCCTGTCGTCAAGGTGAGTGCCCTGGGGCCCGTGCGATGGGAGCCCGTGTCTGAGGCCGCTCAGCGGGGCCAGCTCATGGGGTCTGAGCACAGGGCAGATGGGGGGCTCTGCTGTCTCTTTGCTAATGTAACCGCTCGCTGAGCACTTGGCGTGCGTCACTCTGTAGCAGTGAGGCCCGGCTGCTGTTTCACAGCAGATGAGGAGGCCAAGGCTGAGGGAGCTGAAGGTCACACAGCTGGTGGGGCGGGGCTGAACTTGAGCCCAGGCTTCCCTGGCCCCAGAGCCCTGGCCTTCCCAGGACACTGGGAGAGGCGTGGGAGAGCATGAGGTAGGAGTAGACAGCAGTTGGGTGTGTTGCCTGCCCCACCCCGCCGTGTCCCCCAGGGCTAGGACCACCTCCGCCCACCGTAGACTGAGGGGCCTGCACGTCTGTCCCCTCTACCCCACTCGATTGGGGCGTTTCAGGTCAGGGCCCGGCCTGGCAGGCCTGGCGCCGCCTGGGTGGGTGGCCCTGCGTGGTTTGGGGCTGGTGAGGACTGCTCTGCTCCCCCCGGCCGCGCTGTGCTTGTACTTACATGTGTTATCCTCTTTAATTTGATCCCCACAGCACCCCCCTGAGGCAGACAGTATCCCCCATCTTACAGATGAGGCCTCGGGCGCTCAGAGGGTTAAGTGGCTGTCCCCAGGTAAAGCGGTCACTTTGGTGCTTCCTGCCTCTGGGGCTTTCACTGCCTGCACGCCCGGTGGTGCTGGCCCTGGCTGCCTCGTGGCGCGGGCAGGTTTTGGAGCATGTCCCATTTGCCATAGCAGGAAGAGCCCATGGGCTGGGCCTGCACCCCTGGGCCACTGCAGGCACGCTTGGCACTGGGCACCGGTGGGCACACGTGGTGTGTTTGTGGAGAGCCGGCTCGTGGCCCTGCCAGCCGGGAGAGGCGTGGCTGTGGCAGTGGGTGGCTTGAGGCAGCAGGTTGCAGCACGGCCGTGGGCTGGGGTCCGGTTTGCTCCTCTGCCCACCTGAGCTAAGATGAGGAGACACACCGAGCTCTGGGCCGCCATGTGCCGGGGTGCAGGGAGTGCGGGGGCTGATGGTGCGGCCCCCGAGTCCCTGCTAGGGACCCATCACGTTAAGGCTTGCCTTCACGCCCTTGGGCGGTGTCTGCTCGGGCCTCCTGCAGACAGCTGTTGGTCGTTGCACTGCCCTCTGTGTAGAGCTAGCCCTGCTATGGCTCCCACAGCCCTCAGGGCGGTCCAGACCTGCTCCCTCCTATAGCTGCCTGGACCCCTGGCCTCAGCCCTGCCCCTGCTGCTGCTTGTCTCCTTGTCAGGCTGCCCCGCTGTCCTGTTTGTTCTTGGAGCTCCAGCCGGGGTGCCGTCCCCTGGGACTGTCTGCTCTCCCCTGGACCAGGAAGCCACTTGTTCTGCTGTCCCCGAGCCGGGTCCTGTTTGGCGATATCCTGGCCACCGTGCCATCTTGGTCACGCTAACAGGGTCCTAGCCTGGGGGGCTCGTTAGTGTTGGTAAATTGCATGTTGCAGCCCAGTAGGTGATAAGGGAATCCCCGCTCCTGTGACCGCTGAGCTCTGGAGGTCTGGGGGGCAGGGTCCGAACGCAGGTTTCCAAGTTAAGCCTGGGTGTACATCCCAGCCCCCCACGACCAGCTGTGTGACCTTGGGCTGGCGCCCTGACCCTGCGCCTTCCCGCGCCTTGGCGTCCTCATTCGGCAGCAGGTGGTGGGCAGAGGGAGCGTGCCTGTGCATGTTCAGCGCTTAGCTCAGTGCCTGACAGGAGATAATGCTCCCCGTGGGGCCTGTGGGGCCAGGCTCTCCTGCTGCCGGTGCCTTGTCCTCATTGACTCTTCCCCTGTCACAGAAAAAGGGCGTGAAGCGGAAAGCAGACACGACCACGCCCACCACGTCCGCCATCACTGCGGGCCGGGGCGAGTCGCCCCCGCCACTGTCGGACCCCAAGCAGGCCAAGGTGGTGGCGCGGCGGGAGAGTGGGGGCCGACCCATCAAGCCGCCCAAGAAGGACCTGGAGGACGGCGAGGTGCCGCAGCACGCGGGCAAGAAGGGCAAGTTGTCAGAGCACCTGCGTTACTGTGACAGCATCCTCAAGGAGATGCTGTCCAAGAAGCACGCGGCCTACGCCTGGCCCTTCTACAAGCCTGTGGACGCGGAGGCCCTGGAGCTGCATGACTACCATGACATCATCAAGCACCCCATGGACCTCAGCACCGTCAAGGTGCGTGCGGTGGGCTGCGGGGGAGCAGGCTACGTCCAGGCCAGGCCGTGGGTGGCTCTCCACCCTTTAGGGTGGCCCCTGGGGCTCAGTCCACTGCCCGCTCCACTAGCTTCTCGAGGGTCTGCTGCCTGGTGCTGGGACCTGGGGAGCAGGTCTGGGCGTCAACAGTGTCCTCCCTGTCCCTGGGGCAGACACACCTTCTGGGCCTCTGACATTTGCTCTCTTCTGCCTCCTTTGCCGGCCCCCTGGCCCCAGCTGTGGTCCGTGTGAGGGGGTGGTCCTGCCCACTGGGCACTGGCGCCGTGGCTCCACCCTCAGCTGCTTTAGTTCAACCCTGTTTTGTTATGTCCCTTCCTTCTCATCTGCCCATCCACGTGGAATCGCGGGTCTCTGTACCTCTGGCCAGGAGGCCCTTTGCAGTGCTCTGCCTCGTGGCCAACCATGCTGCAGATAGCTCCCTCCAAACCCCAGGATATGGATGGGTAGCTGCCGAGATGACACATGGGGGCAGGTGGCTGCCATCGCCCAGGCCTCTGACCTCCCCCATCGATTGCTGCCTTAGAGCTTGGGGCTCCTACGGCCCACGCCCTCCCCAGATAGGAGTGTACCTGGAGGGTGGAGGAGGTGGCAGAGCCGAGACCATCCAGGCTTCCAGGTCCCCATGTCAGGGTCTTCCTGCTGCAGAGATCTCCCTTGGGGCTGCGTGTGCATGGCCGCCAAGGTCAAGCTCACCTGGTCCCAACGGAGTGGGTTTGAGCTGGTTACCAAGGTGGAGTGCCTCAGGGCAGCTGTCCTGGGTGGGCCCTGGGGGCAGCCGTCCTGGGTGGGCTGTGGCTTTGCAGCTGGGAGCAGGCTCCCTGCCCTCTCTGGGGCTCTCACTCAGTGAAGGCAGAGTGTACACTTCCCCAGCAGTTCTGTGTTCTCGTTAGGAAATCCCCTGTGGCTGCCACCGCAGTCCTGCCCCCCAAGAGCTCAGTAAATACCATAGCTTTCCTTTGGACATCTTCGAACTGTGTGAGCGAAACACAGAGGTAGGTGCGTGTCTTAGTCATCTAGTGCTGCTATAACAGAGATACCACAAGTGAATGGCTTTAACAAAGAGAAGTTTATTTTCTCACAGTAAAGTGATCTAAAAGTCCACTTTCAGGGTGTCAGCTCCAGGGGAAGGCTTTCTCTCTCTCTCGGCCTTCTCGTCAGTCTTCTCCTGGACTAGGAGCTTCTCCATGCAGGGACCCCAGGTCCGAAGGACGCGCCCTGCTCCCGGCACTGCTTTCTTGGTGGTATGAGGTCCCCTTGTTTCTCTGCTTGCTTTTTCCTTTTATATCTCAAGACACAATCCAGTGTCGTAGACTGAGTCCTGCCTCAGTAACACAACTGCTGCCCATCCTCCATCGTTAACATCATAGAGGCCGGATTTAGAACATATAGAAAAATCACACAATACTGGGAGTCATGGACCACCCCAACTGATACATACATTTTTGGAGGGACATAATTCAATCCATGACAGCGCACAAAGATGGGAGCAGAGCAGAGGTCGGCCGGGAGTGGCCCTCATCTCCTCCTCTTCCCAGAAGTAATTTCTTTTGTGAGTTTTGTGTAAATCCTGTGGCACAGCTCCCATCTCAGGCTGGTGGCCGGGCAGCTTTGATTGTGGGGCCTGTGACCCTGGCAGGGTACTGGGGAACGTGGGGCCCACATGTTGTGGCCTGGAGCACAGTGACCGCAATGTCACGTAGGTGGTTTCCTCACTTGGCTCTGGGGCTGCAGCTGTCGGCTGGCCGTTCCCCTGCTCTGACGAGGCCTATGCACCCACCTCTTGGTGTGGGCCTGTGTGGTGGTTCTCATACCCCCTTGCTCCCTCTCTGAGGAAAGAGGCGTCCCAGCCCCTGTACCTAGGAGGGACACAGGAGCAGTAGGTGGGGCAGTGACTGGGGCCTTTTAGAATGTAGAGCACTCTCCTATTAACTGCTGTCGACTGCAGCAGGGAAACTGAGGCCATGAGAAGCTGCGGGCCCACCCAGAGTGAGTTGTCAGAAAGCTGGTCCTGAAATCTGGGCCTTTGGGTGCTCAGGCCTTGGAGGGGAGCCGCTGAGCTCAGGTCTCCTCCCCGGCTTGGAGGCTTCACTAACCATGATGGCTTGTTGAGGGCTCACCTCCACTCGGAGCTCCAGGCCACCTGTCACAGCCCTTGTTCACTTGGGGGAAGTGAGGCTCAGGGACGAAGTGCCTCACCCAGGGCCACCCACCTAGGAAGGGGTACAGCAAGACTGCCTGGGGGTCGGGAGGCTGACCGAGGGCCGGAGCCACGCAGCGCAGGAGCTGTGGGAAGCCTCAGTTTCCAGCCTCCACAGCCTGGGTTTGTGTGTCCCCACTGCTGCTGCACCAACAGGGACTTCCGAAACATCATTGGGCTTCCTGTGTTTGGGCTGCAATGAGGTTCAGTTTAATTCCATTTTGGTTAAAGGGTTCGATGTGCCCCGAAACCAGAAAAAGGAGGCTGGAGAGACGTCGTTCGCTGTGAAGTCATGACTGGTTTTGCTCAGCATTTTAGGTCTCTCACAGCTTGGGCAAACGGCTGGTCAGCATGTGTCAAGCGCTGCTCCGAAGTCACAGGACATTGCGGCTGCTTTTTTCTCTTAGGGACAAGCCGTAGAAAAAGAGAGCATGCGGCCTGTTGCTTTTAAAGCTAACGTTGCAGATTTTTTAATTTTTTTAATTGTGCTTTAAGTGAAAATTTACAAATCAAGTCAGTTTCTCACATAAAAACTTATATGCACCTTGCTATATATTCCTAGGAAACTGTGGTGGTGTAGTGGTTAAGTGCTACGGCTGCTAACCAAGAGGTTGGCAGTTCAGATCTGCCAGGCACTCCTTGGAAACTCTATGGGGCAGTTCTACTCTGTCCTATAGGGTGTCTATGACTCGGAACCAACTCAACAGCAGTGGGATATGCTCCTAATTGCTCTCGCCACAACGAGACAGCCCGCTCCCTCCCTCCACTCTCTCCTTTCGTGTCCATTTCGCCAGCTTCTAACCCCCTCTACCCTCTCACCGCCCCTCCAGGCAGGAGATGCCAACGTAGTCTCAAGTGTCCACCTGATCCAAGAAGCTCACCCCTCACCAGCATCCCTCTCCAACCCATTGTCCAGTCCAATCCCTGTCTGAAGAGTTGGCTTTTGGGAATTGTTCCTGTCCAGGGCCAAGAGAAGGTCTGGGGGCCATGACCCCCAGGGTCCTTCTAGTTTCAGTCAGACCATGAAGTCTGGTCTTTTTATGAGAATTTGGGGTCTGCATCCCAATGCTCTCCTGCTCCCTCAGGGGTTCTCTGTTGTGTTCCTTGTCAGGGCAGTCATCGGTTGTAGCCAGACACCATCTAGTTCTTCTGGTCTCAGGATGATGTAGTCGCCGGTTTATGTGGCCCTTTCTGTCTCTTGGGCTCATAATCACCTTGTGTCCTTGGTGTTTTTCATTCTCCTTTGATCCAGGTGGATTGAGACCAATTGATGCATCTTAGATGGCTGCTTGCTAGCGTTTAAGACCCCAGACGCCACTCTCCAAAGTGGGATGCAGAATGTTTTCTTAATAGATTTTATTATGCCAGTTGACTTAGATGTCTCCTGAATTTTGCGAATTTTAAAGGTTGAGCTTTTGGGGGGCATTTGTGCTGGAAACGAGTGTGAGTCTGCCTCAATGTGAGGAAACTTTCAGAACCTGAAGGCTGGCTCTGAGGAGCATCTGTGGTTCCCAGGCATGTCGTGTCGGGCCCTCGGGTCTTGGGGTCGGAGGCCCGCCTCCACCGTGGGGGACCCTGTGGGTTGGAGCCACCACTTTGTCTCATTTGCACCTGGACCTAGGGCGTCCTGAGCTCTGAGGAGGTATCAGGACGATCCCACCCTGCCTTGTGTCTATCCCCCTCCCCAGGCCACTGAGCCTCCTCTGTCTCTGCTGAGCCCGGGCAGCGGGGAGCGCTTGCCCAGCAGCTCCCTGCGTGAGCCGGATCTCAGGCTGTCGCAGCTGAGCCCAGCCTGCTGCCTGGAGTTGTCCCTGGCAGCCACACAGCTGTGCTCCTCAGAGTCTGCCCTCTCATCCTGGCCCCTGCCCCTGACCACGGGGCCTCACCTTTGAGCCTCACCCAAACAGGGGGCTTGTGTGACCCCCTCACTTCCCGCTGGGCCTCAGCCTCAACTCGCCATTTGCCAAAGCCACATAGAGTCTAAGGTGGTTTTTACACAGGATCCCTCTCCTGGCGTTGACCCCACAGCCCTACTACCTTCCACCCTGCTGACATTTGGGACGGGATGGGCCCTTCCAGAGCAACTGGGGCCGCTCAGCCTTTGGGCTCTTCTGTGGGAAGCCGGCTGGTGACAGTGATAAGAGATTCACAGGAAAAATTCTACGAACTGGGTATTGTGTTGGTGTTAGATGCTGCCGAATCGATTCTGACTCACGGCAACCCCGTGTGTGTCACGGCAGAGCTGCTCCACAGGGCTTTCGAGGCTGTGACGTTTTAGACGCAGGCTGCCGGGCCCGTCTTCCAGGGTACCTCTGAATAGGTTCCAGCTGCCAGCTCTCCGACTGGTAGTCGAGTGCTTACCCGTTTGCACTGCCCAAAAGTTGTTAATGAAGCACGTTTTCACCAGAAGCTCCTGTCCCCCGGGCCCCTGACATCAGAGGTCAGTGTGTGGAGCTGGAACCTTTGATCCCAGAAGGGAACGTGTGGCAGCTACTGGGAGCCCCGCGTGTTTGTGCTGAGCACCGCTTTTCCTTGTCCTTCCAGCCAGCGCTTGTCTCCCACCCTCTGCTCGGTGAGCCCGTGCACAAGGTCCCTGGCCAACAGGTGTAACCATCACGTGCATGGCAGTGGCAGCCGTGGCCTCGAGGATTCTGTGCCCACCAAGAAGGGCCTGGCTGGGTGCCAGAGACGCGCGGGCCATGTCCCCTCACCGCTGTTACTTGTGTGTTTACAGAAGAAGATGGATAGCCGCGAGTACCCAGATGCACAGAGCTTCGCAGCTGACATCCGGTTAATGTTCTCCAATTGTTACAAATACAACCCTCCAGACCACGAGGTGGTGGCTATGGCCCGGAAGCTGCAGGTAACCATCAGCAGAGAGGCTTCTGGGGGGCGAGAGGGGCCTCCTGGGTACAGGGGGACTAGTAGCTTGCCTTGACATGGGATGGGTCCCTGGGAGACACCAGTATCTTGGAGAGCATTGGCCAGGGAAGGCTGCGGGTGCCTTGTTCACACTCAGGGCTTTCCTGAGCGGGGCTGGGTACCTGCCAGGCTCCAGGCTTGATCCTAGGGTTCCTCGTTTGTTGGTGCTCCTGGTGGTCCTCAGCCTCGAGCAGCCTGTGTCTGTCCTGGTGGGGGATGGTGAGGACGAAAGTCCAGCCTCCTGCCACCTTCCTGATGGTAGGTTCCAGTGGTCTCGCTGGGCCCCGGGGGTATTTGTCACAGCCTGTGGGTGCTTTACAAAGTGACGGCAAGCTGTGTGTTGGGGAAACGTAGAGCTGTAGCCAACACAGAGATGTACACGTGTGTGTGTGTGTGTGTGCTTTTCTGCCCAAGTCCTGGCGCTCCTCACGGGTTTCTGTGCAGGTCGGTCCTCCAGGCTCCATCCTTTCTTGTTTATGTTCGGTCCTGTAAGGTGTTTGTTTGCACAGATGACAAGGCTGCTATTCTAAGTGTTAAATTCCTCAAAGACCTTCAGAGGAAAAAGCAAAAACTGTGGATGTGTGTCGTCTTCCGGAGCTTGGACTGTTGACTTCTCGAAGGACCCAGCGCGTTTGTTCTGTAAAACGTGCTTCTGAGTCCTTTGCTCGGAAGCATTTCGAAAGCTCTGTGAAGTAGCTCATAGTACCACCTGTAATTAAACGGGACCGAAATGGGGAACAGAAAGGAGTGAGAAGCTGCGGCAGGCACGTCACTGGGTCCTGCTACCCTTTCTGACCGCCTCCTGTGGGCAGGCCTTGCGAAGGCCCTTTCCCAGCCTGGCTTCTGCTTGCTGCCTCTTGGTGGTGCTGGTACAGGGTCCCGCTCAGGAGGGTGGCCCTGGAGATCCCAGAGCCACCTGGGGAGGCCGCTGGACCCGGTTTTACACTGAGACCGTGGTTGCTGTACGCTATGGTCCTGAGCCCGCTGCCCTGGGGCGCGCCTGAACCCGGTGAGGAAGCCAACAGTGTTGGCAGCGAACCGAGCAGAGGCCAGCGCTGAGGTGAACGGCTCTGCTCAGCTCCTCAGCAAGAAAAGAGGTTTTTAGGAAGTGCCACAGAGGCGGGCAGATGTGAACTACCGACAACTGTTTAGTCATTATCGCTGTTAGGCTGGTACGTGGAGCTGTGAGGTCGGAGCCCAGCACTGAAGTTGTTTGAAGGGACCTGGGGCAGGCTGAGCAGCGACCTCGCAGATAGTAGTTCTGTGGGGTTGCCATATATCCGGGGTGTCTTCATCCCCATGGTTCAGATTCTAGAGCCCAGCCAGTGGAGTCCTGTCGTGTATATCGTCCTCTCAGGCTGTTCGTCCTGCCTGCGATGAGCCTGGCTCTCGTCCCCAGGGCAGGGACCTCTGCTGAAAGGCATGTCAGGGGCCCACATCCTGGCCACGTAGGAGCTGCCTGTGGACTTCGCAGAACCAGCTGTGGCAGGACTAGAGTTTTAGCTCACTTTGGACGTACGTGCTCCAGAGTAAGATTGGTACTATCCCCAGGATGCAGGGATGGGGCAGTGAGCTTTGGCACCCAGGCTCCCTGGCTGGAGCCGATACAGGTTCAAAGCTGCAGAGCAGTAGGGGGTGCTCTGGAGCGTGGGCTGAGAAGAGTGTGTACTCAGTAAAGGACATGTCTGCGAGCTCCTAGAAGGCTGGGGCCGGGGCTGGGATGTTCCTGTATCCCCTGCCCTACACGTGGCAGACTCTGGGGATGCTTGGGAGGGAGGAAGTGGGAGCAAATGGGGCACCCCGGGTCTGGTCTCTTGCAGAGCCTGATCTTGGAGAAGCCATGGGTGTATCTTTGAGGGCGTGGTGGGAGTCATGGCCCCTGAGGAGCCTGGTGAGCCCAGGGAGGGGGGCCTGTGCAGGTGAGCAGGACTTCAAGGCGGCCCCTGTTCCCCCATAGGACGTGTTCGAGATGAGGTTTGCCAAGATGCCGGACGAGCCCGTGGAGGCACCCGCGCCCCCTGCGCCTGCAGCCCCGGTGGTGAGCAAGGGTGCCGAGAGCTGCCGCAGCAGCGAGGAGAGCTCGTCAGACTCCGGCAGCTCAGACTCAGAGGAGGAGCGGGCCACGAGGCTGGCGGAGCTGCAGGAGCAGGTGCGGGCCGGCAGTCAGCCCGGCGGGACCATCACCCAGGCCTGCCCCCACCGCCACTGGCCAGGCGCCCCAACCCGAGAGTTATCCACCCGTTTTCCTTCTTTTTCTTTTCCCCAAGCAGCCGGCAGCGTTCCTTCATGGAAATGCTCTTGGAGGGGGTCATGGGGAGGGTCTGAGCGCCGAGTGCTGGGCCTTTGCAGCCTGGGGCAGTGGAGCCTGATGGGCGGGTACACACGTGTGGCCCCATAGTGTCCTGGACGCTCCAGGGGCCCTGTGGGCCGGGGGGGTAGGGCTCAAGCAGTGACCATGCCATGCCTCGTAGAAAGGCCTGGAAGGCTACTGGAGCCCCCAGTGCAGTGGGAGCAGTGTCCTGTGGTAGGGTGGGGGGTGGCCCGCCGTCTCTGCCTTAGGCTGGTGCAGCCCCCTCCCCATTCCTGCTTCATGTTCCCTGGTGGCAGGTGGGACTGATGTTGCTGCCTTCTGAGTTGTGTCGAGGAGGAAGTGAGGAAAATCTAAATAGTTTTCCCTGAGCACCTGGCAGCTGGCTGGCTCGATTTCTGGCAGTAGGAGAGCAGAGGCAGCTAGGTCAGGATGAAGGGACGTAAATGTCAGAGGGAAGGGTCCAGTTAGAGGCCCTGGGGTCACCACCATGGGCCTGAACATTGGCCCTGAGCTGAGCGTCTTGAGATGATGACAGACTGCAGGAAAAGACAGCCGTGAGGGATGGCAGTGGGGCAGGCAGGTCTCCCTGTACCAGCATGGACTCTGGGGATCCTGGGACACCAGTCTCAGCTCTTCTGCCTGCCAGCTGTGTGACTGTGCCTGGGCCACATAGATGCTGGGAGGGACTGTTGCCTCCAGTACCTCGAAGCTTGTATGGAGGTTGGGCAGTGGCTTAGAATGAGGAGACGCAGATCCCCTTGGACCTGTCGGGCACACACAGGCACTGAGCAAGTATTGGCTGTTGGTACCAGATGATCTCGGTCCTGTAGACCTGCCTGGGTGATATCCAAACAGCTTCCCCAGAGGCTGTTGAAAACCTCCTTTGTGTGGGTGTTTAACCTCCTGGAGGCTTCCTCATCTGGGTGTAGTAATTGAGCATGAAACCTAGCTCCTGCTTATTGAGGGCTGACTGTGTCACCTGCCCTGGGCTAAGCATTCGCCAGCCTGATCTTGTGGGATGGGGACCTTACCACCGGTTTATATGAGGAAGCTGAGGCCCCAGAAGCTAGGTGACTGGGCAGCAGTCACCCAGGTGATGAGCAATTGAGCTGGGACGAGAGTAGTCCGCCCTAGACCTGTCTGGCTGTGTGGCTTCAGGACAGCCCGGTGGCCTAGGGTGGGGCATGGCCCAAATGCTCTGGGCTCCCCTCCCCGCGGGGTGCCCGTGAGTCCCCCATCCCCGAATCTCTGGCCCAGAGCTAGCCCAGAGGGTGCAGAGCCATGCCCATGGACACCTGCTTAGCTGCCTGGGTGGGTGTGCTGTTCTCTTCCAGCTGAAGGCTGTGCATGAGCAGCTGGCCGCCCTGTCTCAGGCCCCAGTAAACAAACCAAAGAAGAAGAAAGAGAAGAAGGAGAAGGAGAAGAAGAAGAAGGACAAGGACAAAGAGAAGGAGAAGGAGAAGCACAAGGCCAAGTCCGAGGAAGACAAGAAGGCCAAGGTGGCACCGCCTGCCAAGCAGGTCCAGCAGAAGAAGGCTCCTGTCAAGAAGGCCAACAGCACAACCACGGCCAACAGGTGGGCTCCTGTGCCCGCTAGGCCCTCCTCGAGCTGGGCAGCCAAGTGTGGAGCACAGTACGGGTGCTTTTGTGATGGAAGGAGTGCTGGAGTCTGAGCTCTGAGCCTTGCCCTCCCATGGGTAATGTAGAGCCTGGGCTGGTTTTCATGGAGAACAGGGTGGGGGGTAGATGGTCCTTATCCTGCCCACCCTGCAGGGACACCATGAGGACCAAATGAGATCTCTCCTGGGAAGTTGGGGGCTCTGGAGGGCACCTTTCAGCTGCTGGTGGGAGTTGGCCTAGATCAGGGACATTGAAGCTGTCACACGGCCTCTGGCAGTTTCTGGGGGATTTTCCTGATCTGTGGCAGGGATTTTTATTGGTGGGGCATTGGGGACTTGTTGCGTGGGCCATTGGCACTCTATTCCTGGCTCATCCAGTGGGCAGAAGGTCAGGAGTGGAAGACTGTGACTGGGCACAGGTTCAGCTCCTCGTCCATACGTGGTGAATGTTCTGTGTACGCATGCTTCATGTCAGCCTGTCCTGAAAACTCCATGCTGCGGACATGCAGTGACCGTAAAGTGAGATCAGTCTTACGGAGAAGGAGCGAGGTGCTGTGGAGCTCAGAGTTGGGGCACCTTTTCTGGGCAGAGGACGTGCTTCAGCTGAGACCTGCCCGAAGAGGCGAGGAGGGTGTTTCCAGAATGGGGAGCAACACGCATGAAGCCATAGAGGCTGGTAGAATGTGTTGCCTTCAGGAATTAAGGCAGGGTCATTGGCTCCCACCAAGAGCCAGAGAAGTGGGGCAGGTTGGCTAGGCTTCGTGAAGGTGTTTAGATTTTATTCTAAGGGCATGTGAAGTGGGCCTTGAAGGGATTAAGCAAAATGATGGCCCTGTCCTGGCTGTTGAGGAGCATGGATTGGTGGGAGGCAGAAATGGAAGGAAGGACACCTTTGGGGGTTATGGTGCTTATCTAGGCAAAAGACCTTGGTGGGGCAGTGGAGATAGAAGTAGATTAGAGAACTGTTTGGGAGGTGGGATGAACAGGCCTTGGTTTTTGGAATCACAGAGAAGGGGAGCATGTAGAGCCCTGGGTTTGGTCTTTGGCAGCTGGGTGGACGGTGATGCTGTTAATCCAGCTGGCGAGCAGTGGGAATAGTCCGTGTTTTTTCCTTCCTTCCTTCCCCCTCCCGCCTTCCTTTTTCAACAGGACACAGAAATCAGTTTTTCTTGTATTATCTTTGCTTGGTTTTGGTTTCAGTGTAATGCTGGCCTAAAAAATGAGTTAGGAAGTGTTCCCTCCTCCTCTGTTATTTTCTGGATGAGAGTTACGGAATGGGTATTATATCTTAGATATTTGTAGAATTTACCAGTGAAACCATATGGGCCTGGAGTTTTCTTTGTTGGGATGTTTTTAACTATGAATTCAATTATTTTAATAGATAACAGGACTATTCAGGTTATCAATTTTTTCTTGAGTGAGCTTTGGTGGTTTGTGTCTTTAAAGGCATTGGTCCATTTGACCTCAAGTGTTGAATTTAGAGGCATAGATTTGTTCATAAAAAAAAAAAAAAAGATTTGTTCATACTAGTCCGTTATCATCTTTTTAACGTCTGTAGGGCCTACAGTGACGTGTCCTTTCTTTGATTCCTTATATTGGTAATTCGTGTCTTTTTTCTTGGTGAATTTGGGTAGAGATTTGTCAATTTTATTGATCTTTTTGGAGAACCAGCTTTTGGTTTTATTTGTGTATTTTCAATTTTATTTACTCATAGTCTTATCTTTACCATTTCTTTCTGCTTGCTTTGGATTTAATTTGCTCTCTTTTTACTATCTTCTCAGGTTATTGGTTTGAGACCTTGTTTTCTAATTATAAGCATTTTAATGCTATGAATTTCTCTCTAAACACTGCTTTGACTGTATCCCACAAATTTTGATATGTTGTATTATCATTTTCATTTAGTTCAAAATACTTTCAAATTTCCCTTGTGACATCCTCTTTGGCCTCTGGATTGTTTAAAAGTGTGTTGTTTAGTGTCCAAATATTTGGGGATTTTTCCGGATATCTTTGTTACTGATTTCTAGTTAAATTCCATTAGGATCAGAGAACATTGTATGATTTTAATTATTTTAAATTTGTTAATGTTTGTTTTATGACTCAGAAGGTGATCTATCTTGGTGAATGGTCCATGTATACTTGAAAAGAATGTGTATTTTATTGTTGTTAGATGGAGTGTCATGTAAGTGTCAATCAGGAAAAAAAAAATCTTAAAAACTCCAAACAGACAAAAAATGTCTATTAGGTCAGTTTGGTTGATAATGTCAAGGTCTTCTGTATCCTTGCTGATTTACTTGTCTTGTTAATTATGGAGAGAAAATTGCTGAAATTTCCGACTGTAGTTGTGGATTTTTCTGTTTTTCCCTCAGTTCTATCGGTTTTTGCTTCATTTGTTTTTAGATGCATTCACTTTTAGGATTGTGATTATCTTCTCGGTGAATTGATGATTTTATGGTTATGTAATGCTCCTGTCTTTTCCAGGTAACATTCCTTGTTCTGAAGTCGATTTCTCTGAAATTAATAGAGCCATTTTAGCTTTATCTCGAGCAGTGTTTGCCTGGTGTATTTCCCCCCATCTTTTTACTTTTAACTTAACCTGTATCACTATATCTAAAGAGGGGTTCATGTAGACAGCATATAAGTTGGGTCTTTTTTATTAAATTTGACCATCTCTTTGTTTTGATTGGCGTGTTTGGACTGTTTATATTTAATGTAATTATCGATACAATTGGACTTAGCTCTATCAGTTCTGTTTGTCCCCTGTTTTTTGTTTCTCTGTTCCCCTTTTCTACCTTCTTTTGTATTATTTAAATATGGAGATGAGTTTTTGACCTGAGTTTGAGAGCCCTGTGGGACATTTAGGGGAGCTGACCACTACAATTGTTTCCTGGCTGAGGCCTGGAAACACCCCCAGGCCCCTAGCTGGAAGCAGCCTCCCCTGACCTTCATGTCTCTGGCAGATACATTTTAAATCCTCAGACACTCTGCCTAGCTTTTCTATCTCAGGGGTCTGCTTTAGGTGGGACCCTGGATAAGAGAGGCTGGACCCAAAGAACAGTCTGCTGTAGGGAGGATGGGAGCCAGGTGGGGCCGGGGGCTCAACTCCAGTTACTCTTTGTTTCCTGCCTCAGGCAGCCGAAGAAGGGTGGCAAGCAGGCGTCCGCCTCCTATGACTCGGAGGAGGAGGAGGAGGGCCTGCCCATGAGCTATGACGAGAAGCGCCAGCTCAGCCTGGACATCAACCGGCTACCCGGGGAGAAGCTGGGCCGCGTGGTGCACATTATTCAGTCGCGGGAGCCCTCGCTCAGGGACTCCAACCCCGACGAGATAGAGATTGACTTTGAGACTCTGAAACCCACCACTTTACGGGAACTGGAGAGATATGTCAAGTCTTGTTTACAGAAAAAGCAGAGAAAGCCGTTCTGTAAGTTGTCTGGGCTCAGCGTGGTGCCATACCCTGCTGCCCTGCACCCTGTGCCCCGCACTTCTGCTCCTCTCAACCCTGGGTGGGAGACCGGGCACCTCTGAGCCACAAGAGCAGGGACGCCTCCTCTCCCCTTGCCCTTCCTCCCCCCCGCCCCGGGGCGCACTTGCTTGCACTTAGCCGGGGCAGCGGACTGGAGGTGGAGACCCACACACATGATACCCTAGCTGGGGCCAGCCTCACCCGGCCCCTAGGGTGAGCCCAGAGCCCTCACCCTACCCCAGGGAGGACCCCAGTCCCTCATCCAGGTCCCAGTCCAGGAAGGTCCATGTGGGGCCTTGGCTGTAGGGATCCTCCACACAGGACCCTGCCAGAGCAGGCCAGTGCCCCCTGCCAGGGGTTGGGGGTCCAGAGGCTCCAGGACGGACCAGCCTGGCCCACGATCCCTGGGAGCTGACGGCCTACTCCTGCTGATTACTGGGAAGGACAGGTCCCTTCCCAGTTGGTAGGTCCTGGAGAGCGAGGAAAGGTAGACTCCAGGGTGATCCTGGGGCCTCTGCCTGTGTGCCTGTCAGCTGTAGAGGCAGCACTGAGCCACGGGCTGAGGCCCTGCAGGCTGTCCAGAGCGGCCAGGCACCCTTGACCTGCAGGCAGCTCTCAAGCACAGGCCCGTGGGTTCCCTTGGAGGGGCAGGCGCCGCTTTTCCTGGATGGAGCATCTGTGTAACCCTTCTGTAGTCACAGCGCACTTAGCCTCATGGTGAATCACCCACTGACTCTGAGGTGAAGGCCAGACGTCCAGGCGTTGAGAGCTGGGCTGCAGAGCCAAGGCAGGGAGAGGAGCGGCCACGGCGAGGTCCACCGTGCGCAGGTCTGCCTTCACACCTCGGCTCTGCCTCACGTGGCCTACTGATGGCCGTGTCTTCAAGTACCTGCGTCCTTGAGAATGGCATATCTGACCTCAGGGTCTGTGAGGGTTAAAGAAAAGGATTCGCATACAGCAGGGGTTTAATAAAGCTGGTGTGGTGACAGATCTACCATCCGATTGTTGTTATTTAGGCGACATCTTTCGTATATACAGGTGTCATGTGTATGAGGGAGCAGGGCTGGAAATGAGACATCAGTGCTGGGGGTCACGGCCACCTGGGTGCTGCCGAGGGCCTGCCGCAGCCTACAGGCCAGCGTGTGACCCGGCTGCTGGTATGGCCGAGGCGAGCGAGGTCGCTACCCAGAAGGGGGCTGGGCAGCTTGCCTGCCTGCCACCCCCACTCCTTTGCCTGTCCTCCTCCCCCACCATCTCAGAGCTCACCCGTTCCTTCACAGCGACCAGTGGGAAAAAGCAGGCAGCCAAGTCGAAAGAGGAGCTAGCTCAGGAAAAGAAGAAAGAGTTGGAAAAGCGGCTACAGGACGTCAGCGGGCAGCTGAGCAACAACAAGAAGCCCGCCAAGAAAGGTACCTGTCTGCCCGTCCTGCCCGGGGCACAGAGGAGGCTGCGGGGAGGGCTGTGGTCGGTGCCCTCGGAGCCTCCAGGCTAGCTGTCCCCTCTCCACAGGGGAGGGGTCAGCAGTAGGGGTGCACTTGTGGCTTGCGCACTTAACAAGCTGGGCTACCTCAGATGAGGCTCCTGACCCCCTTAACCTTGGTTTCCTTATCTGTTAACTGGGGCTGTAACCCTGGCTTTGAGGGGTGGCCGTGCAGATATGAGGGGTGTGTGCCACGTTCCAGAACACCCTGGGTGGACTGTGGGAAAGGGCTCTTAGGAAAAGCTTGGTGTGGTCTTGGGCTGGATGCAGATGGCTTGGGAGAGGAGAATCCAGCCCTGCTGGGTCTTCCTCGGTTGGAGCGGCCCATCCACCTCCAGCCGCAGCCCCCTGCAGCGAGCTTGCTGGCTGCTCCCCTTGGCAATAGCACTACCCCACGGCAGCTTAACAGATACCTCCGCTTTGTGGAATCCTGGGGTCTCATTTTTGGGTGAGCAGGTGATTTGACTCCTTGCCTCCTTTTTCTGGAACCTTAGCTCAGTAACTGTTCGTACCACCCAGGGAGTCCGGAGGGAGAGCAGATGTTTTTGTTCCTGACTCCCCAGGAGGGGCCTTTGAGAACCCGGTGGGAATAGTCTAAGGAGTGGTTGGAGGGGTGCAGGCTGTGTGTGGGAGGCCGGGTGACCGGCTGTGGGGATGAAGCCAGTGTGGGGACGGGTCGTGACCATGCCTGGGAGGGTGCGCCCTGCATCGCCCTGCAGAGGGCTGAGCACTTTGTCCAGAGCAGTGAGCCTTCCAGAGGTGTCAGCTGCAAGTGTCCGTGTCATTACTGCTCCTCAGCCCCGTGATGGTGGGCGCTGCTGATGGTCAGCCTTCCCCCACATCCCACCAGCCTCCTTAGCAGGTTCCATTTAATTTTTTCCATCTCCAGTACATTTAGATAGTTTAATTTACTCTATCGATTCATTTCAACAAATGTTGATTAGTATTGATTAAGCTGGGGGCGGGGGGAAGAAATGGGTAAACCCTGCCAGGCACGTGGTGGCATGAACCCGTAGCTGCCCCAGGACCGCTCGTGGGGGTGCGTGAAGGCGGGTGAGCGCCTCTCATGCTGCGTGTGTTTCCGGCAGAGAAAGGCGGCCCTGCACCCTCGGGCGGCCCATCCAGGCTCAGCAGCAGCAGCTCCTCGGAGTCTGGGAGCAGCAGTTCCAGCGGGTCCAGCTCTGACAGCAGCGACTCAGAATAGACCCTGGACTTGAACAAAAGGCAGCCCGACACGTGGACGTCGCCCACGCCAACCCTCTGCAGTGTTCCCTTCTATGGTTAATATACTCCTTCTGTTCCATGGTGTGCAGGTTTCCTGTTTAATTCAGTGTTATGATCTCTCCCAGTTTTTGCTTTCATAGGTCAAAGACCTCGTGTGTGGGCGCTAGACTTGATGAGAAAGCCTGAGCGCTGCACAGAGTCCTCTTCCTAACAGAATTCAGTCGCCTGGAGATGACAACTTCGAAGCTAACCTGGTAACCGTAGAAAGCACGTAAGGTGTGGCCTGAAGGTTCTGCAAAGCCCCTTTCTTACGCCCGACCTGGCCGGTAGCTCCAGAAGGACTTCTGTCGGGAAATTTCTCTGAAATGGTACTGTGTCTGAGAGCCGAGTGCCCTGGGGCAGGCGGGGTCCTCGTCTCCAGCCCTCCGTCTGACGTGTCTGCGCTTCCTGCAGGGGCGAGGCCAGGCGTGCCCGCCCCAGGGAACCCAGCTGGGCTTAAGTGGAAGGGGTCACTGGTGCTCCAGACCAGGGCAGCGGGGGCAGGGCACGCGGGGGAGCAGCGACTTCCCTGACTGCTGTGACGCTGGGAGCTCCTGGGAGGGAGCGCCACGGCTGTGTGGCAGCGTGCAGGTTTCCATACACTGAAACTTTTACCTCAACTTAAAAACAGAAGAAAAGATTAAAAAAAAAAAGACTTTTTTGTAAGGTTCAGCAATTTTCTACGACAGTCTGGCCCCATGTGTGCCCCCAGCTCGTTAGGTCTGCTGCTGCTGCTGCACATCCTGGAACGTTCTCCCAGCTCCGTGTATATAGAAATACTTTATTTATTAACATCATTGGTCATTTTTTAAAAAAAGAAAGAAAAAAGAAAAAACAAAACCGCAAAAGAAATGCATTAAAAAAAAAAAAAAAAAGAAGTCGCAGAGACGCAGGCCTTTGAAGTGGTTTGGACGTGAACCTGAGGTGGACTTCTCTCCTATAGGTGCTACCGTTTCCTGTTCCTGTGTCGGTGCTCAGTCACGTCTGTGTATGCGCGCTCTTCTCTTTGGTCCGTTGGGTTTTTTGTTTTTTTTGTACGAAGTTTGGAGACTTACAGGTCTAGACAACTTCCAGCTGCAGCACGTTCTAATTTTTTTATTTTGTTTGTTCTTTTGTACTCACTTTTGGCCTCTTTAGGACTGTTTTAAAAGAGATCAATTTAGGGAACCCCCAGTTATATAATATAAACTTTGTAATCTGAGAGAGAAAAAAAAGTGTATAGTAAATCTAAGTCTTGATTTTTAACTTTCTATTGTAAAAAAATAATAATAATATACAGAGTTTAACAGAAGGTTATGTTTGGTTTGGCTTTTCCAGAGGCAGCCGAATGGCCTTTGAGTGCAGGGCTGCCCCAGCTGCCTGACTAAGCCCTGGGCATCACGCTTTGGCCGAGAATGCGAGGGCTGGCCTTCCAGGCGGACATGGGGCGATACCTCGCCCCCCCAGCCTCCAGAGGACCGGCCAGGGCTGCCAGCAGCCAGCTGGCCAGGAGTGGTGGTAGTGTAGCCAGGCTCTCCCCCGACCTGACTTTGGTTCATGGGAGCTGGGATCTCTGGGCCCCAGGAAGGTTCCTTCCCTGAAGACAGTTCTCATAGTTAGCACAGAAAAGACTAACGTAGCGAGTTCTCCCAGCCCTCATGAGAGGCAGTCATGGCCATGGGCATTGGGCGCTGGTGCCCTTTGTCTGGTGGGGTTGTTTCTCTCAGCACGTCTGGACAGAGAAGGGGCATGGCCATTGGTATCCCTGTATGTTATGATTTTTAAAGAAATCATAAACTCTGTTCAGACCCCAGCACCACCCTTAGTGAAACAGGACTCTGATAAGGAAATGGATGGTAGAGTACCATTTTTCTCACTGTTGGTGATTCTGACACTTGGTGAGTTTGGAGCCAGTTTGTTACACTTTTAATTAAGTTTTGTTTGTAATAAAAACATAAATGGATTTTAAACTTTCCATTTTTTTTAAAGTTACCCTTGTCTTTCAAAGGTATTTTCTGAACAATCTTCAATGGAATATTTAAACTGATTTGAGGACGTTAGCAGGATGGTCAACAGAACCCCGGGCAAGGAACTGATAGGCAGTGGGCATGAGCGCACATGCGGGGGACAGACCCCGAGCGGAGGGCTGGGACACGCTCCTCGAGGCCACCTCCACAGCGCTGAGACAGTGGATTCACCTGCGGGAGGCGCTGAGCAGGGGGCCTTGGCACCTGGGGCTTAGCACGGCAGGAGACGTGGAGCTAGGTGCCCTCTGAGCCACGCTCTCCCCTTGAGCCCTGCTCCCAAGAGCACCCGTGGCTGTGACGGTCCTGAGGGTCGGGTCCTTGCCGAGCAGCTGCGGCTCATGGGTGTGGTCACTTTTTCAGGCTTTCTGGCCAGACTGCAAAACTGACTTTAGAGTTCTGGGGAGCCTCCTAAAAGCCTGGACATCAGACGGTGGGCGTTTGCCATTTCCGCCGCCTCTGTAGAGAGGACTGCGGCCCCCGCTTAGAAACATCCTTGTGCCAGGAACGGGAGAGCAGCTTTTCAGGGCTTTTTCAAGGGAAAAGGAACGGTGTGGTAAGGCAGGTGGTCAGGGGTAGGGAGGGGTCTGAAAGGGCCCCTGGAGGCTAAGGGGCAGGCTGAGGGTGGCCACGGAACTGAGACCCTTCCTCACGCCGGGCAGCGTCGTGCTTACAGACTGTAAGGTGCGTGTCTCATTTGTTTGACGACATTCACATCTTCCGCAGTCTTTGGGGAAAACGCCGCCCACCATGTAGGAGCTTTCACGTCGCTTTAGTTGGCGCTGTCTCTCAGTGCTGGCCTAACACTTCCAGAAGGTTTTCTTTTTTTATATTTAAAACGTTACTTTTCTGTATGATGTGCATGCAAGTTTACCGTAACTTTTCTTAAACTTTTTAGTGCCGTTTCTAGTATATTCCTGTAAATGGCAGTTACTGAAAACGAGTCCAATGTAAGTAGTTTTAGCTTGTTTATTGCAATGCTGGCCTCAACACAACAGAATAAAAATGGTAGAAAGTACTCTTTGATGTTTCTGGTAATCATGGACCCTTCTCCTGGGGCATTTGTTTTGTTTTCATAATAAAAAGCAAAAAAAAGAAAGTGCCTGTATGTGTGTGCATTTGCTCATTTGAGGGGGGCTGGGGCCTAAGGGCTGGGCTGGACTGAGTTTGCATGTCCTGAAGGGTGGAGAGGATGGCTCCCCTGGGCCCGAGTCTCCCCGGCCAGGTGCCTCAATGGGGGGGGGGGGGGCGGTAAGCTCCTCGTTCTTTAAATCCTGCGGCTCTTGACAGAAATCCCAAAGCATTGAAACAGGGCTTAAGGAAGCCATGTTAAGTAGCTTCTGTTCTCAGCTCCCACAGGGGGCACTAGGATTTAGGGAGCAACTGTTTTTGCTGCACTAAGAAAATTAAAATCCTATTTCTTTTCGCAGTTAATTGGTTCTCTAGAGTAAACTGCCTTCTCTTAGACGCTACGGTTGTCTTCCAGTCCCCACTTGGCTGTTAATCCTCTGGGCCAAGCCCTTCCCCCCCTGTGATTTAGTCTGGCTAGGTGATCCTCAGGACTGTAGGCAGTGAACACTTGGGCTCAGGTCCAACTGCCCGAACAAACATTTACATGAAACCACACCAGACGGGGCTACATGTGGGGTACCCCACGCCACGGTAGCCGGCACCCACAGAGGCTCAAATGAGGAATGCGATGTCCAGACGTGGGAAATCTAACGTGTTTTCAAAATGGCCATGGCTCTTTGAACCAGGCCCTGAAGAGTCATTCCTGGGAAAAGATGGTTCTGGTTCGGCCCATGTCTGGTCCTATGTGGCCTCCACCCCACCCCATGCCTGCCACGTTGGCCAAGTTAGACTCTTCCTTCTCTGTATCTTCGGGGTTCCCTCTGCCCAGGATCTCACTCCACTCCTCCAGACCAGCCTCCTGAGGACAGGGACAGCCTTGTCTGCTGGCGTCCCCAGCTCCTCAGTTGCGACGGCTGGCTCCCTCAAGTGGCACGGCCAGGCAGACGGCAACTTCTTGCAACCTAAGCAGTTTAGCACCGGCTGTCACACAGGTGGCCGTTGTGCACCAGCCACCTGTGCACCCCAGGCCTGGAAGAGGAGCAGGGTCACGCTGGCCATACCGGCGCTACGGCGACCCCAGGATTCCCCTCTGTACCAGCGCTGCTGCGGCACCTGGGCCCATCCCAACACCATCATCCCCAGGCTATCTGAGACACTGGGAGCAGACGGCCCGTAAGCAGGACTTAGATGGAAGTGTTGACAGCCCGTCTGCGGGAGTTAGGACAGTCCTAGAGTTGGGGTTCTGACAGCAGGGGAGCCCTCGCGGCGGGGCCTTACTCCCCAGGAGGGCAGCATTTCCAGCCCAGGGCCTTTCCCTCTACAGCTCCTGAGGATGCTTCAAGCCTCTCAGCCTGAGGCACAGAAGCCAGCAGCTCTAGCAGAGGACAGGGCTCTGCAGGAGGGGGCTGCCAGCCGGCCCCTGCTGCCCTGGCACTGCCCCCGCCACCCTGCCTGACGGCAGCCGTTGTGCTAAGGAGCTCGCACAGCAACGCTCGGGCCGTGCCTTTGGCGCGGAGAGGCTGGCAGCCCCCTCTGTGCCCATCCGTGGACATCATGGGCATGGGATGCCCTGGAAGTTCTGCTGAGCAAGAGAAACCCTGCAGAACGCCAGCCAGCGGGAAGGCAACTCTGAGAGGCCAGGCCGAGCTGCTCACAGCCACGGGCTCTCGGGAGGGGACTCTGCTTTGCTTTATGTACTTCTACACTTGGGTGTCTAGCCATCATTAGGTATTACCGTTATTAAAAAATGGAAGCCAACGAAAAGATGTGAGCAAACAAAAATGGCACATGGGGGCGGGAGGAAGACTTCTGAAGGTTTATTCCGGGAAGTCAGCTTTGACAGTGGCCACTCCCGCGCGTGCACAGCCTAGCAGGCTTTAGTTACAGCAGGTGGCCAATCCTTTCACGCTGGATGACTCCGACAAAAGCTGCCAACAGGAGAGCCCTGGCCCTGCGTGCAGGAAGGCCCGGTGTGCACCAACCCTGAACGGCAAGGGCCCGTGGCCGTGGACGGGAGGCCAAGACACTCTGATGTCGGTCCAAAACCTGCCTTTCTCTGTGACTAAATCTGAAATCACGGGAGGGTAGCTGAAGCAGGGCTTACTAATATTTCATTTCCTCATTGCCGTTCGGATGTGCCTGCCCACAAGCCTCAAGTGTCTGGCAGCTAGTGTAGAAGCGACCACAGTACACTCTTCGTGACAATCACCAGGTAACTCGACTCAAAACTCAAGTGCAACAGAGTTCCCGAGGAAATGACAACGACCATCTAGGTTGGCTGCGCCTTGGTGAACTGGTCTTGGTCTGTGCAGATGGACGACAGACCACACGGGATGCCAGCTGCCCCATCTTTTTCTAGATCTGACCCATTCTTTACCGGGCAGAAGTGAATACTAAGAACAATTGATGAAAGCTTGCAGGGGTGGTTTGTAACGAGGGGTCGCTCTTGCTAGGTTTATTTGGAAGCTTAGCAGAAAAGCCACATCTAGCATTGCCCAGGTCTGAGCTGTGCCTGGCAGACCCTGGAGAATTAGAACATGGTGATGGTTGACTATGGGGACAGTCCAGAAGCTTGGTCTCTACTGTGCCAGTTACACCAGGTGCTGTGCCAGAGGGCTTGGGGTCCATTCTGTGCTTCCTGGGTTTTTAGACCACAGTTTGGTCTTCACGTTAACAGTTCAGAAGCTCCCACTAAGGATCAGAAAGGTCCCTAGGTGGTGCAAATGGCTGGCGCTTAATCGCTGAAGGTTTGCAATTTGAACCCACTCAACAGTAGCACGGAAGATAGGCCTGGCGATCTGCTTCTGATAACAGCCAAGAAACCACATGGAACAGTTCTACTCTGTCACACATGGAGTTGCCGTGAGTTGGAATCGACTCAACGGCAGCTAATAGCAACAAAGAAGGATTAGAAATAAAAAGACAGCTGCATGAAATACGGGCCTGCTCTTCTTGAAGCTTGGCGCCTGGGCTTTGGTTTTCGCATTGGAATTACATAATTGTGCAAAACTTGGACTGACCAGTGTCCCGGGAGACCTCGAGCTTATCCTTGTCTCGGACTAGGATGGCCTCGTTTCCGTACTGTGAGTACCACATGCTGCGGCTCCTGCTCAGGTATGTCCCAGGAGGCACAGATTCCAGCTTCTGCTGCTGCTGCTGCCAGATGAGCAAGGAGGTGTCCCTATACCTGAGACGGGCATGGCCTTCAGACAGGGCTTTCTCTGCCAGGGGGACTCGGCCACTCATCACCCCCTCACCTACACACCGGTGCACACGGTCCCTCGGAGGCAGGCTCTGCCCTCAGTTAACTGGGGAACACTTGCAACTGTCGGGCTGGAGGACCCAACTCTGCACTGAAATTAGGACTTCAGACCATTTGCAGGCAACATCCTCAGGAGGGCTGTGTTGCCAGGAAACTTGAACCACACCTCTGAGCATGCTGAAAGACACCTAAGAACCGTACTTGAGGTGGTAAATGGGTCGGGTGGCGCCCTGGCCACAGCTCTTCCCGGCAGCTGTGTGCGTTTTCCAGGTGTACAGATGACAGGGATTGGGCAGCACACCTCAAGGGGGACTTGTGAGGAGCCAACCAAGATTCTGACACTGAGCTCAGCCCACCTAACTGGTCGTGAATGAAGGGACACGGTACGAGATGGAAGGTGAAAACAGCCCCTGTAACACTGCTTTACGTAATCGGCTTTCACTGGAGCAGCTGTGTTCCAATATACATCTGGGACCCGGACGCAGCATCTGTTCCCTTCTTTCCGGGATGATCTTCCACTTGTCCCAAAGATGATGCTGCAGAGGAACGGACATGCTGTCATGTGTGAGGTGGCACTTATTATGGCACAGAATCTCTCTTACCTCTTTTTTGGATCCGAGTTAGGTTAAACCACGCTGCCTACAGTTTAGCCATTCCAGTCACTCTCCATGTGAGCACTGGTTTGAGCCAGACATGTTCCTAACCCCATTTTCTTACTACCTCACTCACTAAGTGGTACTGGGGAACCGCCAGTCTGAGCTTTCCTGTCCCTGTGAAATAAAGTACTGAGGGCTGGAGAGGGCAAGGTGTCGAACCGGCTCCCAGTCTGGTAGGACTGGCTCCCAGTCTGGTAGGGGCAGCGTGGCTCTCACTGCTCACCTGGCCACCAGCACCTCTTCCTGCGGCAGGCATCAGGGAGGCCCCTGGACCAGAACAGAGACGATGTTAGCCGCAGGCCAGCAGGAAGCATCCCCAAACCCCCAACTGCTTTTCCAGCTGTGCAAATTCATCTTCACCCGTGTGCCCCGCACCCCGCTGGGCTGCTCGTCACACGGCCCACGCCCTGGACCCCTCATCGCCCGGCTCGGGTCCCCCATCTCCTGATCTGAGCCCCGGTCTCCCACCTCCAGACCCGCACCCAGGGTCCCCCCACCTCCAGGCCCGCGCCCAGGGTCCCCCCACCTCCAGGCCCACGCCCAGGGTCCCCCCACCTCCAGGCCCGCGCCCAGGGTCCCCCCACCTCCAGGCCCGCGCCCAGGGTCCCCCCACCTCCAGGCCCGCGCCCAGGGTCCCCCCACCTCCAGGCCCGCGCCCAGGGTCCCCCCACCTCCAGGCCCGCGCCCAGGGTCCCCCCACCTCCAGGCCCGCGCCCAGGGTCCCCCCACCTCCAGTCCCGCGCCCAGGGTCCCCGCACCTCCAGACCCGCGCCCAGGGTCCCCCACCTCCAGACCCGCGCCCAGGGTCCCACCACCTCCAGACCCGCGCCCAGGGTCCCCCACCTCCAGACCCGCGCCCAGGGTCCCCCCATCTCCATACACGCGCCCAGGGTCCCTACCTCCAGACCCGCGCCCAGGGTTCCCCCATCTCCAGACCCGCGCCCAGGGTCCCCCACCTCCAGACCCGCGCCCAGGGTCCCCCCATCTCCAGACCCGCGCCCAGGGTCCCCCCACCTCCAGACCCGCGCCCAGGGTCCCCCCACCTCCAGGCCCGCGCCAGGGTCCCCCCACCTCCAGACCAGCGCCCAGGGTCCCCCCACCTCCAGACCCGCGCCAGGGTCCCCCCACCTCCAGACCAGCGCCCAGGGTCCCCCCACCTCCAGACCCGCGCCAGGGTCCCCCCATCTCCAGACCCGCGCCCAGGGTCCCCCCATCTCCAGACCCGCGCCCAGGGTCCCCCACCTCCAGACCCGCGCCCAGGGTCCCCCACCTCCAGACCCGCGCCAGGGTCCCCCCATCTCCAGACCCGCGCCCAGGGTCCCCCACCTCCAGACCCGCGCCCAGGGTCCCCCCATCTCCAGACCCGCGCCCAGGGTCCCCCACCTCCAGACCCGCGCCCCGCGCCCCCCATCGCCCGGCCCGCCCAGTCGCCCACGGCAGGTCACCGGCGCCGTGGGACCGGCGACGTGCGGACGGTGGGGAGGGCGCAGCCGGACTCCCTGCCCTGGGCGGGGCTCAGGCCCACGCGACGCCGGTAGGCCGCGGGTGGGCTCCGGCCGCGTCTCCATGGCAGCGCCGCAGGCCGCCGCGCCGAGCGCCGAGCGCCGAGCCCCGAGGCCCCGCAGGCCGCCGCGCCGAGCCCGAGCCATCGATCGCTCCGGGGCGGGAGTCCTGGCGGCTGGGGGTCGGGGGGCTGGCAGTGGGGTCCGGGGACCCAGCCGAAGTGATTCCTCCGAGCGTTTATTGACAGCTTTTTTAATCTCTGCGAGTGCAGTTGCTTTTCCCACGGTTGTTATTACTGTCAGCATTCTTACTGCTAATAATTCATATTCTTATTTTTAATTAATTAAACATCGTCCGGGGCACACGCTTTCCAAAGTAGACCTTGAATTCAGCCTTGTCACCCAAAGGGCCGGGCCCCCGTCCTGCTCACTGAAACTCCTGTAACAGCCCCATGAAAATTAGGCTGCCTTCCTGCCGCACCCCACCTCCCATAATTCTCTCATTTGATTCTTTTCCTTCTAGCAGTTTAATCTTTATGTTTCCCCGAATCAAGAAGGTTGGCATAACGGACTTAGAGCAGACACTGAGCCCACAACTGCAGAACGCGCCTTTTTACAAGTACACAGGTATTTATAAAAATTGGCCATATGCTGGACCATACACAGGTTTCAACAAATTTCAGATGATTTAATTCATAAATAAATATGACCAAAATAAAAGTAGTTTATAAAACAATAATGACCAGAAAAAAAAAACATACACTTGATAATTAAGAAATGTATTGCTCAATTTTTCTGGTGTCAAAGAGGAACTCGCAACAAAAATTTTTAATATTTCTTTGGATAATGATAAAAATGCAACATACCAAAACTGTGGGATGCAGGTAAAACATGCCTGTGGGGAATCAATAATTTTAATGCAGATTCTAAAGATTAAAGTGTTAAACATCCATCTTGAGATGCTGGAAAAAGGACAGCAAAAATTAACCCAAAGGAAGTGGAGGCAATGGGGATGAAAGGAGAAATTAAATAGAAAACAAACATACAATATAAAACATCAACAAAGCCAATAGTTGGTTCACTGAAGAAACTAATAATAATAACAAAAGTAAATCTCTGATTAAGAAAAAAAGAAAGAAGATACACATAGCTAATAAGAATTAAAAGAGGACTCCTGGGGAAAATACAGAACAGAATTTCAAATTCTCATGGAATGCAGACTTAATGGAGCCATGGGGGCTGGACGAACTGCTGAAACTATTGCCCTAAGATAAACCTCTAAACCTAAAATATCCCCTGAAGTCTTCTTAAAACCAAACAATAGTTTAACTAGTAAAAAATGTCTGCCTTGAGCATTATGCTGTTTTAAGATCTATCTACATGACATCAAATTGACAACAGCAACTGGAAAGAGTAGATAGGAAGCTGAGGGGGCAGTGAGTTTATGGTAGTGAGGTTCATACCCCTGCTGCGAATTTGCATTTCCATCCCAGATATACTAAATCAGAATCTATAGTTTAAGGAGACCCTCAGGTATAATACATTTTGAGAACCACTGCTCTACTAGTGGTTCTCAGAACTGGTGCCTAACCAGCAGAATCAGGTGGGTGTTCTCATGGTCCAGCTGCCTCTCGGCCAGGGAACGTCTTAGAAACGCGGGTTCTCAGCAGGAGTTCGAACCGGAATGAACCCGAGGAACAACTCAGAAAAGGAGGGTAAGTAAGGTTGCACAACTCAAAGAATGTAATCAATGTCACTGAATCGTACGTGCAGAAACTGCTGTATATGTTCTCAACCACAACAAATAAATTATTAAAAATAAGAAAAAGAGGGCTCACTTTAGAACCTGAAAATGTCAAAATAATAATGAAGTAACTCCATGTCAGACCCCAGGAGCAGGGGTCGGAGGACTCAAGACGTCCCTGGCCAAGAGGCAGGTGGACCATGAGAACTCCCACCTGATTCTTGAACCTAGCGTGCCAGGGAGAGGAGCCCTTGGGCACCAGTAGAGACAGTGGGCGCCTCAGAGTGATAATAAGTAGGGGCCCTGGGGAGGACAAAGTTATGTGTTCAGCAGGAGACTGGTTTGTCTCTGTGTTGGGATGCTCCTTGCCTCCATGGATGAGCCCCTGTTCAAGCAACAGTGGTTGAGGGTGTGAGTGTGAACAGCAGGGGTAGTCACCTCCCAGCCCAGGTGAGCCACGGGGCCGGGAGGACCAAAGCCAGCTGGCCAGCTCTGAGCCCAAGGTCTGGATGACACAAACAGCAGGCAGCTGGGTCCTGAGCACGTACGGCCCTTGGGTACAGGGCACCTACCTCCCCACTGTCCTCAGACAGGGAGTCCTGCACCCAGCAGTGCCCCCTCATGGCAGAGGCACTGGGACCCCTAGGTGGGCCCTATGCATGTTTGGAAGAAGGGGGTCTGCCCCCTGCCTCCACCCTTGGGGCTGAGTCCCTGTATTCAGATGATTCAGGGCAGTGGAGACTGGCCGCAGGACGGAAGCACCGGTCATCCTATAATCAAAGCAAAGCTGTTAACTAGAACACCAACCTGGCCGCATTTGACCCTGAGCCAGTCGTCCTGGGGTCATCCTGGGCCCAGGTTCACTGCCAACCTCAGGCCAGGCCCTACTAGGTGCCATATAGGCCCCCATCTCGTCAACCCTCGCAGCGCAGCCTCTGCTGTGGGTACTCTGTCATGCATACCCATTTCGCAGACCAGGAGACTGAGGCTTGGACGCTTCCATTGCTGGCCCAAGGGTGCATGTAGCAGGGTGGAACTCAGAGTCCTCACTCCTGCTACACGGGCTTAATAGACAATTTGCAAACTGGGGAGTGTGTGGCCACCGGGTGGCTTAGTGCTCAATTAAGATTTTCTGGGTGCTCATATGCAACTTTATCCAGAACTTTGAACAAAATGTTTGATTGGTCAACACTTACGTTAGAATACATAAATATTTTTAAAAGTGTAAGTTATGTGTAAATGTTATCAAAGCCTAAGTAGAAATCTTGCTAAACAGTCACATGACACTGGCAAGATCAGTGAGCCGTGGTTACAAGACACCTGGAGTCTTGGCAACAGGACATGCCATTAATCTTCGATTATTTTTTGAAGGAGTAGCTTTTAAGTGAAAGTTAATGAATAGTGGACCCAAGCCCTCTTTGATGTCGGTAAGCCTGATCACCTAGACAGTGATGTGAAACAAAATAAGCTACTTCCAAAGGCTGTAAGTCGAAGCACTAACCCAAACCCCACACCCACTGCCGTCAGGTTGACTCCAACTCATAGTGACCCTATAGCACAGAGTAGACCCGCCCCATGGAGCTTCCAAGGAGTGCCTGGTGGATTCGAACTGCCAACCTTTTTGTTAGCAGCCATAGCACTTAACCACTAAAGGTTATTTATTTATTACAGCACATAGGTTTCTAACACTTAACTTTTAGTGTCGTGGGTAAGAGAACTCTTTCTGCCTTCATAAAGCAAAACTTGTAATTTTGTATTGTAGCTTTCACAAACCAAGCTATCGCAAGCTGAGCCTGCCAGGAAACACTATCAGTGGCATCTGGCACCCCTCGTCATGGCATGGGTTCTATAACACATGAAAGCCACACCAGACCTGGGTCTTCCCTCAGCCTGCCTGCACTCCCCCCTCTCTCCCCTGTGTTGAGGTGGCCTGTTGGTGAATGATGAAAGGGGTCCCCCTGAAATCGGTATCTATTCAGCCTTAGTTATCCAGTGTTGCTATAACAAAAATACCGCAAGTGGGTGGCTTTAACTAACAGAAATTTATTGTCTCGGTTTCTTAGGCTCCATCGAGTTGGTTCCGACTTATAGTGACCCTGTATACAACAGAACAAAACACTGCCCGGTCCTGCATCATCCTCACAATCATTGCTATGCTTGAACCCAGTGTTGCAGCTACCTTGTCAATACATCTCTTTAAGGGTCTTCCTCTCTTTTGCTGACCCTCTTTTTTACCAAGCATGACGCCTTTCTCTGGTGACTTGTCCCTCCTGATAACATGTCCAAAGTACATGAGATGAAGTCTCACCAACCTTGATTCTAAAAGAGCACTCTGGTTGTGCGTCTTCCAAGACAGGTTTATTCTTTCTTCTGGTAGTCCATGGTGTATTCAATGTTCTCCAGCAACGCCATAATTTAAAGGCATCAGTTCTTCTTCGGTCTTCCTTATTCATTGTCCAACTTTCCCAATGTACATGGGGTGATTGAAAATACCATGGCTTGAGTCAGGCACACCTTAGTCCTCAAAATGACATCTTTGCTTCTGAACACTTTAAAGAGGTTTTTTGCAGCACATTTGCCCAATGCAATATGTCTTTTGATGTCTTGACTGGTGCTTCAATGGGTGTTTGTTATGGATCCAAGTAAAATGAAACCCTTGATAACTTCAGTCTTTTCTTTATTTATCATGATGTTGTTTATTAGTCCAGTTGTGAGGATTTTTGTTTTCTTTATGTTGAGGTGCAATCCATTCTGAAGGCTGTAGTCTTTGATCTTTATCAGTAAGTGCTTCAAGTCTTCTTCGCTTTCAGCAAGCAAGGTTGTGTCATCTGCATATCACAGGTTGTTAATGAGTCTTCTTCCAATCCTGATGCCCTGTTCTTGACATAGTTCAGTGATTAGTTCTTGAATTATTTGCTCAGCATACAGATTGAATAAGTATGGTGAAAGAATACAACCCTGATGTATACTTCTCCTAACTTTAAACAATGCAGTGTCCCCTTGTTTTGTTTCAATGACGTCCTCTTGGTCTATGTACAGATTCCTCATGAGCACAATTAAGTGTTCTGGAATTCCCATTCTTTGCAATGTTATCCATAATTTGTTATGTTCCACACAGTCGAATGGCTTCACATAGTCAATAAAACACAAGTAAACATGTTTCTGGTATTCTCTGCTTTAGCCAAGATCCATCTGACATCAGCAATAATATCCCTGATTCCACATCCTCTTCTAAACCAGGCTTGAATTTCTGGCAGCTCCCTGTCGATGCACTGCTACAACTGTTTTTGAATGATCTTCAGCAAAATTTTAGCTTGTGTGTGATATTAATGATATTGTTGGATAATTTCTGCATTCTGTGGGATCACCTTTCTTTGGAATGGTCACAAATATGGATATCTTCCAGTCGGTTGGCCAGGTAGCTGTCTTCCAAATTTCTTGGCAAAGACAAGTGAGCACCTCCAGTGCCACATCCATTTCTCGAAACATCTCAACTGGTATTCTGTCAACTCCTGGAGCCTTGTTTTTTGCCATTGGATTCAGTGAGCTTGGACTTCTTCCTTCAATACCATTGGTTCTGGATCTTATGCTAGCTCCTGAAATGGTTGGACATCGACCAATTCTTTTTGGTAGAGTGACTGTGTGTATTCCTTCTGTCTTTTTTTGATGCTTCCTGTGTCATTCAATATTTTGTCCATAGAATCCTTCAATATTGCACTCAAGGCTTGATTTTTTTCTTCAGTTCTTTCAGCCTGAGAAATGCTGAGCATGTTCTTCCCTTTTGCTTTTGTAACTCCGGGTCTTTGCAGAAGTCATTATAATACTTTACTTTGTCTTCTTGAGCCACCCTTTGAAATCTGTTCAGCTCTTTTACTTCTTCAATTCTTACCTTCACTTTAGCTACTCTATGTTCAAGAGCAAGTTTCAGAGTGTCTTTGGACATCCATTTTGGTCTTTTCTTTCTTTCCTCTCTTTTTAATGACCTGTTGCTTTCTTCGTGTATGATGTCCTTCTACAACTTGTCTGGTCTTCAGTCATTAATGTTCAATGAATCAAATTCATTCTTGAGATGGTCTCTAAATTCAAGTGGGACATACTCAAGGATTACTTTTGCTTTTGTGGACTTGTTTTAATTTTCTTCAGATTCAACTTGAACTTGCATATGAGCAGTTGATGGTCTGTTCCACAGTTAGGGCCTGGCCTTGTTCTGACTAACGATATTGAGCTTCTCCATCATCTCTTCCCACAGGTGTAGTTGCTTTGATTCCTGCGTATTCCATTTGGTGAGGTCCATGTGTAGAGTCACTGTTTATGTTGCTGAAAAAAGGTATTTGCAAAGAGTAAGTCGTTGATCTTGCAAAATTCTCTCATGTGATCTCAGGCGTCATTTCTATCACGTGGGGCCATATTTTACAGCTACTAATCCTTCTTTGTTTTATTTTTGACAGCCTCCAATTTTCCTAGATTCATAGTCCCTACAGTTCATGTTCCTATTTTTTCTTACAATTTTTAATTTTATTTTTATTGTGCTTTAAGTAAAAGCTTACAATTCAAGCCAGTTTCTCATACAAAAACTTATACACACATTGTTGTGTGACCCTAGTTGCTCTCCCTACAATGTGACAGTACACTCCTCCTCTTCACCTTGTATTTCCCATGTCCATTCAATCAGCTCCTGTCCCTCTCTGCCTTCTCATATCACCTGTGGACAGGAGCTGCCCATATAGTCTCACGTATCTACTTGAGCCAAGAAGGACACTCTTTACCAGCATCATTTAATGTCTTATAGTCCAGTCTAATCTTTGTCTGAAGAGTTGGCTTCGGGAATGTTTTAGTTCTGGGCTCACAGGGTCCGGGAGCCATGTCTTCTGGGGTCCCTCCAGTCTCAGTCAGAGCATCAAGTCTGGTCTTTTTACTAGAATTTGAGTTCTGTACCTCACTTTTCTCCTGCTCCATCAGGGACTCTCTGTTGTGTTCCCTGTCAGGGTGGTCATTGGTGATAACCAGGTACAATCTAGTTCTTCTGGTCTCAGGCTGATGGAGTCTCTGGTTTATGTGGCCCTTTCTGTCTCTTGAGCTCATATTTTCCTTATGTCTTTGGTGTTCTTCATTCTCCTTTGCTCCAGATGTTTTGGGATCAATTGATACATCTTAGATGGCTGCTTGCTACCTTTTAAAACCCCAGATGCTACTCACCAAAGTGTCATGTTCCTATTATTAATGGATGTTTGCAGCTGTGCCTTCTAGTTTGAATCGTGCCACATCAGCAGATGAAGGTCCTGAAAGCTCGACTCCAACCATGTCATTAAAGTTGACTCTACTTAGAGGAGACGGCTCTTCCCCAGTTGTACTTTGAGTGCCTTCCAACCTGAGGGGCTCATCTTCTGGCACTTTATCAGATAATGTTCCACTGCTATTCATAAGGCTTTCACTGACCTTTTTTTTGTTTTCAAAAGTAGGTTGCCAGGTCCTTCTTCTTAATTCGCCTTAGTCTGGAAGTGGCTTTGAAACCTGTGCATCACAGGTGACTGTCGTGGATTGAATTGTGTCCCCCGAAAGTATCTGTCAATTTGGTTAGGCTGTGATTCCCAGTGTTGTGTGATTGTCCAACATCTTGTCATCTGATGTGATTTTCCTATGTGTTGTAAATCCTATCTCTATGAAGTTAACGAGGTGGGATTAGCAGCAGTTGTGTTAAGGAGGCAGGACTCACTCCACAAGATTAGACTGTGTATTAAGTCAATCTCTTTTGAGATATAAAAGAGAAGCAAACAGAGAGACGTGGGGACCTCATACCACCAGGAAAGAAGTGTCGGGAGCGGAGCATGTCCTTTGGACCCAGGGCTCCTGCGCAGAGAAGCTCCTAGACCAAGGGACGATTGATAACAAGGACTTTCCTGCAGAGCAGACAGACAGAGAAATCCTTCCCCTGGAGCTGGAGCCCTGGATTTGGACTTCTAGCCTACTAGACTGTGAGAGAATAAACTTCGGTTTGATAAGGCCATCCACTTGTAGTATTTCTATTACAGCAGCACTAGATAACCAAGACAGTGATCTGCTTGTATTTGAAATACTGATGGCATAGCTTCCAGCATCACAGCAACACACAAACTCTCACAGTTTAGGAGGCTAGTAGTATGAATTCAGGGTGTCAGCTCTGGGGAAGTCTTTCTCCCTCTGTTGGCTCTGGAGGAAGGTCCTTGTCTCTTCTGAGCTTCTGCTCCTGGGCAATCCTTCTGTGGCTTGGCATCTCTCTTCCCCCAACTCCACTCCCTCCTCCCTGCCTAATCAGCTGGACTTACATCTCAAAGGCAATAGGTTTAAGAACACCCTACGACAATATGGCCTCATTAAGGTAATAAAGAAACCCCTATTCCCAAACAGGATTACATTCACAAGAATATTGTAGTTGTCAGGTGTGGAGTCAGTTCATAGTGACCCTGTGCACAACAGAATGAAACACTGCCCGGTCTTGCGAGACCAACGATTTATTCATTGCAAGTACCTTTTTTCAACAACGTAAATGGCGACTATCCACACGAAATAAAAAGCCACGGTCGATTCCACCTCACAGCAACCCTATAGGACAGAGTAGAACTCCCCACAGAATTTCCAAGGCTGATTTTTATGGGAGCTGAGTGCCGTATCTTTCTCCTCTGTAGCAGGTAGGTTTGAACTGCTGACTGTAACCACTATGCAACCATGTCACCCTTATCTACAAGAATAAGGGTAAGGCATCACAACACAGAATTTTGGGGGACACAGTTCAATCCATAACACACCCCAAACCTCTATTTCTCGTCTCGGACTCATGCCTACAAGTGAATTAAGTCCTGGAGAATCTGCTTCCCTTCCCTAAAGCCTTGATTAAGCAACCCTGAGCACATGACATCAAAGGCAACTCTCAGATGAGATTTAAGCCTCAAAGCTCAGAGAAAACTGTCCCAGGTCTCCAAATACTCATGGGAAGGTGATCAACAATGGCCACTTGCCGCGAAGTTTCAGAGATCACAACCTGGGGTACAATCCACAGACTTAATCTATGTGACTCAAGCAACAAACAGTGAAAAGTCCACATTTTCCCTTTTGAAACAGAAGGTAAAAAGCCCACACCCCACAATCTGGTGGGGCGTACTCTGACTCCATGGCGGACCAGATGGTCTTTTTCTACACCTACAATTTCCTGGGAAACTGTGACAGCTGAATTCGCATGATGTAGCTACAAACGGAATTTGCAAAATGTGTGTCTTCATGTGGTTTGAATGTAAGAAGAATTCTTTTACCCAGTCCTGTTGGGAAGAGTCAAAACATTCACTTCCCCTCCTCCCGTGAACAAAGCCAAAAAAGTAAACCCAACCCCATTGCCACTGAGTCAATTTCAACTCATAATAACCCTATAGGACAGAGTAGAACTGCCCCATAGGGTTTCCACAGAGTGGCTGGTGGATTTGAACTGCCAATCTTTTGATTAGTAGCCGAGCTCTTAACCAGTGTGCCACTACATCTCCTAGAACAAAGCCAGTGTTCGATAAATATTTGTTGAGTGGAAGGATGGTTGGAGGGATGAAGGATAGATGGTAGACGAATGGACCGATGAATGGAGGGATGGGTAGGGGGATAGATGGGTGGAGTGATGGGTGGGTGGATGGAGGGATAGGTGGATGGAGGGATGGGTGGAGGAGTGTTCCGCATGATCCTGGGTCGCCTGTTATGTAATGAAGTCTCCCTGGACCTTGGCAATTTTGAAGAGAAGTGTTGATTGGGGCCACCTGGGCTGAGAAAGCTCTGGGCGAGAACGTGGGAGCTGTCTGGTTGTGTGTGGTCCTCTGACAAGGCTGGTGTGGAAAGGAGCCTTCTCTGATGATTGGAGGTGGGGGGCCTCTCTAACCCTTCCCGTGACATGCACCACTTACAACACAATTCACAGACACGTGCATCCCCATTCAGAACAAATCCCGGGGCTGCCCCATGAGTGATGAGTCCAGTTGGATGAAACCCAAGAGGAATCATTGGATCCTTAGCTGACCCAGATTTTTCCAGAGCTGCTGTCCTTTAAACCATGATGTCATCCATCCAAAGCAAAAGCAAAATTACTCAGCTGGAGCCAGACTCTGTAGTCAGATTTAGGTTCAAATCCTGCCTCTGCCCGTCACGTGGCCTTGGGCAAGTCGTGTAAACTGTGTGACTCTTCTTGTTCCGTAAACAGACAGGTGTGGGTGCACCTAGCACAGGGCCTGGACTGCAGAAGGGCTAGCCTAGAGGAAAGCTGGGTCATCGGCTGCTGCCTCTCTCTCCCGACTCCTTTCTCCGGAGGCCTCTTTTCTGGCCCCCGTCCCACCTTCATCAGGTTTTTGGGAGCAGGCCCTTCCCCCTCTAACACAGACACAGGCTCTTCATTCCTGTGTCCCCAGCAGCTGCTTCCCAGCTGACTCTGTGCTCCTGTTCATGCTTACGCCCTCTTGGGGCTGCAGCCGGGTGTGTGAGCGTGCACGGTGTGGTCCGTTGCTGAGTCAGGATCTTCGCACTTTAGACACTGCAGTTTCCAGGCATGTTCACAGGTGCTGGTGAGGCCTTTGGACCTGGCTCCTTCACGCACTGCCGAGTGACCTTGGGTACTCACCTGCGTGTTCCGTGCCAGTGAGCTCCTTCCTGCGTTAACTCACTCAGGACCCTAATCGCTGGTGTAACTAACAGAGGGGCTGTGAGGCTTAAACAACTCGTGCATACCAACCACTTGGGCCAGCCACCTGGCACTCAAAGTGGGAGTGGTGATCGTAATTATGAACACAGTTACAATAGAACCAGCCGAGCAGATAACATGCTAAGGAAGAGCAAACCTTATATAGTTAAGCATTCACATAGGGGTGATGGTAAAATACGCTGCTGATATTGTAGATCCAATGATGTTAAAATAGGCTACAAATCAATAAATAGATTACGTAGCCTACTTTTTTGCTAGCTTTGAATCAGTTTAACACCTTTCCGTGGCTTCTATGAAAGGATATATTGGGTTTTTAAACCGAGGTTGTAGCGCTTTGCCAAGCTGTTCGTTTATTCACTCAGTCTTCCAAGCCTATGGTGTGCACAGTCTGGTTGGCGGTGCTGGGCATAAAGAGGGGGACAAGCTAGAGATGGTCCCCACTTTGACATAGCCTACTGCCTAGCAGGAAAACACCCAGAGTGAACAAATGAACCCGAGTGGGTGGGGGTGGGGCAGTGCTGGGAAGAAAAACAAGCAGGCACAAGGGCAAGGTCAGAATCTAAACCAAACCCATCGCCATCAAGTCGATTCTGACTCATAGCGACCCTGTAAGACAGAGTGGAACTGCCCCATAGGGTTTCCAGGGAGTGCCTGGTGGGTTTGAACTGCCGATCATTTGGTCAACAGCTGAGCTCTTAATCACTGCGTGACCAGGGCTCCAGAGGTCAGGAAAGGCCGGCTGATAAGGAAGTGGGCTATGGGCCAGGCGGCTGTCTGAAGAGTCCCAGGCAGAGCAGCTGGCCTGTGCAAAGGCCCTGAGGCTGAGTGCGTTGGGGCTGTCTGGAACAAGGCACCCGTGCGCTGGAGCGTCCTGAAGGGTGGGGGTGGGGGGAGTGGCAGGAGATGAGGCCAGTGAGGTGGTTAGGCTTTACCTCTGGTAAGGTGAAAGTCACAAGGGTTTACTTTTTTTTTTTTTTTAATTTTTTTTTATTGTGCTTGAAGTGAAAGTTTACAGATCAAGTCAGTCTCTCATACAAAAGCTTAAACACACCTTGCTCTGTACTTCTCCTCTCCACCCTGTATTCCCTGTGTCCTTTCAGCCAGCTCCTGTCCCCCTCTGCCTTCTCATCTCACCTCCAGACAGGAGTTGCCCACATAGTCTCATGTTCCTACTTGAGCCAGGAAGCTCACTCCTCACCAGTATCATTTTCTATCTTATAGTCCAGTCCAATCCCTGTCTGAAGAGTTGGCTTCAGGAATGGTTCCAGTCTTGGGCTAACAGAGAGTTCAGGGACCATGACTTCCAGGGTCCCTTTAGTCTCAGTTAGATCATTAAGTCTGGTCTTTTTGCAAGAATTTAAGGTCTGCATCCCACTGTTCTCCTGCTCCATCAGGGATTCTCTGTTGTGTTCCCTGTCAGGGCAGTCAGTCCATTGGGGATACCAGGGCACAATCTAGTTCTTCTGGTCTCAGGCTGATGGAGTCTCTGGTTTATGTGGCCCTTTCTGTCTCCTGGGCTCATATTTACCTTGTGTCTTTGGTGTTCTTCATTCTCCTTTGCTCCAGGTGGGTTGAGACCAAATGATGCATCTTAGATGGCCACTTGCTAGTGTTGAAGACTGCAGGCGCCACTCACCAAAAAAAAAATTTTTTTTTTTTATACCGGGGTGCAAAACATTTTCGTAATACGTTTTGTTATGCCAGTTGACCTAGATGTTCCCTGAAACCATGGTACCCAGACTCCCAACCCTGCTACTCTGGCCTTCGAAGCATTTGGTTGTATTCAGGAAACTTCTTTGCTTTTGGTTTAGTCAATTTGTGCTGATCTCTCCTGTATTGTGTGCTGTCTTTCTCTTCACCTAAAATAGCCTTGTCTACTGTCTAATTAGTGAACACCCCTCTCCCTCCCTTCCTCCCACCCTTGTAACCGTCAAATAATATTTTCTTCTGTTTAAACTATTTCTCGAGTTCTTATAATAGTGGTCTCATACAATATTTGTCCTTTGGAACTAATTTCACTCAGCATAATGCCTTCCAGATTCCTCCATGTTATGAAATGTTTCATGGATTCATTATTGTTCTTTATTGATGCGTAGTATTCTACTGTGTGAATATACCATAACTTATCCATTCATCCGTTGATGGGCACCTTGGTTGCTTCTATCTTTTTGCTATTGTAAACAGTGCTGCAATAAGCATGGGTGTGCATATATTTGTGTTAGGGCTATTATTTTTCTAGGATATATTCCAAGGAGCAGGATTGCTGGAAACCCTGGTGGCATAATGGTTAAGTTCTACAGCTGCTAACCAAAGGGTCGGCAGTTCAAATCTGCCAGGTGCTCCTTGGAAACTCTATGGGGCAGTTCTACTCTGTCCTATAGGGTCGCTATGAGTCAGAATCGACTCGACAGCACTGGGTTTGGTTTGGTTTGTTTGGTACAGTAGTTCTATTTCTAGCTTTTTAAGGAAGTGCCAAATTGATTTACAAAGTGGTTGTACCATTTTACATTCTCACCAGCAGTGTGTAAGTGTTCCAGTCTCTCCACAACCTCTCCAACATTTATTATTTTGTGTTTTTTGGATTAATACTAGCCTTGTTGGAGTGAGATGAAATCTCATTGTAGTTTTGATTTGCATTTCTCCAATGGCTAGTGGACAGCACTGGGTTTTTCTGGGAATGGCTAATGATCGTGAACATTTCCTCATATATCTGTTAGCTACCTGAATGTCTTCTTTAGTGAAGTGCCTGTTCATATCCTTTGCCCATTTCTTAATTGGGTTGTCTTTTTAATTAACTTTTATTGAGCTTCAAGTGAACGTTTACAAATCAAGTCAGACTGTCACATATAAGTTTATATACACCTTACTCCGTACTCCCACTTGCTCTCCCCCAATGAGTCAGCCCTTCCAGTTTCTCCTTTCGTGACAATTTTGCCAGCTTCCAACTCTCTCTATCCTCCCATCCCCCCTCCAGACAGATGCCAGCACAGTCTCAAGTGTCCACCTGATATAAATAGCTCACTCTTCATCAGCATCTCTCTCCTACCCACTGTCCAGTCCCTTTCATGTCTGATGAGTTGTCTTTGGGAATGGTTCCTGTCCTGGGCCAACAGAAGGTTTGGGGACCATGACCGCCAGGATTCCTCTAGTCTCAGTCAGACCATTAAGTATGGTCTTTTTGTGAGAATTTGGGGTCTGCATCCCAATGCTCTCCTGCCCCCTCAGGGGTTCTCTGTTGTGCTCCCTGTCAGGGCAGTCATTGGTTGTGGCTGGGCACCAACTAGTTCTTCTGGTCTCAGGATGATGTAGGTCTCTGGTTCATGTGGCCCTTTCTGTCTCTTGGGCTCTTAGTTATCGTGTGACCTTGGTGTTCTTCATTCTCCTTTGATCCAGGTGGGCTGAGACCAATTGATGCATCTTAGATGGCTGCTTGTTAGCATTGAAGACCCCAGACGCCACATTTCAAAGTGGGATGCAGAATGTTTTCGTAATAGAATTATTTTGCCAATTGACTTAGAAGTCCCCGCAAACCATGGTCCCCAGACCCCCGCCCTTGCTCCGCTGACCTTTGAAGCATTCAATTTATCCCGGAAACTTCTTTGCTTTTGGTCCAGTCCAGTTGAGCTGACCTTCCATGTATTGAGTATTGTCCTTCCCTTCACCTAAAGCAGTTCTTATCTACTAATTAATCAGTAAAAAATCCTCTCCCACCCTCCCTCCCTCCCCCCCTCGTAACCACAAAAGTATGTGTTCTTCACAGTTTACACTATTTCCCAAGATCTTATAAAAGTGGTCTTATACAATATTTGTCCTTTTGCCTCTGACTAATTTCGCTCAGCATAATGCCTTCCAGGTTCCTCCATGTTATGAAATGTTTCAGAGATTCGTCACTGTTCTTTATCGATGCGTAGTATTCCATTGTGTGAATATACCACAATTTATTTACCCATTCATCCGTTGATGGACACCTTGGTTGCTTCCAGCTTTTTGCTATTGTAAACAGAGCTGCAATAAACATGGGTTTGTCTTTTTGTTGTTGAGTTTTTGCAGTATCATGTAGATTTTAGAGATCAGGTGCTGATCAGAAATGTCATAGCTAAAAACTTTTTCCCAGTCTGTAGGTCATCTTTTTACTCTTTTGGTGAAGTCTTTGAATGAGCATAGGTGTTTAATTTTTAGGAGCTCCCAGTTATCTAGCTTTTCTTCTGCACTGTTAGTAATGTTTTGTATACTGCTTATGCCATGTATTGGGCTCCTAATGTTGTCCCTATTTTTTCGTCCATGATCTTTATTGTTTTAGATTTGATATTTAGGTCTTTGATCCATTTTGAGCTCGTTTTTGTGCATGGTGTGAGGTGTGGGTCTTGTTTCATTTTTTTGCATATGGATATCCAGTTATGCCAGCACCATTTGTTGAAAAGACTGTCTTTTCCCCATTTAACTGCTTTGAGGCCCTTGTCAAATATCAGCTGCTCATATGTGGATGGATTTATGTCTGGATTCTCAATTCTGTTCCATTGGTCCATGTACCTGTTGTCGTATCAGTACCAGGCTGTTTTGACTACTGTGGTGGTATAATAGGTTCAAAAATCAGGTAGTGTGAGGCCTCCCACTTCATTCTTCTTTTTCAGTAATGCTTTACTTACTTGGGGCCTCTTTCCCTCCCATATGAAGTTGGTAATTTGTTTCTCCATCTCATTAAAAAATGTCATTGGAACTTGGATCAGGATTGTATTGTATCTGTTTAGACCGCTTTGGGTAGAATAGACATTTTTACAATATTGACTCTCCCTATCCATGAGCAAGGTATGTTTTTCCACTTACTTAGGTCTCTTTTGGTTTCTCGCAGTAGTGTCTTGTAGTTTTCTTTGTATAGGTCTTTTACGTCTCTGGGTAGATTTATTCCTAAATATTTTATCTTCTTGGAGGCTATTGTAAATAGTATTGATTTGTTGATTTTCTCTTTTATGTTCTCTTTGTTGGTGTAGAGGAATCCAACTAACATTTGTATGTTTATCTTGTATCCTGATACTCTGCTGAACTCTTCTATTAGTTTCAGTAGTTTTCTTGAGGATTCTTTAGGGTTTTCTGTGTATAAGATCATGTCATCTGCAAATAGAGATACTTTTAGTTCTTCAAAATGGCTCACATTTGAGCTAGGGTTTGACGAGGTCTCACCTAGGTTTGGCAGGGTCCTCCATGGCTGCTGAGGACAGGGTGGAGTGGGGGGAGGGAGCAAGCGTGGTTGGAGGGACCCAGGGAGAAGGCCTGGACCGAGGTGGGGGAAGAGGTGAGCAGCAGTTGGAATCTAAGATAGATCTCAGATGTGACCTGCTGGGATCGAGCGGATGGGACATGGTAAGAGGAAGAGGAGTCAAGGACCACACTACAGCTTATCATTAATGGCTGTGAAAGTGGTGAGGTTTCGGTCTTTCATGGTTTAAAAATGTCACTTGTCCAAGGCCCTGCTCCAGGGCACCTAGACCTCCCATACCTGTCCCTCCATGCCATCCCCTTCTTTGCACCTCAGATGTGCTCAACTCAAGGCCCAGATCCTCTGGGAAACCAGGCGTGCCCCTTCTCCACTCCTCTTCCTATCTGTAACCCTCATTCCATACTCCGGGGCCTGTGGCTGGCGTTGACACTACCCATCCTGTGGGTTTCCTCTACTCTACTGGATGGGAAGCCCCTGCCTCCCAAGTCTCTTCTGGACCATCGGGGCACGTAGCAGATGGATGAAAGCTGCCCTTGGTACTAAAGGCCAAGCTGAGCAGACACTGCAGGGGGCACATCCACGAGTAGTCTAGGAAAGCAGCTCCCCCCGGAGCCCATCTGCATAGAGTGCAGTGGAATTACAGCCATTGGGGTGTGCAAACAGCTCCAAGTCCACGAGGCTGTGGATGGCCACCCGGTTTTCTGGACCAGTGTCTCCTGTTAGCAATCCTAACATATGCTTCAGCCATATTGACGTTCAGCCATTTCAGGAGGCAGCATATGATCAAGAACCTGTGGTACTGAAAGAAATGTCCAAGCTGCAGTGAAGGCAGTGGCAAAAAACGAGGCTCCAGGATTGTCGGAATACCAGTTGAGATGTAACAAATGGATGCAACGCTAGAAACACTCATCTATGCCAAGAAATTTGGAAGACAGCTACCTGGCCAACCCACCGGAAGAGATCCATATTTGTGCCCATCTCAAAGAAAGGTGATCCCACAGAATGCAGAAATTACCCAACAATATCATTAATATCACATGCAAGTAAAGTTTTACTGAAGATCATTCAAAAACGGCTGTAGCAGTACATTGACAGGGAACTGCCAGAAATTCAAGCTGGATTCAGAAGAGGACATGGAATGAGGGATATCACTGCTGAAAGCAAAGAATACCAGAAAGGTGTTTACCTGTGTTTTATTGACTAAGCAAAGACATTCGACTGTGTGGATCATAACAAGTTATGGATAACTTTGCAAAGAACAGGAGTTCTGCAACACTTGATTGTGCTCATGAGGAACCTGTACACAGATCAAGAGGCAGTTGTTGGAATAGAACAAGGGGATACTGCGTGGCTTAAAGTCGGGAAACGTGTGTCAGGGTTGTATCCTTTCACCATCCCTACTCAATCTCTATGCTGAGCAAATAATCTGAGAAGCTGGACTATATGAAGAAGAACGGGGCATCAGGATTGGGGGAAGACTCATTAACAACCTGCGTTATGCAGATGACACAACCTTGCTTGCTGAAAGTGAAGAGGACTTGAAGCACTTACTGATGGAGATCAAAGACCAGAGCCTTCAGTATGGATTACACTTCAACATAAAGAAAACAAAAATCCTCACAACTGGACCAATAAGCAACATCATGATGAACGGAGAAAAGGTTGAGGTTGTCAAGAATTTCATTATACTTGGATCCACAATCAATGCCCATGGAAGCAACAGTCAAGAAATCAAATGACACATTGCATTGGGCAAATCTGCTGCAAAAGACCTCTTTAAAGTGTTCAAAAGCAAAGATGTCACTTTGAGGAATAAAATGTGACTGACCAAAGCCATGGTATTTTCAATTGCCTCGTATGCATGTGAAAGTTGGACAACAGATAAGACTGAAGAAGAATTGATGCCTTTGAATTACGGTGTTGGTGAAAAATATTGAATGATCTGCCAGAAGAAAGAACAAGTCTGTCTTGGAAGAAGTACAGCTTAGAATGCTCCTTGGAAGTGAGGATGCCAAGACTTAGTCTCACGTACTTTGGGCATGTTACCAGGACGGACATCCCCAGATGTCCCAGGAGAAGGACATCATGCTTGGTAGAGGGTCAGCCAAAGAGAGGAAGATCCTCAGTGAGATGGATTGACACAGTGGCTGCAACAATGGACTCAGACACAGGCAGAGTTGTGAAGATGGTGCAGGGTTGGGCAGTGTTTCGTTGTGTTGCACAGAGGGTTGCTGTAAGTTGGAATCAACTCGATGGCACCCATCAGCAACAACACATGCTTTGAATTGAGCCAATCAGGAGTTTCAGCTCCGTGCTCATTCATCCATTCTTCCTGCAGAGACTCTCAGGGCTCGTGACTGTCCCCATTTTCCAGATTTAGGAAACCGAGACTCAGGGATGTATTGTGATTGGCTCCTGACTTGGCTATTCTCAGGACTGAAGCTCCCATTCCAAGTGCAGCCGCTTCAAAGCCAGTGCCCTTTCCTTGGGGCAGCGGGGCTAGAACATCCCCCAACTACAAGGTGGTGACTATGCCCTCAGCACCCACCAGAGGGCAGCAGATGAACACCTGCTTGGTGGTGAGAAGTTGTCTGTGTCCCAGGTCTGGTCTTGCCTTCTTCCTTAATTCCCTGTCCTAATAAGAAGGGCCAAGGGCAGTGAGGACAGAGGTCCATTTCTTGATGAGAAAGACACAGGCATTAATGGGGTGTCCCAGGTGAGGGGCTGGTGAGAGAGGAGCTCCTCACAGGGAGCGCCTTTGGGACTGAGCACTGTGCTGGGCACCTGAATAAGAAATCCCTTCAACCCTGACAAGTAATTCCAATGGGTGGGTGGGTGGGGGTCTCCCCATACGACAGAGGAGGCTCTGCAAGGAGAAGGTGCCATACAGGCTCTCAGAGCAGGGCTTGGGGGGCTGGGGTTTACTCTTCGTTCTTTCTCCGGGAGATGCCGGAGGGCTCCACTTGCTGCCGCTGGATCCGTTGGTCTCAGGCAAGGATGGCTTGACCCCCTCTGCAGCAGCCTTCCTGCCCTCAGCAAGCTCACAGAGGAAGGACCTGGACAGGGCTGTGAGGTCACCTGTCCCTCGCCCTGGTTCTGCTCCAGGGGAGGCCTGGGGTGAGCCAGGTAGGCCTGCTCCATCCCCACCTCTCTTCATGGCCCAGGCCCTGGCCCAGCCTACGCTTCCTCCTCAAGCTAGGAGGAGGCCAGTTCCCAGAGCAGGACTTCCAGAGGTGGCCCCTGGGACCCTCTAGGGGTGCAGGGAGGTGGGGTGTCACCCAGTTTGGACCTTGCACCAGGAAAGCTAAAGGAGATGGGGGCCGTGGTACTGGGCTGGGCCAGCAGTGTCCCGGCAAACACAGGCCCAGGGGTAGGGCTCAGCCCAGAGTGCCACGGGGAGGGGAGGGCGCTCAGAAATCCCCTCCAGGGCCTTTCCGCTGGTTCACCCAGCGCAGCCCTGGGAGGAACTCAGGGCTCCCGACTGCTGAGCCAGGGTCCTTATAATTTCATCGCCAGATCCGCTCTTTTTGTCCTCGAAGGCCCTCCCACTGTCGCACAGTGCCAGCTGGACAGAACCCTGTGCCCCCGGCAGGGGCCCCCTGGGGGGCGTGGCTCAGGCGCGAGTTCAGGGCAGGGTCATCGGCACAGCGGCCAGCATGGGGGCGGTGTCACCTGGGCGGGGCCGGCCGCGTCTCCAGCCCTCTGGCTGACTTATCTCACATATTCCAGCCCGGACGCCAGGTCTGTCCTCCCGGGCAGCTGCAAGTGGCCGGGTCTCTGGGCCCAAAGCGAGGGAATCCCGGCCTTTGTGCTGGGCGGGGGTGCAGCTGGGGGGGCTTCCTGCGGGCGTCTGGCCAGGGTGGAGGACGGGAAGGGGCTCTGGGCACCGAGTCATCCGGCCTCACACCGCCCCGAGGGGCCGGTGGGTGTGCTGAGAGGCTCTGGAGTCCTCCGCCCCGCCCGGCGCCCTCTCCGGGGTCTGCCCTTCCTCGAGGGCGACTCCAGACCTCCACGGGGAGCCACGCGCGGCGCCCAGGAGAGATGCAGAGACAGCGACAGGGCCATTGCGCGGGATCCCCAAGCACGGTCGCCCGTCCCGGGCGCAAAGCTCCGTGAAAGTCCGGCTGCCCCTGGGAGAAAGGGGACCGGACGCCGGGCCGCGCCGCGCCCCCGCCCTCGCAACTTTGGCGGGCGTCTGCGGCCGGGCAGGAAGTGGGGGGCGGGGGCGGGGCCTGGGCGGGCGGGGCGAGGACCCCGGCCCCGCCTCCCGCCCGCCCCCACCGGCCGCACCCCGCCCCCGGCCCAGGAGCCGCCGAGCCGGGCGCGGATCGCGGAGCCCGCGGGCGCGGCGAACAAAGCGCGGCGGCGGCAGCGCGGCGGCCCAGGCCCCGGACCTGCGGAGCGAGCGACCCGCCGGCCTTTGTCTCCGGGGCGCGGAGCGGCGACGGGAGCCCAGAGCGCAGAATGCGGCGCCCGGCGGGGCGGGCCGGGGAGCGCGGCGGCGGCGTGCGGCGAGGAGCCTGGCCAGGCGCCCGCGGGGACTTGTGTGTGTGAAGGGGGGACCCGGCGCAGCACGTGGGTGGGAGCGGCGGCCCGCGAGGGGCGGAGGAGCGGGAGGAAGAAGAGGGACGCGCGGCGGCGCAGCGGACCGGCCGCCCGCGAGGCCCCGCCCCGGCCGAGCCCCGCGCGGGCGGGATGCCCCGCGGTCGCCGCGCTCCTGCCCGAGCCCTGCGCTGAGCGGCATCGCCAGCCGGGCGGCCGCCGGGCGCCATGGAGCAGTGGCGGCAGTGCGGCCGCTGGCTCATCGACTGCAAGGTCCTGCCGCCCAACCACCGGGTCGTGTGGCCCTCGGCTGCGGTCTTCGACCTGGCTCAGGCGCTGCGCGATGGCGTCCTGCTCTGCCAGCTGCTGCACAACCTGTCCCCAGGCTCCATCGACCTCAAGGACATTAACTTCCGGCCGCAGATGTCCCAGGTGAGGACCCAGGCGCGACGGGAGGGCCCGGCCAGCCGAGCCGCCGGAGCTCTCGGGCCCGGTCCTCGGGCGTTCGCGCCGCTCGTCGCGCGGACGGGGACGCAGAGGACGCAGCCGCGGGCCGCCCCGGGACACTGGCTGGGGCGTCGGGAAGGGGAGCGGAGAAAGGGGGCGCGCTCGGGGTCCGAGCCGGCTCCTCTGAGGGGCAGCCCTCGGGGGCCGGAAGTTTGCCAAAGTCCCCCAGCCTGGGACGCGCCTCCGCCGCCCGCGAGCACAGCTCTGGGAGCGCCTGTTCCCGTCTGTACCTCCCAGGGTGGGAGAGAGGGTTTCGAACCCGGGCCGAGCGCTCAGCATGGCTGCCTCGTCCCGGGGCGCCCGGGGCCCTGCGAACGTCCCTTCCGGCCCCAAGCCTGCCACGCCGGGTGGTCACCCTGGGATTGCGTCCTCCGGCTTCGCACCTGATAGCTGGACCCGGTGGAGGACAAACAGGGCGTTGGTGGCGGGGAGCGGGTGGGCCCGGGGCGCGCCCCCTTGCCGGCCGCCGCCGCCTCCTGGCCGCGGGCGTGGTAGGGGGTGGCGCGGTCTGTTGCAGGGCACCCAGGGCCGCGCAACTTGGCGGGAGCTCGGAGTCACCCCATCCCATCCCCGAATCCCGTCCTCCTTCCGTTGGGCCCTCGAGTGTGGCCTTTGTCGCGGCGGAGGCGCGCGTGTTGCTGCTGGGCAGGAAAATGTCCGCCCGGCCGGCCGGAGCTGCTTTTCTTGGCCCCTTAAAGGGAACTTGGCAGAGACTTAAGCCGAATCGAGGCTCCAGTTCCGCCCCCCGGGGTCGCGGAACCCCTACCCGCGCACTCTCTGAAGGGGCCAGGCATGCAAAGGGGCTGGGGGCCAGCCCTCTCCGGCCAGCATCCTCCAGGCGCAGCCACCCGCCAACCCGGCAGCCCTTCTCTGGCAGCCCTCGGTGATTCCGCGTGGACAACAGCCATTCACGAGTGTGACATCGGAAAACCGGCGCTGGGGAGGGAGTGAGTCACCGCTCATTTCCAGGCTGGGCTGCGTGGCCTTTGCCCCTCAACCGACGGGGGCCTTGAGGCCTTTGCCCTTTCCCAACTGGGTTTCCCAGGAGATGGAAATGGGGCGGGGGCAACAGCTTACAAAGGAGGTCCCTGAGGGGGAAAGGGACTGCCCTCAGATGAGTAATGGCCCAGCCCCAGGCCCAGGAAGCCCAGGGAGCTGCTGTCCTGGCCGGTCCTTGCCTGGGATTGGGGGTGGGGGGCGGTGAGTACAGTGGGGTCACACATTTCTGACATCACTTGCCCTGGGTAGGGTTGCCACGTGTTGCCCACTGCAGGGTGCTTTCACAGACCTGTCATCCCCCCTGTTCTTATAGCCACTTTGGGGCTGGGAAATGCTCTCCCCATTTTATGGCTGGAGAAACTGAGTTGAGATGAGAGCCACGCCTTGAACCCGTGGTATTCTTGCCTGTGACTATGACCTGGGGGCTGCCCAGCCCACTTTCTCTGGACAGGGTTTCTGGGCTGATTGGCAGAGAGGCTAGGGCATGGGACAGAGGGCCACTGGGGTGGGGGAGGTTCGGTACTGAAGAGGTTGGGGAGGCCTCGCCTTGCCTGGCTGAGTCACCTGGTCCTGCCCGTTCCCAGCTGTGGTTTGGGGAGTAGGGTGGGGATGGGGAGGTACTGGCTGTGGCAGGGGCTGGAAGTGTGTGTCCTTTTTGGGCGGCATTGCTGACACCCACACAGTCCCCTGACCCCTCTGCCCCAACCAGGATGGTTGTCGTTAGGTGCCATCGAGTCGGTTCTGACTCATATTAACCCTATGTACAACTGAACGGAACACTGCTGGGTCCTGCGCCAGCCTCACAATCATTGCTGTGTTTGAGCCCATTGTTGCAGTCACTGTGTCAGTCCATCTTGTTGAGGGTCTTTCTCTTTTTCGCTGACCGTCTGTTTTACCAAGCATGATGTCCTTCTCCAGGGACTGATCCCTCCTGACAACATGTCCAAAGTACGTGAGATGAAGTCTCGCTATTCTTGCTTCTAAGGACCATTCTGGCTGGACTTTTTCCAAGACAGATTTGTTCATCCTTTTGGCAGTCCGTGGTATATGCAATATTCTTCGCCAACACCGCAATTCAAAGGCGTCAGTTCTTCGGTCTTCCTTATTCATCGTCCAGCTTTCACATACTTAGGAGGCAATTGAAAACACCATGGCTTGGGTCAGGAGCACCTTAGTCCTCAAGGTGACATCTTTGCTTTTGAACACTTTAAAGAGGTCCTTTGCAGCAGATTTGCCCAATGCAATGCATCTTTTGATTTCTTGACCGCTGCTTCCATGGCTGTTGATCGTGGAGTCAAGTAAAATTAAATCCTTGACAACCTCAATCAGGCTTAAGGGAGGGCGGGCGATAGGGAGAACCAGAGTGGCGTGTGCTTGTGTGTCTGTCTGAGTGGCCACATTTTCTGATCGAATTCTGGCTCTGTCACCTCCCAGCAGATGACCTCACCTTCGGGGCCTCAGTTTCCCCATCTGTGTCATGGAGACTGAAATGGCAGCCACCTCATAGCCATGTCGTGAGGATTTGAAGTACGAAGTTAATGTTGACAGATTTTGGGTCATCGTCTGGACCCTGGCACTTATGGCCCTTTGTGGCTAAGGCTGCAGGCCCTCCTCCCCGCCCACCTGTGTCCTGTGCAGGGTGCAACTGGCCACACTGTGGTCTCCATGCCCCCTGCTGTCCAGGCTGCTACAGGTGCTTCTTGAACGGTTATGCTGTTGGTCACTTAGCCGGACAGCCCCATCTCTGTGCTTGCCTTCAAAGGATCCACTTTCTTTATCCCCTACGGCTGTGCAGGGTGGGGAGAGGGCGCTGGCAGCCCCTCTGTGTGGCTGCTTGTTTGCTAATGGGGAAGCTTATATTCCGTAGGAGGCAGGCCGGGAAGATGTGGTCTCAACTCAGGGTGATGTGATGACAAGAACATTGCAGGTGCCCATTCTTACCTGCCCTGCCCCTGAGAGGCAGGACCCTGGGTGGGCGTGCCCCTCCCTCCCCCCACAGTGCCATAGAAAGTGGCAAAATTAAAACATGAACTAAAGTCTCTTTGTCTCCCGGGGCTGTTCATATAGACTCATTTCAGAGGACCACCAAAGCTTGCCTGTGACCTGTCTGGTGGTGCTCCTGGCCTGATTCTTGGTTTCTCATGGCGGGGGGGTAGAGGGGAGGTTTGCCTCCCCGGGCTGGATGGTGTGGAGAGCCTGTCTCCGTAGTCGGTTGGGGTGGGGAGTCTGTTCTCATGGTTGGATCGGGTGGGAGAGCCTGACCCCACAGTAGGATGCAGTGGGAGAGCCTGACCCCATGGCCGGATAGGGTGGAGAGTCCGTCCCCACAGCTGGATGGGGTGGGGAGTCTTTCCGCACGGTAGGATGGGATGGGGAGTCTGTCCCCACAGCTGGGTGGGGTGCAGAGCCTGAACCCACAGTAGGTTGGGGTGGGGAGCACTTCTCCTTTGGGGAGTCTGGCTGCTGGGCCGCTGAGCGGGCGAGGCCCCTCTGTTTTCCACCCCTGCAGATCGTGGGGCCTGGTAACCAGGCCACTCCAAGGCCTTCCTTCCGGAGTGCCTCACGGCATCTCATGGTTACATCCTGTGGCATTTCATGGTTACATCCTATTTCGAGGACAGAAAGCTTTCTGTATGGTCCTCCTGCTGTCAGTTTATCTCAGCTGGGTTATTAGCCTTAAGGAAGCACAATGCCATGTGCATTTATTGGGCACCTGCTGTGTACAGAGCGAGGCACTGGGAGGTGTTCACAGAGGGTGCCAAGTCACCCCTTGGCTGTGCCCTCTAGGAGCTGGCCGGATGCTCTTTATTATTTTTATCCACAAATGCCTTGAAGCTACCTTGGGCTTAATTAAACCAACTAGGTGTGGCCGCATTGCTGACTGGTCCGCTAGGAGAGCAGGGTCTGGCGCGGCTTTTGTGTCAACATGGCAGACAGCTCTGGCCTTCTGGCTGTGGTTGGAACCTTCCAGCATGACGAACCTTCCAGCATGACCACCCAGCCTCTGCCTCCCCCACCCCACCCTGGCTGGCCCGGTATCCCCATGGAAAGCCTGTCCTTAGTGGATCGTGCCTAGCTAAGGGGCACTGGGCACAGAGCAGGTTTGGGGTCCCAGCCTGCTGGGTATGCTCCATCCACACCTCCAGACTCAACATCCCCCTCCTTGTGCTGGATATGCCAGCCTCTTCCCACCTTCCTGCTATATGGTCTTTCTGTCCCTGCCCCTCCAGTGCTGGGCTTTTGCTGGAAGACCCCTCCCTTCCTTTCAGCCTGCTTCTTCCTGTAAGGGCTCCTGCAGTGTCCCCCACAGGAACCTCCTCTGGCTGGGCTGGGCTGGGCTGGGCTGGGCTGGGCTGGGCTGGGCTGGGCTGGGCTGGGCTGGGCTGCTCTGTGCACTGGGCTCCTTCATGCTGGGTGCCCATGGCTAGCCTCTAGCTGTTCATTCGCAGTGTCAATACGTACACCACTTGGTCGCCATGCTCTGTGGCTCAGTCTCCAGAGAGATTTAGAGCGCCAAACAGGATAGATTTAGTGCACGAAGGACGCTGGCACCGTGTGTAGTTGGTGCCTCCAGTGGCTGTGAGTCCTTGAGGGCAGGCCTCGCTGCTCTTCCGGGTGCTGCAGTGCCAGACACCTCCGTCCTCTCACCTTGCCCTCCCTCCTTCCCTCCCTTCCTTCCAGAAATAATCCCAGAGCCCCTGCCTCGTGCCAGACAGGTTGCTGCCAGACAGGGGAGGAGTAGGGAGCAGGACATCCAGCCTCTGCTCTCATGAAGCTTCTGGTCTACCAAGGACTAACATGAGGTGTACCCGAAGAACTCCCGAGGGAAGCAGGGGGGTGCTTGGTACCAGAGGCCCAGTGTGGGCTGCTAGGGTCACTGGGCAGCAGAAACATGGCTGACTCCAGCTGAAACAAAGAAGCCTTTTCTTCTGGTTTTGGTAGTTTTTTTTTTTTTTCAATTTTGGAAAAATCTCAGACTTTCAGGAAGTTGTGAGTGCAGCACAAATGACTTTTTCTTGAACCACTGAAAGTTAGTTGGTAAGCACCCGTGAATATTTTCGAGTGTGTTTCTAACCAACAAGACATTTTTCATGACTGAAATACAGCCTCTAAATCTGGAAATGAGAAGCGAGGCCTTCCCACCATCTCGCCCATCCAGGTCTGACAGCCGTCCCAGTAAACGCCCTTGACAGAAACAGGGCCAACCTCGGAATCTCGTGCTGTGGAGTAGTGGTGGCTCTCTCTGAGCCCCTTTCAGTCTGGGCCGGCTCCTCAGCCTTCCTTGGACTTCTGTGCCCTTGACACTCGAAGGTTACAGGCTCTTGATGTTGCCCAGTGGCCATCCACTTGGGTTTGTCTGGTGTCTCGGCATGGCTGGGCTCAGGTCACACACCTTTGGGGCTGTGATGCTGAGTTCTCCTCCTTTCCTGTCAGGTGGCTCATGACTTCTGTGTGTCTCATTGCCGGGGAAGTTGGCTTTAATCTCTTGATGAAGGTGATGTTTGCCCAGCTTCTTCGCTGTGCAGTCACTCTGTTTCACCTTTGGAATTAAAAAGTATTTTTAGCTAGGTACTTGGAGACCATGTAAAAATCTATCTTTTTCTGTCAGTTTGGATTATGGTCTCCCATTTTACTCCTTGGGCTGCTTGTAATTGGTTACTATCATAGGTTATTTTGCTGCCTAATTACCTCAGGTTTGACCGGGGGAGCTGCGGCAAGCTGGCATCTGTGTCTTTTTGAAATGTTGCCATCATTCCTTGAACACATCCTTACTCCCTGTCACAGAATGTTCCAGGCTGATCTTGTATTTTTCCTGCTGCAGCTCTGGAATCAGCCATTTCTCCAAGGAGCTCTACTTCCTTGTAGTGAAGAAGGGTATTTAGAAGCCAAGATCCGGGTGCTAAGTGTGCTCATTGCTAATGGGGTGTCACTGCTTCCAGGCCCTCTCAGTGGCCACCCTGAGAAAAAAACCAAACCTGTTGCTGTCCAGTTGATTCTGACTCATAGCGACCCAGACCAAGGGAATTCATGCATGTATATACATGACTGTGTGTGTGTGTATACACATTTGTATGTGCACGCATATGTATATGTGTATGTTGTTGTTGTTAGGTGCGCTCGAGTTGGTTCCAACTCATAGTGACCCTGTGTACTACAGAATGAAACACTGCCTGGTTCTGCGTCATTCTCACAATCGTTGTTATGCTCTAGCCCATTGTTGCAGCCTCTGTGTCAGTCCATCTCGTTGAAGGTCTTCCTCTTTTTTGCTGACCCTCTACTTTGCCAAGCATAATGTCTTTCTCCAGGGATTGATCTCTCCTGACAACATGTCCAAAATATGTGACTCGTAGTCTCATCATTCTTGCTTCTAAGGAGCATTCTGGCTGTATTTCCTCTAAGACAGATTTGTTCGTTCTTCTGGCAGCACGTGGGTATATTTAATATTCTTCACCAACACCATAATTCAAAGGCGTCAATTCTTCTTGCGTCTTTCTATTTACTGTGTGTACACACATTTATGTGTATACATGCAAGTGTATTTGTATTTATTTTCCATCTATATCAATGCTGTTAAAGAGAAATACAATGTGAGCCACATATATATTTAAAATTTCTGGTCGTGAGATTAAAACAGTAAAAAGAAATAGATAAAATTAATTTTAGTACCTATTTTATGTAACCCATGAATTTCCAATGGAGGCACTGTCATCCTCAAGGAGGTGAAAATTGAGTCTTTGGGGATGAAGAAATCTCACTCTTTTTGAGCGTGAAGCACAGAGGGACCTACAGTGCACAGACAGACGTACGGTATGTCTGTGCTATTAAAGTTTCATGCGGGAAGGGGGATAAGGAAGAAACGTTTGGAAAGGCCTGTCCTGTGAGGAGGCGGGTGATACTGAAGAGAAGGTTGAGAAACACTGATTTAACCAAATAAATCCAAGATAGGAGCATTTCCTCATGGCGTGGCGTGTTTGGGGGCATGATTATTGTTGTTGTGTGCTGTCGAGTCGATTCTGACTTATAGCGACCCTATAGGACAGAGTGGAACTGCCCCATCAAGTTTTTAAGGCTGCAGTCGTTACGGAAGCAGACTGCCACACCTTTCCTCTACGTAATGGCTGGTGAGTTTGAACTGCCGACCTTTTCGGCAGCCAGGTGCTTAATCTTTGCACCACCAGGGATCCTTTTGGGGCGTGGAGGGTGTGTGAACAATATCGGTGTCATTCCCCACCAAGTAGGGGGCCGGGGGCAGAGGGCCGATGAGCCCAGGTGTGGCCTGTGGGCGCCCTCTTTAGCAGTGGTGTGACTGACTCAAGTGGCACTTGGAGTGCTGTGTTAAGCAGGATTCTGAGGCTCGTGTCTGGGATCAGCAGGAAGACTAAGGAGCGGTATCTGCCCAGGTCATGGGGAGGATGTGATGTGGCATTTGGCGCTAAGGGAATTGTTTGTGTGATGTGTACTGATTCCAAAAATCCGGCTTTTGCATGGCCTAGGGTGAATCCGAGGAGAGTGCTGTTTCAGGATGGGAAGCCATCATGGGCAGTGATGTTCCTCTGTGTATTGCTTGGGCCTCGGAGATGTGGGCCCCACAGTTCTGGAGTGCGCGGCTCTCAGCTGTGCCGCGCTAGCCTGGGCCCTGGGATGGGGGCAGCAGCCCCAGCTGGAGGCAGGCCTTCTGGGGGCCTTGCCAGGAGGTCCAGGTGACCGAGGACGTCTTCTTTCCGGAGGGAGGCTTCCTCATCCTTCCGGGCACGTGTCCCAGGACGTGTGTGGGTCCTGGACTGGGTGGTCAGTGGCGTGATGCCTCCTTTTTTTCTTCTTTTTTTAATTTAATTAACTTTGTTGTTGAGAATATACACACCAAAATGTACACCCGTTGAACAGTTTCTGCGTGTACCGCTTAGTGACATTGATGACATTCTTCAAGTTGTGCACACATTCTCACCCTCCTTTTCTGAGTGGTTTCTCCCCCATTAGTATAAACTCCCTTTCACCTAAGGTTACTACCTAATCTATCAAGCTGTGGTTGTCAATTGAATCCCACGCAGATAGTTCTTAAAAGAGCACAATGCTCAAAGCAGACATTTTGTTTACTAGTTAAGCTAAACTACTGTTTGGTTTTATGAAATTCAGGGGATATTTCTGGTTTCATGTTTAAAGATTATCTCAGGGCAGTAGCTTCAGGGGTTCATTCATCCTCCATGACTCCAGAAAGTCTGGATTCCATGAGAATTTAAAATTCCATTCTGCATTTCCACCTTTTTGATCAAGCTTCTTTTATAGAATCTTTTAGGAGAATGTTCAGTAGTGGTAGCCAGGTACCATCCAGTTCTTCTGGTCTCATGGCGAAGGAGGCAGTTGTTCATGGAGGCAGTTAGCCACACATTCCTTATCTTCCTTCTATTCCTGGTTTTCCTTCTTCCTCTGTTGCTCCAGGTGAATAGAGACCAATTGTGCCTTGGATGGCTGCTTGTAAGCTTTGAAGACCCCAGGCACTGCACATCGAACTAGGAGGTAGAACAGAGGCGTTAACTGGGATGTCCCATGAAACCACGACCTTAAACCTCCAAATCGAGAAACCAAATCCTATTGGATTTCTGGTTGTACATAAGCAACCTTGGCAGTTACTGATTTTTTTTTTTTGGTCATTATTGTAAATATATCTATTACACAACTTTTGCCAATTCCTCTTTTTACAGGTGTACAGTTTATTGACAGCATTACAATGATCGGCTGTGCAACCCTGCCCTTAATCAATGCAATGTTTCCATCACCTTTAATCCCTCCATTCCCGCCCCGCCTCCTGCCCCTGGTAACCACTCATAAAATTTGGTCCCTATACGTTTTCCTTTTCTTGTCTTTTTATATAAGTGAGGTCTTAACAATATTTGTCCTTTTAAGTGATGTATTTCGCTCAGCGTAATGTCTTCCAGCTCCATCCATGTCTTAGCACATGTCAAGACTCCATTTCTCCTACTGGCCGAGTAGTATTCCAATGTGTGTACAGACCACATTTTGTTTATCCATTCATCTGCTGTTGGGCATGTAGCCTGTTTCCCCCTTTTGGCTGTTGTGGACAGTGCTGCAGTGAACATTGGTGTACATGTCTCCTTTTAAGTCTCTGCTTTCAAGTCTTTTGTGGTATACGCCTAGGAGTGGAACTGCTGGGTCATGTGGCAGTTCTGGAGCCCTGGTAGCACGGTAGTTAAAGAGTTCAAATGCTAATCAAAAGGTCAGCAATTTGAATTCACCAGCCTGTACTTGGAAACCCTATGGCGCAGTTCTACTCTGTCCTATAGGGCCGCTATGAGCCGGAATTGACTCCACGGCAACGGGTTTTATAGCAATTATATTTTTAGTTTTTTAAGGAACCACCACACTGTTTTCCACCACGGCTCTACCATTTTGCATTCCCACCAGGAATGAATAAGGGCTCCAATTTCCCACATCCTTGCCAACATTTGTTATTTTCTGTTCTTTTATTTTTTATCTTAGCCATCCTAGTGGGAGTGAAATGGTATCTCATTGTGGTTTTGATTTGCACCTCTCTGATGGCTGATGACACTGAGCATCTCTTCATGTGTTTGGTGGCCATTCGAATGTCCTCTTTGGTCAAATGTCTATTCAGGTCCTTTATCTTTTATGATTGGGTTATTTGTCTTTTTGTTGTTAAGTTGTTGAAGTTTTATATGTATTTTGGTTATTAGATTCCTCTCATATACATGATTTCCGAACATATTCTCTCGGTAGCTTGGCTTTTCACTTTTTTGGTTAAGTCTTTTGATGAGCAAAAGTGTTTAATTTGTATGAGGTCCCACCTATTTATTTTGTCTTTTGCTGTTTGTACTTTTGTTTTTATGTTAGATAATCCGTTGTTGAAAGCTAGGCCTGACAGTGTTGCCCCGTGTTCTTATAAAAGTGTTAGGGTTTCAGTTTGCGAATTTAGGTCCGTAATCCGTTTTGAATTTGCTTTTGTGTACGGGTGTGGATCCTGTTTAATTTTCCTGCAGTTGTAAATCTCTTTTTCCCAGCACCATTTATTGAAGAGACTCTTCTTTCCCCATTGAATGGACTTAGCAACCTTGTCAAAAATCAGTTGATCATAGATGTGTGGGTTTGTTTCTAGACTCTCAGTTCCATTCCGTTGGTCTATGTGTCTATCGTTATACCAGTACCAGGCTGTTTTGATTATTGTAGTTGTATAGTATGTTTTCAAATCAGAAAGTGTGAGTCCTCCTACTTTGTTCTTCTCTTCCAGCATTGTTTTAGCTATTCACGGCCTCTTGCCATCCCATATAAAGTTGAGTATTGGCTTTTCCATTTCTGTAAAGAAGGCTGTTGGAATTGCAATTGGGATTGGGTTGGACCTATAGATTGCTTTGGGTAGTGTTGACATCTTAACAATATTAAGTCTTCCACTCCATGACCACGTAACATCTTTCCATTTATTTAAGTCTTCTTTTGATCTCTTTCAGCAGTGTTTATAGTTTTCATTGTGTAAGTCCTTCACGTCCCTGGGTAGGTTTATTCTTACGTGTTTTATTCTCTTAGATGTGGTTGTAAATGGAATTGTTTCCCTAATTTCCCTTTCAGATTTCTCATTGTTGTTGTATAGAAACCCAACTGATTTTCGTTTGTTAACCTCGTACCCTGCAACTTTGCTGAATTCCTCTATTAGCTCTAGAAATTTTCTTATGGACTCTTTGGGATTTTCTGTATGTAAGATCATATCATCTGTGAATGGAGTTAATTTTACTTCTTTTCCAATCTGGATACCTTTGTTTCTTTTTTTTATTGCTCCGGCTAGGACTTCTAATACAAAATTGAATAGAAGTGGTGAGAGCGGGCACCCTTGTCTTCTGTGCTGCCCTCTTTTAAAGAGACCCATGGGGGAACACGTTTGTCCCCTGGTCCATTCCTCCTGTCCCTTGTGCCCAGGCCATGACTGTGAGCTGTGCTTCCGGCATTTGAGGGTGGGACGCCTGCAACGGGGTAGTGCTATCGAGCTGTTGGGTGGCTCTGGTGGGGCCCTGGCTGTGGCAGACGCTCCAGCTGAGACCCTCGCCAGGCATCCCTCCCTACTGCCCCTTGAGTCTGTCTCCACCTCCCCAACTACCCCTGCCTGGCCACTGAGTTAGGCCACCTGGCCACCACCAGCTCTCTCTTAGATCAGGGGTCCGCAGACGTTTTCCGTAAAGGGCAAGGCAGTAATTATTTCAGGCTTTGCAGGCCGGACGGTCCCTGTCACAACGGTTCAGCTCTGTCCTTGTGGCGTGAAAGCAGCCACAGATGATACGTGAACAGATGCACGTGGCTGTGTGCCAATAGCGTTTTATTTATGGACAAGGAAACTTGAATTTCATGTGTCACAAAATAGCACTCTTTGTTTGATTTTTGTTTCAATCATTTAAAAATATGAAAATCTTCCTTAGCTTGTAGGCAGTACAAAGCCAGGCGGCGGGCCATATAAAGCCAGGTGGCAGGTCATACAAAGCCAGGCGGTGGGCCATACAAAGCCAGGTGGCGGGCCATACAAAGCCGGGTTGCGGTGGTAGTCTGCTGAGTGTAGTCCTGGACCATTTAGTCCCTCTTTCTTGCTGCCTTCTGCAACCAGCCTGGCCCTGCCAGCCCCTCACCACGAACCAGCCGGAGTGACCTCCAGTGCTCTGTTTTGTCACTCCTCTCCCTTATCACTGCCCTGCCTGGTGTGGCTCCCTCAGTGTTTCTCCCTGGCCCTTCGTGCTCCCTGGCCATCCTCCCATGCTCCCCACCTTGGGTGTTTGGCCCTGCAGCCCCCCTGATTGGCTCACTGCTGCTCACCTGCTTCAAGCCTGTCCTGGGGCACTGCCCCTGCCCCTGCCCCCAGGCTGGCTCAGGTCCCCTCTGAAGGTCTGCTTGTGCCCTGGTCTTTCCCCTTCCCAGCATGCCTCATGGGTTGCAATTATGTATCCATCTGTGTCCAGAGTATCCATTTGTCAAGCAGGAGGTACTCAATCAGAGCCGCCTTTCCACAGGGCTTCCTCTGCGTGGAGAGCCCTGCTAAGTGCTCTGTGTGCGTTACTACGTCTCGGCCTCGGGCCATTTCCCGGCTCCAAGCCCCGTTTTATAGATGAATAAACTGAGGCTTTGAGAGGCTAAGCCCCCTTGTGTCTGGGATGGTGCCTGCCATAAATTGATACTTGAAAATATTTAGGGCACAAAATGAACTGTCCGAAATAGCAGTGGGGGAGACCGTGCTCAAACCATTTGGCTGAAGTTGTCATCTTAATAGGGACAATGCCACTTAACCTGGCTGAGCTGCAGCTTCCTTACCTGGAAAACGCAGTGACAGTGGCCACTGTGGACTGTTGGGAGTATTTGGTGGGAAAGATGTGGGTGAAGATCAGAACACTGCTCCTGTCCCTGGCGCGGGGCGGCCAGCTCTCTCCCAGCTGCTGGCCACTGACCCTTGATCTCTGCCCACCTCTTCCTGGGTGTCCCAGGTGGAGGCCCCAGTAGGCAGCTGTGGGACCAGCTCTGCCTCCCTGGGAAGCTGCCATCCCCACTCACCTCGCAGGGGTCACTGGCCTCTGCCCTGGAGGGGTGCTGCTCTTTCCCTTGGTGGTCCCTCCAGAGAGGGGTCTGGCAGGGAGTGGCCAGAGCCCTGGGTGGCAGCTCAGGACAGAGGAGGGCGGCTAGCCCCAGTGATGTCCAGTGTGGGGGCTGGGCCGCATGGAGGGTGGAGGACCCTCTGAGGGGCCTGGGCTGAAAGTCACTGAGGAGGTGAAGCCCTCCACACGCCACCTGGCACACAGGGAGGGCACCGGGCTTGGGTGATCAGATGCTGTTCTCGTCACTGTTACGTTGGACAGAAGGGACAGAGATACCTATCCTTGTGTTGCTGACCCCCGGGGAGCAGGATAAATGAGGAATGGAGACATAGAGGTGGCACTGTGGAGAAAAGGCAGGCAGGGGATGAGGGGGCTGCTGGTGCCCTGTGGGTTAAGACGGCGGTGGATTCTCTGCGGTAGCTCCTCCCTGACCAGGTTTGCTGTGTCCTGCACCCCTCCCAAATGCTGAGTCAGACCAGGGGGTGCAACTGGGCACTGGCAACCAGGCTCCCCCGCCATGCATGGGCCGGGCCCTATGGAGGTGGCAGGCGGGGGAAGGAAGGCTGCTCACCATGTTCTGTGAGCTCTGGCTTTGGGTCTCTGCCACAAGGAAGTCTGTGCCTCTGTCCTCCCACCCGTCAACATCCTCTGTCCGCATCCGGCATGGCTGCGTGGTGTCTGTCTTTTCCTGGCTGCCCATGGTGTCCCCAGCCTCCAGTCCTCTGGGCTGAGCTATCTTCTCCAGCTCCTCCTGGGGACCCTTCCCCACCCCGGGCCCCCCACGCTATCAGCTGTGAGGTGGTAGCTGACATGCCTGGTGGGGTGACCATTGTCTTCTGCCAGGCCCCGGTTCAGCCTGGCTTCGTGGCTGTGTGGCTGCTTCTCTCTGTGCCTGTGTTTCCCCACCTTGGAATGGGATTCCCAAGACCCACCCCTGGGGGCTTGGTTGAGGACTGATTTCAGGGGACAGAGGAGTCTCAAGGATTTAACCTCTGATACCGCGCTCTGGCTTGTCCTGTCAGTGCCCTGCCTGTCCACTTCCTGAGCATGGCTGGTGGGAGAGTTCCAGGGTGTGGAGTGGGCACCCCAAACCTGCAGACCTACCTTACAACGGGGTTCAGAAGCCAGCGGACCAGCCCCCGCTAAGCCCCTGACTCATCTGGCATGAGCCCCTTGCTCAGCTGGTGTCAGTCACCATTCAGGTGTGATGAGACTTGACTTAGTCCCTCGCTCAGTCAGAGGCGCCCCCTGCTCAGCCCGCTCTGGGTACGTGCACCTCAGTGCCCTGAGATGCCTTGCTCTGCGTGGCTCTCTGACGGTCAGCAGCGTCCTGGAGCTTTGGCTTCTGGGGCCGGAAGATCAGCAGGAGCAATAAGCTGGCTATGGCCAGTGATGGGAGCTGTGCTGGTGGCTGGAACCGCCAGCCAGACCGGGGTGGCCGCAGCCCTCCTCCATGTCCCCGCTGGCCGCAGCCCTCTGCTGTGTCGCCCGCCGGCTGCAGGTGCTGCAAGTCTCGCTGCTGCTAGAAACACACCGTTTCTGATTTGTAGGTTCCTTTGTCAGTCGTTGTAGAGTTTGGATGAGGATTAAAATAAATCATTTTAGCAGACCTACGCCTCATCTGGAAACCCTGGTGGCTTAGTGGTTAAGTGCTACGGCTGCAAACCAAAGGGTAGGCAGTTCGAATCCGCCAGGCGCCCCTTGGAAACTCTATGGGGCGGTTCTACTCTGTCCTATAGGGTCACTATGAATCAGAATTGACTCGACAGTACTGGGTTTCATTTTTTTTTTTACCCTTCGTCCGGAAACCCTGGTGACGTAACGGTTAAGAGCTCTAGCTGCTTACCAAAAGGTCAGCAGTTCGAATCCACCAGGCGCTCCTTGGAAACCCTATGGGGCAGTTCTACTCTGTCTTTTAGGGTCTCTCTGAGAATCAACTTGACAGCAAACGGTTTTTTTTTTTTTTTAAACTCTTAGTCTGTCTCTCTGAGCCAACTTACACTTTAATCCATCAGTTTGTGTTTGCGTTGTCTTTTGTTTTTGGCTTCCGGGGCAGCATGCACACCTGGAGGCTGGTTGAGGGTTGGGCCCAGGTGGGCAGGGGCGCTGACTGCAAGAGTGGCCTCTGGGGTACAAGGGTGCTGACTGCAGGAGGGGCCGCCGCTGGGGTACAGGGGTGCTGACTGCAGGAGGGGCCACTGGGTGCTGTTCCTGCGATTCCCTATACAAGCTTCTTGGCCTCGGCCATTCCAGGAAGCTGGTCCTGCAGCAGCTTGGGGAGATTGGGGGAACCCCTCCATGCTCAGGTCTTCATGTTGGGTTGATGGAAGGCCAAGGCTGCCTTTGTTCCCCAACTCCCCAGCACCAGGGAGTCAGCAGCCTAGCCCTTGATGGAGCCAGCCTGGGCCTGGGTGACCAACCCTGGGCTGAGCGTCCCCAGGCGGGGCATGAGAGTGCCTTGGCCTGGGCCTGCGCCACATGGAATGGCCTTGGTGCTGTTGTTTCCATCAGTGGGTGTGGGGCCCAGGCTCAGGCAGTTCTTCCACTTGGTGCTCAGTACCCTGCTTTGGGCAGACAGCAGAGAACAGCACTGAGCTGGCCTGGCTCACTGTCAGACATTGAGCAGGTAGTGCCTGGAGCAGCCTAAGTAGGTGACAGGGGGACAGGTGGGGACTTCAGAGCGTATGAGGGGCAGGCAGGTGAGGCAGGGGCCAGCCGTGTCTCAGCAGGCCAGGAAGCCTTCCTGGAGGAAGGGGCATTTAGCTGAGCCTTCGACAGTAGGTAGGTGTCAGTTAGGTGAAGGTGTGGGGCAGGGGTGGGAAAGACTGTTCTAGAAGATATCAGCCCCTCCTCCCAGCCCCCATGTTCCAGCTTGTTGGTCTTACGGCAGGATTGGCCCTGTCATTGGTCCTGCCGGCCCCGATTTCTCGCTTTCTTTTCCCTCGTAATAGCCTAAGTGTCGCTGTGCTCAGCTGCCGTTCCTCTGCAGGCGGTTGAGCGGGATTTGACGCTCCCCCTGATGACAGGGCTCTGCATCTTGGTGCCCTCAGGGTACACATAGTTGTGGTCCCTCCCTGATGTGGGGCGTTGGTGGGTGGGCACGGGTGGGGTCTCTGGGCGAAGCTCTCACCAGCCCCATGCTGGAAGCTGCCCAGGTGGGTGAGGGTTGAGAGGCTGCCCTGGGGCAGGGGTGGTGGGCCCACTGCCCCCGAGTTGAGCGGTGGAATTCACCACGACAGAGGGCAGCCTTTCTTTTGCACCAGTCCTCATACTCTTACTCTGGGTGTTGTGTGTGGGTACCGTCAGCTCGCCCAGCAGCTGCTCTGGGTTGTTTCCTGCCGTCTGTGAAATGGGGCTGGGGTATTCCTGCCCCGCTGCCCATTCCTGATAGTCCCAGTGGCAGGGTGTTTCGGAGTCCACACCTTGAGGCTGCTGCCGTGGACGTGTAGTGGACAGTTGCTTGCCTTTGGCAAGTGTGTTGACGTCTCTGAGTTTAGTGGAGTAATGCAGGTCCAGTCAGGGACGGATTACCCAATAAGCAAGGTACAAACAAACTTACTTACTAATCAAAGCTGTGGCAAAACCCACGTGAAATTGTGCACTACAGATTAGTAAGTAAACACAAGTAAACCTGTGCGTACCTTGCCTACTGGTTAACCTGGGCCTGCTGGTCCTGCGGCTGACAGTGGTCTCAAGGTGTGCTGAGCACCGGGCCAGGCAGGGCTGATGTTGGCGCGGTGGCTGTGGGGCTCCAGACATTCTCTGCACAGAGGGCCTTCCATGGGGCACGTGTCTTGGTGCCTTCTTGCCCTGGTGCCCACGTTGCTCACCTAATTCGGGGACCCAGGCAGGCTTCCCTGGTGTGCCCTACGACTTTGCTGAACCAGGAGCGGCTTCCTCAGCGTGAGCCTTCTCTGCCGGGCTGCAGGGGCTATGCAGGTGTTTCAGCGGGGTTGTCAGGGAGAGCCAGTCCACGCACCTCCCACCTCCCCGAGGGGCGGTGCCCAGTTCAGAGCAGGTGGAGAAGGCAGTCTGGGCGGTGCGCACGTGAGAGCTTGGGTCAGGAGCCTCATTTCTAGTGTCAGGTGCTTCACTGTAATATGGGGCAATGGCGTGTCCTGCGTGCCTCCAGGGTGGACCTGAGGATAGCTTGGGAGAGAGCCTGAAGCCGAAAACCCCCCAGGGGGTACATAACAAAAGCCGCCTGCCCATCTGGGTGTCAGGAGGCTAGAGGCTCAGGGTGTGTGTGTGTGTGTGTGTGTGAGAGAGTGTTGTGAACGTGTGTGAGCCTGTGTGTGTGTGTGTAAGTGTGAGTGTGTGTGAGCATGTGCGACTGCGTGTGCGTGTGCGAATGTGTGAGGGTGTGTGTGTATGTGTATGTCAATGTGAGTGTGAATGTGTGTGATTGAGAACATGTGTGATGGTGTGTGACCCCGTGTGGGTGTGCGTGCAGTCATGTGTGAGTGTGTGCACACATGTGGGTGTGTGAATGTATGTGAGCATGTGTATGTGTGTGTGCGCGTGTGTGACTGAGAACATGTGTGGTTGTATGTGAACATGTGTATGAGTTTGTGTGTGTGTGTGACTGAGAATGTGTGAGTGCGTGCATGAACATGTATGAATATGTGTGCCCGTGTGCATGTGTGTGGATGTGTGCATGTGTGTGGGGCGCCGCCCTGCGGGGACTGTGAGTCTCTGCTCCGGGCCAGGCTCACCAGTCGTCCCTGCACTGTCCAGGCGGCCTTTTGTCATGGCGCTGGCAGTGGACCAGCTGCCGGGAGCTGCCTTGTCGCCGGGACCGTGGCTGAAGGCAGTGTCTGCTTTCACTAATGACTTGGGCGTCCTGCCGGCTTCTTTGGGAGGATCTCCGTTTTCTACATTAGCTAACGATGCAACGTTGGTGGCGCCTCCAGTGCTCCATGGTGCTGGGAGAGGCTTCACCGTAGGCCAGATGGAGGGGTGGGCAGGGCCTTTCTCCATTGCTTAGTTAGCAGGAGCGGAGGGTGGGCCTGCGAGGACCAGGGCCTTGTGCGGGAGTGAGTGTGGAGTCAATAAATCCAGGCTGTAAACCTCTCCGCTTGCAGCACTTGTTGTTTTAAGCTTTTTATGGCCTGGCTTATCTCCACAGCGAGCTGCGCGGGATAATCCCGACAGCATGGTGTGGTATGTGTGTGCATGCGTGTGTGTGTATGCATATGTGTGTGTGCCTGTGTGGACTGGGTATGTCTGTGTGTGCACTAGGTGGTTGTGTAGTCTGTGGTGTGTATTTGTATTTGTATACGTGTGTGTGCACTAGGCTCTTTGTATGTGTATTGTGTACGTGCATGTGTGGGCGTCAACAAATCAGACAAGGCTTTAGGTCAGGAGCTGGGCCTGGTCTGCGTTCTGATGGTGCGACCTGGGGACGGACCCAGCCTCTGTGTTGCCGGGGTGTCCCTCTGCCTCTGCTGGGCTGTTTCAGGGCTCACACCGGACAAGGTGTGACGAGACTTCCCACCTTCGTGGAAGCGACCGAGGGCCCTGGCTGCACAGCCTGAGCACCTGGCTTACCTGCAGATGCCCTTTCTGCCTGAGGGTCCCTGGCCATCCCCCGACGCAGTGGGTCAGGGCAGGGGGTGCAGGTGCTCAGCAGTGGGTTCTGTGATGGCTGGGGACACTCGCTGTGGGTCAGCCACCTGGTGCAGTGGAGAGGCTCCAGCCCTCAGCCTTGATCTTGCCTTATTGGCTGACCCCTGGGCTGTCCCTAGGTGGGTGGCAGGAGATGCCACCCAGGAGAGAGGTCGGCCAGCCACAGTGACAGTGGCGTCACTGTCACAGGTGCCTGTTCAGGGTACTCCAGGGGCCACATGGCAATGCGGAGGATGATCTCGACGAGGGGCCAGTGGGGCCAGGCATTGCCTGCGTGTCCTGGGCAGAGCTGGTCAGTGCTCATGACGGCCCGTGGAACGGGGGCTACAGCTGCCCCGTCGGAGAGCTTTGGAGACTGAAGCTCAGAGAGCATGGCCTTGTCTGGGTTTGCCAGGCGGCGATGGTGGCGGAACTGCGCCTCCTGCGGCTGCTGCGCACCGTGGAAGTCCCGCCGCTCCCAGGATGCCGGGATGTATGTCCACGAGAACACTCGCCGATAACGCGTGTGCTGGCAACTACCCTTTTTTTCCTTAACTCATTTGTATAATAATTTTTTTTTCCAAAAAAGGGAAGATTGAATTTTCATACACTCAAACTCCCCCCTTATGCAAATAAGCCCTGGGAAAAATTTGGCCTGTCATTTCTTTCGGTGTATTTTGTGGTAATTTAGCTGCTGAAATGAAACATCTGTTAGCTGGGGCTGCTCGGGCAGCGCAGAGCTGGGGCTGGAAACCAGCATGCGGCAAGTGATTTGTGGTTACTGCCAGCGCGAGCGGCTCGCCGGGGCAGGCCTTCTCCCATGTGCAGAGGGCCTGGCGCCCACAGGCCATCGATGTGTCTGCACTGGCCCCTCGGGCCCCGAGGACTGTGAGAACTTGCCTGTTTGTGGCCGGAGCAGGCCTGGCAGTGGGCTCTGAGTGCAGGAGGCGCCCCCTCACTGCCTGTCTGCAGAGTCAGCCAGGCCGGGGGCCAGGGAAGAAACTGTCCTTGTCTCTGCAGCCCTGGATGTGTCCAAGTGACCACAGAGACCCCCAAACCCTGATGGCCCTGGCGCATTTCCTCCTTCAGGGAACGGGGGTGGGCATCAACCATGATGGTCGAGAGCAGGGTGGGCTAGGGCTCGTGTCCTGGCCGTGCGCTGACCTGGCTGCTTGTGTCACGGCAGGTGTCCCCCCGTCCCAGTCGCGGCTGGCTCATCTGTGACACGGGCTGCTGTGGAGATGGGTGAGGCCTGTGTCCCGAGTGGAGTCTGCCTCACAGTAAGCACTCATATGTCTGTAACTGGAAACTACCACTGTACCAAAAAAAACCAAAAACCAAACCCAGTGCCGTCGAGTCGATTCCGACTCATAGCGACCCTATACAGGAAATGCATTTTCAGGACCTGGCAGGCGGTGGTTTTTATCTGAGTCACTGTGCCGAGTAACGGGCTGGGGCACAGGTGGGCTCCTGGCAGAAGTTTCCTCAGGCGTCAGCTTCCTGCCCCTCCTCTCCTGACGGATGGTGAGCTTCCACCTGAGGGTGTTGGTAAGGTGGAACCTCCTTGTCTTGGGTGGAGGGGGGGGCCTTCCTTCCTGCCTTCCTGTTGGAACCAAGCTCTTCCTTTAAGATCTGCCAGGCCTCTTACCTCCTCCAGGAAGCCCTCCTGGATTCCACCAGTCCTTCCAGCTTTCAGGAAACTTTACTAAACACCTACTGCCTTTGAGGGATTGGCCCTAAGGGTGAGCGGATTTTGGGTGAGGCCTGTTCTCTCCATCAGGGAGTTTGGAGTCTGTGGGGAGAGTGGAGAAGTGCAAACACCAGGGGGGCCTGGGTGGGTGAGGGGGAGCAGTAGGTGCTAAGGCCAGGAGGAGTGGACCACCCTGCGTGTCAGGGAGACTGATGGGAACTGGACCACTGCCTGGAAGGCTCGGGGGCAGGGGTTGCAGAGGAAGGAGCTGTGGGTGGTCAGTGGGTGTCGCTGGGGGCCCTGGAAGGGCATTATCTTTAGGAAGCTCCCCTTTGGCTGCAGAGGTGCGTGGACTGGAGGGGCAGGCCTGGAGGTCCATGCAGGAGAGCTGAGGGGACCTGAACTTGGGGGCAGCAGTGGGAATGGAGAGAAGTAGACCGATTCTCAGTGAGTGTGAGAGGGATGGGCAGGGCATGGGACCAGCTGGATGCAGGGTGATGAAGAGGAGCCCAGATGTCTGCCTTGGGCAGGGGGTGGAGGCGGGGAATCTTGAGTTGGCCGTCGGGTGAAGCCTTGGGGAGGCCCGGCACTGCCTGCAGACAGATGGCATGTCAGCTGCAGCCCGAAGGTCTGTCCGCTCTGAGCCTCCTGCTTTCTTTCCATCTCTGTGTCTCCGACCACGGTCAGTCCCCAGGTGCGTGGACTTACAGGTGGAAGTGAGTCCTCAAACTGCCTTTGAGGCCGGCCTAGCCTCGGTGGGACTGGCAGCCTCGGGCCAGGCGAGTCCAAGGGAGGGAAACGCTTGGATTAGCACGGGGTCCATTTCAGACTCTTTCTTCCTCGTTCATTCTGTTTTCCGCCATGCCAGTGGCCTTGCAGTTGGTTGAGAACACATGCCCATCAAAGGTTGTAAACAGACGCTGACATTTTCGGCTCAGATGCATGGGGTGGGCATGTTAGAGCCGGCTCTGTGGGGATGGTAAATTCTAGCACTGTGGGATCATCTCCAGGTAATGAGACACTCTTTGCAGAGACCCCCAGCCGGAGTGCCTCAAACCCCCAAATAGTCCAGTCTGTTATTTTTAAGTGGTGTTTGCCTGCTCAAAGGGTGTTTTTTCTTCGGAAGGGCGTTGCCTTGGATTGACTGTTTTGCACTCCTTTATTGCTATTGATCTGGTAAAGCTTTAATCAGGAAGCGCTGCGCAGTGGGTTCTGTGCAGGGGGACTTGCTAACTGTGTTGATTTTTCAGCGAGGCCCATTTGCAGCAAGCTGGGAGCCAGCCGTGTAGGGGCTCGTCCTCTAGCTCTGGAGCTTAGGCCACCCTTGTGGCGCTGGCAGGGCTGTGGCACCAACCTCTGGCACTCCTCCAGGAGTTGGCAGGGGAGGAGGAGACCAAGGCTGAGTGCCTCTCCCGCCACGTCCCTGCTCCTATTCAGAAAGACACCAGGCCTGCGACATGTCTGTAACTTGGCACCGTGTGGCCCCACAGCCGTGGAGGAAGGGATGGCAGTTGGCTGCGTGTCTGTCCAGGTCTCGGGGTTGTACAGCTCTCCCCTGTCAGGGACAGCCACCTGGGGTGGACCCCATGGGTCAGGACTGTCTCTGGGACATTTTTCTGGTGTGGTGGTACAGGAGTTTTGAGAACTGTGGGTATCTGAGGCGCTCTTGCCTTTTTTTGGGTTTTGTGTCTTTTCCAACCTTTCAAAATGTACTTTTAACAAGGAGAATATACAAATTCATTGTCAAAAGCATATACAGGCAAAATTCTATATCTATACCAAAAAATAAAAAGCCACCAAACCTGTTGCCGTTGAGCGGAGTCTGAAGGACAGAGTAGAACTGCCCCATAGGGTTTCCAAGGAGCGGCTGGTGGATTCGAACTGCCGACCTCTTGGTTAGCAGCCGAGCTCTTAACCACTGTGCCACCAGGGCTCCGTATATATATATGTATAAGGTAAATATGAAGGCTTACTTGTTTTTTACTACTTAGAGAGATGATATTAACCCTTACTTGTACACACAGCCATTTTATTTACTGAAATGGGGCCATGCTGTGTATACCACTTAAAAACCAGTAAAACCAGTTGCCATCGAGTTGACCCTAACTCCTGGCCACCTCATGTGTGTCAGAGTGGAACTGTGCTTCACAGGGCTTTTAATGGCGGGTTTTTCAGAAGTGGACTGCCAGGCCTTACCTCTGAGGTGCCTCTCTGGTGGACTTGAGCTGCCAGCTTTTCAGTTAGCAGCTGAGTGTGTTAACTGTTTGCGCCACCCAGGGACTCCACATACCATTTGATCCGTTGCTGTTTTGTCAATCTCGCCTCGGAATGGAACTGCCTGTACAGTTTCCAAGGAATGGTTGGTGGATTGGAACCAATGACCTTTCTGATTAGCAGCCGAGCCCTTATCACTGCACCACCAGGGCCCCACGTACCATCTAGGAACCTGCTTTTCCCCTTTCCTCACCTATCCCGAAATGTCTTTCCATGTACCTTCTTTCTTGGAGTCCAAGATATACTTTTTTTTTCATGTTTTTGTGTCTGAAATGGGTCTTAGAGCCTTCTAATCGGGGGTGTCTCAGAGGGTAGCTGGCAGTTTGCCCTGTGGATACAGAAGGTAACGCTGTGTCTCCCATACAACAGGGCCTCTGACAAACTGAAACATGACGTTTCCACGTGCTTGTCTTTAATGCTGCCTGGTGCCAGGAAATCCCAGAGTTTACATGACCACCCTCTGCATGGATGCCTGAGCCCCCTTTGTAGAAAGCCTGTCTCTGTTTCCCACTGCCGTAGGGATAGCCACGTAAACACTCGCTGTGGAATAGCCTAACCCTGTCTGCCCTCTGGCCAACTTCAAATGGAGAGCAGCCTCTGAGGCCTGGTGGGAAACAGGGGCCCTTGGGCGCTGGCCACACAGGCTTTGGAGGAGCCCTTAGCAAGCCAGGGTTCGCAGCAACGGGCTCGTTGTACTGTCTACCTGGGCACGTGCCTCTGTCCTCCTTTCCTCTCTGCTCTCACCCTCTGACTCTCCTGGGTTGTCCTGGTACTGCTAGTTAACCCTGTAGGCTCTCGGTGAGATGGACTGACGCAGTGGCCCCATCAATGGACTGACACACAGTAATGATGTGAAGATGGTGCAGGACTGGGCAACGTTTTGTCCTGTCACACGTAAAGTCGCTGAGTCGGAATGACTCCATGGCAACTAGCAACAACAACTGCCAGTTAGGAGTCCCCAGGTGGTGCGAACCGTTAACAGACTTGGCTGGTAACCAAAAGGTTGGAGATTTGGGAGAAAGTCCTGGCAAACTACTTCCAAAAAACCAGCCATTGAAAACTCTATGGCGCATAGTTTGATTCTGACACACAGGGTGTCGCCATGAGTCAGGGTTGACTCAGCGTGCCACTGGTAGCATGGTGGGACTGTGGTCCTTGCCGGTTAACCCCAGGCTGCTGACTCTCCTGAGGACACCTGTCTCTGACTGTCCTGAGGAGGCCTGCTGGTGCTGGTCCCTGACGAAGCTGGTCTCGAGGGGAGCCCTCTGCCTCTGTGCCTTGTAGGGTGTGTACAGCGGACGTCCGGGGAGGGCCAGGGCCTCTGCCGAGTGGAGCCAGTGTCAAGCCCCCAGTGGTAGCCCTGCCTCTCCTCGACACCTCCTTCGTCTTTCTCGAAGGAAGGGCCTGTGATCCTTCCTGGTAGAAGTAAATAACTAAAAGTGACTGCTGGTAAGACCGTACATGGCAACATTTGTTGTTGATGACAACAGGTGAGAAAGCAAGTCTCTTGACAGGATTGAGATCTGCAGAATTACTTCTGGGAAGGTAAGGCTCGCTGGACGGACAACTGTGAAATAAACGCACGGTGGCCGGAGATGTTGCGTCGTGCAGGAAAAACCTAACCGGTGGAGTCAGTGCTTTCATGTGATACTGAAGCAGAAAGGATGAATTTAGTAAAATAAAAAAATGAAAGCTGAAACAAACAAAACCGCCTTGCCACGCCTGGGAAGGGCCCTTGGCTGGCCCCTGATGTAGCTCGTTTGTCCATTGCCTTTTGCCAGTATTTTTCTGGACAAATGACATGGTGGAATGACTGTGGGCCAAGCAAGCACCCCAGAGAGATGCACCTAGACGTTTGGGGCTCATCAGGGGTCTCAGCCCTTTCTGGGTCTGAATTTCCTGGGGCTGCCCTAACAAAGTGCCACCAGCTTGGTGCCTTACAACAACGGAGACTTATCCTCAGAGCTCTGGAGGCCAGAAGTCTGAAATCAAGCTGGCAGCGGGGCGCTCCCTCTGGAGGCTCTAGGGGAGGGTCCTTCCTTGTCTCTCCCAGCTCCTGGGGGCCCCGGCGTTCCTTGGCTTGTGGCCACATCACTCCAGAGCCTGCCACATCTTCACATGGCCCCCTCTGTGTCCATGTCTCCCCTCTTCTATCTCTCAGAAGGACACTGGTCACTGGATTTAAGGCCCACCCGGGTAATCCAGGATAACCTCACCCTGACATCCTTCACCTGATCACATCTGTAAAGACCCTTTTTCCAAATTATTTCGCGTCCTGAGGCTGGAGGCTAGGACATGGGCCTGTCTTTTGGGGCCACTGCTTAGCCCCTGTGCTCTGCTCCCTCTTTCGTCTCTCCCGACGGCCATTGAGTGCTTGGTGCATATGGGCCCTGGGCTCCCTGGTCAGGGTATATAAGGGTCAGGCCTGCCCAGGGGGCTCAGGGCCTTGCATCTCGGTCCCAGCGCCTTGCCCTGGACCTTCACGTAGTTTGTGGCTGGGTCTTTGCTCACTTCTCACCTCCACCGAGTCGCTCTGCTGCCTTCTCACTTCCCTTGGCCGCCCCGCCACCTCCTCCGAAAATAACACCTGGGTGGTGTGGGGTGGGGTGGGGAGACAGAACCTGGCTGGGCATAGGCGGGGTCACGGGTATGACTGTCTCTTCCCCAGGGTGTGTGCAGGGGCACAGCCCTTTTTCTTGGTGCCCATGCCTGGTACAGAGTCGGGTAGATAAACGATTGAGTGAATGAGGGAGTGATGGGTCAGTGACTAAAGGAAGGCACATGCGTGAGCTGTGCTCCGGGATGCCTGGCTTTCTGAGGGCCTCGTGGGCCCACCCGTTTTCACTGGGGGAGCCCGTCTTGGCCAAAGGCCTGTGGCAGTCCAGTGTGGCCTGAGGAAATGTTCCCCCTGAGCAGGCCTCGGCAGAGGCTGGTTGTGATTTCGGGGGTTCGGGGGGAGTCCAGTTTTCCCTTTCTGGCTTGAGGCTCTGCCCGCAGTTTTGACTCTGCGGTGCACAGGCCGGGCGAGTCCCGAATCCATAAATGCCGGATGCTCGTGTGAGCTGGGAGCTGGGAAATGGGTATGCTGCCAGGGGGATCCTGGGATCCAGAGGTGTAATTATTTCAGCAACTAAGTTTAGGAAAAAAAGTGCAGAGTTAATAGCTGGACAGAAAAAGTCCCCCGATGGTCAGGTGCTTTAGGGTGGGAGATCATGACCATTTTTATCCCCTCCCCCGTCTAAGAGTGCTGGGAGAAGAGACAGGTCTCCCCTGACGAACTGTGTCCCAGGCCTGCTACCTTCCCTGAGAAACTTGGGCAGGGCTGGCCAGGCCCTCATGCAGGTGGAGGCCCCCGAGCACCAGTCTGGGCCTCAGTTTCCCCCACCTGGTGAACTGTGATGGTTAGTCAGCTCAGACGTGCCTGAACGGGCAAGGCCTCAGGGAAGTGGGGAACCGAGAGCCGTGGTGGGAGCCCTGGGGGATTCTGGGGCTCTGGGTGCCTGCAGGCAGGTGAGCTGCCCCTCCATTGCCCTCCCTGTGAACCTGAGCAGGTGCCCAGGTGGAATGCCAGCTGTGTGCTCAGCTTTCCTCCTAGAGGACAACTGGGGCATCCCCCCGCCCACCACTGTCCCGAGGCCCGGCAGCAGCCTGCCTCTGTGTCTGGTGGGGGTGAAGGGGCCTGGCAACTGTGAACATTCCTGACCCGCATTCTGGGGAGAAGCTGCACCCGCCCAGCTGCTGGCAGCGGCACTGGGCCTGCCCCCCTGCCCTAACCCCTCACTGCTGCCCTGGCCTGGAGCGGCTGGAATTTCCAGAAGGTGCAGCGCCTAGAGCCGTCTGAGGAGGCAGCTCCCTCAGGGACCATGCTGGCTGCTGGGTTGTGTTTTAAACACTTGGATGGAATCAGCTGCTGCCTCCCCCAAGCCAAAGTGAGATATAAAATTAGAAAAAGAATGCCTATTCATAAAAAAAGAAAAAGGAAACTTTAGTGGCATAGCGGTTAAGAGCCGCGACTGCTAACTAAAAAGTCAGCAGTTCGAATCCACCAGGTGCTCCTTGGAGACTCTGCCCTATAGCGTGGCTACGAGTCGGAATCGACTCAATAGCAACGCGTTACTTGTAAAAAACACAACTCAGAAAGGTAGAAAGGCAGTGAAGCCTGGACTAGCACCTGAGGCAGCCTGGGGTCACCATTACTGGGGTCACCATTGCCACGAGGCCCTCAGACCCGCTGTGCCCACCCACGGCCACGGCTGTATCTGCACCTCCTCCCGGAGAACCTGGAGCCAAGGGCCTGGCTTTGGCTGGAGGGCCACAAGGTGGGAGCGGCAGAGGGAGAGGATGGGTGGGCACAGGGAGGCCCAGGAGGGATCACATGATCCGCGTCCAAGGAGGGGACCTGCCCTCCCCTCTGGACCCCCTGTTCCAGCAGCAGCAGCAGCTCTTGGCCTCACGGCGAGGGTGGGTTTGGGGGTGTGAAGGCAGCAGGAAGACGTTTCTACCTGCCCTCTCACCTGACAGCAGGTGAGGACAGTGAAGTGCATTTAACAACAGGGAAGGTTTGTTTGCATCTTAGCCCTCGCCTGTTTGGGTGTTTTTTTTTTCTTTTGATATTTCTCGCAGTCCTTGTCCACCTGCAGACTTCTTTCGGTGAGCTGGGTTAACCACAGCTCTCTCTCTCTGCTCTCCCCACCTTGGGGGCCAGCAGTATTTTTCCATGTAACGTGTTGCGTGTTGGCGCCAGCAGCGTTTTTCTACATGGTCTTCCAAACCTTGTGCTAACTTAAAAAAAAAAAAAAAACAGAACTCTTTATTTCAAATGATTACAGATTCGCAGGAACTTGCAAAAAAAAAAAAAAAAATTGCGGCGAGGTCCCGTGCACTTTCCCCCGTCTTCCTAGGGGTAGCGGCTCCACTCTATGTATGTAGTACAGTGTCACAGCTGGGAAATTGACTGTGGTGTCCACCACGGCGCTGATTCAGACGTCACCCGATTTACCTCGTGTGTGTGTGTGTTCGTGTGCATGTGTGTGGGGGGTCTGTGCAGTTGTATCACATGTGTAGCTTCACGGCACCTCCCGTCAAGGTCCTCAACAGTTCCAGCCCCACAGGGCTCCCTCGTGCGAGCCCTTGTAGCCCCACTCTCTCCTTTCCCCACCCCTGACTCCTGGCAGGGCTAATCCTTCCGCCATCTCTGTATGTAAGTTGGTCACAATGTTATGTGGGTGAAATTATGCAGTGGGTGATCTTTTTCGGACTGGCTTTTGTCACTCAGCATCGTTGCCTGGGTTCAGCTGCATTGCTGTGAGCCTTTGTTTTAAGGCGTCTCTGGTCCTGGCTTGGTGCTGTCCCCACGACAGGCAGACCCCTAGTCTTGGGGACTGTGGTCTTTGGCACTGGGCCCCTCCCATTCCACCAGGGGGCTTGTGGGTTGCTGGGGACCCTTCGATTTAAATGTCTCAGTCAATGACCAAAAGCCTTAAGTGGTGCTACTGGTGTGGATGCCTGTGACCAAAGATTTGGGGTGTTTACTGTCCCCCCAAATGAAGTATAAGCCTTGGAGGGTCATCATGTACAGCGTATTCCCACATTATCTGCATGTGGTAATGCAGGCAACAAATTGAGGTTCAGAGAGGTTGGGTAACTTGTCCAAGGACACACAGCAGGGAAAGGTGGTTGGGACATGCACTGGCCTTTGTCCCCTGTCCCCATCTGCTTTGGTCCTGGCCTGGGTGTCCCAGTCCTCCTCTGTCCCGCATGCATTGCAGGGCTTCCCCACCTCAGTGCCAGGCACTCAGGTGGCAGTCGTTGAGTGCAAACCACCATGGGGATATACCCAGAGAAAGCTGCCTGGTGTCTGGGCTTCTCAGCCTCCTGGCCAGCTGAGGGGTGTCCAGTTTGAGAGGGCAACCCAGGGAGGCTCACTGGAGGAGGTAGCTTTGACTTGGGGAAGCATCCTCCCGTGGCCTTTGGATCTGCTACTGTCTGGCCCTGTGGGAGCTGTTGGTGGCCAGGCCTCAGCTTTCTCATCTGTGAAATGGGCGTACTGTGGTAGCAGCACCTGCCTCACAGGGTTGTTGTGGGAGCAGGATGGTGGACAGCATGTGGTAGCTCTTAGCCGATGCTGCCTCAACCCTGCTTCCATTCCTGCTCCGTGAGACGTACCCCCTGCAGCCTTTCCTGGCGTGTGGTCATTAAGGCTGTGTGTCAGTTTGGCTGGGCCATGATTCTCAGTGCTTTGGCAGTTACGATGTAGTTTGGCAGTCGCGTAATGATATGATCACTTCCATGATTGAATCAGATATAGTGGCATCACCCCCATGATGGGGTCTGTTAGGAACAGCCAATCAGTTGAAAGGGAGTTTCCTTGGGGGTGTGGCCTGCCTCCAATATAGGTGGACTTCCTGGCAAGGCTCAAGGGCTTTCGCTCCCTCTGAATCCTGCAGCTGGCTCTTGGTCATCTGACCTCCAGTTCTTGGGACTTGAGCTAGCAGCTTATCTACCAGTCTTGGGATTTGTTTGTTTCCGTAGCCTGTGAGCCAGAGGCCTGTTGCCTGACCTGTGATCTTGGGTTCATCAGCCCCCGCAGCACTGTGAGTCAGCAGAAGCCTCGAGCTTGACGTCTGACCCACAGACTTGAGACTTTCCAGCCTCTACAACCGCGTGAGCCATTTCCTTGAGATGAATGCCTCTCTCTCTCACTCTTCATACGTGTAGATGCTTCACTGGTTTTGCGTCTCTAGAGAGCCCAGCCTAAGACAGGGTGCTCACATTTACTCAGTCAGATTTCACTGTGAACCGATTGTATGCTGCTCCTGCCCTAGGTCCTTCGGATCCTTCCCAGTGTCTGGGGAGAAGTGCTTCTTTGAGATGCTCTGTGTCACCTGCAGGAGTCCCTGGGTAGCACAAATTCATGACTACTAGCCGAAAGATTGGTGGTTCAAACCCACCTAGAGGCACCGTGGAAGACAGGCCTGATGGTCTGCTTCTGAAAGGTCACGGCCTTAAAAACCCTATGGAGCAGTTCTCCTCTGCACACGTGGGGTCTCCATGAGTCAGAATCCACTTGACGGCAACAACAACATGTCACCCGAAGAGAAGTGAGGGGGTCAGGCAGGGCTCCCCATTTAGGGCTTCGTTGCATAAACATGCTCACAGTTCGGGACTTGTTGGCTGCTTCTGTGGTGCTCCCCCATCCGGTGGTAGGCAGTTCAGCAGCCTTGGCCACCGAGACATGCCCCGCATGGGGGTGACACAAGCTCTCAGCAGAGGGCTGACAGATGGACAGATGGACATTAGCTCTGGTGTGCGTCTCTGGTGGGAAGCTGGTCAGTCTCTGGAGCCTCTTCACGGGAGTCCCACACCATGTTCTAGAAATCCCTGGAGTGACTGGGCACAGTAACCGGACACAATCTTTTGCATTCTTCTCCAGACGATTTGTGCTGATGGATAGGGTCACCTCCTCAGGTGGGAGGGTGTGCTGTTTAAAAAAATTTTTTTTTAATTATTTATTTTATTTATTTTGTTGTTGTTGTTGAGCATATACACAGCAGAGCACGCACCAACTCAACAGTGCTACACGTATTCGGTGACACTGCTTATATTCTTCAAGCCCTGCAGCCACGCTCACTCTCCTTTTCTGAGCTGTTCTGTTCCTCCCGCATTGACGTAAACTCGCTGCCCCCTAAGCTTCCTTCTAACCTTTCGAGTTGCCGCTCTCAGTTTGATCCCACGTAGACAGTTCTTTAAAGGGCACAGTGCTGAAGGTGGGGAATCTGCTGTTTGAGGGGCAGCTTCTGCAGCCTTTGCGGAACGCTGGAGGGGCTGTGTTATGTCCCTTGGCGTTGGTGGCAATGGCCCCTTAAGGGCGTCACATGTAACGTGGTGACTGTCACACATGGGGGCATGGCCGTGGAGCGGCTCAGCTCTGTGCTTCTGTTATTGGCCTTGCTTCGTGAAGCCCCGTCTTGGGTAGACGGGTGAGCTGTGCCGACTCAGGGTCAGCCCATGGGGGAGCGTCTCCCTGTTGGCGTGGAGGGGTGTCAGCCCATGGAGGGTGTCTCCCTGCCCGTGTGGAGGGGTGTCAGCCCATGAGGGGCGTCTCCCTGCCCGTGTGGAGGGGTGTCAGCCCATGGGGGGCGTCTCCCTGCCTGTGTGGAGGGGTGTCAGCCCATGGGGGGGGTCTCCCTGTCCGTGTGGAGGGGTGTCAGCCCATGGGGGCATCTCCCTGTCCGTGTGTGGTGGGGGTCAGCCCATGGGAGAGCATCTCCCTGCCCATGTTGGGGGTCAGTCCCTGGTGGGAAGTCTCCCTGCCTGTGTGTTTGTGGGGTTTTCCCTCCCTGCTCTGGAAGCTCCTTGGTGCTACAGTTACATTTTCCCTTCAGTACTTTCAGCTCGGCAGGAAAGATGATAGTGAGACTGGAGATGATGACCCAGCGTGTCCTGCCATTAAGGGGGATGTTAAAATGGCTTCGTGAGCACTGCTGGGATATGTTTGGAATTGGATCATCCAAATGGCATAGTAGAAGGGGAGCTGGGGCGGGGGGCGTGCGAATGTGTGATGTGGACCCTAGAAGCTGCTCTCTAGAAGGGGAAAGACAGGAATATGAAGGAGCAGAGAAGAGTGAGTTCACGGACAGCTTGTGACCAGCGTTAGTGGTCTGGCCTCTGGCTGCGGAGAGACAGGGCCGTGGCAGCAAGGGCAGCCACCCAGCTAATCTCTGTGAGCTTCGGGCGCTTGCTGGAGCAGGCCACAGGAGAGCTGGATTTGGGCCTCGTGCACTGGAAGCCGGATCAGAGAAGATGGCTCTACAGAGAACACTGGGAAAGCAATTTCCTGCTAGCTTTGTGGAAAGCCTCTAGTATGACCCCGACCTTGAAGTCCCGATAACGTGACTACTCTTTATCCCCCGGCTCACCAGGGCATTAGCGGAGGCTTGCTGGAGCCATTTCCATCCAGGTACTGAGGAAATTGCCATCTTTCCTGGCAGCTCTGGCCTCGCAGGTGTCTTTGCTGGGTCCTTGCCTTTGTTCTTTGACCCTGGGACCCCAGGGCAGGGCCTGGCACACAGTAGGTGCCTATTAAATGCCTGCTGAGTGTGCACAGGTGGGTGAGCAGAGTTGAGAGCCAGGCCCCCATGTCCACCAGACTGCACAAACGCCCAAAGGAGCCCTATTCCAGGTTTGTTTTTCTTGGTGAGTTTCCCAGCAGGGGTTGATGAGGAAGTCTTTTAAAGCCGGGGTGGGGAGTAATTCCTGTGCAGGCTTCCTTAGCGTGGCGAGCCACGGTGGACGAATGTGCCTGGGTTTCCTTGGCTGCCAGGACATTGTCTGAGAGCTCGGCTCCCAGCCCTTTGGATCCCACTTCCCATGCTCAGAGCTGTGAGAGGATAAACATCTGTGGTCTTAAGCCCCTCGGTGGGTGGCACCTGGTTAGGGCGAGGTCACAGACAGTCATCTTCTCACAGCTCTGGAGGCTAAAGTCCAAATCCAGGTGTGGGCAGGGCCGCATTCCCTCCAGGGGAGACTGGAGCAATGCAGCCGTAAGCCAAGGAGCACCTGGAGCCACCAGTAACTGGGAGAGACAAGGAAGGTCCTTCCCTAGAGGCCCCAGAGGGAGTGGGGCCGTCTTCCCTCTGTCTGTCTGTCTCTCTTTTCTGTTTATTAAGGACACTTCTCACATTGGACGAGGCCCACCCTACTGCAGTATGACCTCATGCTAACCGATGACATCTGCAAAGATCCTATTCCCAGACAAGATTACCTTCACAGGGCCTTTATGGGTTGAATTGTGTCCCCCAAAAGATACATGGAGGTTCTAGCCTCAGTACCTGTGCGCATTCTTGAGACGAGGTCCTCCGTCTGTTCGTGGCTCTAGGGCTTCCTTGCTGACTGGCCAAGACCACAGGGCCTGGACCAGACCTGGGCCCCCCCTTTACTGTTGGGGTGCCCGGGTCAGCCTCCAAGCTGCTTGTCCACCTGTGAAATAGGGGTGTGTCTTAGTTATCTGGCGCTGCTATAACAAATACCACAAGTGGATGGCTTTAACACATAGGAGTTTATTCGCTCATAGTCTAAAAGGCTAGAAGTTCGAATTCAGGGTGCCAGCTCTTGGGGAAGGCTTCCTCTGTCAGCTCTGGAGGAAGGTCCTTGTCAGTCTTTCCTAGAAGATGGTCTAGGAGCTTCTCTGCACAGGGACGCCAGTCCAAAGAGTGCACTACGCTCCCAGTGCTTTTTTTCTTGGTGGTATGGGGTCCCCTGTCTCTCTGCTCGCTTCTCTCTTCTATATCTCAAAAGAGATTGGCCCAAGACACGATCCAATCCTGTAGATTGAGTCCTGACTCATTAACATAACTACCACTAATCCCACCTCAGTAACATTGAAAATCACGTCAGATGACAAAATGGAAGACAATCACTTGATACTAGGAATCATGGACTAGCCAAGTTGACACACGTATTTGGGGGACACAATTCAGTCCATAACAGGGTAAATGACAGTTTATGGGTAGTGTTAGGAGAGTGGACCAATGAATTTGAACATGTAGTGGAGTGCTGGGCATGGGCCAAACTTTCCGTGAAAGCTGTTTGATACTTGAGAGGGTATAAACACCACCAGACGTTGATTTTAGTATATTTGAGACAAATGATGCATGCGGTCCTTTCCGTCGCTCCGGGGGATGAGATGTGGAGTCGAGGGTGGCACTGCACACTTTGGTGGGCAGGTTCCCCTGCAGCCAGTGGCAGGCAGGGCCTCCATGCTGAAGGCTCTTGACTCCGTTTCTTCACTCCGCCTGGCCTGCCCTGATCTGGGGAGAGGCTGGCTTTGAGGAGACCCAGGTGGACAAAGAGAAGGCCATCCTTCTCCTCTTCCTCATTCCACTCTCCCTGCCCGCAGCTGGAAAAGCTGCCTGGGCGCACCCCAGCTGGGGAACTGGAGCGAGGCTGTACAAAGGGGGAGCCCCGCCCATACATCCTCCCCCTGCTGGAGCGTGTGCAGCCAGGAACGTGCGGAGAGCAGGGAGTTCTCGTGTTAAATCATCCAGACATAATCACGTCCCTGACACTCCTCAAATAACTGCCCAGCCCGCAGTTCTCTGCCAGAAGCGGTGGGTGAGCTGAAGAGGCTGCGGGTACCCCTGGGGCCCCCACGTGGCCAGACATGCTTTATGAGCTCAGGGCCAGGAGCAGGGGCCTGGGATGTTTCATATAAATGGAATCATATGACATTTGTCCACCTTATCCCCCTTAGGGTGACGTTGTCAAGGTCCATCCAACAAACACCCCAAAAGCACAGGCTTGGGGGGTTGGAAGGTTCTGCCTGGTCCTGCTTTCCCCAGAGCCTCAGTTTCCTCATTGTGAATCAGCTGATGAATGAGGCTGGCCCCACGGAGTTGTTACTGGGGTGTGTGAGCCAAGGGGCTCTCAGTGGGCTGGTGCGCAGAGGCAGGCATCGGCGAGTGGTCACGGCTGAACCTCAAATCCCACCTCCTGCTTGTTTTTGCAAGAGGTGCATGAAGTGAGGGGGACACCCAGCGAGCGGCAGCTGCCCTCCGCGACCCCGGCACCTTAAAGCTCTGGGAAAAGCAGGCACCCGGGGGAGGGACACCTGAGACTTGGTCAGAGGTGTGCGTACCTGTGTGCGTGCATGCGTTCACTTGCTCGTTCATTTACTGGACGGTGAGCCTCTGCTTTGGGCTAGCCATTGTCCAGGGCATTGGGGACCCAGGGGGAGCAAAATGGTCTCAGCTGCTGCCCCCACAGAGTGTCTGTCCAGCTTGTCACCCCAAGGCCACCTGTTGATCTACCCCCATGGGTCCCCCCATTTGAAAGATCCTTTCCAGCAAACCGTCTATTAAATAGGAACAGAGCCGTTTTAAGTGGGTTTTGGAGTGAGCATAAATAAAACACGGACTTAATTCATCTCCCCATTTTTTATTGATCAAAGACATCCTCAGCTGCCAGTCAGAGCATCTGATGGGGCCTCGGCAGCGCCCCCGGGGGGCTAATGCTGCTCCTTGCCGAAGCAGAGCTGCGCGCTGGCGCTTGCTTGTCACCGTCGTGCGCAGTGTTAATGCCGCCTGGGAAGTGCCGTGAGAGTCACCGGTGTCGTGGAGGCTCTTGCAGTGTTTGTTGCATGAAATGCGGATAGGGGACCCTTGCCTCTCTCAGGAAGATTCAGAGAATATTTTTTTAAATTGTGGTGAAATTTGCAGAACACCCAGTTCACCGATTTAAAGCAGGCAATTTGGTGGCATCTAGTACATTCCACAACCATCACCACACCGAGTTCCAGAATCTTCTCCTCACCCCAGAGGACGTGTTCTCAGGAGGGACCAGTCCTTGGAGAAGGACATCATGCTTGGGAAAGCAGAGGGTCAGCTAAAAAGAGGACGACCCTCAACGAGATGGATTGACACAGTGGCTGCAACCATGGGCTCAAGCACGACGCCGATTGTGAGGAGGGCGCAGGACCAGGCAGTGTTTCACTGTGGCGTACACAGGGTCACAATGAGTCGGGACTGTCTTGACGGCACCTCACAACAACAACAAAGGAAACCCCGTACCCGTTAGCAGTCACTCCCTAATTCTCCCCCCAACCCCAGCTTCTGCAGCCCACAGTCTAAATCTAAAGCCTGTCTCTGTGGGTCTGCCTGCTCTGGACATTGTTCATGTAAAGGGAGTCATGTCATGTTGTTCTCTCGTGATGTGCTTATTTCTCTCAGCATAACGTTTTCAGGTTCATCTGTGTCGTAGCGTATCAGAACTTCATCTCTCTTCATGGCCGGCCGAGTGATAGTCTATGGTATGGATGGACCATGTTTTGTTTATTCATTCATCTCTTCTTTGGCTACCTGGAGCCTGCGCTAGACCCTTCAGGGCTGAGCCTTCTTCCCCTGCCCCAGGGCAGGGGTGTGGGGGTGGGTGAATGAGTGGTCGGGGACGCCAGCCCGAGAGAGCCCATGTGGTCAGCAGGTGGGGAGCCCAGGCCGCCTTTCCCTGTGGGCCCACCATCAGGGGAGCTTCACCCCGGAGCTGCAGGCACCGGCCACCTGGCATAGCAGGGGAGCAGCCAGAGGTGCCTCCTGTTTCCCATCCCCCCACCTTGGGGGGTGTGAGGACAGCCAGGTGAGATGGGGATGGGGTCCATGGTAGGCGGCTGCTCTCGTCCGGCCTAGGTGTGGCATTCTGGTGGTGTCCTCTGATCCTGGCACGTTGGTCAAAGCACTACCATGGAGACGCGCCCTCTGCCCGTGACACCTCCCCGCCAGGGCACTTGAGGCCTCGCTGGCCACTCTGATGTGGAGTTGGGCTCTTGGGTCTCTGTCCTCTCCTTCCCTGGCTGCTGCCTGGCGCTGGAAGGAGCTAAGTGACAGATGACTGTGAATGGAGGGAGCCAGGCCGTTCAGCTGAGCCTGGGGGAGTTGGCGGCTGGTGGTGGAGCCAGTCCTTGGGCTAATCTGATTCCAGCCTGATTATGTCCCAGGCGGCTGATGGATGGGGAGAGGGAGGCTGACACTTCTGGACACAGCGGCTCCGCTCTGCCTCTGTGAACGAGGAGCTGTGTGGGCACAGGGAAGCCCAGGAGGTATCCAGGAGGTGGGATACCCAAACCACATGGAGTGCCCTCAGTGAACAGTGGCGCCTGCTGTTCGCAGCCCAGGGAGCGCTGACTCGGCTCTGGGTCCTTGTTCGAGGATAGACCCTCATGGGGGCCCCTGAGCCAGACTTGCCCGAGAGCAAGCCCTCGCTTGCAGGGCGCTGGCGAGACAGTGGCCGCTCTTTGTAGAGGGCCCCATGGGCTGAGACTAGGCCGGTTACAGAGAATAGTGTCCTTTGAAGCCACTTTTTCAGGACATCTCTTACAGAGGGTTAGGACCCACCCCACTCCGGTGTGACCTTACCTTTATTAATCACATATTTCCAAACAAGGTCACGTTCAAAGGTACAGGGGTCAGGACTTCACCATGTCTTCCTGGAGATTTTGCCCTCTGCTACAGACATGGGTTCAAACCCCAGCTTGGCCATTTTTGTGTGAGTGCTGAAGCCTTTAACTTCCCTGGCCTCAGTTTCCTTACATGTAAGATGGAGCTACTTGAGAAGGGTGAGAAGTGCGTTGGGGGGCAAAGTGTGCCTTGCAGCCCTGGGCGCACGGGCACTGCTCTGTGAACGGTGCCAGGCAATGGGGGCACCTCCTTCATGGTGGCTCCGGAGGCCAGGAGTCCACGCTTGTCGTCAGCCTTGTGCTGGTTGTCCTCAGTTTCCTGGAGGCCACCCGGGGCTGCACAGGGAGGCAGTCTCAGTGGGCCAGCGCAGCCCCAGATGGGTGGGGCACCAGCTCGTCCTGAGCTGGGAGAGGAAGCTGGGGCCTTGCCGGCCATCATTATGGTCAGTGCCCATGTCATTAACTCTAAAACGGGAGAATGAGGAACGAAAATAAACACGTGGTGGAAACACCAGACAAGCCATGCGCAGAAAATAGCTGAGCCGGGCTGGAGGTGAGTGCATCCTGTGCCCCGCAGGTGGTGCGAGGGGGCCACGACGAGCTAGGTGGGCCAGAGCCCAGGGCTTCTGGCACAGATAGACCCATGCCCTCGATTTCTGGCTGTGCTGTAGGACAGGCGGGCTGTCAGGGCGTTGCACCTCAGAACGGGAGCTGGGCCTTCTGGGCCACGCAGAGGGTCCAGTGGGATCCCTTGTGCTGCCCGCCCCCAGTGCTGTGCCCTTCACCCCAGCTCATTCGCCCTGTTCTGAGCGCTGTGGAGGAGGGTTGAGACAGGGCCTCCGCCCTTGACGTGTTATGGTTTGGATTCTGTCCTCCAAAAATTTGTGTCACCTTGGCTAGTCCATGATTCCCAGGATTGTGTGGTTGTCCAACATTTTGTCATGTGATGTGATTTTCCTATGTGTTGTAAATCCTAACTCCATGATGTTAGTGAGGTGGGATTAGCGGAAGTTATGTTAATGAGGCAGGACTCAATCTACAAGATTAGATTTTGTCTTAAATCAATCTCTTGAGATATAAAAGAGAGAAGTGTGCAGAGAGACGGGGGGACCTCCTATCACCAAGAAAGCAGTGCTGGGAGCAGAGCATGTCCTTTGGACCTGGAGTCCCTGCGCCTGAGAAGCTCCTAGACCAAGGGAAGATTGGTGGCAACGACCTTCCCCCTGAGCCAACAGAGAGAGAGCCTTCCCTTGGAGCAGGCACCCTGAATTTGGACTTCTAGCCTCTGAGACTGTGAGAGAATAAATTCTGTTTGTTAGAGCTACCCACTTGTGGTGTTTCTGTTACAGCAGCACTGCATGACTAAGATGGGGGGCTCATAGACTCAGCGATACTCGGTTACACCCCCTGCCCCACAACCTCTCGAATAGAAACCGGGACTCCCCCAGAAGGCTCCTGGGCATCCGTGTGTCTGAAACGGGAGCGTGGGAGGCCCCAGAGGAGACACTTCGGGGAAGGAGCCCGTTCAGAGACGTGTAGGAAGCACGTTAACCGGCCAGACTGGCCCTAAAATGATTTGGTCCAAATGATCTGAGTCGTGAATGTGGGTTGAAGGGCCGTGGAGCCAGGAGGGTGCTAGTGCTGGTTCTGGGATATGGCAGGAAACCAGCGGCCTCCGGGACTGCTCACGGGCTGTGTGCCTTCACCCAGGGGTGCTACACAGCCATGAAGGAGAACGAGGCTGGTCCCCAGGAGCTGATGGGGAGGGATTTCCACAACACAGGGTGACGTGAGACGAGCAGAGGGCAGATACGCTACTGTTCACGTGACAAACGAGGGATATGAGAAAGCACACACGTAACTGCTTGTTTTTGCAAACCGAAGGGGTAGGTGCAAAGAAGAGCGGGTGCCCTGGGTGTGATGGAGGGGAGGCGGTGACACACTCCAGGCGTACCTTTTTAACAGTTCAGACTTTTGGAAATGTGTGAATATTTTACACACATAAAACATCCCCATTGAGGTCAAGTCGATTCCGACTCACAAACTCACAGCAACCCTATAGGATGGAATAGAACTGCCCAGACCGTTTCCGAGGAGCCGGTGGTGGATTCCAGCTGCTGACCTTTTGGTTGGCAGCCTGAGCTCTTAACCACTGCGCCACCAGGGCTCCTTTAGAATGTATATGTAAATTCAGCAAGAACGGGGGAAAATCCTGACAACGAATACCAGTGGAAATAAATGAACCAGCTGTATTCAGACGAACAACAGCCACGATGAAGGGGAATGAAAAACTAACCCATGTAGCTTTGGGTGCAGCGTTTTGATTATATCCCTTCAGACGAAAGTGAAAACAGAACTGTAGGTAGGATGGCGCTCTCGCTGTTGTAGCTCAGGGGCTTGGGGTAGCAATTCTGAAACTACGTTTAGCATACTCTAGGACCGAACAAAGAAGCAGAGATAGTGAGCATGATGGAGTACGTCTGGGTTTCTGACAGAGAGGGAGTTAAACCTATGGAAAGGGGAAAATGAGAATAAACGAACCCTGTGGTATTGGGTCGGAACTGAGGGGTATGGAGATAGAGCCGTGTATCTATATCTAGGGATCCCTCGTGGCACGGTGGTTAAACGCTCAGCTGCTAACTGAGATGCAATCTGCCTCCGTAAAGATAACAACCCAGGAGACCCTGTGGGGCTGTTCTCTGTCCTGTAAGGTTGCCATAAGTCGGAATCGACTTCACAGCACACAGCAACCACAACATACCTGTCTTAGGATGGGTTCTCTAGAGAAGAAAAACCAGTAAAGTGTGTAAATATATATATAGAAAGATTTATATCACGGAAATGGCTCACATGGTTGTAGAGACTGGAATGTCCCAACTCTGTAGGTCAGGCTGGAGGCTTCTTCTGATTCATGGAGCCGCAGGGGCTGGTGAACCCAAGATCGGCAGGTCAGACAGCAGGGCTCTGGCTCACAGGCTGGGAAGAATGATGAATCCCAAGATGAGTACGCAAGATGGCAGGTAAGCTGCTAGCTCAAGTCCCAAGATCTGGAGATCAGACGGAAGGAGCCAGCCTCAGAATCCAGAGCGAGCAAAAGCCCATGATCCTTGCCAGAAAGACCACTTACACTGGGTGCAGACCACACCCCCAAGGAAGTTCCCTTTCAGCTGATTGGCTACTCACAGTAGATCCCATCACGGGGGTGATCACATCGTCATACGACTGCCAAACCGCATCCTAACTGCCAAACCACTGAGAATCATGGCCCAGCCAAGCTGACACACAACCTTAATGATCACAGTATCTGTACGTCTCTCCTAGATGTGTCTGCCAAGAGGGCCTAGAAGCAATGACAGGCCAGGTCTGGCTTCTAAGTGCCATTCTCAGTTATAAGGAAGCAGGGCTTCTTGGAGAAATGGCTGATTGCAGGACTGGGATAGGAAAAGTACAAGGTGAGCCTAAAACATCTTACGCCAGGGAGTAAGGGTGTTCTCACAGAACAACAGGGACACGCCAAGAGGACATGGAGGCCACCTGGAAGGGCTCCCACTAGCCACATCTTGGACAACATGAGCACCAAATAAATGACACCAAACCAAACCCATCGCCGTCAAGTCGATCCTGACTCATAGCGACCTTGTAGGACAGAGCAGAGCTGCCCCGTTTCCCAGGAGTGCCTGGTGGATTCGAACTGTTGATCTTTTGGTTAGCAGCCGTAGCACTAAACAACTACGCCACCAGGGTTTCCAAATAAATGATAGCAGCTCCTTGTTCTAACTCATATAAACAGATCACAAAGAACACAAGCTCTTCGGCGTCATCTGTGACCAGGGACCAACCTGGCTGGGACGGAGGAGTGGCCTGAGAGAGCGACGGTCCCCACACAGGGGGTGCCCTGGGTGGGGGCACTGTGGGCTGAGGTAGGCGTGTGGCAGAGATGACGGGTCCCTGCCGGGAGCAAGGGCCAGGGTGTCATGAGTGCAGTTTGCTTTGTGCTGAGCCAGTCCTTGCTGTGAATCTCCTCATTCCTCTGCATTTCTGGTGGGGGAGCGGGGGGACAAGCTCTCTGCAGTTGTCTAGGCCCTCAGTGCGTGGTTCTTGATGACAACACATCTGAAATCTTCGGTCATTCTTTGGCTGTGTGTGCGGCCGTGTGTGAAGGCTACAACCATAGACTATGTTTGTGCAGACCGCAGCCGTGTAGACTACCCGTGTGTAGACTCTAGCCATGTACAGGGGCGGATTGATCAGTAAGAAGGTATGCACAGGCTTACTTGTGCTTACTTGCTAATCTGTAGTGCACATCAAACGTGGTGAAACCCACGTAAAGTGGTGCCCTTCAGATTAGTAAGTAAGCACAAGTAAGCCAGTGTGTACCGTGTTTATTGGGTGGTCGTCCCTGGCCGTGTAGACTATGTGTGTGTAGATTACAGCTGTGTGGACTAAGTGTGTGTATACTGTGCGTCTGTAAACTACAGCTGTGTAGACTGTGTGTGGGCAGACTACGTGTGTATGCTGTGTGTGGACCACATGTGTGTAGACTACTTGCGTGTGAACTACAAGCATGGAGACTGTGTATGCTATGTGTGGACCACATGTGTGTGTAGACTGTGTACATGTAGGCCACATGCCTGTAGACTGTATGTGGGCAGATTATGTGTGTATACTATGTGTGGACCACATGTGTGTAGACTATGTGTGGGCGTAGACTATGTGTGACTGCATAATTAACTCAGCGAGGCAGGTCGTGTTAGGAAATCGGGCCTCGGTCACTCTTCCCTGGTCCCGAAAGCTGGAATCCGCAGACAGGATTGGAAGCCGAGCCGAGTGACTCCGCAGCCTGCACTCTGGCCACCCTGCTGCCCCTGGCCACCCTGCGGCCCCTGGCTACCCTACTGCCTGCATACATTTCTTTATCAGCTCTTTCTGCATGAGGACTGGGGGAGGACAATCTTGTTTCCCCCACCCCCATGTCCTCAGGCCCCTGCCCCATCTGCATCTCTGAGCCCAGGGGAGCTGGGACACAGCTGGTGGAGTCATTCATAAAGGAGATGAGCCAGACACTGATGGGGGTGGTTCTGGCCGTGGTGCTCCCCCAGCCTCCCACTGCGGCTCTGACGCGGCACCCTGGGCCCACTGTGGCACCTGACGGGATGGTCCTGGCCATTGCCTTAGTCACGTGTAAAGTCATAGGGTGGTCTGTGCCGTTGGAAGATGTGTGCCTGTGCCGTCTTTGCTGACTCAGAGACCACGTGCTCGGTCCCAGCCATGACTTTTAGAGAGGCGACGTGCTGGTTACCGCCGGGAAAGGCGTGGGCAGGCCGCCATGGATGGCTGGGTGCTGGGTGCTCGGTCTCAGCCATGACTTTTAGAGAGGAGACGTGCTGGTTACCACCGGGAAGGGCGTGGGCAGACTGCCGTGGATGGCTGGGTGCTGGGTGCTCGGTCTCAGCCATGACTTTTAGAGAGGAGACGTGCTGGTTACCACCGGGAAGGGCGTGGGCAGACCGCCGTGGATGGCTGGGTGCTGGGTGCTCGGTCTCAGCCATGACTTTTAGAGAGGAGACGTGCTGGTTACCACCGGGAAGGGCGTGGGCAGACTGCCGTGGATGGCTGGGTGCTGGGTGCTCGGTCTCAGCCATGACTTTTAGAGAGGAGACGTGCTGGTTACCACCGGGAAGGGCGTGGGCAGACTGCCGTGGATGGCTGGGTGCTGGGTGCTCGGTCTCAGCCGTGCTGGTTACCACCGGGAAGGGCGTGGGCAGACTGCCGTGGATGGCTGGGTGCTGGGTGCTCGGTCTCAGCCATGACTTTTAGAGAGGAGACGTGCTGGTTACCACCGGGAAGGGCGTGGGCAGACTGCCGTGGATGGCTGGGTGCTGGGTGCTCGGTCCCAGCCATGACTTTTAGAGAGGAGACGTGCTGGTTACCACCGGGAAAGGCGTGGGCAGACTGCCGTGGATGGCTGGGTGCTGGGTGCTCGGTCTCAGCCGTGCTGGTTACCACCGGGAAGGGCGTGCCAGGCCGCCATGGATGGCCGGGTGTGCTGAGGATGCCATCTGCAGTGTCTGCACCAACAAGGGCAGAGCATAGTGTGGCTTCTGTGTGCGGAGGCCTCCTTGGTTTTTGCAGCTTTGTGGTGGGGAAGGCCAGCAGGCCTGTTGTTAAAACCTAGGTCTGTGGAGCCGGCTGCCTGGTCAACCCCGTCCCGCCTCTCCCAGGCCGGGCATGGGCGGCTTCGTCAGCCCACTGGCCCACGTCCACGTCTGTAGAATGGGAACACGCTGGTGCGTGCTGTCACACGGCGGCTGAAGTGTGGTGCTGTTGTTGTTGTTATTACTGACCAAGTTTTAACCATTTTGCCCTTTTTTTCTCCAGTTTCTGTGTTTGAAGAATATCCGCACCTTCCTTAAAGTCTGCCACGATAAATTTGGACTCAGAAACAGTGAGCTGTTCGACCCCTTTGACCTCTTCGATGTCCGAGATTTTGGAAAGGTGAGTGGCTTCCTCTCGTCTCTCAGCACGTGCTGCGTGGCGTCCGCACGGCTGACTCGGGGGCAGGTGGACCAGATGGGCAGGGTGGGCCAGGCACCTCGGCACGGCCGACTGGGTTTTTCCATTCCTGTCTGACAGGTGCAGGCCGGGTTGTGTTACCAACGGGCGGGCGAGGAGCCAGATGTGCGCAGTGGGGGTGGGGGCGGCGGGATGGCCCCCCCTTCTCAGGCTGCTCCGGGGGAGGTGGCGGTGGTGGTTATCGGCTGCTGTGGAGTCGGCTCTGACGTCCAGCGACCTTAAATCTAACAGACCAAAACGCTGCCCTGTCCTGCGCCATTTTCATGATTGTGGATACGTTTGAGTCCATCATTGTGGTTGCTGCATAATCCACCTCATGGAGGGTTTCCCCTATTTTCACTGACCCTCCACTTTACCAACCACGATGCCCTTTCCTAGCGATTGGTCTTTCCTGATGACGTGTCCAGGGTAAGTGAGCGGAAGTCTTTCATCTAAGGAGCATTCTGGTTGTATTCTGGGTGAGGGTTGGTGTCCTGGACCCAGACGGGGCGGGGAGGCAGGGCATGAACCACACAGAAGTGAGAATGAGCCAGCCCCACCTTTGTCTTCGGGAACCCTGAGCGTTCACTTCCCCCAAATCTCCGGCTGTTCATGTAGAATGGGGCAATGCTGATTCCCCCTGCTCAGCGTGGTGGTGATGATCTAGTAAATCCTTATTGTGGCCCCTGTGGGCGGAGCCGTCTCGCTCACACCTGGAGCAAGCACAGCTCTGGGCAGGTGTCGGGCAAGGCAGAGGTGTCCACCCAAACCCCCAAGGGCCCCAGAGGTGAGCCACGAGGTCTGGAACAGGTAACCCTGGGAGTCTCCCCGTGTTCCCAGAAAGCTTCAGTCATGTGGCCGCTGTTACTCAGAAGCTCTGCTGAGTGCAGGTGAGGGCCACCTGGGAACCTGGGCAGGTACAGAGGGCTGGAGAGGCTTCTGCTCACTTAAGTTCCTGGTGAACCGGTACAGTGGTGGGGATCATGTGCCATCGAGAGGCCAGCAGGCTCGGAGTCGCTCATTTTGAATCCTGGAATCAGGATGGAAGTAACTCCTGATGGGTTGGGGCCGAGGGCATGCAGTGTGGAGCAGGCTTTGTGCCAGCTGTGATCCAGCTGCTCCCGAGACCCACGCTCTTCAGGGCCTACGTTGCTTGGCTTTTTCTTCTGCTGCTGGCACAGGCTCTGAAGTGGCCACTCCCCAGTTATGAGGCTGAGTTTCCACCAGCCAGTGGGACTCAACAGAAGATGCCTTTTACTGCCTGACTGATTTGAGGACCATCATCAGGGTCTGGGTGTTTGAGGAGATGTTGTATGAAAACATGATCTGTGAAGCGCACTGGGGGTTTTCACATCTGCAGTCACACAGGCTGAGAGGAACCCTCATTTGCAGTGCTTGTTGTTAGGTGCTGTGGCCTTGGTTCCGACTCAGAGCGACCCTGCGCTCAACAGAACGAAACACAGCCTGGTCCTGCACCATCCTCACAGTCGTTGTTATGCTTGAGCCCATGTTGCAGCCACTGTATCAAACCATCTTGTTGAAGGTCTTTGTCTTTTTCACTATCTACTTTACCAAGCATGATGTCCTTCCTTCTCCAGGGACTGATCCCTCCTGATAATACGTCCAAAGTAGGTAAGATGAGATCTCGCCATCCCGGCTTCTAAGGATCAGTCTGGCTGTACTTCCTCCAAGAAAGATCTGTTCATTTTTCTGGAAGTCCATAGAATACACGGTATTCTTTGACAACACCGTAATTCAAAGGCATTAATTCTTCTTTGATCTTTCTTATTCGTTGTCCAGCTTTTTCCCACGTACAAGGCTACTGAAAACACCATGGCTCGAGTCAGGCACACCCTAGTCCTCAAAGTGACATCTTTGTTTTTTTAACACTTTCAAGAGGCCTTTTACAGCAGATTTGCCCAATGTAATACGTCCTTTGATTTCTTGACTGCTGCTTCCATGGGCGTTGATTGTGGATCCAAGTAAAATGAAACCCTTGACAATGTCAATCTTTTTTTCTGTTTATCATGACGTTGCTTATTGGTCCAGTTGTGAGGTTTTTTGTTTTCTTTATGTTGAGGTGTAATCCATACTGAAGCGCTGCAAAGTGTCAAATCAGTATTGATGTCTAGGACTTTCCCATCAGCCACCTGGGCCTGCTGATGCCTCCCTTACTCCTGGGTCCTTCAGGGACGAGATTTGGGGCCTCTGAGGAGCCCATCTCTTGTTGGGTTGTCCAGGTATCAGAAGCTTTATTGGTCCTTCAGTGACATACCTGAGCTCCTCCTGCCACAGGGCCATCACTTTGTCCTCTGTCCCCACCCGTGGAGAGGGTCAGGCTTCCTTCCCTGCAGTGGTGCTGCTGTAGGAGCCTGGGTGACGGAAGCTTGAGGGAGCCGTGCTCGTGTTCCTTCCTGTGAGTGGGCTTCCCGATTCCTACAGATTTGTTTTCACATGGATCGGCCTCTCTCCTGTTCTTTCTTCTCGAGGACAGCAGAGGTAAATCCGCCTACCTGCAATGCCCTGGAGGATGGGCCTTCAGAACACGCGCTCATACTCACATGAACACACATACACATGCACACTCATACACACACACACTCACTCATACAAATTTACACGTGCTCACACACATTCACATGCACATATATATACAGTCACACATATACTCTTATTTAAGTTCACTTATAAGGCAGTCGTTTGAACAGAACACGGGGGTGCTGTGTGGTTTACAGTCAGGAAAGGTGTGCGTCAGGGTTGTATCCTTTCACATACCTATTCAGTCTGTGTGCTAAGCAAATAATCCGAGAAGCTGGACTATATATGAAGAAGGACGGGGCATCAGGATTGGAGGAAGACTCATTAACAACCTGCGATGTGCAAATGACACAACCTTGCTTGCTGAAAGTGAAGAGGACTTGAAGCACTTACTGATGAAGACCAAAGACCACACACAGCCTTCACTATGGATTACACCTCAACATAAAGAAAACAAAAATCCTCACAACTGGACCAGTAAGCAATGTCATGATAAACGGAGAAAAGATTGAAGCTGTCAAGGATTTCATTTTCCTTGGATCCACAATCAACAGCCATGGAAGCAGCAGTCAAGAAATCAAAAGACTCATTGCATTGGGCAAATCTGCTGCAAAAGTCCTCTTGGAAGTGTTAAGAAAAAAAAAAGATGTCACTTTAAGGACTAAGGTGCGCTTGACCCAAGCCATGGTGTTTTCAGTTGCCTCATGCACATGCAAAAACTGGGGAATGAATAAGGAAGACCAAAGAAGAATTGGCGCCTTTGAATTATGGTGTTGGCAAAGAATATCGAATATACCACGGACTGCCAAAAGAACGAACAAATCTCTTGGAAGAAGTACAGCCAGAATGCTCTTAGAAGCGAGCATTAGTCTCACCTTCTTTGGACATGTTATCAGGAGGGACCAGTTCCTGGAGAAGGACATCATGCTTAGTAATGTAGAGGGTCAGGGAAAGATAGGAAGACCCTCCACGAGAGGCATTGACACAGTGGCTGCAACATTGGACTCAAACACAGCAACAATTGTGAGGATGGTGCAGGAACAGGCAGTGTTTTGTTCTGTTGTGTGTGGGGTTGCTATGAGTCAGAATGGACGCGATGGCACCTGACAACAACCTGTTCACTCTCAGACATACACAGTCACATAACACATGCACTCATACATACTCTCGCACACTCGTGCACACTTGTAAACACTAACAGTCATATGTATACACATTTACACCCTCCCATACACAACACTCTCACACACTCAGACATAGATACGCTCACACAAACACAGTTACACACACATATAATCACACACATGTACACTTCACACACTCGTGTACACTCACATACAGTCTCACACAAACATACACTCATAGGCTAAATACACAACTGGTATTTAGAATAACTGTGGAGAGAAGGAGTCAGGAACACCGTGGCCAAACCCACTCCTCGCCCAGCAGTTAGGGCTCCGAGGGCTCGGGCTGTAGTTTCGTTTTGCTTTTCGTCGGCCACAGCCGTGTGTGGTGACGTAAGATGCATATGCTTTTGGCATAAAGGCTTGTCGGCCGGCCCGCTCAGTGTGGCTGTGTGGTTTGCAAAGGAAGCCTCGTCAGCAACAGTCCTGTGTGGCCAGGCGGCTCCAGCTCCTGGTGACAGCAGGCAGCTCGGGGTGCATTGTGACAGTTTAGGGCAGTGCTCTCCCACGCCATGGCGTCTACCTGGGGAGGACGTGGGTGGGCCATGGGTTTGGAGCAGGAGTAACGGTCTAGGGCCTAGGATGAGAAGCGAATAGCCACCTAGTTCCCCCAGCTGAGCTGTGGGGTCTCGGGTCCTGCCTCAGCTCTCTTGAGAACTGGAGGCTCAGAGAAGGGAAGGGACGAGTGCATGACAGCTCAGGGCTGCTCTCCTGCAGCTGCTGGTGGCTTTGAACCTAAGGTCAGCTGGCCTGGTTTCAAATCCTGGCTCCATCCCTAGTGGTTGGGTGACTTTAGCAAGTGACATGGTGGCTCTGACCCTCAGTCTTCATGACTGTGAGAGGTGGCTGGGAGGATGGAGTGACGGACATATAGGAGGCCCTCAGCACAGTGCCTGTGCTTAGTAGGTGCTCACTTTGCTGTTATGGATCCCCTTCTCCACGAGCCATTCCTTGGAAACCCTATGGGGCAGTTCTACACTGTCTTAAAGGGTCACTATGAGTTGGAATCGACTCAACGGCAACGGGTTTGGTGTTTTTTTTTTTTTTTGAATGAGTGGTAAAAGGAGCCCAGTGGTGCAACAGTTACGCGCTCGGTTGCTAAGCGCTCGGTTGCTAAGGTCAGTGGTCTGAACCCACCAGCAGTCTACTTCCGTAAAGATTACAGCCTTGGAAACCCTATGGGGCAGTTCTTCTCTGTCAGAGTCACCTCGAAGGCTATGGGTTTTGTGCTGCTATAACAGAAATACCCCAAGTGGGTGGCGTTAACAGACAGACTTTTATTTTCTCACAGTTTAGGGGCTGGAAGTCCGAATTCAGGCTGCCGAGCCCGCCCTCCTGTCCTCTCCTCTGTGCAGATCTGGCCACGTTTCCCTGTTGTTGTCTCTCCTCCCCTGTGTGTTTCTCTTCACGTGGTCAACCTGTGGTTAGCACTTCCAAGTGCAGTTTGAAGCTGCGCCAGCTGAGGCTCAAGGCGCTGGGATCGCTCTTCCCACGTGGACGCCTTTGTCCCAGCTGGGCTGTTTTGCTTTGCTCAGCCCTCCTGGCTTCTCTGGGACAGGCCCACCCCCTTCCCCCAGAAAAACAAAATGCAAACAGAGCCCTGGCCCCTCCCCACCACACTGCGCCTGGGTATCAGACACTGAGGGCCTCCCATCCCTGGAGTGTGGGGCTGGGCAGGGGCGTTTGGGTCCGACCCCTAGTGAACAGCGGAGGAGAGAAGGCCAGAGCGGGCAAGGGCCTCGCCTGAGACCAGGCTGCTGCCCTGGAGTGCGGCTGTAGGGCCTCGCCTGAGACCAGGCTGCTGCCCCGGAGTGCGGCTGTAGGGCCTGAGACCAGGCTGCTGCCCCGGAGTGTGGCTGTAGGGCCTTGCCTGAGACCAGGCTGCTGCCCTGGAGTGCGGCTGTAGGGCCTGAGACCAGGCTGCTGCCCCGGAGTGCGGCTGTAGGGCCTCGTCTGAGACCAGGCTGCTGCCCTGGAGTGCGGCTGTAGGGCCTCGCCTGAGACCAGGCTGCTGCCCCGGAGTGCGGCTGTAGGGCCTGAGACCAGGCTGCTGCCCTGGAGTGCGGCTGTAGGGCCTGAGACCAGGCTGCTGCCCTGGAGTGCGGCTGTAGGGCCTCGCCTGAGACCAGGCTGCTGCCCCGGAGTGCGGCTGTCGCCCGGTCCCGGCCGGGGAGTCCGTGTTGGGAGCAGGCCCTCACCTGTGCTTTCCGTTCTGAGGCGCTGCCCTCTGAGGATGGGCCGGGAGGGGGGTCCCTGTGCGCTGTTCCCTCTGGCCGGAGAGGTGAACACAGTGGCCCATTTCTTTCTCAGGGCCCCCTTCCTCCCTGAGGAGTGGCAAGCGTCCCAGCTGAGAGGAGGTAGCATCTTCCCCTGTCCCCAGCACGAAGCTCTAGAATCAGAAGTGACCTGCGACTCCTGGGTGGGCAAGTGAAGGCTTACCCTCCGGGGCCTGCTTGGGGCCTGTGTTAAGAATGATTCTGAAGCGTAGTCTAAGGCTAAGGTTAGCTGGGACGAGTTTGGGGCGGAATAGCAGTGGTCTGAGGAGGGGATGTGTGTGTGGCCAGGGATTGGAGGGGCAAGGGTTTCTTCCTCATTTCTCCTTCCTGCCTGGCTGTCACCGCTTATGTTCGTAGGATTCAGGAGACAAAAAGCTGGCTAGTTAGTCCCAGGCTGTCCTGAGGTATAGAATTTTCCAGGTTTTTTTTTTTTTTTTTTTGCCATTTCTCAAGCGTGTCCTGGCTAGACTTTCAGCTTGTTTTCTTGTTCATTTTCTAAACAGCTGCTTCCCAGCTTCCCAAATCTTTTGTGCTGCTGGAGTCATTCCTTGGGATGAGCAAAGGCATCCATTCACCCACCCACCCACCCACTCATCCCACCCAGCCATCCATGTGTCTTCCCTTTCACTCACCCTCTTGTTCACCCACCCTCTCTCTCGTTCACCCACGCTCTCGTTCACCCACGCTCTCGTTCACCCACCCACCTACCCATCCACCCATCCACCCATCTACCCATCCACCCATCCACCCATCCATCCATCCATCCATCCATCCCACCCAGCCATCCATCTTCCCATTCACCCACCCTCCCACCCACCTACCCACCCACCCTCCCACCCAACCACTCTCCCATCCACCTGCCCACCCACCCACCCATCCACCCATCCATCTATCCAGCCAGCTACCTACTCTATTTATTAAGGTTTTAATGTACTAAGCATTTATTAAATGTTTACTATGGCAGAGATAGGAGCCCTGGTAGCCCAGTGGTTCAGAGTTTGGCTGCCAACCAAAAGGTTGGCAGTTCACATTCACCAGCCGCTCCTTGGAAACCCCGTGGGGCAGCTCTACTCTGTTGTGTAGGGTTGCCATGGGCTGGAATTGACTGGACAGCAACAGTTTTTTTTTTTTTTTTTTTCCCTCTTAATGCTAGAGATAAAGTGGAGAGGAAGACTCACGTGTTGCCTGAGGAGGGGACACAAGATTAGCTGCTGTGAGTTAATGGTAGAAAAAAGAAGGGAGAAAATGGAAACTCTAGAGCTCTTACCCCTGAAGCTGGCTGGCTCTGACCCACCCTTCAGACTATGATGCTGGAGTCTTTCCTGTGTGATTTTATTGTGAAAAGAAACATGCACACATTGTAAAATGATGATTGCAACAAAAACTCCGTGGGCTAAAGGAAATGATAAAGTAGACCAGACATCATCCCTCTCCCCGGGGATAACCACTGTGGAGAGTGGGGCTGATTCTACCAGTGACGTTTCCTGTTCGCAGAACCAGGACAGCCTCACAGCCCCCACCGTGCTGGCCTGGGTTCTCCTTCCCGCCTTCCCAGCGGGGCAGAATGGGCTGTGGGGAAGGGGCTGAGGGAGCTGATAGTTCAGGGCATAAGATGCGCTGGTGAGTGTTTCCTTAACTCAGGAGGAGCACCAGGAGGTGCCCCCCATGTTGACTGGGTTCTTAGTGGTTCTGGGTTTGATGTGGTTCTGGGTTATCTGTGGTGTGGGTTCTTGGTGGTTCTGGATTCTTGGTGGTTCTGGGTTCTCTGTGGTCTGGGTTCTCTGAGGTCTGGGTTCTCAGTGGGTGGCCTTCTCTGTGGTTCTGGGTTCTCTGAGGTCTGGGTTCTCAGTGGACTGAGTTCTCTGTGGTTCCAGGGTCTCTGAGGTCTGGGTTCTCTGAGGTCCAGGTTCTCAGTGGACTGGGTTCTCAGTGGTTCCACGTTCTTTGTGGTTCTGGGTTCTCTGTGGTTCTGGGTTCTCTGGGGTCCAGGTTCTCTGTGGACTGAGTTCTCTGCGGTTCCAGGTTCTCTGAGGTCCAGGTTCCCAGTAGTTCCAGGTTCTTTGTGGTTCCAAGTTCTCAGTGGTTCCAGATTCTCTGTGGTTCCGGGTTTTGTGAGATCCAGGTTCTCTGTGGTTCTGGGTTCTCTGAGGTCTGGGTTCTTGGTGGACTGAATTCTCAGTGGTTCCAGTTTCTTTGTGGTTCCAGGTTCTCTGTGGTTCTAGGTTCTCAGTGGTTCCCGGTTCTCTGAGGTCCAGGTTCTCTCTGGTTCCAGGTTCCCTGTGGTCCGGGTTCTCAGTGGACTGAGTCCTCAGTGGTTCCATGTTCTCCATGGGTAGGGTTCTCTGTGGGACTGGGCCCAGGGCAGTTGGGTAGACCCTCAGTGGACTTCTTAGCCTGGGCAGCAGACAGGTGGAGCCCAGGAGACCCTCGAGGACTGTGGGAACCCTAGGCACAGCCAGCCCTCAAGGGTAGCAGGCCCCATTCAGAAGGGAGACCCCCACCAGGCTGGCCTACATTTCTTCCTTCTGACTCTTCTCTTTCCAGGTTCTGGGGGTGGGGGGAGACAGGGGCTCCATGGCAGGAGATCCTGGCATGAATCTGGACTCTGTGAGTCCTGGGTCTCGTCAAGCCTTCGATTGTCCAGGGATAAATGAAGATAACTGTCTAGTCTGTGGCGTTCTTTTATAAGGAATCAGAGAAAATGAGCCACAGGTCTTGGTGGGGCTGTCATTGGTGTTAATATTCTCTTCTTGGCAACCCACTGAGCAAACACTGGCGGAACTCAAGGATCCAGAAAGCTGGTTCTGGAAGTTTTTTATTTTTGGCTGCCTTCCTGGTATTTTTCCGAAGGGTCACATTAATGATATTAGGTTTCGGCTCAAACAAATCGTGTCCGGGAAGCTTCCGGTGCTGCCCGGGATTGGGCGTGCTGAGGCCTTGTTACAGGACAGTGTGCAGTGTAGGCAGCAGGCCTTGCTGCTGCAATCCCCTTGGCCCTGCACCCTCCCCTGGGGTGCATAAATCTGCTCTTGCTTCCCTTCATGCCCTGCTTCTGGGCCCTTTGTCCAGCTGTGAAGGGCCCAGGGCGGGAAGGAGCTTGGAGAAGCTTAGTGGGTGGCCACATCGACCAGCTCTCCCAGCTTGGTGGAAGCTTGGTTTTTTTGGTTTGAAATCTGGCTGGGAAGCTTAGCAAGGGGCTGCAGGGTGCCCAGGGCATTCTTCCAGTACGCTGCCTTCTGGAGGGCAGAGATTCCCTGAGTGATGCCCTCAGCTACTAACTGAAAGCCTGGCAGTTTGAACCCACCTCATGGTGCCATGGAAGAAGGGCCTGGTGATCTGCTTCCATAAAAATTACAGCCAAGACAACCCTGTGGAGCTCAGTCCTAGTTTGTAGTACGTGTGGTCGCCATGAGTCGAAATCGACTCAGCAGCAGTGGGCTTGGTTTGGTTGTGGAGAATACAGATAATATAATCGCGACAAAAATGGTTAAGAGCAATGGCTGCTAACCAAAGGGCTGGCAGTTCGAATCCACCAGGCGCTCCTTGGAAACCCTATGGGGCAGTTCTACTCTGTCCTATAGGGTCACTATGAGTTGGAATCGACTCCATGGCAACGGATAATTACAGCCCCATCTCCTTATTGGGAGCGGGGCACTGGAGACAACTCACCCAGTCTTCCCAGCGAGCTGTGATGCTGCCTCTCCTTACCCCCATCTTGAGGAGCAGGAAGCCCAGCTGTCTTACTAGGGCTACAGGAGACAGGACAGCCAGGCGCTGCCCCATGTCATCCCAGGGCTTAGCCCCGTCCCTTGTGTTCAGGGACACATGTCCATGTGAAGTTTTGACGAGGCTTCTCTGTGCTGCCGGCACCACAGGGAGTCTGGTCAGTTGGTTTTAGCCTCATTTTGGGCAGAATTAACAACCAAAGAAGAAAACTGATGAGGCCGTTTATCTCACTCAAGTTAAAGAGTAGCGCACACCATCTAATAAACAGATTTGATTCACCTATTTATTATTCATTAAAATATTTTGCTGGGCTCAGAAGCCTCCGAAGCAGTTAGATCTGGCTTTCAGCAGGGTCTGGGGCAGATGGATGACTGCTCACTAAAAATGCTCAATAATTCACGTGTACTGGCATACGGCTGGGCCATGCACGGCCCCTTCCCCAAATTCCCAGCTGAGCGCCTTCCTTTGCTGGCCTCCCAGTGACTCCGGAGTTAAGTCCAGTTCTCATCCACTCGCCCAGCCCCTTACCCATTGTCTGCCAGATGAGGCAGGTGTTTGCAGGCAGGACCAGTCTTGCGGAATTCTGCCAAGTAAGGTGACCAAGAGGTTAGTGAGGAGGCCCCCAGGGGCAGGTGGAAAGAGGCTAAACTAGGTTGGGGGTGCTCACAGCTTCTCAAATGACCCAGGGCAGTGTCTCTCCTGGTGAAGGTGCAGATAATTCACTCTGGTGGATTTCAAACCACTGAAGCCTTTCTCAGGGGGCAGAGGGAGGCAGGGAGGGGGCAGGGAGGGAGCAGGGAGGAGGGAGGAGCAGGGGGAAGGAAGGCAGACCAGGGAGGAGGGAGGGAGCAGGGAGGAGGCAGGGAGCAGGGAGGAGGCAGGGAGGGCAGTGGGGACAGGGAGGAGGCAGGGAGGGAGCAGGGAAGATGGAGAGGGCAGGGAGGAGGGGGGGCAGGGAGGGAGGAGGGGGGAGGCAGGGAGGGAGCAGGGAAGATGGAGGGGGCAGGGAGGAGGGGGGAGGCAGGGAGGGAGCAGGGAGGAGGCAGGGAGGGCAGTGGGGACAGGGAGGAGGCAGGGAGGGAGCAGGGAAGATGGAGGGGGCAGGGAGGGAGCAGGGGGGAGGGGGGCAGGGAGGTGGGGAAGGGGCTGGGAGGGCAGGGTCCCACCGGATGAGAGCGGCTCCACTTTTATCTGTTTTCTCGGTGGCATTTTGCCTGACATTTTGCTTAAAGAAAGGGTTCTGAAGAGACTAAAAACATAGTTTGGAACCACTGAACCGGAGCAGCGCAGGAACACGGGCTCCTTGGATTGGGCCTGGGGGCAGGGGGTGGGGCTGCGGGTCTCAGGCCGGCCTGTGGGGTGGTGGTGGTGAGGACTGGCCCAGTCACCACCTCCCGGCAGAGGGGCATCGCAGCACGTCTGTCCTGGGTGTGGGAACGTCAGGGTCAGGGCCTCCTCCTGTGTCTGATCACAGCACGCTCCCACCGAGCCTGCTCAGCTCAGCCCTGATCCCCAGCAGCCCTGGCAGCCCACCAGGCTGGCCCTGAGTGGAGGCCAGTCTGCCTTCCTGGTCCTCCCACCACCCGCCCTCCTGTGACTCCGCCTCTCCCTCAGATTCCTGCCGCCCTCTGTCTGCCCTGGTTGACTTTGTGGAACTCGACTTTGTGGAGCTTGGTAGGAGCTGCGGGTATTTCTAGAAGCCAGGTACAAAAGGACTTGTTGGGACACCACTGAGGGCTGGTCCAGAGTGTGACACCAAGGAGTGGGCTGAAACTGGAAACCAGACAGTGCCGGGCTTGAACCCTGGGTCACGTTGCCTCTCGGAGCCTTTGTTTCCCCATCTGTAAAATGGGTCTGAAGATAGGTCCACACCTGAGACTGCTGGAGGGAGGTTTGTGATGGTGAGCTGTGTCCGCATGGAGCTCCATGTGGTGCTGTTACTATGTCAGCCCAGGATGAGTGCACGACTGACAGGCTCTTGGCCACGGGCAGGGGCAGCTCTGCCTGGGGCAGCCACCTGGTGCACCCACGTTCTGCCCTGCACCCCGCCGCCCCACCCGTGCTGCGTCTGGGTTTTGACGTGTGTGGAGATGTCTCAGCCGCAGCATTGATCTCCCAGTTTAGGGTCTGCATTGACCACCGTGTCCCCCAGCGCTTGTCCGGTCGGGGAAGGAGGTGGCAGTAACCTGGGGGTATTGATCCAACCCCTCTTCTGTGCTCACAGGCTGCCACGTTCCACTGTTCACCCCTTAATATTTGTTCACTAGCTTGCTGAGGGCCAGCTTGTCCCCACTTGTGACGCTTCCGCTGCAGCCCGATGCCTCTGAGATCGAGGCTGCACTGGGTTCATTTTCACTCCCCTGCCTAGTGCCGTCTGTGTGCGCCCCAGTCTGTCCCAGCATCCGCTCTGCACTAATGACTTACTAGAACACGTCACTGTGGAGCGCGCAGCTTCCAGGCTCCGGCCTAGCCCCGCTCCAGCTGCTGGCAAAGGCTGGATCGTTCCTGCCTGAAAACATTCCTCCTTTTATCTGCTGGTTGTGATCATTAGGACGTTGTCCTGCCACTCGCTCTCAGAAGAACACACGGAAGCATGCGTACACTCACATACACACAGACAGATGCACACCCAGATGCGTGTGCACCAACTCGTGCACACACAGCCACACGCACACTCACAGGCGCTGCCCCGCCGTGTTCTCTCCTAGTTCTGCTGCCGTGGCAATCTTTGGGGTTCCTCTGCTGCTTTTGGATAGATGCACCTGCCTCCCCTCTGTGTGTGTGACCCTCTGTCTGTTCTCTAAGATGCCCCTAAGAAGCTATCAGGACTAGGACCCACCCTGCTCAAATCACTTAGCTGGTAATATCTCCAAAGAAAGACCCTATTTCTCCAGACAGGGTCACATTCCCAGGCACAGGGGTTGGACTTCAGCAGATCTCTTTGGGGGACACAGTTCAACCCACATCACCATCTTTGCCATTTCTCTTTTCAGTGCCTGCTTCTCCCTGTGGGCCCCCAGCTCAGGGACTGAGTGCTTGGATTTTCCTGACTGTCCCTGGTGCAACTGGTGCCAGCCTTTTTTTTCGGGGGGGGTGGGGGGGGGCAGGTCCATGTCCACAGTTAATTAGGTTTAAATTGACTAATTGTTTCTCCCCCATGCCATGGAAGACATTAATTGTGTCTGTTGAAGCTTGACAATTTGATGTTTGCAGCAAAACAGCTGAATGAGATTAAGAGGACTAGAAGGAAAAAAGAGCAAAATGTAAATAATGAATTGCAACAAAGTGTCATGTCTTGGCCCCTGGCAGAGCTGTCTCGGGAGCCCTGCTTTTCTGAAGGCAGATCAGAGTCAGCCAGCCTGGGAATGGGCGTGGGGGCAGCGCTGGCGTGGGGGCAGCCTCTCCAGAACCTCGGGGAGTGGCCGTGAGCTTGTTGAGGGGGAGGCCCCTCGCTAGCTGTGTCCCAGAAGGAGGTTCCAGACCCCCAGCCGGCAAGAGTGGTGTTTGACATGCCAGTTCCGGGGGGCTCTCTGCCTGAGCTGTGGATTAGCTAGCTAGTTGGGGGGGCTGGAGCCTTCATTCTGTACCCTGTCTCGTCTTTGTCACTCTCAATCCCTTTTTTTTTTCTTTTTAAACTGTGGTAAAATTCACATAAATATCAACACCCATGGAAGCAGTAGTCAAGAAATCAAAAGACGCATTACGTTAGGCACATCTGTTGTGAAAGGCTTCTTTAAAGTGTTGAAAAGCAAAAGTGTCACCTTGAAGACTAAGGTGCCCCTGACCCAAGCCGTGGTATTTTCAATTGCCTCATATATGTGTGAAAGCTGGACGATGAATAAGGAAGACGGAAGAAGAATTGACGCCTTTGAATTGTGGTGTTGGCCAAGAACATTGAATATACCATGGACTGCCAAAGGAACAAGCAAATCTGTCTTGGAAGAAGTACAACCAGGATGCTCCTTAGAAGCAAGGATGGCGAGACTTCGTCTCGCATACTTTGGACATGTTATCAGGAGGGACTAGTACCCGGACAAGGACATGCTTGGCAGAGCATAGGGTCAGTGGAAAAGAGGAAGACCCTCAACGAGGGGGATTGACACAGTGGCTGCAGCAATGGGCTGAAGCATAACGACGACTGTGAGGGTGGCGCAGGACCGGGCAGTGTTTCCTTCTGTTGTCCTTGGGGTTGCTATGAGTCGAAACCACCTCGGCGGCACCTAACAGCAATGGTTACCGTGCTCACCATTTGAAAGTGCGCGACTCAGTGACTTCAGCGCACTCACGCTGTTGGGAACCATCATGGCTTTCTAAGTCCCCAGCTTTTCATCACCCCAGAAGAACACCGTACCCCAATTTCCCCTTCCGCCATCCCTGGGAACCACTGATCTGCTTTCTGTGTGTTTGCCTCTTCTGGACATTTCATATCAGTGGATCATCCAATACGTGGTCGTTTGCATCTGCTGCTTTCTCTCAGCGTCATGTTTCCAAGGTTCATCACAGCGTAGCGGGTATCGTACCTTGTTAGGATACATAACATCACGTACCTAACGTCAGTCCTGGCGTTGGTGCCTAGTATTCCATCGTACGGATGCACCACGTTTTGCTTATCTGTTCATCACTTGATGGACACTTGGGTTGTGTCCACCTTTGGCTGCTGTGAACATTCGCGTACAGGTTTCTGATTTTGACTTGCAGCCTTGAGACCCCCAGCCTGTAGCCTCTTTCAGCTGCCAGGGGGTCTGAGCCCCAGAAGGCTGGGGACCCTTGCTGAGGCCTGAGACGTGCTGTGGCCTCGCACCCGCGGGCACTCGCTCTTGGGAAAGGCAGGTGATAACTGGCCTACAGACCCTCATGCTCCAAAGCAGGCCCCCGGCTGCCCTAGAAGACCACGGGGAAGGCGGGCTGGGGCAGGGCTCCACCTGACTTATCCTCCATACTGCAGTTCCTGCCTAACTGGGAACCCAGCTATTCAGCTTAAAGACGGGTCTGCAGTGGGCAGGGCAGCCGGAAGCCGCTACCGATAGGCAGAAGAATAAATGTTCACCTACCAACCACATCAGCTGGTTCACTGGCCGAGGTGACTGAGTCAAGCCAGGCTCTCATCTCCCCACAAAGACCCGGCTTTAAAAGCTACCACCCCAGGCTCTTCACCACCAGCCCCCTGGTCCACTGGCACCTCTCCCTCCCCGAGGCTGGCTCCTTCTTAAGGTGTGTGACGCCCAGGCAGGTCCATACTTTTGGGGCCCGGCCATGACAGACCCAGGGGATGAGCAGACTGCTGTGGGTGGGGGCTTGTTTCTTCCTGGCCTGCCAGGCAGAGTGTCTGGGCCCCTCGTCTCGGAGCAGGGTGCAGGGGCTTCCATCTGGAGGAGGCCCAGCCTGCCACCAGCTCCGATGGGCTGGGCCGCAGCAGCTGAGAAGGTTCTGTCGGCGCCGGCAGCCTGGGCTGATCAGGGAGGCACACCTGCATGCCATTACAGCCCCATAAACCTGCCGGGGCTGGAAGGACTCAGGCTAATGACTGCCTGAAAACCCAGAAACTCTTTCCTGCCCAGTGCCTCGGGGCTCGATTTCCATGTGGAGCGAACATCTTCATGTCCTCTGTTGAGACTTGTATTAAGCAACTGTAGGTTCCTTGTACTCTCAGAGACTGAGCAGGTGGGAGAAGGAGGCTCCTGAGAGCGTGGCGGGGCCTGGGGCGCTTTGCAGTCAGAGCCAGGTCTCCACTCCTGGGGGCACCACCGGAGGCAGTAGGGTCTCCAGGCTAGCCTGCTGGATGCTGAGAGCCACTCCCGGGGGCAGTAGGATCGCCAGGCCGGCCTGCTGGATGGTGAGGGCCACTCCCGGGGGCAGTAGGGCCTCCAGGCTGGCCTGCTGGATGGTGAGGGCCACTCCCGGGGGCAGTAGGACCTCCAGGCTGGCCTGCTGGATGCTGAGTGCCACTCCTGGGGGCAGTAGAGCCTCCAGGCTGGCCTGCTGGATGCTGAGGGCCACTCCCGCGTACAGAAGGGTCACAAGCATCTGAGCGTAAAGATGCTTCTCCAAGGAGAGCTGGTGATGGACTGGTGATGTGGGAGGGCCAGTGTGGCATTCAGGGAGCATGCATGGGCCTGGCTGGACGTTGGGCTGGAGGAGATGACCCAGTGTGGGCTCCTGTGGGCACAGGGACCATCTCTGAGCTGAACTGGTCTGGGCTGTGACTGTCCTAGGGTTGGGACAGCCTTGGACCATGGGGCCTATCACAGGTACTGCCCTGTGAGCTGCTGTGGCCCTGGCCCGGCCCTGGTGACACCACCGCTTTAACCCCTTGCTGCCAGCATTGCTTCGAGGCCAGAAGGGCCCTAATGCCTTTGGCCCCGTGCTCATTTGGGATGCTATGTCTCAGTGGTGTGTGGGCCTCTGCTGCCTCGGTAGTGCAGGAGGGTGCTGGGAAGGCCAACACAATGGCTTCCTTTGGACTCGAAGAAATTGGGCGCGGGCAAGTCTGAGCTGGCTCACTCAGCAGGCAGGGACTAAGCCTGCGTGGAGTCTGGCTGCAGCCCTGTGGGCTGTCCCTGTGGCCCTCCAGAGCACAGCATGCAGGGGCCTGGTGAGGAAGAAGCCATTCATTCCTTCCTTCACTCATGTATCCACAGACATCTGTGGTGCTACTGGCTCAGGTGCTGCCCCAGCTCAGGAGATGGCACCGTCAGGCGCGGGAGGCTGAGGGCCGCGTCCTTCAGTAAATCCACTCAGTCCTCATCCCCAGCTCTGTCCCCTCCAAGGACCCTTTGGAACATTCGCCATCTCAGGGCTGTGCGTTTTCAAAGATTTCACATATTAAACCCACGGCATTTATTAAGTAATTAGTTTTTCCTTTTTTTTAATTAATCAAAGTCTAATTATAAATTGTCTCTCCACTTAAAACCGCTGATCCACACCTGGTAGCTGCGCGCCCACGTCGGGGCACCCCAGGCCAACCAGAAAGGGGTGGAAGGGAGCTATTAGACTTTGGGATGTATTCGGGGTGCATGGGGACCCCAGAGTGGGCCTCGTCCCCTCAGGAAGGCATGGCTGGGTTGGCTGTCACACGAGCAGTGGAGGGAGCATGGTGGGTGACAAGCAAGCCCCCCAAACCTGAGCCAAGCCTGGCCTCCTCTGCAGTGGGGCTCTGAGTGGGCGGGGCCTGGTCTGGAAGGATCTGCAGAGGTGCTCAGAGGTCAGCATCTCGGTAGAATGACTTCCTGCTGGGCACAGGCCTCAGTGAGCAGGGCCCAGGCCTCCCAGGCAGGTGTGCAGGCCGATGGGTGCTGGTAGCTCTGCCCACTGACTGGGCCTCTTCCCATGTACTGGCCCAGAGGTGGCCCTGGGCCAGCCCAGCACCACCTCCTCTGGGAGGCCGTCTGGGGTTGCTCTGGCCGGCAGTGGGAAGCACAGGGCCTGGTAGTGGGAAGCACAGGCCCTCAGCTGCTTCCTGCCTGAGCCCGATCTGTGCCAGTGGGGACGTTGAGGTGAGGGCTGGGCCTGCTTCTCACCCTCTGTGGGCCGACGGCAGAGCCTGGGCTCACTCTCCTAGCCCCCAGCCTTGAGTTCAGGCAGCAGGTCCCTCCTGTCCCGGAGGAGCTCCCGCTCGGCCTTGGAACGGCAGACACCTCACCTGTGGGGCCTTTGTCTGGAGGCTGCTTTGGTCGGGGTGGAGGGGGCGAGTAGTGAGGGCTGGCTTCTGGCACATGAGAAGGGATTGTGGGGGTTGAATTGTGTTCCTCCAAATTTAGGGTGAAACCCAACCCCAGTACCTTGTTTGGAAATTGGATCTTTGCAGATGGGATCGGTTAGGCTAACATGAGGTCACACTGGAGCCGGGTGGGTCCAGATCCAGCCTGAGTGGTGGCCTATTAAAGAGGAGAAGAGACACAGAGTCAGGAAGGACCCCACATAAAGACGGATCTAGAAGCCAAGGGAGGCCTGGGGCCCCAGAAGGTGAGAGAGACAAGGTGATTCTCCCCGGAGGCATCGGACAGCCTGCAGCCCTGCTGAGGAGTCCTGCTTTGGACTTCTGGCCTCTAGAAGTGTGCGGGAATAATCTGCTGTTGTAAGCCACGCTCTTTGTGGTGCTTTGTTTTGGCAGTCCCAGGGCACTAATAACAGGGATCGATACCTAGCAGCTCCTGCGCCCAGCTTGAGGGTGGGACCCACACCTGGGGTCTCTCTGGCCCCACAGCACCTGGCTGCCTGGTGCGTGGTGTGCCCGGGCATGGGGCTGTGACGGCCCCTCCAGGCCCTGTTGAAGGACAGGAGGGTGGAGGTGGGGCGGGGCCTCCCATGGCTGCCCCGGAGGCTGAAGTCATGCTGTGTCTTCTGCTTCCGGACATACCACATCTGTCTGGCTGCACTCTGCGCCGTGCCGGCTGGCATTCTGCTGCAATCTGAGACTGAAATATGTTAGCTGGTGGCAAAAATGGCTGGGCGCCCCTTCTCCCTCTCAACACGAGAGGAATGTTTGAGAAAAATCCGGGGTCCTGTGCTTCCCCTCACTGAGCAGGCAACCCTTGACCCATGGCTGAGAAAGGCAGGAAATCTGCCAGCTGTTTGGCCACTGGGGACAGCAGGGCCCCCGGGTTGGGGGGCTGGGTGTGGGGGTTCCAGGAACCCTTCAAGTCCACAGTGTGGCTTCAGGCAGATCCCAGGAGGCTGGTCCGTGAAGGAGCAGAGAGCTCAGAGGCCTTCAGTGCCCTTAGGATCTGACTTCAAAGCCCCACTGGGCCCCTGATGGGTGTGAGGCTCTGGGAGTCCCTTGGATCTACAAACCTTCATTTCCTGTTCCTACCAGCTTTGGAGAGTGGCTGAGTGGCCAGGCGAAGGGTGGCCACAGTGCCTGGCCCGTAGAAGGTTCTGGAGCAGCTTATGGTTGTGGGTTTGCCCCCCAGCGGGCAGTGTGGAGTGTCAGACGGTTGAAGATGTGGCAGTGAGGGCGGCCGGTGGGGACCGTAAATCAGCAGGGCTGGAGTTGGTCGGTGAAGAGAGGAGAAACAGCGGGTCGTGGTGGGAGTGATTTCAGAGCACGACAGTGGAGCCTCGGAGGCTGTAGTCCTGGGGTCAGGAATGGGGCTTTGGCCTCAGACAGCTGGATTCGAGTTCTGCTTCTGTGTTTATGAAACACTTGGGGGCAAATGGTACAGCATGCAGCTGCTAACCAAAGGGCTGGGGGTTTGAACCCTTCCAGCAGCTCCACAGAAGAAAGACTTGGCAATCTCCTCCTATAAAGATTACAGCCTGGAAGACCCTATAGGGCAGTTCTACTCTGTCACATGGGGTTGACAGGAGTTGGAATTGACTCAGTGGCATCTAACGACAACAATAAGAGCAAGAACAACAAAGTATGACCGTGGGCATATATAACCTTGCAGCCCTCAGTTTCCTCATCTGCAAAACGGGAACAATGATGGTATCAGCCTGTTGAGTGAAGTAAAGGACTCAGCACTGTCCTCGGCTTCAGTGAGAGCTCAGAAAATTCCCCTCTGATGCTCACAATGGCGCTGCTGGGGAGGAACAGAGTTCTTGGCATGTGCGGTCTCTGGCTCGGACACCTGACTGTTTCCTTGTGGTGGTGGCAGCGGGCATGGGTGGGGATGGACAGATGGAAGCCTGTGAAGACACGGAAACCAGGTGCGTAATTCACAAACACCACTTTCTGCTTTCGTGTGGCCGTGAACTGCCTTTGTTTAAAAATAACTTGCAGCCGAGCCTGAGGCCCTGAAATTGTCTCTACAATTTCCAGTGGTTTCCCTATTAACTGGAGAAATCATCCCGAGGTGTCTTCCAAGTGGAAAAGGAAAGATGTCTTAATACTGTGGGCAAATCATTAGGGAAAAGCAAATTGTCACGTTTAATGGGGTTAGAATCTCAGTCTCTTTGGAGAATGGAGTTGGTGAAGCAGGGGGTGAGAAATGGCTGACGCCCTTCGGAGGACATCGGGGACAGCAGGATCTAGGAGTTGCTGTCCTTTTGGAAGGTCCCAGAAGGGGGATGCTGGGGGGTAGGGTGTGGGTCTCAGCTGAAAGGGATGGGGGCTGTAGGGCTGGGGGACCAGAAGTGGGGCAGGGGCTGGACCAGGGCAGGGGGAGCATAGATGGGGGCGGATGTCAGCCTGCGGCGCTGGATGAGTGAACAGGCAGCTGGGTGAGTCCAGCATTTTCACAGGCGGCGTAAATTCTCCCCCACCTTCCCGTCTCCCTGCTGGGTGGGCATGGGTCCAGCTCTCTGCCTGAGGCTCTCATTCTAGGGTCCTTTAGGCTTGTACAGGTCGGTGTCAGAGGGACCGGCTCAGGAGATGCCCTTCCCTCAGCCTCAGTTTCCTCATCAATAGAAGGGGGCAGAACACAGCCTCAAGCGGTTTTGAAGTAGGTAGGACCTGCAGGGGCCAGGCCCAGGCCCCCAGCTTCGAGGAGGTGGTTGGGGTAGTCACTGCCCCTCTGTGCAGCGTGCACAGTTTCCACGGGACCTGTATTTTGTTTTCAGGTTGCTAATGGTCCTTTGGAGATTGCGTGCCTCCACAGCTTACGGAAAATGATGGTTCCGTCTCTGGTGAACATTCAAAGGCTCTTGTAGCAAAAAAATGAATTTTCTATTCCTCACATGTGGGTTCCCAGCTCTCTGATGGGTCATAAAAAATATTCGACTTGACATTCCGTCATTAGGGAATCACTCCTTTGACCTAAGAGTTTGTCCCTATTGATGTAGGTAACCCATTAGGCTTTATCACTCATTTCTCAGTGCCAAGGAGCTTGTTGGGTCCGAATGGGCTCTGATCAGTGTGGGCTAAGGAAATCAGGAAGTGCAGTTAAGAGCTTGGCTGCTAACCAAAAGGTCAGGAGTTTGAATCCAGCAGCTGTTCCTTGGAAACCCTATGGGGCACTTCTACTCTGTCCATAGGGTTGCTATGAGTCAGAATCGACTCTGTGGCAGTGGGGTTTTGAGCCAGCCCTATGGGCTCAGAGAGGTGTAGTGATCGCCCTGAGTCACACAGCCAGTGATGGCACAGAGCCAGCACCCAGCACCCAGTGCCTGTCATGCACCATCGTCCGGTCTGCATGCAGGAGGCAGTTAATAAGTACTTTGGTGTGGCTGCGGTACCATGGCATGTCTTACAGGGTCACAGACACAGTTACAGCAGGAATGGGAAACCCAGCTGTTGTCTGGGAGATGCATGGCAGCTTGGCCCCGCCATGTGCTGTGTTCTGGGGCCACGGTCGGCCGGGTCAGCCCGTGGGGAGGCAGGTCTAATGGCTGTGGTTGGCTGGGTCAGCCTGCCAGGGAGGCAGGTCCAGTGGCCATGGTTGGCCAGGTCAGCCTGTGGGAAGGCGGGTCCAGTGGTCATGGTCAGCCGGGTCAGCCTGTGGGGAGGTGGGTCCAGTGGCTGTGGTTGGCCAGGTCAGCCAGAAGGGAGGCGGGTCCAGTGGTCGTGGTCAGCCGGGTCAGCCTGCCAGGAAGGCAGGTCCAGTGGCCATGGTTGGCCAGGTCAGCCTGTGAGGAGGCGGGGTCCAGTGGCTGTGGTCAGCTGGACTCAAATTTGACAGTCAGGCCACACTCCCCTCTCTCCACTCCTGTCCCCCTTCTCTAGTCCCATCCCTCCCTGGACCGCTCCTGACCCTCCCTCTCCCTCTTGCTTCTAGACGCCCACGCACCTACACCCACGTCCTCCAAGTGCCAAACTCCCCACTAACGGTCGCACGTTTCCAGAACACTCTGTCAGCCGGCCTCAGATCCCTGGCTTGGGGGCAGTGAAACAGCACTTTTGTTTGCTTTCAGAGTCTAGCCTGGTCTTTGTGGGCGCCCACCACCTTTCCTTTTGACAAAGAGGGCTCTGTCCCGCCTAGAGGAACTTTCCTGATGAATCACTGGCAGTTAGCATTCAGCCCGAGTAATGGAATCGGGCGACAATCCTTCTTGCTCCTTTATTCCGCCTTATCTGAGCAGACGGAGCCGGCGAGGTGTCCTCGCTCAGCCTCACAGAGGCCTACCGACAACCCAGGCAGGAGCATGCTCAGGCCAATTTTGGAAAACACCCTCCTTTTCTCCTTTCTTCCCCTGGGGGCTGTGGCTGTACACGATTCCTGCCAGGCTTCGGATTGGAAGGTGTGTGTGCATGTGTAAGCACGTGTGAGTGTGCACACGTGTGCATGTGTACCTGTGAACACGTGTGCACGTGTGTGCATATGTGCGACTGCATGTGTATGAGTGCCTGTGAGTGTGCCCATGTGAGCATTCATGTGAGTGTGCACATGTGAGCATGTGTACATGCAAGTGAGTGCATACATGTATGTGTGTGGGTGCATTGTGTGAGAGTATGTGTACGTGTGTGCACACATGCATGAGTGCATCTGTACATGTGAATGAGTGTGTACACATGTGCATGTGTGTGTGAGCATGTATACGTGGGAGTGAATGCACACGTGTATGTGCTCATGTGTACGTATGTGAGCGTGTGTACATACAAGTGTGCACGTGTGCGAGCATGCATGTGAGTGTTGTAGCATGAGTGGGCACGCACGTGTGTGCATGCACACGTGTGAGATCCTGTGTACATGTGTCTGCACGTGTGTGTGTGAGTTCCTCTTCTTCAGTTTCCCAGGGGGCCTCTCACAGAGAGAGGGGCTGGAAGGCTCATGCTGTCTGGGTGCTCTGCCCAGTGGGCAAGGCCCCCTCATCCCACGCTTTCTCCAGAGGAAGGGGCCTTGCTGCTCTGCTCCGCGGGAGAAACTCAGCTCGATGTTGGCATTCGCAGCCCACAGGATCCCAAGATGATCTGAATTCCCCTTGGAACATTAGATTGGAGCCGGCGCTGCAGGGAACTGTCCAAGCATGAGGGGCGGTGGCGTGGCGACAAAGCCGCAACACGGAAGAATCTCCGGATGCCACCCAAGGTGACTGGACTGGTGTGCTCGAGCCTTCCCTGGAAGGTGGGAACATAAGCAGACGGATTGACTCTGCTTCTCACCCCAGATTTAGAGTCTGGGGAAGCCACCAGTGGGAACACGCCTACACAAGAACCATTTGGGGCCCCCCCTCCAGATTCACCCAGAATCTTGGCTCTCACTTTGCTCAACAGCGTGAAGCAGCTCAGCGGGGGCGGAACGTCATCTGGCAACCCCCAACACCATCTGAGCCGTGTCAGAGCCTGGGTGTCCCGGAGCGCCTGCCTCGGGCTTGCACTTCCGAGTCAGCAGTGACCATTTGCAGGCTTTAGTGGCTTCCTGTCCCTGGTCCAGGGCAGGGACTGCCTCCAGTGAGGTGGCTGGGATGTCTGACTCTCTGGCCCTAGTTGCAGGGGCCAGAGAGTCAGGATGGGCAGCACACTGAAGAAGTGACAGAGCAAAGTTGCATTTGTCAGCAGAGAAGTGTGGACCTGGGAACTCCCGGTGCACGCAGGCCCAGTTTAAGCTCATGTCTTTACCGCCCTGCGAATGGGTGCTCTGACGGAAGCCCAGGAGCTGTGTGTGCAGACGGTCGATCCCTCAATAATAAAGGACAGAGTCAGTAATTCAGAATCACCGAAGCCTCTGCCTCTGGGGTGTTTCTGTATCAGGGCAGGGCTCTGGGGGCTCCCGGGGGCAGGCTGGTGCGGGGCAGGAGCGCCCTAAAATAAAGAGCTGCGTTTTTATAAATGGGTGCTTATTAGGGTTAACACAGAAACAAAACGGTACAACGCTCCCCCCACACATTAAGCTGCCAGTGATCCCAGCCCTGAGGAAGCCTGTGGGGGCTCCCCTTGGGGTGTCATCGGCATACTTGGGATGAGAGCACCATCACCCACACGCAGATCACCGTCCTTCAGTGAGAAGAGGCAGCAGTGAGGTACGAGTCCTCTGCATGCTCTCTGTAGGAATGCATTAGCCCCATGGTGCTCTGGTCACACAGCTCTGGCTGCCCGCCCGCCCCCCGGTTTCTAGCCACAGGACTTTGGGCAGGTGGCTCCCTCTCAGCACTTCGATCCCTCATCTGTAAAGTGGAGGCTGGTGAGGGTTAAACAGGGGAGCCACATGCTTCCAAAGTTTCTGCTTTACCTCCTCAGTAATGGCTTCCATCCTCAAGGTCATGGTCCAGAATGGCTGCTAGAGCTCCAGCCATCACTCCTCCATTCTAGGCAGTGAGGAGAAAGCAAAATCATGTACTTCTTGGCTGAGTCAGCTCCTTGAAACACCCTTTCCAGAAGCTCCACTCACTATTCCACTTCCTCCTTTTTGGCCAGGCCTTGTTCCCATGGCTGTACAGAGCTACAGGGAGTCTGGGGAAAGCAGTCCTTGGTGCCGGACTGTCTCCGAAATGCAGAGTGCAGGTGGTGAGGATGAAGGCAAGGCTGAGGGGGGGAGGATGAGCCATCCCTGTCTGCGAGGAGCTGCGTTTAGGAAGGACAGAGGGTTTGCTTGCGAGCTCGCCCCGTGTCTGTACACAAAGAATTTGAAGTCAATACATGCTTTAGAATTTAAGAGACGTATTTTATTAACACATAGGAGGCCCTTGAGTGGTGCAAATGGCTTGCTCTCAGCTACTAAGTGAAAAGTTGGCAGTTTGAACCCACGCAGCGGTGCTGGAGAAGAAAGGCTTGGCACGTTGCTTCTGTAAAGACGAAAAAACCGAAGACCAGACCAGTTGCCACTGAGCCGATTCCAGTTCATGGCGACCCCGTGTGTGTCGGGGTAGGACTGTGCTCCGCAGGGTTTCCAGGGGTTGATTTTCTGGAAGTGGATTGCCGGGCCTTTTTCCCGAGGCTCCTCTGGGTAGGCTTGAACTTCCAGTCTATCGGTTAGTAGCCAAGGGCTTAACCATTCCCACTGCTCAGGGACTCCTTCGTGAAGATTACAGAGGAGACGACCCTGTGGAGCAGTTCTCTGTAACATATGGGGTCACCGTGAGTTGGAGCTGACTTGATGGCAGGGGGTTTGGTTTGGGTGTCAATAAATTCGATCTTCAGGTGCAGTTTCAAAACAGAGAAGGTCAGCCTGAATGTCTCCTCCAGCCAGGGCACGTGGGGAGCTCCGAGACGCTTGGCCCAGTCTGGGCGGAGGCTGTGAGGGACGGGAAACAGGAGGACAGCAGACGGATGTGACCAGCCTTGAAAGCTGTGTGGACATTTAGTGGGTGTGGGTTTGTGCTAGGCACTGTTTTATTCATTTTCTCATATATGTCGCTCAGTGACGTGGCCTGGGGCTGGACGGCATTTCCAGACGTCTTTGCAAGTGTCAGGTGTGTGTGGCCATGGACTGGCCAGTAGGACTTGGATGGGGTGGCTGGGGTGACATGCACCGTGTCCTGGCCTGGGCCCCTCCAAGCTTGCTGCGTGGTCATCGGGGCTCCGCTCCTCACACTGGTACGCATCAAGAGCGAGGAATAAACCAGTACTGTGCGATGGCACCGAGGGCTGATTCATTACCACAGTGGTCTACCGTGGCCATTTTGCAGACGAGGAAATTGAGGCACAGGAAGGTTTCAGGTTGTCTGCCCCCAATGCCACAGCTAACAATGGCAGGAGCAGGTTTGAGCCCGGGGGCTTTGAAAAGGCAGCACACATTCTGAGGTAGTAAACAAGGAAAAACCGCACCCGGCTTCTGAGGAGCCTGGACCTGTCTGCTCTGGGAGACGGTGTGTCAGGGTGAATCGATAACCGTTTCATAAAACGCTGTCTTGGCAAGGCTAGGCTGGTCACATCCGTTTTCCCCGTGAGTGCTTTCAGTGCCTGGATTTGGCCCACCTCGCTGCTCTGCGAGCCTGACGCTGGTGCTGGATTGTATCTGCTCGCTAATTCCTGGCACGTCCCTCATTTTAATGGAAGTGTGAATGTCTGGGGTTCCTTTGCATGCTCTGCCTTGTCACGTGGCTGGTGTTTTCAGGGGTGCGGAGCCGCCGCAGAGGCGACACGGGAGCTGAGGTCGCCTGTCATCAGAGTGGGCCCATGCCAGCACCCGCTCTGCCACCCAGCTTATAAATACGCCTACTTCTTCAGAAAGACACGGAACTCTAGGGCATCAGGGCTGCCACCCGCCTGTCCGCTCCAGGGCTTCAGACTGACCTGAAGCAGCTGCAGTCGCCCCGAGAATCTGCCTGGGCCACGAGGGCTCAGAGGTTCTGGGCTTTTCCTGGGAGGTGTTGGTCTTGGTGTGCAGCCTCAGGGCTGCGAAGGTGCCGCAGACTTGCTGTTTCTGCTGCGGCTTCGAGGGGGTGCAGAGCTGTGTTCCCGGGCCTCCCCTCTGGAGGTGGGACAGTCACCAAGATTTTTCCGTGGTCTCTGGCATTGCACTTAGCGGTGGGTGTACAGCACCCACATGGATCCCTCTTCCTCCCGCCATGGATTTTTCTTTTTGGAAGTGCTCGACCACTTCTCTGCGAGACCCAGCGCGTGGTGCTGTGTGGACCTGGTACTTCTCTATCAGCACCCGCCCACTGTACAAAAAAAACATATGTTGTAAGGTGGAGAAATGTGAATTTGAAAAGTCGTGGAGGGCAAAATGATGAACCAGGAGGGCGGTGAAGAGCAAGGGGAAACTAACATAGGCACGAGGGTCAGAGTCCTCCACCGGTGACTTAGTTGACGACCTCTGGGAAGGCTGGGAAGCTTCCAGACGGCTGGCGTGAAGGGGAAGATGGCTGTCCTTGGCGCTTGCACCTTACAAGGTGCCACATCCTGCTGTGCTGTGGCTCCCCAGGGTTTCCTAGGGGGCCTCTCTCCTGCACTGCCTTCCTCTGCGCTCTGGGTGGGCAGTGCCTGCGCCCCCGTCACGTGTGCCCTTATCCTGTGCCTGTCCCTCCCGTGGCCTTTCCTGCCTGCTGGTTTCAGACTCATCAGCCTGGTGTGTGTTTACAAGGCTGGCGCGGCCAAGCGAGCAGAAGTGGGCTTACAGGGACGACCCTTTAAAGCTTGTTTCTACCGACATACAGGAGCCGGTGTTCTGTCCTTTTTTGTTACAGCTTTATTGAGATAAAATTCATATACCAAAAAGTGTACCCTTTTAAAGCATACAACTCTGTGGTTTTTAGTAAATTCATGGAGTTGTACAGCCGTCACCACAGCCTAATTCCAGAACGTTTTCATCAGCCCAAAGCAGCCCCGTCCTGGTTAGCAGTTGCTGCCTGTTTCCCTCCCCCGGCCCTAGGAAACCCTGATCCGTCTTCCCCTCTGAATTGGCCTTCTCTGGACATTTCACGTCAGTGGACTCATACAGTGGTGGCGTAGTGGTTAAGAGCTACGGCTGCTTACCGAAAGGTTGGCAGTTCGAATCTACCAGGTGGTCCTTGGAACCTCTAAGGGGCAGTTCTCCTCTGTCCTGTAGGGTCGCTATGAGTCAGAACTGACTCGACGGCAGTGGGTTTGGGTTTTTTAATATAGTATGTGGTCTTTTGTGTCTGGCTTCTTGTGCTCAGCATTGTGTCTTCAAGGCTTATCCATGTGACTGTCTATCAGGACCTGCTCCTTTTTATGGCCAGAGAATATGCCACATTTTGTTCTTGCATTCACCAGCTGATGGGCCTTTAGGTTGTTCACATTAATTTTTATATTTTTGTCGATGTAATTATATATAAAACAAACCAGTGGGGGGAAAAAAAATCAAGTTCCCCAGGCAGGCTTGACATGGAAATCGGTCCCTGCCCTCCTCCCAGCTTTCCTGAGGCTGTGCGTACCTTCACCTGTTTTTAATTCTCTGCCCTCACCTCTGTAGCGCTCAGTGATGTGCTTGAGGATCCATGGTGGCTCAGTGGTTAAGCGCTCCGCTGCTAACTGAAAGCCTGGCGGTTCGAACCCATCAGCTGCTCCGAGGAAGAAAGATGTGGCAGTCTGCTTCCTTAAAGATTGTGGTTGTTAGGTGCCGTCGAGTCGGTTCCAACTCATAGCAGCCCTATGCACAACAGAAGGGAACGCTGCCCGGCCTTGCGCCATCCTCACAATCGTTGTTATGCTGGAATCCATTGTTGCGGCCACTGTGTCAATCTACCTCGTTGAGGGTCTTCCTCTTTTCTGCTGACCCTTTTAAGATTATAGCGTTAGAAACCTTACAGGGCAGTTCTACCCTGTCCTATGGGGTCGCTCTGAGTCGGAATCAACTTGACGGCAACAGGCTTGTTTCTTCAGGTTTATACGTACTTAGACCTTGCTGTGAAGGTGAACACCTGCCTTTCTCCCTTCCCCTGTTTGGTATGCTGTATCTTTCCTTCTTCTGCTGGTTGCCTTTGTTTTTTTAACACTGTGCTTAACCCTCTACTTCTGGCTCCTCTTGTCGACATGCCATCTCTCTCTCTCTTTTTTTTTTAATAATTTTTATTGTGCTTTAAGTGAAAGTTTACAAATCAAGTCAGTCTCTCACACAAAAACCCATATACACCTTGCTACACACTCCTAATTACTCTCCCCCTAATGAGACAGCCTGCTCTTTCCCTCCACTCTCTCTTTTCGGGTCCATTTCGCCAGCTTCTAACCCCCTCCACCCTCTCGTCTCCCCTCCAGGCAGGACATGCCAACATAGTCTCAAGTGTCCACGTGATCCAAGAAGCTCACTCCTCACCAGCATCCCTCTCCAACCCACTGTCCAGTCCAGTCCATGTCTGAAGAGTTGGCTTCGGGAATGGTTCCTGTCATGGGGCAACAGAAGATCTGGAGGCCATGACCACCAGGGTCCTTCTAGTCTCAGTCAGACCATTAAGTCTGGTCTTTTTATGAGAATTTGGGGTCTGCATCCCACTGCTGTCCTGCTCCCTCAGGGATTCTCTGTTGTGTTCCCTGTCAGGGCAGGCATTGGTTGTAGCCGGGCACCATCTAGTTCTTCTGGTCTCAGGATGATGTAGTCTCTGGTTCATGTGGGCCTTTCTGTCTCTTGGGCTCATAATCACCTTGTGTCCTTGGTATTCTTCATTCTCCTTTGATCCAGATGGGTTGAGACCAATTGATGCATCTTAGATGGCTGCTTGCTAGAGTTTAAGACCCCAGACGCCCCTCTTCAAAGTGGAATGCCAAATGTTTTCTTAATAGATTTTATTATGCCAATTGACTTAGATGTCCCCTGAAACCATGGTCCCCAGACCCCTGCCCCTGCTACGCTGGCCTTCGAAGCATTCAGTTTATTCAGGAAACTTCTTTGCTTTTGGTTTAGTCCAATTGTGCTGACCTCCCCTGTACTGTGTGCTGTCTTTTCCCTTCACCTAAAGTAGTTCTTTTTTTTTTTTTTTTTTTAAAGTAGTTCTTATCTACTATCTAATTAGTGAATATCCCTCTCCCACCCTCCCTCCCTCCCCCGTCTCGTAACCACAAAAGAATGTTTTCTTCTCAGTTTAAACTGTTTCTCAAGTTCTTATAATAGTGGTCTTATACAATATTTGTCCTTTTGCAACTGACTAATTCCACTCAGCATAACGCCTTCCAGCTTCCTCCATGTTATGAAATGTTTCACAGATTCCTCACTGTTCTTTACCAATGCGTAGTATTCCACTAGACACACACCGTCTCTTGATGCCCCTGTATGGGCTGGAGAACTTGAGCCCCCCACCCTCCCTTCCCTTGCCCCTTTCTCCTGCTGACTCCTTCTGACGGCTGTAACTGTAACTCATCAGGACGCATAGCCTTGGCGGTCTGTGCCAACCACAATGTCCTCTCTCCTTCGACCAGTCAGGCGTTGAAGCATAACTGTGCTCAGCACTGTGACTGGGGTCAGTACACACCGGGTGGGTGTCAGAACGCCAGCCAGGTTCTCTCTGGGGGCCCAGGTCATGGGCAAGATGTCTTACTCTGGGGGCCTGGGTCCCCACCAGGACCGGGACCTCCTGGCTGCGTGCTGTGCCCTGCGAAGTGGCCCATGGCTTCTGCCAATTCTCCGAGGGCTTTGTGTACCCTTGGGGAGAAGACCCTCAGCCTGAGTGGGGGCTGAACATCCTCTCCACTCCCTGTCCCCACCTTGTCAGGGCTGTGGCCCCCACAGTGCCCTCTCCCTGCCTGACCGCCTCCTGCCTTTGAACCCACGTGTGTTGTCCTTCACGCCTCCCTGGACAGAAGGAGGCCTCGTGGGCATGACGTCCTGGAAGCCCTTCAGTGGAAGGTGATTTCTCCACCAGCTGCTTGTACGGAGCCATCAAGCGGGGACGGGAAGGCTTGGAGGGGCTCCTCTGTGGGCTCGGGTCCCAGAAGCAGGTCTGGAACTGCTTTCCGGGGCCCTTTGATCCCTCGGCCAGGGGCTGCCTGCTAGCTGCGTGGAGGGTGTGCTGGCCACCTCTCATGTGCTCCGCCTTCACTTGGAAGAGCCTAGCTTCCTCCTTGAGTCAGTCCCAGCCTGGCCATGGTGGGTGCTGAGTCAGCAGCGTCACCCCTGGCCACGCGGGCCCTCTGGCTGAACTGCCCCTGGCTGGGCACATGCTGGAGACCATCTTCTCCTGGCCCCTTGTCTCCTCACTGGTGGGCTGTAAGCTCTGCAAGCTGCTGCTCCTAGCAGGTGGGGTGGGGGGCTACAAGAACAATGAGGGGGGTCAGTGAGATGATCTGTACGGTCCCTACCCACTCAGCTTTCTAAATTCCAAGGGGCCTGTGGCGTGCACCCATGTCCTGTGGCCGCTGGGACACACCAGCACAAACTGGGCACTCGAATCAGCCCTCTCACACCTCTGGAGGCCAGATGTCCCAAATCCAGGTGATGGTAGACAGGCTGGTGGGCCGTGCTCCCTCCAGAGACTCTGGGGGAGGACCCTTCCCTCTACGTCAGCTCCTGCTGACTCCACGCCTTCCTTGTCTGTGGCCGTCGCTCCCATCTCTGCCTGTGTCTCCACGTGGCTGTCTCCTCTGTATCTCCGTGTCCTTTTCTTACAAGGGTACAGTCTTAGGGCCACCCTAACACAGAATGACCTCGTTCCGAGATCCTTAATTGATGACATCTGCAAAGACCCAGTTTTCAAGTAAGGTCCCATTCTGAGGTTCTGGGTGGACATGAAGTTTTGGGGTTCCTGATTCAACCCACTGCAGATGGCATAGTGGCTAAGGTTGTGTGTCAACCTGACTGGGCTGTGAGGCTCAGTGGTTTGGCAGTTATGATGTAGTTTGGCAGCTATGTAATGATGTAATCCCTTCCGTAATGAGATCTGATATACTGTAATCATCTCCATGATGACATCTGCTATGAGCAGCCAATCAGTTGAAAGGGCGTTTCCTTGGGGGTGTGGCCTGCATCCAATATAGGTGGACTTTCCAGCAAAGCTTGCTGGCTTTTGCTTCCTCTGGATCCTGCACCTGGCTTGTGTTCATCTGATCTCTGATTTTTGGGACTTTAGCTAGAAGCTTACCTGCCAGCCTTGGGCTCGTCAGCCTCCCCAGCCTGTGAGCCAGTGGTATGCTTTCTGACCTGCCGATCGTGGGTTGCCAGCCCCTGCAACTATGTGGGTCAGGAGAAGCCTCCAGCCTGACCCACAGACTTGGGACTTCTCAGCCTCTACAACCATGTGAGACATTTATTTCCTTGATATAAATCTCTCCCTCTCTCTCTCCGTCTACACACGCTTCTCTGGTTTTGCTTCTCTAGAGAGCTCAGCCTAAGAGAGATGGATTCCAAACACTACCCTGGTCATGGAGTAGTGGGTGGATTTGGGGCATGAAATGGGCAAGGCTCCCAGAAGTGAGGTCACGGCAGCTGGCATCTGGTCAGTGCCCCAGTCAGAGCACGGCCCAGACTTTCAGGCATGCGTTTCTTTGCACAGAGCCAGAGTCGACTTGAACACGCGCAGTGGGGCACACTTCATAACAGGGAGAGGTGGTGCCCCTCGGATCCTAATTCTGGGGGTAGGCTTCATAGCTCCCCCTTTTGCTGCTGTTGTTACTGTCCAGTCGGCTCCGACTGGTGGCGACCTCATGCACAGCAGAAGGAAACGTTGCCTAGTCCTGCACCATCTTCACCATCCTCGGTATGTTTGAGTCCATTGTTTTGCCTCATGGGTCAATCCATCTCACTGAAGGTCTCCGTCTTGTTCTCTGACCCTCTAGCTATGAGTTGGAATTGACTCAATGGCAGCAGGTTTTTCTACCAAGCGTGATGTCCTTCTCCAGTGACTTGTCCCTCCTGATGACGTGTTCTAAGTAAGCGAGCTGAAGTCCCGAGCCTCGCTTCTAAGGAACTCCCATCTCTTCCTTTCTCCCTTAAAAGAACTTGGAGGTTTTTTGTTTTTACTCATTAAAGCTAAGCCTGCCTTTCCTTCTCGAATGCCCTGGCCTGCAGCCGTGCAGGCCCCTTGTCTCTGTCTCCATCCTCTGGGCTCTCTGCCTGCCCCGTGAGGTCCAGGGCTGCCTGTCCTCCACCGTTCCCTGGCAGCCTCCTCTGTGGGGTCCAAGGGCTCGGGTCTCGTTCAGTGCCGACCTCAGATTCCAGGACCCTAACGGGTATCCAGGCAGGCTGGTCACTCAGCAGCTCCCTGTCTGGCCACATCAGGCATAGGGAATCGTTGCAAGTTGATTTTGCCGACCCAAGGGTCTGACTTGGGTGACCTTGATAGAGTGACTTAATTCCAGGCCAGCCTGAGTGTATTTATAGACCGTGTTGGGTTCTCTCCCGCCCCGGCCCCTGCCTCACATTTCCAAAATAAACAGAGGCCTGCTGCTGCTTCCAGGACACTTCAGCTCACAAAGCCACTCATGTCCTCGTGGAGCCCGGACGGCTTTGAACCCAAACAGCCACCACCTCATAGACTCGTGTGTGGCCGGTCTCCTCCCTGGTCACTGACAGGGCCCATGCCAAGCCCCTCACATGGATTTTCAGAACTTTCTGCTTCCCTGCCTCCACCCTTTCTCCCTCCATCCCCCCTCCACCCTTTCTCCCTCCATCCTACGTCCACCCTTTCTCCTTCCATCCATAGTCCTTCCATCCCCCTCCATCTGCCCTCCATCCTCCCACCCTCCCCCTTCCTCCTTTCCTCTTTCCCTCCTTCCTTCCTTCCATCCTTTCTTCCTTCATTCTCTGTCCCTCTTCCCTCCCTCCGCCCTGCATCCCTCCTCTCCACCAACCTCTGCACAGTTGGTGGGACTGAGGGACGTTGAAGGGTCCGCGTCTGTTTCCAGAGGGGCGGTGGTCCTGCCTTCCTTATTGTTGCTTTACCATGCACCTCCTCCTGCATCCTGCCCCCTCACCCCTTGGATGCCCAGTTTGAGAAGCCCCTTAGTTGACTGTGACTTCCATCGGGACAGAAGTTTCCCGTTTGGGAAAGGTGTAAGGCCAAGGCTTGTCAGGCATGCCTCGTTTGAATGAGAAAAGTTTTGTGGACCCACTCAACATGGTGCTGCTTGGAGTGGGTGCTCAATGGTGACCTGTTCAGGTACACAGCAGGAGGTGCGTGTCCTGTCTGACCTCGGGCTTCCTCTGGCTGTGGGGCTGGGGGGCAGGGCAGTGCCACGATCCCCGAGGCTCAGGCTCCTGACAGCTCATTGCCTCCCCCATCCTCAACCTGTAATCTCCACCTTGTGGTTCAGGAGGGCTGCTTAGCGCCTGCCATCTCGCTCACGTTCCGTGCGTCAGGAAAGAAGAGGGAAGTGCTGTCTTCCCTTTTAGCAGCCCTCCTCCATACCACTGTCGCTCTTACTCAGCTGTCAGAACATGGTGATGGGGCCACATCTTACTGCAGGGGGGCTGGGAAATGTGGTCTTTAGCTGGGCAGCCCTGTGCCTGGCTAAAAATCCATCCCCATGGAAGATGGGGAGAAGGACCCTTGGGGGGTGGTAGCTAGTGATCTTTGCCACAGTTGGGGAGCCTTATATCGCCCTTGGCGTTCTGGAATTCTCCTGGCCCTACCCTCTCTTGGGTAGACTTTTTCTGCTTTTCTTGAAGAATCTGACCAGGCGGTAGGGAAACCACAGTGTGTTGATACTGGGCTGGGCTCCATGAGACCCAACAGCCCCATGTGAAGTGGGCACTGTCACCCCTTTACTACAGATGGGGAGACTGAGGCAGGGATCCTCCATATGGATGAGGCAGAGCTAGGCCCACCTGGCTCTGCAGAATGGGACCGCCATCTGGTTTTTTACCTGCTATCTTATTGGTTCTTGAAGTGCCAGTCTGGTGTGTGTTGCACTGCAGTGCCTCTCAGCAGAACCTGCATCCCTCCACCTTGCCCGCCATTGCCATGTGGGCCAGAGGCTGAGCTGTGCTACCCTGAGCCCCTGGCGACACCTCCTTTCCCTCGCAGGCTGCCTGGGGGTCTCTGCCGGTGTGCGCCTGAGCACCGTTACTTAGCCACCGTTGTGTGTCCTCAGTTGGGCCGAAGCGCCCTCACTGCAGAGATCGTGATCCGAGGGCCCCCCACTAGGCCATGCATTACTAACGGACGCACGGTGTTCCAGGCCTGGAATGCTTCTGCGGAGTCCCCAGCGCGCGTCAGTGTTAACACAGGAGGCATCACTAACATGGCCACATTTGGAAAACCACATTGGGTTTAGCCAGGGGAAAGAGAAGAAAGAAGAAAATATTTTTTTCTAAATGAAGTGTCTTATAAGCAAATAACCCTTTGTCCCCAGGTCACTCCAACTCATGGCAACCTCACGTGTGTCACAGTAGAACTGTGCTCCATAGGGTTTTGTTGGATGTAGATTGCCAGGTCTTTCTTTTGAGGTACCTCTAGGTGGACTCGAATCTCCAACCATTTTACGGGCGATGAGAGGGTCCCAAAAGGCAGAAGCATACACAGGGCTCAGCCTCCCCTATGTCTCTGCTTGTCTTCCCAGCTGTGATCAGTGTGGGAATGTCCCATTAGTGGTTGAAACTGCCTCAAGATGATGCTGGGGGAAGAGGGGAGCAGCCGTCTCTGACCCTCACATCTACCCACACCCCTCCATACCTGATAATCCTGAGGGTTCTTGAAAGCTAGGAGGTCACCCTCAAGTTGTCCTGTATTTAGTGCTCACAGGTGTGGGCCTGTTCCAGCTTCTGTACATGAACCCCTTGGTCCTCAGCACACCCTGAGGAAGTGGTGTTGTGATTACTGGTTTCTAGACAAGGAATGGGGCCAAGAGATAGAAGACTTCTTGCCCAAGCTCACACAGCATGTGTCCTGGGCTTCTCGGCCCCCCTCGTCTGTGTCTCTATGGAGGCAGTGCTCATTCAGTGGTAGGATTCTCCCCTTCCATACGGGGAGCTCCCCTTCCATATGGGGAGACCTGGGTTCAATTCCCGCCTGACGTCCCTCATGCGCAGCCATCACCCGTCTGTCAGTGGAGGCTTGCGCGTTGCAATGATGCTGAACGGGTTTCAGTGGAGCTTCCAGGCTAAGATGGACTAGGAAGAAAGGCCTGGCAATCTACATCCAAAAACCAGCCAGTGAAAACCCTGTGGATCACAACAGTCTGATTCACAACCGGTCACGGGGATGACACAGGACCAGGCAGCGTTTTGTTCCGTTGTGCGGGGAGTTGTCACGAGGCAGGGCTGACTCCAGAGCTGCTAACAGCGATGTCTGTGGTTTCATGCCTCCACTGGCTTGGGACCATGTGTGACCTCAGGTGAGTCTTTGCCTCCCTGGGCCTCAGTTTCCCCAATCAGGAGCAGAGACCCTGCCAGCTCAGAGTCCAGTCCTACTCTGCCTCCTCCTATCTTGGGCCACCTGGTCCCCCTGCAGAGAAGGCTAGAGGGAAGCAGGTTCTCTCCTGGTCCTCTGCTCAGGCCTGACCCCCCAGGAGCCCCTGGAAGCAGACACATGCGACATTGAGGCTGCCGGGCACTGTGTCTGTTCACGTTGTCTCGTCCTTGAATAATTAACCAGCTCACCAGGGCCCAAGCCTTTAATTGGGAGAAGTGTCGATTTTGTTTCTGCGGAGGAGGGAAAAATTAAATTGCGTGTGCATGCAATTAATCTCGCTAATGGCTGTCTCCTTTGATTTGGAAATTAAATGTTAAGTATCTTGAAGCCAGCCTATGGGAGGATGGCCTTTGGAATAAATCACTTAACTCAGCTTTATGATGCTAATTGGGGCAGAAGCCCAGTCTGTGCAGCTTTGACACTGGTCGGGGAGGGGGGCAGGCGGTCTCATCCGGACAGCACGAGGCTCGGAGGCTGGAGAGCTTGCCCTGGAGCTGGCGGTGAGGTTTACTTGTGCCCAGGCTCAGCAGTTTCTGTGGACGCTGCCTTTGGTGGCTTGTGGGACACCCACATTTGGGCCCAGGGACCCTGTTAGGAAGAAGGGAATGGTGTGACCCTGTGTCGGGTACAAAGAACCCACGCGATGGCAGATACAGCGTGTACGTTCAGACGTCACTGCTTTGATTTGCACGTAGTTTAGGCCGAGTGGAGGACCCCAGGGATCTGGGGGTGGGGGCTGTCCTCCTCGTCCTGGTAGCTCTAGCCTTTGTTGTTGTTCTCAGCTGCCATCGAGGTGGCTCCTGCTCGTGGTGGCCCCATCCGTATACAACAGAACGAACGTTGCACCGTCTCCGCCACCGTTGGCAGGCTCGAGTCCATAGTTGCAGCCACTGTGTATTTCGTGTGCCTCCCAACCTCGGGGGCCCATTCTCCAGAGCTGTATCAGACAGTGTTCTGTCGTGACCCATAGTGTTTTCGTTGGCTGATTTTTGAAAGTAGATCACCCGGCCTTTCTTGGTAGCCTGCTGGTGTTTGAAATACTGGTGGCCTAGCTTCCAGCATCACAGCAACACGCAAGCCTCCACAGTAGGACAAACTGACTGACAGGGGTGCTTATGGGGCACTTCCTCTAGGCCAGGCGTCTCACCCATATCCATGTCTCAGCACCTCATGGCACTGTGGCCACCCCCTCTCATGGAGGAGACTCCAGGTTTAGGCTTCTTAGGTCGGGTCTGAGTCAGGATCTGACCACTCATGTGACTGCGCTCCCAGCGTCTCTGCTCAACTGTTGTGCACCTGCTCACCTGACGCTCACCTGCTCACCTGAGGCTCACCTGCTCACCCCACGGCAGGGAGGCGCTCACGGTCTGAGTTTCCTCTTCAGTTCAGTCTCTGATCTGGGCGCATCACTGGTCCAGGTTCTGGAATGTGACTGCTGTTTGTAGAGAGGTTTCCTCGGGCCCAGATGTCACCTCTCCAGCCTGGGCTCTTCCCGGGCCTCCCCTCCCTGGGACCAGTGGGTGGGTGAGCTCACAGCAGCTGAGGCCAGCTTTGTTCCCCATGGCCCTACCCACGCCCACTCCGGGCTGTGCTATTGATGTCCCAACAATTAGATCTGCAGCGGATCCCAAGGCTCATGGGAGTGACGGGTCGCTTCCTGATGAATGGGCCCAGCAGATGGTGAGACTTTGGTGAAGGGGTTTGCTGTCTGGGCTGGTGCCAGGTGGCTACCCCACGGCTCCCATCCTCTGCATTGGCCAGAGCCCCAGGGACCCAGGCTAAGCCCACCCCAGGGAGAGCTGTCACGCAGAGCCCAGAAGGGGGCAGGAGGGAGAATGGCCCCCAAGCCCTTGGTGCCCGCCCCAGGGCTGCCTTCCTCTGTTTGCCCCTTACCTGGGTCAGGCCTGAGCTGGGCCCTGGCAGAGCTCAGAGCTTAACTGTGAACAAACCCGGGTCTGGGTCTGAATGTGCTGCTTCCTAGCTGGGTGACCTTGAGCAGGTCACTTAACCTCTCTGAGCCTGCCTCTGCCCTCCCCACACGACCTGTCCTGTGGCACCCTCTGAAGCCTGCCTCCAGGACCCTGGGCAGGGTGTGTGTGGTCACAGCCCAGATGCCCTCAGGCAGCAGCCACCTGTCTGGAGCACCTCAGCCCCCAGTGGTGCTGTGTCCTTGGTACCATGCTTTGCTCAGACACGGGGCGGTGGGCTGTGGATTTGGCCTGAGACAGGCCGCATCCTGGCTGCTACTGTGTCTGAGATCCCTGCCCATGTTGGGTCACCGCGATCCCTCAGGAGCCTCTGTGGACAATTCCAGGTTCATTGGGGCTCAAACACAACACCTGCTTGGCTGTCTACACAGCTCACTAATGCACAGCGCTTGCTTGGCCGTCTACACAGCTCACTCACGCACAGTACTCGTCCACCGGTCTGCATGGCTGACCCAGCACTTCATGGTACTTAGTGAGCATGGCCGCCTGTGCAAAAGTGCAGCCTGGGGAAGGCCATGCTCCTTCTGGGGTTTGAGGGTTGGCTGGGAGAGCCCTGTGCATTGGGGCAGCAGAAACCACAAGGGAGACAGTGGGTTTTGGCTGCCCCAAGACCAGAGTCCCAGGGCCCCTCAGCCTTGTCTGTGAAGCAGCTCTAGGGAAGTGGCCATCCTGTCTGGCTCAGTTTTGCAGTCTGTGTACCGGAGTGTCACGGTTCCTGCCTCGGCAGGTGGTATGCAGGGCTGGACTCAGCGAGGTGTGGGGTGCTTGTGGGCCAGGCAGAGGAGCCCACCTCATAGTGGAGGCCGGCGGAGGCCAGGTGGTGGGTGGCGCTGCCTGGGTCCCCAGTCAGCACCCTAAACTTCATAACTGGCATAGTCACTGCCCTGATGGTGCATCTGGAGGGAGCTGAGAAGTTTGGTCTGGGGTCGGGTTGTCACAGGCAGAGCACTGCTGCTCCTTCGGCCCAGAGAGGAGAGGCTGCATGCGCGTTGCAGTGGGTGTGAGAGACCGCAGTGGTCTGGGTCGCTGTGACAGTGGGGTGCCCAGCCGGCTCTGTCTGGTGGGAGCCTCTCAGCACCACTCTGATGGCTGATAAAGGTCGGTTCACTCTAGACTATCAGGTGGCCATCGTGGGGAAACTGAGGAGAGACAACAGAATGTTCTGCTTGGGATCCCAGCTGGCTACACCCCTTAGGACCCCCCAACGAGGTGCCTGACCATCACGTTCCTCGAGGTGCTGCTGTGGATGGCATAGGACGCTAAGGTGTGTCAGTGCTCAGTGGGCTGATAGGAAATACTGGCCACAGCAGAGTGGTGCCCTCGGATCAAGACTTTTGTGGTAAAGAACCCTGAAAGCTCAGGCGTGGGCCTGCGGCTCTCAGCCACTGCTTCTCATCGATGTGACAGGATGCTGAGCGCGCTGACCTTGAGGGTCCGGGTACGACACAGGAGCAGCCTGGCCGTCTGCAGCAGTGCAGGTGTTCCTGCCCCAGCTGGACGTGCGGCCAGGCAGATGGCCGCTGGGGGCGTACACATGCCCACGGCGGCCCCTGAGCCAAATGGACGCATGGACAAGGAAGACTTGCAGGGATCTTTGGAGCAAGTCAAGTCGCTGCTCCAGAAGATTCGCTCGTTTTGATGGATATGAGTTGTGCCTTCCATGCTTTGGAGGGAAGCCTCCGGAAGGGCCTGAATTATCCAGACTGTGGTTGTCTCAGGCAGACTTCTGCCTTCCATGCTCTGGAGGGAGGCCTCCGGAAGGGCCTGAATTATCCAGACTCTGGCTGTCTCAGGCAGAGTTGTTGGCCTGAAAGTGCACAGACCCTTCTAGAAGAAAAGGAGTGCCTGGAGTGGAGGGGACAGGGCTGGAGCCGTGGGCAACTGTGAACTCTCACCTCCGTGGCCTTGCTCTTTTCCTCTCTGGCTGAAATGGAAGCAGGGCTGCTAGGTGCCAGCCTTCAGTCTGGGCCCAGTGTCTGCATCGCTGCCCTGTCTGCTCTGTCCTTCCTTCTGTGGGCATTTCACTCCGTGCTGTGCCAGCAGCGATGCTCACTGTCGTAATTAACAGCAGACCTACAGCTTTGTGTTTTTGCATGAATAAAGCGATGGAATGCCTCTGGGGTTTTTCAGATTTAAAGATGGAGCTTTTTTATTCTAAGTAAACTTCTCTTTGAAGTGTCTCTTACGTCTAGGAAAAGGCCCCTGTTGCAAGCCTAGGGCTTGACACCCGGTAGCCAGCTCCCAGGGCGAGAGACAGGATAGGCCCTCTGAGGAGCGCTGGCGTAGCTGCACCACTGCCCAGGTTGGAGCTGTGTGCTCGTCTGTAGCTGGGTCTGCTGAGGGTGCCCAAGACAGACTTCTTTGATGGGCGACTTTGGGCTGCACTTTGGGGGAGCCTCACATCGGGCCCCAAGGGCAGGTGGGGGTGTTCTTGGAGGGTGACGAACACAGGGGCAGCAGGTACGTGGTGCACGGAGGGTGGTGCCTAATTAATGCTCACTGCTTGTGCTGCGTGCTTCTGTGTGTGCACGTGTGTGTGCATGCATGTGTGTACACGTGTGTATATGTGTGTGCACAGTTACGCACACACGTAAATGTGTGTACACAAGTGTTTGTGTGCCCTTGTGCAGTGTGTGTTGTGCACATGTGCACGTGTGCCCGTGTGCGCCCACCTGTGTACTGTGTGTGCGCACCACGTGTGCGTATGTGTTTGCCTTGGGTTTGGTGCTGGTGTCCTGGAAGTTCACTTCTCGTTCTGGAAGCCTGCCCTCCCCTGCCACGGGAGCTGCTACGACCAGTGTTGGCAACATTGTCAGCGGTCTGTGGGCCTCAGGTGAGGATTTGGGGCACACTTGACCCTCAGCATGGCCCTGGCCCCGGGATTCTTCTGGTCTGATAGCCAGGGAGTGCCAGTACAAGCTTGTTGCATGCCTCCCGTAACGGGGTGCTCACTACCCCGAGGACACCTTGACTGAGCTGGAACCCGCCTGGTGGCCTGTCTGTGCTGGCCACGCCGGTGGTGGTTCTGTGGTGGCGTTGCTGCCGTCTGCTCTGGTGGCTCTTGAAGTGCCGCATTGCTGCAGCAGGTCAGCGGCTGGCCCTGCGCCCTGTAGCCGACTCCGCTGCCTCCCGTGTGCTCACACCCACTAGCGCCACACCTATCTATCGCACCTGGGCTGAGGGCAGGCGTCTTCTTGGATGGTGTCCACAGGCCTTTGTTCCTCTGCGGAGCTTGCCAGCTATCGACTTTGCGCAGAGCTTAATTATCAATTACTGGGATTCTTTTCAGATCGTTAGGGAAGCATAAAATGAGCAAATGATAAAGGGTCCATCTGCTCGAGAAGTGCTGTGTGGAGGGCAGACAAGCCGCCATAGGCTTGGGGCTGACCCTCCCTGTGACTCGAGAGGACGTGGGTATGGGGGCACCGGGTTGCAGCCGGGGGGCCATGACCAGGAGGGAGATCACCTTGGGACCAGGCCTGGGTCCCCTATCTTGAGCTCAGGTGCCGGGGCCTCTGAGGCAAAGCTGCATCTCTGTCCCGGGCAGTGGTGACGCCTGTCCCTACCGCCTTTCTTGTCCTTAAAGATCTCTCAGCTGTCACTTCCTTGGGGCACTGGGGGCCTGTCTGCTCTGATGGTCTGAGAACGCTGACCTTGGGGCCATGCCTCTATCCTTCAAGCTCAGTCAGCAATGCCAGCAGGACATCCAGGTGAAGCTGTGCCAGGCCTGGGCGGGCTGCCCTTTCAGTCCTGTCCTGGGGATCCTGCAGCCAGGATGGACAGGTAGATGCCTGTCCTTGGGCAGGTGTCCTCCTTCCACACTGAGCCACGTTTTGAAAGCACAGCTTCTTCCTCAGGGCTTCTCCTGGCTTCTCATGACCTCCGGGTAGAGTCCAAGCCCCTTAGCGTGGTCCTGAGCAAGCCGAGCCCTGCAGCCTCTGCCCGCTCCTCAGACTCCTCTCTTGCACCTGGAGGGGTCCTGTGAAGATGCAAGTGAGTGACATGGGGGTGCAGATGGCAGGCATGGTGGGGACTGTGACTATGGTTCAGAAAGGACCTGATGCGCGTGGCAAGTGGGTGCCAAGGGGGACGGAACCCAGCTCTGGTTCTAAAGCCCACACTTCCCACGGCCCCACCACGAACCATGTTCCTGGCACAGCATTGCTGGGGGCACGCACCCTGTGTGCCCATTGGGGGTATCACCAGTTCAGTGGGGGTGTGGCTCCGTTGCTGGGAGCAGGGTCATTTGGGCCAGTAGAGGGGTGGCCATTGGTGGGACAGGCAGGGGATGGGAGGGACAGGAGGGCTGGCGGGGGAGTCCTGTCTGCTAGGAGGTAGACGAAGGGGGAGTGAGTGGCCACGCTTGTCGATGTAAGCTTGGCGTGACCCTGAGCTGCCCGAAAGGCCCGGAGAGTGCTCTGAAGACCTCCTGAGTATCAGCTGTTCCTTTCCCACCCAATGGCACGGCACTCGGGGCCAAAAGCTGTGTCTCTACTCCATCCACCCGTCCAGCCAGCCTACCACCCACCCACCCACTCACCCACCCATCCTAACCACCCACCTGCCCACTCATCTAGCCACCCACTTACCCATCCATCCACCCATCCATCTATCCTTCCGTTCCTCCATCTATCCACCCACTCACCCTTCCATCCATGTACCCACTGTTCCATTCATCCATCCACTCACCCATCAGAGACTGTGTATGAGCTCAGTGCCAGGCAGAGGGCTGGGACTGGGGCCAAGTGAGGACAAGTCAGCAAAGGCCTCTCCATCTCGTAGGCGGTGATGGAGAAGCCAACAGGCTGCTACAACTGAGGAATGACTCAGGCGGCTTATCGGATGGACTGTTAATGAGTGAGGGCAGGACTGGACCCTCCTCTCTGTGTCCCTGGTGCCTGCCACTTCCTGCTATGACGTCGTACATGGTGTCCACAGACCCTTGGGGTAGAGCCTCGGGGGTTCAGGGTCCCCAGCATGACCCCTCCTGTTTCCTGTCACTGGGGCATATTCCTATACAGAAGGGCCTGGCAGCGGGTTGAGGACCCAGGTCTGAGTTAGCCAGCCTGCAGTGAACCAGGATGACCCCGTGCTAGGATGTGTCCATGGCCAGCAGAACAGTGGCCGCCAAAGATGTCTACGTCCTGACCCCCAGACCCATGAGTATGTTAGGTTATATGGCTATAGGATCGCTATGAGGTGGAATTGACTTAGTGGCAGTGGGTTTGGGTTTTTGGGTGGCAATGGGGTCTTTGCAGATGTGGTAAAGCCAAGGATCTCAAGGCGGGGGGATTGTCCTGGACCACCCGGGTGGCCCGATGTCATCACGTGGGTCCTGAGAGGAGGTAGGCAGGAGGATCAGAGTTAATAGTAGGAGATGGGATGATGGAATCGGAATTGGGAGCTTTGAAGGTGAAAGAAGGGGCTGTGAGCCCAGGAAAGCCGGCAGCCACGGGAAGCTGGAAAAAGCAAGGAGGTGGCTTCTCCCTTGGAGACTCTGGAAGGAATGCAGACCAACACCTTGATTTTGGACTTCTGACCTCCAGAACAGGAAACGAATAAGTTTATGTTGTTTTAAGCCACCAAATTTCCAGTCATTTGTTACAGCTGGCGGAGGAGACTCGGATGGGGCCCCTGCGCTGTCCCTGAGCTGGGTTCTGTGAGGACAGAGCTGGGGGAGGGCCGTTGAGACATAGATGTGGGCAGAGCTGGGTGCAGCCTTCTGCCCAGAGGACCCCACATTGGTCCTGACGGCCACGCCCTCTTCTGCTGACAGACAACCTAGGGTAAATGCTGGTGGAGGCTGTGGACCAAGGGGTTTCCAGGCCTTTCAGGGTGCTCCACCCTCTGTCCCCTGCTGCCACATGGAGCCTGGAGGTGGACAGCCCCCCAGTAGAGGGAGGCTTCACGTCTGTCCTGGAGTGAGCCTGCACTTAATAAGGAAGTCCCTAAGTCATTGCTTCAGGGATAAGTGTGTATATTGAGGAATCATTGCAGTTTTTCTTCACCTGTCTGTTAAATCGGCATTAATCAGGGGTCCTCCAGCGCTCCCGCAGGCCTGGCCAGGGCAGGTGTGGGCTGAGGAGGGTGTGCCCCGAGGTCCACACTTCCTGTGTGAGTGCTGGCCTATGGATCTCTTCCTTCATAACCCTGCACTGCGGTGAAAACAGTCCAAAGAAACACAAACTGCTCTGTGGCCTGAGTACACGGAGCTGGCCTTTGGGAGGGAAACGTCTGTGTGGGCCTGAGGATACTGGGCCTTGGGCGGGTGGGAGGGGGTCCTGCCCACTCTGGTCCTGTGGTTCTGGGTTGGCATCTGTGGCCTGGGTGTGGCTCCGTTCTTTCTTTGGAATTCTCCCACCTGGGGCAATGACTCAGCCTCTGGCTTATGTGTGTCTGGGTTGGTGGCCTCCGGTGGAAGGGGGGCTGGGTGTCCCGCACCATTGCACCTCATTCCTCACTCTGGCTGGGGAGGAAGGCCCAGGCTGGGCCAGAGGTGACAGTGCAGTGGGAGGCAGCGGTAGTCAGTGGCCACTGCAGGGTATCTGGGAAGCCATCAGCCCTGCTGGGAGTGAGGGAGTGCCTCTGGGGAGGGAGGGGCCTACATTCACAGCCAGTGAGTGGCCCAGAGGCCCACCCAGCTAGCTCCCAAAGCCACCACCAGAGTCGGGGCTGGGTGGGGTCCCTGGGCTCTGCACAGCTGTGGGGCCCCACTTAGCAACCTACATCTGACCCCTGAGGCAGTTTGTGGAGGCCACAAAGCCAGGAGGGATGCCGACTTCCAAGCACAGACGGGGCCTGGGGCACAGCAGGGTAGAGGGCCGAGTCTCTGGGGCCAGGCAGGAGCGATCAGCCTGGATCGCTAGAGACCAGCCGTGCACCCCCAAGTCCAATTACTCCTCTGCCAAACAGGAAGCTAGCTATCCTCTCTTGTGGAGCTTTTGAGAGAATGAACTGAAGTCAGCCTGGTCAAACATTGGGAGCCAGAGGCCTAAGCACGTGTTAGCTGTCCTTGTTCCAGAAGCCGGGGGTGGGGGGGTGGGGAGAGCAGGGGTCTGGAGGGCAGAGCCTGGGGGTTCCTGGTGGCCTCTGCAGTCACCTACATCTTCCTGTCTGTGTCCGGGGGTTCCCATTTGTAAACTCAGATGAGAGAGCGGCGGTCTCCATTTTGCTGCTCAGCCGTCTTGGGGCCCAGGGCCCAGTTCCCACCCATCTTTCTTCTTCCCGAATCCTGCCAGCTCCCTTGAAAGAGAACCTCCTGGCCAGCAGCCCGCGCTGGGCGAACACAGTGGCTAAGGAACGCCTCGTGTTTCCCGCTTGCTTTTGTTTCTGCTGCGGTGAAGCCGGAACGCGAGCTGCGGTGGGACCCAGTTGGTAATTAATCTCTCGCTCTGGCTGCTTGTCGTTCTGACGGTTGTCCCGCCAAGTTTTCCTGACCTTCCTCTCCGTGAGAAAGTGAAAAAACAGAAGGGGGTGCAGGCAGAGCTGGAGAGAGCAATTTTTAATGATTTGCTCCTGAGTATGCAAGTGCCGGGAGCTGGAGATGTCCCAGACAGATAGGTGATTTTCCGGGGCAACAGATTTAAAAGGGTTGGATAATCTTGCCGTTTGGCCCCGTGGAGCGGAGTGTGTCTCCAGATGCGTGCTAATGGCTGATAAGGACAGACTGCGGCCAGGCTGGGGCTGCCGTTCCTGCTTGTTGATTCCTAATGGTCCCCAGGGAGTCGGGCCAGAAGCTCGCTGATCAGTCTGCCTTTCCAGCCAGCAGGGTCCCCGGGCCAGCCCATCACCAGGTATTGCTCACATGGTGTGTGTGTGTGTGCACGCGTGCACATGGTGGTCTCTGCTCCACGCAGACCTCCAGGGACCCAGGCTGATGGCAGCCTTGCCACCTTCCACATGAGGCTTTCAAGGTCCCCCCAGGGCAGGGAGGAGCACACGGGTGAGGTTGTCTGAATCCAACCTGCAGGTGGCCCACATAAGGTCCCCTCTATCCTCGGGGGGCCTCAGAACCACAGTGAGCCTGGCCACATGGCCCAGCTGCAGCTCAGAAGCGTGAGTGGCTGTGTCTCCCTCATTGATGGTGGGGTGCGTGGGTGGAAGCAGGGCCTGGCTCAGGCAGATGTGGTTCAGGCCCTGAGTCAGCCACCAGCAGGGTGACTTGAAGCAAGGTCCATATTCTCTCTAGTTCCCAGTGTCTGCATTTAACAAATGGTAGGTGGGGGAGGAGAGCTAATGCATACAGGACATGGTATTTGTATTGTGCTAGTCTTAGTGCTCCCCCACTTGTCTGTCAGTCTGTTGTACTGTGGGGGCTTTCTTGTTGCTGTGATGCTGGAAGCTATGCCACTGGTATTCAAATACGAGCAGGATCACCCATGGCGGACAGGCTTCAGTTGAGCTTCCAGACTAAGACTGACTAGGAAGAAGGACCCAGCAGTCTATTTTTCTAAAGATTTAGCCAGTGAAAACCTTACGAATAGCAGTGGAACATTGTCTGATATAGTACCAAAAGATGAACCCCTCAGGTTAGAAGGTACTCAAAAGACGACTGGGCAAGAGCTGCCTTCTCAAAGTGGAGTTGACCTTAATGACCCTGATGGAGTCAAGCTTTCGGGACCTTCAGTTGTTGACGTGGCAGAACTCAGAATGAGAAGAAACAGCTGCAGACATCCATTAATAATCGGAACCTGGAACGTACGAAGTATGGATCTAGGAAAATTGGAAATCATCAAAAATGAAATGGAACGCATAAACATTGATATCGTAGGCATTAATGAGCTGCAATGGACTGGTATTGGCCATTTTGAGTCAGACAATCATATGGTCTACTATGCCGGGAATGATAACTTGAAGAAGAATGGCATTGCATTCATCGTCAAAAAGAACATTTCCAGATCTATCCTGAAGTACAAGGTTGTCAGGGATAGGATAATATCCATATGCCTACAAGCAAGACCAGTTAATGTGTCTATTATTCAAATTTACGAACCGACCACTAAGGCCAAAGATGAAGAAATTGAAGATTTTTACCAACTTCTGCAGTCTAAAATTGATCAAAAACACAATCAGGGTGTGTCGATAATTACTGGTGATTGGAACGCAAAAGTTGGAAACAGAAGAAGGATCAGTATTGGGAAAATGTGGTCTTGGTGATAGAAACAATGCTGCAGACTGCGTGATAGAATTTTGCAAGATTGACAAATTCTTCATTGTAAATATCTTTTTTTTTTTAATAATTTTTAGTGTGCTTTAAGTGAAAGTTTACAAATCAAATCAGTCTCTCACACAAAAACTTATATACGCCTTGTTACATACTGCCAATTACTCTCCTCCTAGTGAGACAGCCTGCTCCCTCCCTCAGCTTTCTCTTTTCATGTCCATTTCGCCAGCTTCTACCCCCTCCACCCTCTCATCTCCCCTCCAGGCAGGAGATGGATGCCAACACAGTCTCAAGTGTCCACCTGATCCAAGAAGCTCACTCCTCACCAGCGTCCCTCTACAAACCATTGTCTACTCCAACCCATGTCTGAAGAGTTGGCTTCGGGAATGGCTCCTGTCCTGGGGCGACAGAAGTCTGGGGGTCATGACCACCGGGGTCCTTCTAGTCTCAGTCAGACCGTTAAGTCTGGTCTTCTTATGAGAATTTGGGGTCTCCACTGCTGTCCTGCTCCCTCAGGGGTTCTCTGTTGTGTTCCCTGTCAGGGCAGTCATCGGTTGTAGCCGGGCACCATCTAGTTCTTCTGATCTCAGGATGATGTAGTCTCTGGTTCATGTGCCTGTTTCTGTGTCTTGGGCTTGTAATTACTTCGTGTCCTTGGTGTTCTTCATTCTCCTTTGATCCAGGCGGGTTGAGACTCATCGATGCATCTTAGATGGCCACTTTGCTAGTATTTAAGACCCCAGACGCCACTCTTCAAAGTGGGATGCAGAATGTTTTCTTAATAGATTTTATTATGCCAATTGACTTAGATGTCCCCTGAAACCATGGTCCCCAAACCCCTGCCCCTGCTACGCTGGCCTTCAAAGCATTCAGTTTATTCAGGAAGCTTCTCTGCTTTTGGTTTAGTCCAGTTGTGCTGACCTCGCCTGTATTGTGTGTTGTCTTCCTCGTCACCTAAAGTAGTTCTTATCTACTAGCTAATTAGTGAATACCCCTATCCCACCCTGCCTCACTCCACCATAAATATCTTTTTTCATCAACGTAAATGGTGACTGTACATGGGGACCTTGCCATATGGAATGTGCAGGAATCGAATTGACTGCGTCTGTGGAAAGAGATGATGGGAAAGCTCAATATCATCAGTCAGAACGAGGCCAGGGGCCAACTGCAGAACAGACCATCAGTTGTTCATATGCAAGTTCAAGTTGAAACTGAAGAAGATTAGAACAAGTGATGAGAGCCAAAGTATGACCTTGAGTATCCCACTTGAATTTAGAGATCATCTCAAAAATAGATTTGACGTGTTGAACACTAATGACCAAAGAGAAGATGAGTTGTGGAATAACATCAAGGACATATTATATGAAGAAAGCAAGAGGTCATTAAAAAGACAAAAAAGAAAGAAAAGACCAAAATGGATGTCAGAAGAGACTCTGAAACTTGCTCTTGAATGCTGAGTAGCTAAAGTGAAAGGAAGAAATGAAGTGAAAGAGTTGAACAGAAGACTTCAAAGGGCGGCTAGAGAAGACAAAGTATTATAATGACATGTGCAAAGAGCTGGAGGTGGAAAACCAAAAGGGAAGAACATGCTTAGCATTTCTCAAGCCGAAAGAACTGAAGAAAAAATTCAAGCCTCGAGTTGCAATCGTGAAGGATTCTGTGGGGAAAATATTAAACGACTTAGGAAGCATCAAAAGAAGATGGAAGGAATACGCAGAGTCACTATACCAAAAGAATTGGTTGATGTCAACCATTTCAGGAGGTATATATGAGCAGGAACAAATGGTACTGAAGGAAGAAGTCCAAGCTGTACTGTAGACATTGGCGAAAAACAAGGCTTCACCCAGCATATCTGTGATACCAAAACCAGGTAAACGCACCACAAAAAAGAAAATTACAGACCTATATTCCTCATGAACTTAGATGCAAAAATCCTCAACAAAATTCTAGCCAATAGAATTCAACAACATATCAAAAAAATAATTCACCATGACCAAGTAGGATTCATACCAGGTTTCCAGGGATGGTTCAACATTAGAAAAACAATTAATGTAATCCATCATGTAAATAAAACAAAAGACATAAACCACATGATCTTATCAATTGATGCAAAAACGGCATTTACAAAGTTTAACACCCATTCATGATAAAAACTCTCAGCAAAATAGGAATAGAAGGAAAATTCCTCAACATAATAAAGGGCATTTATACAAAGCCAACAGCCAACATCATCCTAAATGGAGAGATACTGAAAGCATTCCCCTTGAGATCGGGAACCAGGCAAGGATGCCTTTTATTCACCATTGTGCTGGAGGTCCTAGCCAGAGCAGTTAGGCTAGATAAAGAAATAAAGGACAACCAGATTGATAAGGAAGAAGTAAAAGTGTCTCTATTTGCAGATGACATGATCTTATACACAGAAAGCCCTAAAGAATCCTCAAGAAAACTACATGAAACTAATAGGAGAGTTCAGCAGAGTATTGGGATACAAGATAAACATACAAAAATCAGTTGGATTCCTCTACACCAACAAAAAGAACATCGAGGAGGAAACCACCAAGTCAATACCATTTACAGTAGCCCCCAAGAAGATAAAATACTTAGGAATAAATCTTAGCAGAGACGTAAAAGACCTATACAAAGAAAACTATAAGACACTATTGCAAGAAACCAAAAAAGACCTACATGAGTGGAAAAACATACCTTGCTCATGGATAGGAAGACTTAACATTGTAAAAAGGTCCATTCTACCAAAAGCCATCTATAGGTACAATGCAATTCCAGTTCAAATTCCAATGACTTTTTTAATGAGATGGTGAATTGGATAAGTAAAGCATTACTGAAAAAGCAGAATAAAGTGGGAGGCCTCACTCTACCTGATTTTAGAACCTATTATACTGTCATAGTAGTCAGAATAGCCTGGTACTGGTACAACAACAGATACATAGACCAGTGGAACAAAACTGAGAACCCAGACATAAATCCATCCACTTATGAGCTGCTGATATTTAACAAAGGTCCAAAGTAAGTTAAATGGGGAAAAGACAGTCTCTTTAACAAATGCTGCTGACATAACTGGATATCCACCTGCAAAAAAAATGAAAGAAGACCCATATCTCACACCATGGACAAAAATGAACTCAAAATGTATCAAAGACCCAAGTATAAAATCTAAAATGATAAAGATTATGGAAGAAAAAATAAGAACAACACTTGGAGCCCTAATACATGGCATAAAAAGTATACAAAACATTACTAACAATACACAAACACCAGAAGAGAAACTAGATAACTGGGACCTCCTAAAAATCAAACACCTATGCTCATCCAAAGATTTCACCAGAAAGGTAAAAAGACTACCTACAGACTGGGAAAAAGTTTTTAGCTATGACATTTCCGATCAGTGTCTGATCTCTAAAATCTGCATAATACTGCAAAAACTGAGCTACAAAAAGACAAATAACCTAATTAAAAAATGGGCAAAGGATATGAACAGGCACTTCACTAAAGAAGACATCCAGGTGGCTAACAGATGCATGAGGAAATCCTCATGATCTTTAGCCATTAGAGAAATGCAAATCAAAACTATAATGAGATTCCATCTCACTCCAACAAGGCCGGCATTAATCCAAAAAACACAAAATAATAAATGTTGGAGAGGCTGTGGAGAGATTGGAACAATTCTACACTGCTGGTGGGAATGTAAAATGGTACAACCACTTTGGAAATCAATTTGGAGCTTCCTTAAAAAGCTAGAAATAGAGCTACCGTACGATCCAGCAATCCCACTCCTTGGAATATATCCTAGAGTAATATGAGCCTTTACACAAACAGATATATGCACACCCATGTTCACTGCAGCACTGTTCACAGTAGCAAAAGGATGGAAGCAACCAAGGTGTCCATCAATGGATGAATGGATAAATAATGGTATATTCATGCAATGGAATACTACGCATCAATGAAGAACAACGATGAATCCATGAAACATTTCATAACATGGAGGACTCTGGAAGGCATTATGCTGAGTGAAACTAGTCAGTTGAAAAGGATAAATATTGTATGAGACCACTATTATATGAATTCGAGAAAAAGTTTAAACAGAGAAGAAAATATTCTTTGATGGTTACAAGAGTGGGGAGGGAGGAAGGGAGAGGGGTATTCACTAATTAGATAGTAGACAAGAACTATTTTAGGTGAAGGGAAAGACAACACACAATACAGCAGAGGTCAGCACAGCTAGACTGAACCAAAAGCAAAGAAATTTCCAGAATAAAGTGAACGCTTCAAAGGCTAGCATAGCAGGGGTGGGGATTTGGGGACCATGGTTTCAGGGAACATCTAAGTCAATTGGCATAATAAAATCTATTAAGAAAACATTCCACATCCCACTTTCGAGAGTGGCGTCTGGGGTCTTAAACACTAGTATGTGGCCATCTAAGATGCATCAATTGGTCTCAACCCACCTGAAGCAGGGGAGAATGAAGAACACCAAAGACACAAGGTAATTATGAGCCCAAGAGACAGAAAGACCCACATGAACCAGAGACTACATCATCCTGAGACAAGAAGAACTAGATATTGCCTGGACTGCAACCAATGACTGCCCTGACAGGGAACACAACAGAGAACCCCTGAGGGAGCAAGAGAGCAGTGGGATGCAGACCTCGAATTCTGATGAAAAGACCAGACTAAATGGTCTGACTGAGACTAGAGGGACCCCAGAGGTCATGGTCCCCAGACCTTCTGTTAGTGCAACACAGGAACCATTCCCAAAACCAGCTCTTCAGACAGGGATTGGACTGGACCATGGGATAGAAGATGATACTGGTGAGGACGGAGCTTCTTGGATCAAGTAGACACATGAGACTATGTGGGCAGCTCCTATCTGGATGGGAGATGGGAGGGTAGAGGGGGTCAGAAGCTGGTCGAATGGACACAAAAATAGAGAGTGGAAGGAGGCAGTGTGCTGTCTCATTAGGGGGGAGAGCAGCAAGGTGTATATAAATTTTTGTATGAAAGACTGGCTTGATTTGTAAACTTTAACTTAAAGCATAATAAAAATTAGAAAACAAAGCAAAAAAAAAAAACAAGGCTTCAGGAATTGACAAAATACTAATCAAGATGTTACAATAAATATCTATACTGCTGGAAGTGCTCACTTACCTATGTCAAGAAATTTGGAAGACAGCTACCTGGCCAATCGGCAGGAAGCGATCCATATTTATGCCTATTCCCAAGAAAGGTGATCCAACCTAACGCGGAAGTTATCGAACAATATCATTAATATCACATGCAAGTAAAATTTTACTGAAAGTCATTCGAAAGTGGCTGTAGCAGTATATTGACTGGAATCTGACAAATTCATGCTGGATTCAGAAGAGGATATGGAACCGGGGATATCATTGCTGATGTCAGATGAATCTTGACTGAAAGTAGAGAACATCAGAAAGATGTTTACCTGTGTTTTTTTGGCTATGCAAAGGCATTCGACTGTGTGGATCGTAACAAATTATGGATAACGTTGGGAAGAATGGGAATTCCAGAACACTTAATTGTGCTCATGAGGTGTCTGTACATAGATCAAGAGGCAGTTGTTTGAACAGAACAAGGGGATACTGCGTGGTTTAAAGTCAGGAAAGGCATGTGTCAGGGTTGTATCCTGCCACCATGCCTATTCAATCTGTATGCTGAGCAAATAATCTGCTAAATTGGACTATATGAAGAAGAATGCGGCATCAAGATTGGAAGAAGACTCATTAACAACCTGTATTATGCAGATGACAGACCCTTGCTTACTTAAAGTGAAGAGGACTTGGAGCACTTACTGATGAAGATCAAAGATCACAGCCTTCAGTATGGATTACACCTCAACATAAAGAAAACAAAAATTCTCACGACTAGACCGATAAACAACATCATGATAAGTGGAGAAAAGATTGAAATTGTCAAGGATTTCATTTTACTTGGGTCCACAATCAACAGCCATGGAAGCAGCAGTCAAGAAATCAAAAGATGGATAGCTTTGGCCAAATATGCTGCGAAAGACCTCTTTAAAGTGTTGAAAAGCAAAGATGTCACCTTGAATACTAAGGTGCGCCTGACCCAAGCCATGGTGTTTTAAGTTGCCTTCTATGCATGGATGATGAATAAGGAAGACCAATGAAAAATTGACACCCTTGAATTGTGGTGCTGGAGAAGAATATTGAATATACAATGGACTCTTAAAAGAACGAACAAATCTATCTTGAAAGAAGTATAGCCAGAATGGTCCTTAGAAGCTAGGATGGCGAGACTTGTCTCATATACTTTAGACATGTTGTGAGGAGGGATCAATCCCTGGAGAAGGACATCATGCTTGGCAAAGTAGAGGGTCAGCAAAAAAGAGGAAGACCCTCAATGAGATGGATTGACACAGTGACTGCAACAGTGGACTTAAGCATAAGAACAATTGTGGGAATGGTGCAGGATCGGGCAGTGTTTGGTTCTGTGGTAAATAGGGTCACCATAGGCCAGAACCTACTCAATGGCACCTAACCTAACAAGAAGTCATATTCAGATCATTAGGAGGTTTTTATTGGGGTCTCTGCTGCTGTCCCCATCTGTCTATCCATCCAACCAACCATCCAGCCACCCACCCATCAACCCACCCATCCGTCCATGCCTCCACCCACCCACCCACCCTCCCACCCATCCACCCATCCATCCATCCATCCATCCATCCGCCCCATCCATCTGCCCATCAACCCGCCCACCGATCCCTCCACCCACCCACCCACCGCTCTTTCCCTCCCTCCCTCCCTCATCCACCCACCCATCCCTCCACCCACCGAACCATCCATCCATTCATCTATCCACTCACCCACCCATTTATCTATCCACCCACCCACGCATCCATCCATACACCCACTCACTCACCCATTCACCCATCTACCCACCAACCACCAACATTCATCCATTCACCCATCCACCTATCCATCCACCCATCCATCCCCCCATCCATCCATCCGTCCACCTAGCCATCCATCCAGTCAGTCTCTTTGTCTCTCCTCTGCCTTTTCACCTTTGTCCTGAGCACCCCTTTTTAAGTCTTTGTTCTCTTTCTGTTTTCCATCCAAGTGGAGGACAGAGGGTGGTGACCTTACACCTTCCCTGGAGCTTATCTCCCTGGGTCATGTGAGCTCCTTCTTTCTGCAAGCTGGTCCTTAGTAGCTGCTGTGAGCAGGTGCCTAGTACATGTCCATCTAACCCAGTGTGTGTGGATGGACCCTCTCGTCCCCATAATGCAGAGGGGCAGACCCAGCCTCTGGGGGTTAAACAGTTTGCCCAGGGAGGGTGGTTCTGAACCTGGGACTGTCTGGACTCCCCCGATCCAGAGACCACCTCCCAGTCAGAGCCCAAGTCCACTCACTTTCCTCTTCCTCCCCCCCGCCCAGCACCCACCTCGTCTCCACGCAGTCTGAGTGGGGCCCGCTCTCTGCTAGAGGCGTGTTGCAAGGACAAACCGTGTACACACAGACCTGTGCCCGCAGGCTCCATAGTGCCTGCTGAGCATCCATAGGTCCAAGTGGAAGAAGGATGAAGGGCAAAGAGGGCTCCTGCCACCACCTGGGAGAGGACACCAGACGAAAGATGCCCAGGAGATGGCCAAGCCTTGCGGGGGCTGGTTTCTGTCCAGCTCCAAGTCTCCTTGTCCCTATGTCCCAGGTGAACATGGGGCCTTAGATGGAAATAGCCCAGGGGTCTTGAGAACAAAGCCCCCTCTTTGGGCAGTGAATGTGTGGTGAGCTGATAGAAGCTGCTCTTTCCACCCTTTAGGAAATCGTTACTGAGACTTCCCATGTCCCCGCGGCACGCCAAGGATGGCGCATAACAGGAAAAAGATTCTTGCCCCCTCCCCCGCACCTTTGTGGGGCCACTCGAATCAGCCCATGTTGTCATGTCTTCATGCATGTTCTCCTCTCGGAGGAGGTTGCAGCAGCCCCTAAGCTCAGCCCTGGGTGCGAGGTATGCTACCAAAGGCAGTGCAACCCATGGTTAGACGTGCAGACGTGGGCCTTGGACAATTGCTGGATGATGCTGGGCCTCTGGTTCTGCCGTGGATGATAGCGTGGCAGCCTCAGCTTGAGGAGGGGGTCGGGTAGTGCAGTGTGGCATTGTCCCGAGGCCTGGTGGGCGTGCAAACAGGCCAGCTGAGCGGCTGCGCCTCTTCCTGCCTGGGGCGCTGTACTTCATAAAGTGGGGTCCCAGAGGCCTGGGCGATGACTGGGGGCTCTGTACAGGAGGAATTCCTTTGGTGCCAGTAACCAAAGGCAGTCTTAAGGCCCAAACTTTGTCTGAGTGGCATGAAGGTGGCTGTCACACTCCGGAGAATGTGTGCGCCCCATGGGAGGTGGCTGTCACACTCTGGAGAACGTGGGTGCCCCAACCCCAGAGCCTGGTCAGGTGCTGAGCAGGAGTGCAGGGCAGCTGGTGGCTGGTTTCAGCTGTGTCGCATGTCTGTCTCTCTTTCTGGTGCCATATGATCAGAAATCACTTTCTTTGGCATTAGTAAGTGCTCAATAAACAGCAGCTCACGGTCTGTTAATTAGAAGATGGGGTGCTCTTCCAAAGCCCTGGGAAAAGGGGAGACTGGAGCGGTAAGCACAGCATGCTGGGAAAGGCCGAGGGCAGCTTTCCAGGAGGTGGTCTGTCATGCTGGTGCCTGTGGTTCCCGAGTGCCCCATGAACACAGGGATGTGGAGCCACAGGTGGGGTCGTGAGGTGTCTTATGTCCTGTCTGGGATGGCCCTGCATGGTGGGCGTGACTGGTTTTGCCTTTTCACTGTGAGCCTTGGGGCCCAGTACCTTCACTGGGCAGTGTGTTTGACGGACAGGAGAACTAGTTCTGTAGGGTCTGTACTTGTGGCAGTGGGAGCCCGAAGGCTCATTTCTTTTTAAGTCTTCGGTGCTATACAGCCTGTTCATTGTAGAAAAATGTGAAAATGTTATTAGTTGTAGTTATATGCAGTTGAGTAGGTTCCAATTCACCATGACCCTGTGTACAACAGAACAAAACACTGCCCAGTCCTGAGCACTCCTCACGATTGTTATGCTTGAGCGCGTTGTTGCAGCCACTGTGTCAGTCCATCTCCTTGAGGGTCTTCCTCTTTTTCACTGACCCTCTGCTTTACCAAACATGATGTCTTTTTTCAGGGACTGGTCCCTCTTGATAACATGCCCAAAGTACGTGAGACCAAGTCTTGCCATCCTTGCTTCTAAAGAGCATCCTGACTGTACTTCTTCCAGGACAGATTGTTTTTTCTTCGGGCAGTCCATGGTTTGGTCAATATTCTTCACCAACACCATAAATCAAAGACGTCAATTCTTCTTCGGTCTTCCTTATTTCATTGTCCAGCTTTCACATGCATGGGAGGCAATTGAAAATACCATGGCTTGGGTCAGGCGCATCTTAGTCCTCAAAGTGACAACTTTGCTTTTAACGCTTGAAGGAGGTCTTTTGCAGAAAATACAGTCAAGGAAAGAGAGTAAAGCTGTTGTCGCTGGGTGCAGTCGAGTCGATTCGAACTCATATCAGCTCTATGTGTTAGAGCAGAACTGCCCCGTAGTGTTTTCTTGGCTGCAGAGTTTGTGGAAGCAGATCGCCAGGTCTTTTCTCCTGAAGAGCTGCTGGGTGGCCTTTTGGTCAGCAGTCGAGCTCCTAACCATTGCAATACCAGGGTTCCTTAAAGTACCCAGGAATAATCACTGCCCATATTCCACATATTATCTGCCAGGCCCTTTTTATGGACAGTCACAGTGCTCCTTAGAAGCGAGGATGCTGAGACTTTGTCTCACATACTTTGGACATGTTATCAGGAGGTTCCAGTCCCTGGAGAAGGACATCATACTTGGTAAAGTAGAGGGTCAGCCAAAAAGAGGAAGACCCTCAACGAGATGGATTGACACAGTGGCTGCAACAACGGGCTTAAACATGACAATGATTGTGAGGATGGTGCGGGACCGGGCAGTGTTTTGTTTTGGTTGTACATAGGGTGGCTGAGTCAGAACCGACTTGATGGCACCTAACAACAACATATCTTAGAGGGAGAAAGATGTGGTGATCTGTGTCTTTAAAGATTACAGCCTCGGAAGCCCTAGGGCCAATTCTGCCCTGTCCTATAGGGTCGCTATGCATCAGAGCCAGTCCGATGGCAGTGGGTATGGGTACACATTTTAAGTCCCTGGATGGCACAAGTGGTTTGTGATCGGCTACTAACCTGAAGGTTGGTGACTTGAACTGACCCAGCTGCACCACGGAAAAAAGACCTGGTGACCTGCTTCTGTAAAGATTACAGCCAAGAAATCTCTGTGGAGCAGTTCTACTGTGTCACATGGGGTCTCATAAGTCAGAATTGACTTGACGGCAACAGTTTTTTTTTAAAAATACATTTTAAAGGAGTCCTTGGATGGTGCAAACGGTTACTGCACTTGGCCACTAAATGAAAGGCTGGAGGTTCAAGTCCACCCAGAGACACCTCAGAAGAAAGGCCTGGCAATCTACTTCTGAAAAGTCAGCCACTGAAAACCCTACAGAGTGCAGTTCTATTCTGACACACATGGGGTCACCAGGAGTTGGAATCCAATTGATGACAACTAGTTTGGTTATACATTTTGAAGCTGTTTGGTACATGTTGCCCAAGTGCCCATAGAACCACAATATCGGGGGGCCACGTCCCACCCATGGCCTGTGAGCATTGATGAGAAGGCACCTCCTGGAGCAGCCCCCCAGCTGCTGATAAACGTGACACCTAAGGAACAGCTTCTTAATGGTTTTGGGCGTCCTGGGCCCTTTGAGGATGTGTTGGGGATGAGGTCTGCCTTTCCAGAATGTCCTCATGGGCACCTCCACACAGATTTCAGCCAGTGTCCGGGCCCACGTGGCCCTGGCCGTGAACCGGACGCCGTGGCTCAGGGGGGTTCAGGCTAAGGCCTCAGGGCTGGTGCACGTGGCGGGGGGACGTGCCAATGGGCAGCTTCACTCTCTCCTTCCCAGATGGCAGGCTAAGACTGAGCAGCAAAGCCTCCCAACAGATCCCACACCTGTCTGTCAGGTGTGGTCAGGCAGATGGGTGACAGGGAGCAAATTAGAGCAACTGCCTCCTCCGTTATGCCCAAGAAAATGTGACAGCTTCACCACGCGGGGATCCATCCCTGCTCAGAAAGATTACAGGCGGCCACTCCAGGGCATGTGGCCCCTGGGAGAAGTCCCACCGTCACCCTCTCCTTGCTTCCCGCGGCTCCCCCTGCCCAGGAGGACTGTGCATCCACAGTTAGAGCTAGCACACAGGGCTTGCCCTGCTTGGGGCCCAGTGACAGGTCCGGGGAAACCCTGTTCGGGAGTTCTGGGCCTCTCAGGTCTGCACTGGACCCTGCTCTCCCTGCCGCTTTTCCTCCAGCTCTGGCCTCTCCCCGAGGCCTTCCTGATGTACTTGCTGGCACTGGCCAGTTGGACGGGAGCTGATCTTTCCCACATGCCCGCAGGGTGCAGAGATGGACAGTCAGGACACACCTGGCCTTCCTCGAGTCCCCGGCGACCTGTCAGTACTAGTCCACGGGGCGGGTGCCCAACCCCGGCTGCATATCAGGCCACCTGGGACCTTACAGATGAATACAGATTCCCAGGCCCCACTGCATTCCACTATCATCTGCTGCCGCTGGGCCCAGGAATCAGCTAATTGGCCCCTGGTGTTTGGGAATCACCCCAGCCCCATCTGGTAGACCTGGTGGAGAGCCCTGGGGCTCAGGGCAGGTCAGCTGGGTGGGGCGGGGATCACCACCCTTGGTGGCACACGTGCACCTTGGTTGTCACGGGTGTTCACTGGGCCGGGGTGCGTGTGGTGCTGGCAGCCCAATGGTGAATAGCCAGGGCTGTGGTCTTCATGGAGCTGGGAGAGCTACTAGTGGGTGTGCTGGTTCTCCAGCAGCACTGGGTCCTGGGAGTCTTCTCCTCACGTCCCCCGCTCTCCCCCAGAACACATATTCTTCTGCTCACCCAGGGCTATGGCTCCGGCCCCCTCCACAAGCAGCTGGTGAAGGACTGAGCCCAAAGCCTGGGCTGGTTGTGGTTGGAGGCCTGGATGGTGTCCAGGAGGGAAGAGTTGGGGGTATGTCTTCATTTCATTTGTGACTGGGACATAGAAGACAGGGGACATAAAACTTGGGAAAATGTCATCTTTCACATTTACATTCTCAGGAGGGCTGATGGGGGCCTTGGCCAGGAGCTTCCTGATCACCACCAGCTCCTCTGTCCCTGGGACAGGGTGGGCTGCAGTGGGGGGCCACCTTGGGCTTGTTGGGGTCTGCCCTGGGGGGACGCCTGCAGGGGTCTGGCTTGGGGTCCGCCTTGGGGAACCTGCATGAGGGCTGCCTTTGGAGGTCTGCCTTGAAGGGCTGCCTTTGGGGAACCGGCATGGGGGTCCGCTTTTGGGAGTCTGCCTTAGGGAACCGGCATGGGGGCTGCCTTTGAGGGTCTGTCTTGAGGGGCCACTTTGGGGAACTGGCATGGGGGGCCACTGTGGCACTCCACTCCTACAATGAGACCCTCTTCTGCTTTCCTAACTTTTCAGAATGGTGGTTTCCCAGGGGGCTGCCTGCACCCTGAGCGGGTCCCATGGCTGTCTTGGGGCCCATGTCTGTTCCTACTGCCACTGGGGGACCCCTGTGGGTGGAGAGGCCCTGTGGTGGCCCCGAGCTTTCCTCTTCCTGCCCACACAACCAGGATGCAGCCGCCCCGGCAGACACAGGACAGGGCACCTCTGCACAGCTGGCTGGAGCCCACTGCCGGTTTCCTGTGTGTGGGCCAAGTTAAACTCCGTTCAAGGAGCTGCCTGTCTCTCGAGGAGGTGAACCGGAGCTGAGCGCTTCACAAATCGCCAGTGACAGTTCCCATCCTGGAGCAGGGCAGCTGCCAGCTCAGGGCTGTGGGTTATGACAGCTACAGAGATGGCTCTGTGTCCTGGCCGTGACCTGCTCATGATGGGTAGGGCCTCTTTCTTGGTTCGTACCTCTATGAAATGAGGCATTTGCCCTAAGTCTGGATTGGCAAACCGTCCATCTCCCATGCCAGCATCAACTGGCTGCTGGTACCTGTGAGCACTCACCTGCGAGGGGTCCCATCTGTGCCTGGCTCATTGGGGAAGTGTGAACCAGTCCATGAGCGATGTCTGCTGCAGAAAGCATGGGGGGTTTGGGTTATGAGCCCTAGAGTTGTCTGTTTGGACTGGGTGACCCAGGAGCTCGCCGAGTTCTGACTTCTTTGGAATCTATGAAAGCGCTGTGAGGATGTACAGAATATTTTGTTCTCCCAAAGTATTTAGGCCTCTTAAACCTGAGCACAACAGCCACAGCCAAGTTGCTCATTCTTTGTGAAAGGCCCCTTGGACACACGAGTGCCAGAGCTACGTACAGCTGGCCAGCTGCAGAATGGGCCAGTCGAGTCTCGTCTGCAGAACCCCATAAGAACCATGTCATTCCAAGATTCATAGCTTCTGTGAGTCCTGGGCACTGAAACCTGACCACTCAGAGGAAGACGGTGCACAGCAGGCCACTGGCCGGCCAGCTCTTCTGTCTCCCCAGCTGTACAAAAGGCCCTTCTGTACGGTTTGGAGAAGTAAAACGGCTGTAAAGGGGGTCTCAGGATGTGTCACAGAGGGTGGCCTTGGGCAGCTGACCTGGCCTCACTCTTGCCCATCTGCCAGATGCACGCGACGGAGCCGGCCTGGTGGGGCTGTGAGGAGACGCCCTGGCCAGGGACATGGACAGCCCACCGGGCCAGCTGCTGGGAGGGCATCCCAGCATGGATTCAGCCAGTGGTTGCTGGGGGTCATTGTCTTGTTACCTGTCCCAACACACACGGGCACATACATGCACACACATGAACATGATTCACATACACACAAGCACAAATGCACGCACATGTGAAATCGCATGCACACATGTACACACATGCATACTCATGAGCACACACACAAAGGTATGCTCATGTGAACTTGTGTGCACACATGCACATACATGGACACACATGAACTGCATGCATGTACACAAACTCACACGCACACGTGCACACACATGTGAACTTACACGTGCATGTATGCAGGAACTCACGCAGCACAGATGCATACATGTGAACGTACACATGCATGTGCACACACGTGAACTCATGCATACACGTGAACTTGCACCCACACGTACACCTGTACACACGTGCACATGTGGACTCACACACACGGACATATGTAAACTTGCACTCATACATGTACACATACACTCACGTCCACATGCGTGCACACACTGACAGCTCAAAGGCCGGCTCTGGTCGGCATCCTCGTGCATGGTGTCTGGCACGGTTTGCGCCTCCAAGTCCTGTTGAGTGAATGGTGAACAGTTTCTTGTTACTTCTTGGATGTGTCGTGCTCTCTGTGCCTGAGTCAGCCACCTCCCTCTCCCCTGCCTTAGTTTCCCCATAATCGGGAGCCTCTGGGCCTCCCTGCCTGCTTGCTGCCTGCTATTTGAAGATATGTAGAGCCGTTGCTCTGGGCCTTTTGAAGCCTGAGGGCAGGTGAGTCCTGTGAGTACAGAGGCGGCTGGCCAAAACGAAGGCAGGAAGAGAGCGGCAGCTGCTTATCTGCTGGGCGTTCCTGACTTTCATTCTGACGTGTTGTCAGACTGGGGGACTCCCCTGAGCCCTCGTGGTGCAGCACTGAACTGATACTCAGCTTTCCTGGCCCTTCGAGGGAGCTGGGCATTGTTCATATGGTCACAAAGAGACAGGGACAGGGATTAGTGTGTGGGCCTGCGCTGTGCCTCTTGCTCCTGTGTGCCTTTGGACAAGCCACTTTACCTCTCCGACCTCCATTTTCCCATCTCTAAAATGGGTCACTACCTCCTGTCAACATGACTTGCTATTTAACATGCAGTGACTTTCTAAGCAGCAACACTTTGCCACGTGGCCTCAGTGGGGCTCCCAGCAGCTGTGCCTTAGGTCTTTGGGGTGAGCCGTGTCTCAGGGCAAGAATGAGACTTGGGGTGTGGTTACCCTGTGCAGGATGTGGAGGGCAGGGGTTGCAGCTGAGACTCGCTCCTCTCCAGGCCCTGTGCCGGGAGCACGGAAGCTCTCAGCAAATATCAGTGCATTGAAATGACGGCTTTCGCACAGTGAGCGCAAAACAGGCATCTAGCCTAGAACAGGTTATACTGTTTTCCCCTGAGATGAAACATGCTTAGTTTAGTTCCCTGCCCCTCCAAAGCACTGTATTTCCGTGTTGTGACGACTCCTGGTCTCCTTTGTCTCCCCAGGTCATCTCGGCCGTGTCCAGGCTCTCTCTGCACAGCATCGCACAGAACAAAGGCATCAGGTGAGCGTCCGTGCACGTCGCCACGTGCGGCCCAGTCCCATTGCCACAGATCAGGCACAGGGGTTTTAAGCAAACGCCCCTTGCCTGGGACTGGATCGCGCGTTTTTACCTGCGTTGCTGAGCTGCCGGCTGGCTGCGGCCGCTGGGGCGGGGAGGAGGACGAGGCCTCAGCTCACACCAGGAAAATCGTGTAAGCGTGTTACTGATGGCTGTGAAATCTCTTTTGATTTAGGTAATAAGATCAGCAAATTAATTCTTCCCCAGACCGTTGCCTACCTAAACGCGCTCTCCACGTGATGCGTGGGAGGGACAAGGGAGCCAGGCTCTTGTGTAGTTGGGGGGCCAGAGCTTGGAGCCGCGCCGGATGGGCTGCGGGGCCCGGGGAGGGGGTCTGGGAGGAGCCCATGGAGGTTCCCCACTTGCGCTGTTAATTCTGCTTGGATTTATCGTGAGTTTAGTCTGAGATTCCCGTGCCCCAACGGCTGGGCCCATCTGCCCCGTTGAGGGCACAGGCGGGCGGGGCGGGGGAGGCACCCCAAAGAGACCGTTATTGTGGATGCTGACTCAGAGCAGAGATCTAAACAGGGACCTAAGTCCAGATCAGGCAGGGGGATGAGAATAGGAGCTGGGAATGCTCCCGGAAGACACGTGTGTGGGTGAGAGGCTTGGGGTGTCAGAGTGGACGGGGAGCACAGCTGGCACAGTCATGTGCAGGGCCTGAATTTGAAGGGTCCTCACCCTGATGCTGTCCGTGGGCTGCTATCCGTGGGACACTGCCTGTACCAGGGCCCCCAGACGGTGGTACCAGCTGCACTGGGCCGCTGTGACAAAGTACCGCATCTTGAGTGACTTAGACAACAGAAATGCATTCCCTTGAAGCTCCGGAGGCCGGAAGTCTGAAGTCAGGCGTGGGCTTCCTTCCTTGCTTCTTCCGGCTTCTGTGGCCCCACACGTTCCTTGGCTTGTGGCTGAATCGCTCTGGCCTCGTCTCCATCTTCACGTGGTGTCTTGTCTTCTGTCTTCTCCCATTCTCTTCTGAGGACGTTTTCGTTGGATTTGGGGACCCACCTGAATAACCCAGGCTGATCACATCTTGAGAGCGTTCACTTCCCTACACCCTCAAAGATCCTTTTTCCAAGTACAGCCACAGTCACAGGTTCCAGGGATTAGGATGTGAACCTTTTTGGGGGACCACCATTCACCCCCACACACCAGTTCACAGAGTCACCGGGCAGATGCATACATTAGTGAAGCCACTGGGACCTCCTGTTGTTGGGTTCTCAGAGGATTTAGAAATGCCTTTGAGCTGAGATTTTTTTTTTTTTTTTTTTGGTTTTGTTTCATTTTTAATCCTACTTTTAGAATATGCTATTAAATTTTTTTAAATAAATATTAAACCTATAGAAAAATATAATATCTGGGGTATATAACAACAAAACAGCCCCCCTGTACCTACCACCCAGCTTATATTCTAAAACATTCTGAATACCGTTGAGGCCCCCCCAGCTATATGGTCTGTTTTTTTAAGATAGCTGTTCAACTTGATGGCAGTGGGTTTGGTTTTTGGTTTATTGTAAGGCCTGTGACAGGAACTTTCTAAAAATGTTTAATTAAAAAAAAAAAAAGTGTGTTGTTTTTGGGTACAAAGAAAAGATGTGTTTTTTTCCCAGAAACATTCTGGCAGCCGCCACCAGGGCTAAGCTCTTTGTTTCTCAGCATCTCATAACATAATTAATTAGCAGAAGGTTTTTAGTTTTTTCAAATCCTTTCCTTTTTGAAAACGCACAAATCAAGCCTGCAGCCCCGAGGAGCCTCTCCCTCATCCCTCTCCCGGCTGGGTAGAAGTCCCGAGCTCCTTTAAAAAATGATCATTTTCACAACCCCTGCACTTTGTATAATGAGCTGTTTTTCCATAAAAGCCTCAATTATGCTTCCCAGAGGCTGAGGAATGGAGACTTCATCCATGATTGCCCCCCTGGTGCTGGCGGGGAGCTTGGAAGCGGGGGTCCATGGCAAGTGGTCCGGTTGGTGTGGGAGGACCTGGGTCCTTCCTTGTGCACGGTCAGAAACTTGCTGTCTGGATCGAGGGGTATCCTGGTTTGGGGCTGTAAAGCTCTAAATGGCTGAGAGGGAGGAGATGCTGAAGGATGAGGCTGTCTATGGTCAAAGCCGAAAGGTGAGGCCAAGGCACCCTCAGCCCTGGCGGTCAGGTCAGTCTTCGAAGGATGCCTCTGTCATCCACTTGACGTTAGGCAGGGATGCTCTCGGATCCTCTGTCTCTTCTTCTGTAGGTTGGGAAGTTCCCTCACCTTGCAAGATTCCTGTGAGGCTAAAGCGTGCTAAGTGAGCTCCCTAAGTGAGCCCCACTGGCTGTTAGCCGGTGTAGTGGAGCTGAATGACGTCCTCCAGAAAGATACATCCATCTTCTCAACCCCCTGAACCTGTGAATGTGACCTTATTTGGAATAAGGGTCTCTTCAGATGTCATTACTTAAGGCTCTCGAGATGACATCATCCTGGATTAGCCGGGTGGTCCGTAAATCCAATGACAGGTATCCTTATAAGAGAAAGAAGAGGGGAGACGCAGAAGAGCCATGCGAAGAAGGAGCAGAGATTGGAGTGGTGTGGCCACAAGCCAAGGAATGCTGGGGCCACCAGAAGTTGGGAGAGACGAGGAAGGACCTTCCCCTAGAGCCTCCAGAGGGAGTGCGGCCCTGCCAAACATGGCAACTGAGAATTTCTGGCATCCAGAGCTGTGAGAGGATCATCCTGGGTTGTTGTAAGCCACAGTGTGTATGGTGATGAGTTACGGCAGCTGGGGCATTGGCTCTTTTGCGGCATTCTCCACACCTGTCAGTCCACTGAAGATTTGTGTTTCTGGGAGTGAGAAGGGGTGAGGGTGATGAGGAGCGGTTAAGTACTTGCAGGCGTTTGTGCCCTTTATGCCTGTGGTCACCCCTCTGCCCCAGTGAGCCCGCCCTGTGGATACTGCAGTTATCCAGCACAGCGGTTGTGAGAGGGTCGTCTCTGAGCAGGCTCAAAGGTGGGGTCCGGGGTGCGGGCCCAGTGCAGGCAGAAGGGGCAGTGAGGGTGTCTGGGGGGCATGAACTCTATGAGTTGTACTCTGTGGCATCTGGGGGGCTTCCTGGAGCTGCAGTTGGCCTGTGAAATGTCCCCCAGGTTCCTGAGAACATCTGAGACAGAGGTCCTATCCCATTTGCCATCTCTCTTGGAACAAACGTGCAGCTCCCCTGGGCCCCCAGCCCCTCCCAGCCTCTCTGGGACCCTGTGGGCTCACAGGAACCCGTTCCAGCATGTGCCGTTTCTGCCCCATCAGGTGACACCGAAACTGTGGCTCAGAGAGGGAAGGGCCCCCTCCACACTGCCCAGTGGGAGGTGGCCGCTTAGAGTGGCCTTGGGGTCCCTTCACCACAGTGCATCCTGCCTGTTTGTGTTACCCCAAAATTCCATTTCAGTAGTTAATTTGAGGTGCCAGGGGACCAACTAGTTGGAGCCCTGGCAGCGCAGTGGTTAAGAACTTGGCTACTAACCAAAAGGTCAGCAGTTTGAGTCCACTAGCTGCTCCATGGAAACCCTACGGGCCAGTTCTACCCTGTCCTATAGGGCTGTTAGGAGTCAGAATCGATTCAATGGCAATGGGTTTGGTTTGATTTTGGGGGCCATCGGCTTGGTGTATTCCTTCAATCTAAGAGACCCCAGCCCCATTTGAGAGGAGCCAGGCCTGGCTGGCCTGAGTCCTGAGCTAATGAACAGCACAGGGCGGGTAGGGCAGGGTCAGGCTGGGAGAAACTGGACGTCTCCCAGTCTCAGCCAGAACGTCCTTCTTTAATTTGAAGCGAATTCTCAGAATAACAGACACACCCGTGTCCAAATCTAAGTGCGACAGAACATTCCGGAGCTAAGGATAAATGCCTCACATACTGCTGGTGGCTTTGGAGAACCGCTTCTGTATTTTCCCCATCTGTGGGAGTGGTGGGCTGCAGTGGGCAGACCTTCGCTCCACAGATAACGGGCAGCTGAACCTTCCAACGTGGGGCTGACGTTGGGAGAAGCTGGTGCTGATGTGAGCAACAGGCCAAAGGCCGAGGCTGGCTCTCCATCTTTTCTTCCCTTCAAGCCTGCCCAGATCCTCTGCTCAGGTAACTAGAACATTCGTCGCACAGTGGGCCAGGGTCTGTGTCCGTGACTTCCACCCCCTAAACCTTGCATTGCCTTCTGGAATCACCTAGAAGGTGCTGAGTACCCTTGAAGTGAGATGTCCCAGTCGGAGGCCTGGCAGTGGGCTCCGGGGGTACTTCGGTGTGCCGTGCATTTTTCTAGGGAGGACAGCAGTGTTCTTAGAGTGTCAAAGGGCCCGACTGGGGTCTTTTCCTGCCTGGTCCCGCCTCTGCTCCCCCAAGAGTGTCTGTATTTGAAGGCCTCCATGACTCCCTACTCTGGACCCGTCCCCCACCTGCCCTTGGTGGGTAACCCAGGGTTGTGCCAGCTCAGTGAGGCATGATGTCAGGTTAAGCAGGAGCTCCCCTCTCGGACACAATGTCTCTAGCTCTCTCCGTTGTCCCCCATCCAGGCTGGCGATACCCCTTTTCACATGTGGCGCTGCGTGGCTCTCACAAGAGAGGCAATTTGGACGGGATGCAGCAGTGTTCATATGCTCAGCAGTGCTTCCTGCCAGGAACGCGGCTCTAATCTCCCCACCTGGTGACATCCGTTATGGCGGCTTCTGTCCAGGCGGGCTCGCTGTGGGACAGGCTCGCAGAAGGGCCAGGCTTCCCAGCCAGCCTGAGCGGACAGCCTTTCTTTCTCTCCTTTCATTGCAATAACAGAGTCGCACCTTCTGCGTAGGCAGTGGGAGGGGAGAAATTGGAAGACATTAAGTTCCTTCCCAGGATGGGAGGTCAGAGAGGCCCTCTTTGAATTGCTGGTGTCCCGGTGGTGGCCCGGCTCCCCCAGTGCTCCTGGGCCCATGTGGCCAGCTCTCTGAGGGTTGGGGGTGGGCTTACACGTGGCTGTCACAGGGTCACCAGGGCTCCATTGAGCTTTTCCTGCCCTGGATCCCATCCCACACCTGCCCTGGTTGGTGACACAGGCCAGTGCCAGCTCAGTGGGGGATGGCTTCAGGCTAAGCAGGGGCCCCAGCCTGGCTCCGCCGCCCCTCGTGCCCACTGCCTCGTGCTTCAGTGTCCTGTTCCTCCGTCTCCGGGGTCACCTGGGCCCTCAGTGGGCCTCCAGGCACAGGCAGGAGAACTGTGGTAGATGGTGCTTGTGCACGTGTGTGTCTATGTGTGTGAGTCAGGGTGGGGAGGTTGTGTGTGTGAGTCTGGGTGTATGAGTATATGTGGTATGTGTGTATGTTGTGTTTGTGTGTGTATGTGTCAGTTTGGAGGGGTTGTGTGTGCATCTGTGTGTGTGTATGTTGTCTCTGTGTGTATGTCAGATTGGTGGGGTTGTGTGTTTGAGTGTGTGTTGTGTATATGTGTGCGTGTGTCAGGTTGGGAGGGTTGTGTGTGTATATGTGTGTGCAAGTGTGTGTGTTGTGTATATGTGTCAGGTAGAGAGGGTTGTATGAGTGTGTGTGTAGGTGTATTTGTGTGTGTGTGTGTGTTCAGGCCCTTCACCTGGATGCCTGAGCTGACAAGCGGACTCCCAGCCTCCCCTCAGTTGCTGCACTTGGGCAGGGTGGATTATCCAATAAGCAACATAAGCACAGTGCTTACCTTGTTTACCAGATCATGTGTAGTGAACAATTTCACGTTTTTTTCCCCACATGAGAGATTCTGCTTCTGGGTACGAGTGACATCTGTCTCTCTCCCAGTCCCACAGCACCTTCCTACAAAATCGAGGCCTCTTTTGAAATTTACGGTCCCTGACAGGTGCAGTAACCCAGTAAACAAGGTAAGCACGGTCTTGCTTGTGCTTACTTATTAATCTGTAGTGAACAATTTCCCTTCCTTTCCTCTTCCTCCTTCCATCTCTCCTTCCCTCCTTCCCTCCCTCTCTTCCTCCTTCCTCTCTTCCTCCCTCCGCCTGTTCCCTCTCTCCCATTCACCCTCCCTCCCTCCCACCCCCTTCTAGGACATGAACTCCTGGTGGGATGGTCTCAGTGTGGCACTGCAGGGTCACCTGGCTGCAGGCTCTGGCCTGGCAGCGTGGGTTTGGGCCCGTCTGCTCCCCAGCACGCGGTAGGCGCCGACAGTGGAGAGTAGACGTGTGAACGCAACTTTGCCTGCTGGGTGAGACACTGGGCTGTTTCCTCAACCTACAAGTCCCAACATCATCATCGGTAAAGTCCGGGTTGACGGCACAACCCTTCTCTGGGTTGTCGCGACAATTCAGGTGTCATGAAACTCTCAGCACAGGACCTGGCATGTAGCAGACCCTCAAAAACCGTGGAGCCACCTCTCTGGCCTCAGTTTCCTCATTTGCAGGTGGAAGGGTCTCCCTCACCCACCTTGTTGGAGGAGGCCATGGGGGCTTAAAGGAGGGCATGTGTCTGGAACCTTCTGCATGGAAAATGCAGTGAGGTGGTCTCCCAATTCTGCGGTCGCGGGGCGTGCAGAGCCCTGCCCGCAAAATCAAGCCTGCGGAGAGCCTGGCATCGCCGTTCTGCCATGAAAAGTGGCTTCCGAAGATGTTAAAGACAAGTGTGTGTCCATGGCTGATGTCTGCTCTGATTTGCAGCTCCCGAGCATCATGCCAACTCCCCCAGGCCCCTTGGGCTGCTTGGGCACCTGGAATTCGGACTCGTTCTTCCTGACACAGCAGCGGACAGACATTTCAGGTGCGCGGCAGCTCGCCTGTCTCGTCAACAAATGTCACTCATGCCAGATGGAGGGAATCTGTGTTGATGGGAGCTGGAATGTGTGCCTCCCCAGGGCTGAAAGTGCATTTACTCGGACAGTGAGACGCGAGAACAGGGCTGGGGGAGCCCCACAGCTTGTGTGTCACCAGGACAGAGCTCACCAGGGCTAGCTGGCTGCATCTCAGAGCCTTTGCCAGCTCCCAGAGTCAGATGCTCACGCCGGAAGGCCTTCAGCCCCCTTCTTCTACAGATGGGGAAACCGAGGCACAGAGGTTGGCACTGTCCTAAGGTCCCAGGCAGGTGGTGTCTCAGGCTGGAGAGTCAGCATCCATCCATTCATTCATTCATTCGTTCATTCATTCATTCGCTGCCTGGTTATGTCAGGCCCTGGGCCAGGAGCTGAGAGACAGTGGGGAACGGGCCAGAGGGGTTGGCCTTGGGGCATTCATGGCCAGTGGGGGGGATGGATCCTGGACCTCGGTCACACTCAGGTGAGCAGGGGTGGGCGAGAGCAGCCAGCAGCCCCCAGGCTCAGGGCTGAGGGTGTAAGCTCAGAGAGACTGGGGCTCGGTTCCTGGCTCTGGCCTGTTGCCTAGTTGGTCTTCAGGGTGGCTTAGCCCTGAGCCCATCTCCCAGGTCATAGGGCTGAGATGCTGGGTGGTGGGGGCTACTGTTCCTTGAACTGGGGACCCCGGAGGGAGGAACGGTCGCCAGGTGTAGTGGGGTGAAGGGTGGCCCCCAAAGGTCATGTGGATGTAGTTAAGAATCTTGAGACAGACCGTCCTGGGTCATCAGTGGATCCTGTGTTCAATGACAAGGGTCCTTAGAAGAGACAGGCCACGTGACGACAGAGCAGAGATGGAGTGATGCAGCCACAAGCCAAGGAATGCCCGGAGCCACCAGAAACTGGAAGAGGCCAGGAAGGGTAGGCGTCCTCCCCTGGAGCTTTCGGCAGGAGCGCGGCCCTGCCCACACCCAGTGGTCTCCAGAGCTGGGGGAGAATAAATGTCCGTTGTAGGCCCCCAGTTTGTAGCACTCTGTTACGGCACCCCCGGAAACAAATCCAGCAAGGAGATGGTTTGGGGAGCAGCAAGCTTGGGGGGACTGTGGGTGTCCTCCAGGGACTGGGGGTGCCAAAACGGCCCTGCCTGAGGCCGACCAACACCCCGGGCACCTCACCCAGCACTCCCCACCCAGGCCCTATAGCCCTAAGGCCTGGTTGCCAAGGATGCTAGTCGGGGCTGGGAGGGGCTGGGGCTGCAGCACGCCCTCGGGTCAGCGTGATGGGGAGGGGACCCTCACTCCGCCTGCCCCATCCTGAGCCGCGCGCAGGGCTGGAACAAGGCCTGCACGCCTGGCCCTAGTCCTGGCACTGAAGCCCTTTCCGCCCCAGCCCTTGCTCTCAGGAGTGGAGACGGTTTCACTCTCCAACAAGCGAAACAAACAAAGGCTGCCGCTTCAGCAAATTTCACTGCTCGCCATGTATTTGGGCAGCTGCTCAGCTTATCGCTGGTTTCCAGAGGCTGAGAGGAAGAGGCTGGCTGTGGTCTGCAGGCAGATACATGCTGCCCGGAGCAGGGGCAGCGTCCACGGCCTGTGGCCGGATGAGGTGGGCAGCTCAGCAGCCTGGCCGAGGTTGGACTCACACTCTACAGACCTGCACTTGGCTCCCCGTGTGGTCAGCAGGGAGGGACCCCTCCGGAGTCTGAGCAACGGCAGAACAGCTGGCTGGGTGAATGGACCGGAGAAACATGGCGAGATCCAGTAGTGGCCACAAAGGAGCACTTTCAGGTGTGTCAAAACATCTGGTTATATGCAGAGTCAGCCTCAGACGAGGCATTGGAGGACGGTCCTTCATAATAAAGGGGCACCCCCCACGTATGCCTCTGTGTCCCACGTCTCCGTCTGTTGCTCTGGTTGGACAAGGGTCTGGGGTGCGAGAAGACCCCCGAGTCTGACATAGAGCAGCAGGGTTGATGCTATGCTCACACTGCCGGCTGCAGGGGGGCCACCAGCTGTGCCCTGCCCATGTCTTTGTCCCTGGTGCCAGTCTGATGGGCAGCCTCCTCAGAACCGAGCTGGCCATCATGGCACGGAGCAGACACAGCAATTTTGCGGTGCCGCTGTGCTGCCTGGGGTCTCGCTCCCTGGGCAGAAGTGTCCGAGCGTCCCGTTGGGCAGGGCCCTGGCAGCCGGGGTGGGGGTGTTTCCTGGAGCCCGGGCAGGCCTCTGGGAAGAGGGCAGAGGGCCCGGAGAGCAAAGAGCAGACGGTGGCTGCCTTGCTTGTTGGGGGCACGGCCCCCACAGATTGCTGGCCTTTCCGCTCCAGGCTGCTGCCCCCAGAGGCTCTGTTACGAGAAGTGTGTTGGGAAATTAAAAATACACTAAGCTTCCCAGCCGCTGAGACGTCGTGCTCCTCTGTAACCAGCAGCTGGTTCTCGCGCCTCCCTCCCCCAGACAGCGGGGTGCCAGCGGCACACCTCCTCTTTCCTGCCCTCCCTCCACTGTTAGGGTTCCCGAAGCAGGGCAGGAACAGTCGGGATAGGATTCGGGGTCCCTCGGGGCTTCTCCTCGGGCGCTCCAGTGTTACCTCCACCCGCCGCTTGCCTTAGAGCTGGCTCCGCCACCCGCTCCCGCACCCCCACTTTGCCTGGGCCTGCTGGGGTGGGTGTCGGGGTTCCCCTAGGGCTACGACAGTGGCTCCTCCTCAGTGCCCACACCACAGACACCCCCATAGGGAGGAGAGAGACCCTCCCTCTTCTACACCGACTTTGGCTTGAGATCCTTGGGGTGGCCCCTTGGCTGCGGTTGTTCAATGAGTTGTGTCGCTCAAAAAGATACGATGAGTCAGCCTGTTACCGGTGAGTGTGACCTTGTTCGAGGACAGGTCAGTAAGGTCAGACTGGAGTAGGTGTGCCCTGACCCTCATCGCTTCTGAGCCGTGTCCTGTAACAGGAGAAGAGACACACACACAGGGGCAAGACCGATGACAGACAGAGATGCTTCTGCGAGCCAAGGAACGCCCGGAAACACCCAGGGCTACCAGGAGACACCGGGAAGACTCTTTCCCTAGAGCAGACAGAGAGAGCGTGGCCTCACAGACACCCTGAATTTGGCCTCCAGGCTCCAGAACTGGGAGAGGAGAAATCTCTGTGATACGTTGTTATAGCAGGCCAAGGAGACTAAGATGGGGAGGTGGGGGCCTGTTGGTCACTGTCTCAGTGACTGATACCATCAGACCCCTCCCCACCTGGCCCCGCACCCCCATCCACTCTGCACCACAGCCACATCACTGGCATGCCCCTCAATGTGCAGGCCAACTTTGCCTCTGCCCACTTTCCTCTCCACTCTGGGTTGTGCCCACACTGGTGAGCACCCTCACCCGCCTGATCGTCTACCAGGCCCCAAGGGAAGCACCCCCACACCATGTCTCCCCATACCTCACAGAACACCTGCAAAGCAGGTAGCCTCTCCTTACTTTACAGTTGAGTTAGCTGATGCTGGGGGGCAAGTCCCTGCCAAGATCATGGGGCTAGGAAGCTTCGCGGCCAGGATTCCAGCCCCAGCCCGTCTGATTCCAGCTGGACTCTGAACTCAAAAGTGAGCTCCAAGCTGGCATACTACCACCTCCTGCGAGAAGCCCTCCTGATTTTCCCCAGGACAGGTGTGCCCTTCTGCCCAGGGCCTCTCTCCTCCTGCCCTCTGCCTTCCTGGCTGCCGGAGTCCTCCAGCCCTACACCACTGCCTTCCTGATGGGATGGGACCTGCTTGGCTCTGAGACAGGGTGCTGCCTGGCGGAGTATGGGGCACAGGCGGGCAGCACAGCTCAGAGCTCCCCCAGTGCACGCCTGTCTGGACTGGGTGGGGCAGTGGGCTGAGAAAAGTAATGCGAACCTGGGTTCGTTTTGACAGTTGGGTCATTTAGCTGGAGGCTCATTTTTATAAGGGAAGCCCTGGTGATCCAAGGCCTTCCAAATTTGAGAGGAAGTGCCAGGAGACTCTTTAGTAAGTAAACGGGCTGTGGGCCCTGCGGCTGCACTGTGATGTGTCTTTAAGGTAGCTGGCTGCCCTGTCCCTGCAGAGCGGAGCCTGTTCTTGCAAAGGGCACGTTGCCCTGTTATTCACTCCCTGAGGGCGGGAGCCATGACTCCTCCCACCCACAAGGCCTTTCCCCTCTCAGCCCCTCCTCCCCCTGACCCCTCACACCTGGTGCACCTGAGCCTGACTGTGTCCCTAATTCTGAGGCTGGGCTTTGGACCAGGAGACAGGCCCAGCAGGGGAGGTGACCTGCCCAGGGTCCACAGGTAGTGTTGCTGCAGGCAGGTGACCAGCTAGCTCCAATTTGCCTGGGATATTCCCCATGTTAGCACTGAAAGTCCCACGTCCCAGGAAATCTGGATGCTTGGTCCCCCTCTGCAGTGCTGGGCCTGGGCCCCTGATGCCGATTCTGCCCCTGTGACCCAGGCTGGCCCAAGGAGGACCTGAGGCCTCTGTCGCTCGGGCCTAAACCCCACTCAGGGCTCTGTGATGCTGCCGGTAAATATGCCTGGTGGTTAACTTTGTAAACCTGTTGCCCTTGAGTCAATTCCGTTTCACAGGGACCCTATAGGACAGAGTAGAACTGCCCCTTTTAGGGTTTCCAGGGCTGTAATCTTTACACAGATACATAGATCAAGAGGCAGTCATTCAAACAGGACAAGGGGATAGTGTGTGGTTTAAAGTCGGGAAATGTGTGCATCAGGCTTGTATCCTTTCACCATACCTATTCAATCTGTATGCTGAGCAAATAGTCCGAGAAGCTGGACTGTATGAAGAAGAACGGGGCATCAGGATTGGAGGAAGACTCATTAACAACCTGAATTATGCAGATGACACAACCTTGCTTGCTGCAAGTGAAGAGGACTTGAAGCATTTACTAATGAAGATCAAAGACCACAGCCTTCAGTATGGATTACACCTCAACATAAAACAAAAATCCTCACAACTGGACCAATGAGCAACATCATGGTAAGTGGAGAAAAGATTGAAGCTGTCAAGGATTTCATTTTACTTGGATCCACAATCAACAGCCATGGAAGCAGCAGTCAAGAAATCAAAAGATGCATTGCATTGGGCAAATCTGCTGCAAAGGACCTCTTTAAAGTGTTGAAGAGCAAAGATGCCACCGTGAAGATAAAGGTGCACTTGATCCAAGCCATGGTGTTTCCAGTTGCCTCGTTGCATGCAAAAGCTGGACGATGAATAAGGAAGGCTGAAGAAAAATTGACACCTTTGAATTATGGTATTGGCAAAGAATATTGAATATACCATGGGCTGCCAAAAGAACGAACAAATCTGTCTTGGAAGAAGTACAGCCAGAGTGTTGCTTAGAAGCAAAGATGGTGAGACTTCATCTCACGTACTTTGGACATGTTATCAGGAGGTATCAGTCCCTGGAGAAGGACATCATGCTTGGGAAGGTAGAAGGCCATCAAAAAAGAGGAAGACCTTCAATGAGATGGATTGACACGGTGGCTGTAATGACCGGCTCAAGCCTAGCAATGATTGTGAGGACGGTGCGGGACCGGGCAGTGTTTCCTTCTGTTGTACGTAGCATTGCTATGAGTTGGAGCCGACTCAACCGCACCTGACAACAACAATCTTTACGGAAGCAGACTTTCACATCTTTCTCCCATGGAGCAGCTGGTGGGTTCAAACTGCTGACCCTTCACTTAGCAGTCAAGCACTTAACCACTGCATCACCAGGACTCCTTGGTTACCTTGTAGGGAGCTCTTTTCTGCTCACCGAGGATCTCATTCCCTTCTCTGTGTACGCTCAGGACCGACTGGGAGGGTTAAGAGGTTGTTCAAGCCCTGAGCACCTGTATCTAAAATGCCATTGGAACGTGGAAAAGTGTTTTGGCTTAGATTCTTGGAGGGATGGCTCCATCATCTGGATAACCGTGTCAGGGCTGAGCACAGGCCCCGGGCCTCATTACCTTCCAGAAGCGAAGCTCTGTTTCTGGGCTGCGTTCTTCAGATGCATTGTGGGAGACGGAGCCCTGTGGTGGGGCGGGGGATCCCAAGACTTGGGGCCAGAGGCCGTGTGGTACTGATCCTGGGTCACTCATGGCAGTGTTGGTGACCATGACACCTTCCAGGTGGGACAGACACCTGGGAGTGGTCCCACTGGGCTGGCTGGAGGAGTTATACTGGAAACTGTCCTTCCTTGAGGCCTTGAAGGGGTGGGGAGGGAGGGTGTTCCCCTGCGTCTGGATTCACAGGGTGCGCTCGAGGGCTCGCAGCAGAAGCACAAGAGTGACTGCATTGTTGGCGTGGGGCTCTGCATAGGGATGTGGGCTAAGCTTCTCTCAGGTTATCCAACAATAGACCATGGTATGCCAGTGGCCGTTGAGTTGACTTGACTCACAATGACCCCATGGGTGTCAGAGTACAACTGCACTCCGTGGGATTTTCAGTGGATGACCTTTTGGAATTAGATCACCAGGCCTTTATTCTGAGGCACCCCGGGTGGACTCCACCTGCCAACCTTTCGGTGAGCAGCCCCAGGGACTCTGGCAGTGTTATCACCACCCCATTCTCTGTTGGGGGTCCAAGGCTCAGCCAGGGTCATGTGGTTTGAACAGCCAGGGATTGAGCCCAGACCTGTCTCCTCCAGGCCTGGCCCTTCTCTCTCTCCTCAGGCCTCCCTGAAATGACAGAGGCAGAGGTGGTGGGTGTGTCTTTGTACAGCCAGCATCCTGGGACTCGGTTCCCAGTGGGGAGCCCAGGGCAGCAGTGTGGGTGCTTGCAGGACATCTGCAGGCACGGGGTCAGTGACGGGAGCACGCGTTCCATGCGGGTTTAGGTGAGGGGGCTGCTGCCCGCCCCGCCCCGGCACCCTGGGGAAGCAAGGCCAGGTTCTGAGTTGCATAGCCCTGAACAATAGACGTTGGCTTAGACATTGCACACAGGGCACTGTCCAGGGTTATGGTTTTCAGCAGATCTTGGAGACGTCCTGCAGGCGAGGAGCAGGGCCTGACTGAGTCACCCCAGAGCTAGGATCAAGCGGCTCCTTCTTTCTGAAGCTGTGCCAGTGGCAGCCGCGGGGGCTGGCTCAGAGTACGTGCCCAATAAACAGAGCAAAGGAACGATGGAGGAAGAATGAGCTATTTGGAAGCAGGAATTCTGCCCCTTCTGCCCTTTGCCCAGGTGTTTGGGCTCAGGTATCCCTTAGCAGGTCCCCACTTCAGGTCTCTGTCCTGTGTGTGGGTGGCTCTGTCTCACCTCAGCACAGGAACTGCTGTTGTCCCTCCCAGACCCAGCCACTTGAGCTGTAGCGGCCGGATGCTGAAACAGACAACTTGGGGGAGGCAAAATATGGAGGTTCTCCTTGAAAAGGCAGTGGTGTGGGCCTTCGTCCCCTGGGGGTGAGGGCATGCTGAGGATGCTTGCCGTGGGTGGGATCAGGTGATGTTGAGAGGCGGTCTGCTGCTGGCCCACATGTTCCTGCCAGGATGTCTCAGGCACCAGCAGCTTTTCTTCTGCTTCCTGTAGGGCCATCCCCTAATTCCCCCGGCGGCGTGAGTGGAACACGTGGCTTCCCTGAAGCCTGGCACAGGGAAATGGATCCTCAGAAAGGGTCTGATGGAAGGAGAGGAACACAGCAGCCCCTGAGGATGGAGGGGGATGCGGCTGGGATGACCGCTTTGGGGGCTTTTGACCCACACTTTCTTGGCAGACTCAGTCTTGTCTTACTTGCCTCTCGTTCTCTTCTCTTTTTGGAGTGAGTTAACTCTGCAGTCTCATGTCTGCCTGCCTTGTTGAGCCAGGGAAGGGGTGGTAGTTGGAGAGACCAGGGACCTGGGCGATCAGCTAGTGTCTGAGGGCAGAGGAGATGGAGCCAGGTTTGTGGCCAAGTGACCAGAGTCACTATCTGCTCCAATCCCCCCCGCCCCCAGACTCTATGTTTCAACTCGAATGTGGCCCTGGAAACTGCTCAGATGCATTCCATGCAAACATGTCTCCCAGTGATAAATCAGCCCATGTTAGAGCCACTCCTGAGGGGAAACTTTAATACCTCCACTTGATTCCTCGTATGCTCTGCTTGAAAGTGCTTCCTCGTATCTAACTTCAGGCCTCCCATTTGTCATAGTTTTGGGGGGAAGGAGTAGCTTGAGAATATCCGATGCTCATCCACCTGTCCACCCATCCATTCACCCAGTAATCCACCCAGCCATCCACCTGTTCTTCTGGCCATCCACTCATCCTCCCAACCACTCACCCACTCACCTACCCATCAATCCACCTATTTACTCATCTACCCATCCCTCAACCCATCTGTCTGTCTGTTTGCCCACAAATCTAACCACTCTCCAAACCTCCTGTCCTCACAGACACATCCATCCACCCACCTGTTCATCCTTCCATCCACCTTTTCCTCCTTCCTGCCTGCCTGTCTGCCTTCCTTTTTTCCTCCTTCCTTCCTGCCTTCCTTCCATTCAGCCATTCTTTCATTCATTCATCCATCCACCCATCTATTCCTGTATGAATATATCTACCCAGCCATCCACTCATCTATTGGCTACCCACTCACCTACTCATTCACCTACCTCTCCATTTATCCCATCCATCCTCTTATCCACCCATGCGTGAATCTAAGTTGAATCTAACTACCTAGCCTTTCATCCCATCCACCCACCTATCCATCCATCCATCCATCCATCCACCCACCCCCCACCCATCCATCCATTCACATACTCATTCACTCTTCATTCCACCCACCTACTTACCCATCTCTCTATCCATCTAGGCCTTCCTATGCCAGGCACTGTGCCAGGTGGTGGTGGACCCAGGCTGATAGGGTGAACCTGCATTCCCACACAAGATGGAGCTTGAATTGGCCTTTGAAGACTGATAGAAATTAGGTGGATGGGGTGGGGGGAGCAGGGAGCTGAAGGCAGAGGAAACTGCATGTGTAAAGGCTGGAGGCAGAAGTGGACATGGGGGGTGCAGGGAGAGTGGACTGAATGGAGGGCAGAGGGCTTGGCAGACCCCCACCGTGCATTCCTGTCTCAGCTCAGAGACATCCCCTGGCAGCTGGGGCACTGAGGCCCTGAGGCCTCCCCTGTAGGCTGCCCCCTTTCCTGCCGTCCCCGCCCTGGCTGTAGCCTGTCTTTGTTTGTCTGAGGCAGGAACTAATTGGATCTGCAGCTCCATTCTCCAGAGGATTCTTGGTCCCAAATAGGGATGCCAGATAGGAGCAGTAAAGGCTTCATGGGCAGCAGTATAGCTCGTCTGGCTTTAATATTCCTGTTTCATCTCTGTTGGACGGGGCAGAGAAGGAGATGACAGGCGGGGCTGAACCAGGACACCGGAAAAGACGGAGACGAGGGAAATTTTGAGAAAATCACACACACAAAATCAGTTATTTATTTATTTATATTGTGCTTTAGATGAAAGTTTACAGTGCAAATTAGTTTATACACAAATTGTTTTGTGACATTGGTTGCAATCCCCGCAACGTGTCAGCACTATCCCCCTTACCCTTTTTTACACCTCAGGTTCTCCGTGTCCATTTGTCCAGTTTTCCTGTCCCTGTTTGCCTTCTTTTTTTAAAAAAACAATAATAATTTTTATTGTGCCTTAAGTGAAAGTTTACAGATCAAGTCAGTCTCTCACCCAAAAACCCATGCACAACTTGTTATATACTCCTAATTACTTCCCCCCATCCTGAGACAGCCCGCTTCCTCCTTCCACTCTCTCTTTTCATGACCATTTTGCCAGCTTCTAAGCCCCTCTACCCTTGCATCTCCCCTCCAGGCAGGAGATGCCAACATTGTCTCAAGTGTCTACCCGAACCGAGTAGCTCACGCCTCACCAGCATCCCTCTCCAACCCATTGTCCGGTCCAATCCATGTCTGATGAGGTGGCTTCAGGGATGGTTCCTGCAGTGGGCCAACAGAAGGTCTGGGGTCCATGATCACAAAATCAGTTATTTTTTGAAAGAGACAAAAATTCTGAAATAACTATCATGTCTCATTTAATAGTCACCCACTTTCTGTCTGGAAGGACACGGGATACTGGAATATCTTAGCCCCTAACAAAGTATGGAGTTAATTTCCTTGAGCAGCAGGAAACAGCCTGGTTGAGGATGACCACAGGAGTAACAGAGAACAGCTACCATGTCTTGGTGTTGGCTCCACGGCGAGGGGGTGGAGGACCCAGGATCCAGGTCTGAGTTTGCCTAGCTCCAAACCCTTCTCTTAGCTACCTAGTGCTTCTGTAACAGAAATACCACAAGTGGGTGGCTTTAACAAACAATTTTATTTTCTCACAGTTTAGAAGACTGGAAGTCCAAATTTAGGGTGCCGGCTGTAGGGGAAGGTTGTCTTTCTCTGTTGGCTCTGGGGGAAATTCCTTGTCTCTTTTCAGCTTGTTTCTTGGCTCCTTGGAGATGTCATGTGGTGTGACACCCATCTTTCCCTATCTCTGCTTGCTTGCTTCGTTGCCTGCTCAGTCTGCTCTTTCTATATCTCAAAGACATTGACTTAAGACACATCATGTGCTAAAAAGGTCTCACGCCCATTCCCAAATGAGATTATAACCATGGATATAAACCCATTGCCGTCAAGTCGATTCCGACTCACAGCAACCCAGTAGGACAGAGTAGAACTGCCCCGTAGGGTTTCCATGGCTGTAATCTTTATGGAAGCAGACTGCCATGTCTTTCTCCTGCACAGCGGCTGGTGGGTTTGAGCTGCCAACTTTTTGTTTAGCAGCCAAGCCCCTTAGCCACTGAGCCACCAGGGCTCCTTAACCACAGGTATAGGGGTTAGGATTTACAATACATATTTTTGGGTGACACAATTCAATCCATAACACACTTCAACTGCTCCTCTGCCTCAACTTGTCGGTCATGGCAAGTGGTTTCATCCGAATGCCAAGTTCGACTGAGGGATAGAGCCGTATGTGAAGGAAGACTGTATTGGGCTTCAAGGGTAGGAGTGCCGCAGTTGATTGGTGATGTCTGCCTGGGCACAGGACGAGTGCATGGTGGTGTGCATGCTGCAGAGTTGCTACCTCTAGCTGCAAAGTGGAAGGCAGGTCTGTGTGAGGCTTTGGCTCATAAAGGAGAATGCAGGTGCCCACTTCTCACTAGAAAATCTCAATGCAGCTCATGAAATAAATTTACTTTGGTCTTGAGCATAGCCCCAGTATGGGGACCTGTTATCAAAATATCCAGAAAGATCAAACCCTGCACTGTGTTGACCTAGCAAGCCTGTGCCCCTGTTATGTGGCCCAGAAGGGCGCTGAGCCTTGCCACATGGATTGTAGGCTGAGTCTGGGCTCTCAGGACACTGGGGGAAAGAGGCCCCTGGAGACCCCATCAGCATTCTTTACACAGAAGAGCATCTCTGCCCACCAGCCCAGGGAACCCGCGGCAGAGACGACCCAGACAGCCCGTCCGAAGGGCTGTTGAGCAGTGGACTTTAGAACGTTTCAACCCCAGCAGGCGGAGAAGTCACCTGAGAGCCTGGTAAATCCCAGATTCTGGTGCTGAACCTCGGCCATCCTGACCCAGTGGGGCTGGGGAGGGGCCTGAGAATCGACCCTGGGTGGGGGTGGTGGGGAGGATCACACCGGACTCTGAATCTCAGTGCAGTGGGGACTCAGAACAAGAGCAGCCGACAGCTGACCTGCCCCAGGCAGCGGAGCTGGGTGTGAACACCCTGTTTTAGCAGCTTCTGGGTTTTGTGCTGGAGTCCCTGGGGGGCACAAATGGCTAAGTGCTCAACTACTAGCTGAAAGGTTGGAGCTTTGAACCCACCCAGAGGCGCCTCAGGAGACAGGCCTGGCAATCTGTTCCCAAAAGGTCACAGCCTTGAAAACCCCACGGAGCCATTCTACTCCTCACACGTGGGGTCGCCATCAGTTGAAATCGGTTTGACGGCAACCAACAACAGCAGCAGCACCAGCATGGTTTGTGCTCTGGTTCAAACCAACAAGCGAACACAGTGTGCTGTGCAACACAAGGGCTTAGTCTTCTGCTGCTGCTGGAACAGAAATACCACAAGTGGATGGCTTTAAAGGGCAGGCATTTACTGTCCGATGGTTTTAGAGGCTGGAAATCCAAATCAGGGTGGCGGCTCTAGGGGAGCGCCCGTCCTCGTCTGTAGCTCCGGCAGTTCCATGGTGTTCCTGGCGTCTGTCTTTCCCCGTGTGTCTCTGTCTAGTCTTCCTTTTTTATAGGATACTACTTTTTTTTACTTAGAACTGATGAGGTTTAGGACCCACCCTACTCTGGTGTGTTTTCATTAACATGACAAAAGAAAACCCAGTATCCAAACGGGGTTGTATTTACAGATACAGGTGTTAGGACTTCAACATGTATTTTGGGGACGCACTATTCATTCAAAAACGTAGCTAAAGAGACGAAAATAATTCCTCCTGAATCTCCCAGAGGTCACGTTGTTTTCTCTTTATTGTGTGTGTGCGTGCGTGTGCGTAGGTAGTTGAGCGGGTTGAAATGAGCAGGTGCCACTTCTTGATGTGTGTTGGGCGCGTCATCAGAGTCATCAAACACTCTCTGGAAACTGCTTCTTCCTGGCGCAGGGGCTCCGTTGGGGGATGCGCTGTCTAGGTTTAGGCAGCCCTGCCGCTGGGTTTCTGCCCCCTTGCTGTGCTCTCAACATGTGGCTACGGCGAGTGGCCTTGCAAACCGTGTGTGCAACCCTGTCCTGGCAGTGGGTCTGATGCCCAAATGGAGGAAACGCTTCTCATTTGGGACCGTGCAGCCACTTCTCGGTCTAGCCCGGAACTTCTGGGCTCTCGGCCTGGCACACGCCACACCTCTGCAGCCATAAGCCCCTGCCTCTGCAGCCACAGGCCCCCACCTGTACAGCCACCTGCCCACCTGTGCAGCCACGTGCTCCCACCTGTATAGCCGCATACCCGAGCTGTATAGCCACGTGCATGTAGGCTGTGTCCTCTGGCGGTCGGTGTCAATTAAGGGTCTAGAGTGTGGTCCCTCTGCTCAAATCCTGTCATCCATGCAGGATCTGGGCCTGCTGGGTCACACCCCATCACCCACATGAGGTCTGGTCTGCTGGGTCACACCCCATCACCCACACGGGGTCTGGGTCTGCTGGGTCACACATCACCCACATGGGGTCTGGTCTGCTGGCTCACACCCTATCAAGTACAGAGGGTCTAGCTCTGCTGGGTCACAGCCTATCACCCACAGGGGTTCTGGTCTGCTGGCTCACACCCCATCACCCACACAAGGTCTGGTCTGCTGGGGGCTCAGCTTGTCAGGGAGAGGATGGCAAGAGTTTCCTTGCTGTATGCAGGGCTGAGCTGGGGGCTCAATGCTGACCTTCAGCCCCTCTGTGGCCCAAGTACCCATACCTCCAGTGCATGGTGATGGGATTGAGACCAGAAAGGACAGAGAGAGCCGTGACCCATGTAAAGTCTGCCCCTGGGATGTGGGCTACTGCTAGGAAGCCCCAGGGGGACACGGGACCACTCTTCAGGGTCTGCATTGGGAACCCCAGGCTCAGGGTCACACAGGAAGTAGGGACAGAGCCGGGCAGGATCCAGGCCCCCAGCTCATGGAGCACCCACCCCAAGCCTGACCGGGGGAGGGTGCAGACAGTGGGTTTGGCCCCAGGGAATGGCTGCCAGGCTTCGTGAGTGTCAGCTGGACCCTGGGTGTGAGGATACCCTGCTGGTATCTGCTCTGAACCACCAAGATCCCTTCTGCACGAGGCCCCCGGTAACAGGTTTCCGACGGGACCACGCCAGGCCACAGGGAGATGTTTGGTTTGATTAAAAGATCATCTCTCCACACCTCTGGAGGTGAGCGACTCTGGCCTGTCACTTTGAACATGGCAGGTCCCCTGCCCTCCTGCCACGCCTTCCTGTCCCCAGCCCCGTGGCATTGCAGGCTCTGTGCAGATGGGCTGTGCTCAGCCCATGCGGGGAGGCCTGTCCACTTCAGCCACATGGCTGCTGCAGAGCAAACAGAGTGGAGCCATGCCAAGGTCTTCTGGCCCCAGGTGCCTCCCTGCCCACACCACTCTCCGGGGCAGGGCCCCCTTCCCGGAGGCCCGGGTGCTGGTGTGGTGTTTCAGCTGGTTGCATAGGTTGGGACAGAGGTGTGTGACAAGAGGCAGCTTACTGTGTGTTTGATGCCCAGGGACAAGACCCAGAGGGCGAGAAGTTGGTGCTGAGCCAGGGGCGGGACGGGCGTTGGGGTGATGGCTGTGAGGATGGGAAGACAGATCCACTTCGCCTGACAGCTGCTTCCTTGGTGACTGCAGCCAGCCCCTGAGTCTGGGGCTCACATCTGGGTCCTTGTAGAAGGCAGCATGGTACAGAAACACCAGCCCTTTTCCAGCACATACTCACCCATGCCAGGCCTGGGTAGGGGTGGTGGGTGGGGACCGGCATGCTTATGGAACTCAAGAATATTGGGACATGGTGGTGGGCATGTGTCACCATTGTCCTCCTGCCCAAAGACCCCCACCCGGGCATGGAGGACGGCACCCCAGAAGTTCCCTCCTGCTTCCCCTCCTTTGGGTGCATGGAGCTGGCACCTAACCCCCACATGAGGCCCGAAGGGGTGGTGCCTGGGGCATCTGGATTCCTGTTCCAGAATTCCCTGAAGTATGAGCACAGTTAAGTTGGAGGCAGAGCTGTTACCTGGGATCAAGGCTTCTGCCATCCCCCACCTGGTCCCTCATTTGCCAGTGGGGACATTGAGGCCCTGAGAGGAAGTGAATTCCAGTGTCTGGGGCTGCAGGTGGCATGGGCTCTCCTGAGGCCAGCCCCTGCTCTCGAACCTCCCCCTGCTGCTCCTTCTATAGCACTTACTAGCACAGTTGGGACCCTGCCTCCTTCCCTGTGGGCGGGAGCCGACCAAGGCCCGCGTGCTCCTGGGGAGAGCCTCGGGGCTCCCCCCAGGGCCTTTGATGCATGACAGGTGGGGCGGCTGGTGCCAGCTGTGCCCCCGAGACTGCCCACCTCACTTCTATCTTCTCCCCACAGGCCTTTTCCCTCAGAGGAGACCGCAGAAAACGATGATGACGTGTACCGAAGCCTGGAGGAGCTGGCGGAGTAAGGAACCTGGCGGGAGCCAGGGAGGGAGAAGGGAGGGAGCCTCACAGGGGCCCAGGGGCCGCAAGGAAGCATGGCAGCCATGCTCTAGGCAGCTGGCCCCTTGGCTGTTCCTGCCCAGGGAACCTCCACCTAGCTGGCCGCGACACGGATTTTCCACACACTTCTGAAAGATGGTAGATAGATGCGTGGTCCCTAACTTTCCACCCTCTTTTGTTCTAGAAGGAGGTACAGTGGTAAGAGCTTGGCTGCTAACCAAAATGCCATTCGTTCAAATCCACCAGCCTTGCTTTTTGGAAACGCTATGGGGCAGCTCTACTCTGTCCTATACGGTGGCTATGAGTTGGAATCGACTCGATGGCAGTGGGTTTTATTCTAGAAGGCTGCACAGCGTCTGAGAAGTTGATGCGGGAGTTGGCCCTTGGCCCAAGGTCAGACCTCATCAGAGATCTCTGTTTCTGCACAGTTGTGGCAGGAGCTGGTGGGGGCTGGTGCTGAGGCGAGCATGGGCTGGGGTGTTCTCCCAGGCTGGGAGAACTCTCCCTGGCCCTTGGATGCTGGTTGGGTGGGGAGATGGCGGTTGCCATTGAGTTGATTCTGACCTGTAGTGACCCTATAGGCCAGAGTAGAACTGCCCCATAGGGTTTCCAAAGCTGTAGTCTTTATGGGAACAGATCACCAGGTCTTTTCTCCCTCAGAGCTGCTGGGTGTGTTTGAAAGACCAACCTTTTAGTTAGTGGCCAAGTGCTCAACTGTTGTGCTACCAGGGCTCCTGGGTGGGGAGTAGAGCTGGTGTTTCAGAAGTGGGGGCCCCCTCAAGTGCAGACTAAAAGGAAGGGGGATTTGTGGGTTCAGAAGGGCTGTCTCTGGGGGTCCGGACTGATACTCAGGGTAACACCCCGGGCAGGGCCTGTCCTGTCTCCCTGGGGCCCGACCCTGCCTCTCCCCAGGTCTCTCCTTCCTCTGCTCCATCACACACATCCCAAGGCTGGCCCCATCCCTGCTGTTTCGCTTCATGGTTCCAGAGCCTCAAGGAGGTGGATGGGACTCCCGGGCAACTGGATGCTTCCTAAACAGACAGTCTGCTTGGCTCTGGGGGAATGCGGTGGCCAGGGCTGGGGTCACTTGGCTGCTGCTCAGAGAAGGGAACAGGGTAGCTTCCCTAAGGAGGGGCTGTGGGGAGGGGCAGGGCCCCCCATCCTGCGGTGAGGCCCAGCCTGCGGATCACCCCTGGTGGCACCTGCCCTGGCTTGCCCGCTGCCCCCCGCCCCCGGCTTTACTGCCTTGTCACCCATTGTTCCAGCTGAATGCCATGGTCCCTCGGAGGGCTCAGTACTCTGTGCCTTTCCCTTCATCTGGTCACACAAACCCAGGATGAGAAGTGCGAGGAGCATTAGAGCCTGTCTGTGCTCCTGAGTGCCTGCTGTGTCCATGCACTGGCCTGACCGAGCACTAAGGCTTATCGCTCGCCCTCACACCCTGGGCTGCCTCAAGGGTGTTTGCGACCAAGGCAAATATTTTTTGCAAGAACCCTGTCTGTAGAAACAATCTGAGTCATCCAGAAGGCTGCAGTCAGCACTGTCCTGGCACCCAGCCTCACTCGATTCCGTGAGAGTGGTGCCTCATCAGCCAGTTGGGTGTCTGCCCGCCTCCTGGGAACCCAGCCAGCACAGGCCCTGGGTGGGTCCCTGGTGAGGGTCTCTGAGGTCCTCTGGGCATCTGGTCAAACCCGTGGGTTACAGGGCTGGAAGCACCCTGCAGGGGAGAAATGGGACGGCCAGGGCTGGAACCCTCTGCCTGGGTGTCACTGCCTGCCCTGACAGGTCCCAGGAATGGGAGAGGGACTTATGAAATTTCTAGAAAGGCAAACTGGAATACACAAGGCCCTGGGTCAGGCCATCTTGGCACTGTGAGGGTCATGTTCCACCATCCTGAGGCAAGGAAACCAAGGCCGGGTGAGGCTGAGGGGTTCTGGCCAGTGACTCAGGTGGAAGGAGGTGTCTGAGGGAGTCTGGGCCTGGCCCGGCCCATCATACCCCTGGCCTTGCATGCTGGCCAAGTCCAGGGTTGAAGACTGCCTCCCTTGCCCCCAGCCTTCTGCATCTTTGTGTCCTTCTCATCTGCCCAGTCCTGGCTCAGGTGTCACCCATCTGTGAGCCTCTCGTGCCCCACGCACTGGCATCACTGTCTTTTCCCACCCTCCGGAGCACCCACATCCTTGTCTGGCCGTCTGTCGGTGCACCGTGATTTAGTGGTTAGATGTCTGTGCCTGTAAGACCAGTGGTCCCTGGGATCAGAGCCTGTGTCTCCTCCACCTGCATCCTTGTCCTAGTTATCTAGAGCCGCCATAAGAGAAATACCTCCAGGTGGGTGGCTTTAAAGAACAGGAATTTATTTTGTCACAGTTCCAAAGGTGAAGTGTCCAAACTGGCTGTATTGATTCCTTCTGTGAGCCTTGCTCCCAGTGTCTGGTGTCTGCACATGTTCCTTGGTGTACCTTGGTGTCTGTCATCCCCCCGCCCCCAAGCGTGTGTATCTTTTTAAAACCCAGAAGGGTTTGGGTTTAGCTTTAGGACCCACCCTGCTCTGGCATGCCCTCATTAATAGGACAAAAGAAAACCCTGTATTTCCAAACTCGGTCATGCCCACAGGTACACTGGTTAGGACTTCAACACAAAGGCCAGACCTGCCTGTTCTAGTGGCCAACCTGAGGTTGGTGGCTCTGCCTTCTGGAAACATCCATGAGTGGTGAGCCTTACTGAGGAGGCCATGTGTGCCTTGTGCAGCTGGGCTGGGCACAAGTCTCTGCTTGGTGTGTGGAGGCAGGATGCTCCCCTTGACCCAGGGGTCCTGCCAGCCCAGGTGATGCAGGGTGCACACTCCGTGTTGAGCACTCCTACAGGGCTACTCAGGCAGGGCTGGGGTGTGTGCTCCCCTCTTTGCCCATTCCTGTTGTGGCTGCCCTCTTGAACCAGGCTCCCCTAGCATGGAAACACTCTTTCTGGGCCACGTGACTGTACAGTGCAATAATATCCCGTGTCATGAAGACTGGCCCCTAATCCAACATGCTCCTGGTGACTGCCGTTATTGCAAACATGAATCATAAATTACAGGGAAGGGGAATGAATTTGAATCTTTAACTTGAGGTTTGGTCCCAGCAGCCCGAGTTTAATAAATTTTTCATGCTTTTCTTTTTCTCTCTCCTTTCACTGAAAAGCAAGATCTCACAGCATCCTGTCTCTGTGGATTTGGTATCGATATTTCGCCATTACAGCAATTTACGAAGCACAAACAGGAATGCCATCTCTTACCTGGACCCCTCATGGGGAGGGAAGGGAGGTGGGAATTTTCAGGCTTCGATCCACAGCCAGGTTTGGGCAGAACCACCACATCTCCCCTTCAGGCTCATGGCTGAGTGTCAGCAAGGTGTTCCCCTTGTCTTTCTAAAGCACTCCTCCTGCCCCCCTGGCCTGGACACGGTGCAGCCCTTTAGGAGCATCAAACACTGACACCAGGTGCAGCTTTCCTGTCCCAGGACCCCCATGCTGTTCTTAGCCCTGGGGAGGAGCACCATGTTTGAGTGGCCTGGTACAGGCGTTCATTCATTCATTCATTCATTCGACCCATGGTTTGTTCACCCAGTCAGCTAGTCATGAGGAGCGCTTCCTGGGTGCCAGGCCTGGGCCCAGGAGCTGTATGTATACAGGTGAATGAGGCCCACCCTGGCTCCCAGGGCCCTGTGCTGCTGGAGGGAGGCGAAGCCGTTTCAGGGCAATGTGGGGGGTTATAAGCCAGGAGGGGTGACCCCCTTTAGAGAGGCAGTCCTCGCTGGGGGTTTTGGGAGCCCTCAGGCGAGGTGCGGTCACAGCCCTCAGTGTCATGTTAGAGGGGTTATATCGAGGCTTTAGCCGATCCAGCTCTCAGAACGGTTTTCCACGGTGAAAGATGCCTTCTGCCGACTCCCGGAAGCGGGTCTGTGGTCCTGCCAGGAGTATGTGTCTGTCCTGCTTCCGCTACGCCCTGTCAGGTTCCTGAAGAAATCAGGACCGGAGCCCTTGACAGACTGGGGTTGTAGCCTTCGCTCTACCGGCTTCTCCTCACGTGGCCTGTGCCGAGTCGCTCCCCTCGCTGCATCTCGGTTTCCTCATCTGTATCAGGGCGATGTGGGTGTGGGCTTCGTGGGCGTGTGGGAAGGTTGACAGTGACCTTGCAGGCGGTGTGATTAGCACAGCAGCCAGCCCACCCTGTGTGCACTGGTGGCATCCCCCTTGCCAGTTCCACCAAGAATAGGGCTTCTCCCCGTTTCCCGGTGGGCCAGGCAGGCCGTGCAGTAGAAACAATTCAAGCCACGTAAGCAATTTAAAATTTCCTAGTGGCCTCATTAAAAAAAACAATAAAATGGAACAGTGAAATAAATTTTAAGAATATATTTTCTATAGCCTAATATATCCAAAATATTATCTACTTCAACATGTAATCAATATAGAAATATAATAAGCTATTTTGCCTTCTTTGTTGGTCTTACAAGTCTGCAAATCCAGCGTGCACTCAACATTGACAGCAGTTTTGATCAGACTGGCCACACGGGTGCTCAGCAGCAACATGTGGCCCTCACCCTGAGCTGGGCACTGAGGCCTGGGCCGTGTGTGGCCCTCACCCTGAGCTGGGCACTGAACCCTGGGCCGTGTGTGGCCCTCACCCTGAGCTGGGCACTGAGGCCTGGGCCGTGTGTGGCCCTCACCCTGAGCTGGGCACGGAGGCCTGGGCCGTGTGTGGCCCTCACCCTGAGCTGGGCACTGAGGCCTGGGCCGTGTGTGGCCCTCACCCTGAGCTGGGCACTGAGGCGCCCGGGGTTTAGGAGCCAGAGCAGAGCCCCTCCCCCACATCGGAATGGATAATGCTGGTTGAAAATTATTTTCTCAAGGGCTATTTGCTCACTTTTGGGATCACCAAATTGTATAAACAAATTGTAAGAGCAGCTGGTTGAAAAAATAAACACAAAACATTGCCACTGGAAGACGCCTTTCAAGCAGACGAGAGGCCTGTGTTTGAATTGCTCTCACAATCTAGCCCCCTGCGTCTACATGGTGGCTCCTCCCACTCTCTGACCTCCCCCGCCTTGTTCCTGTGCAGCCCTGGAGCCTCATGGAGGTGCTCCCCACTTCTCCTGGGCAGGCCTGGGCCCCTGCACTGGGGGAGGTGCTGGCCCAGGGCAGGGGCCAGGTGTGTGCACATGTGTGCATAGAAGAATCTCCTGCCTTATAACCTCCAGGGGGCTGTCTAACACCCGGGTGACTCTGATGCCGGGGCTGGTTTGTGCGAAAGTGCAAAATTGAAGAGTATACCTGCTTGGGCCTCTCGGCACCCTGGCCGGCAGTGTCTGAGCGCTCTGGGGCCTCAGTTTCCCCGCCTCTGGCATGAAGGCAGCACACCTGATGATCTGTGGGTACTTGGAGCTCGAGGCACCCACAGCTCTGTGATTTAGGAGCTGGCCGCCCTGCGCTGCTTTCCCTTCGCCCAGAAGTGAAGTGGTTTGCAGGCTTAAACAAATGTGATGGTGACAGGGCGGGGAACATAATTTATCCGTAAACGTATAGCCGCATGGTTTAGTGCAGCATAAAATGACGGCGTGGTGCTAAATGTGTCAGGTTAGCATCGCAGAGATAATTTTTTTTTTTTTAATAATTTTATTAAGCTTCAAGTGAACGTTTACAAATCCAATCAGTCTGTCACATACAAGTTTACATACATCTCACTCCCTACTCCCACTTGCTCTCCCCCTCTTGAGTCAGCCCTTTCAGTCTCTCCTTTCTTGACAATTTTGCCGGCTTCCCTCTCTCTCTATCCTCCCATCCCCCCTCCAGACAAGAGTTGCCAACACAATCTCGAGTGTCCACCTGATATAATTAGCTCACTCTTCATCAGCGTCTCTCTCCCACCCGCTGACCAGTCCCTTTCATTTCTGATGAGTTGTCTTCGGGGATGGTTCCTGTCCTGTGTCAACTGAAGGTCTGGGGAGCATGGCCGCCGGGATTCCTCCAGTCTCAGACCATTAAGTTTGGTCTTTTTATGAGAATTTGGGGTCTGCATCCCACTGATCTCCTGTTCCCTCAGGGGTCCTCTGCTGTGCTCCCTGTCAGGGCAGTTATCGATTGTGGCCGGGCACCAACTAGTTCTTCTGGTCTCAGGATGATGTAGGTCTCTGGTTCATGTGGCCCTTTCTGTCTCTTGGGCTCTTAGTTGTCGTGTGGCCTTGGTGTTCTTCATTTTCCTTTGCTCCAGGTGGGTTGAGACCAATTGATGCATCTCAGATGGCCGCTTGTTAGCATTTAAGACCCCAGACGCCACATTTCAAAGTGGGATGCAGAATGATTTCATAATAGAATTATTTTGCCAATTGACTTAGAAGTCCCCGCAAACCATGTTCCCCAGACGCCCGCACTTGCTCCGCTGACCTTTGAAGCATTCATTTTATCCCGGAAACTTCTTTGCTTTTGGTCCAGTCCAATTGAGCTGACCTTCCATGTATTGAGTGTTGTCTTTCCCTTCACCTAAAGCAGTTCTTATCTACTGATTAAACAATAAAAAACCCTCTCCCACCCTCCTTCCCTCCCCCCCTCGTAACCACAAAAGTATGTGTTCTTCTCAGGTTTACTATTTCTCAAGATCTTATAATAGTGGTCTTATACAATATTTGTCCTTTTGCCTCTGACTCATTTCGCTCAGCATAATGCCTTCCAGGTTCCTCCATGTTATGAAATGTTTGACAGATTCGTCACTGTTCTTTATCGATGCATAGTATTCCATTGTGTGAATATACCACAATTTATTTACCCATTCATCCGTTGATGGACACCTTGGTTGCTTCCAACTTTTTGCTATTGTAAACAGAGCTGCAATAAACGTGGGTGTGCATATATCTGTTTGTATGAAGGCTCTTGTATCTCTAGGGTATATTCCTAGGAGTGGGATTTCTGGGTCGTATGGTAGTTCTATTTCTAACTGTTTAAGATAACGCCAGATAGATTTCCAAAGTGGTTGTACCATTTTACATTCCCACCAGCAGTGTATGAGAGTTCCAATCTCTCCGCAGCCTCTCCAACATTTATTATTTTGTGTTTTTTGGATTAATGCCAGCCTTGCTGGTGTGAGATGGAATCTCGTCGTAGTTTTAATTTGCATTTCTCTAATGGCTAATGATCGAGAGCATTTTCTCATGTATCTGTTGGCTGCCTGAATATCTTCTTTAGTGAAATGTGTGTTCATCTCCTTTGCCCACTTCTTGATTGGGTTGTTTGTCTTTTTGTGGTTGAGTTTTGACAGAATCATGTAGATTTTAGAGATCAGGTGCTGGTCGGTGATGTCACAGCTGAAAATTCTTTCCCAGTCTGTAGGTGGTCTTTTTACTCTTTTGGAGAAGTCTTTAGATGAGCATAAGTGTTTGATTTTTAGGAGCTCCCAATTATCGGGTTTCTCTTCATCATTTTTGGTAATGTTTTGTATTCTGTTTATACCTTGTATTAGGGCTCCTAGGGTTGTCCCAATTTTTTCTTCCATGATCTTTATCGTTTTAGTCTTTATGTTTAGGTCTTTGATCCACTTGGAGTTAGCTTTTGTGCATGGTGTGAGGTATGGGTCCTGTTTCATTTTTTTGCAAATGGATATCTAGTTATGCCAGCACCATTTGTTAAAAAGGCTATCTTTTCCCCAGTTAATTGACATTGGTCCCTTGTCAAATATCAGCTGCTCATACGTGGATGGATCTATGTCTGGGTTCTCAATTCTGTTCCATTGGTCTATGTGTCTGTTGTTGTACCAATACCAGGCTGTTTTGACTACTGTGGCTGTATAATAGGTTCTGAAGTCAGGTAAGGTGAGGCCTCCCACTTTCTTCTTCTTTTTCAGTAGTGCTTTGCTTATCCGGGGCTTCTTTCCCTTCCATATGAAATTGGTGATTTGTTTCTCTATCCCCTTAAAATATGACATTGGAATTTGGATCGGAAGTCTTTTGGTAGAATAGACATTTTTACTATGTTAAGTCTTCCTATCCATGAGCAGGGTATGTTTTTCCACTTAAGTATGTCCTTTTGAATTTCTTGTAGTAGAGCTTTGTAGTTTTCTTTGTATAGGTCTTTTACATCCTTGGTAAGATTTATTCCTAAGTATCTTATCTTCTTGGGGGCTACTGTGAATGGTATTGATTTGGTTATTTCCTCTTCGGTGTTCTCTTTGTTGATGTAGAGAAATCCAAGTGATTTTTGTATGTTTATTTTATAACCTGAGACTCTGCCAAACTCTTCTATTAGTTTCAGTAGTTTTCTGGAGGATTCCTTAGGGTTTTCTGTGTATATAATCAAGTCATCTGCAAATAGTGATAACTTTACTTCTTCCTTGCCAATCCGGATACCTTTTATTTCTTTGTCTAGCCTAATTGCCCTGGCTAAGACTTCCAACACGACGTTGAATAAGAGCGGTGATAAAGGGCATCCTTGTCTGGTTCCCGTTCTCAAGGAAAATGCTTTCAGGTTCTCTCCATTTAGAGTGATATTGGCTGTTGGCTTTGCATAGATGCCCTTTATTATGTTGAGGAATTTTCCTTCAATTCCTATTTTGGTAAGAGTTTTTATCATGAATGGGTGTTGGACTTTGTCAAATGCCTTTTCTGCATCAATTGATAAGATCATGTGGTTTTTGTCTTTTATTTATGTGATGGATTACATTAGTGGTTTTTCTGATATTAAACCAGCCTTGCATACCTGGTATAAATCCCACTTGATCAGGGTGAATTATTTTTTTGATGTGTTGTTGGATTCTATTGGCTAGAATTTTGTTGAGGATTTTTGCATCAATGTTCATGAGGGATATAGGTCTATAATTTTCTTTTTTTGTAATGTCTTTACCTGGTTTTGGTATCAGGGAGATGGTGGCTTCATAGAATGAGTTGGGTAGTATTCCGTCATTTTCTATGCTTTGGAATACCTTTAGTAGTAGTGGTGTTAACTCTTCTCTGAAAGTTTGGTAGAACTCTGCAGTGAAGCCATCCGGGCCAGGGCTTTTTTTTGTTGGGAGTTTTTTGATTACCGTTTCAATCTCTTTTTTTGTTATGGGTCTATTTAGTTGTTCTACTTCTGAATGTGTTAGTTTAGGTAGGTAGTGTTTTTCCAGGAATTCATCCATTTCTTCTAGGTTTTCAAATTTGTTAGAGTACAATTTTTCGTAATAATCTGAAATGATTCTTTTAATTTCATTTGGTTCTGTTGTGATGTGGTCCTTCTCATTTCTTATTCGGGTTATTTGTTTCCTTTCCTGTATTTCTTTAGTCAGTCTAGCCAATGGTTTATCAATTTTGTTAATTTTTTCAAAGAACTAGCTTTTGGCTTTGTTAATTCTTTCAATTGTTTTTCTGTTCTCTAATTCATTTAGTTCAGCTCTAATTTTTAGTATTTGTTTTCTTCTGGTGCCTGATGGATTCTTTTGTTGCTCAGTTTCTATTTGTTCAAGTTGTAGGGACAGTTCTCTGCTTTTGGCTCTTTCTTCTTTTTGTATGTGTGCATTTATTGATATAAATTGGCCTCTGAGCACTGCTTTTGCTGTGTCCCAGAGGTTTTGATAGGAAGTATTTTCATTCTCGTTGCTTTCTATGAATTTCCTTATTCCCTCCTTGATGTCTTCTATAACCCAGTCTTTTTTCAGGAGGGTGTTGTTCATTTTCCAAGTATTTGATTTCTTTTCCCTAGTTTTTCTGTTATTGATCTCTAGTTTTATTGCCTTGTGGTCTGAGAAGATGCTTTGTAATATTTCGATGTTTTGGACTCTGCAAAGGTTTGTTTTATGACCTAATATGTGGTCTATTCTAGAGAATGTTGCATGTGCGCTAGAAAAAAAAGTATATTTTGCAGCAGTTGAGTGGAGAGTTCTGTATAAGTCAATGAGGTCAAGTTGGTTGATTGTTGTAATTAGATCTTCCGTGTCTCTGTTGAGCTTCTTACTGGATGTCCTGTCCTTCTCTGAAAGTGGTGTGTTGAAGTCTCCTACTATAATTGTGGAGGTATCTATCTCACTTTTCAATTCTGTTAAAATTTGATTTATGTATCTTGCAGCCCTGTCATTGGTGCATAAATATTTAATATGGTTATGTCTTCCTGATCAATTGTCCCTTTTATCATTATATAGTGTCCTTCTTTATCCTTTGTGGTGGATTTAAGTCTAAAGTCTATTTTGTCAGAAATTAATATTGCTACTCCTCTTCTATTTTGCTTATTGTTTGCTTGATATACTTTTTTCCATCCTTTGAGTTTTAGTTTGTTTGTGTTTCTAAGTCTAAGATGTGTCTCTTGTAGGCAGCATATAGATGCATCGTGTTTCTTTATCCAGTCTGTGACTCTCTGTCTCTTTATTGGTGCATTTAGTCCATTTACATTCAGGGTAATTATAGATAAATAAGTTTTTAGTGCTGTCATTTTGATGCCTTTTTATGTGTGTTGTTGACAATTTTATTTTTCCACATACTTTTTTGTGCTGAGGCGTTTTTCTTAGTAAATTGTGAGATCCTCATTTTCATAGTGCTTGACTTTATGTTAGTTGAGTCGTTAACGTTTTTCTTGGTTTTTATCTTGAGTTATAGAGTTGTTATACCTTTTTGTGGTTACCTTATTATTTACCCCGATTTTTCTAAGTAAAAACCTAACTTGTATTGTTGTATATCGCCTTGTATCACTCTCCATATGGCAGTTCAATGCCACCTGTATTTAGTCCCTCTTTTTGATTATTGTGATCTTTTACCTATTGACTTCCATGATTCCCTGTTATGTGTATTTTTTTTTTAATTAATCTTAATTTGTTTTTGTGATTTCCCTATTTGAGTTGATATCTGGACGTTCTGTTTTGTGACCTTGTGTTGCGCTGATATCTGATATTATTGGTTCTCTGACCAAACAATATCCTTTAGTATTTCTTGTAGCTTTGGTTTGGTTTTTGTAAATTCTCTAAACTTGTGTTTGTCTGTAAATATCTTAATTTCGCCTTCATATTTCAGAGAGAGTTTTGCTGGATATATGATCCTTGGCTGGCAGTTTTTCTCCTTCAGTGTTCTGTATATGTCGTCCCATTCCCTTCTTGCCTGCATGGTTTCTGCTGAGTAGTCTGAACTTATTCTTATTGATTCTCCCTTGAAGGAAACCTTTCTTTTCTCCCTGGCTGCTTTTAAAATTTTCTGTTTATCTTTGGTTTTGGTGAGTTTGATGACAATATGTCTTGGTGTTTTTCTTTTTGTATCAATCTTAAATGGGGTTCGATGAGCATCTTGGATAGATATCCTTTCATCTTTCATGATGTCAGGGAAGTTTTCTGTCAGGAGTTCTTCAACTATTTTCTCTGTGTTTTCTGTCCCCCCTCCCTGTTCTGGGACTCCAATCACCCGCAGGTTATCCTTCTTGATAGAGTCCCACATAATTCTTAGGGTTTCTTCATTTTTTTAAATTCTTTTATCTGATTTTTTTTCAGCTATGTTGGTGTCGATTCCCTGGTCCTCCAGATGTCCCAGTCTGCATTCTAATTGCTCGAGTCTGCTCCTCTGACTTCCTATTGCATTGTCAAATTCTGTTATTTTATTGTTAATCTTTTGGATTTCTACATGTTGTCTCTCTATGGATTCTTGCAACTTATTAATTTTTCCAGTATGTTCTTGAATAATCTTTTTGAGTTCTTCAACAGTTTTATCAGTGTGTTCCTTGGCTTTTTCTGCAGTTATCCTAATTTCATTTGTGATATCATTAAGCATTCTGTAAATTAGTTTTTATATTCTGTATCTGATAATTCCAAGATTGTATCTTCATTTGGGAAAGGTTTTGATTCTTTTGTTTGGGGGGTTGGAGAAGCTGTCATGGTCTGCTTCTTTAAGTGGTTTGATATGGATTGTTGTCTCCGAGCCATCACTGGGAAACTAGTTTTTCCAGAAAATCCGCTAAAAAAAAAAATGCAGTCAGATCCCTATCAGAGTTCTCCCTCTGGCTCAGGCTATTCAGATGTTAATGAAGCCGCCTGGGGAGGGTGGGGGAGGGAACAGAGAGATAGGAGAGTAGCACCTCAGAATATAGCCAGAGTTGCTTGTCTTGCTTGGAATGACTATTATATCTGAGATTCCCGTGGGGCGCGTCGCCTATGTGTGCTGGCTGTGTGGAGATTGCCCCCGGGGGGTCTGGCCCGCTGGAGTCAAGGTCAGATCCTCCGCTTCCAGCCCCACGCCCAGTGTCAAGGCTCCCCTACTGGGACGGTGCACTCTCGACTCCAAAATCAGTCGCTGCCTCCGGGGGACTTCTCGTCCCTCCAGTCGCGTGGCCGTGCCGCCTCCGAGAACCAGTTGGGCCTCCTCCCGGGGTTAGTTCAGATGGGTGGAGCAGCTCCCCGTGCTTGTGCCGTGACCGAGTGTCCCGGCTGGGACGCTGTTCTCCCCACTCCAATACCAGTCGCTGCCTCCCGGGGACTTCTCCTACCGGCTGCGTCCCATGCTGCCCGCGCGACCCGGCTGGTCCCCCTCCCGGGGTTAGTTCAGGGGGGTGGAGCAGCTCTCCGTGTTTATGCCGTACCTGCGTCCAGTCCAAATCCCTGCGGGACGTTTCCCCGGCTCGGACGCTGCTCTTTCTGCTCCAGGACCAGTCACTGCCTCCCGGGGACTTTTCCTACCGGCTGCGTCCCACGCCGCCCGTGGAACCGGCTGGTCCCCCTCCCGGGGTTAGTTCAGGGGGGTGGAGCAGCTCTCTGTGCTTGTGCCATACCTGACTGGTACGCTGGCTCCAGGCTCTGGAAACAATCGCTGCTTCCCCGTATTAGTTCGTTCTCCGTCTCTAAATCTGTGTTTGTTGTTCAGGGTTCGTAGATTATTATGTATGTGATCGATTCACTTGTTTTTCCGTGTCTTTGCTGTAAGAGGGATCCGAGGTAGCGTCTGCGTAGTCTGCCATCTTGGCTCCTCCGAGATAATTTTTTAAGGTGCGTAAATGTGAAAGAAGCTTTCCTGTGTCAGCGCCACCTTCAATTAGGGCGTGACGTCTCCTTGGAGTGGGCTTCTTCCATCTCCTGGGAGTGGTGGGAGGTGCAGAGGTGGGGAGGCACCTGCTGGCAGTGACCTAGAGGGTGGCCCTCCGCTGCTCCTGGCAGGGGACGGGTGGGGGGACACCAGCCATTGTACCCTCCACCATGACCCTGGCCCAGGGGAGAGCCCCCTTGCTGCCCGTTGTCTTTGGGTTGCCTGCTTCACCCAGCCACAAGGGAGCTTGTTTAAAAACTACCTCCTGAGCTCACCCGTGTGCATGCCATCATGCGTGGCCGCTCAGCATCACACAGGGTGGTCCGCGCACACACAGCCTGGACGGAGTGGAAGGAGCTTGGGGTGTCGTATGTGCACCCCCTGAGGGTGGCTTCTCAAAGGAACGAGTTTGAGAGCAAACCACAGAAAACCTCTTTGGACAGCTGCTTGCTCCATGCCCCTGTGAAGACCACCATCAACAAAGCCCCAGTCGAGTCTGCCCCCTGCCCCACCGTGGAGCTCACCTCTGCCCCGGTGGTGGGGAGGAGGCTGGCCAGAAGGTGGGCAGATGGGGGCCTGGCGAGCTGTGGAGGCACGTCCTTGCTTTGCAGTCTCACTCCTGGACGTGGTACAGCAGGGGAAAGCGTGAACCCATCCTTGACCAGGCCACTGCACAGGATTGCAAGGATCGTCCCCAGGCCGAGCTGCGGGCCCTTGGCCGTTGGTTCTGTCATTTATTCAGTTCCTTGGGCACCAATCTCTAGGCAGCGCCTGCTGCGTGCCGGGCACTGGGGTGCATGAGACCCCACGCCGGCTTCTCCTTGGCAGCACGTGGTTCCCTAGACTGTGGAGGGTCTTGGCCTGTGTCATGAGCCCCACGAGGCCTGTATCAGATGCTTCCGCCTGCCGTTAAGCTGGGCCTAGCAGGCAGGTTTTGGAGTCTTCCATCATACTGAGCAGCGTTTCCTTCTGTTGTATGTAGGGTCTCTGTCAGTCGGAACCGACTGGACAGCACCTCACAACAACAACGTGCTGGTCAGCAGAGACAGTGGGGCTTTGCATGGATTTTAATACCTAGTTAAACCAGATCCTTCCTGTACTGGGGTGGTCTCAGCCTGTCTCTGGGACCTACTGAAGGCAGGCTCTGCAACGGGGACAGGGCAGCATGGAAGGGGGCGTTCCAGAAGGGGCAGGGGCCACCTGGGCTCTGACCAGAAGCAGAGGTGTGTATTTTGTATAACAAGGGCCCCTCCATATTGCTCTCATGATACTGTCTTCCGGGACCCCATGCGGATAAAGACTCGACCTTCCACCACTATTTCCGTTTCGACCATTATAGACCTGGCACACAGTAGGCGCTTAAGAAATAAGTGCTTTAAATACGAGGAAGAATAACATGTTAGATTTTAGTGAAAAAGTCCAATCATGCACATGTTATTTGCTGTATCGAGAACCAAACTTCTATTCATTCTATAAAACCCAGCTCAAAGGTCTCCTCCTTCAAGAACCCACCACCATCTCCACCAAGCTGAGTGATGCACCCCACCCCCAGATCCTTAAAAAGCGCCCCAGGATTCTCTCCATCACTGTTACCCTCGGCTTCCTGTGATGGGTTCCTTCCCTCCAACCCAACCCTCCCCCCAGTTAGTGAGCTCCCACTAAGGGCTTGAGTGAATCAGCGCGGTCGGTGGTCTGGCCGCCTCTTTGCATTTGAGGAATTTAAGCCTCAGAGAATGTGAGGTCACAGCATGTAGAGGAGTAGTCCACTACTGTGGCCAGGACATTCCCCGAGCCCATCTCATGTGGTGCCCCTGTGCCCCAGCCCCAGGTATAGGTCTTTTTTGGTCCCTAAATGCTTTTGGATGGTGGACAGGCTCCTCTACTGCTTGGAAAGAAGACCCGGAAAAGGGAGTTGGTGGGGAGGACATGGCCTGGCGGACAGGGCTCCCCTGGGGGTCCAGGTAGCCGGGCTCTTGTCTCTGTCTGCTCTGCTGTGGCATCGTGAGCCCAGGTAACTACCATGGCCTCTCTGTGCCCTGCCTCCTGCCTGTAGGGAGAGCAGCCTTTCCTCGCAGCTTGGACTGAGGGTCTGCTAAGGGCATGTGTGGCCAAGCTCTGTAAAGTGTAGAGGCCTTGTCTGTCTGTCTGTCTGTCCCCAGACACAGCCAGTCCAGCCCACAGCCGCCTCTGAGGGCCTGGAAGCCCCTCCCACCGTTGCCCCCACCCCAGGCCCTGGAGATGCACTCCTGTGTGGAGAGGACTGGTTTCCTAGTAACAGGTTAATGGTGGTTGGCACCCTGCTTCCTAGCAGCCGACGGCCCGGGGCCAGACAGCACTTCGCGCCTGTCAGCAGTGACATTTCATGTCCCTGTGAACACAGGAGAGCCTGAGGCCAGAGGAAGCTGAGAGTTTGTCCACTTTCCTTTGATTTTCCTTGGGAGGCGAGGGGAGTGGTGGGCTGCTCCGAGCAGCTGACTTTCTGGAACAGAATTGGGGCGGCGGATGAGGCTTCGGGGGCCAGGGACTATGGGCTCCTGCAGGAGGCAGTGGAGCGGCCGAGGCAGTGGTCTCTGGGGGCAGTGGGCCGCACTCGGCGCCCCTCCTGGAAGACTGGGGCCATTGTGAGGACGAAAATAATTGCTGGGATTTAGCATCTGTCAGTGCAGCTGCCTGCCAGAAAACAGCAGGGGTAAGAGGACCAGACAGGGGCTGGGTCACTGTACCCGGAAGGTCAGGTGGGGGAGGGAGACCGCCTGCCCACCACCATGTCAGCCGGAGGTGCTGGGCTGCAGCTGCATGGGGCCTGGTGGTCTCCCTGCATTTGGTTCTTGCCATCGTCTGCCCCCCACCCAGGTGGTGATCGCCCCTACGGGAACAGAGCACGGAGGGTAGATAACTTGACCTGCACTCAGCTCACTGTGGCCCAGGAGAAGTGCCCAGTGGGGAGTTTGAGAGAAGCAGTGAATGAGAAGGACAGATGGAGCAGAGGGGCAATGTGGAGGCCCCTGTGCCCACGCCTCTGCCTTGTTCACATCCATTCGCAGGCTCTGTGATGGGCAACGAGACAGAGGGCCGCCTCTCCGAAACCGTAACAGCACACCGTAGTGGACCAGGACCGAGCGCCCCGACTCCTGACTTCCTCTCTCTCTGTGCCGTTAGTGGCTGTCCAGTCAGTTCCAACTCACGGAGACCCCACATGTGCAGAGCAGAGTTGGGCTCCGTAGGGTTTTCAAGGCAGTGATCTTTCAGAAGCAGGTTGCTAGGCCTGTCTTCCGAGGCGCCTCTGGGTGGGTTTGAACCACCAACCTTTCGGCTAGTAGTTGAGTGCTTAACTCCTACTTTCTCTCTAGTCTTACGTATTTCAGACAGTGTGTCAGACTGAATGCTGACGATGGCTGTTAAAGGATCCCAGGCCCTGGGCAAAGCATCATCTCTTTGCTCTCCATCTACCTCTGGGGTGGGGCCACGGCACTCCATGTTGGACACCTACTTATGCTAGGCCTGTGCTGGCCCTTTCCATTGCCCTTATAAAGGCGGCGGTATTATTTTCACTTTACAGGCGGGGAAACTGAGGCTTGGGTTACCCTGCCAGAGCTACAGAGCTAGGAACTGGCAGGGCCAAGAAGCATCTGACTGCCTCCCTCTGGGGGGTCGCACATGAGGGATTCAAGTTCCTACCAAAAAGATCGGCAAGTCCATTCTGAAGGAGGAGTGGACGCATCAGCTCAGCGATCCAGCACTGACTGAGCCGCTGTTCTGTGCACAGCTCCAGTGTGATGGATGTCAAGTGTTTCCATGCAGTATAGCTTCTGATAACCTGGAGCCTCCATTTCTACCTACCCTAGAGACTGACTTAAGAATAAGCGGAGTCAATCAAAACAACTCAAGCTAAGCCTGGCACAATGGAGCTGTACTGGGATGATTCCGAAGCTATTTTTGGATTTTGCAGGCCCTTTGGATCCTTTTCAAGGACTTTGGGAGGTTGGTCTGGAGATTGCACCAAGCTCACCCAAGTCCAGGTAGAAGACATGACAGTCTTGTCTCTCCTACGGACTGTGTGCAGCAGCTGTGTGGGGCTGGTGCCAGTTCTGTGTGCCAGGTAGGAGCTGGAGTCTCATCAAAGCTCACTGTCATGTGAGAAAACTGATAGCAGGACTCTTGCACAATTGTATCTACCACTCGTGTACCTGCACTGCAGCCAGGAGGCTTCAGACCTGTCGGGGATACCATCATTCACCCCCCTTCCCAACCTAGTGCCGTATATTTCCCTTTTCCTCCCGTCCAACAAACTGGTCATGTGATGCACCAGGCCCAGCTGGCTACGACATCACTGTCTTAGGCTGAGTTTTTTTTGCTTCTAGAGAAGCAAAACCAGTAAAGCGTATAAATATATATAGAGGGAGATTTATATCAAGGAAACGGCTCATGCCATTGTAGAGGCTAAAACATCCCAAGTCCGTGGGTCGGGATAGAAGCCTCTCCTAACTCATGTGGCTACAGGGGCTGACGAACCCAAGATTGTCAAGTCAGACAGCAGGACTCTGGCTCACAGGCTGGAAAGATGGATGAATCTCAAGATTGGCAGACAAGATGGCAGGTAAGCTGCTAACTCAAGTCTCAAGAACCAGAGGTCAGACACACAAGAGCCAGCTGCAGGACCCAGTGCAAGAAAAAACCTGCGAGCCTTGCCAGAAAGTCCACTTATGTTTGATGCAGGGCACACCCTCAAGGAAACTCCCTTTCCACTGATTGGCTACTCACAGCAGATCCCATCATGGAGGTGATCACATGATATCAAATCTCATCATGAAGATACGACTGCCAAACTACATCATAACTGCCAAACCACTGTGGATCATGGCCCAGGCAAGTTGACACACAATCTTAATGATCACAATGACTAATCCATTTTAATAGATTACTAAGACTTGTAATGTACCACCTACATCATTCAGGAAACTCACTTTTAGAGACAACACCTTTGCTAAGAAGGATGGCAGTAGTGGAACTTCAGGGCCAGTGTTAGCCAAAGGAGAAGAACTGTTTGGGAACCAGACCTTGTCAGGGCCCCACTCAGATGACCCTACAGAAGCTTCTAGTGTTTGTCCCTCACCTGAGAGACTTCTCCACACCAAGACTGCTGATCTCCACACCAAGACAATCTCTACACCTGGACCCTGTGGTCTTTGAGGAAAGAGTCCATACTTTTTCATCTCTGTGTCTCCAGAACCCAAAAGTTTCTAGTGCAGAACTGGTCTTAGGATAAATATTGATTATTGTTGTTGTTAGGTGCCGTCGACTCGGTTCCGGCTCATAGCGACCCTCTGCACAAAAGAACAAAACACTGCCCGGTCCTGCGCCATCCTTACACTCGTTGTTATACTTGACCTCAATATTGCAGCCACTGTGTCAATCCACCTTGTTGAGGGTTTTTCTCTTTTCCGCTGACCCTGTACTCTGCCAAGCATGATGTCCTTCTCCAGGGACTGATCCCTCCTGACAACACGTCGAAAGTATGTAAGACGCAGTCTCGCCATCCTTGCTTCTAAGGAGCATTCTGGTTGTACTTCTTCCAAGACAGATTTGTTCGTTCTTTTGGCAGTCCACGGTATATTCAGTATTCTCCACCAACACCACGATTCAAAGGTGTCAACTGTTCTTCGGTCTTCCTTATTCATTGTCCAGCTTTCATATGCATATGATCCGATTGAAAATACCATGGCTTGGGTCAGGTGCACCTTCGTCTTCAGGGTGGCATCTTTGCTCTTCAACACTTTGAAGAGGTCCTTTGCAGCAGATTTGCCCAATGCAATGCATCTTTTCATTTCTTGACTGCTGCTTCCATGGGTGTTTATTGTGGATCCAAGTAAAATGAAATCCTTGACAACTTCAATCTTTTCTCCATTTACCATGATGTTGCTCATTGGTCCAGTTGTGAGGATTTTTGTTTTCTTTATGTTGAGGTGTAATCCATACTGAAGGCTGTGGTCTTTGATCTTCATTAGTAAGTGCTTCAAGTCTTCTTCATTTTCAGCAAGGAAGGTTTTGTCATCTGCATAACTCAGGTTGTTAATGAGTCTTCCTCCAATCTTGATGCCCCATTATTCTTCATATAGTCCAGCTTCTCAGATTATTTGTTCAGCATACAGATTAAATAGGTATGGTGAAAGAATACAACCCTGACGCACACCTTTCCTGACTTTAAACCAATCAGTACCCCCTTGTTCTCTCCGAACAACTGCCTCTTGATCTATGTAAAGGTTCCTCATGAGCACAGTAAGTGTTCTGGAATTCCCATTCTTCGCAGTGTTATCCATGGTTTGTTATGATCCACACAGTCAAATGCCTTTGTATAATCAATAAAACACAGGTAAACATCCTTTTGGTATTCTCTGCTTTCAGCCAGGATCCATCTGACATCAGCAATGATATCCCTGGTTCCATGTCCTCTTCTGAAACTGGCCTGAATTTCTGGCAGTTCCCTGTCTATATACTGCTGCAGCCGTTTTTGAATGATCTTCAACAGAATTTTGCTTGCGTATGATATTGTTCTATAATTTCCACATTCAGTTGGATCACCTTTCTTGGGAATAGGCATAAATATAGACCTCTTCCAATCAGTTGGCCAGGAAGCTGTCTTGCATATTTCTTGGCATAGATGAGTGAGCACCTCCAGCGCTGCATCTGTTTGTTGAAACATCTCAATTGATATTCCATCAATTCCTGGAGCCTTGTTTTTCGCCAATGCCTTCAGAGCAGGTTGGACTTCTTCCTTCAGTACCATCTGTTCCTGATCATATGCCACCACTTGAAATGGTTGAATATCGACTAATTCTTTTTGGTATAATGACTGTGTATTCCTTCAATCTTCTTTGGATGCTTCCTGCATCATTTAATATTTTCCCCATGGAATCCTTCACTGTTGCAACTCGAGACTTGAATTTTTTCTTCAGTTCTTTCAGCTTGAGAAACGCCGAGCATGTTCTTCCCTTTTGGTTTTCCATCTCCAGCTCTTTTCACATGTCATTATAATACTTTACTTTGTCTTCTCGAGACGCCCTTTGAAATCTTCTGTTCAGTTCTTTTACTTCATCAATTCTTCCTTTTGCTTTAGCTGCTCGACACTTGAGAGCAAGTTTCAGAGTCTCCTCTGACATCCACCTTGATCTTTTCTTTCTTTCCTGTCTTTTCAGTGACCTCTTGCTTTCTTCATGGATGATGTCCTTGATGTCATTCCATAACTCATCTGGTCTTCGGTCACTAGTGCTCAATGGGTCAAATCTATTCTTCAGATGGTCTCTAAATTCAGGTGGGATATACTCAAGGTCATATTTTGGCTCTCGTGGACTTGCTCTGATTTTCTTCAGTTTCAGCTTGAACTTGCTTATGAACAATTGATGGTCTGTTCCACAGTCGGCCCCTGGCCTTGTTCTGACTGATTATACTGAGCTTTTCCATCATCTCTTTCCACAGATGTAGTCAGTTTGATTTCTCTGTGTTCCATCTGGCAAGGTCCATGTGTACAAAAAAAACCGTTTATGTTGGTGAAAGAAGGTATTTGCAATGAAGAAGTCGTTGGTCTTGCAAAATTCTATCATTCAATCTTCAGCATTGTTTCTAGCACCAAGGCCATATTTTCCAACTACTGATCCTTCTTTGTTTCCAACTTTCGCATTCCAATCGCCAGTAATTATCAATGGATCTTGATTGCAGGTTCAATTAATTTCAGGCTGCAGCAGCTTTTAAAAATCTTCTATTTCTTCATCCCTGGCCCTAGTGGTTGGTGCGTACATTTGAATGATAGTCATATTAACTGGTCTTCCTTGTAGGCATATGGATATTATCCTATCACTGACAATGTTGTACTTCAGGATAGATCTTGAAACGTTCTTTTTGACGATGAATGCAACACCATTCCTCTTCCAGTTGTCATTCCCAGCATAGTAGACTATATGATTGTCCAATTCAAAATGGCCAATACCAGTCCATTTCAGCTCACTAATGCCTAGGATATTGATGTTTATGCATTCCATTTCATTTTTGACGATTTCCAATTTTCCTAGATTCATACTTCGATTATTAATGGATGTTTGCAGCTGTTTCTTCTCATTTTGAGTCGTGCCACATCAGCAAATGAAGGCCCTGAAAGCTTTACTCCATCCATGTCATTAAGGTCAACTCTACTTTGAGGAGACAGCTCTTCCCCAGTCATCTTTTGAGTGCCTTCCAACCTGAGGGGCTCATCTTCCAGCACTATATCAGACAATGTTCACTCCTATTCATAAGGTTTTCACTGGCTAATGCTTTTCAGAAGTAGACGGTCGGGTTCTTCTTCCTAGTCTGCCTTATTCTGGAAGCTCAGATGAAACCTGTCCTCCATGGGTGACCCTGCTGGTATGTGAATACCGGTGGCATAGCTTCCAGCATCACAGGAACACACAAGCCCCTACAGTACGACAAACTGACAGACATTGATTAAACAGATCAAATTTGAGAGTCTGTCTTAATTGTGGAGTTTATCTTATTTATATTTATTGTTCTAACAAGTATGTTTGATTTTATTTTCATAATTTTTTTGTCATTAAATAAAACACAATTACTTGCTGTTTCTTTTTTTTCCTCCCACTCGCATAACTTGGAACATTTATGTAATGAAATTTTAGTTCTATTGTAATAATAAGGTGTAAACCTGTATTTCCCAATGCTCTAATTGCCCTAAATTGAGCTGTGCAATCATGTGTAAGCCATATCATCTCTTTAGGTCTCAATTCCACCATCTATGAAATAAAATAATAGTTGGTAGCATGCTTTTCATAAATGCACTCTACCTGAGAGACTGACTTAAGAAACGTGGTCAGTCAAAACAAGTGAACCCCAAGCTAAGCCTGGCACAGTGAAGCTGTACTGGGTTGATTCCGAAGCCACTTTTGGATTTCTCAGGGCCTTAGGGTCCTTTTCAAGGACTGTGGGAAGTTGGTCTGGAGGTTGGGCCAAGCTCACCCAAGTCCAGATGGAAGACATGAAGGCCTTGTCTCTCCTATGGGATTGTGCGCAGCAGCCGTGTGGGGCTGGCACCAGTTTTGTGTGCCAGGTAAAGTGCAAAGCATGACGGTGGGTGCTCTTGTGGCTCTATGACTAGGACCCACAGAAGAAGGTAACTGAAGAACATTACAGGCAAAAGACTGATGACTCACTTCCCAGCTTTCAGCAGAATCTGGATCACAGACATTTTGCCAAATAGAAGAAGCAGTGTCTGCATTTTTGAGATTTTTCTGCCCCAAGTTAAGAGGCCAGAACACAGCTCTCCCTTGAGTGGTTCTGACTGTCCATTTTTAGCTTCAATGCCCTGGGCAAATTAGAAGAGCTGAATGGGATGTGATACTTGAATGATGAGTGTACCTTGTATGCATTGATTTTGAGAAACAGAAAAGCAAGCTGAGGACATGGGAGTGAACATGTGCTGGAGAAAAGCCCGTTGTGTTTATTCCCACTGTTTCTGTGCTGTGGTCTTGTGCCTTCTGGGAGTACAGCGAGGGAGAAGCCGTTGTGTCATCTCACACTCAGCTGGAAGAACCCACGGGTCAGTGAAGAGGTGCTCACTGTGTGGGAAAGAAGGCACTAACTGGCTGAGCGGGCTCACACATTATTTTATCTCTCTGAGCCTCAGTTTCCCCGGGCAAAATGGGGTTGTTTTAAGGATTAGAAATAATACATTTAAGGAGATCAACCTTCAGTAAGGTAGAGTAGCTTGGTTGGACTGACTGCACTGTTGTTGTTGTTGTTAGGTGCTGTCCAGTGGGTTCCAACTTGTAGTGACCCTGTGTGCAACAGAACGAAACACTGCCCGGTCCTGCGCCATCCTCACAATCGTTGCTATGTTTGAGCCCATTGTTGAAGCCACTATGTCAGTTCATCTCATTGAAGGTCTTCCTCTTCTTTGCTGACCCTCTACTTTACCAAGCATGATGTCCACCTCCAGGACTGATCCCTCCTGATAACATGTCCCAAGTATGTGAGACATAGTGTCACTATCCTTGCTTCTAAGGAGCATTCTGGCTGTACTTCTTTCAAGACAAATTTGTTTGTTCTTTTGGCAGTCCATGGTATATTCAATATTCTTCAACAACACCATAATTCAAAGGGGTCAATTTTTCTTTGGTCTTCCTTATTCAGAGTCCAGCTTTCACATGCATATGAAGCAATTGAAAACACCATGGCTTGGGTCAGGCACACCTTTGTCTTCAGGGTGACATCTTTGCTTTTCAACACTTGAAAGAGATTTTTTGCAGCCTATTTGCCCAATGCAATGCCTTTTTTGATTTCCTGACTACAGCTTCCCTGGGCGTTGACTGTGGATCCAAGTAAAATGAAATCCTTGACAACTTCAGTCTTTTCTCCATTTCTCATAATGTTGCTTATTGGTCCAGTTGTGAGGATTTTTGTTTTATTTTGAGGTGTAATCTATACGGAAGGGTGTGGTCCTTGCTCTTCATCAGTAATGTTTCAAGTCCCTCTCACTTTCAGTGAGCAAGGTTGTGTCATCTGCATAACACAGGTTGTTAATGAGCCTTCCTCCAAACCTGATGCCCTTTTCTTCTTCGTATAGTACAGCTTTTTGGATTATTTGCTCAGCACACAGACTGAATAAGTGTAGTGAAAGGATACAACCCTGGCTTTACTGTAGCTAACAATTACAAGAAGCTGAAAAAAAAAATCTATTTGGAGGTACTGGAGAGTAATCAAAAGCACATAAGAACTGAAAGGAAGTCTACTCTTGAGTGAATGGAATTTGACAGTTTGTGGCCTTTTGCCTGAGGGCAGTTCCCAACCCACGCAGAAAGCCAAGCTCTCTCTGGTTGGAGGCATCAGAAGAAAGAAATTGGGCTGGTAGAGAGGCCAGAAAGTTAGGAGGGAAGTGGTGGGTGGGAAGGGCCCACAGAGAGCAGAAGTCCCAAAATGTGCATGTAAAATGCACCTAAGTCCTTGGCTGATCGTTAAACTTTGCATGCACAGAAAAGACTCCAAGGTTTCAAGCAAAAATGCAGCAACTGAAAGACGAATTAAGCAGAGATTTCAGCTGTTGTGCACTGGAGGGAAGACAGAGTTTGAAGTTTGAGTCTGACCAAACTAGCTATTTGTTAGAATAAATATTACTCTTCAGGAGAAATACTAGAATCCTGAATCTCTACAATGTATCATTCATAATATCCAGTGTTTGATAAAGAATTACTAAAATTGCAAAGAAATAGGAAAAAGTAAGTCATACTCAAGAAAAAACGACGTCAATAGAAACCAACCTTGAGATGACCCAGATGTTGAAATTAGCAGACAAGGTCTTTCAAAGCAGGTTTTGTAAATATGGCCAGGACTTAAAGGAAAATATGTACTAAAGTAATGACCACATGGGGAACCTCAGCAGAGGAATAGAAGCTGTGAAAAAGGACTGAATTGAAATTCTAAAACTGAAAAGCATGATAACTGAAATGAACAATTTACTGGCTTGGATTAATAGAAGATTGGACATGGCAGAGGTGCCAGTGAACTTGTAGCTCAGAGGAAAAGGAAGGTAGAAGAAAATGAACACGACCCCATAGATGTGGAACAATATCAAGTGGTATAACATAGGTGTAATTGGAGTTGGTATTAGTTTCCTAGGGCTGCTGTAACGAAGTGCCATAACCTGCTTGATTAAAACCACAGAATATTTTTCATTTACAGTTCTGGAGGCTAGAAGCCTGGAACCAGGGTGTTGGCAGTGTTGAATCCTTTTGAAAGCTGTGAGGAAGAATCTGTTCCATGCCTCTCTCTTAGCTTCTGGTTATGACTGGCAGTCCTTGGAGTCTTAGTTATCCAGTGCTGCTATAACAGAAATACCACAGTGAGTGGATTTAACAAATGTAAATTTATTCTCTCATAGTTTAAGAGGCTAGTAGTCTGAATTCAAAGTGCCAGCTCCAGGGGAAGGCTTTCTCTCTTTTGGCTCTGGAGGAAGGTCCTTGTCATCAACCTTCCCCCAGTCTAGGAGCTTCTCAGTGCAGGGACCTTGGGTCTAAAGGACAAGTCCCGCGCCTGGTTCTTCTTCCTTGATGGTGTGAGGCCCCCCTCTCCCTCTGCTCACTTCCCTCTTTTGTATCTCAAAAGAGATTGACTCAACCCAAAAAACAGCTTAATCCTGTAGATTGAGTCCTGCCTCATTGACATAACTGCCTTTAATCCTGCCTCAATAACATCATAGAGGTTAGGATTTACAACACATAGGATAATCACATCAGGTCACTAATGGAGGACAACCACACAATACTAGGAATCATGGTCTAGCCAAGTTGATACACATTCTTGGGGGACGTAATTCATAATGCTTGGTGTTACTTGGCTTGGAGATACATCACCCCAGTCTCTGCCTCTGTCTTCACGTGGTCTTATCCTTGTGTGTCTGTGTTTCTCCTCTTCTTATAGGGGTACTATTCCTATTGGATTAGGGCCCATCCTGATGACTTCATCTTAACTAATTACTTCTGCAATGACCCTACTTCAAGATAAGTCACATTCACAGGGGCTAGGACTTCAACATATCATTTTGGGTGACAAAATTCAACCCATAACAGAGTCCTGGAAGAAGAACGAAAAGAGAATGGGACAGAAAAAAATATTGGAGAAAGAATAGCTGAGTACTTCCTAAATTCTAAAACCTTTAAAAGTACAAAATGTTGCTAAGAAAAAGTTTAAAAGACCTAAATAAATGAAAGTATATATCATGTTCTTGGATTGGAAGACAATGTTAAGATGTCAGTTCTCCCCAAATTAAACTATAGATTCAATACATTTCCTATTATAACCCTAGTAGGATTTTTTTTTTTAAGAAATTGATAAGATGATCCTCAATTTCATACGGAAATGCAAAGGACCACAGAAAAACCTAAACAGTCTTGTAAAAGAACAAAACTGGAGGATCTGTACTAGTTTATTACAAGTCTTTGTATAAAACTAAAGTAATAAAGACAGAGCTATTGGCATCAGGATTGACAAAGAGATTGATGATATGGGATACAGAATTGCAATATAGACGTACGCTTGTCAAATTATTTTTGCCAAAGGAATCCAGGCTATCCAGTGGTTTTCAGGAACTTGGTCCAGAACAACTTGGGGTAGGGAGGTGAGCCTCAACTCCTACCTCACACCATACCCAAACATTAATTTGAGTTGAATCAGAGATTTAAATGTAAAAGCTAAAATTATTCAGCTTTTGGGGGGGGAAAAAAGGAAAAAATATTTTGTGTCCCAGAAGAAAGCAAAGATTTTATCAACAGGGCACAGAGATGTCTTAGAGGTGACACAGGACACCATAGACAAAATTGTGATAAATTAGACTTCGTCAAAATTAAGCATGAATGCTTATCACAAAACACCGTTAAGAAAATTGCTAAGCCAGAGACTGGAAAAAGGAAAATTCACAAAACATCTGACAAAGGACTTGGTATCCAGAATATATAAAGAACTTTTAGAACTCAGTAAGACAGAAAAGCAGTTTTTAAAAACAGGCAAAAGTCTCGAACAGATCTCTCAGGAAAGAAGACACGCAGATATTCAGTAAACCCATGGAAAAGTCCTCAACATCACTAGTCCTCAGGGAAACACAAGTTAAAACCACAGAAAAGGACATGATGTTTGGTAAAGTGGAGGGTCCGTGAAAATGAGGGAAACCGTCAGTGAGCTGAGTTGACAAAATGGACTCAAACCACGGTGAAAGGTGGTGTAAGACCGGGCAACGTTTTGTTACGTTGTATATAAAGTCTCCATGAGTTGGAGCCGACTTGACAGCAACTCACAACAATAAATCTCACTACGTAGCTATTGTAGTAGTTAAAGTTTTGTTAAAAAACAAAACTGGAACAGCAAGAGCTGAAAAGGGTGTGGAGTAGCTGGAACCCACTCAAACTGCTGGTGGAAATGTAAAACGGGGCACCCACTTTGGGAAAACGCTTGTCAGCGTCTCATGAAACCAAGTATATGCCTCCTTTTGACCCAGCAGTCCCTTCCAGGTATTTTACCCAAAGAAACAGAAGTATGGGTCCACAGAAAGACTTAAATGAGCATAGCGGCTTTTATTCACAGTAACAAAAACCTGGAAGCCACCCAAATGTCCGACAGGAGGAGAGTGGATGGAAAAGGTCCCTGGCATACTCACGTGTAGGCTAGCGCTCAGCAGTGACAAGCCTCGGATAGAGACACAGTGTGGATGGATCTCAGAGGTGTGATGCTAAGGACAAGAAACCAACACCCAAGAGAACATACAGTGTGATGCCAATGACAGGAGCTCTAGAACAAGCACAACCTCTCTAGGGTGAGAAATAGTCAGAAGCGGGGAGAGGTGGGGAATGTACATGCTCTGTAATTTGGAGGGGGTGAGTTACACAGCTGTATCCACTTGTCACAATTGTGTAACTCGGGTTGTGCGTTTCAACCCTGCTAATGGGTTTAATCTTAGCAGCAAACTTGTAAAAAAAAAAAAAGCCATGTAAGGCGTTTAGCCCCGTGCTTGGCACACAGTAGGTGCTCAGTCAATGCAGGTGTATACCTAGAGATGGGAGTCAGTCCTGATTTAGAGATGGCCCAGGAGGAGGGTGGTGGGGCAGGGACCATGACTTGGGGCGTCTGCTCCGGGACCCAGTGGTCCCCATGGGCTCTGCAGCACCTCAGTCCCACCTGTTGGAGGACGCTTCCCGCCTACTGCAGCTGTCACAGTCCCCTTTCTCTGTAGAATGACGGCCACACTGGGCTCATAACAGGGCCGGGTGCCCCTCCAGCTCAAGATGAACAGGCTGTGCCTTGGATTTCTCTGAGCACCCTGCTGTCCTGACACCGAGTCCTCGTACCTGAGAACGTGGGGCCTGGGACGTGGTGGAGCAACAGCATGGTCCCCACGACATCTGGAGCGGGTCCCCACCTGCAGACCTCCCCCCCCCCAACCTGTACCAAGGCTCAGGCTCGCAGGAAAGGGAGCCTGTTGGCTCTCCAGAGCTGGTTTTCGGTCGTTAGGGGTGCAGCTGCACAGAGGTCTCTGTTGAGAAGGTTCTGACCCGGGAGGGCGGACTCCTGGGGCTGGTCGGTGGTGAGCGTGGCATGGGGAAGGGGGCTTCTGTGTCGGCTGCCTGTCCCTCTTCCAGACCTCCAGGCCCCGTGCAGGCTGCTTTCAGCTGTTTGTATTCGTTTCAGCGACGCTCTGAATGTCTAACAGTTGGGGTGCCCCACTTTCTTCCACAACTCCCTCCCGTCAAAGCAAAGCCCATCTCCCTCTCCAGAGGTACAGATGGCCTCACTAGCCTTCCGAGTGCCTGAGCGGCCTGGAAGCTTCCCTCTATGGCCCCCTTGGTTCCACACCGTCAGAATTCCCGACAGAGGCTTTGTCTCCAGCCTCGCTCCGTTGCACGACAGAAGTTTCGGGGGCCGACACCTGCTGATAAGCGCCTCTGCTCTGATGCATGTGGTCCCTAGAGCCTGGGGGGCAGAGCGGAGGGGGCACCCTCTGGGGACAGCATCTGGGGAAGCAGGGAGGCCTGGTGTGTGTCACCATGAGTGACTGCTCCCGTGACGATCTTTTGGACCCTCTGGGGAGACCAGCCTTCGGGACAAGTTACTGAGAAAATCCATGAGTCATGAACATCCTTCTGGGCTTCGGGTTTGTTCCAGGAAACCACTGTCCCCAGAGTATGGGCTCACCCCTCTCCAGGTGGGCTTTGCTCCCCGTTTCGGTTCTCATGGATGCACTGATGTTCAGAAAGACTCCTTACTGTGGCGAGCAGGTGGGGGAGGCAAGAAAGAATGGCCTCGACCATGGCTCTGCATCCCCTAGCCAGTTACTTAGCCTCAGTTTGTTTGTTTTTCATCTGTCAAATGGCCTCAGTGCTATCCAGAGGGAAGGATTTTATGAGGCCAAGATGAGTGAACTCTTCAGGAGCCAGGGCTTTGAGCACAGAAGGGGTTCATGGATGGGGGATGGCTGTTCACAGGAGCATGTTAGCCTGGTCCCTCATCACAGTGTAATCGGTCCCTGCTGGCCTTCCTCCTCCGGCCAGCTCTCAGCTTCTTCACACCTATAGGGGACTCCCTAGGTGGTACAGATGGTTAAGTGCTTGACTACTAGCCAGAAGGCTGGTGGTTCAAACCTGGCCAGAGGCACCTCAGCAGACAGGCCTGGCATCTGCTTCTGGAAGGCCATAGACTTGAAAACCCTGTGAAGCAGTTCTACTGCGCACACATGGGGCCACCATGAGTCGGAATGGACTTGATGGCCACTTACAACAATGACATACCTATATAGTGGTGCAAAAATGGAATAAAATAAGATAAAGCAACAGTGACTGGGCCCTGCCCTTACAGACACACAGCACTGGTGGGTTTGGTAGATCCTCTCTAATTAGGTTTTTCTTAGCGTAATGTTGGGAAGCTTGTGTTCTGGAATGTTCTCTCCGACCTGTTTTTTCTCTGGAGGGCAGCAGAGGGCCTTCCTAGAACATGAATCCTGTGGTGTTTCCCTCCCATGCTCGTCGGCCTGACCCCACCCTGATGGGCCCTCCACCTCTGTAGCTCCCCCCTACCAATTGTGCTCTGAGGCCATGTGGCCCTTCTGTTCTTCAAGTGTGCTGGTGCATCCAGCCACAGGGCCTTTTCACGTGCTGTTGGCTCTGCCTAGAATCCCCTCTGGCTGTCTGTCTAGCTAATTCCTGCAGATCCTTCAAAGCTCAGTTCAGATGTCACTTCTTCAGAAGCCTTCCCTGACAACCCCTGTCCCCCAGGCTAAGCTGGGCCTCCTCGTCACACACTGGGCATACTTATTAAAGTTTGTCATACTTTATCTGGGGGTTCTTTGAACACTGCTTGTCCCTCTTGAAGACTGTGAGCACCATGAGGCCAGGGATGCACCAGGGCCTGGACAGGGCTGGGCACACCCCAGCCCTTCTCCACAACGGTGGCAGGGGCACAATGCCTCGAAAGTTCCATGGGACAGGCCAAAGGCTGTAAACCTGTGTCCTTCACACCAAGACCCAGGGTGCTGGGCATCAGGGCTTTGGGTCACAGGCTTGGGCAGTGGGAAAGGGTTTGGTCTGGAGGCTGGGGTGCAGATGCTGCCCAGAGCTGACCGTAGCCAGGTTCTGTTCAGACAGCCCCTTTGACTGGTTGTGAGAAGGTTCCAATTCAAGTGGGTCTCCTTGCTTGGCCTGCAGTGTGTCCCCAGCACTGACTACCGAGCCAGAGAATTTGAGGTGTTACCACTCTGGGGCATCCAAACACGTGCACGCAGGCAGAGCAGGAGGCAGCCGGGCCCCAGGGGTGGTGCTCACACAGGAGGAAGCCGGGCTGAGCTGTGTGTGGAGCCTCGTGCGGCCCGGAGCGTGGGCTCAGCCCCGTCCCACCCCCTAGCTCCCGTCACCCCTCTCTGTTGGTTCTCCTTGCAGACCGCTCCCGCCTGTGGCTCCCAGTCCAGGGCGGCCAGCCTCCTCTCTAACTGCTTCCTCCTGTTGCAGCGAGCACGACCTGGGGGAGGACATCTATGACTGCGTCCCGTGTGAGGATGAAGGAGACGACATCTATGAGGACATCATCAAGGTGGAGGTGCAGCAGCCCATGGTAAGCGCCCTCACCTGCCAGGCCCCACCCTCACCTACAGGGCGTTCGCACTGAGTGGGGTGTTCGCACTGAGCGGGGCGGCCTGGCTGCTGTGGATGGACGCGACCCTGTGCCAACCCCACACTGGAGCCCCATCAAAGGCGAGCCACCCTCTTGGCCCTTCCCAGCCCCAGGGAGGTTCCTCTGCAGAACATTCTGGAAACCCTGCCCTGGTCCAGCGTGCCGTGCACCTTCTTTTCTATTGGAATTTTGTAAGGAGACCTGGAGGTGACATTGCTGGCACTGAGACCTTCCAGAATGTGTCCCTTGGAGTGTTCTGCTCCGAAGGGTGTGCAGGGCTCTGAGCCCCTCCTGCCTGGCACAGGAGCTCCAAGCTCAGCCGCACACGGCGCGGGCCACCTTCTCCCTTTGTGTGGGAGTGTGGAGACCGAGAGGGCCCTGTTAGCCAGCTGTGCGCCTTTTATGTGGTGGCGATATTTATTTCCGAGCAGGCGCTGGCTAATAAGCTCTCAGATGCCAGTTTGCGCCAGCGCGGGTTTATTGCCAGCAGCTGCTGTGCAGAGAGGGCCTGTGGGCGGATGGGAGGTGGGTTTGGGGTACAGGCTGCAGGCCTTCTCCCCGAGCTGGCGCACCAGGCCTCCCTGGATGGCTGGGGGACCTGTGGCTGTGTGGGCCCCTGGTGCCATTTGCTTTCACTGGAGAAAATGGGAAACTCCTCAAAAAGCAAGTGTCAGTGTTTCTGCCATGTGGTAGGACCAGCTGGCGGCGGGGAACAGAAAATTGGGGAGAATTCTCCCTGGGGAAACCTTTCCAAGAGCATCTCCTGCCCCGGCGGCTCTGCCGAGCCCCAGCGTTGTGCTGGGCGAGGGGAGGGAGGTGCTGGGCGGGAGCCCACGGCCCCTGTCTGACCTCCCCCAGGCTCTGCTCTTAAACAGCCATTTCTTGCATGGCCCCTGAAGGGTCTGGGTGGTCTCACTGCGGAGAGGGGCCTTTCCTGGAGCCAGCAGAGCGCACCCCCAGGCAGCCTCCCGATGGGCGGCTCTTCTCCTGATGCTCTGGGCCGGTCAGGTAGTGGGGCTGGAAGGCTGAGCCGGCTGCTGACAGCTGCCCCCCCGGCCCCCGCCTGCCCGACCCAGAGCTGATACACCAAAACACCAAACTCATTGCTGTCATGTCGACTCAGAGTAGAACTGTGCACCATAGCGTTTTCGATGGATGATTTTTTGGAAGTAGATCTCCAGGCCTTTCTTCCAAGGTGCCTCTGGGTGAACTTGAACCTCCAACCTTTTAGTTAGCAGCAGAGCAAGTTAACCGTTTTTGTCCCCAGGGGCTCTTCCCGTCAGAGCCTGGAGAGCCTTCAGGGTCTTGTTGATCCGGGAAGACTGGGACCACTTTATTCCTGAGGCTGTCTCGAGCTGGGTATCTTGAGAGTGACCGTGGAGGGGGGGAGTGGCCATGAGGGGTCTTCGGAGCACCCCTGCTCTAGGTACACGTGCTCTCCCCAGACCCCATCTGTGCCTTCAGAGGCCGTGAGAGGGGGTGTTTTCTGGAGCTCATGGTCTGGCCATGAGCGCCCAGCAGGGACCTGGGGTTCATCCCAGAGCTGGCCGTGGTGGGTGATGGACAGCTTGCGTGTCCTCGGGGCACAGGCCATCCCTGTCCCTTCCCAGTGCGGTGAGCGAGACCGTCTGCTCGGGGCTGTGTGTTCCCAGGGCAGCCCTGACGGTGCAGGCAGGCTGGGCCCTGTGTCGGCCAGTGTCCTCACTGAGCTGGCTCAGCTGGCTTGATCTTTTTCCGCTTGTGTCTGCCATTGTCTGGATGGTCCAAGTGGGAGGGGACAGGGAAGGGGATGTTTCCAAAGGAAGATACAGCTGGAGGACGCAGGTGCTGCTTTCAGAGTCAGGCGTGGTGGCCCCGTGTCCCCTCACTGCTCCCCTGCCCTGCTGAGCTGCCACGTGGACGGGGGACGGGGGTGGGGGCGGAGTGGGGTTCCCGGTGCTGTTGGCAAACGTGGGAAGAGTGTGTGGGCTCCCAAGTTCTAACTGGCTGTCTGTCTCTCCTCCATGCTCTCAGATCAGATACATGCAGGTGAGTGGTAGGTGAGAAGCAGGTGAGTCCTGCCAGCACCTCAGCCTCCCCCAGGGCAACGCCGTCAAGCAACACATATCACACCCAGTTTCAGGGGGACCGTGGCCCCCAGCACCCCACGAGTAACCGAGCAGTCCCAGGCTGGGCAAGGCCATGGGGTCAGGAGGGAGACTTGGGGGCAGCCTTCAGCCTGGCTTGTGACCCGCCCCAGCCCCTGTGTGGACGCCCCGTCTTGCATAGTGCTTTGGGGAGCCTAGGCCCCAGGGACCCTTAGGGTATTTCCTGGGCAGGGGGAGGTGTTAGGGCCGAGTGAGTCCAAATGGCACAGGCCACTCAGTGCTGTTCCCCAGAGCCCCAGGCAGACGTGGCCGCCCAGCCTCAGCTTTAGAGGAGTGTCCGGAACACCCAGGACTGCCCCAAGCAATCCACCCCGCAGCCGCTGCTTCCAGCCCCTGTGGGGTAACTGGGGTCGTTCACAGGCAATAATACGCTGTTACTGGGCTGTCTGCTCAGCTGGTGGACATCAGCCCCCGGTATCTGCCAGGATCTCTAGCTGTACACAGAGAGCCTCCCACACACAGTGGGTGCTTTAAATGTGTAAACCCCTGTGTGCACTGTGGGATTCCAAGCTCCCAGGGGGTCTGCCGCATTGCAAGCTGTACACAGAGAGCCTCCCGCACACAGTGGGTGCTTTAAGCATGTAAACCCCTGTGTACACCTTGGGATCCCGAGCTCCCCTTAGTTAATGAGCAATTGAGGTGAGGAATTATTTGGGGAGGAGGAGCAAAAAAGAGCGGGGAGTTCTAGAAACCTCCAAGCACGTCTTCCTTGGTGCTGCCACCAGTCCTCAGGCCTGTCACAACTCCCTCCCTTTGCCTCAACTTCCTCGTCTGCGAAACAGATGGAACTGCATGGCTCCTAGTTTCTTCTGTCTCCATTTACCCTTGGTGGCCAAGGCTTGACCCAGGCCGGTGCCCATGTCCTGCTGCGGGTCCCCTCAGGTGCAGCGTGGAGTGGCCAGGACCTTGCTTACGCCCAGGCCCTGCTTGCTGTGTGGCGTCCTGTCTGGTGCAGTGTGGCGGGGCCGGGACCTCATGTGGAGATAGTGCAGGCCCCGCTCACACCAGGTCCTTCTGCAGAAAATGGGCATGACAGAGGATGACAAGAGGAGCTGCTGCTTGCTGGAAATCCAGGAGACTGAGGCCAAGTACTACCGGACCCTCGAGGACATCGAGAAGGTAGGGGTGTGACAGGGAGCAGCTGCTTGGGTCACTGCGGTGTGCATCCCAGGGGCCTGCTGCCTGGTCTCCAGGGCATGATCACAAGCTGGACTCAGGGCAGTGTGGACAGATTGGAGGGCGCATTGGTCCTTCTGACTTTGCTGTCAGGCACCCTCACCCAACAATGTAGTCACCCTTACCTTCACTGGGCACCCTCGGGCCATCTGTGCCCACCCACGCTGCTGGCTCTAGCCAGGCAGCCCCTCCTTGGCCGCCCACCTTGCACCCATCCAGAAGGCCCCTTCCCCCTGGAGTCTTCGCTGGCCTTGGGCCATCTCCATGTTCTTCTCTGTCCTGGTTTGAGCCTGGACAGGGCCTCAGTTTCAGCTTCGTTCCTGTGTACCTGTCCTGGGTGGGCACAGAGCTTGGCTCCTTCCTTTTACCCCCACAAGCCTCTCAGAGCTGGGCAACCACGGGGTGTGCAAGGGGAGGGGGCACAGTCCTCACCCCGAGGGCCTCTGGGGCCAATGTGACAGTTTCCCTAGGCTCACCCTCACTGGCCATCACACCTGAGGCTGGGGTGGAGGGCTGGGCTGAGTGGAGCCATCTAGACCCTGGTTGGTCTTTGGGTGGCACTCAAGGGCACAGGCTCGGGCGTTCAGACCTTGGATGGGAATCATGGCCCTGCCACCATCCAGCGTGTGCCCTGGGTGATATCTTCCCCTCCTGGCCTCAGTCCCCATCCCAAACCTCGATCACAGCACCCTCCTCAGGGCTCCCGGCAGATTTAAGCCCGATGTCGGGTGTGAAGGCCCACAGAGCTGTGCTGATGCCGTGGGGGTCGACCCTTGACTGCTTCTGCTGGGCGGAGGCCTGCCGCCTCCCCACATTCCTGCCCTGTCCTTACCACTGCAAGGGGGGCCCAGTCCCCCAGAATGCACGCACCCTCCAGCCAGCATTGAGCACCGACTGTGTGCTGTGGAAGGCACTGCTGGTAGGCTGGGACTGAGCGCGTCTTGCTGGACGCTGGCCCCTCGGTGAGCCGCCTCGGGGTGGTCAGGTCTGCCCCCCAGCGATGGTGGCCACGCTGAGATGGGGCAGACGTGATACCTTCTCTCTTCCAGAACTACATGAGCCCGCTGAGGCTGGTGCTGAGCCCCGGGGACATGGCGGCCATCTTCACCAACCTGGAGGTGAGTCCCGGCCCTGACCGCTGGGATGCCAGCCAGGCCCGTAAGATACCATCCCCTCCCTGAGGTCCATTCCACAGGGCCTGTGACACGGTGGTCTGTTGTGACAGATAGAAGGTGTGCAGCCACCCCTTTCTGGGACCTTGGTCTTAGGAGACAGAGTACGAGGTTTTGGGGGTGATCTGTGAGGAGCTACCTGGCAGGTGTGCTGCAGGGGTGCATGCCCCTAGGAAGAGGCCCTGGAGGCCCCCAGCTACTGTTGATAGGGTTTCTGCCAGCAGCCTGAGGGAAGTGTGCCCCTGCCCCCGAGCAGACCACCTCGCCTGCTCCTGGGATCTGTGGGAGGGCTCACCTCGCCCTAGTCAGCAGGGGAGGGGTGGTCTGGTATGAGGTTCTAGAAGCTGGGCATGGGTGGGCTTTCTCCAGAATCTTCTGTTCGGCCTAGTGGCCGAAGGGTGCCAGAGGCTATTTCCTCAGCCTCCTGTCAGCCTAGGGTGGGTGCTGGTCACACTCTCTGGACGAGGTTGACCCAGACACCAGAGTGTCCTGCTCATTCTGGGCCCTGACTCGGAGTTCATCGTTCGGGACTGTGTCTGGGACAGAGGACATAGGCAGAGGCAACCAGTGGACAGAGGGGGGAGGCCAGGCTGCTGCCCACTGGTCACCGCCTGCTCCAAGATGTGAGGAAACACCCCTCTCGAAGCCCAAGGCCTTGACTCTAATGGAGAGACCCCTCCCCCCACCAAGCCCAGAGTCCCTGCCAGGAGCTCTCTGTGCCGGCACACACGGGGAGGGGATAGTCCCAGCTCTGGGCAGCACCCATGTGTCCTGATACTGTAAACTGTGGATGCTCCCAGACAGTGTGATGCTTCTTGACAGCGCTCGGGTCCCCGGTGCACCCATTAGGTAGAATGTCCAGGCTGGATCGCACCCTGGTGTTTGTGGTGGTGTGGGGTGCATGCTGGGTGCAGCGGCTCTTCCATAGAAATCCGTGGTTGAGGCAAGAGGGCGCCAGGCCACGTTTAAAGAGCACACCACCCTTCTTGCCCTCGGTTCCTGCTAACGTGCTGCCCACTCTGCCCAGGACCTGATTAAGGTGCACCACAGCTTCCTGCGGGCCATCGACCTATCCATGATGGCGGGGGGCAGCACCCTGGCCAAGGTCTTCCTCGACTTCAAGGAAAGGTGAGTGGCGGGTGGCCTCTCGGTGCCTTGCCCCCCACCCCCCTCTGCAGAGCCACAGGGATGTGCCTAGGGTCCTCTTGGGAGCCCACCCTGGGATGGAACTCAGGGGCCCAGGCACCTTTGCAGGACTGAAGTCTTGGTTGTTACTTCGTGGTGTCTGGTCACTGTGTGGTATTTGGTCACCGCTTCCTCTGGACTCTCCTGGCTTCCAAACTGAGGGCACTGGCCCTGCCCTCCCAGGCTCCATGAGGACAGGCAGGTGGCCCCACACCGTGAGCCCAGGTGGGTGACTGGCATCCTGGGGGCTCCATCAGCCCCACCACCTCTGCCCTCCTGGGGGTCTCAGTGTTGGGTGACGTCCGCCCCATGTCTGGTCCAGGGGAATTGGGCCGCCTGGGAGAGGCTGCCCCTCATGAGCTCTGTGCCTGTGGGGGAGGTGGACTGTGCGTGGCTGTTTCTGAGAAAGACAGACGCGAGCCCTTCATTATGTCTGCAAAGACTGTATTTCTAGATGAGGCCACGGTGGTGTAGACACCGAATAACTCGGTCCAGGGATCCTCTGTCAGTCAGCTGAGTCTTGGGCCGCCTCCTGCTGCCCATGAATCAGTGGCGGGTGTGTGATGTGGTCTCCATTTGTCTGCTGCTGGATGGGGGAAGAGAGGGCTCGGGGCTCCTTGGCTGCCCTTCTGGACTTGGAGAGAAGAGAGACTGCATTGTCGAGGCCTCCCTGTGGCTTTCAGAGTCTGGCCTCGTGGACTCGCTGTGGCACCTGGCCCTCTCGTCACTCCCTGGGTGACTTTGATGTCATTTACCTGCTGAGCCTCAGGCCTCGTGAATGGTGTTTTGGGGAAGTCAGGTACAATGTGTCCTGTGGTCCCTGCCCCTTTAGGCTCTTGATGGAGGCCACCTCCCACCACTCCTGTGGGGTGCAGGTCACCTCCCTGGACACAGTCCTTGATGTGGGGCGTCAGTGATGAGGAGCCGCCCTCAGGCAGGCACACAGGTCACCTCCCTGGACACGGGCCTCAGTGTGGGGCGTCAGTGATAAGGAGCCGTCCCCAGGCAGGCACACAGGTCACCTCCCTGGACACAGTCCTTGATGTGGGGCGTCAGTGATGGGGAGCCGTCCCTCAGGCAGGCACACAGATCACCTCCCTGGACACAGTCCTTGATGTGGGCCATCAGTGATGGGGAGCCGTCCCCCAGGCAGGCACACAGGTCACCTCCCTGGACACGGGCCTCAGTGTGGGGCATCAGTGGTGGGGAGCCGCTCCCAGGCAGGCACACAGGTCACCTCCCTGGACACGGGCCTCAGTGTGGGGCGTCAGTGATGGGGAGCCGTCCCCCAGGCAGGCACACAGGTCACCTCCCTGGACACGGGCCTCAGTGTGGGGCGTCAGTGATGAGGAGCCGTCCCCCAGGCAGGCACACAGGTCACCTCCCTGGACACGGGGCTTGCTCCAAGGCTTTTGCCTTCAGGGTGGCCAGGGAAGGTAAGCCTCCACACGGGCCCAGACTAGCTTGGAGTCCTAGAGTTGTGGAATCACAGCCTTCCAACGCCAGAAGCTTCCCTGCAGGCCAGGCATGGGGAGAGTTCTCAGGGTGGATAAGAACATGCCAGCTGCTCAGCCAGGTGTTCAGGCCACGGGAGATGTGGGCCTTCGAGCCTCCAATGGCACTTGGGGACACATGTCCTGGACATCCTGAGCACTCACTGAGAGCTGGGAAACACTCCCCAAAATGTCACTGTGCCTGAGTCAGGGCTGCTCTGGAGTTCCGGGTTCTCTGTGTGGAAAATGTATTCGGAGCTGCCACCCTGGGCCTTACAGACCTTGGAACTTCAAGCCAGGAAGTTGTGGACGTTGCCTCGTCCAAACCCTCATTTTGAAGTTGAGGAAACTGAGGTCCAGGGGAGAGGCCCTGCCCAGGGGCCAGTTATGGCCCAGCCATGGCTCCTTGTGCCCAGTCCATGTGGTGGCCACGGGCCCCTCGGCCCAGCCAGGGCTCCTTGTGCCCAGTCCGTGTGGTGGCCACAGGCCCGTCGGCCCAGCCAGGGCTCCTGGTGCCCAGTCTATGTGGTGGCCACAGGCCCCTCGGCCCAGCCAGGGCTCCTGGTGCCAGTCTATGTGGTGGCCACAGGCCCCTCGGCCCAGCCAGGGCTCCTGGTGCCCAGTCCGTGTGATGGCCACGGGCCCCTCGGCCCAGCCAGGGCTCCTTGTGCCCAGTCCGTGTGGTGGCCACGGGCCCCTGGGCCCAGCAGCAAGAGCCTCGTGTAGTCCGAGGACCAGGCTGCTTCCTCTGAGTGCCACTTCCGTAGAGTTGAGCCAGCTGCAGGCCCTGTTGCCCTCTGTGGGCAGTTGGCCGGGTGCCCTGGCATTTAGCAGTGGGCAGAGAATGGCCAGAGGTCACCTTGACTGGTTCCCCAGAGATGGTCCAAGATGGAGCCAGGCCAGGGCAGCCCCGGACCTTTGTTCCTCCAGCCCCTGCCTGCAGGGCAGCTGGAGTGCCCTGGAAGGGACCCAGCCCTCACGCTGACAAAGCTGGGCCTGCTGCTGGCCGCACCCCTTACAAGCTGGATGCCTCTTAGCAAGCTTATCGAGGCCTCGGTTTTCCTACCTGAAAAATGGGGCTAATGACACCACCTTTATAAGCTGTTCTGGCAGCCGTCCATCAGTTTGCTGTGCGGAGATGGCTTATACACCACTGTGAGGCTGGAAGCTGTCCCACCAATATTTGAGATACCAGAGGGTCACCCGTGGTGGACAAGTCTCGTCTTAACTTCCAGAGTAAGACAAACTAGGAAGGAAGGCGTGGCGATCTACTTCTGAAAACGCCCTGGATCACAACAGAATGTTGCCCAACTCGCTTGCTTTGGACTCGTCACCAGGAGGTATCAGTCGCTGGAGGAGGGACACCGTGTTTGGTGAAGCAGAGGCCAGTGAGGGCGAGGAGAGCCTCAGTGAGATGGATTGGCACAGTAGCCTCAAGCATGGCCTGGAACGTGCTGGCGATTGTGAGGCTGATGCAGGACCAGGCAGCATCTTCTGCTCTAAGTGAGGTTGCCGGGAGCTGGAGCCAACTCAGCGGTGCCGTCTACCTACCTGTCTATTTATCTTACACGTTGGCGTAAAGATTGGAACACCAGGAAAGCATCTGCACGTTGAGGCCCCAATAAGTGGTGGCCGTTGTCATTGTCTCTGTCATCCACATGGTTGCAGCCTCGTCCTCACGGGTTTACACTGCAGCTGGGTGTTGAGACAGATTTTAAAGGTGGAGTCCCAGGTTCATGGCCTAGGCCCCGAGCATGCCAGGTGCCGGTGCTGGAGGCTCCGATCTGTAGAGAAGTTGGCCACGGGACGCCTCTGGGCCCAGCCTGGGGACAGAGAAGGGAGCAGGCAGCATACCCAAAGCACTGGGATGAGAGTCAGAGTGGCCGTGGGGTCGGGATGAGCAACCCAGTCGGAGAGCAGGTGCAGGCGGAGCAAGGGAAACCAGAGTGGGGGTGGGGCAGGCGTGGTTACAGATGGTGACATGCCCTAAGGGTCTTCTCCCGCTGGTCTGCCTCCACCCCTGGTCATCCGCACGGCCACACCTGTTGGTAAGGAGCAGGGAGCCAGGCAGATGTCACCTGCTTGTGAGAGGGAGAGGTGGGGGCTGGGTGGGCAGAAAGCAGGCAGAGCGTGCTGGTGCCACATGGAAGCAGCAAGAAGGGCCACAGCCTTGGGGAGCACCACACCCAGAGACATCCAGGGGGTACCACACCAGGGGGAGCACCAAGCTGGGTGTGCCCACACTATGCCCAGACAGATCTGCCTGCCCAGGAGGCCAGGGCCCCTCCTCAGCCTGGCCCCTCTCAGTATGAAGTGGGGGTTGGGGACGCCACCCCTGAACCTGGTCGTGACCTCTTCTTAGCCAGGCGGGGCTTCAGGGAGGGCCAGAAAGCAGCCATGGGGAGAGAGCAGAAGAGCAGCCCGCAAAGGTGCCAGCAGCCGCCATGGTAGGCGAGGACCGTTCACTGCGTTTTTGAGCACCGGGTGGAGAGCAAGGGGCTCACTGCTGCTGCCCCGAGCATCTCACTGACGCTGTGATGTGTGTGTGTGTGTGTGTGTGTGTGTGTGTGTGTGTGTGCGCGCACCCAGGCTCCTCATTTATGGCGAGTACTGCAGCCACATGGAACACGCCCAGAACACGCTGAACCAGCTCCTCGCTGGCCGCGAGGACTTCAGGCAGAAGGTCGAGGTAATGCCCCCACCTCCCGGCAATCCCGGCCTGTCGCCCCGTGGGGAGTCGGCGAGAGGCAGAGTGCTTGCCTTTTATAGGTGTTCTAGTTGAAGCTTTTTTTCTCTGCGTTTCGTTGGGGTTGGGGATGGGGGCGAGATGGGAGTGCTGTCCTAGGCCAGGGCGCAGCTGGAGCCTGGAGTGAGGTTGAGCTGGGGTCTCTGTAGGGACAAGCTGAGACCAAATCCAGGCTCAGCAAGGGACCACGACTTGATGCTGGCCCTGACCTGTGTGACCCGAGGGCCCAGGTGGTGTTTGCTGGGAGCTGTGGAGCCTCCCACCCTCACCTGCCCTCACCCCCAGCTCAGGACCTGCTCGGCCAGGTTTCCCACGAGGGCCCTCTAGACATCTCCACTTGTCCCTCCTGCTGGGGGGCCCATGTGCAACAGAGGCTGGTGTTTCCACGTTTCATTTCGTCAGCGAAACCTTGTTTTCTGAGGGAAGCCAGCTGCTCTGTGGTGGGGTGGGGGCTGCTCCTCTTGGAGATGGTGATGCCCCCAGGATGTGTGCAGGCAGCCAGGGGGATGCCCTGTTCCTGAGCATAGCCCCTCTCAATGGGAGCTGGCTTCCTGCCTGGCCTTTCCTGGGAACCCATCCAGGAAGTGGGCAGAGGGTGAGACCCTGCAAGCCCCCTCCCGGAAGACCTAGTCCTGCGGAAAAAGCCAGGGGTTTCCAGGCAGGCCCTGGACGTACTAGGCCGGGCTGTTGAGAATCCCAGTGTCTCACCCGCCTCCTTGGGCCTTGCGCCCCACCCCCATCTGCTGAGACCCTGCCTCCACCTGCTGTATGCCCCACCCTCTGCACATGCCTCACTGGGGGAGGTTGTCCCGGGGGCCTGACATCCTGAGCTCAGGGCCTGGGTCCTCTCCCAGACTGGGGAGGGTGTGAATGGGTGAGGGGCGGGGCTCCCTGGGCAGGGGCAAAGGTTCAGGCAGTGGGGATGAGGTTTCCTGGCTGGACCTCCTCACGCCGTCCCCCTTGCTGCCCCAGGAGTGCACGCTGAAGGTCCAGGAAGGCAAGTTCAAACTGCAGGACCTGCTTGTGGTGCCCATGCAGAGGGTGCTCAAGTACCACCTCCTCCTGAAGGTGAGCGCACTCGGCCGGCAGCTTCCAGGGGACGTGAGGTGTAAGCTAAGGAGGGAAATGCCTAGCACGGAGTCTTTGCTCCATAAATGCCGGGCATGATTATCACGGTGGATACACATAGGAGAGCTATGATTAAGAACAGTAGCTAGATGGAAAACAGAGAGCAAAAGTGTCCCCAGCACAGGGAGTAATGCAGCGGCTGGGTCTGCACCCTTGGCTGGTCTCCGAGCCTCCTGGTGGCCATGGCAGGAAGGGAAATAGGACGGGCCCTAGATGAGGTGCAGAACGAGACGCTAGTGGATCTGCCCAGTGACCTGGTGCCACAGCCCCTTCCTTTTTGCTCCATTACATCCCTTAAGGGTAATTTTGCAGTGCCCCCCATCAGCCACAAGATTTGGGGACGCCCCGATGGCAGAGTGGTCCCTCCTATCTGCTGGAGCTGGGCAGCCGGACGATCCAGCTCCTGGATGGCTTTGTCCTGAGGACATGGCTCTGGGCAGAGGACAGAGGCCGAGACCCCTGACCGAGTGCTGACACATGTCCCCCCTCTGACCCCTCCAGGAACTTCTGAGCCATTCCACTGACCGGCCTGAGAGACAACAGCTCAAAGAAGCTCTGGAAGCCATGCAGGTGGGTGGGTAGACCGAGGCAGGGAAGGGCAGAGCCCTCTTGGGGCTGGCTTAAGCACCACACCTGTGTTCTTTGATTTTCTGAGCAAAGGGGCCAGTCAGACCTTGCCCGCGGTTTTCGTGTTTTCTCCGAATGCCGGATTCCCGGCCACTCCCAGGCCCCTAAATGTGTTTTTCCCAGAAAAGAAAAGCTGGGTCTCCTCCTCCCTCATGAAGGGGCTGCCTTTAGAGAACTTCTTCCTGGTGGGGGGCGGGGGGCGGCAGGTGTGGGAGGCCTGTCCCTCCTCCCCCTTACAGGTTCCAGTGGGACCGAGTGGGGGAGCACGGGGGAGGCCCCACTCAGGGGCTTCCTGGTGCTCCTTGCTGATGGTGTGTAAACACAGGGCTTTGAGCAAAAGCGTGTGTGCACACGCATGTGGCCAGGAGCCTGAGCCGGGGTCTCTGATTCTGTGCTGCCCGCTGCTCCGGGCAGGTTCTGCTTCTGCCTGGTTTCCATGGAACCCAGGGCATGCTCTGGGGAACCAAGTCACAGAAGGGAGGGACTGGGCTTGTCCTCACCCCCACACGGTCAGGTCAACACAATCAGCTTAGGCCCTGCCGCTGAAACCCACCCCTCCCCTGCCCCTGCGTGGCATGTCTGCTAGGGTGCCCCATTACACAGTGGGTGGGGACCTGCTTTTGGAGAACCAGCCCACGTGGTCTGCACCCGGAGTCCATGCTTGTGGCCTTGCCTTTCGCACACCCAGCCCTCAGCCAACCAGGTGGCTCTGGGCCCCTGTGATGGAGCACTTTTCCCGGAGTGTGTCTTGTGGGCCCCATAAAGAGCGATGAGACTTCCAGGCGTGCCCTCAACAACTCTGAGAACCATCGAGCCAGATCGTGCAGCTTTAGAGACAGAGGGAAATGTAAAAAGTCTTGTGATACATTCCCAACATAATGTTGGAAATCACTTGCATGAATTGTCATTCTACTTCAGCTTGATTCCCCCTAGGGACAGAGAGCTCACTCCTTGTATGGTGGGGCCTCCCATTCACTGGCTGCTTTGTGTCTGTGGACCTGAGGTTGTCTCTATGGGACTTGTGACCGTGGGTCTGAGCCCTATACACCGACCCTAGTCCTGCCTGGTGTCAGAACTTGGAGATTCCTCCACCTATTCGTCCAGCCAACCCCTGCACGATCCTTTTACCTCCAGACTCCAGGCCCAGTGCATCGCTGCACCCTGGTGGGTAGAGAGCTCACCCAGGGCCCACGGCCTGTAACATTTTAGCCGTTGGTTCCTGTTTCCTAGGAAGTCAGTCTTCGTTAAAGACAAGTTACTAAGAAAACAAAACAGCCTCTAGGGAAGGTGACACTTCAGCCCTGCCGGGGTGGGAGGCCTGGGACCAGGCCAGGGCAGGGCAGGGGGTGCCAGAGGGGAGGCTGGGGACCGGGAAAGGGCAGGGTGCACGGAGGGGAGGCCGGAACCTTCTGCAGGAGCTCAGCCTGGTTCTGGGCCGTTGTTAGCATTTAGGGGAATTCCACCTGGAAAGCCCGCTGCAAAGCAGCCTGGTCCTTCCGGTGGGCAGGGTACGGCTGGCCTGCGTGCGTCCCCCTAGAAGAAGTTGGGTCCCTGCCCACTCGCCTGGCCCTGGATGTCCTGTCCAGCTGCCCTGCAGGCTTTCCAAGAGAATGCGCCCTCTGGATTGCAAGTGGGCACTGCCCCCCGGTGGCCAGTCCAGGGATTGCAGCGTGGTGGGTGTACATTGGGCTAGAAGGTGGGGGCTTGTAAACCCAATCCCACTGCGTGACAGGTTGGGGGTGCAGACCCAGGCCCCGTGCTGGAATGTGGGGAGCACAGACCTGGGCCTATGTGGGAGGTGGGGAGCACAGACCCAGCCCATGCCGCACAGAAGGTGGGAGACATATAGACACAGACCCTACACAGATCCACATAGCAAGGACTCAGCCTTTGAGTACGACCCCTTGTTCTGCTAAGGTGCTAACCTGCCACGGTCCCACTTCTCAAGAACTGAAAAGTGGGCTCCCCTGAGCCTAGCTGTCTGCTCTGTGGCTGCTCTGCTGTGCAGGGCTCTTTCTGTTTTAAAGTGGGCGCCTTCGTGGGTCATGGCAGGAAGGAGCTGCCTGGGGTCAGAAGCAGCTCGCCACTCCACCCTCCTGGGCTTTGTCTCCTTCTGTGTGAGTGGGTGCGAGTCTCACCCCATCCTGCCCTCCTATCAAGGGTCGGGCACCTCTGACGGGACACCAGAGGGGGCTTTGAAAGATGCCCCGCCCTGGACCCAGCACAGGACCTGCTAACCCCTGCTCTGTTGTTTGCAAGGACTTGGCCATGTACATCAATGAGGTCAAACGGGACAAAGAGACCTTGAAGAAAATCAGTGAGTTCCAGAGCTCCATTGAAAACCTGGTGAGTGCGGGTGCTGTGTAACCGCCTCTTCGTAAACACTGATTGTCATGGTCCGATGCCAGTGACGGGTCGGGCGCCCCCTTCCCCGAGTGTGGAGTGGATGCCCCAGCAGCGTCTGAGGCTGGTCCCGTTGCAGACTGCCTGGGTCAGCACCCTCTCATTCAACCCAAGTTCCCAGCCCCAGCATGGAAGAAGACCCCATTGTTGGGCGTGTCTAGTGGACAAGGTAGGAGCGGTACTGATCACCCGGGCTCCTGGTTCTCCTCCCTTGGCTCTCTTGGACCCAAGGGGAGGGATCAGGCCTCTCCCAGCCCCCTGTTCACCCTCATCTTCCCCATCCCTGAGAGAGAGTGTAGTCCTAGGGGGCGGGGCCCAGCAGTCGTCCCTCCCCTGCCTGATGGGCCCCCTTAGGGTTCCCCATCTCCCATCAGGCAGGCCGGGTTCTCATGGACCCCCTTCCCAGCCTGGCATCAGGTCAGCCACCATGTCCTACTTGAGCCGAGGAGACTGGCCAGCTGTGTCAGAGAGCACCGACTGTGCTCAGGTCTTTAAAGCAGGGTCTCTCAGCCTCAGTGCCACTGACATTTGGGGCCAAACGTTTCTTTGTCACGGGGGCCATCCTGTGCGCTGTAGGATGTTGAGCAGCATCCCTGGCCTCCCTCCGCCCACTAGATGCCAGCGGTACTTCCCTCCACCAGTGGTCACGACGAAAATGTCCCCAGACAGGACAAGCGTCCCCTGGAGACTAGCGTCACCTGGTGGAGAACCACTGACTTCAACACAAACATTTTCATTCCCTGACCCCTGGCAAGTCCAGGTGAGGCTCTGTCGAGGGAAAATCTACACAGAAGCCTTGGAGGAGGAAAGCGTGGGGAGTGGGGGAGCAGCCAGCACTGGCCACCACCTCACCCAGTCAGGGTCACGCCACCCAGAGAGGGCGAAGAAGCAGTTCCAACAAACATCGCATGACACGGAAAATGGTTCACGCTATGTAGTCAGTTAAAGGAAAAAAAAAAAAAAAAAAAGAAGTGACCAAACGGTATTATGATACGACCCCAGCTTACTTTTTAGAAAGAAATAAAAACGTCCGAGGCATTGGTGGCTCCGTGGTAGAATTCCCGGCTTTCATGCGGGAGACCCGGGTTCGATTTCCATCTGTCAGTGGAGGCTTGTGTGTGACTATAGTGCTGAACAGGCTTCAGCAGAGCTTCCAGACTAAGACTAGGAAGAAAGGCCTGGTGACCAGCTTCCAAAAGTCGGACAATGAAAACCTTGTGGAGCACAAGGATCCAGTCCTGTGGTGCATGGGGTCACCATAAGTCAGGGGCGACTCGACAGCAGTGAACAGCAATGAAAATGTCTGCCTGTGGAGAAGGGAAAGGATGGATGTGCCCCAAACTGCGAACGATGGTCACAGCGCTGCTGTGGACCCGGGTGCTGACATGGCTGCTCTTGTCTGTTGTCGAGGTTTTCTACATGCTGTACTATGGGCAGGTGTTACTTCTGTAACATGCAGAAAAGTTTTTAAGGTTTTATGCTCAAGGAACGTGTTCATTACATAACAGTGATGCAGTGCTGGCCTGCTGGCATCGGCGTGACTGAGGCCTGGGCTCCAGTGCAGCCCTGGTATTCTCTCCGTGAATCCATTTCTGACCAGAGGAAGTCACTGTCTTCACTTTCTGCACTTCAGAGATAAGAAATGGAGGCCTGCACTGTGCGACGTCCGAGCTGTGCTCTTGGCTGTCGCACTCGGAAGCTTCTGGGAAGTCCAGGAAACGTGGAAGAAGACGCTGAAAACCTTCCATCACTGAGCGTCCCTGGGGACATCTTGGTGTATCCCCGCCATCCTTTCCCTCAGCATAGACGCCTCCTTTAAAAGCCACTCAGGGAACCTGTCAAGTGAAGCTCTCTGTGAATGAGATCATAGCAGCGAGGATTAGACCAAACGGGAAACAAAAATGAAGTCTCGGCAAGCGGGAGGGGGCTGGACGCCAAGCCTCTCCTGCAGACGATGAACCCCGCGGGCTCTCTGTCTGATAAGCGTTGTTTGTTCTCTCTTCTGGCTTCTCAGCCAACGTCTGGCTTTTCCTGCAGGCCCTGCTCCGTGCACACAACAGGGGCCTGTTAGCAGGATGCATGCATCAATCGCTCTTTGTGCCCAGTGCTGAGGGAGCCTCCATGGGCTGGGCCAAGTGAGGGTGGGGGACAGAAGCCCCTGGGCCCAGTTCTAGTCCCACCTTCTTCTGCACCCCTTTGTCCAAAGAACCAACTGGAAACCACTGGGCTCACTTCCTTTTGCTGCCACCTTTGGTCTTTTTGGGAGGCTCCCTCTGGACAGGTGCCCACCTGCCCTTCCACCTTACGCAGGTGCCGGAAGAACAGGGGCTGCCGGCATGGGGCTAATGGTGTCTTTGTTTCCCAGCAAGTGAAACTGGAGGAGTTTGGGAGGCCGAAAATAGACGGCGAGTTGAAAGTCCGCTCCATAGTCAACCACACCAAGCAGGACAGGTGAGCGGAGGCCTGAGCTGGGCGGGACCCCTTCGTTGGCGCTGTGTCCAGGGAACCCTGCTCCCGAGCAAGCCTGGAAACGGGCCTTTCTGTGACGGGAGCGGCCTTGGGCTGGCTGTGTTTTGTTCAGTTCTAATTGCTTCCTTCCTCCTTGGGGAGAGCGGTGGCAAGCCGTCCCCAGTGGCCACCCAGCCCACGGCAGGCACTGAGTGGGGCTGGGGGGCAGCCAAAGTCAGCAGCCGGCATCCTGCCTGCGTGCTCAGTCTCCGGGGCCTGCACGCATCCAGAGCCGGCAATGAGCTTTCCGCAGACGGCTGCGGGGAGGGGCGAGCCGGGGTTCACAGGAGGTGGTCAGGGAGGGGCGAGTTGGGGTTCACGGGAGATGGTCAGGGTGAGATGAGCCCAGGGTTTATGGGAGGTGGTCGGGGTGGGGTGAGCCCAGGGTGTGGTCGGTGGGGGAGAGGGCCCAGGATTCACAGAATGTGGTCAGGGAGGGGTGAGCCCAGGGTTCACGGAAAGTGGTCAGGGAGGGAGAGAGCCCGGGGTTCACTGGAAGTGGTCAGGGAGGGAGAGAGCCCGGGGTTCACGGGACGTGGTCAGGGAGGGAGAGAGCCTGGGGTTCACGGGAGGTAGTCAGGGGAGAGAGAGCCCGGGGTTCACGGGAGGTGGTCAGGGAGGGAGAGAGCCCGGGGTTCACGGGAGGTGGTCAGGGAGGGAGAGAGCCCAGGGTTCATGGGAGGTGGTCAGAGAGGGAGAGAGCCCGGGGTTCATGGGAGGTGTTCAGGGAGGGAGAGAGCCCAGGGTTCACGGGAGGTGGTCAGAGAGGGAGAGAGCCTGGGGTTCATGGGAGGTGTTCAGGGTGGGTTGAGCCCAGGGTTCACCGGCGGTGGTCGGAGAGGGAGAGAGCCCAGGGTTCACCGGCGGTGGTCAGGGAGGGAGAGAGCCTGGGGTTCATGAGAGGTGGTCAGGAGGGAGAGAGCCGGGGGTTCATGGGCAGTGGTCGGGGAGGAGTGAGCCCAGGGTTCATGGGCGGTGGTCGGGGGGGAGAGAGCCCGGGTTTCACGGGAGGTGGTCAGGGAGGGAGAGGGCCTGGGGTTCACAGGAGGTGGTCAGGGAGTGAGAGAGCCCAGGATTCATGGCCAGTGGTCAGGGAGGGGTGAGCCCCGGGTTTATGGGAGGTAGTCAGGGAGGGAGAGAGCCTGGGGTTCACGGGAGGTGGTCAGGGAGGGGTGAGCCCTGGGTTTATGGGAGGTGGTCAGGGAGGGAGAGAGCCTGGGGTTCACGGGAGGTGGTCAGGGAGGGGTGAGCCCTGGGTTTATGGGAGGTGGTCAGGGAGGGAGAGAGCCCTGGGTTTATGGGAGGCGGTCGGGAGGGAGAGAGCCCCGGGTTTATGGGAGGCGGTCGGGAGGGAGAGAGCCCAGGGTTCACGGGCGGTGGTCGGAGGGAGAGATCCCGGGGTTTATGGTAGGTGGTCGGGAGGGAGAGAGCCGGGGGTTCACGGGAGGTGGTCGGGAGGGAGAGAGCCCGGGGTTCACGGGCGTCCGGGCAGCTGTCACAGGCCCAGTCGTGCTGCTGACCCAGCTGTCTGTGGCCGGGAGCGCAGCTCAGGGGTGGGCTGACGGGCCCGGGCGCGCTGTCCGGCAGGTACCTGTTCCTCTTTGACAAGGTGCTCATCGTGTGTAAGAGGAAGGGCTACAACTACGAGCTGAAGGAGATTATTGAGCTGCTGTTCCACAAGATGACAGATGACCCCATGAACAACAAGGACATCAAGAAGGTGGGCCGTGACCCCCAGGCGACACCGAGTGGCCGTCAGCGCTGATGCCTAGGGTGGGCGAGGGGCAGTGTGGCCTGCAGGGAGCCCCGAGCGCAGCCTCTGCTCTGCAGTGGGGAGGGGGCTTTCCCACTCGGCCTTCCCCTTGTGGCCCCTGTAAAGGCCTACCCTCAGCTCTTTGAGTCTCCCTGGGGGGCACTCTCAGGACCCTAATTCCAGCGAGGAGCTGGGGGGAGAGGCGACTGTGTGAGATGCTAGTGAAAGCCAAGCTGTAGACCGGCTGGTCTGACACCGGCCAGCGCTGCCCTGGTGCCCAGCAGACCCTGGATTTGGAGGAGGACCAGCTGGGGGGGCCTGTCAAAGCTCTGATGTCCAGCTGGGGCGGGGCCGTGGTGTAGGGGTGGCACCATGGCTGCTGGGGGTGGGACCATGACTGCTGGGGGTGGGGCCGTGACTGCTGGGGGTGGGACCATGACTGTTGGGGTGGGGCCATGGCTGCTGGGGGTGGGACCATGACTGCTGGGGGTGGGCCAAGACTGCTGGGGGTGGGGCCGTGGCTGCTGGGGGTGGGCCCGTGGCTGCTGGGGGTGGGACCATGACTGCTGGGGGTGGGACCATGACTGCTGGGGGTGGGGCCATGGCTGCTGGGGGTGGGACCATGGCTGCTGGGGGTGGGACCATGACTGCTAGGGGTGGGGCCATGGCTGCTGGGGGTGGGACCATGACTGCTAGGGGTGGGGCTATGGCTGCTGGGGGTGGGACCATGACTGCTAGGGGTGGGGCTATGGCTGCTGGGGATGGGGCCGTGATTCCAGGGGTGGGGCCGTGACTGCTGGGGGTGGGGCCGTGACTGCTAGGGGTGGGACCGTGGCTGCTGGGGGTGGGGCCGTGACTGCTGGGGGTGGGGCCGTGACTGCTAGGGGTGGGACCATGGCTGCTGGGGGTGGGGCCGTGACTGCTGGGGGCGGAGCTTCCCCAGCCTCTGATTCAGTCCTGCTTCAGCGCAGGCCTCAGCACACAGCACTTGAGCACTTACTGTGTGCCAGGTGCTGGGCCCTAAACCAAGTTTGCGAAAAGCCCCGTCCTTGGCCTTCAGCTCACAGTGTAGGGTGCAGCCCCGGCGTGCTCTACCTGGGTGACCTAGCCCAACCTAATGTCTAAAACAGGAGGCTGACCCGAGGCCTCTTCCCGAGTCCCAGCCTCTGGCACCTGCCCCTCCAGGAGAAAAGCCCATTCCCTGGGCTGCCCCAACCCCAGGGCACTTTGTCCTGGGCTGTGTTGCTCCCATGCTGGGGCTACCAGACTCCTCCATGGTGCCCACCCCAGGCCGGGCCAACCATCTGAATGACCGTCTCCCTCTTTCTTTTCCTCTCTCATGCTTCCTAGTCTCACGGGAAAATGGTAAGCACCCAGAACCTGTCTCCTCAGCTCAGGGCCTGAGGCTTTGCTCCCTCCAGGGCCAGGGTGTGGGGCCAGGGTCCTGGGGTGTAGGGTCAGAGTCCAGGCTGTGGAGCCAGAGTCCCAGGTGTAGGGCCAGGGTCCTGGGATATAGGGCCAGAGCCCTGGGTGTGGGACCAGGGTGCTGGGGTGTGGGGCTGGAGTCCAGGCTGTGGGGCCAGGGTGCTGGGGTGTGGGGCCAGGGTCTGGGGACATGGGGCCAGGGTCCCGGGGTATGGGGCCAGAACCCTAGGTGTGAGACCAGGGTGCCAGGGTATGGGGCCAGTGTCGAGGGTGGGTCAGGGATTCCTTTCTGCATCTTCTTCCTGTGTCACTTACACGTGTTTCTTAATTATGGAAGTGATGTGTATTCGTGAGGAGAGACTGCTCATTACAGAAGGGTATAAAACGGAAGCCCAGCCTCCTTCCTGTCCCCAGCCACCCCGGTCCCTGGAGGGAAAGATCAAGGACAGTTTATATCCTAACAGGGTTTTTTCTATTGCAGCATTTTAGCTCTGTGTCATCGTTTTCTTTTTTGTTTCCCTACCTTCTTCCCTCCTTGTTCCTTCCCCACTTCTTCCCTCATTTCTCCTTCCTTCCTTCCTCCTTCCCTTCCGCTCACCCTTCTTCCCTCTTTCCTTCCATTGTTTCTAACACAAATGGGCTCATACTTTCCAAACTCTTCTTCCTGGACTCCCTTTGAAGCCCTGCTGGGTGGCCGAAGGCGGCCTGCTTGGTTGGGGTGGGGAGCAGCTGGGGGCCGGCTTGGTTGAGGCCCTGCCAGGCCCATGACCTTCCCCCGCCTTCTGTTTTTTTCCTGTTGTTTTTACTTCAGAGGAGTGGCGTTTTTTAGCATCAGATTTAGGAAGTGAAAGTGGGTGGGCAGGCAACATGGGAGGAGCCTGAGCGTGTTCCTCAGACCTACCCCCAGCCCCGGCTCCTTCCTGAGAGACGGCCCAGGCAGAGCCGGGCTCCCTTGGAGGGGAAGGATAGAGGCCCTAGGGTACCTTGTTAGAGGGGTGGGTCCCCCCAGATGTATGCACCCACTTATACATGCATATACATATGCACACGAGAGAACATGCATGCACACACATGCATGTACACACACAGGCACACGCACATGCACACATGCATATATGAGCATATGTGTACACACGTACACATACGCACATGCATGCACACGTGAGAACATGGTAGCACATACATATGCAGGTGTGTGTATGTGTTCATACATAGGCATGTGATAGCATGCAGGAACAGAGGCACACATGCAGTGTACACATGCACATATACACGTTATACAGAGTAGGCACCAGTGTTTACATGTGTGCACACACATGAGAACATGTGTGTGCAGGCATGGGCACAAGTGTGCATACATGAAAAAGCACACATGTATGTGTGAGCATGTACACGTACACACATGCACACTTGAGAACATGTGTGCACACAGCACCAGTGCCTTCCTATGCATGCACACATGCAGGCGTGTGTCTGTATACATGTGCACATACATGCACACAGAACACATGTGTGCATACAGGTATGGGTACGAGCACGCATATGCAGGCGTGTATACATGTGTGCACACTTGAGAACATGTTTGCATACAGACGAGTGCCTTCCTACACATGTATACACACATAATGCGTATATGCACACAAGCACCTGTATACACATGCACACACATGAGAACGTGCATGTATGCAGGCATGGGCAGAAGTGTGCACACACATGACAGCACACGCACACATGTGGCCGTGTACATATGTGCACATACAGGCATGGCATGGTCTGTGTACGCCTACATGCATGCACATGTGAACATGCACACATGCACACTTGAGAACATGTGAGCACACATGCAGGCATGGGCGTGTGTACACCTACATGTACACACATGAGCACACGCTGAGACATGGGTGTCGGTACACCTACATGTACACACATGTGAGCACACAGGCATGGCTGTGTGTCGGTACACCTACATGTACACCCTTGAGCACACACTGAGACATGGGCGTGTGTCGGTACACCTACAAGTACACACATGTGAGCGTACACACATGCAGGCATGTGCACACAGGACCGACATGTTTCCTGTCTCCTCCTGCAGTGGTCCTATGGCTTCTATCTGGTCCACCTTCAAGGAAAGCAGGGCTTCCAGTTCTTCTGCAAGACGGAAGACATGAAGAGGAAGTGGGTGGAGCAGTTTGAGATGGCCATGTGAGTACTCGCCAGCCGGCTGCCTAGCACCCACGGGGAGGACTTTGTCTGCAGGCCCTCTCAGACCAGGGGCAGTGGGAGGCAGGGCCGAACGCCCAGACACCAGGGCAATGAGGGCTCTCAGAGGGGCTCTGTCACCCGGGGACGCCAGCACCATCTCAGTGCTGCCTGAGCTGTTGACCAGTCTGCCCAGGGCAGAAGGTTTGTCCTGTGGCTGAGCCCCCGTCACCAGCCCAGCAGATCAGGGCTGACGCAGGGATGTTCAGGCTGGACGGGGCTAGTCACTGGACACCAAAACTGCGATGTGGGAGCACAGGGTCCCCACATCTGCCCTGGGCTTCTGTGGGTGAAAATTCCCCAACATTTTATTCTGGAAATTTTCAAGCATTCAGCAAAGTTGAAAGAACTGTGTGGTAAACACTGGCATGCTCACCCTCAGATTCCACCATTAACAGGTCACTCTACTTGCCCTTATCACCCAGCGCCTCTTAGCCATCGTGTGTTCGATGTGTTTCAATGTGGACCACGCATAAGGGTTCAGGCCGCTATGTGGCTTGGGATGCCACTCTCCTGTAGAGTTTTCAGTGCCAAGCGTGCACACAAATAGGTGCAGAAATCTGTGTGTATATTTCCTGAGTTTTAACAAATGCCTACAGCTGCCCACACCCAAGATACAGAACATTGCCATCACTCTAGAACGTTCTCTCATGCCAGTGCGACATAATCCAGAACACTCTGCTCCAACCCTCGTTCTGCCCGCAGGGAGTTGGTCCCCGGAGGCACCCAGGGCTGCAGGGACAGAGCTGGCTTTGAGTCCAGGCTCCCAACCCCGAGCCCAGGATTGAGTTCTGAGCCCGGCTGGTTCCAAGGTGGCCAGGCTGTAGGAAGGCCTAGGGAACCTAGCAATCGAGAGGTCTCTGGTGCCACAGTTCCTGTTCTGTTCCTGTTTTTCAGGTCAAATATCAAGCCAGACAAAGCCAATGCCAACCACCACAGCTTCCAGATGTACACATTTGACAAGACCACCAACTGCAAAGCCTGCAAGATGTTCCTCAGGTGAGCACCTCCTGCGGCTCTGCCCCGTCCGCATGCCCCAGGCAGGGGAGGCCCACGTTGGGTCTGCCTGTGTCCACATCGCCAACCTCTTGAGCCAGCCGAGGGGGCGGGGGACACCCAACAAGTGTCAGACCCACTGTGGGCCCCCCAGTGTTTCAGATCTGGTGGCTCGTCCCTGTGGGTGCAGTACAGGGTCCCTGGGCCCAGAGCCCCTGTGCTGGGTGGTGGAGCAGCACTGGAGAAGGTGGGAAGCGAGGGTGGGCTGCAGTGGGGTGAAGGGACCCCAGCCAGAGGCCTTGGGCTTTGAAGGATGGGCCAGCTCTGAGAGGCAGAGAGCAAGGCAGCAACCCACAGCAGCAGAGATGCAGGGGCCTCCTGGTGATGGTGGGTCCTGCCCGCCATGCTGAGGGTACGAGGTGCTGGGCTTCAGGCCAACCTAACCCCCACTTTCCCACCCTCGTTTGCCGGCACAGGGGTACCTTCTACCAGGGCTACCTGTGTACCAAGTGTGGCGTTGGGGCACACAAAGAGTGTCTGGAGGTGATGCCGCCCTGCAAGATCAGTGAGTACAGCCCTGCTCAGGACGATGCCAGGTGCCCATGGGACCCTGGGGCTGGGCCTGAGGCTGGGGCTGGGCCTGGGGGCACCACAGCCACCCTCACCCTCAGGGCCGTACTGGGTGCTTATGGGACCCTGGGGCTGGGTCTGGGCATAGCCATAGCCACCAGCACTATCAGGGCCTTGCTGGGTGCTCATGGGACCCTGGGGCTGGGCCTGGTGGTGCCACAGTTGTCCCTGAGCCACAGGTCCTGGTGGGTCACACTCCCTGCCCCCAGCTCTGCCACCTATACACATTCCTCTTTCCACACTTCTGGGGACCCCTGTGGCAGGGACCGTCAGCCTTGCTCCAGGTGGGGAAATCGAGGCACAGCTGGGATGGATCCCATCCAGCCCCCCTCATTCTGGAATCCTGGCTTCTAACGGTGACGTTCAGCACTTTCTCTGCTCTCCTGTACCTCTCCCCATTCCAGGTGTAAGCTTCTAGAATCCTCACCCCAAAACAGGCCCAGACCATTCTCTGGCAGCTGTGTGGAGGGTTTGGATCCCAGAGAAACATCGGTCATGATATCTTGTGTCCCCAGGTTCTCCCAGACCATCTTTAGGTCTGGCGACGGTAGTAATTGGTTGAGGCCCCTGGGAGCGCAAACAGTTTGTGTTTTTTTTTTACTAACCTAAAGGTTGACAATTTGAACCCACCCAGCGGTGCCAGGAAAGGAAGATTTTTCTTTCTTTTTTATCTTCCGTAAAGATTGCAGCCAGGAAAGCCCTATGGGACGCGGCTATACTGTGCAGCACATTGGGTCACGATGACTCAGGAGTAATGATGGGTTAACACACTCAGCTTTTCGTGGTGTTTCCTCATGACCATTTGTCAGATATGCAAGACTGAGGCTCAGAGAAGGGGAGGGACTTGAGCCCGGCAGGTCGTGAGGAGAGGCCGGGACAGCACCCAGAACCCTGGGGCTCCCCTGAGGCCCCTTAGTTTGGAGGCGCCCAACTCCCCCACAGGGGCAAGGTGAACCAGCTGGACCTGCCTGGATAAGCAGGGGTCTAGACAGCAGCTGGCGGGCAGCCCAAGTTGATTGGCCTGAAGGAGGGAGCCAGCAGAGGCTCGCAGAGTGACGCCGGAGGTGGGGACGCCACCGAGGGGCTCATTCTAAGGGCACAGCCCCGGGGGCACTGAGGGTGTAGTCCAGGGAACATCCACAGAGCACAGGTGGGGGCACCCCTGAGGACCCGGCTCTGCTCCCTGTGATTCAGGTGGGTGACCCAGACCCCCACTACTCCCAGTGCAAGAGTGCTGCCCCCTGCTGGTGACTTGCGGGGAGCCATGACCACAGAGGCCGTGGCCTGGTTTAGCTCCCACAGTTCTAATGGAGACAGTGTTCACACCCAGGCCAGCTGACCCAGCATCCTCACTCTTTACCATGGGGACCAGCGCCACACAGCCTGGACGTGGTGACAGTGACCCCCACGCTGCTGCAGGGTGGCCCCATAGGGTCTCCTTTAGCCTCTGTGATAGCCTGGACATGGTGACAGTGGCCCCCACACTGCAGCAGGGGAGTCCCATAGGGCCTCCCTTAGTCTCCATGACAGTCTCAGGCAGCGTCACTGTCTCCACTGCTGCTGTGACAGAAATACCACACGTGGGGAGCTTTAGGTTTGTTTTTTTGGAATCTTTATGGAAGCAGACTGCCATGTCTCTCTAAGCATGAACACTGTGGCGCCTTGTTCGGAGAATGACCTGCCTATCTCCCAGGTCCTCTTCTCTGAGCTTTGTCTTACTGGGCCTCTGACCAGATCTTAAGACAGAAAAACACGGCAGGCCTGCTTGTCACTCTGTGACTCCTGCCAGAACGGAAGATGCTGAGCCGTGAATGTAGATCAATAGCTCCCATTTATTGTGATGACAAGGCTGGCCCAGTACTCCGGATCCAGGGGAGGGTCCGACAGGCCAGCCCCAGACCCTTGGACAGTGTCCCCCTGCATCTCCTCCGGGCTGGAAGACACCATGAGCCTGTGGCTGGAGCGGCGGTCAGCTTCCTCTGGCAGCACCGCCCTCTTGTGGCCACAAGCCTCTCTGTCCACAACTTGCCTGGGTGACTTTCTTCAGATCGTTTTTTCTGACTCTCTAAGTTGTTGTTGGTTGCTAGCGAGTCAATTCCAACTCGTGGCGAACCCATGTGTGCAGAGTAGAACTGCTCCATAGGTTTTTCAAGGGCCTGACCTTTTGGAAGCAGATGGCCCGACTTGTCTTTCGAGGCGCCTTCTGGATGGGCCTGAGCCAACGACCTTTTCGGACAATAGTAGAGCGTTTAACCATGTTAAAGCAAAAATCATATTAAGCTAATAATATAAATTGGTTTGAAGCTTATTGACTATGTGATTTGCAACCCTTCCAACTGGAGAGTCAGTGTTCCAAAGGTGAAAGTCCGAAGACTTTGACTCATACCCTACCTTACCGACACTGCCACGGAAAAGAGCCAGAATGGTATTTACACAGTAACAATTTGCCCTAAAACACAGCTTCTAGTTAGGCCATCAAAACGGACTGCCCCTAGATAATTCTTCGAAAGAACCCAATGTCCAAGGCAAAACTGTCTTTACTAGTTAGCAAGACTGTTATTGTTTGACTTAAAGGTGACTTATAGACCAGTCTGCTCAAGGTTCAAAAGATCACCTCAGGACAGTGGCCTGGATGGGTCACCCCAACTCCAGGGACCCCAGAAATCTGGATCCCAGGAGAATTAAAAGCTTTTCTCAACGTTTGTGCCACCCAGGGACTAAAAAAAAAATCTGTTGCTGTCGAGTTGATTCTGACTCATAGCGACCCTATAGGACAGAGTAGAACTGCCCCATAGAGTTTCCAAGGAGCTCCTGGTGGATTCAAACTGCCGACCTTTTGGTTGGCAACTATAGCACTTGACCACTATGCCACCAGGGTTTCCATGTTCATTATCAAAAATGTGAAAAAAAGAAGAAATGAAGTAAAGGAGAAAGCAATTATCACCCATGAATTTATCCAGAAATAACCAAAGGCAATATTTTGATAAGTTTCTTTACAAGTTATTTTTTCTTTAACTAATCTTTTTCTCTTTGATTTATACAATATCCATTTCTCACAGAAGATTTGGCAAGTGTAGAGAAGTGTGAGTACCACTCATCTGTCAGTTTGTCCTACTGTGGGGGCTTGTGTGTTGCTGTGATGCTGGAAGCTATGTCACCAGGACTTCACATACCAGCAGGGTCACCCCTGGAGGACAGGTTTCAGCTGAGCTTCCAGACTAAGACAGACTAGGAAGAAGGACCCGGCAGTCTGCTTCTGAAAAAACTGGCCAGTGAAAACCTTATGAATAGCAGCAGAACATTGTCGGACAGAGTGCTGGAAGATGAGCCCCTCAGCTTGGAAGGCACTCAGAATACAACTGGGGAAGAGCTGCCTCCTCAAAGCAGAGTTGACCGTAATGACGTGGATGGAGTAAAGCTTTCGGGACCTTCATTTGCTGATGTGGAACGACTCAAAATGAGAAGAAACAGCTGCAAACGTCCATTAATAATAGGAAAGTAGAATGTATGAAGTATGAATCTAGGAAAATTGGAAATCGTCAAAAATGAAATGAAACACTTGAAGATCAACATCCTAGGCATTAGTGAGCGGAAGTGAACTGGTGTTGGCCATTTTGAATCAGACAATCATATGGTCTATTATGCCGGGAATGACAGCTCAAAGAGGAATGGCATTGCGGACATCGTCAAAAAGAACATTTCAAGATCTATCCTGCAGTACAATGCCTCCAGCGATAGGATAATATATATAGGCCTATAAGGAAGACCAGTTAATATGACTATCATTTAAATTTATGCACGAACCACTAAGAAAGATGAAGAATTTGAAGATTCTTACCAACTTTTGCAGTCTGTAATTGATCAAACATGCAATCAAAGATGAATTGATAATTACTGGTGATTGAAACACGGAAGTTGGAAACAAAGAAGGATTGCCTTGGTGACAGGAACAATGACTGAGATCACATGAGAGAATTTTCCAAGACCAACGACTTATTCATTGTAAATACCTTTTTTCAGCACCATAAATGGAACACACAGGAATCAAATCGACCATATTTGTGGAACAAGATGACAGAAAAGCTCAACATCATCAGTCAGAACAAGGCCGGGGCCAACCACAGAACAGACCATCAATTGCTTATCTGCAAGTTCAAGCTGAAGCTGAAGGAAATTAAAACAAGCTCATGAGAGCCAAAGTACAACCTTGAGCATATCCCACCTGTATTCTGGGACTGTCTCAAGAATAGATTTGATGCACTGAACACTAATGACTGAAAACCAGACAAGTTGTGGTATGACATCAAGGACATCATACATGAAGAAAGCAAGTGGTTATTAAAAAAACAGGAAAGAAAGAAAAGACCAAAATGGATGTCAGAAGACCCTGAAACTTGTTCTTAAATGTAGAGTAGCTAAAGCAAAGGGAAGAAACGATGAAGTAGAAGAGCGGAACAGAAGATTCCAAAGGGTAGCTTGAGAAGACAAAGCAAAGGGCAAAGAGGTGGAGCTAGAAAACCAAAAGAGAAGAACATGCTGGGCATTTCTTAAGCTGAAAGAATTGAAGAAAAAATTCAAGCCTCAAGTTGCAATAGTGCAGGATTCTATGGGCAAAATATTGGACGACGCAGGAAGCATCAAAAGAAGATGGAAGGAATACACAGAGTCACTGTACCAAAAAGAATTGATCGACGTTCAACCGTTTCAGGAGGAAACATATGATCAGGAACCCGTAGTCCTGAAGGAAGAGGTCCAAGCTGCACTGAGGCACTGGTGAAAAACAAGACTCGAGGAATTACCGGAATACCAATTACGATGGTTCTACGAACGGGTTGCAGCACTGCAAGGGCTCCCTCATCTATGCCAAGAAGTTTGGAAGACAGCCACCTGGCCAACGACAGGAAGAGACCCATATCTGTACCCGTTCCAAAGAAAGGTGATCTAACAGAATGTGAAATTATTGAACAATATCATCAAAATCACACACAAGTAAAATTTTGCTGAAGATCTTTCAAAAGCGGCTGCAGCAGTACGTCCACAGGAAACTGCGGGAAATTCAAGCCCGATTCGGAAAAGGCCGTGGAGCAAGGAATAGCACTGCTGATGTCAGATGGATCTTGGATGAAGGCCCAACATACCAGAAAGATGTTTACCTATGTTTTATTGGCTGTGCAAAGGCATTCAACTGCGTGGATCCTAACAAATTAGGGATAACATTGCAAAGAATGGGAATTCCTGAACACTTCATTGTGCTCATGAGGAACCTGTACATAGACCAAGAGGTCGTCTGCAGGACCACGCTCTCTCCGGAGGCTCCATAGGGAGATCCGTCTTTGTCTTTCCCTGCTTCTGGTGGCCCCAAGCGTTCCTGGCTTGTAGCTGCAGCATAACCCCATTGTCACATGGCCGTCTTCTCTCTGTCTTTCTGTCTCTGCTCCTCTTTTATACGGAGTCACTCAGATGGGGTAGGGAGCCAGTCTACCCCAGTGTGACCTCAGGTTAACAATAACATCGTCAAAGATCCTACTTCCTAACAAGTTGACATTCCAGGTACAAGAGTTAGGACTTCAACATAAATTTTTCCAGGGACAGAATTCAATCCATAGCATTCGCCCACTCAGTCTCTTCCTGTGTTTTTGTTTTATTTCTGAAAAGATGTAGGGACCTTGCCATATGGCACGTCTGTGTGCTTTTGAAAGTTCATGTTGTCTTTCTCATTCCTCTATGCCATTCAAACCCTGCTGAGCACCAGGCCTCAAGGGAGACAGCTACGCCCCAAGGGCGTTCACTTCTGTCTTCCCTCCTGCCCCTCTGCTGGGGACATCCTGCCCCGCCCAGTCCCTTCTGTTCTGAAGCATGTCCTAGCTGCCTTCTGTTGACCCCCACAACTCACACGCGTTGTGCTGGCTTGGCCTTCGGAAGCTCCACCTCGGGCCATGTCCAGGGTGACTCCAGGCCAGTTTCGCTGTTTGCTGCCTGTGGGGCCAGGCCTGACGGGAGAAGCTGGTGTCCCAGAGCACTACTGGCCCCTCCTGGAAGGCTTCTCCCTTGGGGGGGACACCAGCTGCACGCCTGCACCTCCCCCACCCCAGGTGTCCACTGAGCCTGGCACCTCGGTCCTGTAAGGTCTGTTGGAGGCCCCTGTCTGTATCTGTGAGTGTGGTGCCGAGGCCTCATCACCTCATATGTGAGCCTTGTCCTCGCTGTGTCCATTGGTGCCACGTGGCCCAGCTTGGCAGGTGACCAGGGCTCAGCCTGGGGCAGCGTCCTCCTGTAGGGAGCCCAGGCGCAGACGGGGAGGTGGTGGGGCCGTCTGCCTGTCGCCTGACGGGTATGGTCCCTTGTACTTGAGCCTGCTGTGCTAACAAGGAAGACACCGACAACCCTCCCTGTCACTGCCATTACTGGTCAATTGCCAACGTCCTCCCCTTGAGCCCAGGTGCTGCCCAGTGTCCAGCAGCTGCCTCCAGCTTTTGCAGCCAGACCCGTTTGCCATCTTGGGTGTGACACCTGGTCTGAGTTCTGCTGTGACCCCCAAAACCAGAGCTCAGTGTTTGTCATCAGAAGTAATTGGCCATGAACCCAGGTCTGTGTGTCCGCAGCCCACATCTGAGCTCCCCACCAGGAAGCTCGCCACCCACTTAGAGCTTGGCTGGCAGTGCTGTCCATGGGAGTGGCTGGGCCCCGGAGTGTCTGCAGCACCCTCTAACGTCTGCTGTGCTTCCTTTTCAGGTTTTCCTGCAGACCCGGTAAGGCTGCCCAACGACCCCCCTCCCCCTCCCTGTGCTCCAGCAGCCTGGGGAACCAGGGCCAAAGACCCCATTGCTCAGCCATTCCTCATGTACAGGCCATGCTTGGCTGGGGGTGGGGGGCTTTGGTTCCCTTAGTGAACGTGCACGGCCTCCAGGGCCCTGACTGTGGCCACCCTGCCTGGCCCACCCACCTGTTCAGCTCGTCCAGTAGCTGGTGGCTCTGAGTGCCCGGCTCTGTGATGTGCCCCCGCCCCCCACTGCCTCTGTGTGGGTGAGAAGTCCCCAAATTCATTTATGGGGTGTGGGCTTTGTTCTCATTGAGCTGTGGGGTCCAGTCAGATTAACCAGCATCTGGGGCCCTCACTAGGCCCTGTGTGGGGCACAGAGATGCATTTGTTGGAGAGGGAGAGACGCACAAGGTGCTGAGCCTCAGGAGGCAGGGCTCATCCCAATGGCAGGGACGAGCCCAGACTCAGTGGAGGGGCGATCCATCTGTGGGCTCAGTGGTCAGGGCAGACTTCCTGGAGGAGGTGGGAGAGGGAAGGGGCGGGAGGTTTGGGGGAGCATGGAAGTGGAGGGGGTTGTCACACAGGGAAAACATCACCTAATGTCTCTGTGTTCCTCCCCCACCTGCCGCCTCGACCCTCCAATCTGGGGAGCGTGGGGGGCATGGGGAGTTGGGCCTGAGCTGGGAGCAGCCCCCTCACCGCCCTGTCTGTCCTTCCCTCACAGGACGCCTCTGGAGCGGGACCAGGTGAGTCTGGGGTCTTAGGCCCTCTCCACTGCTGTCCAGGTGCAGGCCCCTGGGCTGTGGGGCGCCCTCTGGTGGAGAGCCACCCCTGTTTCTGATAACACAGGTTCCTGCGTGGCAAGGCCTGGCATGTGGGGGCCATTCATGCCTGAGCAGAGCAGGGAGAACCCGGGGCTGTTCAAGGCCCCGTGGCAGGACCAGAGCAAGGCCAGCCCCGGAGTGCCCGCACAGCCCTTGGGGACCCCATCAACCCCAGAGCTGGCCACTGGCCCCTGGTGACCCCATCTCTAAGATGAGGGGTACCCCATTTCCTGTTCCACGTGGCCGGCTTGAAGTCACAGAGGTGTGAGGTGTTGAGGAGAAAACAAAGTCACTGTTGCCGTGGTGACACCCAGGTCTGCTCCTCACGTAAACGGTTTACTTGTGACATGTAACAAATGACATGGGGGCCCTGGGAAGAATCTGGGATGGGCAGCACAGGCATGTGTGTCTGTGAGTGGTCTCTCACGAGGCGCTCCACTGGGTCGGTGAAGGGGTGGGCTGCTAGCCTCGGTGCAGCAGCCAAGCGAACCACTCCCCTACCCTGTCTCCACAGGTCCCAAGATGGTGGCTGTGCAGAATTACCATGGCAACCCCGCGCCCCCTGGAAAGCCGGTGCTCACCTTCCAGACGGGTGATGTGATGGAACTGCTTCGAGGGGACCCTGAGTCGCAGTGGTGGGAGGTGGGTCCCAGGCCCTGGGGGCGGAAGCATGGAGCCTTCACCCCAAGGCAGGGGCAGGCTGGTGTGAGAAGCCACCAAGGATGTGAAGGAGGGGACTAGTCATCAGGACATCCGCACCCGTGTCTCTGCTTCCCCCTGTGGTGTGGTGAGGGTCTGGTGGAGCCAGCCCATTTTCCTTGGAGTATTTGTTTTGATGTGGGGGGGTGCATTGCTCCTTCATGGGAGAGGCCCCTCCTCCTGGCACTCGAGGCCCTTCCCCATCTGCCTCCACTGGTTTCCTGCCTCTGTTGCCTGAGAGCTCTGCCTCTCCACCTCCCCTGCCCAGCCACCATCAGCACTGGGAAATGACTGACCCACCCACCGCCTTCCCCCCGGGAAGCCCCATCTAGTGGGGCCCTCAGACATGGCCACAGAATACGTCAGTCAGTGTAACGTGGCTTCCAGTTTTGAGCTGTGAGGCTGACCGTCCCTTTGTGTGCCCATAATAGAGTGGAGCCCCTGCGGGTGTCTGGCCAGCCCCTCCACGCCCCACCACCTCTGCTGAGCCCCAGAGGTCAAGAGACCCTCAGAGGTCAGCTTGGGTGCCATGGGCTGTGATTGATGCCATTAGCGTGGTTTGATGTTCTCACCACCACCGTCCAGCAGTCTCCTCTCCCCAGGCCTGACCAGGGTGGTCCTTTCCTGGGGGTCTTATAGAGGTGACTTAACTGCAGTGGAAATGGAGGCTGAGGAGGAGCTAGCTGGGGGGGTGTGGGCGCAGGGGTCTCTCCAGGCAGAGGGGAGGGCAAGCGAAGGCCAAGCCCTGCCATCTCAGGCCTCGATGGACCTGTGTTGGTCTGTGTGTCGGATTCATGAGAAGCACTGGTGCAGGTAAGATAACTAAAAGAAGACAGGACACAAGGCTCCAGTCCTAGCTCTGAGCGAGCAGCATGACTTCTCTGGGCCTCAGTCTTCTCATCAGCAGAGTGGGGACGCCCTCTCACCTTCTGCCCAGGGGAGTTATGAGGTCACCTGAGGTCACAGCAGGGAAGTGATGTGTGGGCTGTGACTCGTTCTTCTGGAGAACGGGGTTAGGACAAGCTGAGGACACTTGCAAACAGCCCCCGGCATGCCCTGGTCATCTCCCCTTCTTTCCAGGGTCGGCTGGTCCAAACCAGGAAGTTGGGTTATTTCCCAAGTTCGTCTGTGAAGCCCTGCCCTGTGGACGGAAGGGTGAGTGCTTGTTCACAGAAGCGTCCAGAGTGGAGTGGCCGGTGGTGAGGGTGCTAGGGGCTGCTCCACCCACCACACCCTTGCTCAGTGGCTTTGCGAGCTGGGGACAGGGGATCCTGTGTCCTGAGGGTGGGTGGGCAGTGGGTGTGCTCTCCTCTGAAGGCTCAGCGATCGGGTGGGCATTATGTTAGGGTTTACGAACAGCTAAAATGGTGTCTTGGAAGCATTCATGAGGGATGAAGACAGACTGCTGCCTTCTCCAAGCCTGCGGGCTCTGAGTCCTCGGACCCTCGCGCTGCCCTAGGAGGGGAGCACTTCCTCAAGGAAGGGCCCAGAGCCAGACTCCACAATACTCAGAAAGAAGGCACCACAGAATTTCTGCACCCCAGCTGTGGGGCAGATTCTAGGATCTGTTACAAAAGGAACTTTAAGGGCAGTCAGCCTTAAATATATTGACCCCCTCCCCCTTCAAAAAATAAAAAAAGACAAGTGAAAGTGAAAATGCAAAACACTCCCTGTGGGTGCAGGCAGTCCCCAACACCGAGGATACCCTGGCTGTCCCCAGCCTGCTGGCCTCAGCCCCCAAACCCATCCACTTGCTTCTTCCACAAGGTCAGCCTGCCCCGGTGACGGAGAGAAGCTTTGCTGATAGATGAAGGGGACCCAGACAGCAGAGGAGAATGGTCACTAACTCCCAGAGTGGTCTGGGGCAGTCCCTTCCCCGCCGTAGGCCTCAGTTTCCCCATCTGCATGGCGAGCGTGGGCCCAGCCAGGCTGGCGAGCAGGAGGCCAAGTGGAGGGCTCTGAGGGAGGGCACCGGCCTGTGTGCAGCCCCCCAGGAGCAAGCTATCACAGACAAATGCACCTGTCTTCATGGCGGGGATGGTTGGGGGTCCTTACGTCCACTTGTGGAGAGACCCTGTGACATTCTGGTGTTCCCCTCCCAGCAGATGGAGCACCCTGACTGTTAGTTAGCAGCTCCTCACTCACTCACTCACTCACTCACTCACTCACTCACTCACTCACTCACTCACTCACTCACTCAGTTGATCAAATGCACCCCAGCAGCAGCTCTTCGGACACCCCAGCAGCAGCTCTTCAGGCACCCCAGCAGGCAGTCCGAGGTCCTGGCCGCCGGGACCTTGAGGTCCAGTGCAGGTGGGCTAAGTCGACAGACAGTCCTGGTCCCGTGCAGCCAGTACTGACCCAAGGGTCAGTGACAATGACAAGGCCCTCTGGCTTCTCCCCGTAGACCACTCCTTAACGGGACGTTAACATGAGTGTTCTCTCTTTCCAGCCACCCATCGGCCGGCCACCGTCCCGGGAGATCGACTACACCGCATACCCCTGGTGAGTAGGTCAAAGACTCAGGTGTGCACGCGGCACCTCAGTTGTGGGGGACATGGCCCCACAGTTGAGGGGACAGGCCCGGGGCCCAGGCTCCCCTCGGATGGCAGCACAGTTGTGCCCCCCTCTCTGCTCCCAGCCCCACGTCCCCACCTCCGTCTGCTCTGACTGGCCGGGGCCCGGTGGATCGACCTCCCTTCCTGGGCAGCAGTTTCCCATCTCTGAACAGATCGGCAGGGTCAGATATTTGGGGAATGAAACTGCCTTTGATTCAGTCTGCACACTGAGCTCCGACACACAGAATATATAAAACCGGCTGCCGCGCAGTCGACTCCGACTTGTGGCGACCCCGTGTGTGTCAGAGTAGAACTGTGCTCCACAGGGTTTTCAGTGGCTGATTTTTTCGGAAGTACATAGCCAAACCTTTCTTCGGAAGCACCTCTGGGTGGACTCGAACCCACAACCTTTTGGTTAGCAGCCGAATGTGCTAACCATTTTCACCTCCCAGCTACTAGTTATGTTATTAAAAAAACCATTGCCATCGAGTTGGTTCTGACTCATAGTGACCCTATAGGACAGAGTAGAACTGCCCCATAGGGTTTCCTAGGCTGTAAATCTTCATGGAAGCAGATTGCCACAACTTTCTCCCACAGAGCAGCTGGTGGGTTCGAACCGCCAAACTTTCGGTTAGCAGCTGAGCTCTTCTCCTTACGCTATATTGTTATTACTTTTTAAATAGCAACATACATCTGGGAAAAGAAACCCGGTCCGTTGGCATTACACTGAGCAGTTCTTCCAGGTCCTAGGGTCCTAGAAGCAGAAACCCACCCCTGGATGGCCAAGATCTGCAGTCACTGCCCTGGGGTGACCACAGGGTGCCAGGACCTGTAGGTACCACTGTCTGAGTTTCCATCGACCTGCTCTCCTTTGTGCCTGTCCGCATAGGCAGGCACTCGCTGCCACTTCCTAGCTGGCTTATTAGGGAGGTCAAAGCTTGGTGAGTCACAGTGGGCCCCCAGCACTGCACCTGGCCCCTAACAAGGGCTCCGCAGGCTTTTGGTGTCATCATGGTTACCAGGTCCTTCCTCCCAGCCCCTAACGACCTGCCTCGCTGTAGGTTTGCTGGCAACATGGAGAGGCAGCAGACAGACAACCTGCTCAAGGCCCACGCCAGCGGTACCTACCTGGTCCGGGAGCGGCCGGCTGAGGCGGAGCGCTTCGCAATCAGCATCAAGTACGTGGCAGCTTGGAGGTCAGAGGGACCCCCTCCCCAAAGAGACCCCGAACCATGGAGCCCATCCCCCACCAAGGCCTGGGCTTATAATTTATTGTCCAAACCAGGGCACTTGGGAGCGGAAGGGGCCCTGGCAATAAGGGCCAGACATCAGTCGGTAGACATAGGCGGGTCTGGACAGTCAGGCCGGCCGGGAGTGCCCAGATGCAGAGCTGGTGGGTGGAGCCTCAGGCAGAGGTGTGCAGGGCCACGGCAGGCCACGGCCCAGGAAAATTGGCCAAGACCAGGGCAGCCAGAAGCCTGGTGGTGGACAGGGCTGAACGGGGTGGCTGTAGGTCAGGAGGTAGGCAAAGGGAGGGGCTCGCGCTCCAGACGACTAGCCATCAGCCTGGGCCGGGGAGGCAGGAGGGCTGCCTGGCCTGGCAGTGACCGTGTGTACCCTGCCAGGTTCAATGACGAGGTCAAGCATATCAAGGTGGTGGAGAAGGACAGCTGGATCCACATCACAGAAGCAAAGAAGTTCGAAAGCCTCTTGGTAGGTGATTCCCCGAGGCCAGGAGGTGGGCCTCCGCTGCCCAGCCCAGCTCTCTGCAGGGGCCACACTGGGAATCCAGCCCCTCCACCATCCCTGTTGGCTTGTGCGGGCCAGAGACTGCCCCTGGGCTGGGGCTGCACTTCCTGGCGAGGAAAGATTCTTCCCAGAGTGGGGAGGATTTAGGGGGATAGTTTATGAGACATCTCAGAGAGCACAGGCCAGATCACAGCCCCTGAGCCCTGACTTCTGTCCTCCGAAACCTTGAGGCTGACACCATGGACAGTGAGTGGAGGCCCCAGCTGACCCTGGCCACCAACATCCCAGCAGCCCTTCACACTGAGCCCCCCCACCAAATCCAGAAACTTCACACACACGGCTTCTAACACCTCCCCCAGTGCCCCAACCAGAATGCAGCTAAAGGCATTGTGTTACCATTGCCGTGGATCCAACTCACAGTGACACTGTGTGTACAGAGTAGAACTGTCCCATAGGATTTTCAAGGGTGTGACCTTTCAGAAGCAGATCGCCAGGCCTTTCTTCCAAGGGTGGGTTTGAACTGCCAACCTTTTGGCTACTAGCCAAGCACTTAACTGTTTGTGCCACTTAGGGACTCCAGTTAAAGACGTAAAACCAAAAAACCAAACCCGTTGCCGTCAAGTCGATTCCAACTCATAGCAACCGCATAGGATAGAGTAGGACTGCCCCACAGGTTTTCCAAGCAGTGGCTGGTGGATTCCAGCTGCTGACTTTTTGGTTAGCAGCCATAGCCCCTAACCACGGCACCACCAGGGCTCCAGTTAAAGGCATAAGGCTTAAAAAATTATTCATATCTCTTCTTTTCTAAAATTGTATACACTGGGAGCATCTGAATACAGTGTCAAACTCTTAACGCAGGGGGCAATAGAAAAGCACTGAGTGAAACGAAGTATCCAAAGTCCCCTCCACCCATACCAAAAGCCCGTGTTAAGGTTCCAGACTGGGTCCTTACAGTCTCTGGTAGTGTAGCTTAGTGGTGGTTTCTGTCTTCCCTTCTAAAACAAAACACAGGCCACACTGTACTTGGTGTTCAGCCTCCTTTGCATCCCCAGCGGAGCAAGTCTTCGCCTTCCATTTCATGCTGGGACCCCGTTGGGATGTGCCCTCGTTTATAGGGGTGCGCCCTCTTGCTGGACACATGGGTGGACTCCAGTGTATTTCCGTGATGAACGGTGTCGCCCCAGCCTCCATGTGCACCCCTCTTGGCGTTCGTCATCCTTGGCTGATTGTTTGCTTTAGCAAAGTCCTTGGAAGAGTGATGGCCACGCCAAACGGCCTTCACCATGTTGACCACACACCGTGGCCGGATGCTGCGGGGGAGGAGGGGAAGGGGACTCAGAAGCTGAGGAGGTTGAAGGGCCAGGTGACTGGGGCAGGCAGGAAGACTGCCTGGAGGTGGTGGCAGCCAGTGAGCATGTGTGCCCGCAGGAGCTGGTGGAGTACTACCAGTGCCACTCACTCAAGGAGAGCTTCAAGCAGCTGGACACCACGCTCAAGTACCCCTACAAGTCACGGGAGCGCGTGGCCTGCAGGGCCTCCAGCCGGTCCCCAGGTAACGCCAGCGGCCACCAGCACTCAGAGCTCCTCTGGGTGTCTGCTGGCCGGTTCCCACTACCCCGTCCTCCCTGCCCACCAGCCCTCCTGGAGCCCTCCATGGGCCATGCTGACCTAGACCAGGGGCTCTCCCTGGCTCCTAATCCCAGGGTTGTGGGCAGTCCCCCACCCTGTGCATCGAAGTGCTGTCCTGTGGCACCATCCTGTGCCTCGGTGACAGACGGGGGGCCGGGCCCGGGTCACACAGTCACACAGCCCCTCGTAGTGTGCGTATGTGGGGCCCAGCCTGACCCCCCACCCAGCGCCTGCTCTGAGCTGCTGCTCTGCCCTTGGCCCCCAGCCTGGAGGTTAGCAGGGGTGTTGCTCACAGAGACCCTCGTGCTGGGAATTGCCACTGGTGGGGAGAGCAGGGCAGGGTCCCATCTGTCCTCAGGTGCCTGCTACAGCCCAGCCCCAGGGACCCCACTGTGAGGGATCCAGGCTGTGATAACATACCTGTGTTTATAGAGGGGCAGCCAAGGCCCAGGACAGGGAAGTGACCCGCCCCAGCCTGCCTGAGATTAGGGGTAGGGTGGGACTGGAACCCAGAGCACCTGCCTTCTAGCCCAGGGCTGTCTACTGAGCCTCCTGCATCCCCCGGCCCATGGGGACTGCAGGACCCTGGTCCCACCTGGGCAGAGCAGGGCCAGAGAGGGAGGACTGGCCAGCACCCAGCACCTCCTGGGGGCTGGGTTGGGGCTGGGCCCTTGGCCCACATAGTGTCCTTAAATCCCAGTGCAAGCCTGCCTGCAGGGCAGCTAGCCCGTTTGACTCCTAGGGAAGTGTGCAGAGAGAGGGTGACTGCTGGGCGGGACCCAGGGCCCCTGCTGTCCCCCTGCCCCCCTGCACGCCTTGCAGCCTGTCACATGTGAGCCTGTGAGTACGGTGGGCACTCCTCCGGCCCCGTTTCATGCTCTCTCTCGCCTCTTTGCAGCTTCCTGCGCTTTCTACAACTTTTCTTTTCTCAGTCCTCAGGGCCTCAGCTTTGCTTCTCAGGGCTCCTCCGCTCCCTTCTGGTCAGGTACCGCTGCCGCTCGGCATGGGGGGCGCACCTGGGCCAGCAAGGCTGGCCAGAGCTGCCCACAACCCTGCCTGGAGTGTCCCCAGCTGCCCGCAGAGCCCACCTGGGGGGCAGGGTGGGTGGGGATCTGGTGTGGGGAGTGGAAAAGGGGAGGAGAGGGTTTGGGAGGTGGGGTGGGGCTACTGCCAGCACCTGGGGACATGTCCGGGCTCAACACTGCCTCTCCGTGACCCCTCTGAAATGTGCCCACCCTGACGCCCACGACTCAGCCTCTCTTTCGTTAACCCTCATCGCTCCTCGAGAGCTTTGTCTCTGGCAGTTGAGAACCGCAGCAGCCAGCCTCAGTGGGCGGGTGGCTAGGACAGAGCCAGGGAGGAACAGTGTGTGTGGGGGGCCAGGCCTCCACTGCCAGAGCCAAAGCCCCCCCTTTCACCTGTCCGGGATCAGCCAGCTCCTCTGTGTTTCCCCTCGTCACAGTCATTGTCCCCTGCCCAGCAGGACTCCTGGGTCCCCAGCCAAGCTGGCTCCAGCTGGGCTTCTGGTTTGGTTTGGGGTTCTGGAATTGAGGATAGGGGCCAGATCCCTGGGTCCAATTTCATGCAGGAGGAGGCGGGGCTGGGCTGGGGTACTTCACTCATCCCTGTACCCCAGTGCCCAGAGATAGAGGGCCACCAGGGGACCCATGGGTGCTGTGATGATCAGAGCTCAGGGTGTCTGCCTTTTTCCCTCTGCATACTCCCAGACCCCTGTGGCTGCCCAGTGATGGGGAGTGACTGCCTATGGCCGTTTCAGTGAGGGCAGGGGCTCAAGGGTACCCTGTGCCCAGAGAGGGTCACCACAGAGGAGCGGGCAGCTGTGGGATCCGAGCCTATCCTCACACTCGATCCCCAGCTCTGCCTCCTTCCTCCGGGCATAGCGCCGGGCACCAGGAGAGGACCAGCTTGGCCCTTGGCCCCCAGCAGATGTGTGACACTGCCCTGTCATCCTGCAGTGTTCACGCCCCGAGTCATCGGCACGGCTGTGGCCAGGTATAACTTTGCAGCCCGGGACATGCGGGAGCTCTCATTGCGAGAAGGCGACGTGGTGAAGATTTACAGCCGCATCGGCGGGGACCAGGGCTGGTGGAAAGGCGAGGCCAATGGGCGGGTGAGTGGGCAGTCAGCCTCCAGGCTCCCCTGCGGACCACACGGGCCCAGCCTTGCTGTGGGTTCAGGGCGAGGGCCTTCTGGCCTCGGGCTCGGTGGGGCTCGGGTAGGCTCACACCACAGCCAGGGCCATGCCTCAGGCACCCTCTGACTGAGGTCACCCTGCATGCACACAGCAGCTGAAAAGCCTGGTGCCAGTGGGGAAACGGAGGCTGCAGAGATCTAGCCGGGCACTAGGAAGCAGACATACTGTCAGATCTGGACCCAGGCCTGATTCAGCCCTGTCCTGTTTTGTGCCACCTTCATGACCACTGCAGGGAGATAGGCCCAGTGTACCATCTTCAGACCACTCACAAGGGTCCAATCCCTGCTTGCAGGTGAGAGGAAGCAGGCCCGAGGGTGGACCATTTGTCCTTGCTGTACTCCTCTGCCTTTTTCCAAGGCCCAGTTTATGCCGTAGTGATGTGGGTGGGGAAAGACCTTGGTTCTGGCCACTCCCACCCTACACACCCTTCCCAAGCTCCTGGGGGGCCCACTGACTCCTCCCTGTTCACCCTGAGACCCTGCCCAACATCGAGGCTCCCTTGTCCCAGTACTGCCCTGGACCTCCTGGTCTCTTAGCATCTACGCAGCAGGGTCTCAGAGCTCCATGTGCCACTGATAAGGAATGAGCCCACACTGTGGTGGGAAACCCCGGTGGCGTAGTGGTTAAGTGCTATGGCTGCTAACCAAAAGGTCGGCAGTTCTAATCTACCAGGCGCTCCTTGGGAACTCTATGGGGCAATTCTACTCTGTCCTATAGGGTTGCTATGAGTTGGAAATGGCTCAACAGCAACAGGTTTTTTGTGGTGAAAAGCAGGTGTGGGCCAAGCTCAGCTTCCCTGGGGGCTGCAGCTGCCCAGAGGCGGGTCCACAAGGCTGCAATGTACTGGTCAGCCATGTCTCCCTTTGCTGACCATTTCATTACCAGGTAGCATGTGCCAGTCTGCCTCCACCTAGCATGAGAGCTACCCCTTGGAAGCCCTCGAATCTGATCTCTTTTCCACCCAACAGCCCCTCAGAAGTGTGAAGGCCATTGCATCCTAGGCAGCTGACCTGGACAGCCGGGACGATTGGCTCTCAAAGTAGTCCTTGGCTTACTAGCACTGGAAGCACCTGGGGCTGGGAGTTAATAAGCACACACCTGGACCCTGACCAGGTCAACTGAATCAAGCCAGTGATTCCCAGGTGATTTGTACAGATAGTCAAGTTTCAGAAGCCCTGGCTTAGAGTGCTATTAGATATTTCTGTTGATTTGACCCTTTTATCATTATGAAATGTCTCTTTTTATCTCTGACAATTCCAACTCATAGTGACCCTGCAGGACAGAGTAGAACTGCCCTGTGGAGTCAATTCCAACTCATAGCACCCTGTAGGACCGAGTCTACTTTACCAGTTATTAAGGCAACACCAGTTTTCTTTGTGCATGGAATGAATTACTTTCCACTTTCTGTCTCCCTATAAATAGATGGGATTTTTATAAACAATCTCTGTCTTTTAATAGGCATATGTAGTCCTTTTACATTTAATATAATCGCCAGGATATGGAGGTTTAAACCCACCATCTTACTGTTTGTTTTCTATTTGTCACAGCTATTCCTACTTTTTTTCTCTCTTCTTGCCTACTTTTGGATTAATCAATATTTTTTTACTGTCCCACTTCTCCTTCTCTTGATTGGTTTGTTGCACGGTTTTTCACTGTTGTTGAAGTGGTTACGTTAGAGGGTACAGCATAGCATGGGCCTTCGACTTCCTAGAGACTGACTACCTTACGTTAGTGTGTAGTTTTACTACTTTCAGACAATGCAAGGCCCTTACAACTTTAACTACATTCATTTTCTTTCCCACATTCATGCAAGTGTTGTCATGTATCCTTATTCTATGTATTTCTAAACCCACACGATGTTTTTATTTTAAGCATTTAATGTGCATGGAGATTTACCACCTACTTACCTTTCTCAGGGCTCCATCGAGACCATTTTCCTGCTGCCTGAGGTACCCTGTCTTTATTATTTTTTTTAATGTGAGTCTTCTACTAATAAATTCTCTCCATTTTTGTTGGATGTGAAAATACCGTTATTTTACTTTCCTTTTTTAATATTCTCTTGGTAAACAATTTTGTTCTGAGATAATATCAAGCTTAAAGAAAAGTTGCCGTAGTACAGAGAACTCCTGTACGCCCAGATTTATCAGTTTTGAGAGGGGCCTCGTTTACTTTATCATTTGCTGTGTGTGTACTTAGTTTTTCCTAAACCATCCGAGAGTTCATTGCAGCATTTGCCCCTAAATACTTCGGTGCGTTTTGCTCAAGATCAGCAACATTCCCCTGCATGAACACATTATGATTATTAAATCAGGAAATTTAGCTTTGATAAAGTACCATTATCTAATCCACAGTTGTGAAATGGCAGTAGTGGTGTCAGAACCTAACTTCAGGGGCAATAATAACCAGCATCAGCCCAAACCTGACTCCCATGAGGTGGAGATCAGACACACCTCCATCGTCCAACTTTTTTACCAGCTCTGACACCAGCCATCCCTCCCACAGCACTCTGCTTCTCTTCTGGATTTGATAATCCCTTGCAGTGGCCACACAGAACTCACAGACCATACTTACAGTTAAGTGATTTATAAAAGGAAATAACAGGGTACAACTCAGAATCAGATCAGGAAACACAAAGGCAAAGCCTGGAAGGCTCCCTGAAGAGGAGAGCCCATTCCTTCCTTCTTCAGTGCAAGAGAGCTCTCTCAGCTCCCCTTGGCTGTGCAAGCAAGCAGGCCCTCCTCTCTGCCATGCACGCCCCTCTCAGCCACGCAGGCTTCCTCTCAGCCCCCTCGGGACAGGGCTCCTCTCGGCCCCCTCAGGACAGGCTTCCTCTCAGCCCCCTCAGGACAGGCCTCCTCTCGGCCCCCTCAGGACAGGCTTCCTCTCAGCCCCCTCAGGACAGGCCTCCTCTCGGCCCCCTCAGGACAGGCCTCCTCTCGGCCCCCTCAGGACAGGCCTCCTCTCGGCCCCCTCGGGACAGGCCTCCTCTCGGCCTTGCTTTCACCACCGACTCTGCTACAGGACCTCTTCAGGGCCTGTCCCTGCTGATGCTGCCACTGGGTCCCTTCTGGACCTCTCGCTGTCATCGGTGTTACAGCCTTTGACCCATGTTACGGCTCTCTTAGGAGGCTCCTTGCCTCCTTTGTTTCTGCTCCTCTCTTCTTTCTTGCATTTTCTCCTTTCTGCTTCTTCCTACTTCCTGTCTGAAAAACCTCTATGGGGTTGGCTCCGTATATACACAAACTCTTTGTCAAGTTCAAGGCATGGCAATCCCACCAGGGCCATAAATTGACCAATCCCCTCTCGGTAGGCCACAGACACTTAATTTGCGTAGTAGGCTATGATAACTTAATTTTCCTAGTCTACAGACACTTTATTTGCATAATCTATTGACCAATCCCTGCAAGATGCATACCAATCACAGGGTAGGCTGCAGTCCAGGACCAGACAAAAAATAGCAAACCAAAAGTAGTTTACAGCTTACCCAGGAAGTGTCAATTAACCGGGACAAAAGTAACAAATCCTCTGCAAAAACTAGGGCAAAGGTAACTCCTCAGGGTTTAGGGGGAACATCTTTCAAGCTGTTTCTCCAAAGAACCAAGACGAAAGGCCACATAAAGGAACTCATTTCACCACAGCAGTTCATATTTGCATTTCACCAATTGTCTCAGTAATGTCTTCTGAAGCTGTTTGTCACGGGTCCTGGATCCAACCCAGCATCCTGAATTGCATTTCCTTGTCTAATCTAGGACAGTTCCTCAACCTTCTCCATGTTCCATGACCTTGACATTTCTGAAGAGTATAGGCCAGTTATTTTTGTAGAATGTCCCTCAATTTAGGTTTGTTGTTTTCTTATGATTAGATTGGGGTTATACTTTTTTTTTTTTTTTTTAATAATTTTTATTGTGCTTTAAGTGAAAGTTTACAAATCAGGTCAGTCTCTCACACAAAAACTCACATACACCTTGCTACACACTCCCAATTACTCTCCCCCGAGACAGCCTGCTCTCTCCCTCCACTCTCTCTTTTCCTGTCCTTTTCGCCAGCTTCTAACCCCCTCCACTCTCTCATCTCCCCTCCAGGCAGGAGATGCCAACATAGTCTCAAGTGTCCACCTGATCCAAGAAGCTCACTCCTCACCAGCATCCCGCTCCAACCCATTGTCTAGTCCAATCCATGTCTGAAGAGTTGGCTTGGGGAGTGGTTCCTGTCCTGGGCCAACAGAAGGTCTGGGGGCCATGACCACCGGGGTCCTTCCAGTCTCAGTCAGACTATTAAGTCTGGTCTTATGAGAATTTGGGGTCTGCATCCTACTGCTCTTCTGCTCCCACAGGGGTTTTCTGTTGTGTTCCCTGTCAGTGCAGTCATCGGTTGTACCCGGGCACCATCTAGTTCTTCTGGTGTCAGGATGATATAGTCGCTGGTTCATGTGGCCCTTTCTGTCTCTTGGGCTCGTAATCATCCTTGTGTCCTTGGTGTTCTTCATTCTCCTTTGATCCAGGTGGGTTGAGACCAATTGATGCATCTTAGATGGCTGCTTGCTAGCATTTAAGACCCCAGACGCCACTCTTCAAAGCAGGATGCAGAATGTTCTCTTAATAGATTTTATTATGCCAGTTGACTTAGATGTCCCCTGAAACCATGGTCCCCAAACCCCTGCCCATGCTATGCTGGCCTTCGAAGCATTCAGTTTATTCAGGAAACTTCTTTGCTTTTGGTTTAGTCCAATTGTGCTGACCTCCCCTGTACTGTGTGCTGTCTTTCCCGTCACCTAAAGTGTTTTTTTTTTTTAAAGTAGTTCTTATCTACTATTTAATTAGTGAATATCCCTCTCCCATCCTCCCTCCCTCCCCCATCTCGTAACCACAAAAGAATGTTTTCTTCTCAGTTTAAACTATTTCTCAAGTTCTTATAATAGTGGTCTTATACAATATTTGTCCTTTTGCAACTGACTAATTTCACTCAGCATAATGCCTTCCAGGTTCCTCCATGTTATGAAATGTTTCACAGATTCCTCACTGTTCTTTATCGATGCGTAGTATTCCATTGTGTGAATATGCCATAATTTATTTATCCATTCATCCGTTAATGGGCATCTTGGTTGCCTCCATGTTTTTGCTATTGTAAACAGTGCTGCAGTGAACAAGGGTGTGCATATATCTGTTCATGTAAAGGCTCTTATTTCTCTAGGATATATTCCAAGGAGTGGGATTGCTGGATCGTATGGTAGTTCTATTTCTAGCTTTTTAAGGAAGCGCCAAATTGATTTCCAAAGTGGTTGTATCATTTGACATTCCCACCAACAGTGTAGAAGTGTTCCAGTCTCTCCACAGCCTCTCCAACATTTATTCTTTTGTGTTTTTTGGATTAATCCCAGCCTTGTTGGAGTGAGATGAAATCTCATTGTAGTTTTGATCTGCATTTCTCTAATGGCTAATGATCGTGAACATTTTCTCATATATCTGTTAGCTACCTGAATGTCTTCTTCAGTGAAGTGTCTATTCATATCTTTTGCCCATTTTCTAATTGTGTTATTTGCCTTTTTGCAGTTTCATGTAGATTTTAGAGATCAGGCGCTGATCAGAAATGTCATAGCTAAAACCTTTTTCCCAGTCTGTAGGTAGTCTTTTTACTCTTTTGGTGAAGTCTTTGGATGAGCATCAGTGTTTGATTTTTAGGAGCTCCCAGTTATCTAGTTTTTCTTCTATGTTCTTTATAATGTTTTCTATACTGTTTATGCCATGTATTAGGGCTCCTAACGGTGTCCCTATTTTTTCTTCCATGATCTTTATCGTTTTAGATTTTATATTTAGGTCTTTGATCCATTTTTAGTTAGTTTTTGTGCATGGAGTGAGGTATGGGTCTTGTTTCATTTTTTTGCAGATGGATATCCAGTTATGCCAGCACCATTTGTTAAAAAGACTGTCTTTTCCCCCATTTAACTGTTTTGGGGCCTTTGTCAAATATCAGCTGCTCATATGTGGATGGATTTATGTCTGGATTCTCAATTCTGTTCCATTGGTCCATGTATCTGTTGTTGTACCAGTACCAGGCTCTTTTGACTACTGTGGCGGTATAATAGGTTCTAAAATCAGGTAAAGTAAGGCCTCCTACTTTGTTCTTCTTTTTCAGTAATGCCTTATTTATCCGGGGCCTCTTTCCCTTCCATATGAAATTGGTGATTTGTTTCTCCATCTCATTAAAGAATGTTGTTGGGATTTGGATCGGAATTGCATTAAATGTATAGATCGCTTTTGGTAGAATAGATATTTTTATAATGTTAAGTCTTCCTATCCACGAGCAAGGTATGTTCTTCCACTAACGTAAGTCTCTTGGTTTCTTGCAGAAGTGTACTGTAGTTTTCTTTGTATAAGTCCTTTACATCTCTGGTAAGATTTATTCCTAAGTATTTTACCTTCTTGGGGGCTACTGTAAATGGCATTGATTTGGTGATTTCCTCTTCGATGTTCTTTTTGTTGGTGTAGAGGAACCCAACTGATTTTTGTATGTTCATCTTGTATTCTGATACTCTGCTGAACTCTTCTATTAGTTTCAGTAGTTTTCTGGAGGATTCCTTAGAGTTTTCTGTGTATAAGATCATGTCATCTGCAAATAGAGATACTTTGACTTCTTCCTTGCCAATCTGGATGCCTTTATTTCTTTATCTAGCCTAATTGCTCAGGCTAGGACTTCCAACACAATGTTGAATAAGAGCAGTGATAAAGGGCATCCTTGTCTGGTTCCCGTTCTCAATGGGAATGTTTTCAGGCTCTCTCCACGTAGGGTGATGTTGGCTGTTGGCTTTGTATAAATGCCCTTTATTATGTTGAGAAATTATCCTTCTATTCCTATTTTGCTGAGAGTTTTTATCATAAATGAGTGTTGAACTTTGTCAAATGCCTTTTCTGCATCAATCGATAAAATCATGTGATTCTTGTCTTTTGTTTTATTTATGTGGTGGATTACATTAATTGTTTTTCTAATGTTGAGCCATCCCTGCATACCTGGTATGAATCCCACTTGGTCATGGTGAATTATTTTTTTGATATGTTGTTGAATTCTATTGGCTAGAACTTTGTTGAGGATTTTTGCATCTACATTCATGAGGGATATAGGTCTATAATTTTCTTTTTTTGTGGTGTCTTTACCTGGTTTTGGTATCGGGGATATGGTGGCTTCATAGAATGAGTTTGGGAGTATTCCGTCCTTTTCTATGCTCTGAAATACCTTTAGTAGTAGTGGTGTTAGCTCTTCTCTGAAAGTTTGGTAGAACTCTGCAGTGAAGCCCTCCAGGCCAGGGCTTTTTTTTGTTGGGAGTTTTTTGATTACCTTTTCAATCTCTTCTTTTGTTATGGGTCTGTTTAGTTGTTCAACCTCTGTTTGTGTTAGTTTAGGTAGGTAGTGTTTCTAGGAATTCATCCATTTCTCCTAGGTTTTCAAATTTGTTTGAGTATAGTTTTTCATAGTAATCTGATATGATTCTTTTAATTTCAGTTGGGTCTGTTATAATATCGCCCATCTCATTTCTTATTCGGGTTATTTGCTTCCTCTCCTGTTTTTCTTTTGTCAGTTTGGCCAACAGTTTATCAATTTTGTTGAGTTTTTCAAAAAAAACAGCTTTTGGTCTTCTTAATTCTTTCAATTGTTTTTCTGTTTTCTATTTCATTTAGTTCAGCTCTAATTTTTATTATTTGTTTTCTTCTGGTGCCTGTGGGCTTCTTTTGTTGCTCTTTTTCAGGTTGTAGGGATAGTTCTTTGATTTTGGCCCTTTCTTCTTTTTGGATGTGTGCATCTATTGATATAAATTGGCCTCTGAGCACCGCTTTTGCTGTGTCCCAAAGGTTCTGACAGGAAGTGTTTTCATTCTCATTGGATTCTATGAATTTCTTTATTCCATCCTTAACGTCTTCTGTAATCCAGTCTTTTTTGAGCAGGGTATACTTTTTTTTATTGTTCAGTTTCCAAGTGTTTGATTTCTTTTCCCTGCTTTTCCTGTTCTTGATTTCCACTTTTATGGCCTTATGGTCAGAGAAGATGCTTTGTAATATTTCGATGTTTTGGATTCTGCTAAGGCTTGCTTTATGACCTAATATGTGGTCTATTCTAGAGAATGTTCCATGTGCACTAGAAAAGAAAGTATACTTGGTTGCTGTTGGGTGGAGTGTTCTGTATATGTCTACAAGGTCAAATTGGCTGATGGTGGCATTTAGATCTTCTGTGTCTTTATTGAGCTTCTTTCTGATTGTCCTGTCCTTCACCGAAAGTGGTGTGTTGAAGTCTCCTACTATTATTGTGGAGCTGTCTGTCTCACTTTTCAATGCTGATAGAGTTTGTTTTATGTATCTTACAGCCCTGTCATTGGGTGCATAAATATTTAATATGGTTATATCTTCTTAGTGTATTGTCACTTTAATCATTATATAGTGTCCTTCCTTATCCTTTCTGATGGATTTAACTTTAAAGTCTATTTTGTCAGAAATTAATATTGCCACTTCTGCTGTTTTTTGATTGTTGTTTGCTTGATATATTTTTTTCCATCCTTTGAGTTTTAGTTTGTTTGTGTCTCTAAGTCTAAGGTGTGTCTCTTGTAGGCAGCACATAGACGGATCTTGTTTTTTAACCCATTCTGCCACTCTCTGTCTCTTTATTGGCGCATTTAGTCCATTTACATTCAGGGTAATTATGGATAGGTATGAATTTTTTTAAGAATTTAGTGCTATCATTTTGATGTCTTTTTTTGTGTGTTTTTAATGATGTCTTTTCATTGTCCTCCAGCCTCCATTGTTTCCTTAGGAAAGTCTGTTGACAGTCCTAATGTTGATCTTGGAAGGTAATATCTCCACTCTTCTCCCCTGAGCTACCTATAAAAAAAATTATTTTGCCTTCGGTTTTCATCAGTGTTACCACAATGTGCCTGTGTGTGGTTTTCTTTGAATTTATTCTACTTGGGATTTGTAGTGATTTTTGAATATGTGGCTTGATATCCGTCATCAGTTTTGGAACTTTCTCAGCCAGCATAGAATGTACCTGCTTCATTTTCTGTCTTTTCTCATTTGAGGGTTCCATTCATACAGATGTTATATCTTTGTACCATGGCCCGTCTAGTGTTTGCACTGTCTCCTATTGACCTATCTTCCAGTTTATTCACCTTCTCCTCTACTTTATCTATTCTGCTGTAAAATCCTTTAAATGAATTCTCAATGCCAGTCATTGCATTTTTCAGCCCTAGGATTCTCTTTCATTTCTGATTTCAGTTCTCTGGTGCTATTGTCCTCCTTTTTATCAGTTTTCTTAAACATGTAAACCAGAGTTATTTAAATTCCCTGATTGATAACTTCGGTATCTGAATTACCTGTGGGCTGGTTTTTATTGTCTGCATGTTCTTCTAGTTTTTGTTATTTGGTTCTGATTGAATGCAGAGCTAGTGTATTAAAAAAAAGAAAGAAATAGAAAGAAAAATTTTTTAATTGTACAAGCTCTTAATGATGTTATTCTCCTCTATTGAGAATTTTATTTCCTTCTGGCTGGTAGATAGAGGTGAGAAGATCATCATAAACTGGTCAATGCTGGCATACATCTGGGTTTCCCTTACTCCTGGGTCATGGCTTCACCAGACACTGCTCCCCCTTGAATAAAGCAAGGGCTTTTACCAAAGCCCTTCTGCTTGGCGGTCCTGGCTTAGGACCCTGGAAGCCTGGGGGCTGAGTCTACTGGACTTTTGCTTTTTAATTGACTTTTTGTGTGTGTGCGCTTTAGGTGAAAGTTTACAACTCAAGTTAGTTTCTCATACAAAAACTCATGCACACATTGTTCCATGACCCTAGTTGCTGTCCCTGTAATGTGATAGCACACTCCTCCTTTCCACCCTGGATTTCCCATGCCCATTCAACCCGCTTCTATCCCAGTCTACCTTCTCATCTCACCGCTGGAGAGGAGCTACCCATTTAATCTCATGTATCTACTTGAACTAAGAAGCACTCTCTTCACAAGTATCATTTTATGTCTTAGAGTCCAGTCTAATCTTTGTTTGAAAAGTTGGCCTTGGGAATGGTTTTAGTTCTGGGTTAACAGAGTCCAGGGGCCATGTCTTCTCGGGTTCCTCCAGTCTGAGTCAGACCATTACGTCTAGTTCTGCATCCCACTTTTCTCCTGCTCTGTCAGGGACTCTCTGTTGTGTTCCCTGTCAATAAGGGCAGTCATTGGTGGTAGCTGGGTACCATCTAGTTCTTCTGGTCTCAGGCTGATGGAATCTCTGGCTTATGTGGCCCTTTTTGTCTCTTGGGCTCATATTTTCCCTGTATCTCTGGTGTTCTTCATTCTCTTTTGCTCCAGGTGGGTTGGGACCAGTTGATGCATCTTAGATGGCTGCTTGCCTCCACGGGACTTTTAAAGGGTCCCTATTTCTAAAAACCTGTACTCACAACCACACATGCACATACATGATCCTGTCTTCTCTTTCAGATTGGCTGGTTTCCTTCAACATACGTAGAAGAGGAGGGCATCCAATGACAGCAGGTGCTCGGACCAGACTCAAGGATTTTCTCGGAAGAGTGGCTCCAGCTCTGAAGTCGGTCTCTAGCTCCATGACTCAGAGGGAAAATGCCCACCAACCTTCCAGGATTCAGCAGCCCTAGGGGTGGGGTGGGTGTTCAGTGTCCTAACCATGAATCGTTCCACCATCAGTGTGCCCTCGTGACCTGCACAGGGCATGCTACTTGTACATAGAGGAAACCTGGGCTAGCCCTGCTGAGGGTGCCATCACCCACAGCACCAAGGGGGTGGGTGCCCATGGCGTTATGGGCAGGCCCTGGGTGACTGATGAGGCCAGAACACATCGCTTGCTCGTCCTGCTGAGATGGTGTTCAGGAGCCTAGGTTTAAGCAGCAGAGGCTGCCCCAGAGAGGGCTGGGGACGGGGGGAGGACTGCTTCAGCCCCTCCTGCTCAGCCTGGCTGCTCAGCCCGCCTGTTTTCTGCTGCTCGCTCTGTCTCCCAGGGTGAGGCTCTGGTCCTCGAGAGGCAGGAAGGTCCAGGGCCAGCTGTCTGCTGTGACCCCTGCTCAGCCCGGCTGTGCTTGGGTGTAGAAGAAGAGAGCATTGCAGGGGGGCTCTGTGCACTCCCCCCAACTCCCAGAACTTCCCCTTGACTTCCACTCTGCCCTCAGCACCAGGGGAGGCGGGGACCCCACAGGGCAGGCCTCTCTTAGGTAGCGGCCTTAGGAACAATGAAATTGCTTACCCTACTGCCCAGTCAATGGTACTGTCCTTCCCCCTCGTCCTGAGAGTCCCTCCCTGAATCCCAAGAATGTGTCTGCCCTGCCCTGCTGCCAGGCAGATCCATATTTTGAAAACCCTAAAATGGGCCAGGAAGAAAACAGGGGTTTCCCCCACTTTTGGTCCCTGCTGCTCACATTCCTCCCCAGAAGGAGACTCCATCATTCACACCCCGGTGGACCTATCTGGGCTCCTTGGATCCTGCAAGGTTGTCCCTGGAGGTCTTCCCAGCCTTTGCACAGGACATCTGTTCCAGCTCTTGCCGGGTCTTTCTCCAAAGGGCTCCTGCAGTCTATAAACCAGGCCCATGGCCAGCCTGAAATAAGTGCTCTTTTGGGGTACCTCTATCCCCTTTCCTCCCCCTTTCTGGCATCTCCTAGCCTTTGGCCTTTGACTGGCATGGTCAGACCCCATTTGCTTTACCCTCATGTTACATGGGACCTAGTGACATGTCTCCCTCTGAGCTCCGTGCCAAAGCTGCTGTGAGGCCTGGGTCCCAGGTGGCCCCCTCTCCTTCTGCTCAGCTGCATGGCCCTGTGTGAGGAAGAGGGTGTTGGGGAGGCTGGTCCCTGCCGGGAAGGATGCTGGTTACTGCGCTGCGGCCTGGGGATTCCTTTCTGAGCTCAGCCTTTGACCTCCGAGCTGGGATGACATACCCAGAATCCTAGGGCATGGAGAAGAGGCAGGGGCCACCAGAAAGGTGATGCTCACCTGGGGGAATGAAGAAGAAAGCCTGGAGAGACTGGAGAAATGAGGGAGATGCTTGGGGCTGGTGGGGCAAGAAGGGCACGAAGGTTAGACTCGGAGGGAGTGTTCTGGGATCCTTATCTGTGTCAGGTGCACCAAGCACTTTGTGAGTGACCTTCGGCTCAGCTGGCCCGGCAGGGAGCGGGGAGGGAGCAGGGAAAAAACCAGCCTCCTTGTGTTTACTGTTGTCAGAAACTTTTTTTTTTTTTAGCTTTGTTTTTTTAAGGGGAAAAAGTTTGTAATTATGTCATCCAAATCCCCCATTATGTATCTGTGAACGATAGGAAAAGATTTTATAGAGCAAGAAAATGACGTATATTTTAGTTCCTCACACAAGTCATCATGATAACGAAGGGTACTGAGGGGAAAATATGTAGAGCCCTCGTTTTTGTGAAATTTTTGTTCTGTTTTTGTTTACTTTAAAATTTGTATTTGGTTTTGTTTGTTTTTTGCACTGACCAGGATGGGAGGAGGGCTGGGGAAGGCTGGGGTGCGGTGGTTTTGCCAAGAAGGAGGGGCGCCCCTGAAGTAGCTTAGGGTTGGGACCTGGGACTTAGCTGTGAACACAGGAGCCCAATGCATGCGGTTCAGGGATGGGGTTTCCGCAGCCTGCGACTACCCCAAATGGAACACAAACTGTACATTTGCCAATGGGTTTTTTCAGACCATGGTTTTTACTGCAAATAAACCTCTGTTTCTTTCTGCAGGAGTGGTTGGCCTTTCATGCCACGGCAGGGGTGGAGAGGGGGACAGAGGGGTGGAGGCTTTCTGCAGGAGAGGGAGTGGGGGAGTGCATTCCTCTGCCTGGGAGGAGAAGCCCCCCACCCAGTAGGCTCTTCCCCAGCGGGGTGCCTGCCTATGTCACATGCAAGGCCTAGGGGTGGCCCAGCTGCACGTCGAGGCCACAGGCCTGGAGGAGACAGTGGCCACGGCCGGTTCTTAGCCATCTAGTGCTGCTGTAGCAGAGATGCCACAGGTGGATGGTGTCTCAGTCAGCTAAAAAAAAAACCCAGTGCCATCGAGTTGATTCCGACTTATAGCAACCCTATAGGACAGAGTAGAACTGCCCCATAGAGTTTCCAAGTCAGCTAGCACAGCTCTAATGCAAATAGCACAAGTCGATGGCTTTAACGAAGAGAAATTTATTCTTAGTCTAAGGGGCTAAAAGTCCAATTTCAGGATGCCGGCTTCAGGGAAAGGCTCTCTCTCTCTGTCACTCTGGGGGAAGGTCCTTGTCATTAATCTTACTCAGTTGAGGAGCTTCTCAGTGCAGGGACCCTGGGTCCAAAGGACACGCTATTCTCCTGGTTCTTGTTTCTCGGTGGTATGAGGTCCCCATGTCTCTCTGCTTGTTTCTCTCTTTTCTATTTCAAAAGAGATTGGCTTAAGACAAAACCTAATCTTGTAGATTGAGTCCTGCCTCATTGACATAACTGACACTAATCCCACGTCATCAACATCATAGAGGTAGGATTTACAACAAATAGGAAAATCACACCAGATGACAAAATGTTGGACAGTCACACAATACGGGGAATCACAGCCTAGCCAAGTTGACACATATTTTGAAGGACACAACTCAGTCCATGACAGTCACCAACCAGGCACTTTCTCCAGCTGGCACAGAGCCACGGGCATCCCACACTGTGACCCATGGAATCCTCCCAGAAGCCCTCAGGTTCTCATTCTGACGAATTTCAGTCTTTACCCCAGGTAGTCCCTTGGGCATCTTCTCCTCCTGAGCCTCGGTTTCCTTGTATATGTACTGGACATAAAAATAGTACTCTCTCTATGAGCATAGGTTCTGTCATCTAGGATAGAGAAGATCAAATAACAAGATAAAAATGTATTTCCCTCTCACAGGAAAGCAGTCCAGAGGCAGTGGTCCGAGGAATTGGCACCTACCCTGTGCTGTCAGGAGGCCAGGCTCCTTTCTTCCCCCTCCCTTGCACCGCATGCTCTTCTCATGGTCCAAGATGGCTGCTGGGGTTCCTGCAGGCGAGGCGCATACCACGCTCCCCTCACATGTCCTAGCCAGGATCAGTGTGGGGCCACTCTTGGCTGTGGTGGAGGCTGGAAAATGCAGGGCTTGAACTGGTCCCACGGCCACCCTGGAGAACAGTGGGGTCCTGTTAGCTCATGTGACAGGAGAGCATAGCTGCTGGGCCTCCAGCCACCTGCCACGGAGCTGGTCTCATGGGGCAGGGTGGGGGAAGAGTTGCCTGACTGGCACTCAGCAAATGACAGATGTTACCCTTCAGGGAGGAGCCAACACTAAGCCCCAGCCTCTCTGACCCAGAACCTGGCCAGGCAGCTGCCTGTGCCCCGAGGACCAGTGGGGCTGTCATCTCTTATCCCCTGTTGAGGTCCTGAGAGGGTTTCTCAGGCTGCAGCCACCCCCCTGCTCTGCAAGTTCTCCAGTCCATGCATGGATGAAGGCAAGGGGCTGACGCTGTCTGTCCAGCCAGGCTTGGGACACTCTGAGAAGCGTCCGAGAGGCCCTCGGAGCTGTGACGGCTTGCAGGGGGAGCTCTCAGCGCCCACAGGTGACCTGGGGAGCCCCGGGGGCTGGGTGCAGGCCTCCAGGACATCCATTCAGGGTCCACACCCCAGCAGGCTGGGGTGCTCAGGGCCCATTTGAGAGGCCGTGCGGGCAGGAAATAGGTCAACCTGCCTGGGACCACCACAGGATCGGGGTATCCTGACCTTTACACCCCAGGGGAGGAGTGGTAAGAGCTCTAGAATTTTATTTTCCTGCCTCACTTCTCGTAACTTCCTTCTTTCTTTTTCTTTCTTTCTGTTGTGTGTGTGAGGATTTTCTGTAGAACTCAACACAGTTCCTACTTGACCCACTTAGCTGCTCTGGGTCTTTACTGAAAAAACTGTTGCCATCGCCCCCGTTCCCACTCCTAGTGGCCCCATGTGACAGAGTAGAACTGCTCCACGGGGTTTTCTTGGCTGTAACCTTTACAGATGCAGGTCTTGCGCGGCTCCACTGGGTGGGTTCAAACCACCAACCTTTTGATTAGCAGCCGAGCGTAAACGGCTTGTGCCACCCAGGGACCTTTTTTTACTAAGTACTGTATAAGAATATAAATGTTATGCTTGTATTAATTCTCCCCTTTAGCCAGTCAATATTTATTGATCCCTTACCTGAGATTTAGGGTCGCGATGAGTCGGGATCTGAGATTCGGAGTCCTCATGGTGCAGTAAGAGCTTGGCTGTGAACCAAAAGGTCAGCAATTCGGATCCACCAGCTGTTCCTTGGAAACCCTATGGCGCAGTTCTGCTCCGTCCTATAGGGTCGCTATGAGTTGGAAGCGACTCAATGGCAATGGATATCTGAGATTCAGCAATGAGCTGCACTGACAAGGTTCCAGCCAATTTCTGGCAACAGGTTAGGCTGGGCTGACCTACCCCTCCACTACAAACACAGAAATGCCAGATAAGATATAACACATACATAGCCGAGCTTAAGAGAAAGAGGGGGAAACCCCAGTCCAGAAAGGACAGAAATCAGAGCCAGAGCAGAGATGGGAGCCAATCCCAGGGAAGCCTCTGGGGCCTTGGGGTCCGGGATAAAGCCTGGGAGTCTGACGCCCCCATTGCAGGTTCTCAGAGCCTGGCACTGGGCCCTCCATCAGGTTGGGCACCTCAGAGAGCTCCCCCAGCATGAAAAGGAATCTCTGGTACACGTGTATAGTTGGAGTCTCTACAGAATAAAAGCAAAATAATGGGCAGAGCAAATATTTCAATATATTTAAAAATATATGTAGCTTGGCAGACTTAGAAGAATAAAGGGCACTCCATGCCCCAGGATAAATTGACACAGAATAAGTTCACACTGGATTTCAAACATGGAAAGGAACCCTTTGGGCATCCGGGCAAATGGATCAAGACTCCTAAGAGTAGAAAAATTGGGTTGCTCCAGTGACATGCAACTTTGGAAAGCAATGGGTCAGCGTCTACACGGTCCTCACGGGAGGAAGAGGACATCTGAGCATAGGCCCCACAGCATGTAAGCAGCTCTGGGCAAGCAAAAACTTGGGGACTGCCATTCCCTTGAGCACTTACAGGGACGGCCAGGGGAAAACTGTAGGCAGATGAACAGAAATCTACACTAAAGGGATTGGGGTGAATATTGAATCTGTATCTCTGTGGGGACAGATCTTAAATGGGGGTGGGAGATTGGTTCTAGAACATAATACAAATACTACAAACCCTGTAAAAGGAGACCCACCATCAGGAATTGCCATCGAGTCGATTCCTACTCATGGTGACCCCATTTGTGTCACAGTAGAATTGGACTCCAGAGGGTTCTCAGTTGCTCTGATCTTTTGGAAGTAAATCGTCAGGGCTTTCTTCCAAGGTTCAGCCTGCGCTTCAGGGGGACACTCATACAAGGGCCGACTCACTGGGGGTCACCTACAGATATGTTCGCCAAAAGTATGCCTGTTAAAATTCTAGGGTGACAACAAAGAAAAAGGGTATATAAGCTACAAACTCTTAGAGGAAAAGGGTGAAATTAGAAAAATTCATTAATACAAAAGAGGAAAAATAAGGATAGGACAAGCGAAAAGAAAATAAGATGGTAAAAATAAATGTATCAGTAATGTCAATAAATATAAATGGACCAAATGCAGCAATTAAAAAGACAAATATTTTCAGACTAGATTTTTAAATCAGGCTGTGAATGTGCGTTTTACAAAAGACGACTCTAAAAGATATGAAAAAGTTGGAAGCAAAAGAATGGAAAAACATATCCACAGGAAAACTATATAGCTATATTAATATCACACCAAATAGATTTTAAAACAAAAAAATAAAAAGGGTCACTACATAATGTTTCCGTTTATCAAAAAGATCACAATTCTAAACTTGTATGATATTTATCACAGACTTCATAATATATAAAGCGAAACTGCAGAACTATGAGACGAAATAGACCCATCGTCATCGTTGTTACGTGCCATCAAGTCAGTTCCAACTCAGTGACCCTACGTACAGCAGAACAAAACACTGCCCAGTCCTGCGCCATCCCCACAATCATTGTTATTCTTGAGCACATTGTTGCAGCCACTGCATCGATCCATCTTGTTGAGGGTTTTCCTCTTTTTCATTGACCCTCTACTTTCCCAAGCACGATGTCCTTCTCCAGGGACTGATCCCTCCTGATGACATATCCAAAGTACATGAGATAAAGTCTCACCACCCTTGCTTCTAAGGAGCATTTTGGCTGTACTTCTTCCAAGACAGATTTGTTCCTTCTTCTGGCAGCCCATGATACATTGAATATTCTTTGCCAATAATTCAAAGGGGTTGATTCTTCAATTTATTTATTGTCCAGCTTTCACATGCATATAAGGCAATTGAAAACACCATGGCTTGGGTCAGGTGCACCTTAGTCCTTAAAGTGACATCTTTGTTTTTAGCACTTTAAAGAGTTCTTTTGCAGCAGATTTGCCCAATGCCATGGGTCATTTGATTTCTTGACTGCTGCTTCCATGGGCATTGTGGAGCCAAGTAAAATGAAATCCTTGACAACTTCAATCTTTTCTCTGCTTCATGATGTTGCTTATTGGTCCAGTTGTGAGGATTTTTGTTTTCTTTATGCTAAGGTATAATATTGAATATACCATGGACTGCCAAAAGAATGAACAAATCTATCTTGGAAGAAGTACAGCCAGAATGGTCATTAGAAGCAAGGATGGCGAGACCACTTTTCACATGCTTTGGACATGTTATCAGGAGGGATCAGTCCCTGGAGGACATCGTGCTTGGGAAAGTAGAGGGTCAATGAAAAAGAGGAAGACCCTCAATGAGGTGGACTGACGCAGTGGTTGCAACAATGGGCCCAAGTATAATGATTGTGGGGATGGCGCAGGACTGGGCAGTGTTTCATTCTGTTCTACACAGGGTCACTATGAGTCAGAGCCACCTGGCTGGCACCTAACAACAACAACAACAGTTAGGGTCGCTATGATTTGGAATCGACTCAACAGCAATGGGTAGTCAGAAATCAATAATAAAAAGTGCACAGACACTCCCCAACAATTTGCAAATAAACGTATCTCTAAATAATAAGATTTGAAAATATTTTAAATTAAATGATTAACCTACTTCTTGCAAAACTTGTAGACTGTCTCTAAAACTGAGCTGAAAGGGAAGTGGGTGACCTTGAGAGCTTAAACTCCAAAAGGGTGGGGACTGGGCCTTAGCTTTCCTGTCATACACCGTCTCTTCCCAGGCCCCACACAGCGTTTATTCCTCCAACAAAAGTTTGATGTCTCCATTAAATATTTTTGAATTATCCATTTAAAATATAGTTTTGGTCATGGTCCCCAAACCTTCTGTTGGCCCAGGACAGGAACCATTCCCGGAGACAACTCATCAGACATGAAAGGGACTGGACAGTGGGTAGGAGAGAGACGCTGATGAAGAGTGAGCTAATTATATCAGGTGGACACTTGAGACTGCGTTGGCATCTCCTGTCTGGAGGGGGGATGGGAGGATAGAGAGAGTTGGAAGCTGGCAAAATTGTCACGAAAGGAGAGACTGGAAGGGCTGACTCATTAGGGGGAGAGCAAGTGGGAGAACGGAGTAAGGTGTATATAAACTTATATGTGACAGTCTGACTTGATTTGTAAACGTTCACTTGAAGATCAATAAAAGTTAATTTAAATAAATAAATAAAATATAATTTTGCCAAGTAGAAAATTACGAATGTATTAAATGTGCACAAATTACAGGGTTTTAAAAGCCCAGGTCTCGGTCAGAGGGCTCTGTGGTACTGTGGGCCCTTCCCACTGCTGGGAGGGTGGGTGGCGGTGAGGGCTATGGCGGTAACCTGTTCTCTCACGCTCAGTAAGACTTTACTGTGTTTGTGGGTTAAACACAGGCTCCTGTTCTGCGTCTTCAGTCGCAATTTGATATAATCATTTTTCTTAATGATTTAATTCTGATCCCATACTCGTCCTGGAAAAATAAAGCCCGCCCATGCACACGGCTTTGTGGAAGCTGTGTTCGCCTGGACTCCCTCGACGTCTTGACACCTGTATCCTGTTGCAGCCATGGCACAGGTGGACGTAAGGGGGCCCAGCCTGGGTTCTCTGCCATCTGCAGGAATACAAGCCCCATCGGTTAGGATGGCAGTCTGCCTGCAAGCGACGGAAAACCCGTAAGACAAGCGGCCGAGACAGGAGAGGTGGTTATTTCTTGCTCACTATCAGTCTGGGCAGAGGCCAGTGGTGGTTCACTGGAGGGATTCTCACCTCCCATGTGGGAGACCTGGGTTCCATACCCGGCCAACACATCTCACGCCAGCCACCGCCCGTCTGTCAGTGGAGGCTTGCATGTTGCTATGATGCTGAAGCATGTTGCTATGATGCTGAAGAAGTTTCAGCAAAGCTTCCAGCCTAAGACTAGGAAGAAAGCCCTGGTGACCTGCTTCCAAAAATCAGTCAATGAAAACTGGATGGATCAAAACGATCTGATGTTGCCCTGAGTCAGGCTGACACCAAACAACAGTCTGAGTGGTGTGGTCTAAGGCCAGAACTGCTCCACAGTGCAATGGCCCAGGTCTTCCTGTTTTCTTGGTCCCCTGTGTGTGGCCTCCTTAGTTCACCTCATGGTTTAAACCACTGAGTTCACATCCCAGCCAGCAGGAGGCCCCTCTCTTTAAGGACACATCTGGAAGTTTCACCCACCACCTCCCATTGGCCATAGCTTTGTCATCTGGCCACACCTGGCCGCAAGGGAGGCTGGGAAATGTGGTCTTAATTCTAGGTCCTATCACCATTTTTATGGATCAGGCGGAGACAGAGGAGGGCTGAATAGCAGCCTCTGCTGTTACGATCCCTCAGGTGTGGCTAGATGGCTGGGAATGGTCGGCCTGGCAGAGAGAGTGGTCAGTGCCCCCTTTGAGGTATGTCCTGGGGATCGGTCCTATTAATTCACACAAAGAATGCATGGAACAGAGTTTTCTAAGCCTCTTTGCAGCCCAGGACTACTTCTAATCTGAAAAACACTACGGATAATCCTCAATTCACTCATACAGCAGGCTGTACCCAAGTCTAATTAAACCTCAGTCTACATAATGGGGAACTACCCACAGGGGGTGAGAGCAGCAACCTTGTGATCCAGGCAGGAAGACTGGGAAAGGGGAGAAGAGCAAAGGGCCTGGGGCTCCCCCGCTCATCAGCCCTCTGGGGGAGGAAGTCTGCCCAACAACTTTCTACCCTCACAGCGAGCCAGGAGACGACCTTTGTGTGGCTCACTGACACCCTAATAACGTGAGGGTTCTTTTAGCAAGGAGGGAGGGGAGAAGGGATGGGAGGCTGGTATGCCTGATGCATCAAGTGCCTTGTGGGTCTTTTTCTATAACATTATACATTATTGGAAAATATGAACTTTACTGGCTGTTTCATGTTTCGGCCTCTGAAAAAGCCATTCTTCTAAGCCTTTCCCCCCTGTAGGACGCGTCCATGGCTGGCGGAGGGAGTATAATGTAGCCAGTGTCAGCGCAAGGATGAGGGGCCCCCGCGGTCAGGGTTTGAATCTAGACCTGTCACTTCCTGGCTGTGACCTCTCTGGGGTCTTGGCTCCCCCTCCGCACAATGGAGGTGATGAGCACCCACCTCACATGGGGCACAGGCCCGCGCCCGGAGCACAAGGGATCCATGACTGCTCACGTTGTTTGAGGCTAAAATGCTAAATGTGGAATTACCGGTGGTAAGAAGTGGAAAGCCGCTCAAGCTAGCTCAAGTGCAAAGTGGAAATGGACACAGGCTGTGTTGGGAGTGCAGAGCAGGGGTCGCAGATTCTGGGGTGGCCACCAGAGCCCTAGACCGGCTCCTCACCCCATGCCAGCCTCAGCCCATCCTGAGCTCAGGCCCTGGAGCCTTGCCCTGCTCACTGCCTCCCTGGTCCTCCTGGGTCAGTCCCTGCGCTGAGGCTGGGTCAGGCTCTCCCAGCGTGTAGTACCCATGTGTGGCCACCAGGGGGCGGTTCTTCCTCTCAGCTGACTGTGTTGGGGACCCCCAACCCAAGGCAGGCTACTGCCCACACCTAGGTATCCGGGAGACATCCTGACTCTGGGCCCAGAGACAACACTGCCAAGTCCTCCCACCCTTGGTGAACAGGAAGGCTCTCCAGTCCCTAGCTGCCCTGCCACCAATGGGGGTCTTGTTTGGGCATATTTAAGCCCCTGGAGAAAGACAGAGACAGAGAGAGGGAGACAGGCAGACAGAGTCCAGACCAGGGTCCAAAGGCAAAGCTCCCAGAGCCCAGCGGGAAATATGGAAGGGCAAAGGGGCCAGGCGGGGACGGCAGCCAGTTGAGCAAACGTGCCCCATCTGGGTGTGCCCGGCTGAGGGTGTGGGCCCAGACTGGCCAGGGGGTTTTCAAAGGAAGCCTGGAGATCTGAATTTTCATAAGAAATCTTCAGGGCAGGAAAGTGGAACAGCGTACATGCTTCATGGACCCAGTGGGATGTCCCCTGCCCCCTGGTGGCAGTGTGAGGCCTCTGGTTGACCAGGCCAAGGGGTCTGAGTGGTGCTGGTGGGGTCTTAGACCTGGGCTAAGCCCAGGTCACCAGCTTCTGTCCTTGGCTGCTCCTTCTCCATCCTTTCGGTCAAACTCAAACTCCCTGATAGGAGAGAGGGGCTACTCTGGGCTGGGGCCGTGTCCTTCACGGGTCCGTCAGTGGGGACAATACCTGAGGACGTAGGAAGCCCAGCACCAGGCTGGTCCCCCGCATGGGCTCCAGGGAGGCAATTGCCAACCCATCACCCAAGCCAGTATCCCTCATAAATCATGTTATAAACGAAACTCCTGGCATGAGAGGGGGCTTCCGCCGGCACGCATTGCTCACACGCTGTGTGCCCAGGGGCAAGACCACCTCAGCCACCACCTCTGGAAGGGCCTGTGCCCAGGGGCTGCATCCCATCCCCAAGTGTCCCCCTGCCCCTTGAGCAGGACAGACTCCTCCTGCCTCTTGGGGAGCCATCACTGCCCAGGGATGCTGGTACCCTTTTTACTTTGTTGTCGGTAGGTACTGTCCAGTTGGCTCCTTCTGGCTCATAGCAACCCTATGTGCAACAGAACGAAGCACTGCCAAGTCCAATTTTGAGTGCCTTCCGACCTGCAGGGCTCATCTTCTGGCACCGTATCAGACGATATTCCACTGCTAGTCATAAGGTTTTCACTGGCCAATTTTTTTTAGATGTAGACTGCCAGGTCCTTCTTCCTAGTCTGTCTTAGTCTGGAAGCTCTGCTGAAACCTGCCCGTCATGCATGGCCCTTCCGGTAGTTGAAATACAGGTGGCAAAGCTTCCAGCAACACAGCAACAGCCAAGCTCCCCCAGTACCACAACCTGGCAGATCTGCCGTGGTTTCATTTTGCGGGGAGGTTATTAAACATGCTGTCCTAGGAAACCGTGGGGACAGTTGATGGTAAGGTATTTTTTATGGTTTTGTTAGTTTCATAAGGCTGCTGGAAAAGCCCCACAAACTTGCAAATGGCGCAACACCATTGTCCTCTGAGCTCTGGAGGCTGGGAGGCCAGTTTAGCGGGTCTCCAGGGCCGCACTCTCTCTGTAGGCTCCAGGGGAGAGCTTTCGTTGCCTCTCCCGGCTTCTGGTGGCCCCAGGCGTCCCTGGCTGCAGCCGCAGTGTGACTCCGTTGTCCCATGGCTGTCCTTCCTCTGTCTGTCCTCTTTTACAGGACACCACTCTGATGGGGTTAGGACCCCCCCCCCCCAGTATGACCTCTTGTTAACCAACTGGTAACATCTGCAAAGCCCCTCTTTCAAAACCAGGTCACGTTCACAGGTACATGGTTAGGACTTCAGCACATCTTTTGGGGGACACAATTGAATCCATTACAGGCTTCTTACTGGAAAAAATAAAATCTTGGCAGTATAAATTTGGGCCCCAGAGAAAGCTCTGGAAACTTTCCTGGCTGTGAGCTGCCGGGGCTGGCACCCCTTGGCGGTGTCCTTCCCTGTTGTGTCATTCCTACACAGGGCAGCAGAAGTTCCCCTCTGGAGGTGGGTGTCTCCCTAGATGATGCAAGCTCTTAGCTCTTCCCCTCGCACCCCTCCCCCCCGCCAGGCGCCCCATGCCGGCTGATTGGAGGTGCCTGGAGCCAGGATCCTAGTGTGGCTGGGACACCCGTCCCCTTGGTCACAGGCACCCTCGGGTGGTCACCGCCGGGGCTGTAGTTGCCTTGCTCACTGTCTCTCTCCTCCCTTCAGGGGCAGCACGCAGCACTCTGCGGGTGAGCCTCCCCGCTCAGGCCGTCCCCCTGCTCCGCCCTGGACTCCCGCCCAGTCAGAGGGTGGCCTGCAGACACCTCCCTCCAGCGTTGGGAGCGTGGCCAGCGGGCGGGGGTGAGGGCTGGCCCGGGCCTGCCCGGAGGGTCAGCTGAGCCAGGAGGCAGCCCAGGCCCCGTGGGCGCGGGCGTGGCCACCAGAGTCCCCGTCTGCATTGGAGGCCCGAGGCTGCGGGAGGGATTGCCAGCCCGGAGGCAGCCTCACCCCAGAGATTCCACCTGGATTTCAACTTGCACGGCGGAGTTCTTCACGGGCGATAGAGGTAGAGACTAGAGATGCCCAGGGACATTTATAGAACACCCGAGAGCCTGGCATTGCCGGGCCTATAGTCCCTACTTCTCAGATGGGGAAACTGAGGCTCAGAGATGGGCAGGTGGGTGGCAGGGCCCCCTCTTGACGACCCTGGCCATCCCCTGAGTCGTGCCTTCTAGGACCAAGGGAGAGACCCGCACCCTTCCACTTCTGCCAGACCTGAGCCAGGCACTAAACGGCCGGATCAACAACAGATCCCAAAACCCTGAGCCACAGCCAGGTTGGCCCTCCAGCCCTCACCCCTGTCCAAGGTCCAGGCAACGGTGTTGCCGCCTGGCTGATACAGGTTTGCAACAGCTGTTGCTTGGGGTTGCCAGCGAGGCAGGAGAGCCTGTCTGTGGTGCTGCCCTGGGACTACTACTGTGCCCCTACCCTGGGCACCCCGTCCAGGGCTCTAAGGAGGCCTTCAGAGGTGTTGTCCTCCTCATCCTTGCCAGGCCCCTCCCTCTAAAAAAAAAAATTTTTTTTTTTTTTAATGCCCTCTCCTGGTTTCTTCTCTGTCCTCAAACCCCACAGTCCCCCAGGGGAGCCTCACGCTGGTGGGTCAGCTAGCCTCTGGGGGGCCATGAGCTAGCCTCTCTGCCCACGTGGTGGGGGCTGGAAATGGTGGCAGCGTGTGGCAGGGCCCATGCTGCTTCTCTGAGAGCTATCCCCGGCTCCCCGCTGGAAGGAAGGGCCGTTTGCCCCCATCCTTGGATCTGTCATTTCTGGTGGATTCGGAGCCCCTTGGGTTTCTGCTTTGTATACAGTAGGTGCTTGGTAAATGTAGAGGACAGACAAGCTGGCAGCAGGCAGGCAGACAGCTGGACAGACTGACAGGCTATGCTGTCGCGGTATCAGGGGGGCATTAACAGCCTCTTTCAGTGTCCCGGTCCCCCTGGGGATGTGCTTTCTTGAGGCCAGGGGGTGACAGGTGGCCCTGACAGACTGGGGCACAGGGCTCAGGGCTGCACCCACTCGTTTGCTGTGTGGTCTGAGGCACTTGCTCCCTCTCTGGGCCGTGGTGTCCCCGACAGTCAAGTGGAGGCAAGAGCCCCTGCCACAGAAGTTGAGTATGGCTGAGGAGCTGGGAGCCTCACCAGGCTAGGGAGGAACCAGGGGTCTAGAGAGCAGAAAGGAGGCCAGCTCAGATCCTGTGACCTGCTTCGAGGGTAGGGAGTCCACCCCTGGACGCACACAGGCGTACTCAGGCCGAGATTCTCCAAGCACAGCTCAGGGCTGGGGTCCTGGCTGGATGCCGCTGCGCGCCTGCACTTCCTGCCCTCTGCACGGTGTGAAGTGCTGTCCAGGCACAGCCAGGTACAGGCAGACGTGAGCAGCTCGGGTCCCAGGGTTCCCCACAGTAGCCCTGCTACCCTGTTTAAGAGATGAGCTAAGGAGGGGAGGCTGGGAGGGAGGTAACCTGTCCTAGTCACCCAGTGGTTAACCTCCAGATTTACTGCCCTGCTGCCCGGTGGTGGGCGGTGCATCCCCGCCCCATCCTGGGCGGTGACATCGGGCCAGAGCGGGTGGCCGGGGCCGGGTGGGGGAAGGGGGCAGTCTCTTCTCAAGAGGAAGGAGGGTGGCGGATACCGCCTTGGCTGGGCACTGGCGGCCTCCCTGTGCAAGCGGCGCTGCGGCCGGAGGAGCTGGCCCGGGTCCCCTCAGTAGGGGAGGTGGCCCGAGCCTTCCCCTAGGTGGGCGGGGCTGGATGGGGCAGGGCTGGCCTGGCTGCGGGACCTCCCTCTGCCTGGGCCTGCAGGACCCCACGGGCTGGGTGGCACTTCGCGGAGCACCGTGTGGGTGGCTGGGGGCCTCGGCACAGCCGGGTGGAATCCCCTGCCTCCTTCCAGGGGAAGGCCCTGCCAGGCACTTCCTCGCCCTACTTCCTCTCTCCCACCTATCAGCCTGCTCCAGGCACCTCTGGGCCCACTGTCAGGAAAGCCCCAGACGTTCAGCCCCTGCGGAAGACCCCACTGTCTGTGCCATCTCCTGCCCTCACTCCCCTGCTTAGGGCCCTACCGCCTGTGCCATCTCGTGCCCTCACCCCTGGGGATTGGAGGGTTCTTGGTGTAGAGAGCTGGAGAAGGCAGGAGAGCAGGTTCAGGTTGGAGCAGCTGCCTGGGGCTGGGGGAGGGGAAGCGGGAGGGCATTGGGGTGGCCCTCCCGGCCACTGCCAGCCCCCATCCTGCCCTAGGGAGCACCTGGACTGGCCTGGCAGGCAGGGCAGGGGTTCATAGCCAGCAGCATTCACTTGGGAGAGTCAAAGGGAGGAAGGAGGCTCCAGACCACGGCAGGCCCAGGTGTGCTGGTTGCATGGCTTGGGGACACACGTCTTCCACGTGGACCACCTTGTGCTGAACTTCCACCCTTAGGACATCACCCTCTGGGGCTCCTGGAAGACCGAGGCACCCCTCCAAGGACTGAAGGTGTGCGCAGACACCCTGCAGGTGTGAGCCTCCTGCCCTCGGGCTACTTGTGAGCAGAGGCAGAGAGAAGGGTTACCAGGTGAGGGCACTCCTGGTCAGCCTGAGAGCCCCTCCCACAAACCCTCTGTGCCCAGGACAGGGGTCTGTGCCCAGCACAGGCTCAGACCACCCACTGGGGGGGAGGTGGGACAGGGTGGGGCAGTGGTCAGTTCCCCTTCCCAGCCTCCCCTCTCCCCAGCTAGATGTTGTCTGTGGATGAGAGGTCAGCAGGGGGGGCAAGAGACCTCAGGCTCCGGGTCACACCAGCCTGGGGCCCTGGCTTGGCTCCCAGTGTGGCCACTGACCAGCCAGGTGACGCCATCACCTTAATGAGCCTCCCCAAACCTCAGTCTCCTTCCCTGTAAAATGGAGGCACGGCCCTATGAACCTCAGCAATTGCTGATGTAGAATCTTTGCAAGTGCTACCTGAGTGTGCAGGTAACGCGCCTGCATGCAGTGCACACTGGAAGTTGCTAATACCAATCGTGAATGTTAATCCAGGCAGGGCCCACCGCGACGCCTCCACCAACCTCACCCTGCTGACTTTTCTAGTCAATTTTGTAAGGTGTGCAGGAAGCCCTCGGCCTGCCCTTGGATGTGTCCTTCCCTCCCCATGGGGGCAGGACCTACAGCTGGGGGATGTGCCAGCACCTTCTCTCCTGAGAATGTGGCCCCTAGGACACTCATTATTATTAGACTTTTCTGGGACAGGGAGATCTGGGAGGGCTTCCTGAAGGAGGCAAATGCGAGGTGAGCCCTGAAGTCTGCTGGAAGAACATTAAAAGAGGAGGGGAGTTTAGTGCCAGTTCCTAGCCCTTACCCTGGACCTGGGACCAGGTGGCCCTGAGGGGGTGGGAGGCCTGGATGCCAAGAGCCCTATGACCTTCTGCCTCAGGTTCTACAGGGCTGTGGGGTGTGAGGGGCTGAGAGGGGCCAGGGAGGAAGTGTCGGACCCAGCCCTGGGGGGTGGGCATACCTGTCTCAGGGTTGTCTGAGCCACCCACCCTGGGGCCACTGGCCCACGGTCCATGCTGGGCCCCTCCTCAGGCCATCTCTGTCCTCCTGGCCCTGAAGTCTGCCTGTGCATGTGACCCCACCCCCACCACAGACCGCCCCTTCCCCCCTGTCCTGTGTCCCCACCCTCTTTCCCCCATCCTCATCCCCCCTTGTCCCCCATGCCCCCTCCCTATGCCCCCCATGTCCCTGACTGGCACCATGCTGGACCACCAGAGGCTCTTCTTCAGATGCAGACCTCACAGGGCCATGGGGTTGCATGGACCCCTTCAAAAGCCTCCCCCCACCCCGCAGGAAGCGTCCTGAGCTGTTAGGACTCTTGAGGCAAGTGGGCAGCCCTGTCATGGCCTCAGTCTGCCCATCGTTCTCTCGATACCCTGCTCTCTGTGTCCTGAGTGTCCTGAGGAATGCTCACTCTGTCTGGTTTCTGGCTGTGTCCCCCTGTCCTCAAGGCCTCTCCTGTCCCTCTCTCACCAGTCATCCACTTCCCTGGGTCTCAGTTCAAACATCTCCTCTGCAGGGAGACTTCCCTGCCCTCAAGGGGCCCTCTTCCAGTTGAATCTCCTGTCTTCTCTGGGGCTGGAGAGGGCTGCCTCCACCATGGTCTCCCCTGGGCTCAGCACAAAGTCTGAAGGGTACCAGGCACCAAATAGACAGATACTCACAGAATGAATGAGTGAACAAATGAACAAGTGAAGGAATGGACTAATGAATGAATGCACAAGTGAATGAATGAATGAACGAATGCTGTTGGAGGTGGCAGGAAGGAGTAGCATGGTGGCCCAGGCCCCTTGGCCTCTAACAGCTCCACTGTGTCCCCCTCTCCCCAGAACCCCAGGTGTCCAGGCCAGAGTCCCCATGGCCTTGCTGAGCAGGGCCCTGCGTGTGGCCACCGCACACCCTGGATGGATCCCCTCCCAGGGCCTGGGGCTGCGCCCCCTAACCAGGGCTGCTGGCCCCACCACCAAGAAGAGTGTGCCATACCAGCGGACTCTGAAGGAGGAGCAGGGCCCCTTGGTGGTGGCCCGAGGCCCGAGCCAGCCTCTGCCCAGCGAAGCCAACGTGGTAGTCATTGGTGGGGGCAGCCTGGGCTGCCAGACCCTGTACCACCTGGCCAAGCTGGGTGTGAGCGGTGCGGTGCTGCTGGAGCGGGAGCGACTGACCTCAGGGACCACCTGGCACACGGCAGGTAGAGACCTGGGGTACAAACAGGGCAGAAGGGGCTGAGTAGAGCAAGGGACTGTGCCAGCAGGGCCAGTTCTGGGTCGACAGCCACAGGCCATTAGCGGCAGCTGAGCTGGAGGGATAGGACCACTGAGGAAAGGGGCAGGGTCAGGATGAAGGAGCGCAGGTTCGGGGAGCCACTTGCTCCCCGAGTTTCTGAAGAGCTGGGAGGGAAGGAAAGGGTTGACACGGCCTCTGCAGCCCGCAGCTGGGTGCCCACACTGTTCTCTGCTCAGTGAGCAGAAGCCCCTTCCCCAACAGAGCTGTCAAGTTTGAGGGGTGTCCATGGGGAATGGAGGAGGTGGGGAAGGGGCTGTTGGGGGGACCCAGAACAAGATACTCCATGTACACTAGGTGCCTCTGCAGTTCACATCCCAATAGCTTGGCACCTACTGGGTGCATGTCCCCAGGGCAGTCAGCCTTCTGCCCTCGCCCTTTAAGTAGTGGTGTGCTGGTAACCTGGCTCTCCCGACTCACAGCCTCTGCCACTTTCTGGGGTGTAGCTCCCACCTTGGCCAGTTTCAGCTATCAGTGTGAGGTCAGTGCCCGTGGAGCTGGGAAAAAGGGCACTCAGCTGCTCTGGAGGGCTGGCACGCAGGAGCCAGCTCCACACACCGCTGCCTCTCTGCCCTCCCTCTTCGACCTGCCTTCCCTTCGATGTCACACCCACCACCTCCCTGGCCCCCTACTTCCCCACTGCTGCACTGGGGCTTCAGTGCATCCTGGGTTGGGGTCCTGGCCCCACCATTGACTGCTGCCATCTTGGGCAAGTAGCAGAACTGCTTTACACCCCCTTCGTTCCATCTTGAAAGCCCCACGCCCACTTCCTAGAAGTGCTCTGGGACGTGATGAGGTCATCCCCAGATAGCTCAGCTGGGGCTTGACCACAGCACAGGCTCAGTAAATGGTGGCCTTTGACACAGTCACCCCGTGAGCTGCTCCAGGGAGGGGGCCACCCTAAGACTCAGCTTTGACCCTGTTATCTCCTGCTCAGCAGCCTCGAGGGGCTCCCCACAGCCTGCAGGGAAAGATTGGGCTCTCTACCCAATATGGGGGTGCTGACCTGCTGGCCCCCTTAGAACAGGGGGTGCCACTGCCACCTCCCTGGGGCTGACAGTCACCTACCCTACTGCAGGCCTGCTGTGGCAGCTGCGGCCCAGTGACGTAGAAGTGGAGCTGCTGGCCCATACACGCCGTGTGGTGAGCCACGACCTGGAGGAGGAGACGGGGCTGCATACGGGCTGGATCCAGAATGGGGGCCTCTTCATCGCCTCCAACCGCCAGCGTCTAGACGAGTACAAACGGCTCATGTCGGTGGGTGTGCAAAGCTGGAGCTGGGGGGACCAGGTGCTGATCTCGGCCTGCCCTGAGTAGCTGGGCCCCTCTAGCCTCAGTTCTTGCCTGTACAATGGCGACAGCATTACAGAGCTCATACCCGGGGCCTGGGAGGCAAAAGGGGCCCAGTGAACAGGAATTAGCATTATTCTCATCATACAAAGTGCCCACGGGAAGGTTCGCCCACGGGAAGGTTCGCCCACCGGCAGGGCTTAGGGACCAGGTTGGGGGCAGCTGGGGGTTGCGCTCCTGAACTTAGGGAAGGCCATGTATTGGGATGGGGTTTGTTCCCAGTCCAGAGCAGACAAGCTAGGACCCAAATTCCAAGGCAGGGAGGAGAGATAATCCTCCAGCAATTCCGTCCCTTTTGAGCACCGACTGAATACCTGCTCTGGCCTCCTGGGTAGCAGAGCTGAGTACCTGCGGGTGCCCAGGGCAGGAGGCAGGGGCAGCCGGCTGCATTAGAACCCCTGGGACCCCACTCCCTGGTCTCTGGGGACACAAGGTTGCCCCGCTCTGCCCCCTCCTTCTCGCTAGCTCATCAGCTCAAGGATCTGAAGGAGGCGCCCAGCTCCCAGCTCAAGTTCCCTTGCTGAAGGGCAAAGTCACTGCGTGGCTTCATCTGGAATTCCCCCACAGAGATTCTGATTGGCTCTGCTCCTGTCTAGTTGGGCGGAACCATCCCTGAGGGCCCACCTTTCAGGACATGGGATTGGCTGCCCTCCGGCCAATCGAATATGATGGGGGCATGGCCTAGCGGGGAGGGCGGGGACTAGGATTGAGGAAGACTTTGGTCTCTGTTTTGGGTGGTCTGGTCTGGCCTGGGAAGCCTGAGCCTCAGGTCCCAAATGTTAGTCCCGTGGAGGTTGTTTTTATTTATTTTATAGAATAAGCCCTTCAGTGCCAAGTACTGATCTCCTGCAGAAACTATTGTTGTTGCTGTTGGGTGCCTTCGAGTTGATTCCAAGGCGTAGCTACCCCGTGCGAGAAAGTAAAAGTGCCCCATAATGGGTCTGGAGGGCATTACGCTGAGTGAAATAAGTCAGTCACAAAAGGACAAATATTGTATGAGCCCCATACGGTTTTCTTGGCCATAAGCAGATTACCAGGGGCAAATGGCCAGGTCTTTTCTCCTTGAAGCAGCTGTTGGATTGGAACCACCCACCTTTCGGTTAGAGGCTGAGTGTGCCACAAGGGCTCCTTACTGAAGCTATCACCACCTCATTTTCGGAGAAGGCACTGAGCAGCTTGCCCAGGTCACACCCTTACATGTGCTAGTTTCTGGGACAGGGGCATGTGTGGTCATGGTGACTGGCCAAGAATTCCAGGAAGTACCCGGGGTCATGGTGGTGGCCAAGGCTTCCTGGAGGTGGCAGGTTGGAGGGAGGCCTAGGAGGCCCAGGGGAGGGGGGAAAAGAGGGCCCAAGGTGAGCTCCCCACAGGCTGGTCATTTCCTCCGGGTCCCCTAGCTGGGCAAGGCCTACGGTGTGGAGTCGCATGTACTGAGCCCAGCAGAGACCAAGGCACTGTACCCGCTGATGAAAGTGGACGACCTCTACGGGACCCTGTATGTGCCGCACGACGGGACCATGGACCCTGCTGGCACATGCACCACTCTGGCCAGGGCCGCCACTGCCCGAGGAGCCCAGGTACTGAGGCTGCAGGGCCTGGGTCCCCTCCTTCGAGCCCAGCCCTCTGCAAAGGGAGAGCTGACCCTCATTCTGCCCGTGGGCATTCAGCCCTTCCCTTCTTCTGCTGCAGCTCAGCCCGGCTGGACAAGTGGAGCTTCTCAAAAGCACTCCCTGTAATTTTTGTCTTCCTTGGTCTCAGTTACACATGTAATTTTAGGAAAAATTAGAAAAGACAAAGAAACAAAAAAAATGAAGGTCACCCAGAGGTGACCAGCCTTGACATTTATTTTTCTGTGAAGATTTTATGTATATGTATGGTACGTATAAATACACATTTATATATATGACTACCCTCCCGCTGCCATCAAGTCTATTCCAACTCACAGCGACCCCACAGGGTTTCCAAGGCTGTGATCTTTACCGAAGCTGCTGCCACATCTTTCTCCCGAGGAGCCGCTGGACTTCTGGTTAGTAGCCAATCGCTTAAACCACCGCGCCAACAGGGCTCCTTATGCATTTGTTGTTGTTAGGTGCCATTGAGTCGCTTCCGACTCATAGTGACCCTGTGCACAACAGAACGAAACACTGCCCAGTCCTGAGCCATCCTCACAATGGTTGTTATGCTTGAGCTCACTGTTGCAGCCACTGTGTCAGTTCACCTCGTTGAGGGTCTTCCTCTTTTCCGCTGACCCTGTACTCTGCCAAGCATGACGTCCTTCTCCAGGGACTAATCCTTCCTGACAACATGTCCAAAGTATATAAGATGCAGTCTCGCCATCCTTGCTTCTAAGGAGCATTCTGGTTGTAGTTCTAAGACAGACTCGTTCGTCCTTTTGGCAGTCCACGGTATATTCAATATTCTTCGCCAATGCCACAATTCAAAGGCGTCAACTCTTCTTCGGTCTTCCTTATTCACTGTCCAGCTTTCACATGCGTATGATGCGATTGAAAAACCCTGGCTTGGGTCAGGCGCACCTTAGTCTTCAGGGTGACATCTTTACATTTTTTTTAAATGTATATAGACACCAATTGCCGTCAACTCTGACTCGTGGCAACGCCGTGTGTGTCAGAGGGAGAGCTGTGATCCATGGGGTTTTCTTTCTTTCTTTTTTAGCTTTAACAAACGGAAGTTTATTTTCTCATGATTTCGGAGGCTAGTCCAAATTCAGGGCGCCGCCGCTAGGGGAAGGCTTTCTGTCTCTGTCAACCCTGAGGGAAGGCCCTGTCTCTTCAGCTTCTGTGTCCTGGTTCCTGGGAGATCTTCACGTGTTTTGGCATCTGTTGTACGCCATGTCTGGCTTGTTTACTCTCTTTTATATCTCAAAAGAAATAGATTCGAGATACACCTGACACTGATCCTGCCCCATTAAAATAACAAAGAAAACCCATTCTCAAATGGGATTATAACCACAGGCAGAGAGGCTAGGATTTACAGTACATATTTTGGGGGGGCACAATTCACTTTACAACAGGCACCATCTTGATTTTTAAGCACAGCAAAGCATTCATTGAGATCATTTTAATATGTAGTATTGAAATCCAAATTCTTAAAAAGACACCTATATCTATAATAGCTGTTTTTTTTCCTTATTGTACTTTAGACGAAGGTTTATAGAACAAGTTAGCTTCTCATTAAACAATTAGTATACGTATTGTTTTGTGACATTGGTTACCAACCCCACGACATGTCAACACTCTCCCTTCTCAACCTTGCGTTCCCTATTACCAGGTTTTGTGTCCCCTCCTGCCTTCTAGTCCTTGCCCCTGGGCTGGTGTGCCTGTTTAGTCTCATTTTGTTTTATGGGCCTGTCTAATCTTTGGCTGAAGGGTGAACCTCAGGAGTGACTTCATTACTGAGCTGAAAGGGTGTCTGGGGGCCATACTCTTGGGGTTTCTCCAGTCTGTGTCAGGCCAGTAAGTCTGGTCTTCTTTTGTGAGTTAGAATTTTGTTCTACATTTTTTTCCAGCTCTGTGTGGGACCCTCTATTGTGATCCCTGTCAGAGCAGTTGGTGTTGGTAGCCAGGCATCATCTAGTTGCGCTCGACTCAGTCTGGTGAAGGCTCTGGCAGTTGTGGTCCATTAGTCCTTTGGACTAATCTTCCCCTTGCGCCTTTACTTTTCTTCACTCTCACTCGCTCCTGACAGGGTGAGACCAGTGGAATAGCCTAGATGGCTGCTCACAGGCTTTTAAGACCCCAGACGCTACTCACCAAAGTAGAATGTAGAACGTTTTCTTTATAAACTGTGTCATAGTTTATAAACTATGACACAGTTTACAAAGTTTATATCTATTGAGCTATATGTTCAGTTTATAAAGTTTATATCCATTGAGCTATATGTTTATATAAAGTTTCTGTCTACTGAGCTAGATGTTCCCTGAGACCATGATCTCCACAGCTCTCAGCGCAGTAACTCGATCCCTCAGGGAGTCTGGATGTGTCTATGGAGCTTCCATGACCTTGCCTTGGACAAGCTGTACTGGCTTCCCCAGTATTGTGTACTGTCTTACCCTTTACAAAAGTTACCACTCATCTGCTGTCTATTTAGTGTTTTTCCATCCCCACCCCTCCTCCCTTGTAACCATCAAAGATTGTTTCTTTTTGTGTGTGAACCTTTTTGTGAGTTTTTATAGTAGTGGCCTCATACAATATTTGTCCTTTCATGATTGACTTATTTCGCTCGGCATAATGCCCTCCAGATTCATCCGTTACGAGATACTTCACAGATTCATCATTGTTCTTTATCGTTGCATAGTACTCCAATGTGTGTGTGTACCATAGTTTATTTATCCATTCATCTGCTGATAGGCATCTAGGCTGTTTCCATCTTTTTGCTATTGTGAACAATGCTGCAGTGAACATGGGTGTGTATATGTCGGTCCGTCTGACAGCTCTTACTTCTCTAGGATCTATTCCTAGGAGTGGGATTACTGGATCATATGGTATTTCTATTTCTAGCTAGTTCTAAGGAAGCGCCATATCGTTTTCCAAAATGGTTGTATCGTTTTGCATTCCCACCAGCAGTGCGTAAGAGTCCAATCTCCCCGCAGCCTCTCCAACATTTGTTATTTTCTGTTTTTTTTTTATTCGTTCCAGTAATGCTGGGGTGAGATGGTATCTCACTGTGGTTTTGATTTGCATTTCTGTAATGGCTAGTGATTGCGAGCATTTCCCTATGTGTCCATTAGCTCCTCGAATGTCTTCTTTGGTGAAGTGTCTGTTCATTTCCTTTGCCCATTTTTTAATTGGATTATTTGTCTTTTTGTTATAGAGGTGTATTTTCCTGTAGATTTTAGAGATTAGACCTTCGTTGGATTTGCCATAGCCAAAATTTTTTCCCAGTCTTACTCTTTTGGCGAAGTCTTTGGATGAGCTTAAGTGTTTAATTTTTAGAAGATCCCGGTTATCTATCTTATTTTCTGGAGTTTGTATGTTGTTGGTTGTGGTTTGTATCCTGTTAATGCTGTGTATTAGGGTCTCTAGCATTGATCCTATTTTTTCCTTCTATGATCTTTATAGTTTTTGGTTTTACATTTAGGTCTTTGATCCATTTTGAATGAGTTTTTGTGCATGGTGTGAGGTATGGGTCCTGTTTCATTTTTTTGCAGGTAGATATCCAGTTTTGCCAGCTCCATTTGTTGAAAAGACTGTCTTTTCCCCATTTGATGGACTTTGGGTCTTTGTCGAAGATCAGGTAACCTTAGGTGGATGGATTTATATCTGGGTTCTCAATTGTGTTCCATTGGTCAATGTATCTGTCGTCGTACCAGTACCAGGCTGTTTTGACTACCATAGCTGTATAGTAGGTTCTGAGGTCAGGTGGTGTGAGTCCTGCTACTTTATTCTTCTTCTTCAATAGTGCTTTACTTATATGGAAGGGCCTTTTCCCTTTCCATGATTAATTTTTCCATCTCTATAAAGAATGCTGTTGGTATTTGGATCAGGATTGCATTGTATTTGTAGATTGCTTTGGGTAGAGTTGACATTTTCACAATGTTGAGTCTGCCTATCCATGAGCATGGTATGATTTTCCATTTATGTAGATCTCATTTGGTTTCTTGCAATTGTGTTTTGTAGTTTTCTTTGTATAGGTCTTTTACATCCCTGGTTAGATTCATCCTAAGCATTTTATTTTTTAGGGGATATTATAAATGGTATTGTTTTCCTGATTTCCTTTTTCATCTTTCTCTTCATTGATGTATAGAAATCCAACTGACTTTTGTATGTTTATCTTGTATCCTGCTACTCTGCTGAATCTATTAGTTCCAGTAGTTTTCTAGTGGAGTCTTTTGGGTTTTCTGTGTATAGTATCACATCATCTGCAAATTCCATGGGGTTTTCAGTGGCTGAATTTTCAGAAGCAGATCACCAGACCTTTCTTCCCAGGCACCTCTGGTGGACGTGAACCTCCAGCCTTTCCATTAGCAGCCATATTAGAACCAAACTGTGCATTGTTTTGTGACCTTTTTTTTTTTTTTAACCAAGCGAAGACCACAAATATCTTTCCATTAGTCAAATGAGTCTTGCTTTTTAAGAAAAGACTTGGCTGCTTTTTTACTTTATGAGAAGGAGACACCCCTTTTGGGGGCAAGTTTTCCACGTCCATGAATGTGTGGATTTGATTTCATTTCCAGTGTCATGGCCACCCTGCTGCCCCAAATGGTGTCAATGTGGGGGTACCACTTGACCCCAAGGGTAGCGGTCTGGTGAAGGTGGGTGGCCAGCACCTGCGAGAGCCCAGATGGCACTGCAAGCAGCTCTCTCACCCCCAGGTCATCGAGAACTGCCCAGTGACCGGCATCCAGGTGCGGACAGATGACTTTGGGGTGCGGCGGGTCGCGGCTGTGGAGACTGAGCACGGCTCCATCCAGACGCCCTTCGTGGTCAACTGCGCAGGTGGGAGAGCAGGGGCTTCTCCTGGCAACAGTGGCCACCTACACCTAGTCCAGCCTCTGCAAGGCCTCTCTCTGTGGCAGAGGGGTGTGGGCGAGGGCAGATGGGCTTGCAGAGGTGTTCTCTCTGACTGTGCCACCTGGCTGCCAGCCCCAACCAGGTGTGGTGTAGCTGACTGGCATGTGGTTTGCCTGTAGGAGTGTGGGCCGGTGCTGTGGGGCGGATGGCTGGAGTCAAGGTCCCACTGGTGGCCATGCACCACGCCTATGTTGTCACTGAACGCATCGAAGGCATCCAGGTGAGCGAGGGCCCAAATGCTTCCTGTAAGGCTGTGGGAGGCAGCTGTGGGCAGGCAGTGGGACCTGGCTCTGGACCCCCCAGCCCTGCCACTTACAGGATGTGACCCTATGGGCCTCCTCACTGCCCGAGCCTCATCTGCAAAATGGGTGTCTCAGGTGGTTTGAGAAGTAAATGAGGCAGCACAGGTGGAGCCCTGATGCCCACCCCTCTTGGCCTTAGGGCATGGCTGCCCCCTGATGCCAAACCACGGTCCCAGCCTGCCTCGCCTGGCAGCCAGGCTCACGGTCTCCCATGGTCTGCACCCTGGTGTCTCAGGGAACCCCAGACATCCTGGGGAGCATTGATTCCCAGCCCTCAGAGCCACCCCAAGGACCCTGGAGATGCCTCTGCCTGGGGAGGCCAGGGCCCTGGGCTGCCTCTGTCCTCTCTCCTTCCTCCCCAGTCACCTCCTCTCTTCTGTGATTGTGGCTGGTGGCTTCCTGCCACCTTGTCAGTGACCATCCCTCTTTCCTCCCTCTCTCACTCCTTTCAAACACCTGTTCTTCCTTCCTCCATCCGTTGGCTTCCCCATCCAACCATTCCTGCTCCCATCGATCCCTTTATCCAGCCGGTTATTTCTCCATCCCTCTGTCCTTCCCTCCCTTGATTCCTCTCTTCACACAGCCATCCACCTATCCCTCCCTCCATCATTGCCTCTATCCCTCCATTTATTTTCTTCGCTTTGTCCATCTTGCCATCCTTCCATCCATTCATCTTTCTGTTGATCCCTCCCTCCATCCAGCCTTTCGTATGCATCCACTTCTCCATCCGTCTGTCCATTTGTCCATCCATCATCCACTCAATCACCTACCCATCCCTCCATCTTTCCATCCACCCATCCATATATCTGTCCACTCACCAACCCAGCCACACATCCACGCATCCACCCACCCACCCATCCATCCATCCATCCATCCACCCACCCAAACATCCATCTTCCATCCCTCCATCCACCCGTCTATCCACCCACCCACTCACCAACCCATTCATTCACCCAACCATCCATCCATCCAAACATTCATATCCCATCCACTCATCCATTCTTCTGTTGGTCCCTCCCAGCCGTCCATATGCATCCATTCCTCCATCTCTCTGTCCATCCATTCATCCATCCATTCACTCACCCATCCACCCATCCATCCATGTCCCCAACCATCCATCCATCCACCCCAACATCTATCTTCCATCCATTTATCACCCCTCCCATCCATCCCTCTGGGGCTATAACAGAGGAAGAAACCTTGTTTTTGCCCTCCTGGAGCTGTGGGGGTGGGTGAAGACAAGTAAATAAGCAATGCCAGAGCAGGCTGAGGAGGGCGCGGAGGAGGTGAGTGCAGGGGCTTTATGAGCCCCTCAGCTACATAGCCAGTGGCTGTCTGGGCAAAGCTCTAGAGGGTGAGTGGATGGCAGAGAAGGGGCTGTATAGGGTCAGTCAGGCAGGCGCCAGCACGTACTTCAGAGAGATGGGGCCAGAGGGTGGGGGCGATAGAGGGGGAAACAAGCCTCCTTCGTTTGGGGTCAGGAGTCAGCAGGCCCCAGCAGAGGGTCCGGACGCCTGGAGCACCATGCTGGGAGCCTTGTCCCCTCGAGGCTGCTGTCCCCCCTGGATGTGTCTGGTTTCCCTCCGGTCAGTGGTGGACGAGTGTGGAGCTGGGGTGGGAGCTGGGGCCTGATCCCCCCGCCTCTGCCTGAGTGTACTGGGCAGCCCTTTCCTGTGGACACAGGGATCCCCTGTGGATAGAGCGAGCTCAGTGTAGTCTAACAAGCACTGACTGAGGGCTGCTCTGCCCCACCACAGTCATTGGAGTCCTGCTGCCACAGGCGGTTGTGTGCCTGGCCCTGTGGGAAAGCTGCTCCCCCACATGGCCGCCAGGGGTCGCCCTCAGACTGCAGAGGGCTCCCTGGTGGGCAGGAGGGCAGGGGTTCTGTGATGCAGGCAGGGTTGTGGGGAGGGTGACTTCAAGGTGTCCACAGAACCAGGACTAAGGGCCTCTCCATCCCCCAATTCCACCAACATGCCCAACTTCTAGGCACCCTTTTGGGGAGAAGCAGGGTGGAGTTTGACCTGTGAATTCTGAGGTGGGGGCTGAGCTGAGGGTGGCATTATTTCAGCTAGCGGGATCCCATGTGCAGCTGGGGGCTCGACCCTGCCCTAGAGGACAGAGGAGGGCCTCTAGCCACAGGGGCTCCAAAACTTTGTTGGAGGAAAGAGGAGATTTGGGGGTGGGGGCAAGTGTCACATGCTGCCCCCATCCCATTGACCACATAGGAGTTTTGGCGACCCCAGCCGTATGAGTTCCCTAGGGCTACCGTAGCACAGTGGCTTATGAGAGCAGAAATGTGGTCTCTCACAGCTCTGCAGGCTGGAAGGCTGAGTTTAGGGCGTCTTTTTTTTTTTTTTTTTTTACAGGGCCGAGCTCTCTCTGGAGGCTCCAGGGGAAGATGCTTGTCTCTCTCCGCTTCTGGTGGCCCCTGGTATCCCTGGCTTGTACTACAGCACCACTCCATTGTCACACGGCCATCTTCCCTCTGTCTGCCTCTCTGTCTCTTCTCCTCTTTCATAAGCACTCCACTCAGAGGCGACCAGGACTCACCCTGCCCCAGTGGGACTTCACGTTAACATTAATACCTTCAAAGACCCTATTTCCAAACAAGGTCACATTCACAGCCACAGGTGTTAGGACTGCAACACAAATTTGGAGGATACAATTTAATCCATAACAAAGGGCTTTCTGAGGCCGCAGCTGGGCAGTCAGTCAGAACCTGGGCCAGGAGCTAGGGCCTCTGACCCCAACCTGCCCTCCCCCCTTGGAGGATCAGAGAACAGCTTTCTTCATGCCCAGGCAGGTCTGGAGCGGGGAGCTCTGGGGACCATGTCCTGGGAGGCTGCTGATGTCCAGGCCTTCCCTGAGCTGCGTGCTCACCTGCCCACCCTATCTGCGTGTGTGATCAGGAGGCCCTGGGCCTTAGTGGCTGGCTGTATGCTGGCAGACACTCTATGCTGGCAGACTCCATGCCTGCACATCTTCGTCTCAACTGCCCCAGACCTGGGCCCTGAAGCCTCACGGTTCTGGAGGCTGGTGTTGGAATTCTGGACGTCGGCAAGGCCATGCTGTCTGTTGGCTCTAGGGGAAGGTCCTTCCTTGTTTCCTTCAGTTTCTGTAGCCCTGGGCATTTCTTGGTTTGCAGACAGGCCCTCATGTGCTGTCTTCCCCCTGTGTGTGACTCCCTTGTTATGACACCACTCAGAAGGGGTTAGGACCAGGACCCAACTACACTGGTGTCACCTCATTAATCTAACTGATAACTGATAACCTCTGCAAAGAAGAACCTGTTTCCCCAAACAAGGCCATGTCACCGGGGTGAGGAAGTCAACAGATCTTTTTGGGGAAACGATTCCATCCACAGTGCAGCGATGCGTTGAGCTTTGTCCCTCCTGTTCCTGCCTGTTCTGAAGCTCTGATGCTTTATGGCGTCCGTGGCACAGGTCTCCCTCCTTTCACTGGTCTCGGTGGGCACTCGTGGGCACTTTCAATCCAGGAATCTGTGTTCATCAAGCCTGAGAAATCTTCTTGGATTATTGTTTTTAAATTGTCCTCTCTCCGATTTTCTGTTTTCTCTTTCTGGAACACTTGTCAGGTGGCTGTTGGACTTTTAGGGTCGATATTGTGACTTTTCTGTTTTTTCGTCTCCTGATTTCCATTTTCTCATCCTTCTTAGCCTGACAACTGAAAGTTGGTCTTGGTCTTATCCAGCCCTTCTGCTGAACTTTGAATCTGGGTTATCATAGCCACCTTAAAGAGCTTTTTCTTGATCCTGGGCTGTTCCTGTCTCATAGCAGTTTGTTTTCTGGACCCATGTGGTGGAATTAATTACTTAATGTGGCCCTTCTAGCCGTGGTTTTTGTGACTCATGCACAGTGATTGAGTGGGACCATGCAAATAAAGTATATGGAAATTATGATGGTTGGGGTTACATGTCATCTTAGCTAGGCCACGATTCCCAGTGCTGTGTGGTTGTCTTCCATTTTATGTGTTGTGGATCCTGACCTCTGCATGTTGATGAGGCAGGACTGGTGTGGGGTATGTCTTGGGTCACAGCCTTGCAGGAGGGCATGACTCCAGCCCCACTCTTACTCAAGTTATGCCCTTCCCTGGGGTGTGGTCTGCATCTAAGATATATGCGTGTCCCAGTGAGGCTCTCTCTGCATCTGGATCCTGAGTCTGGTTCATGATCAATTGACCTCTGGTTTTTGGGACTCGAGCCAGAGGCCTGCTGTCTAACCTGCCAATTTTGGAATTCTATGGCCTTTGCAGCCCCTTGGGCTGGTGGCCTATCATGTGATCAGCTTCGCAAGCTTCCGAAGCCTTGTGAGCCAGCAGCCTGTGGCCTGAACTGCCGGTTTGGGTTCATCAGCTCCTGTAGCCACATAGGTCGGGAGAAGCCTACACCTGACCCACGAATTTGAGACTTGCAGCCTCCACAACTGTGTGAACCATTTCCTTTATACGGTTTGATTTGTGAGTTCTGTGAGACGCAGCAAATTAGGGAACCCAAAGACAGGAGGGAGAGTACTGAGGGGAGGGGGGTAGCTGATGTCAGAGATGATGGAGTGGGACAGCAGCCTGGAAAAGTGGGACATTTGGGACACCTCTAACCTCCGCCTCATGGGAACCAGCTTTGTGCTGATCCTAATAAAAGAAATTAATCCTTTAAACCAATATCATCTCATATCTCTGAAGTTCTGGTGTGGTTTCATTTTTGAGAGTGAATTTCTAGTGATTGGAAGCTGGAGGGTGTCTCTCGGAGGGCTTCTTGCAAGGGGTTGAGCAGCAGCCTTCACTCTGGAGAGATACCCCAACATTAGCATCTAGAGCCTTCTTGGGACCAGGCTGTGTCTTCAGAGAAGAGCCCCCATCTCCTGCTGAGTGGGGATGGTGGGATGTAGGTGTCAGCCCCAGTCCTTACCCCTGTGCCCTGAGAAGGGGGACCTGCTTCTTCAGAGCACAGTACCTGCGTGGGGATGGAGGGCACCTGGGTCCAATGCTCAAAGAGTCTTTAGCCAACCCTCCTGTGTTCACGCCCCCCTTCACAGGAGGGCCCTGGGGCCGTGCACGCTCAGCTCTGGGGGTTCTATCAGGGTGGGGGCAAAGGCTTGATGTGCTCATCCTCCCCACCCCAAACTCGAGCTAAGTCTCTTCTTGTCCCCTTGAATCTTCCATGGATGTTGGATTTTCCTCATGCCCACTGTCATCTCCTCCCTGTTCTCTGACCTTTTTGGGGTACACCTTTCCCTGCCGTCCCTCTCTACCCATCCCCACTTCCTTCTTACTCTTTGGCTGTTATCTTATGTGGAAGGGAAACCTGAATGGGAGTGCTCCTTCTGCTGCCTGTAACTGGAAGCCCCTGGCCTGCACTGTCCTCAAGGGACCACAACAAGAGGAGATGTGAGGGCCCACTGCCGCCTGTGTACCCGGGTGGGCATGTCAGCCGGGGGCGTAGGGAGCCAGGTCCCCACCTAGCCTTACTCACCGGAAGACCCCCTGCTCTGCCTTTTAGAACATGCCCAACGTCCGTGACCACGATGCCTCGGTCTACCTCCGCCTGCAGGGCGATGCATTGTCTGTGGGCGGCTACGAGGCCAACCCCATCTTCTGGGAGGAGGTGAGCAGCTGAGGGCCCTCGGCAGGGCTTCCTCCCAGATGGCATTACATTGCGGGAGGCGGGTGTCTGGGGCTGGTCTCAGTGTGGAGAAGGCTCTTCCAGACTCCCCTGCCCACTTGAACTTCCTATCCCACACCTGAGGAAGAGCAGGGCCAGGTCCCTGGGACCCACGAGGACCAAACCCCATTTTTCACTGACCCCCAAAGAGAGTAGCACCAAGAGCCAGAACTGGGGAAGGTGAAGGGCTGTGGCTCAGACCTCAACAGTGAGAGGCTGTGAAACTGTAAGACAGTGCCCTTACAAGATGGGGGAACCTTTAGGTCCATTGTCCCGTCCACAGACAGCACCGCCCCCACCCCCCACAGCTGCAGCAGCCTCTCCCTCAGGCCTGGGGCTCTCCTGGTAGCTACAGGGCTTGAGTGCAACCCCGGCCCCCTCGAGTGCATGTGGCTACCCCGCCCCTATATTCATGCATTTAGTCCACAAATTCAATGACTAGGTGGCTACTTGGGACAGAGAATGTTTCACTTTCTGGGGAAATGGAGGGAGTGACAGGAGCCCCCACCCCTGTCCCAGGATGCCTGTATTAGTGGGGAGACATACAGTAAGCAAATATGTCACATGATATTGGGTGTTGATCCATGCACTGAACAAAGTTGGCAGGCTGAGGACAAACTTAGAGAGGCTGGGGTGGAAGGACTTCCTTTGGACTGGCAGTCAGGGAAGGCTTCCTAGAGGAGGTGGCATTTGAACAGGGACCTGCACAGAGGCAACAAGCCAGCCATGGATGGTCTGGGTGGGGAGCTACCTAGAAAGGGGGGCAGAGGGGAGAGGCCCTGAGGTCCACTCTAGCATGCCCACAGAACTGATGGAGGTCAGCGTGGTGTGTCACTGGGGGAGGCAGGCCAGCTGGTGGGCCTTGGTGAGGCCTTTGGAAGGTATTCTATGCCAGGTGATGTGGGCACCATGGGAGGCCCGAGGGCAGGAGAGGATGCATGGAGGGAGGCAGGGAAGCAGGCGGCCGGGTAGAGGGGCTGCAACAAGCAAGGCTGAACGGTCAGGGCTTGGTGGGTGGTAGCTACAGGGCTAGTATACTCTGGATGGGGGCAGCCTGAGTGGTCAGGGCCTGGCAGGTGGCAGCTAAAGGGCTGGTACACTCAGGATGGGAGCAGGTAGGCCCCACTGAGGGTCTGGCGGTGGGAGAGACAGACCTGGCTCTGCTCAACTGGTCCCCACCCCTAGGAGGCCAGAAGCAAGGCCAAGAGTAGGGGTCTGGGCTGCTGTCCTCTAGGGTCACCGCCCTTCCCAGCGGCCACAGGACATGATTCCTGCCCTGTCCGCACAGGTATCGGACAAGTTTGCCTTCGGCCTCTTTGACCTGGATTGGGACGTGTTCACTCAGCACATCGAAGGCGCCATCAACCGGGTCCCAGTGCTGGAGAAGACGGGGGTCAAGTCCACGGTCTGTGGCCCAGGTGAGGGCGGGGGTCTGGAGCTGGACAAGGCCTCCATAGGTCCTTGGCGCCCTGCTGTCCATAGTACCTGATTATACTCACGGACCAGGCTCCAGTCTGATGGAGGAGACCCAGGGTGACTAGTGGGCACAGCGCAGTGTGTGGGGGCTCCAGCGGGGAGCACAGGCCTTGTTGGAGCACAGCTGGGGGCACAGGCAAGGCGTCCTGATGAGAGGCCCTGAAGGGTGAGGGTTGTGGACACGTGTGTGGGACTGTGGGGACACGTGTCCTGGGCTGTGGGGACAAGTGTGCGGGGCTGTGGGGACGATTGTGCTGGGCTGTGGGGACGCGTGGGCTGGGGTGTGGGGAAGCGTGTGCTGGGCTGTGGGGACGCGTGTGCTGGGCTGTGGGGACGCGTGTGCTGGGCTGTGGGGATGCGTGTGCTGGGCTGTGTGGACTCGTGTCCTGGGCTGTGGGGACACGTGTGCTGGGCTGTGGGGACACGTGTGCTGGGCTGTGGGGACAAGTGTCTTGGGCTGTGGGGACAAGCATCCTGGGCTGTGGGGACAAGTGTGCGGGGCTGTGGGCACATGTGTGCTGGGCTGTGGGGACGATTGTGCTGGGCTCTGGGGACGCATGTGCTGGGCTATGGGGATAAGTGTGTGGGACTGTGGGGATACATTTACTGGGCTGTGGGGACGCGTGTGCTGGGCTGTGGGGATGTGTGTGCTGGGCTGTGGGGACAAATGTGCTGGGCTGTGGGGACATGTGTGCTGGGCTATGGGGACGCATGTGCTGGGCTGTGGGGATAAGCGTGAGGGGCTGTGGGGACACATGGGCTTGACTGCGGGGACACGTGTACGGGGCTGTGGGATGAGCGTCCAGGCTGTAGGGACACGTGTTGCGGGCAGGAGCAGCAGCACTTGTACACGTGTGCAGGCAGAGACTTGCCACTCCCTTGTGGTCCCAGCAGAGTCACCAGATCCCTCCCTCCCTCCTGGCCCACGGGCCTCCTTACCCCTCAAGGAAACACGAGATGGTGAGTGGGAAGATATAGCACTTCCCAGAAAAGGAACTTGGTGTCCAGCGCTCCGGGTTGCAGCTGGGTGGGCTGTGCCGCTGAGCTGCCCAAGCCATGACCCCTTTGCACCCCGGTGCCCTCACCTGTCAGGTGGTAACAGACCACTGCTCGCAGGGGCTGGGGGCAATGAGAGGCCACAGGAGGGTGCCAGGCTGTGCCCAGCAAGGCACGGAGACTCTCACGACTGTCAGGGGACAGAGAGTGGCCAGGGAGGCGACATGACTTCCTCAGGCCCCCCCAGGAGGTAGTGGCAGGGCCAGGCTGCGGGAGGGGAGGGTCTTCATGCCCAGAGGCTGAGCCGGGAGGGTGTGGGAGCTTCCCCATCCCACTGGCGTCCACGCATGGCCACAGGCTGCTGTGATGGGTTTGGCTCCCCAGGAGAACCAGCTGGGAACAGGCGCAGAGCCAGTGATAGCTGATGACTCACACTGCCCCCCCACCCCCGCCACGTGCCCGGCTGTGTGGGCCTTGGCAGTGAGACGCTCTAGGCCTAAAATAGCTCCTGGGGGCACCAACAGCCCAGGGGGCCTCTCGTTTTAATTAGATGGTAGGCTTCGCTCGACTTGAAGCCCCGTGTCGGGGAGGTTTGTGTGAGGACTTTCTGTTTCTGGTGTCCCAGCTGTGGTGGCAGTCCCAGGTGGGAACTGGCTTTTCTCCTGCTGGAGAAGCCATGTGTGGTCCTGTCCCTGGGCCTCCAGAAAAGGTCCAGCCACCGACTTGGGGGAGGGGGACATGTGTCATCAGCACAGGCAAGGAGCACTCCTGCCAGGCCTGGGGGTCAGCACAGCGGTGGGGACCAGCCCAGCCCTGACCCCCCAGCACCGCCCGGAGCCCCTAGATGTCCTCATGCGGCTCAGCCTTGAGTTGTTGCTTTAAACATCCAAGAGACCGTTGTCCCCCTCACATCCCCTCCGCTAGCTCTGTCAGGTTCTCTGTGAGGCTGTTCAGAACACCCTTCCTTCCCTGACCTAGGAATGGACCCAGCTCCCCACACTCAGCCCCAGCCCACCTCTTGTTGCCGTCCGGCCACCCTTCCTTCTCTGAGCTGCCCAGGTCTCTTGCCCCCCATGAGGCCAGCTCGGGCCTCCTGCCTGCTCTCCTGCCCCTTACGGCCCAGCCCTACACAGCAGCCCAGGGGCCCCCTGCCTTAATCACACCCTCTACCCACCTGGAAAAGCACCCAAGACCTGACCTTGCATCTGAGCACTCCCCCAGACTGGCACCCCCTTCCCACTTCGCGGCTGGGAGCTCTGTTCCCCTGGGCCCCCATGGCTGGCCGCCCTCAGCTCAGATGCTGACCCTCAGAGGGTCCTAAGGAAGCCGGGCCCTAGGTTACCCTCAATCCCATTGTCCAATCCTATTTTCATTACTGGAAATTCTTATTTATTTGCATATGTGCTCTGTCTCCCTCCTCTCTGTGAGCTCCCCAAGGGGTTGGATTTGTCTGGTCACAGCAGCCTTCCCAGGGATGAGGCCCAGGCCTGGCACAAGATAGATGTGTTACAAATATTTGTAGACTGACTAACTCACAATCCTGTGGAATAAATACATCACCCAGATTTTACAGGTGAGGAGACTAAGGCTCAGAGAGACCCTGCCTTGGGTCACACAGCTAGTAAGGGTCAAAGTCAGGATTCAAACCCAGGACCCTGGCTTCAAAGTTCATGCTCTTTACCATTATGGGCTCACCTGCCACATACTCTGGCCTCAACCTGAGGCAAGCAGTCAGCAGACAGAACAGGACACTTAGTACTCTCTCTCAAAGAGCTATGGTCATTCATTCACTCTACTAGCACTTATTAAGCACCTACTCTGTACTGGGCCTGGGCTAGGCCTTGGGACATGGCAGTGAACCCAGCCCAGGCTCTGTCCTCATGGTCTCTTGGTCCAAAGGATGAGAGTGATGAATCACCAGCCAAGACCAAAAAGGTCAATGGTGCAGTGACCAGGAGGCCTCGGCACTGGGCAGGGGATGGGGAAAGGCCCCTTTATGGCAGAAAGATAGTGATAGCCATGAGACAAACTGGACCCTGTGGGGCAGAGCCTGGCCAGCCACAGGAGGGTAGGTCTGACAGTTGGATATGGGCAGAGCAATCAGGGTAGCTCCCTGGAGGAGGTGGCACTGGGGCTGGGCTTTGAAGGACTAGCAGAGTCTGGGTGAAGGAGGTACCTACAGATCCCTTCCCTGATTACTGCCCCCTTTGGGGAGACCCCCACCCCAGCGGGAGACCCCCAGATGGAAGAGAACACCAGGCACCCCTCCCTTCCAGAATCCTTCACGCCTGACCACAAGCCCCTGTTGGGGGAGGCACCTGAACTCCGTGGATTCTTCCTTGGCTGTGGCTTCAACAGCGCAGGTGGGTGCAGACAGCTGCCCACGCAGTTCACCAGGAAGGAGGGCCCTCGGGCCCTGGCAGTTGAGAGAGGAGAGTTGGGCAGCCAGTGGGAGTTGTGTGGTCCCAGGTGCTAGGCTCTGGGCTTGGGGAGGGTGCTGCCCAGGGCCGTGGGGAGGGAGCTTGGAACTGGGCAGGGTGGCTTTGGGGCAGACTGGAGACTGTGGCTCCACTCCTGCCAGGAATGATGCTGGGTGGTGGCTGCGGGCAGGAGCTGGCCCACTGGATCATCCACGGGCGCCCAGAGAAGGACATGTATGGCTATGACATCAGGTGAGTGCCCGCAGGGGCCACTGTCCTCCTGTGGCGGGTGGCTGTCGGCTAGCCAGGGCCTGGAGTGGGGCCCCCAGCCAGGCAGGGTGGAGGGCACCTGGGCTTGCAGGTCATGGCCCTTTACAGTTTCCAGGATCAAATGAGGAAACTGAGGCCCAGAGGTGGGAGGGGGCCGGCTGTGCTGGGGTAATTAGTGTGCACAGAGGTTGGGAGCTCAGGCTTGCAGCCTGGGGGGCAGCCCCCTTCCATTGCTTGCTGACAGGGCGGCTGGAATAAGTCGGATCCAATACAGAGCAAGTCCTCACCTGTAACAGTCTGGACCGCAAAGGGCTGTGGGAGTAGGTTCGTGTAGGTCCGCACACGATGCACTGAGCTTCAGCCCAGGCAGGCATGCTGATGGCCGAGCTGGGGGCCTCTCGCAGCCTGTCTTCTGCAAGCATGGCACGGAGACACAGGGGCCCAGGCGGGAGGGGGCTCCTCACCTCTCCTCTTCCCTGGGGGCTCGAGTGTGCGGTTCTGGGCCTCAAGTCAGGCCAGAGCTGCTTCTGCAGCATCTACAGGTTCCTTGAAGGGGTGAGCGCCTTCCTACTTCAGGGCTTCTCACATGCTGGTCTCTCTGTGGGATGCTGTTTCCACACCTCTCCACAGGGCTAATTCCTGCCCACCTCTCACGGCCCAGACCTCCTAGTCTGCGTCAGGTATCTCAGAGCATTGAGTATTTGTCTCCTTGGATAAGCACGGCTCTCACCTCACCCTCTAACCCCAAGACTACTGCAGGGTATGTGTGTGTTTGGTTAGGCTTGGGGGTTCGTGAAAGCAGAGGTTCTGTTCCAAACTGGCAGTACACTCCTGGGCCTCAGTTTCCCTATCTGTAAAATGACATTGAAGAATCTCGGAGAAGGCCAGTGGTGGCTGCAAAGCCTTTTTGATACGCCTCCAGCCCCCATGGGAACAGCCACTGAAAGGGGCGTGCAGCACTGAGACACCTTGTCCGGTGGGCAGCCACAGAAGACGTGGCCTCAACACTTGGGAAACACCAAGGAACAAGGAAAACAACCCTCCGAGGACCTTGGCGGGGGTTGGACAGACTCCTCGCGGCTCCTGCGGCCCCCACCCTGGGGCCATGTTAGAAGCTGTTAAAATCTGTGACCGCCCAAGGAAATATCTTTACAATCTGCATCCCCACCTGCCCTCCCCGCAAATGTGGAGAGGGAGGTCTAGATGTGCCTGTGACCAGGTAGGGGCTGTGGCAGGACCAGGGTGTTCTTCCCTGGCCCGTGGTCCTGGGCTCCTGTGTCTGGGGCCTCAACGGTGTTCCCTGCTGACGGTAGTCCGGGCAGGTCAGCTTGGAGGAGGCCTGCTGCTGCAGCCTGTTAGCTCCTGCCCCGTCACTGCATCTAGCACACAGCCTCCTGGAGCCACCTGAGACCCCACTGCTCAGCAGGTCCAGAGGTGGGGGGTGGAAAGGTGCTGTTTCAGCTCAGCGGGGCCCTTGTCGCCCCCACTCTCCGTTCCTCTGCTAACCTCTAACCTCCCCTTCCCTGGCCTACTGAGATTCAGGAGGAAGGGCGCCGCTGAGGGGTCTTGTCTGGTCCCCACAGAGTCAGACGAGCAGACAGACACAGAGACCCCAGCCCCCACCCCACTCTCACATGGTACCTGGGACTACACCCAAGAGCTCTCTGGGGAGAGCAATGTTTCAGAAATGCTGAAGCTGCAGAGGGGACCTTGGGGATGAGCCCAAGCCCTCTGTAGGCAAACAGCATAATAAGGCGCCCAGAGGGAAGTCACCCAGCCCTGGAGAGAGCGAAACCGGGGCAGCACTGCCTCCCACTCGAGGGCCTGACCTCTGTGGCCACCTCCTTGGGCTAGGAGCTTCCGCTCTGGAGTCAGACCTGCAGGGGCCACTCTGCAGCTTCCCTCGCCTCACTGTGCTCAGCTGAAGAATGGGGCAATAGGCTGTGTGTGCCTGGGCTGTGGGAGGCCTTGGAGGGAGGGAGGTGCCGGGGCAGTGCAGCCCATGTTCATTGGGCGTGAGGCTAACTCGTGGGCTGCAGGGGTGAGGGACGCCAAGGCCACCTTCAAAGCCCCTGCTCAGTTGGGGACAGGCCTGTCCCTTCTCCATTGGCCTCTTCCTTGTATATGTATATGTATTAGGAAGGGTGATTTGGGGCATGAGGGCTGGCTGGGGCTGCCCTCTTCTGCTCTGCCCCAGGACCTGACTGCGACCTTGGGGTCACAGGGATTCCTGAGAGCCCTGGGCCCCATGAGGCAGGTGGGGCAGCATCCACCCCCGCTCCTGGCCCAGGACCCATTGAGCCACAGCCCTTAGACGAGCCAGCTGCACCCGAGAGAGCACCAAGAATGAGGCTCCAGCCGGAGTAGTCACTGGTGTGGGCTCCTGAACCCGCCTGGCCCACCTGACACCACCCACACTGACTCAGTGTCCTGCCCCCTGTGCCTGAGCAAGGGTGACCAGGGAGACCCAGACCCACAGAGGAGACAGAGTGGGGAAGGAGGAGACGTGTTAGACTGAGTCACTGTGCCCCCGGGTGAGTCACCACCAATGGGGTGTGGTGGCTGGCCGCACACTGCCCCCACTCAGGAGAGGGCACAGACCCACAGTTGTCAGTCATACATCCAGGCCTGGGGCCAGGAGCGCTGCCGAGGGGGTCTGGACTCCCCAGCTGTCTCCAGAGCCTCTGCTGCCTTGCTAGGCACCTGGCCTGGTCCGGAGACCATCACCTTCAGAGCCGCAGAGCCCAGAGGGGACCCAGCTGCTGAGCCATGGTCTCTGCCCGCTTCCTCCAGTCAGGCAGGTGGGAGGGGCTCCTTGCTGGCATATCCGCTGACCCCAAGTTTTCAAGACCCTCGATGAGAACTTTGACCAGGTGGTTTTGATTCTGAGCCCCTCACAGGGGTCCGCTCGGGGCTGGGTGGCGGGAGGGGCCCAGGAAGATGCAGTGCTCAAACCTGGGCAGCAAAGGGCAGCGTGGAGAGAGCCTGTCCCGGCCTGGCCACCTGCCGCAGTGCCCCTTGGTGTTCCCCCGTGTGGGGGCTGCAGGGGTGGGGCTGAGCTCCCCGAGGTGGTGAGCGGATGCCCGAGCACAGGACTCTGGTGGAGGAGTCAGGGGTCCAGTTCTGGTGGGGTCCGGTCAGCGCCTCCTGATGCCGTCCCAAGGCAGTGACCTGCTCCTCCGTCTGCACAGGCGCTTCCATCACTCACTCACTGACCACCGCCACTGGATCCGTGAGCGCAGCCACGAGTCCTACGCCAAGAACTACTCCGTTGTCTTCCCCCACGACGAGCCCCTGGCTGGGCGCAACATGCGCAGAGGCCCCCTGCACGAGGTACACCCCTGAGCAGCGGGCTGTGGTGGGCTTCATGGTATGAGTAGAAGCTCCCCAGGCAGGAGAGGCATCCCAGGCTGTCTCGAGACCTCCTCAGGGTGTTGGGGAGACAGCAGTGCACGTCACACCTTGGCTGCAGGGCAGGTGAGGCGATGAGGGCCTCGTCTGTTCCCGGATACTTACTGATGGACCAGGTGCCATGCCCAGGGCTGGGGATGTGTTGCTGAATAACTTGGAAACGGCTCGCACCAAGGGGCTTACGTTCCAGTGGAGGAGACAGAAAATGAGCAAGGACACACCTGTACTCTGGGAGACATGCTGTGAGGCAGTTCTGGGGGCAGGTGCAGGAACAGGTGTGTATGATCGGATCAGAGGAGGGGACAGCTGGTCAGCAACATGCTGGGGAGATGGGCTCCTGCTCGAGAGCCTAACTGGAATTTCCTTCCCACCTGGAGAGATTCTACTCATACAGTGAAACCCACTGTCAGGTGCCCTTCTCTGGGGTCTGCCCTTGCACAGCCACCCAGGTAGGTGCTCCTTCCCTGAGCTCCCACCTATGGCCCATGCCTCCGTTTCGCCCTGCCATGTTCTTTGTCTGCAGGCATCTCAGGGGCAGGGCCTGTGTCCTGTCATTCTGGTTCCTTAGCGTTTAGCACGGAGCTCAACTCCTAGGAGGTGCTAAGAGAGGGATGGAGGCGGGGGGAGGCAGTGGGCAGGCATTTAAGCTGGAGGAGGGACCTCCTCCTTCTGGCAATCCAGCACCTGGACCTGAGGGAGGAGGCCCAAAACCTTCAGTGGTCAGTCCCTAGACCACCTGCACCTTCAGGCTCTGGCCGCTGGCCTAGCCTGGTGGACCAGCTATGGTCTGAGGCCACCCGAGGACCAGTGTCTCCCTGCCTGCCCGGGTGCCCTCAGTTGCCTCTCACCAGTCCTGAGAGCTCAACAGCCCCCGGGTGCAATAGTGGGCGAGTCGGCATGCAAGCGCAAGGCATTGTCATCTGTGCCAGGTGTACCCGGATGGGACACGCCAGGGCTGCAGTGCCTCCGTAGTGGGGAGATCCCAGCTCCATGGCCACCCCTCTTCCTCTGGGCACCCTTCTGGAATACTTGGCCACCACTTCAATTTTGTTTCTTTTAAATAGAGGAGCCTGCCCCATTGGGTGGGATCTGGCGCCAATATTCCCCTTTTCAGAAGGCACTGGACATGTCTCTACATCACTCTCTGGGGTGGGAGGTGGTCACACCCTTCATTGGACCCCCTCGGAATCACTGACCTCCAGAGGGGACGTATTGAGGGTCACTGAGTGGCAGTGTAACCTTGGCACCCCCTTCCCGGGGGTCTGGGCCAACAGCTGTGCTGGCTGACAACACCCATCACTGAAGCCCCAAACAGTGTTGCCTTCAGATGGGGTTGGCTGGAGGGCACAGGGCCCTTCCACCCTTGGGTGGGGCCTCTTGGAGAGAGGCAGTGTGGTGTTGAGCCTAGGGAGACCCAGGTTCTGGGCCCTGGTTCTAAGTTCGAGGGCCTCCTGGCCCTCGTTGCTTCAGGTGTAACGTGGTGGAGTTGGTTATGGGCCCCTGAAGCTGCTCTCTGCCCCACATGGGGTGTTCTGGGGCCCAGTGGTGGCTGCCGGCTGGAGCAAAGGGCGCCTATTCTCTCCCTCCTCCGCCAGGAGCTCCTGGGGCAAGGCTGTGTGTTCCAGGAACGGCATGGCTGGGAGCGACCGGGATGGTTCAGCCCCTGCGGGGCGGCCCCGGTAAGTAGACTACTACCTGCAGCCTGGCCTTCGGGAGAGACTGTTGGCTGGCACGGGGGCCTGCCTTGCCCCAGCCCCTCATCCCTGTCCCACCACCTTCCCACCCCTCCTGCTGTCCTGGAGAGAGCCCATCCAGATCCCATCGGATCCTGGGTACGGGCTGGTGGGTTTGTAATGATGAGTGGCACTCCCCTGCCATCTGCCCGAGAGTGCGCGATGTGCCTCCATAGGTGTCACTCTCCCCCACAACGATCCCTCCACAGCCCGGGTCAGGCCGGAGCATCAGAAACCTGGAGCACACAATGGGAAGAAGTGTAGACACCCCCATGTGTGCAAGAAATTAACAGCTTCCCCACAATTTTGCTCTTATGTTTTTGGCCACAGGGAGTTTATGTTTGTTTGAGGGAACATCAGATTGGGCACAAAATTGCAGCACAGGGTATTGGGTTTATAAATGAGATTTCGCAGCACCTGGCCCCTGGGTGCCCTTCAGCAGCTCCTGGCTCCCCCATGAGCGGAGCCTTTGGGAACCGTCCCACCAGCCCGCCTGTAAGACAAGGAGGCCTGGGGGGCCAGTGGTGTGATGCTTTAAGACCCACTGGGGGTAGGATTCGATCCAGATTTGTACAAATCACAGCCTTCCCTCTCCTTCCAGTTCAGCCCAGCTTTCATCACCATGGCAACCCCCAGTCACCTGAGTACCAGGGCCTCAGTGGGCAAGACCGGAGCCAAAGCTGCTCCCGGCCCAGTAGCTCCTGTCATCCACAGCCTCCTGGCCCCTAATATGGACCCATCCCCCCCGCCCAAGAGCAGAGTCTCCTGTGTCATGAGGGGTACCACATGTGGGAAAACCCTGCATATCCACCAGGAGAAGGGAGAGATGCCTGGGGCCACCACCCCGCAGGCTGAGGGCCCAGAGGCCAAGAGAGGATGCTGGGCAGGAGTGACGAGACCCCAGCCTGGCAGTGACCCCTGCATGACACCCCCCCTCCAGTGGGCTCTGACCCCAGAAGCAGCCCCCTTGGCATTGGTGGGGATGGAGAGAGACTGGGGTGGAGGCTGGAACACACCCCCCCGTCCCCAGATGGGCAGGCTTTGCATCCCCCACCTGGGAACACTTCTAGGAGTCAGCCCAGGAGCCTGGGTGAACAGACCCCCAAGCCCCTGACCCTGGCCCAGGCCACAGGGGGTGGAATGTCCCTGCTGGGCTGCTGGGGCCCATGGAGACCACTGCTTGCAGGAACCCCCGTGAAGGACCCTCCTTGGACTCCAGGGATTGAGTTGGGCTTGGGTGTCACCCCCTACTAGACTCTTATCTGTGAGAGGGGGGCTGGTAAAGGACGTGAGACTTGGGGAGTGGGCAGCAGCTTGCAAGGAGGTGAGAACTGAGGGGCTTGCTCACACCTCTTCATGGTGTGCACATCTGAAGGGAGAGGGGGCTTTGTCCACATGAGTAGGGCCTCCACAGAGGGCCGCTGGAGGGGGCTCTGGGAGAGGCAGAGTCGGATGGGGTGAACAAGCCAGTCCTGGAGCCTGCCTGTAGCCCAGGTTCCCCCCAGCCTGTCAGTTCTGCCATGACCTTGGCAAAGTGCGCCTCTTTGCCTGGTTTCTCCACTGTAGAAAGGCGCTCCCTCGTAAGGCGTTGAGGCTCACAGGAGCTCACCTACCTGCAGCACTTGGAGCTGGGCTCCACCAGAATGGGGACTTGGTGGTCCAGGATCGCCATGGCAACAGCACTTTTTGTTTTTTGTTTTAAATAGAAAAGGTTTTCTTTTATTTAGGGTCAGGCTGTAGGGCTCTAATAGCTACCCGGGACAAAACAGATTAAGAACAGAAGACAGGAAATCTCTCCATAAAAACAAATTGCTAATGCAATAAATACAACTGATGGAGGAAAATGAATTCAAGGATATGTTTCTCACCCCTTATCCGGTCTAAAAGGGGAGAAACAGGATGAAGTCAATTCCCCGGCTGTCCCGCCCCACCCTCTATCCCCTTCCCCAGCCATCCGGATCTCTGGGGCTTCCCCCTCTGCCTTGGGATCAGGCCGAAAGCCTGTCAGTGGCCCACACACCCCTGCTCCCCCTCAGCTCCATCCTTCCCCATCTCCCCACTTTGAACTCCCCCAGCCCTTCTCCCGGTGCCAACTCTACCCTCTCAGCACCCACCGCCATGGTGCTTAGGGGTCATTGGGGTAACTGCTTCCTGAGTGCCTGGACCCCCCCACCTCTACAGCACTCTATACCCACTCTGTGAGAGCAGGACAAGGGGCTGTGTTGTCCTGTTCATCTCTGTCCCTGTAAGACCCAGTCAGTGTCTGCCACCTAGCAAGCACCAGGCCCTGTATGTGGAGAGAGGGAGGGAAGAAGGGAGAGAGAAAGGAAGAGGGAAGGAAGGAAAAAAGCAAGGAGGGAAGGAGGAAGGGAGGGAGGGAGGGAGAAACGAAGGAAGGAAGAGGGAGAGAGTGGGAGGGAGGGGAGGAGGGACAACCGGTGATGGCGGTGTCCTCTGTCCCCAGGTCCTCCATTACGACTACTATGGGGCCTATGGGCACCAGGTGCACCAGGACTACGCCTACAACAGGCTGCTGGGGGACGAGTACACATTCGACTTCCCACCCCACCACGACACTGTGAGTAGTCAGGAGCCCCACCCAACACAGGGACAAGGGTTACATTCCTGTGGAGGCTGCGGGCTCATTCCCACACAGGGACAGGGGTTATGTTCCTGTGAAGGCTGGAGGCCCATCCCCACAAGGGACAGGGATTACATTCCTATGGAGGCTGGAGGCCCAACCCCACAAGGGGACAGGGGTTACGTTCCTGTGGAGGCTGGAGGCCCAACCCCACAAGGGGACAGGGGTTACGTTCCTGTGGAGGCTGGGGGCCCATCCCCATACAGGGATGGGGGTTAAGTTCCTGTGGAGGCTGAGGGCTTCATTCCCACACAGGGACAGGGGTTACATTACTGTGGAGGCTGAGGGCTTCATTCCCACACAGGGACAGGGGTTACATTCCTGTGGAGGCTAAGGGCTTCATTCCCACACAGGGACAGGGGTTACGTTCCTGTGGAGGCTGGGGGCCCATCCCCACGAGGGATAGGAGTTGCGTTCCTGTGGGGGTTGGCCCCCGCCGGGTCTGCTTGGGCTCTGTACTCACCCTGCTTTTGCTGAGTCAGTCCTAAGGAGGAATCATGGGGTGTTTTTCTCTGTTCCCCTCATATATGTCACGACAGGCCACAGTCAGAGAGGCCTGAGGATACATACTGCCCAAGGCAGCGGGCAAGGTGGGCTGTCTAAGTCCAGGCCAGGGCTTCCTCTCTCTGAGCCAGGTTCGCTGTGCACTCTGAGAGCTGCCTGATGGCATCAGCTGTTTGAGTGGGGGTGTGCCTCCTCCAGGGCAGGGTGCAGTGGCCTCAGCCCCAGTTTTGGCAAAGTAGATCCAGACAAGGTCATTTCGTGGAGAACAATGCCTGCAACCCACTTTCCCATGATCCTCTTGGACACAAACAGGCCTTCCGCAAAGGGAGGCAGAGCCCAGCCAGATGGCCCGATGGTCTGGTGCTTGGCCCCAGACAGCCCCCGGGATGCAGCATCAGAACCAGCAGTGGGCTCTGCAATCCGGACCTGCTTGATGCCCCTCCTGCTCCAGAGGGTCGGGTGGGGGAGGGCTGAACGGCCAGGCTGGCCAGGTGGGGTTCTGGGGCCTCATCAGCACCCCCAGGGTTGGCTTCCACTTCCACTCGGGTGGGGGGATGAGGCCCGGGGGCCAGGCTTTCCCACCTCACAAGAATGTTTTTTTAGGCAGCTTTTGCCCCAAGAACACCACCAGCTTCCACCCCGAGCCTGCACGGTCGTTTTGCAAAGTGATCTCCAAATAGAACTTTGGTTTTGTTCTGATGTATGTTGTCACACTGGAGAGGGGGTGAAAGTCCCTCCACTGTACCTGATGGGGGTGCAGAGCCAGCCTGACCCTGGGGGTCCCTGGAGCCGAGGGATGGTCTGGAACCATCCTGAGGCCTTTCGGTGCCTCTGTCATGGGAAGGGTGGCAGGCTGCTTCCAGGCTCTGCTGCCACCATCCTGAAAGTCATCATGAATTTTGAACAAGGGCCACAGGCCCTGGAGGGTTGTCGTTGTCAGCCGTGGCCAAGTCAGCCCCCACCTCACAGCGACCCCATGCACAACGGAACGAAACACTGCTTGGTCCTGTGCAGGCCTCATGATCGCTTATGGATCAGGCCATTGTGATCTGTGGGGTTTTCATTGGAGGGTACTGGTTGCCATGGAGTCAGTTCCGACTCATGGCAACCCCACACGTGTCTGAGTAGGATTTTCCAGTGGTTGGTTTTTCAGAAGTAGATCACCAGGCCTTTCTTCTAAGGTTCCTCTGGGTGGACTCAAACCTCCAACCTTTAGCAGCTGAGCTGGTTAACCGTGTGCACCACACAGGGACTTCTTTCATTGAAGGGTGGGAACCACTCATTCCCACCATTTGCCCCAAATCTTGCTTTAGTGGTAACATAGCTGGCCAAGGTGTTGGAGGAGGGGCCTTCCAAAGGAAAACAGGAGGACAGTGTCCCAAAGCCCCTCTCAGTGCCTGAGCTCCTTGAGGCAGCCTTTGGAGTGGGGGTGAGCGTGCTAGTCTGGCACCTCCCGTGTGTAGCGTCTAAAGTCTGTCGGACGTTCTGGCCCTCGGGGACTTGGGAGATCCAAGGAGATGCCAAGTTGGCTATGTGGCTTCTTGCATCCTCCGCACATGTGCCCGAATGGTTCTAAGGCATGAAATCTGCACTTCTTTTCAATGCTGGCATCGTCCCCAGCCCAGCACACGAGCCTCAGCTGGGAAGCTGGCTTTGGCTTTAGTCTGTGTTCCCAGCAGCATCAGCAAAGGCTGCTCCCAGCAAACGCAGAGCAGAAGCTCAGTAAGGGGTTATGATGTCTGGAGGGAGGTAGAGTAACAGCATCTGGGGCAGAGGAACTGAACAGGCATCATGGAGCGCTGATAAACCCTGTAGTGTTTGCCAATTTCCATGGTGTAAATGTGCTCCTCCTGATAACATGTCCAAAGTCCTCCCCATCCTTGCTTCCAAGGAGCATTCTGGCTGTACTTCTTCCAAGACAGATTTGTTTGTTCTTCTGGCAGTCCATTGTATATTCAGTATTCTTTGCCAACACCATAATTCAAATGCATCAATTCTTCTTTGATCTTCCTTATTCATTGTCCAGCATTTTCATTCATCAGGAGGGAGCAGTCCCTGGAGGACATCATGCTTAGTAGAGGGTCAGTGAAAAAGAGGAAGACCTTCAACGAGATGGATTGACACGATGGCTGCAACAATGGGCTCAAACATAAAGATTGTGAGAATGGCACATGACCCGGCAGTATTTTGCTCTGTTGTGCATAGCGTTGCCATGAGTCAGAACCTATTCAATGGCACCTAACAATAACAACAAATACACCCGCCGTGGCTGAGCACAATCCACCAAAGTGACATCTCAACGAGTTGGGAAGAGATGAGTATGACTTAGAGGCCACTTGAGTATGTGAGGTCATTACCTCCTAGGATGGTGGAAGAAAGGCCTGGTGATGGGCTCTCGAGGTTTGGAGGAGACAGTGCAGGCTCCTGACACAAAATAATCACCTAATTGTCCTGGCTAGAACCTTCAATCCCCCACGTGTCTGTCAGATTGATGCCTTGTGTGTTGCTGTGATGCTGGAAACTATGCCACCAGTATTCAGATACCAGCAGGGACACCCATGGAGGACAGGTTTCAGCTGAGCTTCCACACTAGGAAGAAGGACCTGGCAGTCTACTTCTGAAAAGCATTAGCCAGTGAAAACCTTACGAATAGCAGCAGAACATTTTCTGATATAGTGCCGGAAGATGAGCCCCCCAGGTTGGAAGGCACTCAGAAGACGACTGGGGAAGAGCTGCCTCCTCAAAGTAGAAAAAAAAAAATTTTTTTTGTAGAGTTGACCTTAATGACGTGGATGGAGTAAAGCTTTCGGGACCTTCATTTGCTGTTGTGGCACGACTCAAAATGAGAAGAAGCAGCTGCAAACATCCATTAATAATTGGAACCTGGAATGTACGAAGTATGAATCTAGGAAAATTGGAAATTGTCAAAAATGAATTGGAACGCATAAACATCGATATCCTAGGCATTAGTTTAGTGAACTGAAATGGACTGGTATTGGCCATTTTGAATCCGACAATCATATAGTCTACTATGGTGGGAATGATAACTTGAAGAGGAATGGTGTTGCATCCATTGTCAAAAAGAACATTTCAAGATCTATCAGTGATAGGATAATATCATATGAAGTACAACACTGTCAGTGATAGGATAATATCCATATGCCTACAAGGAAGACCAGTTAATACGACTATTATTCAAATTTACGCACCAACCACTAGGGCCAAAGATGAAGAAATAGAAGATTTTTATCAGCTCCTGCAGTCTGCAATTGATCGAACATGCAATCAAGATGCATTGATAATCACTGGTGATTGGAATGTGAAAGTTGGAAACAAAGAAGAAGGATCAGTAGTTGGAAAATATGGCCTTGGTGATAGAAACAATGCCAGAGATCGAATGATAGAATTTTGCAAGACCAACGACTTCTTCATTGCAAATAACTTCTTTCACCAACATAAACGGCGACTATACACAGGGACCTCACCAGATGGAACACACAGAAATCAAATTGACTACATCTGTGGAAAGAGACAATGGAAAAACTCAATATCATCAGCCAGAACAAGGCCAGGGGTCGACTGTGGAACAGACCATCAATTGCTCATATGCAAGTTCAAGCTGAAACTGAGGAAAATCAGAGCAAGTCCACGAGAGCCAAAATATGACCTTGATTATATCCCGCCTGAATTTAGAGACCATCTGAAAAATAGATTTGATACATTGAACGCTAGTGACTGAAGACCAGACGAGTTGTGGAATGACATCAAGGACATCAACCATGAAGAAAGCAAGAGGTCATTGAAAAGAGGAAAGAAAGAAAAGACCAAGATGGATGTCAGAGGAGACTCTGAAACTTGCTCTCGAACGTCGAGCAGCTAAAGCAAAAGGAAGAATTGATGAAGTAAAAGACCTGAACAGAAGATTTCAAAGGGCGTCTCGAGAAGACAAAGTAAAGTATTATAATGACATGTGAAAAGAGCTGGAGATGGAAAACCAAAAGGGAAGAACACACTTGGCGTTTCTCAAGCTGAAAGAACTGAAGAAAAAATTCAAGCCTCGAGTTGCAATAGCGAAGGATTCTATGGGGAAAATATTAAATGACACAGGAAGCATCAAAAGAAGATGGAAGGAATACACAGAGTCATTATACCAAAAAGAATTAGTCAACGTTCAGCCATTTCAGGAGGTAGCATATGATCAGGAACCGATGGTACTGAAGGAAGAAGTCCAAGCTGCTCTGAAGGCATTGGCAAAAAACAAGGCTCCAGGAATTGATGGAATAGCAATTGAGATGTTTCAACAAACAGATGCAGCGCTGGAGGTGCTCATTCCTGTATGCCAAGAAATATGGGAGACAGTTTCCTGGCCAACTGACTGGAAGAGATCCATATCTATGCCTATTGCCAAGAAAGGTGATCCTACCGAATGTGGAAATTATAGAACAATATCATTAATATCACACGCAAGCAAAATTTTGCTGAAGATCATTTAAAAATGACTGCAGCAGTATATCGACAGGGAACTGCCAGAAATTCAGGCTGGTTTCAGAAGAGGACGTGGAACCGGGGATATCATTGCTGATGTCAGATGGATCCTGGCTGAAAGCAGAGAATACCAGAAGGATGTTTACCTGTGTTTTATTGAGTATGATAAGGCATTTGACTGTGTGGAGCATAACAAATTATGGATAACATTGTGAAGAATGGGAATTCCAGAACACTTATTGTGCTCATGAAGAACCTTTATATAGATCAAGAGGCAGTTGTTCGGACAGAACAAGGGGATACTGATTGGTTTAAAGTCAGGAAAGGTGTGCGTCGGGGTTGTATTCTTTCACCATACCGATTCAGTCTGTATACTGAGCAAATAATCTGAGAAGCTGGACTATATGAAGAAGAACAGAGCATCGGGATTGGAGGAAGACTCATTAACAACCTGAGTTATGCAGATGACACAACCTTGCTTGCTAAAAGTGAAAAGGACTTGAAGCACTTACTAATGAAGATCAAAGACCAGAGCCTTCAGTATGGATTACACCTCAACATAAAGAAAACAAAAATCCTCACAACTGGACCAATGAGCAACATCATGATAAATGGAGAAAAGACTGACATTGTCATGGATTTCATTTTACTTGGATCCACAATCAACAGCCATGGAAGCAGCAGTCAAGAAATGAAAAGACACATTGCATTGGGCAAATCTGCCGCAAAGGACCTCTTCAAAGTGTTGAAGAGCAAAGATGTCACCTTGAAGACTAAGGTGCACCTGACCCAAGCCATGGTATTTTCAATCGCATCATATGCATGTGAAAGGTGGACAATGAATAAGGAAGACGGAAGAAGAATTGACACCTTTGAATTGTGGTGTTGATGAAGAATATTGAATATACCATGGACTGCCAAAAGAACGAACAAATCTGTCTTGGAAGAAGTACAATCAGAATGCTCCTTAGAAGCAAGGATGGCGAGACTGTGTCTTACATACTTTGGACATGTTGTCAGGAGGGATCAGTCCCTGGAGAAGGACATCATGCTTGGCAGAGTACAGGGTCAGCGAAAAAGAGGAAGACCCACGATGAGGTGGATTGACACGGTGGCTGCAACGATGAGCTCAAGCATAACAACGATTGTGAGGATGATGCAGGTCCGGGCAGTGTTTTGTTCTGTTGTGCATAGGGTTGCTATGAGTTGGAATCAACTTAATGGCACCTAACAACAACAACAACAACAACAACAACAGAACCTCCAATGCAATGTTGAATAAGAGTCTTGAGTGTGGACATCCTCGTCTTGGGTGAAAACCATTCAGTCTTTCACCTTTATGTATGATATTAGCTGTAGGGTTTTTGTAGATTCCCTTTATCAGGTCAAGGAAGTTCCTGCCTATTCTTAGTTTGTTGTGTGAAAGAGTGTTAAAATTTGCCAAATAGTTTTTCTGCTTTTATAGGGGTGATGGAAATCCTGGTGGCATAATGGTTAAGTGCTACGGCTGCTAACCAAAAGGTTGGCAGTTTGAATCCACCAGGTGCTCCTTGGAGACTCTACGGGGCAGTTCTACTCTGTTCTATAGGGTCACTGTGAGTCGGAATTGACTCAACGGCAATAGGTTTGGTTTGGATTGAGGTGATGATGTAGTTTTTGTCCTTTATTCTATTAATGTGGTATATTGTGTTAATTAAGGAACCCTGGTGTTGTTTTTTTTGGTGTTGCAGTGGTAAAAGTGCTTAGCTGCTAACCAAAAGCTCAGTGGTTTGAATCCATCGGCTGCTCCTCTCCATGGGAGAAAGATACGGCAGTCTGTTTCCGTAAGGATTTACAGCCTTGGAAACCCTATGTGGCAGGTCTACCTGTGTGGATCATAACAAACTATGGGTAACATTGCAAAGAATGGGAATTCCAGAACACTTAATTGTGCTCATGAGGAACCTTTACATAGATCAAGAGGCAGTTGTTCGGACAGACCAAGGGGATACTGATTGGTTTAAAGTTAGGAAAGGTATGTGTCAGGGTTGTAATCTTTCACCATACCTATTTAATCTGTATGCTGAACAAATAATACGAGAAGCTGGACTATATAAAGAAGAACGGGGCATCAGGATTGGAGGAAGACTCATTAACAACCTGTGTTATGCAGATGACACAACCTTGCTTGCTGAAAGTGAAGAGGACTTGAAGCACTAATGAAGATCAAAGATCACAGCCTTCAGTATGGACTGCATCTCAACATAAAGGAAACAAAAGTCCTCACAACTGGACCAATAAGCAACATCATGATAAACGGAGAAAAGATTGACGTTGTCAAGGATTTCATTTTACTTGTATCCACAATCAACAGCCATGGAAGCAGCAGTCAAGAAATGAAAAGACACATTGCATTGGGCATATCTGCCACAAAGGACCTCTTCAAAGTGTTGAAGAGCAAAGATGTCACCTTGAAGACTAAGGTGCACCTGACCCAAGCCATGGTATTTTCAATCACATCATATGCATGTGAAAGCTGGACAATGAATAAGGAAGACCAAAGAGTTGACGCCTTTGAATTGTGGTGTTGGCGAAGAATATTGAATATACCATGGACTGCAAGAAGAACAAACAAATCTGTCTTGGAAGAAGTACGGCCAGAATGCTCCTTAGAAGCAAGGATGGCGAAACTGCGTCTTACATACTTTGGACATGTTGTCAGGAGGGATCAGTCCCTGGAGAAGGACATCATGCGTGGCAGAGTACAGGGTCAGCAGAAAAGAGGAAGACCCTCAATGAGGTGGACTGACACAGTGGCTGCAACAATGAGCTCAAGCATAACAAGGATTGTAAGGATGGCTCAGGACCAGGCGATGTTTCGTTCTGTTGTGCATAGGGTCGCTATGAGTGAGAACCGACTCGACGGCATCTAACAACAACAACATAGGGTTGCTATGAATTGGAATTGACTTGATGGCAATTTTTTTTTTAATTGCACTAGTTGAGTTTTGGATGTTAAACCAACTTTATATTCCTAGGGTAAAACTCATTTGATCATGGTGTATAAGCCTTTTTATATGTTGGATTTGGTTTGCTTGTGTTTTTTTGAGTATTGTTGTGTCTATGTTCATAAGGGATATTGGGCTGCAGTTTTCTCATGTCCTCCTTGTCTGGTTTTGGTATCAGGGTATTACTGGTTAGTAGAATGAACTGGAGAGCGTCTCCTACTCTGCTACTTTTTGGAAGAACTTGTAAAAGATTGGCTTTAATTCTTCTTTGAATGTTTGGTAGAGTTCACCAGTGGAGCCCTCTAGACTTAGGGTTTTCTTTGTAGGGGATTTTTAAATCACTCATTCAGCCTGTTTACTTGTTATAGGTCTGTTCAGATTTTCTATTTCTTCTTGAGTCGGTTTCAATAATTTGTGTCTTTCTAGGAATTTGTCCATTTCATGTTAGGTTATCTAATTTATTGTCCTTTTTATTTCTGTAAGGTGGGTAATGATGTCTCATTCCTGATTTTAGTCATTTGTGTCTTCTGTCTTTTTTTCTTGGTCAGTCTAGCTAAAGGTATGTCAATTTTGTTCATTTTTCAAAAATCAAATTTTTCTTCTGTTGATTTTCTCTGTTGTTGGTCTGTTCTTTATTTTTTGTTCTAATATTTATTATTTCTTCCTTTGTGTTTACTTTGGGTATAGTTTGTTCTTCTTTTTCTAGTTTCTTAAAGGTCAAAAGTTATGTGACTGATTTGAGATCTCTTTTCTTATTTTAATCTAGGCGTGTACAGGCGTAAATTTCCCCATGAGCATTGCTTTAGCCACCTCCCATAAGTTTTGGTATATTGTTCTAGTTTTCATTTGTCTCAAAGTATTTTCTAATTCCATTTGTGTTTTTGTCTTTGATCCATTGGTTATTTAGGAGGGTGGTGTTTAATTTCTACTTATTTGTGAATTTTCCAATTTTCCTTCTGTTCCTGGTTACTAATTTAATTCCATTGTGGTCAGAGCATATGCTTTGCTTGATTTTAATCCTTTTGAGTTTATGGAGACTTGTTTTATGGCCTAGCATATTATGATCTGTTCTAGAGAAGTTTCCGTATTTTGAGAAGAATGTGTCAGGGTGTGCTCTAGAGCTCGGAAGGGACTTGGCAACAGGGAGCTTTACTAGGGGAAGGAGGGGGGTTGGAGGAGGTGTGCTAGAGAGAACACCAGCCCCCATGTTCTTTTGGGGAATGCACATTCAAAACCCCACAGCATTTCCACTTTCCGGGCTTCCAGATCAAGAAGGAGTGTCTGGCTTGCAGAGGGGCTGCTGCCATGTTTGACATGTCCTACTTTGGGAAGTTCTACTTGGTGGGACAGGACGCGAGGAAGGCTGCAGACTGGCTGTTCTCCGCAGATGTCAGCCGGCCCCCAGGTATGGAACCTCCACATCTCAGTGCCAGGAAGGGCACCGTGGACACAGTTCCAGGCACTGAGAAGGTGACAAGGCAAGCCTGCCCCCTCTGGGGTCCCACAGCCTGTTGGTCCTCCCCTTCAGCCTGGCCCTGGGCCCCTCTGTCCAGTCCCTTCCGGCCAGGGCATGGCCTTTCTCATCACCAAGCCCCAGGCCCGATGACTTCATCACCTTCTTCCGTCCCACCCTCCGTTCCTCCTTCACTTCATCCCCCCTCCCTTTTGTTTACATGATTCCAGAAGGGATTCAGGGTAGCTAACCTTTATGTCTCCCAGGATGGGGGGCAGCTGCCCTCCTCCCATGAATGAATGACCTCCTCAGATAGGATTGCTAGACATGACCAATAAAAATGAAGGATAAATAGTAAATATGAATATAAGTTCCATGTAATATTTGGGATATTGATCTCCTTTTTCTTCACCCATCCTCCATTTTACCCTCTGACCTACCCACTAAAAACTTACCCAACCCCATCCAGCCAACCAACCAATCAGTGCACCTATTTACTCACATATGCATATCCCACCCACCCTCAATTAATCCTCCCAGTAATCCACCACCTAGCCATCTATGTACACACACTTCCCCCCATCCATCTACCCATCACCTATCCAACCATCCACCTGTCCATCTACCCCTCCATCTAACCATCCATCCCCCTACCCACCCATCCATCTACCCATTCATCCCCCTACCCATCCATTCACCCATCCTCCTGCCCATACTTCCCCCATCCATCTACCCATCACCAATCCATCCACCCATCCACCTACCCCTTCATCCATCCATCCATCCACCTATTATCCCCCGATCCATGCATCCACCCACCCATCCTTCTGCCCATCCATCCCCCTACCCACCCATCCATCTACCCATTCATACCCCCCACCCATCCATCTACCCATTCATCCCTCACCCATCCATCCACCTATCCCCTACCCACTCACCCTACTACCCATCCAGCCACCCATCCACCTACCCATTCATCTCACTACCCATCCATCCATTCATCCTTCTGCCCACCCATCCCCCTACCCACTCATCCACTCATCCATCTCCCTACCCATCCATCCATTCATCCTTCTGCCCACCCATCCCCCTACCCACTCGTCCACTCGTCCATCTCCCTACCCATCCATCCATGCATCTTTCTGCCCACCCATCCCCCTACCCACTCGTCCACTCATCCATCTCCCTACCCATCCATCCATTCATCCTTCTGCCCACCCATCCCCCTACCCACCCATCCACCCATCCATCTACCCATTCATACCTTTGCCCATCCATCCACCTATCCATTCCCCCTACCTAACGACCACTCACCCTCACCCTCCCATCCACCTACCTACCACCCACCCGTCCATCACCCATCAACCCACCCTCCTCACCCCTCCATTCATCTTCTCATTCATGCATCCATCCTCCATCCACATACTCATTTATTCTGCTGAAATGTATCCAGCGTCTGGTGTAGCAGGTGTAGTGCTGGGTGCTGAAGCACGATCACAAATAAGACATGAATCTTGTCCCTACAACCTTCTCAGGGTGAAGGAATGAAATAGGAGCCAGTGGAAAGGCGTTTCAAGAAGAACGCTTCTTCCGAATCTTTCCTCTCCCAGCGATGACAGTGCCAGGGGACCTGCCTGTCGTTATCCCTCTCAGGACACTCAGTCATAATGGAATCCCTGAGCTGAGGGGTCCTTCAAGGTCACTCCCTACTGGCACGTCCTGCGGAGTGGCGACCCAGCCTCCGTGGCTCTCCTCTGTGGTGAGGAGCTCACCACTGCTGTGGCGGCTCATCTTCTGAGCCAGCACAGACCTGGGTGTTCCCCTGCCCCCAGGTTCAACAGTGTACACCTGCATGCTGAACCACCGGGGGGGCACAGAGAGCGACCTGACCGTCAGCCGCCTGGACCCTGAACCCCAGGCCCCACCGCTGGCCCCCGCCTTTGAAGGTAGGAGGGGCCTTTGGGGCTGCCGGGGGCCCCTGCTGCAGCCCTACTCCAGGAACAGGATGGCCACTGACAGCAGGAAGCAGAGGGCTGGGCTGCTCTGTAGTTACCTCCATGGTCACCGTGATCATGTACTGGGGGATTAGAGGTGTACCTCCACTGACTGCAGGCTTTGCACAGGCAGCCACGCTGGAGCGAGGAGCACTCAGTGGTTATGTCTTTGGATCTGTCTGCACCCCTGTGTTTGGGAGCAGCGTGGGTGTGCTCAGTGCCACTGCCTGGAACAATGCACCAAGCCTAAGGCCCTGCCTCCCACTCAGAGGGGTTAGCTTCTTTCTGCCACCAGTATCTGTGCTCTACTGGCTTTCTCAGTGCCCACGTATCTCCTGGCCTCAGGCCTGGAAGAATTTTTAGAGGATAGCTAGGCTGATACCTAGATTACCCTCTACAGCCCCTCCACTTCTGCTTGTATGCCCCAATGACAGGGAGCTCTGTACCTATCATTTCTTGTTTACACAGCCCTGAATACTACCCTGAGCTAACATCTGCCTCCTGTTACCTTGACTTCCTGGCCCTGTCCCCTGGTTCACACAGGAGCAGCCTCATCTCTAGGCCTGTAACCTGTCTCCATCAAGGAATAAGAAAGCTAGCCGAGATTTGCAGACAGTGGGACACATTCTGGTTTTCAGGAAGGGGCCCCAGGGCCACTTCTGAGAGACTGGATTTGCAGAGGGGAGAGGTATTAGTTGTGGGACTTACCACCAAAATGTGCCTCTGGGGAAAGGGTCACAGCTGGCCAGAATGGCTCAGCCCAGTTAGATAGCCTGGCCCTAGGCAGGACTCTGTGCCAACAGCCATTTAAGCAACAGCCCAGTGGCCTGGTTCTCTGAGCCTCAGTCTCCACATTTGTGAAATGGCAACAAAAGGACCCCCCTCCCAGGGCTGCTATAGGTCAGCAAGCCTGGAAGTACCAAGAGGAATGGAAGTGACCTTCCTGAATCTCAGTTTCCCCCTCTGGGAATGGGGACCCTGCTAGTCCCCCATTCACAGGGGACGTCGTCATGAAAGTGCTTTATACACTGAGTTACCCTCTCCCACACGGGTGCACAGTGATATGCCCTTCTGGTGGGTTCCAGTGGGTTCCCTGAGCTGAGAGCACTGAGCACGTGTTGTAGCAACATGGGGGGAAAGAGAGGGTCTGGGGAGGAGGGGGGAAGGTGCTAACTGGTTCAGGGGGGGTTTGTGCAGACAGCGGCACCTCTGGGTGACCTGAAGTGACTGCCTGGCGGGTGGTCTGCACACCTGGGCGTTGGACTGGTGAATGTGTGTGCTGGTGGGAGGGCTGGAGGCAGCAGCATCCCGACCAGCGGGCGGGGCCCAGGAGGGAGCCGCGGTCCGGAACAGGCAAAGGGAGAAGACCCAGCGTAGAATCTGGTTTATTTTTAGGTGTAAAAGCCTTATGTTCCTTCTATGAATATGCGTGTCCGTTACATACGCATGTATTTTGTGTGTGTGATAAATCACCGTGTTTTTATCTCAGATCACAATTAAGTTGAAGCATGTGGTCATTTCCATTCGATCAGGCCCTATGCAAAGCCGTATCTTAAATGTAATTTTAAATATCTTTATCGATTTTTAAAAATATGACAAAAAGGAATACAGGCTCACAGGGAACATTCTGGCAATACAGAAAATCATAGGATGAGAGTCCACGGCCCCACCACCAGCCACAGCCCAGGCAATGCTGCAGTGGGCAGTGGGGAGGCTCAGCCCTCCCTGACTGATCTAGGCCTTGCCCTATCTGCGCTTCGCCTGGGCCTGAACCCTGAGCTGCCCACTGGCCCAGGGCTCCGGATGCGAATGCTCGTTTGCAGTGGAGGTGACTGGGGACAGTGGCCCAGAGGAGGCTGGGTCCAGCCACCCTCTCTTCAGGCACTGGGTGGCCTGGGTTGTTCTCATGCCCTCCTGGGAGCAGCCTTGGATGGCCACAGACGGGCTGGGGCCCGTGGGTCTGAGGACCTGAGTGTCACAATGTGCGTGGGGGGGAGGGGGAGTTGGAGGTGTGTCAGTCCAGTGCAGGGCTGAGGATGCTTGGGGAGACTTGGCTCCTCAGGATGTCAGGAACCCCAGTGTCTCTGGTACCTCCGCCCGGGTGGGGAGCCCCTGGGAACAGGTGGTCTCTTTGGCTCCTACCCCCTTTTGTGCTCATTACTTTCAAGGGGGGAAAGAGGGACAATCCTTGACAGAGCCTGGCTGGTGCCACGATGGGTTTTTTTATCCAGTGGATGGCTTTTAATAGCCCTGTAGCATAGGTGCTGTGGCTCTGCCCATTTTACAGACAGGGAAATTGAGGCTTGAAGAAGTGAGAAGTGAGACCAGACAGCAACAGAGCCAGCGTTTGGGCCAGGCTGTCCCAGTGCCAGGGCCTGTGCCTTTCCCAAGACAGCGTCCTGGGGGGGAGGGGGAGTCACAATGTGGTGGGGCCTCCAAAGAAGCACGTGGCTGGGATTTGGGAAGCAGGCCTTCTTCCCCAGCCCACGGTTCAAAGCACACGGTGTGTACAAGCGTGGTCCTGGTCTTCCTGACCCGAGGTGTGGGGGCGTGGCCCTGGCTGAGGTGTGTGAACGTGAGCTCGACAGAGGTGTGTGGGCGTGGCTTGGCTGAGGTGTAGGGACCTGGTCCTGGAGTGGTGTGGAGGTGTGGTCCTGGCTGAGGTGTGGGGGCGAGGTCCTTACCAGAGGTGTGTGGGCGTGGTCCTGGTGGGGTGTGTGGCCGTGGTCCTGGTGGGGTGTGTGGCCGTGGTCCTGGCTACGGAGACTGGAGTGAAGCACAGACAGTCCCCGCACTGCCCCTAACAAAGTACTGGGCTCTGCCCGTGGCGAAATGCAATAGGTGCTATGCTGGGGTAAAGTGGGGTATGCAGGCTTCTTGGAGGAGGTGATGCTTAGACAGACTTGAGGGGAGGAGGGGCAAGTCAGGTCCTCAACAGAGGCAGCAGTGAGCACCGACAAGAAAGCTCCCAAGAACAGAGTGAAGCTGACCAGAGCCAGAGTGTGGCATGAGAGGGTAGGGATGGGGGGAGCCTGCGGGAGTCCACGGAGCCCATGGGGAAAGCTGGACAGCCCTGAGGGCCACAGGGAGCAAGGGTGTGAGATGCTGAGATTTGCTTTTGGTATGGTGGCTTGGAGGGCTGGGACTGCAGGCTGGGGTGGGGAGGGACTGGGACTGGGAGGAGAATCCTGGTCAGGGTGCCCTTCGGGATGTGGGTGTGGAGAGATGAGAGTTGTGTGATGCCCTGAGGTGGGGGTGGGGAGTGTCATTTACCTAGAGGTCCTTAAGGAAGGGTTCCTGGAGGCAGGGGGCTTTGAGCTCAGTCTGGAGGGACAGGCAGAACTGGGGGAGAAGAGGCGCACATAGCACGTGGGGTGACAAGGTCGGGAAGGCCCCAAGGCTCACCTGGGCAGGACAGGAGGAAGGTGGTCAGGAAGGGCCCCTGCTGGGGGTCTTGGCTGAGAAGACCAAGCACGCACTGTCTACTCCTTGTACTCCCCAGCTAGGGTCCCTGGGATTTGGAAGGGGTCCCAGCTTCAAGCTTCCAGGCTGTAGAGCCTGGCCAGCCCATACCCCCCAGGTCTCTGCCACCAGCGGCACCCTCCCCAGCCAGGGAAGGAGAGAGGCACAGCTATTTTTCAATTAAAGTAGGTGGCTGTGCCATTATCACTGTGACATGTTGTTCTACCACTGTTGGAGCTGTGGGGGGCAAGGAGGGGGCAGGCAACGGGAGGGCGCCCCAGCCTCCTGGGCCTCCCTCTCCAGCTGCTTCCCATGGCCGCTGCATCCTCCAGCCCAGACTGTCTGCCCACAGCCCCACAGGGAGGGCTTGGGGTGGGATCAGCCTACCTTCTGCTCCAGCCCCCTCCTCCTCCTTCTTGCCCAGCAGCCCAGGGTGGGAACCCGGAGGGAATGGTGCCTAGGGGGAAGAGCAGCAGTCCTCTTAGGACAGAACCCTGGACACGGGTGACCATCTGAGCACATCAGCATCATGGCTCCACTTCTTGATACCGCCTGCGCGCCGGGCTCTTGAACTCCTTCACCCAGGCGCATCCCCACTGCAGGATGGGAAACTGGAGGGGGAGGCTCAGTGTTACCATTGCTCCTAAGCAGAGGGGGTGTGTCGGAATAAGCAAGAAGAGGGGACAGGCTGGGGAGTGCATAGAAAGCAGAGGCAAAGGACGCCCACTCTGCCTTTGGTATGGGCCTCCCCTGTCTCTCCCCTCACCGTGAGCACTCTACCCTCCTAGGCCCAGGTTGTCTCTAGATGTTTATAGCATCCCTGCCTAATGAACCATATCAACCCTCGTCCACAGATGAGGACCTGGAGGCTAGGAGGCTGGTCGGAGGTCAAGACTTCCCGGACGGTGCCCACCAGGATACCAGGCTGGGGTGGGTTGCCCTCAGCTCCCTGGTACCCTGGTGGTGCTCCATGGCTGGAGTTGGAGCCGGACAGGTGCCGGTCTTCCCTCACCCCAAGGAGCGGGTGGTGAAGAGCAGGGGTATTGCCTCACGCAGAGCCCACCCCAGGAGGACCTGGGCGGGGCATAGCCACACAAGTTAAGAGTCAGCCACCGCTCTGGCCAAGGCAGGGACCCCAGAGACCCTGTGTCCATGGAGACTGGAGCGAAGAAGGGCTGTGAGGACAATGGGGCTTGGAGAGGAAAGGGATGTGCCAAGGTAGCCCAGCACTCTTGGGAGGTTGACACAGACCCTGAGTCAGGAGTTCTCAATCTTTCCTGGATCGGGGAACCTTCTGAAAAGTGGGTGGAAAGTTTGGACACACCCTAGAAAAAGTGCCCCTGGGCGTGTGCAACCCTTAAGGGGCCCCTGCCCTGAGCTTGTCCCACTACCCCACAGTGAAGGGCCTATATTTGGTGTGGCCTATGTGGAGTTTGGTAGAGAAAGACAGCTCATCGGGCCCCTGGAAAAGTCACCATGGGGTTTGGTAGGGGGAGACTGGGCATCGGGCCCCTGGGAGGGTCATAAAGTTCTGACCTTTGTCATTCACCTTGCAGAAAAGAGCATTTCTGTTCTCAACCAGGAGGGCCTCCTCCCTACCTCCTTGCCTCCCCACCTCCCCACCCCTGCTGTTTTCTCTTCCTGTTCTTGTCTTCCAGGGGACGGCTATTACCTCGCAGTGGGCGGGGCCGTGGCCCAACACAACTGGTCCCACATCACCAGCGTGCTGCAGGACCAGAGGTTCCGGTGCCAGCTCATTGACAGCTCTGAGGACCTGGGCATGATCAGTATCCAGGGGCCGGCCAGGTGAGGAAAGGACAGGGGCCACACACCTGGACACACCTGGGACCTGGAGCCCGGCCACTCACCTGGGCCCTAGCAGAGCCACTTGCTTACCAGAATGGGACATTCTGCTGACTGAACACCTGTGAGCCAACAGAGACCCCACTTATTAAGTCCTTTATGGAAAAGCCCTTCGTATGAGAACCAGGTGGAACTTTACAGTTAGCCGTGCCTGAGGACTCACACATCTGGGGTTCCTGGGGTCTCTGGGCCACTGACACATTCTAGGAATGACAGTGTGCCATCTTGAAACATGTTTTACCTGTTACCTGGCCCATTCTTCTGTTTCCAGTGAAAACCCCAAGGTGGGGATGCTGCATGCCGTGTGTCCCATCTCAGGGTGGTCCGTTCCACTACCTGTGTGTGCGATGTGTGTCCCCTAAGAGGGTCAGAAGTGTGTGGCAGGGCTGCTACCCTCCATGGGACATCCCCCTTAAACACCTCCAATGACAGTGAGTGTCTGCAGATGGACCTGCCACTCAGTCACTGACTCCATAAATGTTTACTGAGCCTGCTCCCACTCAGTCATTTATTCCATAAGTATTTACTGAGCCTGCTCCCACTCAGTTATTCCACAGTGTTTACTGAGCCTGCTCCCACTCATTCATTCCACAGTGTTTACTGAACCTGCTCCCACTCAGTCACTCACTCCACAAGTGCTAACTGACTGTGCTCCCACTCAGTCACTCACTCCATAAGTGCTAACTGACTCTGCTCCCACTCAGTCATTCACTCCATGAGTGTTTACTGAGCCCAGCTGAGAGGAATCAGGCCTGTGAAGGCCCTCAGATGCCAGCTTACTTGTAGAGCCACATCAGGGCCATAGGCAAGGGACTCCTGAGCAGGTGTGCACTCGGAAAGACCCCTGTGGCTGAGGTGTGGAGAAGAGATGCAGAGGCGGACAGAAGTGGAAGCACTTGTGTGGAGTGCTTGTGATTTGCCGCGTCCTGTGCCAGCGTCTCCCACAATCCTGAGGGTAGCCCCTTGAGGTGAACTTGGGCTTTAATGGGGTTCCTCTTGTGCTGGGGCAGGAGCAGCGGGGGTGGGGCTAGGCTGGAGATCCAGACGTGGGACTCACCAGCCAGGGAGTGGACGGGATCACCAAGGTAAGGAGAGAAGCCAGGGAGCAAAGCGGCCCCAAACCCAATGTGGGCCACCCAGTTCTGGGTCCAGGAGATGACCGAGAACTATCAGAGGGCCTGGGCAGGGGCAGGAGTAGCTGGGTGAGTGAGGAGCCCCAGAGGCCAGGTGAAGCAGGGGCTTCAAGGAGGCGGCAGGAGCTGATGGCTGGGGACTAACCGTTGAGTGTGGCCATGGGGGAAGGCTGTCGGGGGAGGTCAGTGCCATAACACTGGACGTGTGCACCCAGCGCCTGGCCGTGGGAGCGCCCAGGCGCAGTGGGGGTGGCTCTTACTTCTCCCCAGGTGAGCTGGCCTCCATATCTCCAGGTGCATGGGGTGGGGGCCCTGGTGACCACAGACTCCTCAGGCCCAGCCTCGGAACCCTGGAAGGGATGGGCTATTTTTAGTGTGGGGGAGGCCGCTCTGAGGAGCAGGGGGCCAGACAGACAGATAAAGGGCTAGCCTCAGGCACCGCAGGCTGGGCAGCCTCCTCCAGCCTCATTATAAGCTGCTTTTCAGGCAGGCAGGCAGGTGACGGCTGCCAGGGCAGGAAGACAAGCCTCCTCCTCCTCCTTGTCATTTCTCCACTGTCTCCCGCAAAGTGCCCTCTCTCTTTCAAAAACAACCCAAAGTTTCTTGTAGGAATAAGAATGTTACCGCCACTGGTAACTTTGCTGAACTGTTACGTGGGAAGCCTCAGCCCAGTGCCTACACCTGGGGAGGCGCGATGGGAACTGCTGCCCAGTAGAACTTTCCGGAAGCATTCCGTAACTGTGCTGTCCAACACGGTAGCCACTAGCCACATGTGTCTATTGAGTCCTTGCAGTGGGGCTAGTGCAACTCAGGAACTGAATTTTAAATTCGGTATCATTTAATAAGCTTACATCTGAAGAGCCACTTATGACTGGTGGGGCCACACTGGACAGCACAGTTAGAATTACTGACACAGAGTTTCCTCACAATGGCCCTGTGGGGTGGCATCACTGTCACCGTTTAGCAGGCGAGGGGACAGAGGCTACACAGTGGTACGTGGAGGAGCTGGACTTGAACTCAGGCCTAGCTGACTGGGAAGCCTGTCCTCCAGCGCCCCCTGCTGTTTTCTGGGGGAGGGACAGTCTCTGCCATCCCTGGTCAGTGCTCAGTGGGATCTGGGTGCCCTCCCCATCCTTGCCCACCCAGCGTGGGCTGGACAAATGCGGCCATGCCCCACCAGGACCCGGCTGCCCCAACAGGCACCACACCAGCCTGTGGCATTGCTGAGACCATGTCTGGGTCAAAGCTGCGTGTCCTTCAAACCTTTGGCCCTGGGGCAACTACAGACCCTGGGGCAGGAGGGGACACCGGAGCAGGCCTGACTGCAGGTGCTGGGTCCTGTGTGCAGCCACCCTCTGCGCCCGGGAGGACTGGAGCCTGGTGAGTCTCCAGGGTGGCAGCTGTGTGGGTGCTGGATGGGTGTTATGTAAGGATGCTGGCAGGATGCCCACTGCTGAACACCTCAGCCAGTGTGGGTGGGTGGCTCCAGCTTTGGGGAGGTGGGGACTAGGTTCAGCAGCACTTTTGGGCAGCAACAGGCCCCCCATCCTGCAGTTCCTGCTTGGATGCCCTGCGGGGTGGAAGTGGGGGCACCTCTGCTGCCAGGCCAGCACTCAGAGCCAGGCCATTCTCAATTACTCAGGTTCACTGTCGCCTCTCTGTGCCAGGCACATCAGAACAGGGTGCTTCTGGTTTAGTGGGGGAGGGAGGACAAGTACCCCCAGCATGGGAGGCACCCTGATGGGAGACATATCAGGGCTGTGGGGCCCCAGTCGAGGGGCACCCCAACCAGATTGGGAGTCAGGGTAGCTTCCTGCAGGAGGTGGCAGCTGAGCCAAGACCTGAAGGACGGTACACAGTTAAACATGGAAAGGGGAGAGGGATGGGCGCACAGAGGGCCCGGAGGACCTTGAGGTGTGCTGTGGAGACTTGGAGGGGCCTAGGGGACAGGATCCTGAGCACTGGCCCAAACTCTGCTCCTCCCGGGCTGTGCAATTCAGGGATGTTAGATTGTTAGAAAGAACATGAGGGAGACCCAGGTTCAATTCCTGGCCAAGGAGCCTCATACACAGCCACCATCCCCCGTCAGTGGAGGCTCGCCTGTTGGAATAATGCTGAACAGGCGTCAGCGGAGCTCTCAGACTAAGAAGGACGAGGAAGAAAGGCCTGGCGATCTCCGTCTGAAAATCAGCCATTGAAAACCCCGTGAATCACAACAGTCCAATTCCCAGCCAACCATGGGGATGGCACAGGACTGGGTGGCATTTCATTACGTTGTGCTTGGGGTCGCCACGAGCCAGGGGCTGACTCTAGAGATAACGGCCCCAGGCCTCAGCTTGTCTATCTGGGGCACACGGAGAGGTCATCTGTGAGTCTGGGTCTCCACAGGCCTAGCATTTGGGGCTCATCCCATCATTATTGCACTGAAAAGCAACGTTCTGATAGACTGCATTTTGTCTTGGTGTGTTTTTATTAATAGCATGTTTATTGTCCAGCTGCCTGTGAGGGCAGCAACTTGTCCTGCTCACGGCCGTGTCACCAGTACCTTTCCAGCCCAGGACCTGGCACACAGGACTGTTTGTTGATTGAGTAACTGACTGACTTTGTTCTTGCTCACAGCCGGGCCATTCTCCAGGAGGTGCTCGATGCGGACCTGAGCAATGAGGCCTTCCCTTTCTCCACCCACAAGCTGGTGCGAGCCGCTGGGCACCTGGTAGGTACCAGTAGACTGCTGTGCCCTGGAATGTGGGTGGCAGAGACCTGATGCAAAGGACCAAGCCCCAGGTTGGGGCTGGGAAGCCTGGGTGCCCTTCACAAGGCCCTTTACCTCTCTGGGCGTCTGTCCTCGGCTGCGAGGCGGGGACGGGATTGGGCAGCGGGAAACTGGAGGGGAAGCCGGGGGCAAGGCTGTGGTGGGGCATCCCTGCTTTGCCCTGAGCCTAGCCCAGGCTGGGGTCTCCATCCCTCCCAAGTGGAAAGTCTTGGTTGAGCTTCTGCCAGGGAAGGCGGCCTCGACCTTGCCCCCGCACAGCTACCTGAGCCATCCCCTCCTCAAAGGCACTGGTGGGCACGCCCTCCCAAGTCAGGGGGCACATCATTTCCCCTGCTGCCCTGGAAACAACAGGCTGTGGACAGCTGCCTAGTAATGCTCCAGGCAGGTCTCGGTCCTCTGAGGAGGGAGCTGCGCTCTCTAGCTTCCTCCCACCCTGCCCACTGTCCATGCAGGCCTGTGGGGGAGGGGCTGCCCAAGCGGAGCCCAGGCCAGCTCCCCCCAGAGCTCCACTGTCTTACCTATCTGGTGCTGCTGTAACAGAAATACCACAAGTGGGTGGTTTTAACGAGCAGATATTTATTTTCTCACAGTTCAAGAGGCTCGAAGTCCAGATTCAGGGTGTTGGCTCTAGGGGAAGGCTGTCTGTCTCAGTCGGCTCTGAAAGAAGGTCCTTGTCTCTCTGAGCTTCTGCTCCTGGGACATCTTCATGTGGCTTGGCATCTCTCCTCTCCCCTCTCTGCTCACTTGCTTGCTTTTAATCTCTTTTATGTCTCAAGACACGTCCTACACTAATACTTTGTAATTAACATAACAAAGAAAACCCATTCCCAAATGGGATTATAGCCACAGGTATAGGGGTTAGGATTTACAACATATACTTTGATGAGGCACAATTCAAACCATAACAACCCCCAACCCTGCTGCACCTCCTTCCGGAAAGTCTAGGAGCCGAAGCCCACCTCCTCAGAGGTTGCGGGCAGGGTCAGGTGCAGGGCTCCATCACACCCAGCTCCAGGCCAGGGCTTCCCAGTGCCCTGAGGTGAGTGCAGATTCCAGCTCTGGGCCCTTCCTGGGCCTTGGTTTCCTTGCTGGATCTCAGCGTCCTGCTCTCTGCTGTGACTTCTCCAGCTGCAGGGAGGAGCCACAGTGAAAGGAAAAGCAGCCGCTGTTTGTGGGGCTGTCTGCCGGCCAGGCGCTCTTCTGAGCTGCCCCTAATATGGTGGAAGGCTCTACATAATTTCTCAGCCTCAGCACTGGGCATTTTTTGTTGTGGGAGTTATCTCGTGCGCTTCAGGGTGTTTAGCAGTACCCTGGCCTCTGCCCACTAGATCCCGTAGCATCCCTAGTCATGACCCCCACACATGTCCCCAGACATGGTCAAATGTCCCCTGGGGGCAGGATTGCCCCTGTGGAGAGCCCCTGTTTGTCAGCAGGTATGTAAGTCATGGTGGCAGCCACGACAGCCAGGTGTGTGTGGTGGCCAGCGCTCTCCCTCAGCAGCAGGACAGGAACCATTGGGGGTGGATGAGGCAAGCGAGCCCCCGAGGGGCTGGATGGCCTGCCCAAGGCCAATTGCTAATGATACATAAAGAGCACACCAAAACATGCTAATGAAGTGGACTGGCCTCCAGGAGGGGATGAGCAGGCAGATAGCTGGATTTGGGGTGTACCTCCCCTGTGTCAACTTCCCACCTGCTGGTCAGGGGGCTGCTAATGGGAACACGCTGAGGTACGTGAGCAGGAGAGCAATCTTGGCTACAGTGGGGCTGAGGTCCTGGGGCACAACTCTGGGTCGTGTTGGCAGTTAACCAACGTGGCTAGGGCGGCAGGAGGAGGCTGCCAGAGCTGTGATAAAGGCGGCTGCAGAGCCGCAGGGCCGGCCACGCCGCTCATCCCCTTCTTTCTCCAGAGGCCACCCAAGGCAGGAAGCTGGGCGCGTCTCTGTCTAGCCTGCTTCCTGCCTCTTTGGTGCAGAGCTGCCTGGTTGGACCAGAGACGGTGGGCACACAGGAGTGGCACAGCCTGACCCCAGGCCACCCCAGCTGCAGCTCAGACCACACTCGCCTCCCCAGCCCCGGCCCCACTAGGGTCCATGCCGCACCCAACCTGGGCTGTGACTTGTGGAAGGAGCACGCTGAGCTGTGCTTCTCCCACTGAACCAGGGCTTGGCCCCAGCTCAGCCTGTGTGTGGCTAGGGATGTGTGAGGGGAGAGAGGACCAGGTGTGAAGCCTCCCTCCCACCCAGGCCAGGCACCCCCTCCCACCAGTGCTGCGGCTCAGACAGGCTTTGTTCTTGGACAGTCAGCTCAGCTGTCTCCATCCCCGGGGGGCCCTTTGCAGGCCTGGCCGCCTCCCCAGGCTTGGCAGGCTGCGTCCTCACCTGCAGGAATGCAGGAGCCATGGGCCAGCTTGACTCTCTCCCCAGGGTCACCGGCCGGCCGTTACTTGTTTTGTAAAAAAAAAGGATTTTATTGTTTTTAAAATAAACGCCTGTTACTCTGTTTCCAACCATGACTGTGGAGGTGAGGTGTTTGGGTCTGCAGTCCCTCAGGCCTGGGGCCAGACCTCACTTCCCAGCTGGACCTCTTGGGCACAACCGTGACCTCTCTGAGCCTTGGTTTTCTCTTCTCTGTGGAACGGGGTAGGGGTGGTGGGGGGGTGGAGGGTGGCGGAGCTGTGGAGCAGATTCCGCGAGACGCTGGCTACAGGGCGACAGTCCTCACTGTCTAATTGTAGAACACTGGGAAACTGGTAACACGTGAGTGAGTGGGTGGAAGCCCCTCCTCCCTTCCCTCCCCAGGGAAAACCATGGCTCATGGTGGTGTCGCCCCTCCTGTCTCCTTTCTGTGTCTGCATCTACCCAGGTCGGTTCAGGCAGCGTCATCCTCTCCAGTCGGAAGCCACTGCTCTATTCTCTTATAATGTCACCATCTTCTGTTCCTTTAAATATTTGCTGAGGGCCCACCTTTAGTGACCAGGTGCCTTAGTGTCCTGCGGCTGCCGCGACAGAGTACCACAGACTGGGCAACTTGTGAGAGCAGAAGTGCAAGCCGTCACGGTTCTGGAGGCGAGTGGGTCTCAGCCACGTTGACTCCCTTTCGAGGCTCTGAGAGGAAATCTGTTCCAGGCCTCTCTCAGCTTCTGGGCTGTCCCCTGAGTCTGTCTCAAATCAAAACCAAACCCATTGCCGTCGAGTCCATTCCAACTCCTACCGACCCTATAGGACAGAGAAGAACTGCCCCATAGGGTTTCCTGCCCCATAGGAATGGCGCAGGACCAGGCAGCGTTTTGTTCTGTTGTACACAGGGTCACCACGAATTGGAAGCAACTCAACGGCACCTAACCACATAGGGTTTCCCAGGCTGTAAATCTTTGCAGAGGTAGACTGTCACATCTTTCTCCAGTGGAGCAGCTGGTGGGCTCCAACCTCTGACCTTTTGGTTAGCAGCCAGTGCTTAACCCCTGCACCGCCATGGCTCCTTTGAGTCTGCCTAGACACTTCGAATTCTCTGATCCCAGAGAGAGTTCCATATTCTCTAAATGAAATCTTGCGCTGGCTGAAGAGTGTGTTGATGACACAGCCATCAGTGTGAAGAAGCTCTGGGCCGGGGCTGGGGCTGGGCCAAGTGCTTAGAGGGATCAGCTGGAGTCGAACCAACCAGATGTGGGAGGAATGCGTGTGTCTGTACGGTCAGAGGCCTCTGGTCAGGGCTGCCCAGGATGACCAAGGGCCAGGAGCCACAGACCCAGGGCTGGGCCGGGAGCAGCAGGTCATGCGGTGGGTGGGAGCAGGAGGCAAAGACCTGGGTGGGGGCAAGGCCAGGTGTGCAGATGGGGCAGGGGCGGAGCCGGGAGCCTTAGACCTGGGTGGGGTGGGGCCAGGAGCTGTAGACCGCCAAGGCCAGAAGCCACAGGCTGGGCTGGGAGTGAGGACAGGAGCCACAGACAGGGGTGGGACAGGGAGGTGAGAGGAGAACCCTGCCAGATGTGACCCACACTCACACAGAAAAGACTGTTGGGAGATTCCTGCTGAGCTCTGTCTCCGTTTTGCAATAATTCTTCTCTGAGATGTTGGATCCGTCCCAGGCTTCCATGATCCTTAAATTCCTCGAGGAAGAAGAGGGCGGTGGGGGAGGCTTATTGTCCACTTGAAGCCAATTGACCAGCTGTCCTTGCTTCCCAAATACTTGCCTCCAGGCCAGCAAACTTCCCTGTGGAAATGCTCCCGGCCGTCTCCTGTAGCTCAGCTCGGCGGTTACCGGGGAGACTGTGTTCCTGGGCCTCAGAGGATGGGGGCCGCCCCCCACCTCCCCCAGGCAGCAGACGCCGGCTGGAAGCTCATTATGAGATGGGCGATAAAGCGATTTTCTTCTGAAAATTAATCTTGGGTCCAAAAGAAATTGAATTTCGTTTCCTGACGATGTGAACTCTCGGCCGTGGCACAGTTAGGATTCGATTAGCTCAGGAGGGAACATCTCCTATCCGCACACGTTGGATAAACAGTGACATGCCAGGCAGGACGTGGGGAGGCCCATGAGTTTCACGGAGCGTGCATTTGCCAGTTGGGTGTCAGCCGCTGCCTAGAAAATCACTTTGCACAGTCTTCGCGAATTTGTCATGGCTCTAAGAGCCACGAGAGGCTGTCGCAGGTTCTGTGGGTGCAGTCGAGAAAGCATGTGGCCAGAGCCCGTGGCATCTGTTCCCTGCCACTGTCCCAGGTGTCCATGGAGGGGACAGTGAAAGCTTCTTGCCATGGCAGTGTAAGAACCAGTCTTTGCTGGAACAAGGCTGGTGGGGCTCTGAGTGTTCCCGGGGCACGTGCTTAAGACCCAGCCATTCCAGAAGCTCATCACGGCGTCATTTCTGTTCTCAGCACCTGTCAGGGGACCAGGTCCAGGGAAAGCTGCCTGTCCTGACTGTGTAGACCCCCACTGTAGTCTCCAGAGGGCAGAGTGGGCACAGACAGGTGTCTTTCTATGACTCCATGGGCGAGCTTTCCCCTCCGGAGCGTCTGGGGATGTCCTTAGGCAGATCCAGCGCTCTTGGGGTTGGAAGATGAATCGAGCGTTGGACAGTTCCCACAGAGCCCGTCAGATCCTTGTAGAGGCTCATGTTTGAGAATCACATATTTTGTTTATTCTCATTCTTGGAAAATTGGTTTCTAATCACTATCCCCGGCATCACCACCATCACCACCACCATTATTACCATCACCGTCACCACCACCACCACCACCACTGTCACCACCGTCACCACCACCATCATTGCCACCGCCATCACCACCACCATCACTATCACCACCATTGCCACCTTCATCATCACCATCACCACGATTGCCACCAACACTACTACCACCACCATCACCATCACCATATCACCACCATCACCACCACCACCATCATTATCACCGCCATCACCACCACCATTGTTACCATCACCGTCACCACCACTACCATCACCACTGTCACCACCGTCACCACCATCACCACCACCATTATTACCATCATCACTATCATCACCATCACTATCACCACCATTGCCACCAACACTACTACCACCACCATCACCATCACCATATCACCATCATCACCACCACCACCACCATCACTACTACTGCCATCGCTACCACCATCATTGCCACTACCATCACTGTCACCACCATTGCTGCCACTACCTTCACCACCACTACCACCATCATTGTCACTACCATCATCATCACCATCACCACCACCTCTACCACCACCAACTGCCCATCACCACCACCACCATCATTATTGCCCCACCACCACCATCATTATTGCCCCCCCACCACCACATCACTGCCACCACTATTACCACTGCCATCATCACCATCACCTCTTTCAGTCATTACCATCACTACCATCATCATCACCATCACTACCATCATTATTCCCACCATCACTGCCACCACCATTACCACTACTATCACCACCATCACAATCGCCACCACCACCGCCATCATTGTCACTACTATCACTACCTCTGTCTTAGTTATCAGTGCTGCTGTAACAGAAATACCACAAGTAGATAGCTTCAACAAAGACAGATTTATTCTCTCACAATCCAGTGGGCCAGAAGACCAAACTCAGGGCATCAGCTCCAGGGGAAGGCTTTCTCTATCGGCTCTGGAGGAAGGTCCTTGTCATCACTCTTCCCCTGGACTAGGAACTTCTCTGTGCAGGAACCCTGGGTCCAAAGGATGTGCTCTCCCCCCGGCACTGCTTTCTTGGTGGTATGAGGTCTCCTACTCTCTGCTCGATTCCCTTTCCTTTTATCTCTTGTAAGATAGAAGGTGGTGCAGGCCACACCCCGGAAAACTCCCTTTACTTTTGATCAAGGATGTGACCTTAGTAAGGGTGTTACAATCCCACCCTAATCTTCTTTAACATAAAATTATGATCACAAATGGAGGACAACCACACAATACTGGGAGTCATGGCCTAACCAAGTTGACACACTTTGGGGGGACACAGTTCAATCCATGACATTCCACCCTTTGGTCCCCAAAAATTCATGTCCTTGTTACATGTAAGGCACATTCACACCATCATATCATAGCAATAGTCTTACATCGACTCCAAGTTCAGAATCCAAAAATTCCTCTTCATCTGTGAAATCTAGCGTACAAATTATCTGCTTCCAAAGTACAATGGCAGAATAGCATAAACTAGACATTTCCATTACAAATGGGAGATATTGGACAGAAAGAAGGCGTAACAGGCACCTAGCAAGTCAGCAGAACACATTACATTAGTCCTCAAGGTTTCAAAAATAACCCTCTGTTCTCTGAGACCATTTATACAATGGTCCTGTCCTCCAGTCTCTAGGTATTGGCCACACTCTCTGAATTCTGAGTGGAAGCCGCTTGGCCCTGGGCTTCAGCTCTGCCTTCTAGGCCCGCTGGGACGCAACTGTGCTTCCTTGGTTTCAGGTGCACTATTCTCCTAGTCCATCTGGGTAGCGACTCCATCCTTAGAAACACCAGAGGCCATGTCCCCACCCATTGAAACTCCAGAGGTCATGGCCATACCTTTTGAGACTGAGGCAGCTCAGCTTCCTGTGTTCCTTGTCACTTCAGCTTCTGCTTCCTGGTTTCTTGGCCTCTTGGCTATATGGGCCTCATGGCCACATCTGCCCTACTGGGGCAAATGTTCCAAAGCTCTGTAGACTCACTAATAAGTGCATGGAGGCACCCCACTCCACCAGTAAACTTCAGCCGGAAGGTACTCAGCTCTCTCGCTCCGTGGGTCGGCAAGCCTAGCTCCACTGATAAGTGCCTGGAGGTGCCCCACTCCACCAGAAAGTCTCCTGCACCAAGGCACTCAGCTCTCTCGCTCCGTGGGTCAGCTCCAGTGCTGTCTGGAGTTGGTCTCCTGGTTCTGCTGCTGCTGGTCCTCTTCTGCTGCCAGTCCTCTGCTGCTGCTTCTCACCATCTGGACCGTCTCTGGTGTTAACAGTTCTCCTCACGTCCTTCTGAGTCCTCTATCCATTCACAGTTTCAAAACCAATTCACATTTTGGGTACCGGTTAAAGCGGCGCCCCACTCCCAGTACCAAAGTCTCCACCATCACCCGCATCACCCCCATCACCACCACCACTGCCGTCACCACCCCCAGTACGCTGCTACCACACTGTGAATAATTCTCAATTCATTCACATAAAAAGCGAGCTATAAAAAACAAAAGAAAAACAAACCCATTGCTTTTGAATCAATTCTGACTCCTAGCAACGCTATAGGACAGAGCAGAACTGCCCCATAGGGTTTCCAAGGAGCGTCTGGTGGATTTGAACTGCAGACCTTTTGGTTAGCAGCTGAGCTCTTAACCACTGCGCCACCAGGGCTCTGTAGAGGGTTTGAAAAATGAAGATCCACTGAATCCACCACCAAGAAGAACCTTCTTTTGTGGGTTCGAGGTCTTAGGCTCCTGCAAGCATATGCTCTGATCCCTGCTCACTCATCCCCCATATCTGTGTCCCCCTGGGAGTCTCAAATATTTAAGGGTTGACTGGGTTTGGAGGGGGTGCCTGGTGTGTTGGGGTGTGGTTATACAACCAAATGCCCTGGAAACTTGTGAAACAGCCGTGAGCTAATGTGATGTGAAAAGGTTGGACATGTTGCCTGCGTCTGGGGACAAGTCTGCTCAGCCCTCCTGCGGTGTTTACTCTCAGCTTGTTCTGAGTGACACACAGCCAAGAGCACCCCACAGGAGCCCTTTGCCTCTGTGCCCTGGGCTCTAGCTGGCCTTTGCACCAAAGCTGGGGCAGGTGACCCAGCATCTCTTGGGATTATGAATTCCCAGCCTTGAGGAGCATCCAGCCTTCCTGAGAGCAGGCAGCAAGTTGGCCACACACACAAGCTAACATGGGGCTCAGTGATGGGCTAAGCATGGCACCAGGCCCCCAAATCCACACTTTGCTGAGAAATAATCAAGTAGGCCAGCCAAGGGCAGGGAGGGTGGATCTTGTACTGGTGGTGAACTCAAGCTCCACCACTTACTAGCTATGAGGCCTTATTGGTGTGTGCTGGAACCAGCTCATACCTGCTCACAAAAGCCAATGGTTGTTAAATCGTTGGTAGCTTGAAATCAGCCATGATGGGAGCATTTACACTACGTGAATTGGCGAATACTACAAAACAGCTCTCCCACCCCCCAAGAACCAGTGAAATACTTTTCAGCACATCACTGGGCCTTGGACAAGTGACAACCTCCCTGATCCCGAGTTTCCTTATCTGTAAACTGAAAGTGCAACCAGAAAGCACCGTGCCTGGCTCTTGCCAGTGATTCCTTTGTGGGGTGCTCCGACGGACCCTATGAGGGAAGTGCCAGTATCATTCCAGGGTGGGAGAAGAGGGAGCGGAGACCCAGAGAAGACAGAGGTCAGTTGGCAGGCATACACATGGGGCTCAGATCTGGACCCAAAGCCTGTGCTCTCAGCCACTGTGGTACCTGCTGCCCTTGGGTGTCCTCACACCTCAGGTGTCCAGCTGTGAGTGCCAGGGGGCTGGGCAGCAACCTCTGTACTGGGGGGCCCATGCTTGGGGGCTAGGGGGATGGTTGGTCATGGATGCTATGGGATGGATGGCTACGAGCCTCATCCTGCCCTGGGCTGCCACTTCAGTCTGGCAGGGCCAGGGACAATTGACCACATGCTGAACTGATGACCCTTACTTACCGCCCACTCTGCACAGGGCCTGGGCTGAGGGCTTCCTCAATGACTCAGTCCCGATCCTGCCCTCAGGGGTGGGTATGTCTTGAGTACTGTCTTAGTTATCTAGAGCTGCCATAACAGAAATACCACAAGTGGATGGCATCAATAAACAGAATTTTGTTCTCTCACAGTCTAGGAGGCTAGAAGTCCAAATTGAGGGCGCCAGCTCCAGGGGAAGGCATTCTCTCTCTGTAGGCTCTGGGGGAAGATCCTTGTCATCAATCTTCCCCTAGTCTAGGAGCTTCTCAGGCTCAGGGACCCCAGGGCCAAAGGAAACGCTCTGCTCCTGGCACTGCTTTTTTGGTAGTATGAGGTCCTCATGTCTCTCTGTTCACTTCTCTCTTTTATATCTCAAAAGAGATTGATTTAAGACTCAACCTAATCCTGTAGATTGAGACTTGCCTCATTAACATAATTGCCTCTAATCCTGCCTCATTAACATCATAGAGATAAGGATTTACAACACGTAGGATAATCACATCAGATCACAAAATGGTGGACAATTGCACAATACTGGGAACCATGGGCTAGCTAAGTTGACACATATTTTGGGGGGACACAATTCAATCCATGACAGTGAATTACATGTATACCCATTTATTGGTACACATAGAGTACCATCAAATACTGTGGCCCACGTAACAGATAATAAAAAATGAAACTCACTTGATATATAAATCGGAAGTTTTCGTTGGATAAATATTAATATTTCCAGTATTTTTGGACATTTACTATGTTAGATGATATTAAATTATTACCCACATTGGCATTATATTAAATGCATGCTAGATTGTGTCTACATGTATGCCAAACATATTTTAAAGTTAAAGTTAAAAATATTATTTTTTACAAAACTTAGAACGTAACTCTGTACGTAGATGTTGTACAGTTGAAAAGTAAATTGATTGAATTCATTGCAGCTGTCGACTTATTCAAGTTCCCTCGATTTTGTGTGTCATCTGGGACTGGAGTTCCCATTGGTTGTTTGCGAGGATGTGCACAAGAGCATACCCTTGTGTTTGTATCATGGCAAAGAGCATTACTGGCCCTCCGGGCTGGAGTTGCTGGATCAGCAGACGTGGATGTTCAGGGCGGTTCTCTCATGATGAATCAGAGGCCTGCTATCTATTAACATAATCCATACTCGCCCAATAATTGCTCATGTTGGATCCAGTTGCATATGGGGTGAATGTAGCAAGAGTTAGATCTGACAGCCCATCCCCACCTTTTTTTTTTTAGAAAGGCATAGTATACTCCCAAGGGACATGCCGAGAGAAGGAGTTTCAATTACACGGGAGGGGACCATAGGAGACAGATGTCAACGAAGGTGTTGAAGTGGCAGGGCCTCACAGCTCAAACAACCTTGTGCGTGGGTGCCTTCGTGACCCTTCGTAAACTTTATTTCTGGCTGGCAGTTTCTCACACACTGGAGCTGGTATCGATTTCATCTAGTGCCCTGCCAGTTCCCTTCCACTGCGGTGCTCGCTTTTCCTTGTGTCCTGTCTGCTTGGCATCTGTGGGCCTTTGCCTTGGACAACTGGTGCCCCTGTTTTGTTGATGCCTTAAGCACGTGCTTACCTTGCATATTGGGTAATCCGTCCCTGCTTAGGGATGATCCTGGCCATCTCCTCGTGGGTGGGCACTACGTGGCCATTTGAGATCACCTGCCCCACAGGCCCTCCTAATCCTTGAGGCTGCCCATGGGCTGGGGCCCAGCAGACAGTGGACCTTAGCACCCAGCAGGCCTAGGCCCAGCAGACTGAATCACAAAGGCCCAATCCAACCCTGTATTTGCAGAGCTACATTTGTCTGCCGATACCAGGGTGCAGAACTCCAGGAAGCATGCTGGTCCATGTGGTCCGGCCGTTGGATTTCCCTAGCACCCTCTTAGCACCCGCGTTGTAAGCCTCATTTCAAAACCTCCGTTTCCAACCTGGATGCAGGGTCAGCCCCAGAGAGGGTGTGCTGAGCAGGATCATCAAGCCACCTTGGCTGCGGACCTCCCCCACTAAATCCTGCCGCCCCCCACTGCTGTTCCTGCCTTTGCCTGGTTCTCCCTAATGGGTGTGCACCGGGCCAGCTGACCTCTGGGGGCAGCCTGGACCCCGTACTCTGAGAGGCTCTGGCTGCTCTGCCGCTTATTCCCTGAACTACACCCTCTACAAGTTCTGATGGCAGAAATCCGTGAACGGTAAACTCTCTGTGTCTGAAGACTTCATTTCACTCTTGCTTTTAAAGGGTGAGAGGAGCCCCAGTGGCCCAGGGGTTAAAGCACTCGGCTGCCAACCAAAAGGTCGGCGGTTTGAACCCACCAGCCACTCCTCGGGAGAAAGATGTGGCAGTCTGCTTCTGTGAAGATTTACAGCCTTGGAAACCTGATGGGGCAGTTCTACTCTGCCTTATAGGGTCACTATGAGTCAGAATTGACTTGATGGCAGTGGGATTTTTCTATTCTTAAAGGGTATGGTTCCTAGGTTGCCTGTTATGTTCGCGCTGGGCTTCGCAGACGTTATCCTACAGTCAAGTAACAGAGCCTACTTTTGCCAGGAGGCATCTAGAGTCCACCTCAGCAGCTTCCAGCTGCTTTCTCTCAAGCTGTTTGTAAGACCTCTCCCTCCCTGTCTCTGTCTTTCTCCCTCTGACCTTCTACAGTTACCACAGGTTTTCTAGGCTGGGGTTCGCTTGTGATGAACCTGCTTGATGCTCATTGTAACTCTGCAGTCTGAGGGCTCATGACTGACCATCTTCAATTCTGGGAAATCTCTGCCATTTTGCTTTAACATATTGCCCCTCCCCCGTCCTGTCCGGTGCACCCTCTCCAAGCTACTGTTGAACGCAGGTCGTGTGCCTGCCTGGCCTCCTTGCCTGGAATCTGCTCTCGAGTCCCGTCCAGCTCTGTGGTGAGGTCCTGTGTTCCAGGCCGCCATCTCTCCCTCTGGCTCCTGTCCCCATTACCCAGAACCCCGAGAAGGTGCACATCCTTCCCCACTCATGGGCAGAGGGTTTGAAACAAGCCTGGCGTGAGGCCCATCCATTGACCTCCCGTTTCCTGTGGCTCTGTCTCTGACCACTGCCTGTGGCTCCTGTGAGGACATGGGGCTCCATCTTGCATGGGCTTTGCCTCTGGTCTGGGACCCTAAATACCATCTGAGCCAACATTTACCAAGAGGTGGCCATCTGCCAGGCACCGTATGTCCCATGCACCTGGTGCTCACAAGCACTGTCCTCACCTCAGTTGTAAGAAGGTGCTGAGACCAGGTGGGGAGCTGCCGGGGCCGCCATTCCTGCCTAAGTTCGGCTGACCCAGAGCCCGCGTCCTGAACCCCTTTGTCACATGTCCCCCTTGGAAGGAACGAGGACCTCCCCAACCCCACCCTACCAGGGGAGAAAAAATGTAAGATGCCTGGTGATACAGTGAGACCACAACTCAGAAAAGCCCTGGAATAGGCCCCAGATCTCCCTCCCCTTGCTGGGCAGCCCAGTCCGTCTGCCCTGCCCCTGTTTACCTCCAAAGTTCCAGCAATTGTACCTACAGCAGCCAGCCCCGAGTACAGGGGCTCAGAAAGGAGAACAGGCAGCCTCCGCCCTCCCCAAGCTGACGGGGACCTGTGGAGGGACTGGGGTGTCCTGTCCACCTGAGATTCTAATCCTGCCCCAGTGCCCGGCTCTCTCCCCTCCAGTCACTGGGGGCAGAGCCTGCATCAGTGCAAATTAGCAATCTCGGGGCTGCTAATAGGTGAGATTTCCTGTTTAAATGAGACTGGCTTTGAGCTCCAGCTCCTCCGTGGATGGTCTAAAATTAGAGCCCCGCTGACAAGCAGTCTTTGTTGGGGGCCTGTGGCTCGCACCGGGCATGGGGGAATGTCAACAGCACACTTACTGGGTCAATTTTGAGTTTTTTGAGAGGCGCGGGCAAGTGGCAACTCAGGGCAAATGTGAACATCTCAGAGCTCAGAGAACCAGCTGCTGCGCGACCACGGGTTTGAGTGTTAGGTTAATGAGGAGAGTCTCCATGGCTGGAGAGCAGCCTCCGCCTCCTTCTGCAGTCCTCTGCGGGGAGCTGGGCCGGGCAGACCCTCAGCTCAGAGTGGGCAGCAACAAGTTTCTCTCTGTCTGTAGTATTGGTGCACCCTGCTCTCAGTGTCACCTGAGCTGGACATGCCCCACCCAGTGCTCAGCCTTGCCCCCGGGGGACACTGTGGACTCGAGGACTCACCTAAGGGCTGGGAGGTGGGTACCACTGCTGGGTTCATAGGTAACGTGAACCCAGCCTGGGTGGAGAGGCTCCTATCCTGCCAGCCTACGAGTCCCCCCACAATGGCGGTAGTTTCGAGGCTGTTGACTGCTAGCGGTCAGACCAGGCCCTTGTCAGAGTTGTGTGTCCTTGGGCCAGGCGTGTGCTTCAGATCCCTGTTCCTGCCTCGTTCAATGGGCTTAGTTAGAATGTGCTCCCACCCCACCCCACCCCTCAGCATGGGGCTGGGAAGGAGTCCAACAATGTACTAGACAGCTCAATTACGGCGCTGTCATTTTTGTGGGATTTGGGGCCCCCAGTCCCTCACTCTCCTGGCCTCAAGTGGCCCCAGCACCCCACTCTCCCAGCTTTCAGTACAAATTTGCTGCCGGCTCAGTAGAGGGACTTCCAGCAGCCTGCCCACAGGCCTTTCTCTGTCCCCCACTACTCGCCTCTTCACCCCCACCCCCAGCTCTTTCCTCTGCCAGAAAGCCTGTCTGCAATGGCAAAGCCAGCCCACAGGCCTGGGTCTGCCCTCCCAGGCCAACACCTCTCTCCCAGGTACAGTGCCCAGCCAGGCGGTTGGTGTGGAACTGGCCTGTGCTTCTGAGCTGAGTGCCTCTCAAGCTTCCAGGCAGAGGCATGTATGTCTTCAGATCCTAGCACCCGACCCAGGCTGGCCAGACTGGTAGGTGATTACTATCCAGTGAGACAGACTTGAGGCTCAGCTGCCTTCCCCTCTCACTGCCTCTGGGCCAACCATGAGGACCCCCAAGCTGGGCTGCTGATAGCCATCAACCCTGAACGGCTCATCTCAGAAAGTTCTTCAAGCAGAGGAGGCTGGAGGCTCCTGACCCCATTTTACAGACAAGGAAGTCGAGGCCGGAGGAGGACTAAGAGACTTGCCAAGGTCACTGCAGTGGGCTGAGTGGTGGCCCCATGAAGACGTGTCCACATCCTGGAACCTGGGAATATGGCCTTACTTGGAAAAAGGGTCTCTGCACATGTAATTAAGTGAAGGACCTTGAGATGGGGTCGTCCTGGATTACCCACGTGGGTGCTAAATCCAGGGACGAGTGTCCTTACAAGAGGTGGACGAAGAGAAGGCACAGAGAGTAAAGAAGGCGGCCATGTGTAGACCAAGGCAAGGATTGCAGGCATGCTGCCACAAGCCAAGGAACGCTGGGAGCCCCCCAGGAACTGGAAGAGACAAAGGAGGATCCTCCCCCAGAGCCTGCGGAGGGAGTGCGGCCCTGCCTACACCCTGATTTCGGACTTCTGGCTCCGCAGCTGTGAGAAGACAAACCCTGTTGTCTTCATGGTAATTTATTGTGGCAGCCCAGGACACTCACGGGGCTTAGAAGACCGAGCCCCAGAGCCGCGTCCCTCATCTCCCAGTGTTAACACCCCTTCCTTCTTCTTAAAGATTCTGGAGTGGCTGGTGGGCGCTCCTCTGGGGAGACCCCATTTCTTGGTGGCCAGCCGGGCTGGGCCCAAGGTTAGCTAACAACCATGGGGACAACAGTGGCTGTCTACTGGTCAGTGGCCCACACCTGTGTCTGAGTGGTGTCCTCATCCCCAGGTCCGGGCCATGAGGCTGTCGTTTGTGGGTGAGCTGGGCTGGGAGCTGCATGTGCCCAGGGCAGCCTGTGTGCCTGTGTACAAGGCCATCATGGCCGTGGGCGCCAAGCTGGGCCTCGTCAATGCGGGCTACCGGGCCATCGATTCCCTGAGCATCGAAAAAGGTATGTGTGGGGTCTGGGCGGCACGGGGGTTGCTGTGGGGGCCACGCCCTGTTAGGTCCAGCACAGGGCCAGCCTGGGCTCACTCCGCATGTGTTTCCTTCCTTTCATGCTATGCCACCACTTCCCACATGGTCTGTTTTCTCAAGCCCTCCTACTGCCCGTCCGCCAGGCCCTTGTGCAAGGGCTAAGGGCTCTAACATCCCTGCAGCCCCAGAGGTGGGGGCTGGGGTCCCCTGCACCCACCTACACAAGAACTTGAAGGAGCAACACTTGCCTGGGGCACATGTGGGGAGTGCCAGAGCTGGGTTCAAATCCAGCACCTCTGTGTCTCTGAGAAATTTGAACAGTGCCCCAGCAGGACAGGCCCTGGGGGCTCAGATGAACCCCATGACCTCACTCCCAGGAGGGTCACTCTGCAGAAGGTCACTCCAAAGACGGCCAGTGGAACCTTGGTCAGAGCAGGCCCAGGCGAGCTCACCCAGCTCCTGTGCCAGCATCTGGCCTAGAGATCAGGCCCTCCCCTGCCCAGCCGCTTTACAAGCCCCCTCCCCAACCTGACAGTGCAGAGCTGGTCTGAATCAGGGAAACTCACTCAGAAGAACCTTCTAGAATGGAGAATGCCCCCCCTGCCTGGGTTGTCCACATCACAGGTGATGGGGATTTGCGCTGGACACGAGCAGGGTAGACAGCAGCGACAGTGTCTCCTGAAGGTCCTTTGCCCCCTCTCTGCTGGCACTGACGCCCCCTCCTCCTCAGGCTACCGGCACTGGCACGCGGACCTGCGACCTGATGACAGCCCGCTGGAAGCGGGTTTGGCCTTCACCTGCAAGCTCAAGTCTGCAGTCCCTTTCCTGGGGCGTGAGGCCCTGGAGCAGCAGCGGGCCTCGGGCCTGCACCGGCGGCTGGTGTGCTTCACTGTGGACGAGTGAGTGTCTGGGGCCCAGTGGCTGCCCAGCCAAAGCAGGCAGGTGCCCCGATTCCCTCACGTAGCCCCAAGACCAACCCCAGGCCAGGCACCCTCTCCCAGATGTCCACAGTGGCCCCAGCACAGACAAGGAAACTGGGGCCCAGAGTCACAGGCTGTTACAGGCAGAGATGGGGCTCCCCTCAGGGGCAGAAGAGGCAAACTCAGACACTCCAGGGCCGGACGGCAGGCCTGTGGGGACATCTAAGTCAAGCTCAGGTTTTAGGGGAGAAAGTGCTGCCCGGCCGAGTCAGCGCCTGTGGTGGTAGGTCTGGGCCGGGGGCCTTGGCAGGGTTTACGGGGTTATAGGTCACTGTGTAGAGACCTCCCTTTGTGTTCCAGCTAAATCCATAGCCCTGTGATGGGGGGCTGCCACCCCCACTTACAAATGGGGACCACAGGGTGCCAGGGACAAGGTGACTTGTGCATGCCTGAAGGTGGAATGAGAGCCCCCAAGGAGCAGAGCACACAGTCCCCAGGGGCTGGCTCACGTTCCCCTGGACTCCTGGGAAAGCTGCGTTCCGGGAGCCTGACCTGCACCCTGGCTTCTGAGCCCCTCTGAGATGATAGCATGATGCTGACAAGTAATGGGCGGTGGTGGTGCCCAGAGACCAGAAGGCTGGCGTTCTGGGCCGCTGACCACACTGACATGGAACCTGAATAGCAGCGGCTAAGGCACCTTGGGTCTCTGCTGGTCCGGAGTTGACAGCCAGCCCCAAAGGCCATCATGCCTCCCAGATTCCTGTAGCCTTCAGAGTGTCAGGAGTGAATGTGGGTGTGTGGGAGGGGGGCAGTAAGCAGAGCTGCGATTGTCACCATCCTGTGACTCTCTGGGTTCTTGTCAGGCTCTGTGTCTCCCGTGGGACTGCTTGTCTACCTCCCAGGGAGCAGCTCTGGTTTGGGGGTGCAGGGGCTGGGTCTGCCATGCCCCTCCACCTGTCTGGCCATGGCGCCAGACCCGGTGAAGCACCTGAGGCTGATGTCCTGCTTTTGGGGCTGTGCACACAACGGTCAGTCCCGCTCTGCGGCTCCCTGCCTGCTTCTGGCACCGCACTTTCCGTGCTGGGGACACACAGAGAAGCTGCTGGCTGTGGTGTCCAGATAGTGGCCAGGACTCCTCCTCAGGGCCTGGGCATGCTGGGCGGCCTCTCTGGCCTGAGTCTCCTCGCGTGGGGAGTGCTGCAGTGGGACAAGGGAGAACAGGACATGTTGACAACACCTGCTCTGATCCCACCCAGGTCAGGAAGGTGGCTGCAGGCTGGCAGGTCTGCTCCAGGGGGCAGAGCGAGGGAACATCCCTAGCCCTGCCCAGGGCTCTATTTATTCTGCATGGGCCCCATATACCTTTGGTCATGGTCACGCTACAGTCATGGCCACACAGCCTGGGCTCACCTGGCACCCTGCTCTGCTCCCTGCCTCCCCACCCAGCACCCACCTGCCTGCCCACCTGGCACAGCCCTCACCACTCCGTGAGGTGGGTGTCCATTCTCAGGAGCCCCATGAGGCTAGATACATGTCTGCCTTGACCAAGTCAAATCCCCCATGCCTGGCACAGTCCTTGGCACTCAGGAGGCACCCAGTAATACCATAAGGATGTGCTTGGAGGGAAAGTTCTGGAAAGGTTCACACCCAAAAGTTATCAGTTATATCTGGGCACTGGCATTTCTGTAATCGAGGTTTATTTTAGTTTTATTTCATTAGGTTTTCTTTTTATTTATATATATATTTATTTTTAATTAGGGTTTTTTTATTTTGTGTTTATTTGATTAGATTTCCATTTAATATTTTCTCTGCCTTGCTATTTCAAATTTCCAAAAATTTTACAGTGAGAGCAGAGAAAAGTACTTTTGATAAATTACGCATCACCTGAGAGTCAAGAGGCGCCGAAAGAGAGCAACACACACGGGCTGCAGCAGGAAACAGTTGAAACGCTCAGCAGTTACCTGGAGAAAACCTAAATGTAGGGGAGGCTTTTCTTTTTTTTTTTTAATATAAACACCACTGTCGGGACTGTGCTCGTTCCAGGGCTGGATTATCCAATATGCAAGGTACTCACGGGTTTACTTGTGCTCACTTACTAATCTGTAAATGCTCAATTTCAAAAACAGTGCACCAGAGATTAGTAGGTGTCATGGATTAAATTATGTCCCCCCAAAATGTGTGTCTCAACTTGGCTAGGCCATGCTTCCCGGCATTGTGTGGTTGCCCTCCATTCTGTGATAGCAATTTCATGTTGAGAGGATTAGGGTGGGATTGTAACACCACCCTTACTCAGGTCACCTCCCCGAACCAAGGTAAAGGGACTTTCCCTGGGGTGTGGCCTGCACCACCTTTTATCCCTCAAGAGATAAAAGGAAATGGAAGCAAGCAGAGAGTGGGGACCTCATACCACCAAGAAAGCAGCACCAGGAGTAGAGTGCATCCTTTGGACCTGGGGTCCCTGCACCTGAGAAGCTCCTTGACCAGGGGAAGATTGAGGACAAGGACCTTCCTCCAGAGCCGACAGGAGGGAAAGCCTTCCCCTGGAGCTGACACCCTGAATTTGGACTTTTAGCCTACTAGACTGTGAGAGATTAGATTTCTCTTTGTTGAAGCCATCCACTTGTGGTATTTCCGCTATGGCAGCACTGGGTGACTAAGACAGTAGGTAAGCACAAGTAAGCCCATGTGTACCTCGTGTAATGTAATCCAGTGCTTCCTGGTTTATCCGCCCCTGGCTTATTTGCTTGGAACCTGCGCCCTGAGTCCCCAGGCCAGGCGCTGAGCTGGCTCAGCTGCTCTGCCTGAGTGGAGCTTGAGGTCTGGTGGTCGAGGCCTGGTGATTGAGGCCTGGTTCCCCCTTTTTCTCCCAGATGCGAAGATACCCTTCCCCATGCGGGGCTCTGGGGTCTCAGTATCTCTCTTGCTTCTTCCAGAAAAGTGCCCATGTTTGGTCTGGAGGCTATCTGGAGAAATGGCCATGTGGTAGGCCATGTCCGCAGGGCTGACTTTGGATTCACCATCGACAAGACCATTGCCTACGGCTACATCTGGGACCCCAGCGGTGGGCCGGTGAGTGGGGCCCTGCCCTTCTAAGGGGAACCAGGCAGAGGGCGGGGAGGAGGTAGACCCGGGAGGAGCAGCAAGGTGTTTTCGTTCTGAAAGGGTCTTATTTGGGAAGCTCCAGGCTTTCCTTGGTCAGAAAGAGGCCCAGGGCTGAGCTGGCTCCCTCTCACACCAGGTGCCGAGAACAGCCCTTTGGCCTGGGGACAGACTCCAGGGTGACAGAGACCCAGCTGGTGCTTCCCAGACTCCACCTGCTTCCCCTCCTCACATCTTCCATCCTTCACCCAAGACGAAGCATCCCTGACCCCAAGCAACTCCACACCACTGACCCTATATCCTCAGGGGACCCGGGGGCCTGGGGTGTGGGAGGCGGGGGGTTGCCATGCTGGCAGGATTCAGGGCTGCCCCTGGGAGGGGTAATGGATAGAGAAAGGAGCATCACTGGCCATGTCCCAGATAGCCCTGGGCAGAGAGGAAGAGGGCATAAGGCAGCAACTGGGTTGGGGTGGGGCGCTCTGCACTCTAGTTCCCGTCTTTCAGCTTCGGGGAGCAGAGGGGCCCCCCAAGGAAGCGAATCTTTCCTTGGCCCACCCTGAGTAAAGCACCTGTCTCCTGCCTCCATGGCCCCTGACCTGGAGACCAGGCCATGTAGAGGGAGCCGGGCCTGGAGAGGTGTGGGGTACCTTACATTCTGTGCACATGGCTCATTCAACCTTCATCCACCCTGTGGAGGCGGGGGAGGGGGAGGAGGGAGGGCTGACTCACTCCAGTCCGTCTCTGGAAGCTTCTTCCAGCCCTGGAGGAGCCACAGAGGAAGAACCCATAGGCCTGAGGTGGAAGGGGCCGCAGCTCCCACCCGGGCCCTCTCCTGCAGGAGCTGAGGCGGGGAGGCCACAGGGCCGGAGTCCTGTGGGAGCTCGGGGGCTCAGGCTTTGGGGCTCTGCCTTTTACTTGTCTGTGACCTTGGGCAAGGGCTCCGCTTTCCAAGCCCTGGTCTCCTCCTCTGTAAAATGCGGACAGACCCACATGTCCCCCCCGCCCCCACCCCCAGACCGTTATGCCGCTGCCTGCTCAGGGCAAGGGCCGAACAAGCAGAGGTGGCGATTCGACAAGCTTGGGCGGACAGGGATGCAGAATGAGGGCTGGGGTCCTGTGCAGGAGGGGGCCAGGAGGTGGCTGGGGAAGGCCTCAAGGGACCCTGAGGACAGAAGGGAGCAGGGTTAGGAAGGCAGGGGCTGCTTTGGTGGAAGTGGAGGCCGCGACCCTACACGCTCAGCTCTCTGGGGCAGAAGATGGTAGAGGACCCTTGTGCTGTGGGCATCTCGGGAATGACAGGATTTCTCTTCCTGCACTGAGGCTCCCAGACCAAATCAGGAGGAAGCGAATGGCTGGGCAGAACAGTGGTGGTGGCGGGGGGTCTGGGCCTGGGGCCCTGTGAGGCTGCCCACCTATCCGCCCACCGCCTGCCCCAGGTGCTCTGCTGGGGGGTTAGTTGTTAGGCAGCTGTCAGTGAATGCCTTTGCCTCCAGCTGGGGCCAGACGCCCCTCCCCCACCCCCGGAGTGCAGCCCAGGTGGGAGGATTGGACACCTGCTACCCCTGTGACTGCAGCCCCGGGAGGGAAGATTGGATACCCCCCACCCCGATGATTGCAGCCCCGGGAGGGAGGAGACCCCAGAATGAAGTGCTACCCAGGGGACCGAGGAGGCGGTGGCAGACCAGCCTCCAAATCCCGTCACCCATGGAGCCCTCCTGCACGCTGTATACCTGTCTGCTTCCCAAGAGGCCCCCAGGTCCTGTTGTGGGTAGTCAGGCCTGGGACACCGCCTTTCTCAATAAATGACTTTCTACTGTGCACCAGCTACCTCCACCCGTTGTCTAACTAGGTGGCACAGAGCCCTTCAGGTGGGGCGTGGCATTTCTGTTTTACAGATGGGGAAACTGAGGCACAGTGTGGTTACGTGTCACATCCAAGGCTCCCTAGGGCCTCTGCCCCATCACCTTGCTGCCTGGTTAGGACTGAGTCCACTCAGGGGCCATGGCCATGAAGGGTCAGTGAGCTGCCATAGGAAACGGGGCGTTGCAAACCCCTCCATGGTTCTGACTGAGAAATCAGCAGCCCCTGCAGACTCTGGGTTACCCGATGCTGTAAATACAGAATTCCACCCAACTTCCCAAAGGCCCCAAGGGGTCAAAATCGTGACCCCTCTGTGCAGACGAGGAGCCCCGCAGGGAAAGGTCAGGTCTTCTGCCTGGGCCGCATGGCCGGCGGGGGCAGAACCCTGAGCCCCGAGCCCATCAGCCCTGCGGCTCCTCAGCTGTGTCGCGTTGGGTGTGAGTCCCTGGTCATATGCTGCTTTCGAGACCACGTCAGTCAGAGAGGGGGTGTGTGCGTGTTGCTGTCGAGCTGACTCCAACACATGGCAATCCCGGGTGTGTCAGAGCAGTACTGTGCTCCCTAGAGTAATAACCAGTGGCTGACTTTTTGAAAGTAGATTTCCAGGCCTTTCTTCTGAGGTGCCTCTGGGTGGACTCCAACCTCCAACCTTTTTTCTTAGCAGCCAAGTGCGTTAACTGGTTTCACCTCCCAGGGGCTTCAAGAGGGTGCAGGGTGTCAATGAGACATGGGGCCTGGAACGGAGGGTGTGGTGGACGTTCATGAGACCAGCCAGCAGCAGGTGCACATGGAAAAGTGTGGCCTTCCCAAGGCTCTGCTCTCCTGGGACTGCCTGCCCTTTAGACACCGAGTAGCCTTCGACCTTGTCCACTGCCTACAGGCCGGCGGGAGCACGGCACTTTCTCTCGACCCTGCAGAGGCCTTGCTCAGAGGTGCGGCTAGAAGCCTCTCCCCTCCTGGAGCTGCAAAGTCTCCTGTTTTTCATTTTTCACCCAGGCCTGAGCTGCCGGGAATGAGAGCAGAGCAGAGGCCCCCAGGCCCCTCCCCAGGCACAGCCTTGGGTTTAGTGGTCATGTGGGGAGAACAGGGGTCCCTAAGTAGCCGACTGCAGGAGAAGCACAATTGTCCTGTCACTTTGGCTGTGCTGGCTGGACGCAACGCTCTCTCCTCCTTCCCCAGGGGCACCTGCCCTTGATGGCTGCTGGTAGGGTCACGCCAGGGGCTGTGGGGACGAGGAGGATGCAGAGGCCAAGCTGTCCAGAAAGCCAGTCCAGCCATCCAATGGGTCCAGGCTCAGCATGGCTCCAGTCCCCTCCATCGGTCCCTGCCGCTGCTTTCTGGTCCCAGAAAACCCAAATGTGTGCCCACGTTCGAGGAAGTGGTCCTTGTTTCCGCTTCCTGTGCTGTCCAGGACTGGGTGGGAGGGGTGTCGTCTGGAAAGAGAGTCTTACTGGCCACAAGACCTCAGCTTTGCTGGACCAAGTGCCCATCCCCAGCCCAGCGGCACGGCATCGATCTCCTCTAAATTCAGAGCAACTTTTTTGTTCAATGGCGGGTTTACCCGCAGGAGGGGTGGTGGGTGTAAGTCCAGGCTGTGGGACGACTGACCATCCCTCTGCCTTACAGGTGTCTCTGGACTTTGTGACGAGTGGGGACTACGCCCTGGAGAGGATGGGGGTGACCTACCCTGCACAAGCACACGTGAAATCACCTTTCGACCCTGACAACAAGAGGGTGAAGGGGATCTACTGACTGGCCCACGGGCAGCGACCACAGCTGCACCAGAAGCCAGAGACCAGCCGGCCCACCCGACACCATCACTTCCCACTTCCCCTGGGCCCCAGCCAGGACCTGGGCCCCTCCTTGTCCTTAGTCTAAGCCTGGTCCTGCTAAACACTCAAATCCAGAGATGGCCAGAGGGCTGATCATACCCCTGTGGTCAGTCTGTAGTCCACCTCCCCACGAACCAGTCTGGAAGCATCTTGGGCTCAGGGGCCAAGCACATGGCTCTCTGCTAGCTTCTTAGAAGTGCTGAGTAAATCGCTGGTAGGCTCCCTGTGAAAGCAGGGCTGGCAAATGGGTCTCACTTTCTGTGCTGAGCTCGGCTGATTGGCAGTGGGCAGGTGGAGCGCTCTTTGGAGAGTCGTGAGGCTGTGTCTGGAATGGAGGCAAGTGAGTGGCGATCGATTAACACTGTCTGCCGTGGGTGCAGTGAGGAAGGTGTGAGCATGTGTGCAGATTTGTGCCGTCCTGCAACCACTGCTGGTCTGTAGGTGGTTCATTTTTCAGACCCTGGGAATGGGGAGCTAGAAAGTTTTTTCCGCCTTGACCTCTCAGCTCTTCAGGAGGGATTGCCTTCTGTGAGTCACCAGTCCATGAAGCAGGGGCATGGGGGTTCCAGACTGGTGCACCAACTCTTGCCTTGGTTTCCCCGTGAGTCCCCGGCTCACCAGGGTCTGGGGAGTAGGAGCATCCTTCTGTCTAGGAGACGGGCTCCTTCGTCCATCTGTCTGGTTAGGGAACGATACCTGCCCCCTCCTTCCTTCTCCTCCTGGCTAGCCAGGCCGGGAAGAACCACGTCACACAGTCTGCAGTGCACAGTGTTTGTGAAACGTGGGGATGTCCCCGCTCCCATCCCTTGGCCCTCAGAATCCTTTAGCACCTGCTGTGTCAAGGTGTAGCCCGGCCCCTCCTGCCAGGCAAATCCCGGCGTCCCTCCTCCACCTTCGCCCCTGGCCCGCTCAGATCTAGAGGGCTGTGCTGCCTCATGCTGTCTTGCCCGCTGCACTCCACTCTCTGGGCAATGTGGGGGCAGATGCTTGGGACCGTGGGGACTGGGCTTCCACAGACATGGACTCAGGCAGTCCTGGGGCACCCTGGCAGTACTGGGGTGCCCTGGCAGTCCTGGGGCACCCTGGCTGCCCTCAGACACTCACAGGCCCAGCTTTGGTTTCTGGCTGGGAAGGGAGCAAAGGAGAAGATCCCCACAGAGGCAAATACAGGGACAGGAGCTGGGGCGGTGGGTGTGCTGGCGGGGGCGTGGTGGGGGGTAGCAGCCAAGCCTCTGGGCGGCAGCTGAATTCTGCATGGAAGGGCATGAGGATGTCCCTCGCCCTCTCCTTCCCTCAGGTTCTAGAATATCTTTTGGTTCTCATGTGTCCACAGCCAGATCCCGTCTCACCCCACCTGTGCACCGCCGGCACCTTGTGTCTAGACGTTGCAGTGGCCTCCCACCTGGCTCCCACCTGGTCTCCCACCTGGTTCCCACATGTCCTCTCACTTGGCTCCCACCTGTCCCCCCACTTGGCTCCCATCTGGCTCCTACCTGTCCCCCCTCACCTGGTTCCCACCTGGCTCCCACTTGGCCTCCCACCTGGTTCCCACCTGGCTTCCACCTGTCCCCCCACCTGGATCCCACCTGGCCTCCCACCCAGCTCCCACCTGGTTCCTACCTAGCCTCCCGCCTGGATCCCACGTGGATCCCACTGGCTTCCCACTTGGCTGCCACCTGGATCCCACCTGCCTCCCGCGTGGCCTTCCACTGGCTCCAGCCTCAGTCCTCCCCACACGCAGCCAGAGGGATTTGTCTAGACATAATGCGCGCCATGCCTCTTCCATGCTTAGGGCCCTCCACCCACCTCCCCATGGCAGCCACTCTGATACCCATTTCTCCCCTCCCCATGGCAGCTGCTCTGACCCCCATTTCTTCCCTCCCCCCTCCACTCTAACCCCACTTCTCCTCCCCTCTCCATGGCAGCTGCTCTGACCCGCACTTCTCCTCCCGTGCTCCCCATGGCCGCTGCTCTGACCCCCACTTCTCCTCCCCTCCCCATGGCAGCCGCTCTGACCCCCGCTTCTCCTCCCTTCCCCACTCACTCACTCTGCTCTGCCTTGCTGGCCTCCTTGCTCTTCCTCAAGCAAGTCAAGCTTGTGATCTCAGGGCCTTTGCACTGGCTGCTCCCTCTGGGGAGGCCACTCCCCCAGACACCCAAGGACTCACACCCTCACCTCCTTCAGGATTTCACTGACATGTCTCCTTCTCAGCAGCCGTCCTGGTGGCCCTATTTAAAATTGCATCCCACTCCAGCACACCCATTGCCCTGTCCTGGTGGCTCTCCCCTCCTCACTTGCCACCACCTGCCACTCTGCTGGGACGCTCCAGGTGTCTCTGTCTGTCTGTCTCCAGTGTGTGAGCTCCTGAGGTCAGGGGGCTCCTACAGAGTGTTTAAAGTGTGCCAAGAGTGACCCAGACACTGAAGGCTTTATTTTATTTAATTAATTCACATTTAAACCTACATAGACACACGGGGCTAGCGAGTACCACCCTGGACAGCACAGCCTGAAGCATCCTGGGGCCAGGCCAGGCAGACACACCAACTCTAGCTGGAGCCTGCAACCCAGCGACCCCCAAACTCCCTCAGCATTGATCCCGTTTGAGTGCATCTCGGGGGTAACTCAACTGTAGGTCTGCCACCCTGGAAGCCACTCCTGGGGGGCTAGGGAAACCTATCCTTATGGGCGGATGGGGGAATGGAGACCCAGAGAGGGAAAGCAACTTGCCCAGAGCCACGCAGCAGAGGTGGGGATAAGAGCTGGACTGCCGGACTCACCTGGAGCTCTGGCCATCCCCCAGTAACTGGGAACCTGGATCAGCCCTGGGGCATTGCTAAAGGGCCTGGCCAAGGTGGCCGCCCTCATCCTGACATGTTTCAGTTCATAAAGCATCCTCCTGATGTCTCCGTTTGACCCCCACAGTGGCCCCCTGGGGGTTCTATGTCTGTCCAAGAGGAAGGAGGTGGGAGGTGAGAGACTCTGGGGTCTCTACCGTTCCCTCGTGGGTAACCTGGGGCGGTAACTAAGGTCTCTGAGCCTCGGTTTCCTCATCTGTCAATGGGAACAGGAACAATGCTTCTGTGAGGGTTTTTTGGGGGGACTCAGCAAGGCAAATTTAGCACAGTGCCTCGGACATGCTAGTGCAAGCTCGTCACAACAGCTCTTCACAGCAATACTGCGGTTACAATAACCCAGGGTGGGTCCCTTTGGTGAGCTGGGGGCCTCAGCTGGGGCAGGTGGATGGAACCCAGCAGACTGCCCACTGGAAGGAAAAGAACGACAGCCAGCGCCCTGGCGTGGGTCAGAGACAAGAGTACAGTGGTAAGGGGATGTGGAGGGTCGTTGTGGGTGATGGGAGGTTCAGAGCTGATGTGAGTCTTGATCAGCACTGACCCTCCGGGGTACCCTGAGCAGGGCACTTCTGTCTGAACCTGTTTCCCTCATCGGAGAGGTTGGAATGACACAACTACCTCTCAGGCGTTTGAGGGGCAAAGGCATCACTGCTGGACAGGCTGGGGGAGGTGTGAGGTCAGCCATGCACCTTGATTTGAGTCTCCCTCGCACCTTCTCCCTTCTGGGCTACCCAGGACCCTTTTCTGGACTGGGGATCGGGCATGGTCAGAGGGAGGGGTCTTTGTGCCTGGGGGAGCTGCAGGCTGCCCTGCCTGCCCCCTCAAGGTCCACGGAAGCTGGACTTTGCTCCACCTGCCACCCTAGGCTGTGGAGATGACTGAGGGCCAGACCCTTCCTGCTTGGCATTTCACCGCGATTACTGTGATTTACAGCGCTTTGGGAGCCTCCTGCCAGCTCACCCCTTATAATGAAGTACCTCGCAGGCAGAGCAGTGTGGAGCAGTGTGCCTAGCTGACGTCTGGGGGGGAGACTGAAGGCTCCATCCATCACCCCCTCCCCCCCGCCCCGGAGACTGGGCAGTGTTTTGCTGAACTGGCTGAATCACAGAGCAGTCTGTGACTCCTCCACAAACCGTCCAAGAGCTGAACTTGTCTTTGCATGGGAGGTAGTGCACACGGAGTGGAGGGAGCCAGAGACTGACACGGAGGCGTGGCCAGCTCCGCGTGGGCCAGGAGGAGGCTGGGGGAAGGCTTCCCTGGTGGGAGCAGCAGCCGCTGTGCCAGCATTCTCTGGGTGTGAACTTTACCCGTGGGCAAACCTCAACTCTTGGCCCATTTCACAGATGAGAAGACTGAGGGTCAGGGAGACAAAACGGCCCCTCCACTCAGAGGCAGAACCAGCTTTGATCCCCAGCCCAGTCTATAACCCACATGTCACTCCACGGGCAGCTGTGGGGAGTGAAGGATTCCATCCCCATGGCGCCGGTTCTGGGTCTCTGCTGGCTGCTCTTCATGGTGGTGATAGTTGTTGTTAGGGTTTCCCTTTAGGTGGGCGAAAATATCTATTTACTCTGCAATGGAGCAATTTCCCTCAGCAACTCTCTAACTAGCTAAATGCCTTGTCCTGCCTCCACTGGCGGGGACGACGCCCACTGTGAGGAAGGAGCTGCTCTGCAGAGAGACGTTTATGTAGCACTCTCACCTGGCACACACCAGCACAGGTCACTGTGCATGAGGCTGGGGACACATGGCTCATGTCCCAGGGGCCAGCCAGCCCCGTGAGGAGACAGAGGGGTGATGGTCAGCCCTGGTGTGGAGAGAGCTCTCTGGACAGTGGACACTGGACCAGGGGCATGGGTTATTCTTTCACGGCATCAGCACAGTGGGAATGAGGGTGTGGTCAGCCCACTGCTGGGCAGGTCAGCAGGGAGCCCCCACGGGACCCCCAGAGGCATGCAGTGGTCCTCAAGCCTGGGGAGAGGGTTGGGATGGGCCATGTTTCAGGGGGTCTTGGCTAGGCCCCTTCATCCTGAGCACACAGAGCTGTTCCTTGGGGGTCTTCAAAGAGAGGGGGCGTGCAGGGGGCATGGGGCTGGTGTGAGCCCACAAGGACAGCATGAGGGGAGGAGCGAGGAGCAGGCACCCCACTCAGCCTCTGCCCCCACCAATGCTGACCACAGTGGGGCCGCTGGGGCTCTGGGTCTGGCTGGCTGGGCACCGCAGAGTAGGCTCTTCCAGGGTGGAGATGATCTCCGGCAGTGGCTGCAGATCCCACTCACCCTGCAAGGATAGGGCCAGGGTACACTGAGGCTGGAGGGCTAGACGGGGCACCACCTCCTCAGCCACTTGCTCAGCCAACCTGAACTGTCTCCCCACAAGCTGCTCCTGCTGGGGTCCCCACCTCAGTAAGCTTCCCCAGCTGCTCAGTCACCCAGGGCGTCCTCTGGGCCTCCCCTTCCTCACCCCTCAGTTCCATCCTTTGCCCAAATGCAGCCCTCTCTCTAGGTGCAGACTGTGGCTCCAGCCCCCCTCCCCAAGGAGGCTGCACAGACACCCAGGACTCAGCCCAGCAGAGCCCACCCTGTGTCAGACACCCACCCCCACGCTACCCTCAGAGAACCCGGCGTAAGCCCAGCCCTGGGTAAGGAGATGTTTGATTTAGCAATTAATCCAGCTCCCAAATGCTCCAGTAAAGGCCGGCTCCCCAGACCTCTGGGCTGCAGATTCTACATGACTAATTCGGCATAAGCTCTAGTCACGCCTTAGGCAGCTTGTTAAACCCAGCAGGCTCCAAGGAAGCCAGCTTGAAGCTTGGGGTTCGGGTCTCCCCTCTCCCTCCCCTGCACTTTATTTTTCGCCTCTGGGGGTGGCTGCCTGGCACCCTGTTCATCACAAACGTCCAGGGAGCCGCGAGCAGCCCTGAGCTGTGGCGCTACCAGGGAGAGTTGTCTTGGTGTCAGTCTGCCCCCCCCCCCACAAGGCCGTCTGTCTGTCTTGCCATCCCCACTTGACCCTTTCCCTAACTGCTTCCTCTGAGTGTTTCTTGCCAGGTCCTTGGAGGTAGGGAGGGCCGTGTCACTGTCATGAGCTCTGGGGCCTCCATGGGACCAGTCACATCCTGGGCACAGTGGGTGGGCAGCCTGTGGGACTGGCTGACGACCTCAGAAAGGGCTGAGGTGTCGTAGAGTGTTGGTCTGTCCTCCATCTGATGGGCCTCAGCGGGCCTGCCCCAGCTGTGCAGCCACCACCTCACCAGGTAGGCATACTTGTGGGTGGGTACACTTGGGGGAGGGCATACCTGGGGGACGTACACCTGGGGGAGGGAGCACCTGGGGGAGGTACACCTGGGGGAGGGAGCACCTGGGGGAGGAAACACCTGAGGGAGGGCCACTTGGGGGAGGGAACACCTGGGGGAGGGCACACCTGGGAATGGCATATCTGGTGTGGGTGCATCTGGGATAGGGCATACCTGGGGTGAGAACACCTGGGGTGGGCACACCTAGGGGTAGGAATAGCTGACAGTGAGCACACCTGGGAGTGAGCATATTTGGGGTGGGTGCATCTGGGATGGGCATACCTGGGGGTGGACACATCTAGAAGTTGGCATACCTGCGGGTGGGCATATCTGGGGCTGGGCACACTTGGGGTGGGACACCTGGGGGTGAGCATACCTGCATGGCACAGCTGAGGTGGCATACCTGGAAGCGGACGGCCGAGGACTTGTTACAGTGCATGGAAATGGGGGCAAAGCCATATAGAGCCTTGAGCATGTCTCGGTTGAAGGAGTTCCAAGGGACGGAGGCAAACTGCTGCGGGACAGAGGCCTGTGGGCAGGTGCAGACATCCTCACTGTTGAACCTGGAGGGAGAAGAGACAGCCCCGTGTGGGGTGAGGCAGGTGGGAGGGGCCCAGCAGACACAGGGTCCCCGAGGTGGCCTCAGGCCACCCCCAGGCCCCTTAAGCCATGTCTTGGCCTTGTCCCCAGGCCCTTGACGGCTAACAGTGTCACTCTGTGGGTGGGTTGGTAGCAGCTGCCTGGAGGGCTGGGTTGCTGCGGCCTTTCAGGCCAGGTGCAGGTTCAGCGGGAGTGCGTGCGGGTCTCGATTAGTGATGCCTGCTGCAGATACCACAGTAAGCAGTGAGGGCATGGTTGCCACATGCCTGTTGACCCTGCACAGGACTGGGACTTGGTTCCTCGCTTTCCCCACCTGAACAGGGCCTGGGGATCCTGTGTTGGGGTCCCCTGCCGCCCTGGGCTGGAAGGCACACAGGGCACATTCTCCGTGGCCTTCACCTACCTGTTCACTAAGTGGAAGTACTTCTGCAGGAACCCGGGGTCCACTGCGCTCTTGCAGAGCTCCAGCTGCGTCTGGGGGTAGTAGTGCACGTAGTTGACACACATCTCCTCCAGAATCCCGAAGCCCCCCTGCAAGACGGGGGCATCATCAGCCTGGCACAGCACTCTGGGCATGTTGCTGCCTGCCAGCCCCACCGTTGTGTCTGTTCATGACCAGATCATTGGTTTCACTCAGTCATGCCCAGTGCCAGGCAGGGTCTCAGCACTGTAGATGGAGCAGTGAGCAAAGCCAGCCCTGCCTGGTAGAGCCCACCTCTTCGATGGCAGAGATATTATTGTGTGCATTTTATGGACACAGAAACTGAGTCACACAGAGGACAATGGACAAGCCCTGTATTCCCCGGGAAGTCAGTGGCGGAGCCTGGCCCCACAACCTCCTGAACGTTTTCTGGGGAGCCATCCTCCTGTCCTCTAGCAACAGCCTTGGGGCTGAGGGCTCCAAGGGGGTCTCTCTTAACACCATGAACCCCGCATCATCCACCAGCCATTGCCTCTGAGAAAAAGAAGGGCTCTGGATGAGGGGTCCATAGTGAGATTACAGGTAAAAGGCTGTTGGGCCACCTCCCAGAGCACCCCGAAGGCTTTGTCCGAGGGCAGAGTGGGCCTCCCCCAAGCTGTGAACACTGAACCTTGGGTGAAAGAGGAGAAGGAGGAAGAGGAGGAGCCAGGGCTGGCTAGCGCAGAGTAAGTGAACAGGCAGCTCTGTCCCTGCAGGGCAGGGTGGGGCCCGGCCCCAGGGCCCCCCGGGCTTGCTCCAGGTCCCCAGCTCTTTTGAAACTTCTATGTGGGTACCAGGGAGTTTATCTGGCTGGCGGGAACGTCTGAATGAAGAAGGGCATTTGCTACTTTATGGCAGAACAAAAGAGCTGTGAGAAGTTCAGCTTCCTGCCACCTCCTGTCTCCCCCCTGCTGGCAGAGAATCCGGGCTGTTCTGCTCCAGAGATCAAGCACTGGGTTCCGGCGCCTCTTTCAAAGGAGGACGCACTGTGACCAGCTCTGGCTGGCTCCGGCGGCACTTAGCGGACGCTTTGGTCTGTCTTGTTCTCTGGTCAAGATACCTCGGTTCCCAAAGGCCCCCGGGGGGCGGGGACCTCGGCTTTTATTGTTGTCCTGGCTTCCCTCCATGAACGCCTGAATGCTATGACGCCTGCCCACTGGTTTTCCCCTCAGACATCAAAAGGGAGCTAGATTCCCTGACCCAGCCTGCTGTCTCACAACCAGGAACCCTGGCCCTTTTGTCTCTCACCTTGGGGAGGGAAGTGCATCTCAAAGGCTGCTATCTCTTGGATCAGCAGGCTTGGTTGTGGGAAGCCACTCAGAGGACCTGCCTGTTCAGAGCTGCCCAGCCGTCCTCCCCCTTGATCTCACCTGGCACAGGTGGCCACATGCTGCGGAGCCCATGGGTAGGGAAGTCCTGGACACACAGGAGGCCTTGCCCTGAAGGCTGGGGCCTGAGGCCCAGCGGCCTCACCAGGCCCAGCAGCCCCAGACAGCCCGGGAGGGAAGTCATTGGTGCAGATTGGGTGGGGAGGGGGGACGACCTAAGGACATTCCCAGGCTGGGGGCTGGCCTGTAGCAGCCTCCCATTCACCGTTTGCTTGCTGGACACCCCAACTTTCCTGACTCAGAAGTTCCGGGGTGGAACCGAGAATCTGCATTCTTGACAAGTTGCTGGGTAATGCTGGTGCCGCTGGTCTGGGGCCCCACTCGGAGTGAGGAACACCCCATGCCCCCTGAAACTGACACTCCATTCGAGGAGTTGAGACTCGTCCTCATGAAATGGTTAAAGAGCCCGAGTCGCCCACCCCAGGCCCCAGGTGACTTACCACAGTGGTCAGGCCCCAAGTGACTTACCACAGTGGCCAGCTTCCTGTCTTCCGTGTTGTACGTGCAGGAAGTGATAAGCACATCCCCCTGGGGACCAAGCACAGGCGTCGTTAGCCCCTGCCCACCTGTGCTGACAGGTGCAGGAGCCCAGGCCCACCTGAGAGTGAGCCGACGTGTGTGTGTGTGTGTGAGTGGCGCTGCTCTGCTACAAGGAGCCTCACAGTAGTCCCTGTCCCCCATGCTGGTCACAGCCTGCGTGTCTCCAGAGAGCTGTGGCCCAGCAGGGACCTACCTGTTTGCACAGAAGCCATGGACAGCGCTGGCATATCCAGCTCTTGGGACCTCGGGCAAGCCCCCTCCAAGGGCCGAGGTTCATTTGTAAGTTGGGGGTTCACCGCTGCCCCCTCTTCCCCCGAGCTTTTGGGTTTGTGTTGGACTGAATGGACAGGGACACTCATCACCCACGCCCCCTCTACGTTCCTTCCCTTCTGATGTCATCGTGTAAGTCCCATGTGCATCACCGCGAGGCAGCTGATGGAGCTGCCCCGCCCTGCAGGGACAGGTTCCTTCAGGGAGACCTCTGCACTGCCTTTCCCTGTTTCTCCCTCTCTCCCGCAGGGACTGCCTCCCTAGCCCCCACCCCTGCTCCGTGGGGTCTCTGCCTGGGCACTCACCGGGTGAACCGACACCACCTTCTTCAGCATGCGGATCTCCTGGGGTGCAGAGGGGGCCGGAAGAAGAGACCTCAGAGAGCTGCAGACCCACCTCCCCACCACCCCAACTTCCCCATTTCTCGGCTTCCCTACAGCCAGCCCCCTCAGCCCTCCTGGGGATGTCCACAGTGTCCCGGCCTCTCTGATGGAGGCCAGGGCTGTCTATGTTTGGCCTCTGGCCAGTACAGGACTAGAACAAGAAGTATGGACCGAGACTCCCCACAATCACACAGCCTGCCAGGGGCTGGAGCTCACCATGCACCCCTTAGATGAAGCACAAAAGGGGAGCGGCAAGTCGCCCTGTGGGTCCCCCCACCAGCTGGGCCCTGGCAAGAGCAGGATACCATGTCCCCACGCAGTGCCCCAGCAGGCCTACCTGGAAGTGGGGGCTGTAGTGATTGTCTCTGTTCACCACCTCCCTCTCGTGGCCACCCCGGGCCAGCACCGTGACCACTTTCCGCCCGGTCAGGTGTGTGTGCAGCTGTGAAGCAAAGATGTGGATCCCCGAGGGTGGCAGCGCCTGCGGGCAGGGAGAGGCATGTGGGAGGGTCTGGGGACTGTGGCCCGAGCCAGTACATTTTCTCACATAGTGGAGGGTATTCTAGAAGGAGCCCTGGTGGTGCAGTGGTTAAGCACTCTGCTGCTAAGCAAAAGGTCGGAGGTTCAAACCCATCAGCCGCTCCGAGGGAGAAAGATGTGGCAGTCTGCTTCATAAAGGTTACAGCCTTGGAAACCCTACTGGGCAGTTCTGTGTCGCTATGAGTCAGAACTAACTGGGTAGCAACAGGTTTGGTTTTGGTTTTGAGGACGTCTGGACTATGGCGGCCTTCTGACTGTAACAAGTCCACCTGCTAAAGGACAGCAAGACAAACAATGGGCTGCCCCTCCAGCAGAATTTCACAGCAATGCACTTTTCAAGACAGATTTTCTGTTTGAAGGGGAAGAAGAGTAAATTGAGTTCCTTTGATTTTGTCCTTGGAAGGTGTTTGGAGACCCTGGCAGAGGACCACCAGCTAGGCTGGGCAATGGTCTCCAGGTCACCTGGGGCCCTACAATGGCCATAAGTGCTGGCTGGCCTGGGGCCCCTCGTCCCAGTGAGCCCCAAGTGGTGACTCCCACCCAGTCCCAATCCCAGCCATGGAGCCTTTTACACGCAAGTGATTTCACCCATGGGGGCTCTGGGGGCCCAGAGAGGAGTATGGGGTGCCAGGTGTGGGTGCACGGCTTCTAGCCCCGTCTTCTGCCCAAGGGAGCCGGTTTACCGCTTCTCCGCTTTGAGGAAACTTGGCTTGCCTGACAGTCAAGACCCCGGGCAGCTCAGGGAGGCTGCCTGAAGACCACATCCCAAAGTACTGATTCACTTGGAAGAAAATCCATTCTCAACCTCAGCACAAAGTAGCCACTGGCATGGGCAGGCCTGCGTCTGAAGCCTTGTCCTGCAGCTGCTAGCAGAGCGACTGTGCAGGCCTCAGTCGCTCGTCTGTGAAACGGTGAGAAGTGAAGACACTGACTGGGGGAAAGCGTTTGCTTCGTGGACTACAAAATAACATCCTTGTATAAAAGGAAGGTCTGTTGTTGGGTGCTGTCTAGTCAGTTCGCACTCCTAGTGACCCTACAGGACAGAGTAGAACTGCCCCATAGGGTGTTCAAGGCTGTACGTAAGTCTTTACAGCAGCAGACTACCACATCTTTCTCCCGCAGAGCAGCTGGTGGGTTCGAACCGCCAACCTTTCAGTTAGCAGCCCATCGCTTAACCACTGTGTCACCAGGGCTCCTTTTAAAAGAATTCCTAGAAACCAATAATAAGAAAGATAAAGAATTCAATGGAAAAACTGCACAAAGGATGTGAACAGATATTTACAGACAACAGCGAAGAGACAGCTGAAACGAGCCTCAAGCCTTACAGATTACCCGAGAAATTCAAATTAAACTGCATCGGGATATTTTTCTCCCAAACAATTAGGCAAGTATTTAACATGTGGATAATGTGTTGCTTTGGTGTGTGTGGAGCGGTACCGGGCCCCCCATACTGTGTGTGGGCCAAAGTCTCAGGCCGCTTTTCAGAGGGCATTTTGCAAGATGGCCTAAAGTTAAAGTTCGGGACCCCCTCGCGCAGCAATTCTAGTTTTAGAAATTTGCTCTTTAGAAACATGTCCCCCTGTGCCCAAGGAGGTCTGCTTCCAACTGGGGAAAAGCTGACAATAGAGATTGTCCCTGGGGGGCCCAGCATGCCTCATGCCTGCCTGCCTGGCGAACTGCCTGACGAAACACTCGCACTGTGGGCATAGCAGCTACAAGGCAGGCCATGGGGCAAGCGTAGGCTCTTCAGTTCATTTTCATAAAAGACCACAAGACTGTGTATTTCCATCACAAATAAGGGCACACAAAAAAATGGAGATACACGGGAGAAAATCTAGAAGGCCATAAGCCAACCGATAGCTGTATGCCTTGCCGGGGGTGGGGGATGTTGCCGTGGTGGAGGGAGCTGTGGTCCAGGACGCCTGTACCTTGAGTCGTGCCTGCACGTGGCTGTGTGTGGAGCCCTAGTGGCACAGTGGTTAAGAGCCCAGGCTGCGAACCAAAATGTCGGGTTTGAATCCACCAGCTACTTCTTGGAAACCCTGTGGGGCAGTTCTACTCTTTCCCACGGGGTCACTATGTGCCAGCATTGACTGGACAGCAACGTTTTTTTGTTTGCGTGTTGAGTGTGTGTGTTTGTGTTCGACTTATATAGTCAGGACGCATTTTACAAGGCAGTGCATGGACAGGGCAGGTCTGGGAAGCTCTGAGCAGTGACACAATTCTGCAGGACACTGGCATGGACACAGGACACAATGGAGGGCTGCACCACACAGAGGGACCCCTCTTGTGGTCTGTGCTCTTCAGTCAACAATGATGCGTTAATAGGATTCATCAATATAACACACACACCTCACTAATGCTGGACAGGAGCCCTGCTGGTGCAGTGGTTAGAGTTCAGGTGCTAATCAAAAGGTTGGCAGTTCAACTCTGTCCTGTAGGGTCACTATGAGTTGGAATCCACTCGACGGCAGTGGGGTCTTACTGCCAGTGGGGAGGGGTATGTGGGAACTCTGCACTTTCTGCATAATTTTTCTATAAACCTGAAATTGCTCTAACAAATAAAGTCTATTAAAAAAAATGCACTGCCTGGAAGTGCTGGCATGTGGACAGAGTAAGTGGGAGCCATGGTCAGCCAGAGAGGTAGGTGTCCTTCACGAGGGGCAGCAGAAAGGAGGCAGGTTGTGTGTAAAGTGGCAGGGGTTTAGGGTTGGGGGCAAAGCTGAGCAGATTTGCCACTGTCCCCACACTGCCTGGCACAAAACACAACACGGACTGGTCCCTAATGGCTCAGCCAGCCTCCCAGGTCCAGGGCCAGGCCCACCCACTCACCAGCTGGGTGCACTTGTCGGTGCAGTAGCCCGTGAGCACAAAGGCAGGCTCCTGTGGGGGGATGGCCATCACAGGTGTGTACACCAGGCCCAGCTCCATGATGCCCGCGTCATAGCGCCGCAGCGAGGCCGTGTAGTACAGGCGGATGCCCGAGGAGTCCCGCCGGCCTGTGGGAAAGATGAGGACGTGAGCGGAGGCTTCCTGTTGCCCCAACAGGCCTCCCCGCTCACCCGCTCTGCTCCACCACCCTCAGCCAGGAGATGGCGCTGGTTCCCCCTACACCTGCTCCCAACTGCTGCCTGTCCCCACACCTGAGAAGGCCAGGTGGAGGAGTCATTGCTACCTGACATCATGCAGTACACAACAGGTGAGGAGAGAGCCGTTGATAACTACAGAAACCAGGCTGAGCGCTTAGGAAGGACTTGACAAAAGCGTGTTCAGTGTGGGTCAACACCTGCTGAAGACCTGTGACACCTGTAAACCTTGCATTCAGTTTGCTTTGAAAGTGGTTCCCATCTTATATGTTCACAGAAACCTAAGCTGGAGCTGGACCTGCTACAGGACTCACGGGGGTGTGGCTTAGGCAAAGAAGGGGCGTGGCCCTCCCGTGGCTGGCCCCCCCGCACAGGAAGCCTGGGTCACACGGACGAAGGCCAGCAAGGAGGGTTTGTTTGTGTGTAACGCTAAAGATTCTTGTAAGGCAGGCATCCCTTTCACAGTGCCCATCTTACTATTTTGATTGCTGTCTGCAGGATCGGGGCCCACATGGGGCACCTGCCCACTGAGCTGGCATCTCTGGAAGTACCTGAGCAGGAATGAGTCCGCCTGGAGCAGGTGGGACACTAAAGGTTTTGCCCCTGGCCCACTGTCTGGGCTTGGTCAGCAGCGTGCAATGTGATCTAGGGCAGTCAGGGTCTCAGCTCACTGTCCAGAGGACTGGAAGTGGTCGCTAGAGCCTCACATCCGAAGGAAAACTCGGTGCTTCTGCCTGTCACAGGTGGGGACTGTGCGAGCCTCCTGGCAGTGGTCTGGCCTCACCTGTTTGCTCCTCTTGCATCTTGCTGTTTCCAGTCCTTCCAGCTCCCTCCACCGCCATCTGTCCATCTGTCATACTGTGGGGGCTTGTGTGCTGCTGGGATGCTGGAAGCTCTGCCACCAGTGTTTCAAATACCAGCAGGGTCCCCCATGGTGGACGGGTTTCAGTGGAACTTTCACAGTAAGATAGACTAGGAAGAAAGGCCTGGAGATCTACTTCTGAAAATCAGTCCATGAAAACCCTATGTGTCCCAACAGAACATTGACTCACTTGCTTGGGACGTCATCAGGAGGGATCAATCACGGGAGGAGGACATCCTGTTTGGTGAAGTAGAGGGCCAGCGAGGCTGAGGGAGACCCTCAGTGAGATGGACTGGCACAGTAGAGGCAACAATGGGCTCACACATGCCAACGATGGTGAGGTTGATGCAGGAGTGGGCAATGCGTCGTTCTGTTGTGCTCGAGGTCACCGTGAGTCAGAGTTGACACAACAGCAGTTTATCTATCTATCTGTGTATCTATCTGTCTGTCTATCTATCTATCGTCTCAAGCCCCCTGGGCAGCCTCCCAGCAGTCACCTGATTCTGGTGGTCAGTGACGTGGGGGCTCTGGCGCCCACAGGAGCATCCTTACACACGCGTGGCCTCAGATGTCCCTGATCCCTGCATGAAACTCCACTCTTCATGAGCCAGTCTGCAGTGATGTCCTGAGCAGGTCACTGGGCTGGCCTATGGGGTGTCTAGAGGACGGGACGCAGGCCAACTCCTTGGAATATTGTGGCCTGTGTAACCAGAAGGGGCCTGGCACCTCTTAATTATTGTAGGGAAGACATGGCAGGTGGCAAGTAAAACGAAATTTGCAAGGGGTTTTAATTCATGTGCACGAGTCTTCAGGTAAAGATTCCAAGGAAGGAGTCCAGTAAAAAGTCCTGCACACAGGAAAGAAGTTGGCATGTCCAGCAAAAGGTCAGGGCAGACACTGCAACCTGGCTGTCAGGGAGCTGTGAGCTGGGGAGTAGTTTTTGCCGTCTGTGTGTCTTCCTGCTCTTTCCGCTTCCCCCACAGTGTACATGTATGCGCTTGTCAATCAAACACGCCAGAAAGGGAGGTACAGATCATAGTACACCCTGGGTTCATAGTACACACTCTGGGTACCAGAGATTGTTTACGCATAACCCAGAGCCTTCATGGAAATTCTGCTTGGTAAGAATCGTCTCCCCCATTTTACAGACAAGGAACCTGAGGCTCAGAGCCCAAACTGAAGACCCTGGCCAACATCTCACATCGGGCAAGTGGCCAAACTGAGTTCCAGCCCAAGGTTGGTCCACTGGGGCTCCGGGCATTGTTGAGGGCCCTGCCGCCTCCCTGCCCCTTTGAACCAAGAACACCCTACCTTGCCTCCTCCCTTCCTCCCTCCCTAACCTATTCCCTCCCTTCCACGTCCAAGGGCAAAACAGCTCCTGTACCTCTAGGCTGATTATTTCAGAGGATAATAATAAAAAGGGAGATGCAATTGGTTAAAATTCAGACGGGATTAAATAATGAAATAACTGTAGAACCTCGATATTTATAGAAAAGCCGCCCATCTCAAGATTTGTGAAGTGACAGGCACGTCCTTAAACTTGGCAAAGGATCCATAAATACAGCCAAACCATCAGGGGAGACAGGCTTCCCTGATGCTTAAAGAGTTTTCAAAAATCCATTTGCTTTCAGGTTTTAAATGAGCAATAAATCCCGTATCATGCTAAGACCCAGCTGACTTATTCCCTGCTCTGTGCAGGCAGCAGATAATTCCAATGGTGGCGCAAAGTATTACTTATACAGCCAGGAAAAAACTACTAGCGAAGGTTTATTGAGCACCTGCCCCTGGCCAGCCTTGAGCTGGGGGTTTAGCTTTCCCCAGCTTCACCACAGCTGTGGGAGGTGAGAAAACAAGGCTGAGGGCAGGTTACTCACCCAAGGTACGCAGCTTCAGGCTGCCACCCAGCCTGAAGCAATGTTCTTACCTGTCAAGCTATTTCTGCCTTTCGCTTACACAGATAAAAACAAGCGTCATTAAAAAAAAAAAAAAAAAAGTGAGAAGTCATGTAACTATCTGAAGGAAGAAGCTGGCCTAACAGAAAGAAGGAAATATTTCCAGTTTCTGATACAGTGACACCTGGCATCGCCGTTCTAAAGACAGACTCTGCCTGATCCCCATTCAGGCACAGGGCAATCCAGCAGCCCCCACTGTCTGCCCCAGGTCCCCATCCTAGTCCCTGCTCTGCACCCATGCCAGCCAGCCTACCAGTTCCCGAGCGTGCCGTCTGCTCTTCCACCTTTGTCTTTGTACCTGGAATGCTGTGCCTGGCAGCTTCCCCCGTGAAACTCCTCCTCACCCTGCAAGGCCCATTTTAAACGCCACCACAATGCCACATCATGCCACATGGCCACTCTTCCTCTTATACATCCTTGCACTTGGCTTGCATCTCTCTCTTAAGGCCTTGGCCCCTCCCACCTGCTGTGTGTGTGTGTGTGTGTGTGTGTGTGTGTGTGTGCATGCATGTGCCTGAGCCGTCTCTCCCTCCCAGAAGCTCTTTGAGGGCACAGACATGTCTTGCTTATCTTGAGGTTCCTCTCCGAGCCTGGAATAGGCCGCACACACCACAGCCCTCAGGAAATTAAAGCTCTTCCTGGGTGGTCAGCACCACACAGGGGCGACAGGAGTGGCTCTTACCCCAGGAGTGTTCCAGGTTAACCTGGACAACTGGACGTTGTCCAAACACTCAAGCACACCAGTAGGACCTGTGCCCAGGGAAAGGACACTAGACTCAGAGCCATCATCTCTAGCTGGGGGGGGGGGGGGGCGGGGCGTGGGCAGGCCACTCCCCTCTCTGGGCCTCAGGGCTGTGTGGTAAGTTGGGGAGGGGGTGGCTGTCCTGTGCACCTCACAGGAGCACTGTGAGATTCGCATCTGCTGAGTGTTAACATGCTTCTAAACTCAGTAGCACTAAGCAAACAAGAGCTATCCTTCCAGTGCCAGGGCAGACATTGCTGAACTATCACAGCACTGTGCCCTGTCCTGCTGGACCCAGGCAACAGGGACCTCCGTGCATTCCTGCCAGCCAGTTACTGGAGCCCCATGAACAAGCCTATCTGTCACCCCGGCACATACACACTTGGACAGAAAATCCATGTGTACACTCACATGCAATACACACATCTGCTCTGATGTCACGTGCTTTGAGAAGCATGAGAGACGCTCATAGCCAGACACACCTTGATCTGGCCAGGGCCCTGCCCTTCCCCAAGGACAGTCTGGGCCAGTACCTCCCCAGGGTCAGGACTAGAACATTAAAGAGTGTGTCAGGTGGGTCCCAGGCAGGGGCCACCACTGACTGAAATTCCAGGTTCCCCTGCTAGGCACCCCAGGGAGGGCAGAGCCACAGCTGGCATATGCTGGTGAGTCACCCATCAGGGAGGGGCAGTTGGAGACAAGGGTGGCTACCGGTCAGGGTGGCCTTGCAGAAGTTAGACTTCCAGGGGGACAGGTACATGGGGACTCGACTCCTGCCTGAGGCCAGGAGGCTGTTTTCGACAGTCCTTGGGCCCGTGAGTAGCATACCGTAAAGCTAGCCAAACACAGCAATGATTGTGAGGATGGCACAATACCGGGCGGTGTTTCCTTCTGTTGTACATAGATAGGGTCTCTGTGAGTCTGAGCCAACTCCACGGGCGGCACCTCACAACAAAGCTACTGCCCCGCCGTCCCTTCAAAGTGAGGGGAGGGTGTGTGGGGAGGGAGCGGGCTGATCCCATTTCTAAGATGGTTTGCTGCTGGAGAGGCAGGGTAGCAGCTTCAGAATCAGGCTGACCTTGCCACGTCCAAGTTTAGCTTGGCCGTTACAGGACTGTGTGGCCAAGGCCATGGAGCTGTAACAGAGCTAGACCCCTGGCTCCAAGTCCCTGTAGGTCTTGTGGCCTTGGTGAGGTTCCATCACCTCCAGGCCTTAGTTTTCTTGTCTGTAAAATAGGAATACAAGAAACCGCTACCTATCCTTGTCCTTGGTGGTGGTGCCTTGGACAGCACTGGGTCAATGGCAGCCAGTATCATGCTGACGAGAAAGGAGGCATGTGGGGGTGCTGAGTCCTCACTGGGTGCCGGGTGCAGGGATATGGCCCCCAGGAGCTCACCATGGTCAGGGAAGATGGATCGAGGGTAGGCATATGAGAGGGATGACCGGAGCTGACGGAGGTCAGACACAAGTGGGCTCAGAGCTGGTCGGTGGGGTAAAAGTGCTGGACAGAAACCAGGCTCAATGATTTTGCCAACTGAACATGGCCTCACCTGAAGGACTCCCCAGGGAGAGGATGGGCAGGGCCTGGAAACCCCCCTCGGAGCCCACCTACCTTGGATCTTCAGAGGGTTGTGGTAGTGAACCTCTAGACGGAGGAATCTGGAGGAGCCGGGGCCCCCGAAGGCCAGGCCAGCCTCCTCTGGGTAGTAAAACGCCTGCAGGGTAGAGGGAGGGCTCAGGCTTGGGGGCTCCCAGCCCAGGCACACTGGCCAGTGTGTGCGGAGAGGGGGCCCCACAGGTCAGCCAGCCCACCCGCTGCCCAGGCACAGGCCAGTGCTGGGGGGCAGCCTGGATGAGAGGCTCATTCCCACCCACACAGGTGTCAGGAGCAGGAAGTGGCACTCCAGGGGCATGCCTGACCCCTGCGCTACCCCCACCATCCTGCCCACCCTACCCTTCACTGAAGGAGGGCTGAGGAATCCCCTTGGAACCGGCCTGACCACCCAGCCTGGGGCAACCCTGTGCCCCAAATCCTGCCATCCCATTGGGGATGCAAGACAAATACCTGTGAAATTCGTGGGCTTCTGGAGTATTTGGGTTTTTATAGAAAAGCAGCAATGGCTGGTCAAAGAATGGTGGGTTTTCAGACTGAGTCCAGGCAAGTGGGGGGCCACTGGGGCCCTTTCTAGTGGTGAAGCTCTTCCCGGCCCCTCAAGCTGAGCAGCCAGGGAAACAGGTAAGGGGGTAGGGGCCCCAGAGAGGCAGGGTGGTCACACCTTGGCACCCAGGGCCCAGGCGGCCAGCACGTGGCGGCAGTAGTTGAGCCGGTCCGGCTTCATTTTGGAGTCGCAGGGCCCGTTGAAGTCAGGGAAGCTCTCGAACTCAGCAGCACACTGGAAGACCTCCATGTGGTGGACCAGGGCCTCGTTGCCCACTGTAACGATGGGCTCGTACTGCAAAGAGGGTGCCCGCTGAGCCTGGGGCCCCCTCATCTACCTACCCATACTGCCGGGGCTCCAATCTGACAGCTCCCACACCCTGGGCCTCGGTTTGCCCATCTGTGAAATGGGAGGGTTGACGAGGCCATCTCCAGGGGCACCTCTGGGGCTCAGTGCTCTGAGGGTTGAGCCACCTGTCAGAAAGCGGGCAAAGTCTTCCAGAATGCCACATAAGCTCCTGAGTAAAGGAAATGAGCAGCCAGACAGGCCACTTCCTGACATAGTGGGGATAGGCAGGCACTGTCCTCGTGTGAACTGGGCAGAGGCAGGGCAAGGACATGAAGCCCGCAGGTGTCCCAGCGAGGTGGGGGCCCAGAGGTCAGAGCGCTGAGGATGTGGACATGGCTGTGAGTCCTGTCTGCCCACCCTCCCCACTGCAGTGTGGGCCTTGACTGGGCACAGGGACAGTGACATCTGGTTCTGGACACTAGTGTGGCCCGGAAGTTGGATAATCCACCTGCCCCTTCCCCTGGGGCCAGGAGAGGAGTCAACACTCAAGAGCCATTAACATCTGCCACTATTGCCAGGGGGCATTTGGAGCAAGGGAGTTCTAAATGGAACTGGTTTTGCATGAAGAGGGGAAGATGGCCTGACAGACAGACAGACAGACAGCCCCAAGGGAAGATGCAGAAATGAAGACTTCAGCTGCTTTGGTCTAGACTGGGTACCTTTGAAGGATGGCGGAGAGGGCAGGGGACAGGGACCAGAAAGGAAACATGGCAGTCGGGGGGTCAGGCGGGAAGGCCAGTGTCAAGGGCTTGGGCTCTGTCATGGGTTGAATTGTGTCCCCCAAAATGTGTGTCAACCTGGCTAGGTCATGATTCCCAGTATTGTGTGATTCTCTGCCATTTTCTCATCTGATGTGATTTTCCTACCTCTGTAATGTTAATGAGGTGGAATTAGTGATGGTTATGTCGACTCAATCTACAAGAGAATCTACAATTTAAACCAATCTCTTTCAAGATATAGGAGAGGGGAGCGAGCTGAGAGACAGGGGGGCTTCATGCCACCAAGAAAGTAGTGCCAGGAGCAGAGTGCCTCCTTCGGACCTAGGTTCCCTGTGCTGAGAAGCTCCTAGACCCAGGGGAAGATTGATGACAAGGACCTTCCCCAGGGCTGACAGAGAGAGAAAGCCTTCCCCTAGAGCTGGCATCCTGAATTTGGACTTCTAGCCTCCTAAACTATGAGAGAATAGACTTCTGTTTGTTAAAGTCATCCACTGGTGGCATTTCTGTTGTAGCAGCTCTAGATGACCAGACAGGCACTAAGAGTACGCCTGTTCCACCAGGACCACGAATAGCCTCCAGGGCCCCAGGCCACTTCTTTCCATGACCCCCTGAGGGTCCTGCCCTAACAGGCCAGCCCAGGTGACAGGCAGAGCTGAGAGAGGGACCAGAGCCCCCCATCCCATATCCCCCTATTGTGGATTGAATGGCGTCCCCCCAAAATATATGTTGTAAATCCTAACCTCTATGTCTGTAGCTATACTCCCATTTGGGAATGGGCTGTCCTTGCTACGTTAATAAGGCAAGATTAGTGTTGGGTGCATTTTGAGTCAATCTCTTATGAGATATGAAAGGAGCAAATTAAGCAAGCAGAGATGGGGGAAGAGAGATGCCACACCATGTGAAGATAGCCAAGGAATGCACGAGGACCTTCGCCCAGAGCCAACAGAGAGAGAAAGCCTTCTCCTAGAGCTGGCACCCTGAAGTCGGACTTTTATCCTCCTAAACTGTCAGAGAATAAATTTGTTTGTTAAAGCCACCCACTTGTGGTATCTCCATTACAGCAGCACTAGATACCTAAGACAGCCCCCAACCTCATACCATGACAATGTGGTGCCTCGAGAAGCCGACCGGGAGCTCAGTGATGTAGCACCAGTACGTGGTTTCCTGATTGGGGATCAGGATGTCAGAGCTGCGGATCTCCATGGTGCTCAGGTCCTCAGGCAGCACGGGCACCGAGATGTTGGGCTTCAGCAGCTGCACCCTCTGCAGCCCAGTCTGCAGGACCGATGTATTGATGGCCTCCAGTGACAGGAACGGCTGCTCCAGGATTCCGTACACCAGGTGCACTGTGCCATCCTGCAGCGAGACAGGGCCCAGTCACCCACCAGCCCACACCCCCACATGGCAGGGCTCCTTGGCAATTGGAGGGGTACCATGGTCCTGCCCACCCAACCCTGGGATGCCTGTTCCTGTCTCTGCCAAGGAGGGGCTTTGTAAGGCTCAGTGTGGATGGGGTGGGGTCAAACCTCATGTGGACCACCCCAGAATCCACTGTTGGCAACAGGTACTAAGTGCATTTTGCCTTGATAAATATAGTCTATCTGCATTCACTTAACGTCCTCTCCACCAGCATCCACTCCACCAACATCCTCTCCACCAACATCGTCTCCACCAGCATCCACTCCACCAACATCCTCTCCACCAAAATCCTCTCCACCAGCATCCACTCCACCAACATCCTCTCCACCAGCATCCTCTCCACCAGCATCCACTCCACCAGCATCCTCTCCACCAGCATCCACTCCACCAACATCCTCTCCACCAGCATCCTCTCCACCAGCATCCTCTCCACCAGCATCCACTCCACCAACATCCTCTCCACCAGCATCCACTCCACCAACATCCTCTCCACCAGCATCCTCTCCACCAGCATCCACTCCACCAGCATCCTCTCCACCAGCATCCTCTCCACCAGCATCTTCTCCACCAGCATCCACTCCACCAACATCCTCTCCACCAGCATCCACTCCACCAATATCCTCTCCACCACCATCCTCTCCACCAGCATCTACTCCACCAACATCCTCTCCACCAGCATCCTCTCCACCAGCATCCACTCCACCAGCATCCTCTCCACCAGCATCTTCTCCACCAGCATCCACTCCACCAACATCCTCTCCACCAGCATCCACTCCACCAATATCCTCTCCACCAGCATCCTCTCCACCAGCATCCACTCCACCAGCATCCTCTCCACCAACATCCACTCCACCAGCATCCTCTCCACCAGCATCCACTCCACCAGCATCCTCTCCACCAGCATCTTCTCCACCAGCATCCACTCCACCAACATCCTCTCCACCAGCATCCACTCCACCAATATCCTCTCCACCAGCATCCTCTCCACCAGCGTCCACTCCACCAGCATCCTCTCCACCAACATCCACTCCACCAGCATCCTCTCCACCAGCATCCTCTCCACCAGCATCTTCTCCACCAGCATCCACTCCACCAGCATCCTCTCCACCAGCATCCTCTCCACCAGCATCCACTCCACCAGCATCCTCTCCACCAGCATCCTCTCCACCAACATCCTCTCCACCAGCATCCACTCCACCAATATCCTCTCCACCACCATCCTCTCCACCAGCATCCACTCCACCAACATCCTCTCCACCAGCATCCACTCCACCAACATCCTCTCCACCAGCATCCTCTCCACCAGCATCCACTCCACCAGCATCCTCTCCACCAGCATCCACTCCACCAACATCCTCTCCACCAGCATCCTCTCCACCAACATCCTCTCCACCAACATCCTCTGCACCAACATCCTCTGCACCAGCATCCTCTCCACCAACATCCTCTCCACCAACATCCTCTCCACCAGCATCCACTCCACCAGCATCCTCACCACCAGCATCCACTCCACCAACATCCTCTCCACCAGCATCCTCTCCACCAACATCCTCTCCACCAACATCCTCTGCACCAACATCCTCTGCACCAGCATCCTCTCCACCAACATCCTCTCCACCAACATCCTCTCCACCAGCATCCACTCCACCAGCATCCTCTCCACCAACATCCTCTCCACCATCATCCAGTCCACTTTACATCCATTGATAATTGGAACATGGAATGTATGAAGTACGGATCTAGGAAAATTGGAAATCCTCAAAAATGAAATGGAATATATAAACATTGATGTCCGAGGCATTAGTGAGCTGAAATGGACTGGTACTGGCCATGTTGAATCAGACAATCACATGGTCTACTATGCCAGGAATGACAACTTGAAGAGAAATGGCATCACAGTCATCGTCAAAAAGAACATTTCAAGGTCTATCCTGAAGTAGGATGCTGTCAGTGACAGGATAATATCCATCCATATACAAGGAAGACCAGTTAATAGATTATTATTCAAATTTACTCACCAATCACTAAGGCCAAAGATGAAGAAATTGAAGAGTTTTACCAACATCTGCGGTCTGAAATTGATCGAACATGCAATCAGGATTCACTGATAATTGCTGGCGATTGGAATGCGAGATTTGGAAACAAAGAAGAGGATCAGTAGTTGGAAAATTGGTGATAGAAATGATGCCGGAGGTTGCATGATAGAATTTGGCAAGACCAATGACTTCCTCATTGCAAATACCTTTTTCCAACAACATAAATGGTGACTATACATGTGGACCTTGCTGGATGGAATACATAGGAATCTAATTGACTATGTCTGTGGAAAGAGATGATGGAAAAGCTCAATATCATCAGTCAGAACAAGGCCAGGTGCCAACTGCAGAGCAGACCCTCCATTACTCATATGCAATTTCAAATCAAACCTGAAAATTGGAACAAGTTCACCAGAGCCAAAGTATGACCTTGAGTATATCCTACCTGAGTTTAGAGACCATCTCAAGAATAGATTTGATGCATTAAACGCTAAAGACCGACGACCAGACAAGTAGTGGAATGACATCAAGGATGTTATACATGAATAAAGCAAGAGGTCATTAAAAAGACAGGAAGGAAAAAAAAAGACCAAAATGAATGTCAGAAGAGACTCTGAAACTTGCTCTTGAACATTGAGTAGCTAAAGCAAAAGGAAGAAATGATGGAGTAAAAGACCTGAACAGAAGATTTCAAAGGACGGCTCGATAAGACAAAGTATTATAATGACATGCGCAAAGAGCCGGAGATAGAAAACCAAAACGGGAAGAATACGCTCGGCATTTTTCAAGCTGAAAGAACTGAAGAAAAAATTCAAACCTCGAGTTGCAATAGTGAAGGATTCTACAGAGAAAATATTAAATGACGCAGGAAGCATCAAAAGAAGATGGAAGGAAAAAAGAAGTATCAAAAGAAGAGTCACTGTATCAAAAAGAGCTGGTTGATGTTTGTCATTTCAGGAGGTGGCATATAATCGAGAGCCGATAGTACTGAAGGAAAGGTCCAAGCTGCTCTGAAGGCATTGGCAAAAAACAAGGCTCCAGGAATTGACTGAATACCAACTGAGATGTTTCAGAAAACAGATGCAGCGCTGGAGGTGCTCCCTCGTCTATGCCAAGAAATTTGGAAGACAGCTACCTGGCCAACTGACTGGAAGAGATCCATATTTATGCCTATTCCAAAAAAAGATGATCCAACAGAATGCTAAAGTTATTGAACAATATCATTAATATCACACACAAGTAAAATTTCGATAAAGATCATTCAAAAGCAGTTGCAGCAGTCCATCGACAGGGAACCGCCAGGAGTTCAAGCTGAATTTAGAAGAGGACGTGCAACAAGGGATATCATTGATGTCAGATGGATCCTGGCTGAAAGCAGAGAATACCAGAATGATATTTATCTGCGTTTTATTGACTATGCAAAGGCATTCGGCTGTGTGGATCATAACAAATTATGGATAACATTTTGAAGAATGGGAATTCCAGAACACTTCATTGTGCTCATGAAGAACTTCTACATAGATCAAGAGGCAGACGTTCAAACAGAACAAGGGGGTACTGCATGATTTAAAATCAGGAAAGATGTGCGTTAGGGTTGTATCCTTTCACCATACTTATTCAATCTGTATGCTGAGCAAATAAGCCCAGTAGCTGGACTATATGGAGAAGAATAAGGCATCAGGATTGGAGGAAGACTCATTAACAACCTGCGTTATGCAGATGACAACATTGCTTCCTGAAAGTGAAGAGGACTTGAAGCACTTACTAATGAAGATTAAAGACCACAGCCCTCAGTATGGATTACTCCTCAACATAAAGAAAACAAAAATCCTCACAACTGGACCAATGAGCAGCATCATGATAAACGGAGAAAAGATTGAAGTTGTCAAGGATTTCGTTTTACTTGAATCCACAATCAACGCCCATGGAAGCAGCAGTCAAGAAATCAAAAGACTCATTACACTGGGCAAATCTGCTGCAAAACACCTCTTCAAAGTATTAAAAAGCAAAGATGACACTTTCAGGACTAAGGTGCACCTGACTGAAGCCATGGTGTTTTCAACTGCCTCATATGCGTGCGAAAGCTGGACAATGAATAAGGAAGGGTGAAGAAGAATTGACGCTTTTGAATTATGGTGTTGGTGAAGAGTATTTGAATATATGATGGACCCCCAAAAGAACAAACAAATCCGTCTTGGAAGAAGTGCAACCAGAATGCTCCTTAGAAGCAAGGATGGCAAGACTATGTCTCACATACTTTGGACATGAGGTCAGGAGGGATCAATCCCTGGAGAAGGACTTCATGCCTGTGAAAAAGAGGAAGACCTTTGTCATGGATTGAATTGTGTCCCCCAAAATATGTGCATGAACTTGGCTAGGCCATGATTCCCAGTGTTGTGTGGTTGTCCACCATTTTGTCATCTGATGTGATTTTCCTCTGTGTTGTAAATCCTGCCTGTGTGATGATACACAGCAGTTATGTTAACAAGGTGGGACTCATTGGATTGGATTGTGTCTTGAGCCAACTTCTTTTGAGATATAAAAGAGAGAATCGAGGAGCGAGACAGGGGGACCTCATACCACCAAGAAGGCAGGGCCTGCTGGGAGCAGAGCGCATCCTTTAGACCCGGAGTTCCTGCATGGAGAAGCTCCTAGTCAGGGGGAAAATTGATGAGAAGGACTTTCCTCCAGAGCCAACAGAGAGAGAAAGCCTTCCCCTGGAGCTGACGCCCTAAATATGAGCTTCTAGCCTACTAGACTGTGAGAAAATAAATTTCTCTTTGTTTAAGCCATCCACTTATGGTATTTCTGTTAAAGCATCACTAGGTAACTAAGGCAAGTCTCAGAAAGATGGACTGACAGTGGCTGTAGCAATTGGCTCAAGCATAACAAGGATTGTGAGGATGGCGCAGGACTGGGCAGTGTTTCGTTCTACTGCACGTAGGGTTGCCAAAAGTCAGAACTAACTCGATGGCACCTAACAACAATAACCACTTAGCATCCACTCCACTTAACATCTAGTCTGCCAGCATCCACTCTGCCAGCAAGCACTCTGCCAGCAACCACTTGGCCAGCACTCATTCCAGTAGCATTCATTCTACTTAGCATTTATTCCACTAGCAACTACTGGGGCCCCGGTGAGCTGGCCCACCTGTGACATTTGGCCCCACCACCAACCCCAGGGCCCTGTGGACAGAGTGCAGGCTGTGTTCACTGCTCAGGACAGCACCCATCGTGAGGAGTCTTGCCCACTTATGCACTGAAAAATTAGCTGGGTGCTGCTCTAAGTGCAAGAGTGGTGCCACCCAGCCCACTCACTCTTGGGCACGTGGGGCCACCGCCCACCTCAATGAAGTAATCCTTGGGGTCACAGGTGCCAAAGGACCTTTTGAAGAGCAGGTACAGGCCTTCCGGCATCTTCTGTGCCCGAAGCAGCTGGTAATCCTGCTGGGAATCCAGGTGGATCTGCCCTTTCTGGTCACTCCAGGCATCCTGCAGAGAAGAGGTGGCTGTGGGGCAGTGGGGACAGAGTGCAGCCTGTGGCCCCTCTGGCGATCTCCAGGCTCATCTGCAGCAGCGCACCCTTGGGGACCCACTGGCAGGCCTGGGACCATTCGGCTTCACTCCCTGAGAGTCAGGGCCTGTGCTTGGGTTGGGGGTTGCTCCCACTTTCTGTGTCTGGTCTGCCTGGGGGCATCAAGGCAAGTTCTAATCCCTGCTTGCTTGCTCCATGGCCTTGAGCAGGGCTGTCAGACTCCAGCAGGGACCACCACCTGAGACTCACAGGGACTTGCCAGCAATGCAGACTCCCAGGCCTCTGGAGTGGCACCCAGGAATCTATAGTGCTGAGAAGCTGCCTGAAGGCTCTGACACATCGCCTTGCTTGGGAAGCAGGGCCTTAGACACACAGGGCTCACTTTTCCAGGGAGGAGCCATGGGGGAGACATAGAGACAGGGCCGACTAGAGTGAGCAGGTGAGGCAGGCATTAAGGGTGGAGATTGAAGTGGCGCTTACCATCGGTGGGGCAGACCCTGAACCTACTGACCCCAAGAGTGATCCCACCTTCAAGAGTGCACCCTGGATGCCTCATTCACCTCACCCTAGTCCTTGCAGTCCTTTGGGATGGGTAAACTGAGGCCCAGGGAGGAAAACAGGCCAACACATTTTCTAGGCCCTTCATAGGTGGCAGGTCCAGATTGGGAGTAGGACCCCGACTCTGGCCCCGCCCTCCCCCCAACTGCTTCCCCTACACTGGCCTCTCAGGCCCCAAGGGCTCAGGGGCAGAAGTATCCTTGGGAGATGGCTGATGGGAGGTCAGGAGACTCTCCTTCTCTGACTTAGGCCCTTTTCTTAAGGGATTTTTTGTTTTGTTTCATTTTAATCCTGGATCTAGGGCTAAAGCATGTTTTCTTCCTTTTCTTGAGAAAAAAGAAATCTGCAAAAGATTTTGTAAAAGGTTCCCTGAGAACTTGTTAGAAATGCCAATTCTCAGAGGGGTTCCACCCGTGGAAGCCTCATGGGGATTGGACAGAACACGGCCAGTTCTAGAAATACCCACTGTCATGAGCGCGTGGGGCCTCAAAACAGACCAAACAGTGGAGAGGGGTTGTTGTCCTCACTCCGCAGAGGCAGGATCCAGGGCCTGGAGTGGGAGCCAGGCCGCTCAGAACAGACTGGCCTCTCCTGACGTCTTCCTCTAGCTGGATCCCACTTACTGGGGGTAAAAGTCTCTACCCCAGCTAGGCAAATGCCTCCTGACACTGTAAACCTCTTATGGTCTGTTTTCCTGGGGACAGCTGGGTTGATCTCTGACTCATGGCAGTGAGGGGGGACGCTCCTGCTCCAGTGACCCCCTCCAGCTAATTGGCAGCCCCAAGCCCCACAACCCAGTTTGAAGATAACCTTCCCTTTTTTCACCGTGAAGTGGAGGTCAGATGACCGTGTGTTGTGAGCTTAGAGCGGAGCTCAGTCTGCAGGGACAGAGTCACGAGGTCACCCTCACCAGGATGGGGGCAGCTGGGGCCCAGTGTACCCAGGAACCCACCTTCTACGAAGGCCATACACCCACACAGCACACAGCAAGCACACCTTGTCCCACACCAGGGGGCACCTGTCAAGTTCTCCCATAGTACAAGCACAAGAAGGTCTGTGAGGTCTGGTCCTGCATCGGGGCAGGCTCTGAGCCCTTGTTGGAAGGGGTGGGTGACTGGGGGTGCAGCATCGGTGCTTTGTGTGTGTGTGAGCGGAGTGGGTGGGCTGGCGTTGGGGCAGGGGCATAGTGGTGTGCTGTGTCGGTGCCTGTCCTTCATAGGAGGTGTGCTCCTGGGTACATGGGGCCCCAGGTGCCAGTACAGTAACTCGGAGTGCACAGTTGAGGGCCGTGGAGGTACGTGTTCCCATCTGCCCTCCCATCAGCCCCCTGAGGTGCTAAGCCTGGGTTCAAGTCCAAGTCACACCAGCTCACTGAGAGCCTGGCAACAGAACTTCTCCTTGGGGGCTCAGAAGGAGGGTGTTAATGAGGGGTGAGGTGAGGGGAGGGGGGAAGGCTCACCCCAAAATAGGCGCTGTCCCCGTTGGTCCAGAGCACGACAAGGTCGGCGTTCTCGAGCTCGCCGCGGTCAGACATGCCAAAGAGCACACCAGCTTTGAGGTTGCGCACCAGGAGCTGAAAGTGAACGGTCTCCTGGGAGTAGCTGACGTTCCAAGACAGCTCCAGGGTGCCCTCAGGGTCTAGGGGGATGTGGTAGGGGAAGGGGTTCTCAGGAGGTGCCGAGCCCTGCAGGGCGGCCACCAGGATGACCAGGAAGACAGCCACAGCGGTGCCGTACATGGAGGCCGCCTCTCTCGCAGTGGGGCTGGGGAGGCCAGCCCACCTCCGCTGGCGACTGAGGGCCTGCATGCTGGCGTGCGCTCGGAGGCCACACCTGGCCATTTATGCCCTGGTCCCTACGGGGGTGGGCCCGAGCTGCTCCAGTAATCACATTTGTCTAGTGGGCAATTCAATTGTCCCCTGCCCCTCCTACCAGCCAGTGCCCCAGGCCAAACACTCCCCAGCCTCCCTCCCCTAATTGGCACTAATGACACATGGACATGATCAGAGGGGACTGAGGCCACCACTCCATCCCTCCGGCCCCTGAGGAGCTGCCCAGGAAGCAGCCCCCTGCACCCACCAGCCTATCGCCATCCACTATGGGCACCGCTCACCCAGCCCGCCCTAGCTCAGCAGTCTGGGGGCTGCCACCCACTCACAGATGAGGAGACTGAGGCCAGGAAGGGTCACTTTTGAGGTGACCCATGAGTGCGGGGCTCCCAGATGCTGTGGGCCTGAACCCAGCAGTTGTTTCTACAATGACGGGGGTTGTGGGGCGGGGGTTGGGGGGGTGGTGGTGGACAAATTTCAAACTAAAAATAAAAGACAGTCCCCAAATAGGCCCTGTGTTTAGACACTTTCTCCACGGCTGGCTGTTTCCCACTTTGTCTCCTTCTATTTCCCCACAGGCTCCAGCTGACAGCCACGGCTGCTCCAATGCGTGGGCGCACTGCTGTGTGTGGGGGGGGGGTGCACCATGAGGTGTTGGGGACAGGCTGTGGGTGCACTGCTGGGGGGTGGGGGGTGCACCATGGGGTGTTGGGGACAGGCTGTGGGTACATTGCTGTGGGTAGGCTGTGCAGTGCATTGTGGGAGACAGGCTGCATGGGTGCATGCTGGGGGCAGACTGCGGGGTGCATTGCTGTGGGGGTTGGGGGCAGACTGCGGGGTGCATTACTGGGGGGACAGCTGCAGGGTACATTGCTGCAGTGGGTAAAGCAGACTTCACGGTGCATTACTGGGGGTGCATTTTTGGGGCATCACTGGGGGGCCATGAGAGGACCAGCTTGTATCTGAATCCTCAGTGCATCTGAGAGCAAAGGCCAGATGCTGCTGCAAAGCAGGGTTACCGCACCTGGCTCAGGGCGAGAGCCTCTAGTCAGCCCCAGGGCCAGCAGTCTCCAGTTAGAACCAGGTGGAAGAGCTCCAGCTGGCCCAGGGAAGGACTCTCGACACCCAGGCCTCTGCCTCTGTCATGCACCTTCCAGGCGACCAGAGAGTCGGGTTCAAATCTGCCCTGCCCTAGCTGAGCGCCCAACTGGGCCTGTTCAGAAAAGCACCTTCTAACCCGGGGTCCCATCCCACCCAGAGGTGAGGAGGTGGGGCGGCAAAGATCACTTATCCATTGGCCACCTTCACCTGAGGGCCTGGGAGGGAGAGACTGTGGGGCCCGGGAGACAGAGCCTGGGTTCCAATCAGAGCCTGGGCTGGAACAGAGACGACCACGCAGCCTCCCTGGGAACAGAGGGTATGGAGGGCTGCTCCAGCTCGGAGGGAACCATGTGGGTCTTTAGTAAACACCAGAGCACTTCATACACATGCTTATTTTTAACAGGATTCAAAACACAATCTCTTTCTCCAGCTCAGCGCCGGCTGGCCTTCCTGTCGCATTTGACAAAAATGAGTTGGCTGATTTCAGGAACAGAAATGACCAGGTGCTAGTGATTAGCAGGAGAGCCCTGTCCTGGGGCCAAGCACTGGCCTACTGGCTTCTCTGCCCTTCATACATATGAAATGAAGCCCCAGAGAGGCCGAGCCAGCACACCTGAGGTCACACAGCACCAGGGTCTGAGCAGGCTGGCACCAGGTCAATCCCAGAGCATGTGCTCTCAGTGGGGGAGGGGAGTGGTGCAAGAAGACAAGGTCAGAGAAATTCCACCTGGTCAGAGGTTAGGCGCTGAGGCCGTGCTGCCCCAGGAAGCTGTGAAGGCTCTGCCAGGTGGGTGGGAAGGCGCTGCCCCAATCGCTGATCCCCACTGTGTTGGGCTGCGCCTTGCGGTAACGGATCTTAAGAACGAGCAATCCGACCCGGGGTAAAACCTGGTGCTAAGCGGTCCTCCTGCCCTCACCCACATCAGGGACACCTGCCTGCCCCTGCATCCTGTCAGAGCCTCGTGGTCAGAGAGCAGAAGTGCTGAGCCAATGAGACCCCACTCAGGGCCTCAGTCTGGGGTGCAGTGGGGTGGGTAGGGTGAGGGAGTGGAGTAGGTCAGGTGAGGGGAGGTGGGTGGGGTGAGGTGGGGTGAATTGGGGTGGGGTGAAGTGAGGGGTGTGAGGAGGTGGGGTGGAGTAAGGGGGTGGGATGGGGGGTAGAATAGGGTGGAGAGGCAGAGGAAGAAGCTAGGCCCTCCTGCCCACTCCTCGCCTGCTCCTGCACCCCGCCCCCTCACCCCTCCCCACCTGCACCCCACCCACTCTGCCCTCCCAGGCTGGCTCTGCTCCTGTGGGTTCCGGTGCAAGATGCACTCAAAGGACAGGGTGGGGGCGGGAGTGGGGGAGGGTGGGGGTGTCACAGCGCGTCAGGAGACAAGCCCCGCAATGCTTTGCGCCTGGCTTCCCTCCAAGGCGCGTCGATGGCTGACCTCATTTGGAACCAATTTCAGCGTTTTAATAAGCCCTTTGCTCTTTCGCAGCCGCCTCCCGCTCCGATGCTGACAGCCCCCAGCTGTACTCTCCCCTTGCCTCTGCCACGTGAGCCTGGAAGGGGCTGCAGCTGGGGCAGTGGCGACCCCTCCTCAGGGCTGGAGCATAGGGAAGCTTTGAACTGGGTGGTGGTCAGAGGTCTAGCCCAGGCTTGGCTGTGGGAAGGTGTCCTCGCTTGGGCTGTGGACTCTGTGGGCCTCCTTGCAGCAGGAAAATTCCAGGCATCAAGCTGATGGAGGCACGGTGAAAATTAGGCCGGAGATGGGGCTGGCTGGGCCGCAGTGCATACCTCTGGGACACGGCAAGGCGACACTTGGTCCTGGGGGCTCTGGGCAGCTCGCCCCTGCCCCTCCCTTGTCCTGAGCACAGCTCCTGGGGGATTTGAAGGCCGAGGCAGCATGCCTCTCAGTGAGTCCTTCTGGGTGTCTGAGCCCCCTGAGAGTTAATCATGAAACAGCCTTGGGGTTATGAGCACCATCACTGGCACGAGATGCCAGGGCCTGGGCACGGAGGCCGGTGCCACAGCTAGATCAGCATGGGGTTCTGGGGCTCCTGAATGTGGGGGAGCCCCAGGCACCAAGGGGGGCTTTGCCTCCTCTTTTCCAGAGGTGCCCGCTGGCCCTGAGCTCTGTGCCAAGGGTGGAGGATCCTGACCTCAGAGGGGTCAGCTTTGTGGCTCCTTGAGTAACATCCCCTTCAGAGTCCACCTTAGCAATCCTGGCGGTTACAGCAAGACACAGGAGCACCCAGCCAGCCCCAGAAGGCATGCTCAAAGGGGGCTGGAAAGTTTGGATGGCTACTGTGTGTACTGCCAGAGCCAGCCTCGGAGCCAGCTGTCAGCGAATGAATGGATGAGCGAGTGAACTGGGTCCACATGAAGTTTGAAACCCCTATTGCCATATAAAGATGGATGGAGCAGGGTTGGGGCATTGGGAGGAAGGATATGGGTTCAGTGGGCTTGGTTCCTGGCTCCTCCACCCACTCACTTGTGCCTTCATGGACTCACTTGTTCTCTCACAGATGCACAAAGATGACTATTTGTGGCAAAACCTTTTGCATCCTTTCAGGAGTTTCTGGCCTTGTGCTCAGCGACAGGATATCAGGGGCCTCTGGAGCGTAGAGATGCTGGTTCATGAACACCTCCAGGACCCAGACGCATCTTCCCCCAACACATCCACTTATTAGGAGACAAGAGCAGGACTTCTAGAATGTTCAGAATCTTGAAGCCTAATGGAAAAAGAGGAGAGGTTGGTGAAAATCAAAGGATGGGGCTGTGAAAGCAGAAGAAGATTCTGCGTCGGATGCTGCCACCGTTGGGGTCTGCTGAGAAGAGCTGAGTGACACCCCAGCCCCTCAGGGCTCCCTGCAGACAGCCCGGTGCTCAGAGCCACAGTGCAGTGAGAACGAGCATGGAACTGTGGGTGATCAGCCCCCTGTTCTGGATCTGCCTGCAGCTCTGACCAGCTGAGTGGCCTCAGGCAAGTTAGGGAGCATCCTTGAGCCTCAGTTTACCCACATGTAAAACACAAAGAATGACTCCTGCACTGCCAACTTCGGGCCATCGTAGAAAACTATTAATCAAAGGGCTTTGAAAACCAGGATGTTCCTCAGGAATGTGAGGGGGAACCAGGCTTAGTGCTAGAGAAGGCAGCTGCAGCCCTAAATTCTACCCCTGGCTCTTTCCCGAAGGCCCTGAATCTCTGGGTACCTGGTGGCCCAGGCCACTCAGCTTGAGCTTTTGAAAAGGCTGAGGATGTCTTCTGTCCCTCGCCAGTCACAGCCCCTGTGTAGAATCTGGCAAGTGGGGCCCCTGGAGGCACGTACTCTGCTGGCCCCTCACCACCCCTATGCTACACTCACCCCCGCCCCGCCCCGCCCCGATGACCTGCCTGGTTCCGTGGGCCACACTCTCAACTGGCCCTCAAGTCCTACCCCAAGGGGCCAACCACTGAACCAGGAAAGGGAACCCTGGCTGTGAGTTGGCAGGGGTCCCCCAGGCACCACGGCTGTGTTTAGCCTTCTTTTCCTCCCTTTAATTTCTAACCATCTTCACTGTTCCCAGTGTCCAGGCCACATATGGGGAGGTAGCAATGACATCATCCACTGGAGTGACATTTGACGTCCCTCTTCTTTCAAGGATGCCTCTAAATCATCCTAAAATGGAAAGAGCCCCATTCCTTTTAGCAGCTGTGGAGTATCCCACTGCCTGGATGCCCTCTCATCTATTTAGTCGGAGGCTCCTGTAGGTGAGCATTCGGGCTGTCTGCTTGGTCCCTTAAACTGCTAGTGTCAAGGATGCAATTAACATTGGTGCGGGGCTATCCCACTGTACTTGTGTCTACGATTCCTTAGGATAAATTCCTAGAAGTGAACCGTGGGGTCAAAGGGAGTTAGGCTTCCTAACTGGACTCAGTCCTCAGGTTGGAAAGGCCTTGATCAATAAGGACTCTCCACTACTGGCTGTCCTGCCACCAGCCAAAGACCAAACTGCTTCCATGGAACAGATAACTTTTTACAGGTAAGTGGGTTTGAACCATGTTGATAGGCCAAATTAGCTATTGGAGCAGGCAGCCTCCCTCCAGCCACAATCAAATGCATCACACACGTAAATGCAAATCCAATAAGGCCCAGAGCTCACCATCTGCTTTTCGAAGATGGGACTCTGGAAGTGAGCAGGTCTCCATGCCCCGGGGCCTCTGACATTCACGCGGCAAGATGGGGGGGCAGCGATCTGCACCCTGATTCAATTTCCCAGCACTGATCAAGTTACAGAGAGCCTCGGCCCAATCACATACGGGGTGGGGGGGCGGTGGGGAGAAGAATTAAAGCAACCAGGACAGAGACGCTCCCCCAGGTAGGAGGTGAGGAGGTGGTGTGAGCAGAGCTGGTGCTGCTGAGGACATCCCACTGGGTGCCATATGTCAATACCCAGAGTGACAGGCTGCTTTGTCCAGAAGGTCAGTGGCCAAAGCCATTGTCTCCAGCAGGGCAGGACAGCTGAGGTCAGTGCGTGGTCCCTGCTAGGGTTCTAGTCAGTTCCAGGGGCCTATGGACAAACCCAGATCCTGGGCCTCGAGTAGCCAATCTTATGTTCTGGTTCTGGCAGATGTTATCACCTAGTCGGCTGAAACCACCCATTGCTGCTGGCACAGTCTCAGCAGGAAGGAGGAGCCTTTTTAAATCCAAACCGAGCTTCACTCAATTGGACCAGCAGGTCCTGCAGAGACAGCAGCTGGAGGGGCAAAGCGGACCCCAGGGAGGCTGGTGCCTTAAACCTGTGGAGAGTAGGTGGCACCATCCCTCACTGAGAAAGGTCTGGGAAGCCACTGGTTATGTTTGTGGTTTAAGCATCTGCATGGTTGCCTGCTGTGTGGTCTCTGAATGTCAAGTAGATCCAAATTTTCATCAAAATCCCCAGCGTCATCCAGGATGAAGAATGTTGCATTTTGGAGCTTCCGTGGGTCCGAGCTGTTACTCAATACACAGGACCTGTCCAGGCCTCACCTGCCTTGGAGAGGGGGCCGCTGGGTGTCCAAGGAGCACATACCCTTGAGGTATGTTTAACGATATTCTGGGGCTTCAGTCAAATGGCCCACTGAGCACACTCCCCCAGAGAGCCTACAAAATGACAGAGAAATATTTTTAAAAGAAAAAAATTCATAACAGTATTGGTTTAAGGAAAAAGGAAGTCTATTCTGTGATTCCAGATTCTGTAGGAATGACGGAAAAAGGCAAAGAAACAAAATGGGAGACGAGCGCTTCCCACAAGACACTCGAGAGAAGCCTGCTGCAGAAGCAGCTCAAGGTTGGGCTGCGGTGAGGGTCAGGGAGATTAGTTGGGGTGTTGCATTTAGAATGGCAATTTGCCATTGTCTCCTCCCCTGCCACAGGCAGGGGAGAGCCCCTGAAGCCCCAGGATAAAGTAGAATGGCCAGATCAGCAGGACAGCGAGGGGGTGGATGGACCTCAGTGAAAGAGAGAAACCCCAACCCCAGGAGACGAGCTCCAGCTCCACTGGAGGCTTGGGAAGAGACACAGCATGGTGGACGGATGGACAGGCACTCTTGGATGTAAACACAGACACCCTACCCACATGACCAAATAGTTGAGGAAAAACAGCACCTTAAAAGAGAGACGCCATCTCAAAAACAGAAGTTCTGATACCCAAGGAAACCGAAGTGATGGAACCAACAGAAGGAGACTTTAAAATAAGTATAATTACTATACTCAGAGAGATGAGAGGTTATCTTATTCAAGAAGCAAGAATGGGCTTTTATATAAAAGAACTAATTAGAGATCACGGAAATTTTAAATAGACGGGCTGAAAAGCAAAAAGAGACATCTGAGGAGTGAATTATTGAGCCAGAAGATGAGGCCAAGTGCTTCTCGAGGAATTCGTCTTAAAGGGTAAAGTGATGGAAAATATGGGAAAAGGCAGGAGATTTGGGGTGCCTTAGCCCTGGTGGCACAGCGGTTAAGAGCTTAGCTGCTAACCAAAAAGTCAGCAGTTCAAATCCTCCAGCCACTCCTTGGAAACCCTACGGGGTAGTTCCACTTTGTCCTGTAGGGTCACTATGAGCTGGAATGGACAACAGGTTTGGTTTGGTCATAGAAAGGAGCCCTGGTGGTGCAGTGGTTAACACACTTGGCTGCTAACCAAAGGTCTGGGGTTCGAACCCACCAGCCACTCCATGGAAGAAAGATGTGGCAGTCTGCTTCCATAAAGATAACAGCTTTGGAAACCCCACGGGGCATTTCTACTCTTCTTACAGGATCTATGAGTCACCATCGACTTGATGGCAATGAGTTTGCCTTTTTTTTTTTTTTAAACACCCGTCTAATGGACATTCCCAAAGGGAAGAGAAGCAAGAATGGAGGAAAGAAAACAGCCATATGTTCCTGAACCACAGAAAGACATCTGTCTTCCGACTCAAAGGACCCACGAGCTGCCTAGCAGAGCAAATGAAAACAGGCCCAGACTAGACATTTTGTGGCCCATTTCCAAGTCACCAAAAACAGAGCGAAGGTTCCAGTTGTTGGGAGAGTGGTCTGTTGCACAGCCTTGTAACCCCTGTGTGGGCCACCTAATCAGAGCTTTGGACCCAGAACATTTCCTGATAACAGAGGCTGGGAACTGAGCCTCTCTTTCTGCCCCAGTTTCTTCTTCCTTATCAGGGAAACTCCTTCCCCATTCTGGGTACACAGGAAACCTTCTTTGCATTACGATAGGTGTGCATCATATGGTACCTGGCCAACCCCCTGCCATATTTGTTTCCCAAGGGAGGAAATGAGGTCCTTCATCTGTAGCACAAGAAGGGTGTGCGCAGACCACCAGCCCTGCATTGCTGTCAAGTGAGACTCACTGGCCGTGGAGGACCAGACCCCACTATTAAAGCTGACCTTGCTCCGTCTCTTGTCTGTGTGAGCCAAGTGTTATTCCAACCAAGGCCTGTGTGAGTCCTGGCTTTCTTGATGACTTTGGATCTTGGCTCGACATGGATGCTTCCAGAGAGAAAGACAGAGCAAGAGCACGATAGTGAGGGTGAGAGCAATAAAGACAGAGAGAGGGAGATATTACCTGCGGAGGAATGTGAGCTAGGTTGGTGTCAGTCTTCTCACTGGCAGCACCAAATGACAAATGACAACAGGTGTCATTTCAAAGTTCTGAGAGAAAATGCTATTAGCTCTACCATTCCAAACCCAGCATGCTAGTTAGAGAACAAAATTAAGACATTCACACATGCAAGGACTCCTTTCTGAAAGAATTACTCAAGGGTGGATTCTGGCAAAACAAAATCTTAATTCAAGAAAGAGGAAGAAGAGAGCTAGAAGAAATGGGGGGGGGAGTTATAAATCTAGCAAAATTTAGGGTTAAGTCTACCTATTATTATCAGGAGTGAGATCTAGTGCCTTCTTTGTGTTAACGAAATACTGCAAATATACAGAAAAATACAGAGAATAATATTACAAATACGCAGTGCTCTCCACCCAGATCTTTCATATGTTTATTGCGCCAGGTTTTGTAAATAAATAAATATCATAGATTCGGTTAAGCCCCCTTTGTACTTCTTTTCACATGGCATCCATTGTTCATCACATATCCAATTAAGTTATGGCTAATGTGTACTAAAACACACATTGATTTTTTAAAACATTTATTTTTTGTCTGGCCAACTTGCTAACCTCGTAATTGTCCTAATAAATCTTCATTGGGTTTGTCTGACTTTGCCAAGTGGAATTTACCTGGTGTCTGTGAGTAGTCACAATTTTGCCTCTTCTGGTTCGATATTTGTGAGCTTTATCTCCGTTGCTGTCTTGCAGATTCATCAGCCTGTCTTTCGAGGTTAGGTGCAGTCTCAAGGACACACAGCTCAGCTCGTTCCTGTGAGCACTCCTTGTGTCTCCTTGCGTGCGGGCGGCCTGCAGTAGATTACTAGCAAACACTCTCTAATAAGCAAGTAAAGTTCCTCTCCATTCCTTTCAAACTGGAAAGAGACGCTGACCTTAATGAGCTGCTTTTTCAGCAATTATTAAGAGGGTCCTAAGGAGCCCTGGTGGCGTAAACAGTTAAGTACTGGCTGCTAACCAAAAGGTCGGCTGTTCATACGCACCCAGCAGCTCCACGGGAGAAAGTCCTGGCAATCTGCTCCAGTAAAAATTACAGCCTAGGAAACCCTATGGGGCAGTTCTATTCTGTAACACATGGGGTGGCTATGAGTCAAAATAGACTCAGTGGTACCCAATAACAACAACAACGTTTTCCTGCTTTTCTGTTAATATAGAGAAGTGGGTCCAAAAGTGCTTGTCCCTCTTAAAATTATTGAGGACCCCAAAGTGCTTAAGTGAAGAAGGCTACATACAGTTTTGCTGATGGATAAAAAAGAAGACCTAAATAGGGGTAAACATCATGTTCTCTCCATGGGAAGACACAGCACTACAGAGACCACACCCTACCCTATTGACCCTACCACACACCTTTCCTCATCTGACCGTCTCGGAAATTGAGACACATTTTACAATGAAGAGCATATCATGGCAGCATTTTCTCCTTCCCCCTTCCTGGTAGTAAATAAAATATGATTCATCTTAAGACATAGGATGTCTGATCTAATAATCACTATCGCATATGTGCTTAACTCATTTATTTTTCACACCAACCCAATGAGCTGTATTGTGGTTATTATTACCCCATTTTACATATGAAGAAACCAAGGCACAGAGAAGTCAAGCAACTTTCCCAAGTCACACAGCTAGAAAATGGCAGAGCGGGGGCTCAAAGCCAGGCGGTCTGGTCCTAGGCGCTGTGCCTCTCTGCTCTATCTCTCCAGGGGTCCAAAACAAAAAAAAAACAAACCCACTGCCTCCGAGTCAATTCCAACTCATAGCGATGATGAGTCTCCAGGGGTCAAATGTCTTCAAATTAATCTATAATTTGGTGCAGTTTTAATCAAAGTCTCTAAAGAGTTCCCAAAGAGCCCTGGTGGCACAACAGTTAAGCACTCGGCAATGAACTGAAAGGTCGGCAGTTCGAACCCACTTAGCAGCTCCAGGGAAGAAAGGTATGTGGTGATCTGCTTCCCATAAAGATCACAGCCTAGAAAACCCCATGAGGCAGTTCTGCCCCGTCACACGTGGTTGCTATGAGTTGAAATCGACTCGACGGCACCTAACAACAACCAAAGGCTCTCAACCTGATGAGTTGATTATAAAGATCACACAGAAGAGAAATAACTTAGAAAAATATTGGCAGAAAAATGAGAACCCTGACAAGGACAATGGTGCCTTCCCCCTGTGACAAGTGGGTGAAGGGGCAGGAGAATAGCTCCATGGCTTGGGGAAGATCCCAGGGACAGGACCTGCACATGTGGAATGTGATTTATGATTAAATTTGACCTCTTATTTCAGTCAGAAAAGGGTGACACCTGGCTATTCATTCATCAAAACAAAATAAAAACAAATAGCTTAAGTCTCCAACTTGAAGACCAAACATAGAAATCAAAACTGCACAGGTAGTAAATACTGGCTACTTTGATCACCCTCCCAGCACCCTGTGAAAATTGTTGACCTCCACACGATGAGAGACCCTGACTAAACAAAGGTGAAACACAGACATGGACCTGGGAGGCAATGTTTGCAGCCCATCAAACAGACGAAGGATTCGTATACAGAATACATAAGGACCATCCACACAGGTTAATACGAAGATGCAGAGACACAGAAATGGAGAAAATGGGCTAATGATACCAGCAAGCACATGGAAGGAGTCTCAGCCTCTAGTGAGCAGGCAAGTGCAAAGTCAAACAAGGAGCTATAGTTTTCACCCAACACATTAGTAGAAATTACGAAGATTAATAATATCCAATATTGGTGAGGATATAGGGCAATGGTCCCTCTTATACATGGAGGGTGCGACAAGCAGAGTCTCAGCAGGAAGCAGAGAGCATCTCAAAGTAGGACAACTCAAGAAGGGATTAACAAGGTAGATGCCCAGGCCTTCCTTCCTGGTCTGTCTGAGTCCGGAAGCTCCACCGAAGCCTGTTCAGCATCCTAGCAACACACAGCCTCCCCTGGCAGATGCGTGTGGCTGTACATGACGTGCATTGGCTGCGAATCGAACCTGGCTCTCCCATTCCGAGGCGAGAATTCCACTACTGACCCACCACTGGCCCCTCCCCATTTTACAGGTGTGGACACTGATGGCAGGGGCCATTTGATCGTGCGCGGACCCACAGCTGATGCTCCTTTGGCTGCCCCAGGCCATTCAGACAGGTGAGGAAGGCAGTGGACAAGGAGGAGCCGTAGACCCCCACTCACCCCCACCGCTCACTCCTATACCCTTCTGCCCCGTGGGACTGGTCTCAACCCAGCTTTGTCTTTCTCGCTTCTGTCCCCCACATTTAGCCCCGCTGTTCCCCTCCTTCCAATCCTGTAACGCCCTCCCTCCTCCTCACCCTTCCAAATCTGCCGCCATCAGCCAGGCCATCCAGCGGGCCACGTTCCCTTGCAATGATCGATTCTGACAGCAGAGCAGTGAGCCAGGCCAGGTTCTCAGTCTCTGAGCCCCAAGAGAAGGCTGCATGTCTGTGGGGGCCCGGGTCTAGGGACTACACCCAAGCACTGGGAGACTCTGCCCCAAAGCAAGCCAGTGCTCTCTTTTCACTGGAATGGGAGGGCTCCAGTCTCCAATGACATTTTATTCCATGCAGAGATGTTTGCGAGTGTCAGTCATAGCCAGTATTCTATTTTCATCTTTTTATTAAAATTAACAGTGTTCAGCCTCTTCAACAAGCCTGATTGCTTTAATTTTAGGTTTGCTTCATCCAAATAGGCAATCTTTTGTGTTTTTTTTTTTATCTTCTGTGCAGTGATGGGTGGCTGCGCCCCAGGGGTAGGACACAGTCAGGGCATGGACTTGGGGATCAAACAGATGCTGGCTCCTTGCAGCCCCAGGCAGGTCATTCACATCGGATGTCAGGTTTCTCCACTGTAAGGCTCACTCATGAGGTGTCAGCTGTTAGCTGTCAAGGGCACAGCCCCGGGCCCAGCTCCACAAGCCTGGAGGACCTGTCTCTTCAGCCTTTGCAAATTTCACCATCTCTGAGTGCCCACCTAGAGTGCCCACAGTGCCCAGCATGAATGAATGAATGTGTGAATGAATGAGAGCACTACTTGGTTTGCCGGAGCTGTGATGAAGAGGTGTGGCTGGGACAGTGGAGGCCGGATTAGGAGTTTTCTCTGTCAACGCTTCTAGCTTCTACGGAGCATGGCGTTCCTGAAATGGAGAAAGGTTCCAAGACAATAAACCCTCTGTAACTCCAGCTCTTTCTCCCCGCCCTTGCCCATCAGCAGCAGTGGAATTTGTGGGGCCTGATTGACCAGCGCTGCACCGCCAGGAAGGTGCTCCGTGCCACCCCCTCCTCATCCATCAGCCCCGATGAGTGCTGAAGAATGAACATATCGAGCTTGCTGTCACAACGTTTTAAAATGTTGCAGTAATTAAAAACCACCAGTAATTTCTTTTCAAACAGACAGGGCTGACTTTTCAAACCAGAGAATGGAAACACCCCACGCAGTGTGCATGCCACATTCGCCTGCACACCCCACACGCCCCCCACACTCATTCACTGATACACTTGGGTGCTTTGTGACTTTCCTGACTGCAGCTAAAAGACACCACAAAGCCCTTGATTCTGGACATGGGGCACTCTCTGCCTACCCAGTCACAAAAAGTCACAATGCTACACTGTCACCCATCGCTCGTTAAAACCAAAAAACCAAACCCATTGTTGTCAAGACAATTCCAACTCATAGCAACACCGTGTACAACAGAACAGAACACGGCCCAGTCCTGCGCCGTGCTCACAATTATTGTTATATTTGAGCCCATTGTTGCAGCCACTGCGTCAATCCATCTTGTTGAGGGTCTCCCTCTTTTTCACTGACCCTCTACTTTACCAAGCATGGTGTCCTTCTCCAGGGACAGATCCTTCCTGATAATATGTCCAAAGTATGTGGGACGAAGTCTTGCTGTCCTTGCTTCTAGCTGGCTGTATTTCTTCCAAGACGGATTTGTTCGTTCTTGGTATTTGAAATACCAGTGGCATAATTTCCAGCATCACAGCAACATGCAAGCCACCATGGAAAGATGAATGGACAGAAGGTCACCCATTGAGGAGTCAAGCCCTGGTCTCCCCTATGACAGGCAGGGATACTCACCACTATAAACAAGGTTGATTTCCATAAGCACATGCATGCCAGTGGAAATGAACAAACATTTTGTTCATTTGACCTGGTACAAGTTTGGGGAAAGAAGAACTTGGGAAACTCAACATGGTGCCCCTCTTCCCTGTGGTTAGGGAAGGGAGGCACCAACCCTGACCAGTTAACAGCCGAAATCTCATAGACTTCCAGCACTGAAAGGCCTTCAGGGGTCAGCTCACCAGCTTATCGCTGCTCCCAGTGGGCGGCCAGGCTCTGCTTGGACATGTCTGGCCATAGTGAGCTGGCCCTGCCCCGGGGCTCCCAGGAAGATACCTGGGCAGCTCCTGGCTGTCATTTCCCACATCCTGGCAAAAACTTCATTCCTCAAGCACTTTCCTCCTTTGGCCTTTCTCCAGAATGAGACTCTGAATGATAAAGAGCAGCTGAGGACGCGCCCTTCCTCCCAAGCACCTAGTTCATTCTATGTGTGTGTGTACGCGACTGTGCGTGGTGTGCACGTGTGGTTGGAAGGCTTCTCCACATACCAAGCTCAGGCATCTGCAGAGCCCTAGAGAGATGCAGACACCGGTCAAGCCATCATACCCCCACCCTTCAGGGGGTTGTAATGACCAGGCAGTGAAGATACCCACACTTGCCTCCAAGAAACCATGGACGTAAATGTCCTGTCTTTATAGTGTCAGCTGATCCTACCAAAGCCCCATTGGCCCTCAGTGGAGAAGGAGCCTTTTCCATATTGCCACATGTGTTCCAATGTGTTGGGGTTTTGGCAACCAACTTGGCCATCTGTTGGGTTTGAGTGTGATCCACGAAGCTCTGTGCTGTGGAAGGAGCCTGGTGATGGGGCCAGAGAAGCTGCCATCGGCCAAAGTCACCAGGCAACTAAAGAGCATATTGCAGTGGAAGGTGCTCCAGGAGGGTGGTACGATCCTGCCTTCCTGCCCCCAGGCCTGCTTCTGGCCTAACTGAAAGAACTGGGTGTAACTCAAATCCTCTCTGGCATGCATTCGGGGGACTTGCTATTTGAGGAAACCTGATGGTGGATTGTTTCACAAAGTCAGACCAGGGGCTCCTTCTTACCTTTTTTCTCATATATATATATATATTTGGTAATGGGTTTTTGCTTAAAATAAGGCCACAATTTGGTCACACAAAGAATGAGTTTGGTAATGACCATTATCCAAATGGAATCCATCCAGGGCAGCCACCAGCTTGCTGGCTGTGTGATGTGTGACCTTGGGGTAAGCCTCTTCTCCACTCTGAGCTTCCATCTCAGAAATGACAGTGACAAAGGCAGCTGCCTCACAGGCTGTGGGTGAATGTTCAGTCTTGGTTTAAGTAAATAAAATGGGCTCAGAGGGCGTTATTGCCAACAACGGGCGCCCACCCCTCTGCACAACTCGGGAAAGATGCCAGTGCTTTCAGAGGCTGAGCGCTCCAGGGCTGATTCCCAGACGTCTGCAGCTGCTTCGGCAGTTAGCAGGAAAATTGAGCAGAGCGTGAATGAGAGGTCGAAGGGACAGGGCCTTTAAGCCAGTCGGTAAAGCCTGGGCTTGGTAGTCATGCCCCTGTTAAAATTCTTGGCACATGTTTGCCAGGATCCAAGAACCCTGAGGTGAAAACAAGTTGCTCTGTTGTCCAAATGGGGAAACTGACAAAAGCGTTGATTTAAAGGATGCCTAGGTCGACTCCTTGGGCCCTGATTGGCTGCCTGGTTTGCATCTTCCTCTGGCTCGCTCCCTCTTGCTCTTTCTCTCTCTCCTTATATGGATTTGCTATCAGTGTTCAGCATGCTTTTTTTCTAGGTGGGGGTAGTTGGGGAGAGCACGGAGAATCTGCATGAAGCTGGCACAGAGGCGCCAGGAGCACAGGCTGAGAGTCTGCCAGACCTGGCTCAGGTCTGCTGTTGAGCCCAAAGTCTTCCCTGTAAAGTCAGGGCAGTGCTGTGAGCGTTAAATGAGACCACGCACTGAAGTGTTTAGCTTTGTGTCTGGAAAGGATTAAGCACATAATGAATGATATTTATCAAGAGATAAGTGCCAGTGGAAACAGGTACTGCGCTCAGTTAATTAATGAGTCAAACACAGACACTGGTCCCTTAGGAAATGAGGCAGGTGGTGTTTAATTATCCTGCCTGGGAGGGACAGAGATACTTGCAGGGCAGGGACCACCTCCTGGCATTAGTTATGAGAACTGAGGTACTTGCCAGGAGTGTTAGGGTCAAAAACGACTGGAAGGCTGTAGGAAATATGGTTGTGAGCCTAGCTAGGGGACCGGGCAGGGGATGACAGCAGGCTGGCTCCTTGAAGCATGTCTGTCTGGCTTGTAAGCATTCACCCTCTTGCCCCTGTGATGCGACTCTGAGGAAGATGCTGGCTGTCCTGTCTTCAGTTCATCTGTAGATGGATTCCAAGTATGTCCCTTATCCTCTCAGTCTGTCCTCAGTAGTCTCATCTCTAGAATGGGCTGAAGGGGCCCTGGCGGCACAACAGTTAAGCATTCAGTTGATAACTGAAAGGTTGGCAGTTGGAACCCAGTCAGCTGCTCCTCGGGAGAAAGGCCTGGCAATCTGCTCCCATGGAAATTACAGCCTAGTAAACCCTCTGGGGCAGTTCTACTGTGTCCCACAGGGTCGCTATGAGTTGGCACACAGCCACAGACAGAAGGGGCTGGGCGTTAAGCAGCAGGTTCCTCCCACTAGGATATAGCTTCTTACAGAGAATTTAAGGGTCAACAATAATAAAAGCTGACATTCATGCAGCACTTTCCACGTGCCAGGCATGATTCTCAGTGTTTTCCATGTTCTAACCTGAAAGCCTTAGGTCGCAGACCTCTCTCAGCTCAGGGTACTTGTAGCCATAGTGTCCCCTTGAACCTCTGCAGAGACAGAGGGCCACTGCCAATCCTGACACATTTTCAGGGTGGAGGGGCTTTAGGTCAGAAAGCTTTTCCCATGCCCAGCCCAAATGTGCCTCGGTTTACCTCCCGGCTGCTTAACCTAGCTCTGGACTCTGGGGTCAGGTAGAAGAGATCTGCTGAAAGGTCCTGTGGTTGCTAACCGAGAAGACTGAAATGAACAACAATAAAGGTGAGCATTTATGAAGCTCTCATTGTGTGCTAGGTCGCTCCACATGGAGGAAATTTGTTCTCAGACCAACCTTGAAAGTTAGGTACTGCCATGACCCATTTGAGAGGTGAGAAGCAGAGACTTGAAGAGGGCCAGGGACTTGCCCTAAGGTCGCACTGTTGCCAGCAGCAGCTCCGGCCTGACTCCAAAGCCCAGCGCTGTGGAAACCCAGGACGCCAGGAAAGCCGCGAGGAGCAAAGGTGAGGGACGGGGCCCCGCGGGCTGTGGCGCAGCCCCGCCGACAGCGAAAGGAACCGTCAGCACCAGGGACAGTTCCCGCCGCTCCCGGCAGCCCCCGACGACAGCGCGCGCGAGACCGGCGGCGCGCGCTCCACGCTCGATTTGAGCGCGCGCCCTCCCTGCTCAGCGCGCGCCCCGCGCCGGGACCCGGCTGCAGCCGCGCGCCTCTCGCAGGGAGCCAGCCCGGCGTCCGAGCCCGGCCGCCGGCAGCTGGGTAGGGCTCCCGCCGCACGCGATCGCTGCCCAGGACCGGGGCCAACCAATTGCGCCGCCCGTCGCCAGCCCAGCAGGCGCAGCAGCTTGGCCTGGCGTGAGCGGCCGCTGCGCGCTGCGCCTTGCCCGGGACACGCCGGGCGCCCCGTCACGTGCGCCCAAGTCCTCGCCGGCGACAGCGCTGTTCCCACGGCTAAAGGTAAGGGCTGGAGCGAGCGGACACAGGCCACGGGTGGGGTCAGAGGACGTGGCAGGGAAGCCCGCTCAGTGCCCCCCTGCTGGAGCCCCATGGCAGCCTGCCCCACGCAGCTGCTGCGGGCCCGCGTCACCCGTCCCGTCACGGTCCACCCTCCAGCCCCAAAGTGCGCCCATTTGGAGAAGGCTAGAGGCAGAAAGGAGGTGGGCAGCCAGAGGTGGAGGACCCATGTGCTCAGGGCTGCCTTTTCTCCCTCCCTGGACACAGTAGTGTGGGGGTGGGGATATTGGGAAGGCAAAGTTTCAGAGCAGCCGGTGGAAACCTGGCCCCTTCTCTCTGCTGCCCCGAGCAGAGTCCTTTTCCTAACGGGAATTCATCTGCCTAGAACTGTTTTCTCCCGGACACCATCCTGGGCTGCCAACATCCATGAGAAAGGGGCACTGACCCCATTGTACAAATGAGGAAACTGAGGCTCAGAGAAGTTGAGTCACTTGCCCAAGGTCACACAAGGGGTCAGCGGCAGAGCTGGACCCAGGCACGCCAGCCTCTGCCTCCCCACCCCGCCCCGCCACCTCCCACCACCTTTGCTTGAAATCTCTACTTGAAGTGAGGGAGACACCACCAGGTACAACTGCACATTCCTGCCCAGGGAGGAGAGAACTCACCGAACATGCAGGAGAGGTCTCAGGTTCCCCTCCCAGCTATGCCGCCTTATCCCACTCAGGATCCTGGACTCCCAAGGCCAAGGGCCTTTCAGGCACTGGTCATGCAGCCTGTCTCTCACTGCAGCCCTGTGATGCTGAGATGAGCCTCTCCAAGAATGGGAGGGGCATCTGGGGGCCTCACCCCGGAAGGCCCCCTGTGCACCTCCCACTTTGCACTGCCCATCTGTCCCACTCCCCTCTATCCACACCTAGCTACACTTTGTGGGGGCTTCCAGGAGCAGCGAGAACTTCTGACCTCAGAAGTTCTAGTTTGCAGGTAAAGCACACCAGTCCACCTCCTCACCTTCCTACTCTTCACGTAAACGAGTCATGGAGTCTGGGTGACCAGCGAGCTCCTTGCTTAAACTGGTGGGGGAAGTGGTTCCTTGGCTGGGGGCGGGGGGTAGACCCTTTGTGCACTAACCATAAGCTTTCTAAACAGCTGGAAAGTTGGGGGCTTATGAAAAAAAAAAAAATCCCCCTGAGCCCTTGGGGGCTCAGGTCATGTGGGGTTGTGTTCATTCATTCTTTTATTTGGAGCTGTTTGTTGAGCATGTGTGTGCCTGGGGCCCCAGCTGTGAAGCAGACAGGCAGGGTGGTCGTTGTACCCAGGGTCTGGCTGGCCTTGGGGCTCACCATCAGCTGCGTTTTTCATGGAGCTGGCAGGTTCAGACTCAGCTGGAAAACTCACTCCCTGACAAGAACTGACCCCGAAGGGGTTAGGGTTCTGAGCATGGACCACAGGCCTCGGTGCCCTGGATGCCTGGGGATGGGTGGGCAAGTTCCAGGCGCATCACCAGCCTCCCTGGGGTGTGCTGATGCACCATCTGCTCAGAGTACTGGCATGTACAACTTCTCCTCCGCCTCGCCTGCAGGTCGGGGAGGGTGCCCCCCCAGAGACCCTCTTTCCTCCTGGCTGCATATCGCCAGCACACCTTGCTTATGCCAGCACAGTCATTGAGCAGGAGCAGGGCTCCTTCAGGAAAAGGTGGGCCCAGGTGGACAAGTCAAGGCTTCTCTGTCCCCTTCTGTCCACCTGGCTGGGTGACCCCAGCCTACCTGTCTGTCCAGTGCTGGGATGGATCATTTTATGTCCCCTATGAGCCTTTTTTTTTTTTTTTTATGAGCCACAGCATGGGTGGGACAGGGAAGGCACAGCCCTCCTTCTTTGCCTCGCTCCTGAGGGAGAGTGCAGAGGCGTCTTGAGATCTCTGGGCTGGCCTCAGTGCTGACTCCCAGCCCCTGCCAACCCCACTCCCCTCTCAGGAGGCCACCCCTGTATTGCACACTAAGGTACCTGCTGTAGGTCCCACATTCTGGGTGCTGGTTCTGGGTGGCCTGGAGGCTTCACGGCCCCGAGGCCCACTCACCAGGGAGGCCCCTGTTCTCCCACCCCTGGGCCTTCCCTACAGAGTGGTGGCTGGAGAGCCAGAGAAGAGTGATGACAGCTCCCAGAGGTGAGGTGGGCAGCCGAGTGATGGGTTGCATTTCAGTAAATGACATCTGACTTTGTTTTCGGGTCCTTGCCTTGTACCCTTTCCATGACCGGCCTGGCCATTGCTTCTCCCAAGTAGCAAGTCCTGTCTGTGTGTCAGTAAAAAGGCAATTTTGGGGGTGCAGAGAGACTCTGAGAAAATCACCCAGCTACCCTGGATCCCATCTTCCTCATCTGCAAAAGTGGGGGTGCTTCCACCTCCCTCCGGAGCACACAGTGGGCACCTGGGCTACTGTGACGCCTGCTGGCCAGGCAGTGGGCCCTGCATTTGTCTGGCTGCACTAGAGAGGCTGAGGAGGGGCTGGTGGGTTGCTCCCCTCAGCTTCCGCTGCCTCCCTGCCACTGGCCCTTGAATCTACTCCTGGGGCTTTGACAGGTCCTATGTCTTCAGCACTCTCGGAAGGTGGCTGTGTCCCACCACTCGGCAGAGGCAGCACCTGGGTGCAGGGCTGCTGGCTTCTCTGTCAGAGCCCTCTGTTCCCTTAGGAATTCAGGTCCTCTGAACAGACTCAAGCTGTTGAATTCTCCCCCAGGCCTTGGTGCAACCCCATTGGTGTGGGAGGCCCCAGGGTGGGGGGCACTGTGGCAGTGATGCTTTCTGTGGGGAGGGGGGAGGGCCATGGCGAGAACCCTGAACCCAGACTGGTGGGCTCAAAGCCCCGCTTTGCTGCTTCTTGGCTGTGGGGCCCTGGGCTGTAGGCTTCCAGGTATGGAGTGGGAACTGTGGCCCTTGCTTCCCAGAAGGCCTGAAGGATTTAACAGACGAGCCTGGTGAGAGCCCTGGGAGAGGCCAAGAGGCAGGACAGAGTCGGCTCAGGCTTGTGGGCTCTGTGGAGGGGCCGGACTTTATTTGGAAGTCTGCAGGTGCCCCGAGCAGAGCAGGTCTGAGCCTGGGAGGGGCTGAGTCAGATCTGGCCTTTAGAGAGAGCTCTCAGCTGCCTCACGGAAGGTGAAGGTGACGTGGAGCAGGCGAGGCTGGGGCAAGGACACTGGGAGGAGGCTGCTTCGTCCACCCGGAAGTGACAATGAAGGCCTGGACCGGGATGGTAGGAGTTGGGCCAATTCCAAACCTTTCTTACAAGGCAGAAAGAGCAGCATGCAGGGGTCCTGCAGGTGTTGGAGTGAGGGGGAGGCAGCCCGGAACTGAGCAAGTGTCACTTCTATAAACATATATACACACCAGCTGCTGTCAAGTCGACCCCGACTCACAGTGACTCCATGTGTATCAGGGTAGACCTGTGCTCCGTGGCCGACTTGTCGGAAGTCTATCTCCAGGCCTTTCTTCTGAGGTGCCTCTGGGTAGAGTTGAACTTCCAGCCTTTCATTTAGCAGCTGGCCCATTAACTGTTTGCACCATTCTCACTTCTATAACCGTCCTCTAAATCGAGCTCCAGACAGACCCCTGACTTGGCAGGGCAGACCCTCAGGGTGGACTGCAGCCCGGGAGCGGAGGGGGAGGCTCAAAGAGATTCTTCTGTTTCTGCAGCAACATAGGGGCAGAGCCGTTCACTTCCTGACCTGATGTCACCACCTGCCCTTTGGACATGCTCCCACCCACCACTGATGGGTTTCCATAGGAGTGACCAGGCCAGCTACCTGCACCCTTGTGCTCTGCTGTCCCAGGTGGCAGAGGTGGCAGAAGGCTGAACTAGCTGGGAAGACTAGGTGGAGGCTGGTGAGGGTCCTGGGTCATGATCCTGAAACAAGAGTCCAGCAAGGGCCTTGCCAACCATGATCCCTGAGGATGGCAATGTGGTTGAGTGGATAAGAGCCAAGCCTTTGGGGCCAGCCGAAGCCATGTTTCTGGCCAAGCTGTGTGTCCCCAGTGAAGTCACTCAACCTCTCTGGGCCTCAGGTTCTTCATTCATGAGGTGACAGTGATCATATCCACCTGGTAGCATGTGCCAGCTCACCTCCTGGCCAGCCGGCTGGGCAGGGGATTCATGCACTACTGAGCCCGAAACAAAACCCCTCTTCCAGGCCAGATCCACTTGGGGGAGCCCCTCCAGTGCCAACTTTTGGCTCAGCCAAAGGTGGCCTCAGCGCAGACCACCTGTGGGGCTGGCCCCTGACAAGCAGCCAAACCCCACACTGATCCTCCAGCCCTGGCAAAGGCATGACTGTTGCTTCTGCTGCCCTGTGTCCACCCAGGGTCAAGCCATCGCCACCACCTCCCAGTCCCTCCGAGGCAGGTCCTCCAGGCTCGCCCTGTTGGGCTCTGGTCCTCTAGGCCCTGGGTCCCTGGAGGATGGGCTTCTTTTATCATTCTTATTATTTGCGTTTGCTGTCTGTGGTTGCCCACACCACATCCATCCAGATGCCTGGTGCCACTTGAAGTGGGGTCTGCAGACCAGCAGCATGAGCACTCCTGGGAACATGGCTGAAAAGCACCTTCCCAGGCCCCCAGACCAGCTGTGCTCAGTACAGTTTGAGAAACATTTCTAGAAAATGCACCATGCCCCAGAGCAGAAGCACAGTGACACCTGCACAAAGCTACCACAGGTGGCTCTGTCTCCCTCATGCCCCCTATAGTTTTAATGAATATATGTTAACTTTTAATATATACTAAAGAGCTTCTTTGAATAAAAGAAATCTAAACTTGTTATGAAAGAAAAATTGGGCAGTCCAGCCTTTTTTTCCTTAGTAAGTAAAGCTCCTGACAGCCCAGCCCCGTGCCCGGCTCATGCCACGGGAGCCGTCTGCCTGTGCTCCTCACCTGCCCTTTCTCAGCAGATCTCCATGATCTGCCCATGTCAATGCCTCGCTCTCCACTGATTAAACTGGAGCACGCCGGCCAGCATGCAGGCAGGTTGCCCAGCGCTTGGTTTTATTGTGCACCTTTGTAGCTGTGTTCACTAGGGGCGGTGCCCACAGGGAAGGCTCTCATGTCTGTGAAAATGGAATTAAGTGGCGGTACAAGGGCAGGCCTGCGTGGATTGTAACACGGTGTGAGGTGGCAGGTGCCTCATTCAGATGAGGTGGCCCCTGGGCTGGAGGTCCTAGTGGTGCAAACAGTTAATGTGCTCAGCTGCTAACCGCAAGGTCGGGGGTTCAAGCCAGCCCAGAGGTACCTCAAAAGAAAGGTCTGGGTACCTACTTCTGACACGTCAGCCACTGAAAACCTGTGGAGTGCAGTTCTGCCATCACACACAGGAGGCGCCGCGAGTCAGAGTCTACGCAGTGACAAGTGGCTTAGCCCATGGGCTGGGAAGTCAGGGACACCCCAGAGGTGGACCTTGAGCTAAGCCCTGGCGGATGAGTTTGGAGGGGAGAGGAGGGTGGGACATAAAGGTGGGGTATTTCTGTCAGCCCTGGGCAGGGGTAAGTGGTCTGTTGACATTGGCTGATAATCAGTGGCCCACTAAAGATGTCCCCGAATGGTCCCTCTTCTCCCTCTGGAGGTGCAGATGTGACCAGGTAGGTGATCTCACTGCTGCCTCATTGGCTGGAATACTCAGGCGCCTGCTTTGTGACTGAAGATGGTTCTCGACTGCCCGGCTTAATGAGGCTCATCTCCTCCTCAAGTGCCCTGAGCCCCTGTCCCAGCCCTGCACATCTCCAGGGCTGGCAGTCCTTTTGGGCATCCTCCTTGTGTTAGCTCTTAGTTTTCGCCAAGAGAGAGGAAAAGGCTGGGCTGGGGTGGGGATGACCAGTGTTGGGCCAACTGCAGGGGGCGGCCACCTTGGGAAGCATCACTGGTTTATCTGCAGCTTTTGTGGAGGTCTCACCTTTCGATGTTGGAAATGTCATATTTACACTGTGTTTTCAAAACTCTTCTGCCCGGTGGCGGCAAACTTGAGACATGAGGGAACTTTCCTGAAGCAAAATAAAGATGTTCCTTTTTCTAGTAAGGGTAGCGCCCACGCCAGACACCCTCTCTGGGCAGGGGGACCGTGCTTTCTGCAGCCTCCACTCCAGAGCCCAGCGTCTCCTACTGGCTTAAAGAAGGCCCCAAGTTCCAAGCCAGAAAGCTCGTCTCTTTCCCATCGGGGTCTCCCTGCTTTCCGAGGGTGGCTACTGTGATAAAATACAGTTGCCCAATTCTGGTTCCAAGGAGGCTGAGGAAAACCAAGGAAAGTTTAATCTTCTTCTGGAAAGACAGCACCTTCTCTGTAACACTGTGGCCTCACAAGCTTCTCTGTAACACTGTGGCCTCACAGGCTTCTCAGTAACATCCTCTCCTCAACAGGCTTCTCTGTAACATTGTGGCCTCACGGGCTTCTCAGTAACGTTGTCTCCTCACAGGCTTCCCTGTAACATTGTCTCCTCACAGGTTTCTCTATAACATTGTGGCCTCACAGGCTTCTCAGTAACATTGTCTCCTCACAGGCTTCTCTGTAACATTGTGGCCTCACAGGCTTCTCTGTAACATTGTCTCCTCACAGGCTTCTCTGTAACATTGTCTCCTCACAGGCTTCTCTATAACATTGTCTCCTCACAGGCTTCTCTGCAACATTGTCACCTGATGAACTTCTGGTGTTTACCTGTGTTTAGAGTTTGTTTGGTTAAACGCTCATTATGCAGAAGCCTGGCTCCCTGGAAACCCATTTACAAAATTAAAAATATAGTCAACTTTAATTTTATCTTCCTGAAACTTCCCACACGAGAGTTCCTTCTAATTAACAAACAGATTTCTATTAAAAAAAAAAGTCATGTAACATAGTTTCTGGAATAATCACTTCTGTGGTATTTGGAAACCCTGGTGGCATAGTGGTTAAGTGCTATGGCTGCTAACCAAAGGGTCGGCAGTTTGAACCCGCCAGGTGCTTCTTGGAAACTCTATGGGGCAGTTCTACTCTGTCCTATAGGGTCGCTATGAGTCAGAATCTACTCGACGGTACTGGGTTTGGTTTTGGTTTTTTCGTGGTTATTCCATCCTTGCTGGGCTGTGTCTGGTTTTCCTGCCCACCCCCTCCTTCCCAGGACCTCTCAACACTGAACAGGAGACTGAGGACTAGGCAGGGGAGGGGGAAGGGGGAGAGGGCTGAGGGAGGCCAAGAAGGATCTGAGGCAGGCAGTGGTGGGGGGGGTGGGGGGGGGAGACAAGGAGGTGGCACGTCTTCAGAGTCAGCAGGTGCTTGCTCGGGACAGTCACAGCATTAGGACCTGACAGCCCAGTCCAAATCCCTGCCAGGGCTCTTCCCACTGGTGAACTTGTGCGCGGTGTTAAACTTCTCTGTGCCTCAGTTTCTTCCTCTCTGTGGACAGGGCTCTGGCTCTACCTGCCGGCAGGCTAGTGGTGAGGGTTTGCCATCACCTATGGCATCACACTTGGCCAGATGTGACAGGTGGACCCCAATGTTGGGGTCTGGGGCCCCAGGGGCAGGGCCTGTTGGATGGCACCTGTAGCAGAGCATAAGTCCACTGTTGTTACATGCTGTTGGGGGTCAATACCCCCCCTTTTAACCACGGCCAGCTGAGGACAGAACTCACACTCCCCAGTGTGGCCCTTGGGGGCCCTGCCTGGAACAGACTCTGCAGACCCCCTGCCAGCCCCTCCCTCCTCCCCCATGCTCCTATGTACTGACTTACCTCCCATCGCTAGAACACCCTAGCTCCTTCCTCCTTGATGCCCACCCCACCGCCTGAAAGCTTTCCCTGGTGTTAGAGATTGAGTTGTGTCCCCCCAAAAGATATGTTGAAGTCCTAACCCTGGTAGTGCAACGGTTAAAGTGCTCCGCTGTTAACCAGAAGGCCTGTGGTTCTAACCCACCAGCCGCCTGGTGGTATAAAGATGTGGCAGTCTGCTTCCATAAAGATTTACAGCCTTGGAACCCCTACGGGGCGGTTCTGCTCTGTCCTATAGGGTCGCTAGCAGTCAGAATCTACTCAAGTGCAGTGGGTTTGGTTTGGGAACCTCTGGTACCTGTATATGTGAAGTTGCCTGGAAATAAGATCTTTACAGATATTATCAGTTAACCCTTTGGTAACCTGGGTATTTTCTGCTTTGAATTTTTTGTTGATAGTGTGTGTTTTCGTATTGGAAGCGTGCTGCATCACTGAGTGTGCCTGAATTTTTGGTAGGTAGTATGGATTTTTTTTTTTCTTACCCTCCTCCCACAAGCCTACCCTAAGTGTTTAATGCTACCTACGAAGTACCACTAATGATACCCCAGAGTCCCCACTGGGGTCTGTTGGTACATATGTGATGCATACATACATACGTACATAGGTATTTTCAAAATTTCTATTTTTCCAACCAAAAATTCAGACACCTCATACAATGCCCTGTAAAAACAGTAATTTGCATCACACGCCCGTCTCTTTGGGTCGTAAAGGGCCTGCCTGTGGCGGCACTCACTTTCAGTGGTACAGCAGCTTCTGAGTATACCCCCGGGGCTTGGTTGCCCTCTGTACCACCAGGCACGAAAGAGTTAGAACGAGGTCATTGTGGTGTAGGTGGGTCCTACTCTTGTATGAGCAGTGTCCTATAAGAGAAGAGAAGACACAGAGGGGCATGGAGGGAAGATGGCCACGTGACCACAAACTTAGACTGCAGCTGCAAACTAGGAACACCTGGGGCCAACAGAAGCCAGGAGAGACCAGAAAGGATCTTTCCCGAAAGCCTTTGGAGGGAGCACAGCCTCGCCAACACCCTGAATTCGTACTTCCAGCCTCCAGAGCTGTGAGAGGAGATTATCACTGTTCTTTGTGGTACTTTGTTTTGGCAGCCCCAGGAGACTAAGACACCTGGCTAGAGCCAGCTCTCAGCTTCCCGCCCATACCCAGCGAGGCAAGCCTCCGTGATTCACTCCTTGCCTCTGTGGCCCCCTGGCTCCATAGCTCTTCCCCACTGGTCTCATTGGCAAGACTGTCTCTCCCAGGAGACTGAAGCTTCTTGAGACAAGCCCCAGGGATCCTTGTGGTGGCTGAGCCCCAGCACATGGAGGGGGCAGGGGACTCTCAGAGACATTTGTCCAATGAGGGTAACACCTCTGCTCTGCCTCCCTCTGGGCCGAGATGCTGCGTGTTTGGAGCCAGGGTCTCCATTCTCAACATTTCAAAACCCCCTCAAGAGGAAAGGGCTTAGAGTTTTCCAGGTCAAAGTGGGGAGAGGGGAGCCCGCCGTTCCTCAGCCACAGGAATTTCAATCACCAGAGCAAGATGCCAGCGCCGCAGGTCTCATCTGGCGGGCCCCAGGGTTCCTGCCACCATTCGGCACTGATCCAACTACCAGTTTTTAAAAATCATTTAGTCTGCAAGACAGACCCTTTCAACAACCCTGCCATGCTAACTTGAAAATGGTAGAGCCCCGTATTTTAAAAAAGAAAAGTTGATGCTAAAGAAAAAACTGTTCCAGACAGGGTCTTTGTTGAAACCTCAGCCACCAAAAACTGCTCTGGAGGCAGGGCTGCCCCCGGAAGTTTATGAGAGAATCACCGATTCAGGAGTGACACAGGGACGTCCAGAGAGCACCGAGCTCCAAGAAAGGAACAGCCATCTCTGCCGACTGTGCCCAGCTTGGCCAATGGGCACTCGGGGTGCAGTCAGTGCTGTGGGTGGATGGAGGAGGGTGGTACGAATGGAGGGCTGGCTGAGGTGAGGTCTGCTGGGCAACCCTTAGCCTGCACTTGGCAGAGAACTTGGGCTGACCCCCAACCCCAACTGAAAACCCTTTGCCGTTGAGTCAATTCCAACTCAGTGACCTTGTAGGACTAAGTAGACTTGCCCCATAGAGTTTCCAAGGCTGTAATCTTTCTGGAAGCACATTGCCAGGTCTTTTCTCTTAGGAAGTAACTGGTGAGTTCGAACTGGCAAATGTTCAGTTAGCACCTGAGAGCTTAACCACTGCACCACGAGGGCCCTTTGGGCTGACCCTGGGGTGGAGCAAACAGCCTGGAATTTGGCCAGGGGCCCTGAGCAGCCCGGCCCTCCTCCCCTTCCCAAGGGAGAGTTGGGGATCAAACCACTCAGGAGAATAGCCTTGGATGGGTTGTCGTTTTGAGGGCAAAAAAAGAAAGACAAAGTTCCATTATTGTCACTGAGCAGGTGACTAGACCAGCCAGCTTCCAGATCTAAGAGTCACAGACCCTGGAGTCTCAGGTTTTAAGAATCTGTGGGTCAATGTTCTGATTTTCTGAGACTAAAGTGTTGGCTTTGAGATTCTGGGATCCGTGGTCCCATGACCTCTGACCACCTTCTTTTGACAGGCTTCATGAATTCTCCATCTTTCCATCATCCCTCCACCCTCTGTTCCCACAAATCCCTGCCTCCGGCACCCTTGCTACCCATCCGTGGCCATGAAGCCAACTCTGACTCAAGGCGCCCCTGTGTGTCAGAGTAGAATTGTGCTGCCCAGAGTTTCCAGTGGCTGAGTTTTCAGCAGTAGATCGCCAGGCCTTTCTTCCAAGGGTTTGCATGACTTTGCATCCCCAGACCCTTCTGTCACATGGCCCTTAACTGAGACTTGCCAGCAGCCTACCTGGAGAAGGGGTGGGGCAACCTGTGACCTCTCGCTCATACCCATCTTCCTGGCAGGGCCGCGGTCTGCATTGCTACCCCTTGTCCCATACTTGCACACACTGCCCACTACCCTGAGCAGCCGATGGTCTGGGGGAGAGGACGAGGGCACTGACCCAGGACCTCCTGGTGCATGGCTGTCCTCTCCTACCCCACCTCTGCCCCCCGTTTCTGTCCCCCCAGTGTTAGCACCAGGCACTGAGCTTTGTCCACGAGAGGAAGGAGAGGACATCAGGGAGGCATGGAGGGAGGGAAGGTCAGGAGGGTCATGAGGCTGGGAGGAGGGGGAGCTGGAGAGCTTCCGGCGAAATCCAGCCTGGGCGGGAGGGGCACAGACTGGAGAGGAGAAGCTCTGTGAGTTGTCCACCCTGGTGCTGTCTGGCCCGCGCCTCAGCTGTCCTGTACACAAGGCTGTGGCTGTTCCCCTGGCTGCAGGGCATGGTGGGCTGTGTGCTGGGATGGGGCCCAGGGTGCTGGGGGGCACAGGAGAGGAGGCCAGGAGAGCTCCCAGGAGAAAGGTCTGAGACAGGGTGGGAGGAGTGGAGCCACCCTGCCCTGGGAGGCTGGCAGCTTCAGGTAGATGGAACCATGTGTGCTGGCAAGGAGGCAGGAGAGGTGGAAAGGTGAAAGTGGCTGGAACACAGGCAGGACAGGGGGCCAGGCAGAAAGGGGAGATGGAGGTGCAGGTGTGGTGCCTGGCCAGGGGGAGGGCCTGGCCTGGGTCCTAAGGGGCTGTAGCAGTGCGTGCCGGGAGGAGTACAAGGCCACTTCACAGGAGAGGGCAGGGCAGGGCAGGGCAGGACCCATCTGATCCCTCAGCATGGAGCTCTCTGGCAGGCAGGAATGCCCAGGACTGAGCACAGACAGGAGCCCGGGGTGGGACCTTCCAGGCACTGGGCCCGGCCAGGCTTTCTCAGCATGCCATCACCTCGTTGCACCTCCCAGACACTGTTGGAGGGAGGTGCAGACTCCAGCTGAGGCTTCAGGCAGTGAAATAGCTGGCCTGGGTCACCCAGCTGAGACTCCAAGAGGTGAAATAGCTGGCCCGGGGTCACCCAGCTGAGACTCCAAGAGGTGAAATGCTGGCCCAGAGTCACCCAGCTGAGACTCCAAGAGGTGAAATAGCTGGCCCGGGGTCACCCACCTGAGACTCCAAGAGGTGAAATAGCTGGCCCGGGGTCCCCCAGCTGAGACTCCAAGAGGTGAAATAGCTGGCCCGGGGTCACCCAGCTGAGACTCCAAGAGGTGAAATAGCTGGCCTGGGTCACCCAGCTGAGACTCCAAGAGGTGAAATAGCTGGCCTGGGGTCACCCAGCTGAGACTCCAAGAGGTGAAATGCTGGCCCTGAGTCACCCAGCGGCTCAAGCCCAGGTCTCTGGCTCCAAGGTCAGACAAATTACACCCAACCGAGTTTTAATCCCACCGACTCAGTCCTTCCCAGGAACTCTGGCCCCATCCCCAGTGTCCCCTTGGTGAAGCAAGGACAAGGACCCTGCCCCTCTGGCTCACTGGGCTGCTTCTCTAGGGAGATGCTGTACCTGGGCACTTGCTTACACCATGGAGTGCTGTGAAGACACAGCTTTAACTAATGGCTCATTGGTTACTGAAACAAAAGTCCTTGGGAGACTTGGCTCCCCACCCCTCCCCCAGCCCGGCAGCCAGGCAGGTGCCTGGTTCCTGAGCAGAAATTGTCCAAGGACCCCCTCCTCACCTCAGCACATGCAGCTTACAGCTGTAGCCATGGAAACTTCTGGTAACCTTGTGAACGACTAATATATATATACATACACTTTTGTTGTTGTTTTTAAAAAAATCACTCTGATTTCTCCTTTTCCCCCGCACTCCGAGGCTGAAGCCCGGGTTACCGTGCAGAACATGTTTGCACGCCTGTCCTGCTGCCTTCACCCTGCTCCCTCCTGAGGGCCTGGGTCTAAGAGGCTGGCAACCCGGGTGTGGCCAAGGGCCCCAGTCCTTGCTACCCTGCATGTGGTCTGCGGGACTGCACCATCACTGTACACTGGTTGCCAACACACAGACTGGGGGGCCCCGACTCACATTGTCAGAGCTGCTTCCCATGAGCCGAGCTGTTCACTGTGAGGAAGACTGGTCTGGAAGGTGCCTCAGGGAGGAGGTAGCTGAGCTGCAGCAGAGAGGAGATGAGGCCAAGAGTGTGGGAAGGCTAGATCAGATGTGGACAGCCTGTGGGGCCCCAGGCCCTGCCCGGTCAGGTCACTGCTGGCCACTCTGTGCCCCTCAGGTCATTTACACACACATGCCCTTCTGCCCCAGGCAGATGGAACTTTCCATAACCCATATGTCCTGATTGTCTCCAAGCCTTTGCACAAACCACCTCTGCCTGCCACCTGGAGTGCTCTTCCCATATCCCTTCTCTGTCCTGGAGGTCCCAGTGTCTGGATCATTCTCTCAGGGCTCCTCTCCAGGCTCCCATGCCCCCATCTGCACCTGCATTCTCCCTCCTTATGCCCCAGATATGCACGGTGAGGACTCTTGGTGCTACTAGATCCCAGAGAGGGAGCAGCCACCAGGGGCCAGGAATCAGGGAAGGCTTGCTCAAGGAGCGTCCTGGACTAAGGGCAGGAATTTCAATAAGCAGGGCTGGAAGGGAGTTCAAGGCCCAGGGAATGGTGCTAGCAAAGGCTCAGAGGCAGGAAAATGCACAGTCTGTGGTTGGAAGGCAGGGGAATAATGTCTTACGCAGATGTGTTTAAGGAACATAGCAGGAAGACGGGGCACCACGTGGCCAGGTAGATCAGGGAGGACCCAGAACATGAGCTGAGCTCAGAGAGACCCCTGGGTGGACTGATGGGGACACCCTAGTGGTCGGGAGGCAGGTGCTCCGAGAAGGAACACCAGGAGCTGGGAACCCCTGGCTCTGTTGTCCAACAGGAAAGGTGTCTTTGCCGGATGCCGATCCCATCCAGTGCGCATGCCACATCCATCCCCACGGTGTTAAGTACAAAAATAAATGGCAGCACGGTCTACATGGAATAATCCCACTTCCTTAAAAAATAATAATCAAAATAACAGGTGTTAGAAATGAGAATGTGGAGATGACTCTCCAGACTAAGGACCAGAAGGCTAAGGACTGTAAGGGTCACAGTCAATAGTTCAGGGTTGACTGCTGTTGAGCCGGAAAAGCAGCCTTGGACATAAATGGGTGTGGCCACATTCCCATAAGACTTTATCTACAAGAACAGGCAGAGGTGGACTGGATACCCCTCCACATCATTCCTTCTCTTTCCCACTCCTCACCCTGGCCTGGTCTCCAGCCCAGCTGAGAGGAAGCGGCTCTGGGAGGATGGTCTCCAAGCCATAGGACAGAGCTCTGGGGTGGGCTGCACCTCTGGAGAGTCCTGGAGGAGCAGGCCCAGGCCTGTCCCCCAGGAAGCAGCGCGTCCCCTCAGTCCTTGTCCTCTGGGTGGCCACAGCCCTCCTGGACTGTCGGCTTGTCCACTGTTCTCTTGAGATTCCTGGTGTGTGATGGATACTCGGTACGTCTGTGTCAAATGAGGGGCCAGGGAGTGGCCGGGGGGGCCTGGGCCAGGGCCTGGCATGGGACAGGTGGGAAGCTAGTGAGGCGTAAGGTGTGGTTAAGCCACCAGACACCAGAGGTGACCGTGTCTGAGACTGTGGGGACCAGGACAGGATATGCCCCCACACCCGCGTAGCCCCTTCAGGCTAGGGCAACTGTGACTGGCCCAGGACCTCCAGGGAGGCCATCCGCCTAGGACCTGCCCAGAGAGCTGGCACTGCCCCAGGAGGGGCACAGTTTTATGAGGGCTCGGATCCTGTGGGGCCATGGGTGGTCCCTGCTTCGTCCCTGAGCCTCGGTTCACTTCTCTGCTGGGCTCAGAGTTAACGAGGCTTTTCTTGAATGTCATTAGGGTTCCATCGAATGCTGGGTGCCGAGCCACAGTGGTGGGCAGAGCAGCAGTGTTCCCATGAGCGTCCCTCTTTTGCCTCCGTTTCCTGTCTTTGGATGACAGCACCGTGGTAGAGCCCTAGCTCAGGGCCGGGACACAGCACATGTTTAACAAACGGAAGTGCCATGGGCTCGGCAAACCCTGGGGCCGCCCTTCTCCCGCCCCCTCCCAGCCTTGCAGCAGGATCGGGAGCTGCGCTCAGCTCTTGGACGGGGACATTGAAAATAAAAAATGGAAGTCAAGCAGCAGAGAGGATTTTGAAAATGCTGGCACCTTCCCATGCGTACCTGGGCTCCATGCCTGCCCTCCTGTCCCCGTGTCCTGATGCATTGCCCCAGAATGTTCCTGCCCAGGATCCGGGGGCTGCCTTGCCAACAGCACCAGGGTCCCACTGCCTGCCCAGGAGACAGGGCAGGACAGGCCCCCGCAGGTGAGGGAGGAGGGGCCCCATGACCAGACCCAGTCACTTCTCTGCCCCACACTGGACAGAGCCACCAAGTACAGGGCCCACAGGGCAAGCCTGCCAAATGGAGCCAACTCATTCAAGTTGGTACTTATTTTGAGCACCTACTGTGTGTTTGGAAACCCTGGTGGCGTAGTGGTTAAGTGCTACGGCTGCTAACCAAGAGGTTGTCAGTTTGAATCCGCCAGGTGTTCCTTGGAAACTCTTATCGGGCAGTTCTACTCTGTCCTATAGGGTCACTATGAGTCGGAATCGACTTGATGGCAGTGGGTTTGGTTTTTTTTGGTTTACTATGTGTTTGAAGGAACCCTGGTAGTGCAGTGGTTAAGTGCTCAGCTGCTAACCGAAAGATCGGCTGTTCAAACCCACCAGCCGCTTTGTGGACAAAAGATGTGGCAGCCTGTTTCCGTAAAGATGACAGCCTCAGAAACCCTATGGGGCAGTTCCACTCTGTCCCATAGGGTCACTTTGAGTTGGAATCCACTCAACCACAGTGGGTTTGGTTTCTTAGTGTGTGTTTATGCTATACTGACCCCTGGTGGTGGGAGGACTACAGACTGTGGAAAGCTGGGTTCCTGCCTTCACTGGGTTTAGAGTCTAATGGGGGGAATGAGGAAAGCTGAGTCATGAACACCCCACCAGCAGGCAAGACAGGGGGCTGAGGGGTGGGGGCAAAAGCAGACATTGGCTTTAGGGCAGTGTACCCAAGCTCACCCCTGGCTCCCCCACCCTACCTGTGTGGCCTCACGTCTTTGGTCATCCCCATTTAACCTCTGTAGCTCCCAGCTTCCTTGTCTGTACGAGATAGGGTAATGAGAACCCCCTGCCTGGATGGTCCTAAGAGGCCTAGTTCGCAGGCGGTGCTCAGTGTGGGGTGGGGTCATCAAGATTGTTATGAAGCCCTGGGGAATCGTCAAGACTGTGCGAGCAGGCCAGTAGCCAGGTCAGACGAATGGCTCACAGACCCCAGGGAGCAACGTGGGCTGGATGGCTGGGGTAGGAACCCCAGCTGTGGATTTTCCAGGTCCTGGGGACATATGTGAGCAGCCTCTTTGCTGAAGAACCGAGTTCTTTACTCTGCTGGAATCGCCAAAGACAGCAGCTGAAGGGCCTGCCAGAGACACAGTCAGACCACCAGGAGTTCAGACAAGGGGAGGTCTGGGGGCTTCTGGGCCCTAGGGCCAGGGGCTGCTGAGCTCAGCATCCAGAAATAGGTTCCCTGCCCTCCAATACCCCCCTCCGCAGGAGCCCAGGGAGGTTGCTGCTCTGTGCCCAGCCATCCCTCTTCAGGGTGGCCCTGGGCAAGGCCCCTTCTCTGGGGGCACCGCAGCTCAGCTGCACAATGGCAGGTGCTCAGAGGTCTTTGTGCTGCAACGCCCACCCCAAGGTGCAGATGTAGCCTGTGTGACCTTGGCCTGCCCCTGGAGGGGTCCAGCCAGGCCTGACTGCAGCAGCACCTTGGACTTTATTTTTCAGCAGGTTCTATATAACCTTTCTGTTCTCGTCATCTTGAATACACCCACACACACACCTATCATGGCCGAGTCAATTCCGTCTAATAGAACTGCCCCATAGAGTTCCCAAGGAGTGCCTGGCGGATTTGAACTGCTTACTTTTCATTAGCGGCCGCAGCTCTTAACCACTGAACCACCAGGGCTCCGATGAGCTTGGTAGCCTGCCTCAAAAAAGGCCCCAGGGCCTGGGCCTCCCCAAGCATGAACAAGCCCTCCCAAAGGGGCTGTGTGAGCCCTAAAGGCCGAGGGGGACCAGCCCCATTTGGGGCCTGCTCTGCCTGCGACCTTGGGGCTGCCAGTAAACAGCACCCTCGTGCCTAGCCTCCACGCTCTGTCCCTTCGCTGCTGCCCCTTTCTCTTGCCCCTCACCTCTCTGATCACCTCCTCTCTTCTTCTCTCCCCTCCTCTTGCCCCTCTGCCCCACAGGCTCCCAGAGAGATGGAAGGAAGGGGCCTCTAGGCCCCAGTCTGGGGTTGCTAGAGTCAGGCAGGAGCTGGGGACTGACCCAGCCCAACTCCTGGCCTGAGAGCTGCGTCCCAGCCTTGAGCCGGCTGAGAAGGAGCCAGTCAGGACCCTGGCCTGGGGCTCACTCTGGGCTGCTTCAGGCTTTGGGGCTCTCTGGCCGTGGGTGGCCTGGAGCTGGTCTGGAGCGTGGTGTCTGTGGCTCGGGCTACAGCAGTCTCCTCCAGCAAGGCTTCTCGGGGCCGCTGTTGGTCTGATCGGATTTTCCACTTACTAGGGGAACTTGGCCGCCCTTTGCTCCCAGGAGAATGTGGATAATGTACACCAGGTAACCTCCTTTCAGGAAGGTGCACTTGCCTTGAGCAGTGCCCACGCCTGTCCCCGATGTCTCGGGGAGACCTCTGAGTCTGGAACAGCCACTGGCTGTGTGTGCCTCCTGGGCCTCACTTCCCACCCTCGGGGGAAAGTCTAGGATGGAAGGAAAGGAACCCACCGTTAGGCCCAGCCCAGAGCTGGCCCACAGGGGGCTTACTGAGATCAGCAGTGGCCACCATTGATGTCTTTACTTGTCATTAAACTGAGGCCCAGGGAGAGGAAAGAACCCCACTCCCCCGCAGACACCTCCCTGTCCCCAGCTCTGCAGGGTCCCACTCAAGGCCCCCAGGCGTCACCCAATCACACATTCATGCTGAGTACCTACTGTGTGCCCTCCACTGGGCTGGACAACGTCTCCAAGGGGGACTGCAGCTGGGGGCCGGGGACAGCTCTGGAAGGCTGGGAGCCTCAAAAAATGCCACGGCCCTGATTTCCCTCTGGGGGTCCCACCAGGAGCCCAGGCCACTGAATGGGCCTACCCCGGGCATCATCAGTATTTGCTGGACACAGCCGTCCTCCCCACCGACCCTGCCCAGGTGGGCAGCGCTCTCCCCACTTGCTGGGGGCATAGACTGCTGGAAGGTATTATCTGACTTCCTGGAGAGACACTGACCCCTCAGGGGGGACCCAGCCCCTCTGGAGCCCAGCGGTGGGCATAGCCTGGTCTGGGTGGATGTAGGTCTGAGGAGCTGAGGGCACTGCCCAGCCGAGCTCAGAGGGAGCCAGTCTAGGTGCTGTTGGCAGCTGCCTCTCCAGCCCTGGGCCCACGCTGCCTCCCCACCCCACCGGGCTCTGGATAATTTCTCCAGGACAGCCCGGCCGCAGCTGAGCACTTCCCCAGCTCTTTATTACCCAGTGCAGGAATCTGGGAGCCCGCGGAGCGTGAAATTAGGAACAAATGTGGAGGCGGTCTAGACAGGAACTCTGCGGGCCTGCTTTCCTGCTCGCGGGACAACGGGGCCCTGGGGCTTCCAGGTAGCGGGGCGCTGTGTAACCAGACATGTGCTTGAGGAGAAAAAAGGGGGCTGTCTCCCCATACACTCAGGGAGACACCAGGATGAGGAGCCTTGGCTGGGGGGCGAGATACCTGAAGTGTAAGCCGGGCTCTGTCCCAGGCCCCCCAGGGCCAGCCCACCCTCCTTGTGCCTCGGTTTCTCCAGCTGGAAATGAGCAGTGCCGGGCACAGCTGCAATGCAGTCATCCCATGGTTGAAAGGGCCACTCCTTAACTGGGCAGGCTCCAGGGCCCCCTCAGCCCCATGGGCCGAGGCCCAGGCATCAGTGTTTACCAGCCCCCACCACAGCTCTGGTGCCAGGCGGGCTGGGCGGTCACTGGACTAGATGGCCCAGAAGGCCCCACCAGCTCTAAGGACGCTGGGGTTGGCTCCTTCTGGAGCTCAAAGCAGTGCTGGGTATCACAGGTGAACTGGGCATCCCAGGCGAACGGGGTCAGACAGGAGCATTTATTAAGCACCTGCTGTGTGCCCTGCCTCTGCAAGGCTCTGGAGGAGAGGGAGGGGGAGGAACACAAAACAAATAGGCCACTGAGGCTCCTTGCAGCTCTCCAGGCAGATGAGGGGGTGGTGTTGGGGGAGGGACAGAGAAAAATGGGAGCTGGAGAGTAAACGCAGGACGGCAGCCCCGATGCCAGCGACGCAGGGGGTCTTGTGCCAGGGAAGGTGGAGTGGGGTTGGGGGGGCTGGGGAGGCAGGTGAGACCACCCTCTGGCTCTGCAGCCAGGTGTTTCCCACCCTGCCGATGCCACAATGCTTGGTCTTCAGGCCCCGAGACAACTGCAGCTTGTAAAGTGTCTGGCTGGAAGCACTGCAGCTAGACATGGGCTATTGGGAGGGATGACAGGACCCCCACAGACTCAGGGTGAGGGCTGTGCACAGAGACACCCCCCGCCCCCACCCGCACAGCCATTCCCTGCAGCAGCCGGGGGTGGGGACAGGGAAGCAAAGCCGTTTATAAAGCTTTAAAGCCGTTTATGGTCTCAGGGGGCAGATTAACAATTCAGCACAATTCTCGCCAAATTGCCTTGGCTGGCAGTGCAGAAACTCCAGGGCGAGTGTGAGGAGGCCGTGCTGCCCCTGGATGCAGACAGGCGGAGGAGCGGCGTGCGCCATGCTGCACATGGCTGCCTGGTCCTTCACTGCCTCTAAGCCTTCGCTCAGGCTATTCCCTCCCTTGGCAGAACTTCTCCTCTCCCAGCCCAGCCAGTCCAGACTGCCTTCATTCAAGGGCCAGCTTGGATGCTGCCTCCTCCAGGAAGCTCCTCCTGATGCCTCTCCCACCCAGTGCTATCCGTCTCCAGCCTCAGATTCCCCAAAGCACTTGCTTGTTCTCCTAGACGCATTCTCAGATGCAACCCCTTTTCCTTTCAAACCCTCCAGGCACACGTGGGTCAAAGCCTTTGCAGGCCTTTCACTTCTCTGCCCACAAATGCAGAGCTGTCCTCTTGGGAGATGCCATCCACCATCTTGAGTTACCACTTGGGCCAACTGCTGGCATTTTTTACACTCGTGATCCTCAGGCTTCATTGTGCATCAGAATTGCCTGGATCACTCACAGGACTGGGTGGAAATACAGCCCTAGATCATTGAGTCTGCAGCTAGGAGCGGGGAGAGAGGATCTATCATCTAAACCTTGCCATACCCATTTTACAGATAAGGAGACTGAGGCCCAGAAAAGGGAAGCTTCTGACCCAAGATCTCCAGAGGGTGTATGGTAGGGTGCTCCCACACCTGCTCGCCCTCTTGGGCAGGACTCAGGCCCCCCAGGCCCATGTCACCTCAGTGTCAGCTGGGCACAGAGTCAGAGGGAGGCCGGGCGCTGGGGAAGGGGCCTCTGGTCACTGTTCTTCCCCTAACTCATGGTGTGAGGTCATGAGGGAGGTGCCCCAGCCTGCGCTGGCCTCCTTCTTCTCCCCACCCCTTATGTGGCCCCCCAGCACTGGCGTTTTGAGGGTCCGTGATGTGCACTAGGTCCCTGGTGGTGCAAACGTTTTGCACTCAACTACTAACCTAAAGGTTGGCGGTTCAAACCCACCTAGCGATTCCACAGAAGGAAGGCCTGGTGATCTGCCCCTGTTAAGACCACAGCCAAGAAAACCCTGTGGAGCAGTTCTACTCTGTAATACACAGGGCCTCCATGAGTCAGAGTCAACTCCACAAAGGCAACTTTGTGTGTGTGCATGATGCTCATGAGAGAAGTCCAGGGAGGCTTCCTGGAGGAGGAAGGCATGCTTAGGGCTTTGGTGGCAGGGCAGGATTTGGAGAAGCAGAGAGAAGGGCACAGCAAGAGTAGAGGGTGGCAGGAACACGGGGCCAAGGAGGCTGTGTCACTCCTCCGCGACTGCTTGGAGTTAACCGTGGACTGATGTCAGGCTGGGGCGTGTGCGTCTGTCTGCCGGGCCTGGCACCGGCCCCGGGCACTGCTGCTGAGTGGCGTGCATGGGTCTGCGGAGTGAGCCGCAGTGCTCCAGCTGGACGGGATGCTGGTGTCAGAGCTGGGGCTGCTGACAGCCCTGGGCACCTAGCCTGGGCCAGCACCCTTCCCGGCCCAGCGCCAGGCTGCCTGTGCTGGGGGGGCCAGGCCCAGAGGAGCTGCAGACAGCCGCCAGAGCCAAGTGGGAGGGGGCCGTCTTAGTCTCCGACCTGGGAGAAGACAGAGGGACAGAGTGACAGCAATAGTAGCAGCACACTGAACTTGGCACGTCCACCATCTTGTGTGGTCCTTGACGTTCTTCCAGTTTTACAGGGGGGACCAAGGCTCAGAGAGATGGTGACAAGTGGAGACCCATTCTTGTAGCCCTCCGGAGGTAGAGCGGGGGCCTGGCCCATCAGCCTGTCCCCTGAGGGGGAGCCTCAGCCCCACACAGCCACCTGCTGTCTCGCCCTTCACTCCAGGTTCAGCTGCCTTCTCGGGGAGCCCCTGGACAGCAGCATGTTGCCCTGTGGGCTCTGCCCTGGCTGTGTGCCCTTGTCTGCAGTCAGTGGGGGGTGTCAGTGGAGGGGGGGAGGGGGCTGTCTGAAACTTTCAGGCACAGAGAGTTAACCCTGGACTCAGCCTCCCTGGACCTCGGTGCACCCCTCATCAAGAGCTGGGCCACACCATTCTCTTTTTGGAGTGCAAGTATCAGAACCCCACTCAAGGTGCTTATTCAAAGAAAAGTCCACCCTGCAGATGTCTGGGAGGGTCCTAGAGGCCATGTCAGGGCCATGGCTAGGTTGCTTCAGGCATCAGTCCTCCTACGCACTAGCACCTTCCTCCTCCTCACAAGTGGCTGCAGCCTCGGTGCCCACTCCAGTGTCCAGGAGGGACTGGGGAGGGTCTCGGGCCCTAATTCCATTTCCCAGGAGGGAGAAGCCAGCTGGCCCAGCCTGGAGCATATGTCCACTCGACCCCAATAAACTATGGCCAGAGGAGCAGCAGCAAGCAGGCAGGCTCTGGGGTGGGCAACAAGAAGAGGGCCGTGGGCTGGGCAGACCCTGAAAGTTGGGTCTCCCTTGGGGCTCAGTACACCCACGCAGTCAGAGCAGGGGGCGGCGGCAATTCTCTGCCCAAGTCGTGATGGCAACAGCAGGTCTGGTTGGGTTGCGGACTCCTCAGCTTCCTGGTGCTGGAGCCTGGGTTTCGTTTTACCCATCTGCAAAGCAGGGTGGCCAGGCCTCACAGGGTGGCATGGGGGCTCAGAGAGAGGGCCTACCTGACAAGGGGGGTAGGACAATGAGGATGCGGTGCCCTCTGTGCCTGGCGGCCCTGCTGCTCTGGCTCCTGGCTTCATGTAGGCCTGTGCTGGAATGACAGGCACGGACCAGCTCTCCCTGAGAGGTGCCAGGAGGGCTGGCCTACCTGGGACCACTCCTGCCTTCTCTGAGCCTCAGTATCCTCCTTTCAAAGTTGGGGTCACAGTGCCTCTGCCCTGGAGACTCAGGAAGGTGCACAGGCTACTTTCTGCTGTTTTTCCCACAACTCAGGGTGAGGCTGGGCTGAGCCCCCCATGGCCTGCTCACTTCAGTGTTCCTGAGAGCTCTGGGAGGCTGAGCTCCCCCTCATAGCACTGTCTGCTCTGCCTTGCCTCACCTCCCAGGAGAGTTCAAAATGCACCTGGACAGCAGGCTGGATGTCCAGCACCCCTGCCCCCATACCCCACCCCAGCACCCCTACCTCAGCACCTCTACTCAGTACTCTTGCCATAGCACCCCCGCCCCAGCACCCCACCTCAGCACGTCCGCTCAGCACCCTTGCCATAGCACCCCTGCCCCAGCACCCTGCCCCAGCACCCCACCCCAGCACCCTTGCCACAGCACCCCCACCCTAGCACTCCAGCCCTAGCACCCCACCCCAGCACCCCTGCCCCAGTATCCCCACCTCAGCACCACTGCCCCAGGATCCCCACCCCAGCCCCCTGGCCACCTCCCTGGACCTTGCTCAAGTCTCCAGCACCCTCAGCCAGCCACATGGGCCAGCTGGCCATGTGACCAAGGCAGATTGGGGCTACCAGGAGGGGCACTTGAGAATGTGGGTTCCCCAGGGCTCCCCCATGTCCATCTGTGTGTCCCAGATGGCATCTTCCTGCCCCTGCCCCTGTCATTCTGTCTGTCTGGGCCTGCCTATCTGCATCTCTGTCTAGTTATGCTTTTCTGTCTGTCTGTTGGGGTCTGGGTTCCAATCCCAGCTTCGTCGCTGAGTCTCTGTGATGCCAGGTAAGCCCTTCCTGCCAGGCCCCCTGGGCTTCCCAGAGGTGCTGTCAGGACCTCCCCCAGATATGTGACCTTCTCATCTGGCTCTGGAATCACTGCCTCCGATCCACACACATTCCTGGAAGAGGATAAGTCAGACCAAATTCTGCAAGCCTTTGGCAGCGTTGACCAAAAACTCTAGAAATATGTGTACCACCAAGCTCCCCACTGCACATTTCTGTAAGAGCTCAAATCAGTGAATAGTGGGAATGTGTGTCCACAGGACCCAGCTGGACTAACTGGACCCTTCGCCCGGCAGAGCACAACTCGGCTATAAAAGGGGCCCCAGGCTGTAAAAGCGTGTGTGTCTGGGGTAGGCTATCCCTGGGTAATGCAAACAGTTAATGCGCTTGGATGTTAACTGAAAGGCTGGTAGTCCACTCGGGGCACCTAGGAAGAAAGGCCTAGCAGTCAATTATTGACAACCCTGTGATCAGTTCTATTCTGACACACACGGGGTCGCCATGAGTCGGAATCGACTCCATGGCAATTTTTTTCTTTTTAAATACAATAATGGATCTGGGTGATGGCTGCTCAGTGAGATGGAGCCTGATGGTGACCTTCACAAAGATGGGTTAGGCTGGGAGCCGCAGAACCCACAGACCCAGCTGAAGTCACTGAGAGATGGACAAGCAGACCAGTGCCCCGAAAGTGATGCCGTAGAAACCTGAGTCTGCTGGCCAGTGTAGACGACACGACAGTGTTGGAGGAAACTCACCAGACCCGGGGCCCGAAGATTCTGCAAGATGAGTGGCCCCATCTCCTCAATAAACAACACGAGGGGTTAAAAGGAAAAAGGAGAGTGACAAGAACCAAACTGCTCTGGAGTGAGAGGACCCCCAGAGAGAGACTAACAATGCATGTGGCTGGTTTGGATCCCAATTTGAACCAACCGACTTTGGAGATGATTGGAGACAGCTAATTACAGGCTAAACAGAGCCCCGGTGGCACAATGGTTAAGAGCTCAGCTGCTAACCAAAAGGTCAGCAGTTCAAATCCACCAGCCACTCCTTGGAAACCCTGTGGGAGCAGTTCTACCGTGTCCTATAGGGTCTCTACCAGTCGAAATGGACTCCCTGGCGACAGGTAATCACAAGCTGGGTGTTTAAAGAAAAGCCCTCATCTCGCAAACTGATATACCCTGGATTTCCTTTAAAATTCTCCAGGTCCCCCCTAACCCTGCAAAAAAAAAAAAATAATAACAGGGTTGGGAAGCCAAGGCAGCGTGTACTGGAGCAGGTACACAGGTTTGCGAGAAACAGTCATTAAACTTCAGGAATTTTGCAAACCGACTGTTAAGCCCTGGGTAGCTGGAAACTGGCTGTGGTAGGCGTACTAACACCATGACAGTCAGCAAGGGCCAGTATCAGGGGCTCTTATTCTGACGCAGGCCTGTTGGCACATGGGTGGATAGAGACAAGGATGGATAGAAAGGTAAAACTCAGGGCCTATCCACAGATGTCCCCACAGAGACAGGGACTTTTGCCTCCATTGTCTCTACTTTGTGTTTGTTTGACATTTTCCACAATAAAGAGTTTCCAAAGGGCATATCCTTAGGCCTGGGAACCCCGCTTCTAAGAATTTATCCTGGAAAATTATTGAAAGTAGTTCCTGTAATTCAAGAGGCCCCCAATACTGAGCTACAAAAATGCTTATTAAAACAGTGCTTAAAACATTTGAAAAATGTAAACAACCTAAATAGCAAAACGGAAGGTGGCTCAAACAGTTAGGTGCTCGACTACTAGCTGAAAGGTTGTGGTTCGAATCCACCCAGAGGCACCACAGAAGACAGGCCTGGCGATGTGCTTCCAAAAGTTCACAGCCTTGAAAAGCCTATAGGGCAGTTCTACTCTGCACATATGGGGTCACCATGAGTCAGAATCAACTTGACAGCAACTAGCAACAGCAACATTGATTAGGGAGTACAGGGAGTCCCTGGCTTACAACGGGGTTCTGTTCCAACAACTCTGTCCTAAGTCGGTTCTGATGTAAGCAAAATACCTCATTTCAAATTAACAGCTGGCGCTTCTTAGGGTACAAAACAGGAATAAGATCACGCTATAGGCCTGGTCTGGAGACACCCTGGTGGCATAGTGGTTAAGAGCTACGGCTGCTAACCAAAACGTTGGCAATTTGAATCCACCAGGCGCTCCTTAGAAACTCTGTGGGCAGTCCTACTCTGTCCTGTAGGGTTGATATGAGTTGGAATTGATGGCAATGGGTTTGGTTTTTTTTTTTTTTTCCGGTACAGGCCTGGTATACAGTGAAGTGGGAATCGTAGGGCTGTCGGGCATGTGTACAGTTCAGTTGTCGTGTGATTAGAGTTGAATATCGCCCAACTTTCCATCTGTTTTGACTCCCAGTGCTGACACCAACTTCACTGTAGACCAGGCCATAGGCCGCGTTACAGCAGTGCTTTGAACGGTAAACCCTAACGTGGCACGTCTGCGAGTGAACGCCTGAGAATGATCCCATCAGCAAATTACGCACCACGACGTCGTATGTAGTGCATATCACTAACGATAAGATGTACAACAAGAAAAAGTGCACTAAATTGCACGTGCAGAGACTGTTGAATTGGTGTATGTTTTGCTGTGTGTATTCTCAACAACAACAACAAAGTAAATAAAATTTAGAAGGAGAAAAAAGAAAAAACGGACAGCAGTAAGTGCCGTTCGTTGTAACGCAAATACGCCGTAAATCAAGGACTCCCCGTATTCCCGTGTACTCGGCAAAAGCAAACTAACAAAAAGGGATTGGTTGGTTATACAATGGACTACTGTGAAGCAGTTAGACACGATGCTGGTGAAGCATGTCTAATGATATGGAAAAATAAAGATGATCTCGTTAGGGGAAACAGCGGATTAGGAAACCGTGTGTTTGGCCTGATTGCATTTGAGCACATTTCAAAACGCAGAGCAGCGAGCCAGGCTGGAAGGGCGCCATTCCCAGAGCGTGCTACGCCGAGTGCGAGGCTGCGTGCTCACAGAGCTCCGCAAGGGCAGTGCTGTTAGCACCCACCTTTTACAGACGTGGAAACTGAGGCCAAGGCCGAGTGGCTGGCAGGCAGAGCAGGGGGCTGGGCTCTCCTCCTGCCTCCCAGATGCATGTTCTGGTTTCTATGAGTCAGAATCAACTTGGCAGCAACGGGTTTGGTTTTGGTTTAGGCTTGGTGGAGCCCTGGTAGCACAGTGGTTAAGAGCTCGGCTGCTAACCAAAAGGTCGGCAGTTCGAATCCACCGGCAGCTCCTTGGAAACCCTATGGGGCAGTTCTACTCTGTCGTATAGAGTCACTGAGTCGGAATCGACTCTACAGCAACGGGTTTGGGTATTTTTTTAAGGCTCGGCGTCTGGGTGCTCTGGAATGAAGCAGATTACCCCTGCAGCTGGGAAGCACAGGCTGTAAGGCTGGAGGTGATGTGTGTCACAGGCTGTTGAAGGAGAAGGGGCGGATGACAGCCGGGACCGTGGTCATCACTGGGGGCATCTTGGCAACAGTGATCCTGCTCTGTATCATTGCCGTGCTGTGCTACTGCCGGCTCCAGGTACCCCGGGGGGCTGGTGGGGTCCGGCTCCAGGTACCCTGGGGGCTGGGGGGGGGTCCGGCTTCAGGTACCCTGGGGGCAAGGCAGGGTAGGGGCCAGGACGGGGGTAGGGAGAGCCAGCTCCAGGTACCCTGGGGGTGGGGCGGGATGGGTCCAGGAAGACCACAGGACGGGGTTCGGGGGTGGGAGCCAGGTCCAGGTCCAGGTTCAGAGTGTGGGGAGGGGGGCACCAGGAAGGCCACAGGACAGGGCCCAGGAGTCGGAAGACCTGGGGCTCCATCGGGGGGCCCTGGTGGTGATGGCGGCCACATGGGCACCATGCCCAGAGTCTCCCACTGAGCTCCCAACCAGCCTGCGGGGAAGGATGCGAGGCCCAGAGAGGGTAAGGGTCTGAGTCGATGGCACACAGTGGCCCCGGGGACAGCAGTGGGTACTTGTTCTGCCCTCCACCCCTGGGTCAAGGGCCGCTGACACCCCCACATCTTTCTGAGGGGAGGGAAGAATGTGTGTGGGGCAAGGTGGTGTCCATGCCGGGCTCTGGGGGGCCGATTGTCACCCACAGCCTCTGCCTGCAGTATTACTGCTGCAAGAAGGACGAGTCTGAGGAGGGCGAGGAGGAGCCTGACTTCGCTGTGCACTCGCACCTGCCGCCCCTGCACTCCAACTGCAACCTGGTGCTGACCAACGGGCCGGCCCTCTACCCCACCGCCTCCACCTCCTTCAGCCACAAGTCCCCGCAGGCCCGCACCCTCTGCCGCAGCTGCTCCTACTACGAGCCGCCCACCTTCTTCCTGCAGGGCCCCGAGGACGAGGAGGTCTGCAACGGGGGCGAGCGTGTGGCCTACAAGAGCCTCAGCCAGGAGGACGTGGAGTTGCCGCCTGCCACCTTCGGGGGCCTGCAGGCCCTCAACCCCAACCGCCTCTCAGCCATGCGGGAGGCCTTCTCCCGAAGCCGTAGCATCAGCACTGACGTCTGAGCGTCCACCCTCCACGATGGGGGGCATGGCGCCAGCCTGGCCCAGCCTGGCCCTCCTGGCATCCCTGTCTTTAGGGGATCCCGGGCATGGGGGCCTCTGAGCCCTGCCCTCGGGGGCTCCCAGGCCCCTAGCAGGCAGGGGTGAGGCTCAGTGAGCATAGGCGTCAGTGAGGGTAGACCCTGGGGGTGACAAAGGGACAGGTAGCCAGCAGGGCTGGGAACACGGGAGGGGGCTCAACGTTCCTGACCCTGAGGCTCTCATTTCGAAAATGTGCAGCAGAAAGGTGGCCTACTTTGCAGCTCCAGCAGCCCAGCCACTTCTGGCTGTTAAGCTTGGCTATGTCCCTCCCTCCCACGGGCTTCCCATCTGTTCCAGGAAGGGGCCGCCACAGCGACCCAGGGGTTCCTGTAGCACAGACCTCCAGGTGGCTATGGGCAAGCATTCAATCCCTCCACCCTGACGCTGGACTCTGAGGGTCTCTCCCTCTCCACCTCTGTCTCTCACACGCACACACACACACACACTCACTCACATACTGCACACACACGCTCACATACTCTCCTGGCTTCAGGCCAGGCATCTGTACCAGCTGAGGCTGGAGCCAGCCCCCCTCCAGATGGAAAGACTCCCCCTTGAAGGTTCCGTGGGCTGTGGGTAAAAGCGGGGAGCATCAGCAAGGGAGGAGGCTGTGCCCCAGCCCCCTCCCTGCAACCTGGGTGTTTTAGCACCAATGCACACCCCGGTCCTCAGCCCAAACATGGCCACCAAGTGGGGGGCAGAGCCAGGGCCAGGAGAGCTGACCCATGAGGTCACCCTGTCACACGCCCTTTCTAACTTTTAAGATGCGGGACTTGTCTCAGACAGCACTTCAAGCTCTGGTTCTCACTGGCCGTCCCAGGGAGGCAGCTCCATGGTACCCTCTGCGCCCGCCCCAGGCAGACCCCAACCAGCCAGAGACTGATGTTCCCAAGTAAAGACTCCAGCTGAGCCCTGTCTCAGCCAAGCTCCACCAGGGCTGGGGTCTCCCTAGGGAGTCTGACCCCACTCCCCAGGGCCCTCCTTCAGCTCAGGCCTGATACTTAATGCCCCCAGGGAAATGCCCCAAACTCAGGGGCCCTGGCCCAGGACACAGCTGTCCCCCAACCACCCAGTAGCAAGATTCTCTCTCTCCAAAGCATGGCCCCAGAGCCCCTCCCTCTCTGGGACCCGCCCTCTCTGGGACCCTCCCTCTGGGCCCTGCTGTGGAGACCCAGGGTGCGAAGCCCCTTCTTGCCCAGGGAGTGGACCAAGCTCTTGAGCTAAGACACCTTCCTAAGAGGCAAGCTTTGGGGGCAAGTGGCTGTGCCTGAGCCGCAGGCCATCTTAGAGGGATACTTCCTGCCCTTGACCCGAAAGCTCCAGTGAGTTCGAGATGCATGGACATGGAGGCAGTTAGTGAAGACTTGCTATTTTTACCACTCTTGGTGTTTTCCCTTTTCTTCTCCCTTTCTCTGGCTTCCTTGGTTTGGACATGCTAATGGAATTCATCCTGGAATTCATCAAGCCTCAGGCCCACACCTCCGCTTCCTCTGTCCAGTCTTGCTCTGTCCAATCCCCTGGAGTTTGTTTCTGTTGCATTAGCTTGGGGGGTGGGTTGGGTGGGGGTGGGGGGCTGGGGAGGAGGTGGCACTTCCTGTGGCTGTTCTGTCCGTTTCCTCTCTTTCCTTTTCTGGTCTCCATCCTCTCTGTACAGACACATAGATCCCTTGGAAATGCAGTGAGTGTCCCTCCTTAGGAATCTGAGCTCACTCAGCTCCGCCTTGGGTCTGTGGAAAGGCGACCGCAAATAAAAATTGTCTCCAACGAGCCGCCTGTGGAGTCTTCAGTTGGCGGGGGGTTCCAGGCCAGTCCAGGCCTCTCTCAGGGCTTTCTGGAGGCCCAAGTCCAGCCCAATGCCAGACCCGAGTGGGTCTGTCCTCTCGGACTCAGCCAGCAGGCTCAGGGCACATCCCAGGGGGCTGGAGCTGTCCCCTGGGAAGGGCGGGGCCTTACAAGCCATGGGTGGCTGTGTGACCTTCTGAAACTGGGAACCCCCACCTAGACTCTGGGTTCCTGGGGAGCAGGCCATGGGTGGCAGGCATGACCCTAGACAAACCACTGAGCCTCTCAGGCCTCAGTTTTACCTCTGACACAACAGGACCATGGTGACACCCATGTCGTGATCACACCCCAGCACCTGGCTCCCGAGGGAATTCAGTGAGGCAGCACTGACAAAGTGCTTGTGTGAGCCTGGTATACAACAGGTGCACAATAAGTGTTGGAGGGAAGGAGGATGGGGAGGAGGGAAATAAGTGGGAGGAGAATGTGGGGGGAGCTGGGTAGACCAGAGGGGCCCCCAGAACCCCTGAGTTTCTGTGACCTGAATCTACTCCAAACAAGCTGGTGTCCTGGAGCAGGTCCCTATACCCGGTGGTCTCATTAACTGACAGAATCTGTGATGTCAGTTACAAAACTCCAGCCCCCTTCGTGCATGCGCACACACACACACACACACACACACACACACACACGTGCACACACACGCATCTGAGAGCACCTAGCTGCTGCCTTCTCCCAGGTGGAAGAGGAGGCCGCCCAGCACCCTGCGTGCCCCTCCAGCCCAGAGTGGAAGCCAGCCTCCTAAGCGCGGGCGGGGAGGCGGACCTGCATTCTGGGAAGCAGCCCAAGCCTGTCCCCTCTAAAGGAGACCCTCTCCTGCCTCCACGGCCCTTCCACTGGCCCAGTTGGCTCCAGGTCCTTCCTCCCTCCCTCCTGGGGCTTTCTGCATCCTACACACTCCTTGCCCAGCTCTGCCTGCTGTCTCCTCCTCTTCAGACCCTGCCCTCCACATCTTCACCCAGGAAATCCTCTCCAGCTCTGGTCTTAGCCTCCCCCTCACCCCCAGGAAGCCTCCTCTGGGTCCCTCTGTCCCTCCCGTGAGCCTCCACGAACCTCCCACGAACCCCAGAAGTGGTAATAGCACAGAACTGAGGGCATGCTCAGTGTGGGCCGGCAGCACCTCCTATTCCTCCCGACACACCCCTGACACACCCTCCATGGGGCGCTTCCTGGTCTCCAGAGGAGCCTGAGGCTCACCTTAGGACTCCCCCAGGCCGCTGACGCTCACGTCTGGACTTCCCCCAGGGCCCCCAGACCTCTGTCAGCTGATGACGGGCTCCAGGTTTCAGCCCAGCTCTGACTCCAGTGCCCCAACACACCCTCTCCCCTCCCTGCACACCCTCTCCCTGCACACCGCCACCCTCAGCTGCCTTTTTTCTGTCTCCTCCTAAGACTGTCATCCCCAACAGCAGGCACCCCCAGGTCCCAGCCTGAGGTCTCTGCAAATGCACAGACACACACACACACACACACACACACTCCTCCTGCCAGAAGCACCAAGCTGGATGCCAGCGCCATAAATACGCCCACTTTATTAACATATGCAGGTGAGCAGTGGCAGATGATGACAGGGACAAGCCACTGCTCCTAACCAGATATGAGAAGGCCGCTCCTTGTGATGTGAAATGCAGCGGTCCCCGTGTACGGGGGGGGGGGGTGCTTCCTCTAGGGACACAGCAGTCCCTGAGTACGGGGGTGCTTCCTCTAGGGACGCGGCGGTCCCCATGTACTGGGGCGCTTCCTCTAGGGACACAGCTGTCCCTGTGTACAGGGGTGCTTCTCAGAGGCATGTGGACGGAGGTTTGGATGTGAGAGAAGACTCTGGAAGACCCCCTAAACCGGATAGGGCTCTGTGGCAGTTTCTTTGGACTTCCTGGCAGCCATCTTCCCCCGTCCTCCACTAGTCTCTAGACAAGGGAGAGGACTGCGTGGGGTGGGGGTGGCAGTCACCTCCACCTGCGGCTTTGGACCCTGGGATCTCTGGGTGGAGGGAGTGCTTGGGCAGCACCCCAGTGGGGAGGATTGGGACCTCGAACACACAGTCCTCACGGCTCTATGTACAACTTCCCATGTGGAGTGCAGCTCTGTGCCCCCAGGGAGGGCCTGATGGCACCGGGGCACTCTCTCCTGGGCCAAGGGAAAGCCCCTTCTCATTGGCGAGGCTCAGTGTCGCGTCTGTGCAGCCCCGGCGCCCTGCCAGAAGGTTCCATGAGGGCCCAGCAGGGCGGGGCGTGGCCTAGGAGTGGGGAGGCCTGCAGGAGCGGCAACAGGCCTTGCTGTAGTACCAGTGACTGCACAGGTTCACCTTGATGGCCAGTGCACAGTTGGTGCCGGGCTGGTCCTGGCAGCTGTCGTCTGGAGAGGGGGTATAGTGAGGGGCATGGGCATTAGGAAGGGGCCAGGGGACAGCTGCTCGGCAGTGTCCCCAGCCACCCTCTACCTTCCTCAACTACCCAAAGGCGGCCAGGACGGCCAAGCCCCTGTGGACAGGTGGGCCCTATACCCCATTTCCTGCTCTACCCCACCCAGCCTCACTTCAACCTCCTGCTCTCAACTCTGCAAAACAGGTATCCCTCCAAGTCCCCTCTTCCCACCCTGTATTCCTTCCCAGGGATCCCATGGGTGCTGTGAAGTGGTTGACAGGGATGGTATTTAGGGTAACCCTTGATCTCACATCCCTGGGGGGCCCACAGGGATCCTCCCACTCAATACATCCCAAACAGAGCCTGTTACCACCCCTACCCCAGCTCCCACCTCGGGGGCTGGCCCCTTGCCCTTCTGCCAGAGCCCCTGAATCAGTCCCTCCCTCCTGCCTCCCATGTGCCCAGCACCTGGTGCTGGGCCTGAGCCATCCTGGATCCCTGTCATCTGGCCTCCAGTGGCCTCTCCCATGTGAAAGGAGATGCTCCTTCTAAAGAGCGGCTCTGACCCAGCTCCCTGGAACCTCCAGCTGCAGCCAGTCCTCATTGCTCCCCTCTACTCTCCCCTCCCAGCCCAACTCCCCGAGCACCAATGGGCAGGCCTGGGACCACAGGACCCTTCCAGGTCACTGCTAGCACCGGCTGTCCTTCAGGCTCTGGCTTAGGCAACGTCCCTCTGGGAAGCCCCCAGCCCCACACAGCCCTCACTCACCAGGGGGCTCCGTGGGGCATGGTTGCAGGTCACAGGTCTGCTTGCCAACAGGCTTCACCAGCGGGTCGCACCCTCGAACGATGTCGGTGCCCTGGTAGCACTTGACATCCCTCATCCTCACACCCACCCCACAGGTCTTGGTGCACTGTGGGGACACAGCGGGTCAGGAGCCTGGCTGAGGCGGGGCTCTGCCTAGGGGTCGGGGGTCAGCCTGGGGAGGGGCCTCATCTAGGGGTGGGATTCAGTGGAGGGATGGGGCTGCCCAATCTGCAGGTGCACTGGGGGGAGACAGAGTGAGTAAGCCAGGGGCTGAGGGGGCGGGGCTCAGCCCTGGGGCGGGGTCGCCATCCTGGACACTCACCTGCCACATGGAGTCTCACCCTGCCACCCCACCACCTTCCATGTGCTTAGTGTCAGCTGACAGAAGGCCTAGGAAAGCTGGCGGGAAACTAGGAAATCGGCAGCTCAGAGCAGAGTTGAGGCGATGAGAGGGGATGGCACTGACTGGAGGTCAGGCCTGGGTCCTGTTCCCACTCCGTGATGCCTCGGTTTCCCCATATGTACAACCCACTGCCCCTAGGTCCTTCCTTTCCAGCTTTCTTGGGGTCCGTAATGCAGTGGGCTCAGGGGTAGGGGGCAGACGGAGAGAGCTGGGTTCCCATTCCAGCAAAACACCGTGTTTGTTACGGGCCAATTTAACACATCTTCTACAGCAAGCCCACCCCCACCCCGTCCAGATGTTCCCTTGGAAAGCCCCACGGAGCTGCCCAGAACTCCAGAGACATCTGCTGACCTCGATTGCCCCCCCACTCTGTGGTCCTCCTGCCAAGCTCTGCAGGCGGCGGCTGCCTCGTGCTCCCTGCACGCTGACCCCACATCACCCAGAGCGTTGGGACCTAAGCCTTGGCTCCCTGGGGTGGGCAGGGCCGGAGGCACCGCCCGGGCCCACCCTCGAGTTCTATTTGCGAAGGCACAGGGAGAACTGATTAAGACTTGGCAGGAGGGCTGCTACCCACCCACCCCGCCCATTATGAGCTGGGGGGCTGGCCCAGTCTGGAGGTGGCGAGAGGCTGCTTGGCACTGGGAGCCAGAGGACAATCAGCCCTTGGCAGGCGCCTGAGGAGCCTCTGGACGACGTGCCCCTGGAGGCCAGCCCTGGCGCCCAGCCCCTCTCCACCAGCCTGGGGAGGGAAAGCACTCATGCGGAGAAGCAGCCCGGGAAGGGGGGGACACCCCTCCCCCAGCACCCCTGGGGGTAGGGGAGAATAGGGGTTCCTGGTGCCCCCAGCACCCTCAGGCCTCCTCATTTTGGTTCTCCCCCTTCGCTCGGCTCTTCTCTCATCAAAGGCAGGCATTCCTCACGGTACGAGCACACAGGAGGTCCTGGACCCCCACAGCTGCTCCCCCCCCCCCCACTTTCTGAAACTGGCACCTGCTGTGGGTTCCACCCTGGCTCCCCAGACCCTCCACGCCAGCCAGGCCTCACCGCTCCCCCTGCCCCTCCCCTCTGGCCTGGGGCTGCCATTCCAGGAGGGAACCTTTGCTCTCCAGCCATGAGGACCCTCCCAGGTCACCGCTAGCATCTGCTGGTCCTTCAGGCCCTGGTTTAGACAGCCACCCCTTTGGTTAGCCCTCGGCCCCACCCAGCCCCTCCCCTCTCACCAGGGACTCCTTCTGTGGGTCCCCATGGAATAAAAAACAGCAAGCGTCTGTCTAGAACAAGCATTTGTGGAGGTGCGGGGGACCACAGAGCTTCTATCCCAGGAAGGCCACCTAAGTCTCTCCACGGAAGATCTGAACCTGGGGGGCTCAGAGCCCCTGGACCACCACCGTCTGAGAGGGGCAACCCCCAGATGCACCCCCAGTCTCAGAGACTCATAATCTTCTCCTTCAACTCTGGTGTTTAGAGTTCAAGCGTTCACTCGCCATATGGCCAAGAATCACAGAGGCCTGGGTGTCGGCATCTGGGGCCCCACTGGCGAACATCACAGTTGAATCCCCAGCACCAACCAGACCTGCCAGCCCTTTCTTATCTCCTCAGCATCTGGAGTTGACCAATGAGGAAGCTGAGGCCAGAGGCAGCTAGAGATGCCGTCACACAGCCTGGCCACACAGAGGGTGCACGAGGGACCCCTGTTCTCCCCTACCCCCAGTTGGGCCTCCCCACCCACCCCCTCCTGAAAGCTGATGGCATCAGCATTGAGTGGGGAGAGGGGCGGGGGCTAAGAGGATACAGAGGAGACTGGTGTAGTGTTGGATATGAGTTACTAAAAACTTGAGTCTAGGCGTGACAGCCGCCATTCTGGAGAAAAATGGCCGGGGTCGCTTATGAGCCCCCGGGGAGCCAGGAACCCCACTAGGAGGTCTCTGCAGGAAGGTGGGGAAGCAGAAGAGAAAAACAGCAGGAGACAATTAAACTAGCCTGCCTTGTTCAGCCAGAGAACTGGGGTAGAGTGCGGGGGGTCCGCCTCCTGCCCCCCACCTGTGAAGTAGGGGCTGCTCCCCTCTCTGCAGAAACCCCACCTCAGGGCCCCTGCCCTGGAGCCAAGGGGATGGGCTGGTCCAGGCCTCTGTTCATTTTGCCAATTCCTCACCTACCAGGATCTGACTCGGGGACAGTGGACTTGAGTTCCAACGTCTAATAATACCCCCTCCCCAGTGAGACTACCAGCAGACCAGGCATGTCACAAAGACTCTGGTTCTTTCTCTGTGAAATGAGGAGAACAAGCCCCTCCTCCTGGGGGTGTTGGAAGGAGGACAGGAGAGCTTCCAGCCTCTGGGCCTCGTCTGTAAGGGAAGGCTAGACCGCTGCTTCATCCCACCTGACACCCTGAGGCTGGGGGACCCCAGGGAGCCTAGGAGCCCCAGAATCATTTGGGGGCCAGGCCTTCATCAGCAGAGTTGTTGCCTTCCCAGCTGCCCTCTGTCATGCAGGGTCTTGGCCCAGTGCACACTTCCAGCCAGCACTGTATACCAGCACTGGTGTCCCTGCCTGGTCTGTGGCTCCTGGGGGCCAGGGCCACGTTTGACTCTGCCCAACATGCCCACAGTGCCTGGCCTGGTGTCTGTCTGCCCCATGGCACATGTGGAGCACCCGTCCTGGATGACTGCTTGCCTAAAAGGCTACAGGCCAAGGCCCAGGAGACCACTGCAGCCCTCCAGTCGTGAGATCAGAGGAGGCTTCCTGGAGGTGGTGGGTCTGTGCTGGGCTCAGCACTGGGCTAAATTGTTTGAACTTGGAAAAACCTGATGAAGGCTGACGGGGCTTCGAGGTGCATCTGGGGCAGGAGAGGAGGTATGGTGGTGGAACCAGAATGCAGGCTTGGCCTTTGGCAGCCCCGAGGGCCACAGCACTCACCTCCGACCAGGGGCTGGTGTACCACTTGAAGCAGGGCCTCTCAAAGCACGTGCTCTCCTCGGATGGCTTCTTGGCCAGGCCACACTCAGGGCCACTGCGCGTCTGCGGCTTCCCGTTGGCCAGTTCCATACACAGCACCAGCCGCTTCTTCACACCCCGCCCACAGGTGGTGTTGCACTGGGGCAAGGGACAGACAGGTGGTCAGCACCAGAGGCCAGGATGGCCAGGCCCATAGCCCCAGGTACCCTGGCGATAATGGCAATCGAGGAGTGAATGCTTAGACTGATAGCAAACTGGCTGCAAATGCTGGGGCCTGTAACCACTTAGCTCCAAACCACTGATATAGCCAAAACGGATTTGATCAAGAGCAGTGTAGCAGAAAACAATCTGTTTTGAAACAAAAGGGCAATTTGGCCGATCTTGATTTAACCAAAATCAATTTAGTTGCAAAAGATTTGGCCCAACATAACCTAGACAATGATGCTCTGCCGGCAACAGTCAGCTCAAGGCCATCAGGTGGAGAACAAGGTGAAGACCACAGGGTGGTGGGGAAGGCAAATTGGCCATGATAGCTAACGGTGGGCCCAAAGCAAACACAACCAACACTGTCCCCGGTGACCCATATTTGGGGATCTCGGGGGCCAAGGTGAGGACAATGCGGGCTCTATTCTGCATGCACCGTTGAGCATTTGCCTATTTTTAGATTTGGGAAGGGCTTTCCCCTGCCTTTTCAGCTTTTTCTGTTTCAAATCAATTTTTAGTGAATCGTGCCTTCATAACTTGCAATTAATTCATCCTTCTGACCAACTGTCATTTTGGCCAGTTTGTTTTCAGCCAAACTCTCTCCAGCCAATGGTCTCCTGGAGGCAGAAGGTCTCCTGGCAGGGAAGGCTGGGGCACTCACCCGTTCCCAGTCCTGGGCCAGCCAGTGGGCAGGGCAGTTCTTGTCACCGCAGGGGTGGATGGCCAGGGGCTTGGTCTCCACCTGGCACTGCGACTCGGGCACCACCCGCCCATCGCTGGTCTTGCAGTACACGTGTCGGATCATGCGCCCCTGCCCACAGCCCCCGCTGCACTGCAGAGGGGAGAGGGGCCGGGTGAGAGACCAGGCCACACACAGGGCCCCCTAACTTCATTCCCAGGGGAGATGAAGGGTTCACTGCAGCATGGAGGAGCCGTCGCCGTGGTAACCACGTTTTAAATAACGTTTTCTGTTCTAATTCAGATATAATGCATGCTCGATGAAAAACACACACGGAGGGAAAAACACACCTAAGCAGCTCTCCCGCGGACCCACCCACAACCCAGGAGTAGGCTCCCCCCCCCTGCCCCCCACCCCGTGAGACAGAGAGAGAGAGAGACAGGCAGGGAAGAGGTGTTAGAATGTGTGATCCCATGCGTCCAGTCGTGCTGGGATCAAGGTTCTGATTCCTCATCACAATAGGGGAGAGAGGCCAATAGGTGTTCTTCCCCCACCTCCTCACAGATGGGGAAGCGGAGGCACAGCAAGGTGAAGCTCTAGGGCCCACTCAGGCTAGCACGTGCCGGGTCACCCCTCACCGGCCCCCAGTCGGAGACAGTCCACTGACGGTCACAGGGTGGCCCCGTGCAGTTCTTCTCCCCAACAGGCCTGGTGCTGGGGTCACACAGACTCTCGTCCTCTGAGCAGCGGATGTCTCTGGTCACCACGCTCCGCTCCCCGCACTTGGCTGGGCACTGCGGGAAGCAGTGGGGAGCCAGGGTCACCACTGCCCTCAAGGGAGTGGCCACTGCACACCAGCGTGGTGGGGTCCGGGCTGGGTGTGGCTCACCTCAGACCACTCGGACATCTCCCACTGCGGCCCGCAGGCCGGGTTCCGGCACGTCTTGCGCTCCTCGGGCCGCACAGCCTCGGCGGCCTCGCACAGGTCGCTGTACACAGAGCTGTCGAAGCCGGGTGACAACATCTTCCAGCAGCGCACAATGCGGAACTGAAAGCCCTCGCCACACGTGCGCGAGCACTCACTCCAGCTGCTGGTCTCCCACCTGCCGGGGGTGGGCGGCCCTCAGCAACACCCTGACCCCAGAGACCAGGGCCCTCCTCCCTCGCCACACGAGCACTCACTCCAGCTGCTGGTCTCCCACCTGCCAGGGGCAGGTGGGCAGGTGGGCAGCCCTCGGCGACACCCTGGCCCCAGAGACCATGGCCCTCCTCCCTCGCCCCCTGGGCTCAGCCAGAAGGAGGAGGGAGGATGAGGCCTACAAAGAAGGTCCCCCTCAACTCGACTGTTGGCAGAGGTGGATGCTGACTTCTGCGGCCCCTCCGGACAGAGGCGAAGGAGACACCCACCCCTGGCGCTCTAACACTGGTGGTACCTGGGCTGGCACTCCCTCCCGGCGCAGAACTCGTGGACAGGCTCGGGGCGCGTCAGGGCATCGCAGTAGCTGTCGTCCACCTCGATTCCATCATAGCGGACACACATGGCATATGTTGACATGACCCCTGGGTTCAAAGGAAAGGGCCACATGGTTAGCAGTGGGAGCTTCAGGGATCAGCAGAAGAGCCATGTGGCCTTGGTCAAGTCCCTGAGCCTCTCCAAGCCTGGATCATGTCCCTGGGATAGGACAAGGACCAGGGTGCAGAGAGCTGGGAGAGCCCAGTGTGGACACCTCTGTGGGTCTGAACTCTCTCCTGCCCACGTCCCTGGGTCTGACCACTTCTCTATGCACTCCACCCCACCCCACCCAGCCCCGGCTGGGTTCATAGGTCACAAACCCTGTGTTTGAACCAACTTGAACTCTGACTGGCCCATGCAGAGGTAGACATACCTGGGGGCAGTGATCCTCATTCAGCCCCTCTTATCAGGCATCTACTATGGGGGAGAAGCCCTGGTGGTGCAGTGGTTAAGCGCTCGGCTGCTAACTGAAAGGGGTCGGCAGTTCAAACCCACCAGCCACTCCCTGCAAACCCTATGGGGCGGTTCTACTCTGTCCTATAGGGTCGCTATGAGTTGGAATCGACTCGATGGCAATGGGTATTATTGCAGGGCAGGCCTTGTTGGGACCCTGACCCCACAAACCCTGTACAAACCTCCTGCAGAGTAAACGAGAATGGGAGCGGTGTTTGTGTGTTATAGAGAGGCAGAGAGCACTCCAACCTTCTGCGATGTTGGAGACAATGACCCCTACTCTGGCGTTACCAGTCCCCACCCCCAGAGGATATCAGTTTCCCCGTCAATGGAAAACCCCACCCACCTCACTCTCCCTCGCAGCAGCTCAGGTCTGAAAGCCAGCCAGCCCCTGCTGAAGCTTCCAGGAGCCAGCCCTCATTGGAATGAAGCATCCGGAGCGGGGTTTTTCTTTTTTCCGTAAAGGACAGAGCCAGGCTCCAATCACTGGTCCCTTCCCTGCCAGTGCTGAGCTGTGCAACCTTTAGCTTCTCCAAAGGGAAGCTGGCGTCCTGGCGGGTCTGGTCAGAATATTCCAGGACTCAGGGACACCAGCCTGAGGTCAGGGGGACTGTCCTCATTTAGGGTGGAAATGGGGCAGGTCTCCATCAAGATGGGCGGGAATTCAAGCCCCAGCTCCGTCTCCCCTGAGTGTGGTAAGGACACATCGCCAGACTCCTCAGGCCTCAGTTTGCTCACCCCCAAAACAGGAATCCTTGCACCCACCTCCCAGAGATGTTTAGTTTGTTAGAATTAAAGTGTCAGCTATTTATACGCCTCCTCTCTCAACAACCAAAAAAACCCAAACCCATTGCTGTCAATTCTATTCCGAGTCATAGTGACCCTATAGGACAGACTAGAACTGCCCATAGGGTTTCCTAGGATGAAATTTTTATGGAAGCAGACTGTCACCTCTTTGTTCCACAGAATGGCTGGGGGGTCTGAACCACAGACCTTTCGGTTAGCGGCCAAGTGCTTAACCACTACACCACCGGTCCCTTTTATTCATGGAGCCCTTTCTTTGAACAAGAGTGAGCAGGGACCCCCAGACACAGGACAGATGGGAGGGGCTGCTTCGCCTGAGCATGGCTGAGGCTCAGGGTTCTGCCAGCTCCACACACCCTCGCCTGCAGTGCCCCCAGGAGTCGAGGACCAGTCAGAAAACCCCTGCTTGCTTTCCAAGAGTCCAAATGAACTATTCTGTGTTTCATTGCTCCGAAAGGGTCTTGAAGAGAAAAAGCAGTGCCCTCCTGTGACCTGGAGGCTGGGGTCTGGGAGAAGGTCTGGCCGTGCTGACCTAACAGCTTTTGGTGTGGGGGCTTGGCAGGGCCCTGGCTGGGATGGCGTGCCGACTTGTGCCGATGGCAGTGTCGGGTACTTGTAAGATACGACATGTCATGTGAGGTTTGTGAACCACTGCCCCCCAGGCAGTCAGAGTCCCTTCCAGCCCCACCACATCTTCCAGGCCAGCCCCATCAAAGGTGGGCCACGTGGTTCCCCTCTGGGAGCACTGGGGACAGCTGCCTCACGCTCCACATTGCTCCCCACAGCCCTGTGAGAGAAGTGCACACCCATCCTACAGGCAGGAAATAGAGGCTCATACCGGTGATTAGCCAACATCACAATGTACAGTGGACCAGACGGTTCAGGCCAAGTGCTTGCCACGCACTCCACCAGGCTTGCCTTCCCCTCCAGTGCGCCCTGCACCCTGTGCCTGCTTCAGGGCTCCTATAACAGGAGGAGGCACCCCGGACGGTGTGAGCAGAGTGAAGGGTCCGAGATCTGCAGTCTCTTCAGGGCGCCCGGGTGCAGCCTCCCAGCTGCTCCCTCAGCCAGCTCCCAAAATGCCAGCCGGACTGCAGTGGGGGCAGCGAGCTGGCTGCCCATGGCCTGGCGTCTGGCCAGTGCTGGGCTCGCGTTACTCTCTTCACTGGCAGTTGGGGGCCATCAAACCTGGCCAGCTGGGGGCGCCAAGGCAGGGCCGGGAGCATCCCGCATTGACAGGCAGCCCCGGTATTGTCCAAACTCAATCAAACAGAAGTCCCCAGTCTCCATAGGGCCAGACCTCAGAGCTGGCATTCCAGGCCTCCCTATAGCCTCTTGTCCCCACTACCAGTGCCCGGGTTCCTGTCCACGGCCTGACACAGTGGAGTCGCCAAGGTTGATGTCATCCAGTATGGTAACTCATGGTGGTCTCTCACACACACACACACCCACCCACAAGTGAGGGAGCTGGCTGGTACACAAACACTACTGGTGGGTGGAGAGGCCCCACCCCTTCCAGCCCTGCCCCCTAAGCACCTCCCGTCTCCCGTTGGCCAGGATGGAGACCCTCCTCTCCCACCCGTGGCCAGTGCCCCATCCTGACTGGCGGGTGACTGGGTGGGGGGGGGGGTGACAAGTTACCGCACTGGACAGTGGGGCACACCAATCCTAGTGACACCACTACCTGGGCGGCCCCTCTGCCAACGGCACCAGCCTGCCCGCTGCCACTGCCACGACCACAGACCCTGGGGTCATTTTGCTGTCACCCCCTTTGACAGTGTCGGGGTGCAGCTCACACCCCCCGCACCCCCCTAGTGACACCACTGGCAGGACACCTGGCAGCACTGTCCATGTTGGGGGCTGGAGCGGGTGGCAAATGCAGCCACAGCCCTGGTGGTGAGGCAGCTCCAGCCCTGGGGGCGACTTGGCCAGGGTTTCCAGTGGCTGAGGCCAGCCATGCGGGCAGACAGACCTGGGTTCAAATCCTAACCACGTATGTCTGTCTGTCCAGGCGCCACTGATGAGGTCCTATAATGTGACGGAGTCCCTCAGTCACGGACCACAGGGCCTACCTCCCTGGCTCTGTTTGCCAGTAAATAATAGCAAAACCCCACGGCCTGAGATTTCTTGTTTTTAACCAAAAGGAAGTTTGTTCCAATGAGATGTGATGTGAACCACACAGACAAAGGAGTTTGGGGGCCTGGTAACCCCTGGAGGCCTGGACATCACCTTGGTCCAGCATGTCTGTCAGGACCAGGGGCCTCTGTCTGACAGTCATATGGCACGGCCTCCCCAGGACCGTACCTGTGGTGCAGGTGGCACTGCAGGGCTCATGAGATGACAGCTTCCACCGGTACATGTCCGCCGGACTCACACCTTGCTTGCGCGCCTTGGGCCTGGTCCTGAAGATGGTGGTGAGAGACAGAGGCAAGTGCCCGGAGGGAGGGTTGATCAGCGGGTGTTTGCTCATTGAGGAGGCAGCTGTGGTTTTATTTAACAGCATGCCTGGCCTGGGCCCCCAGCCGAGCCCCCACCATGTGAGATAACAAGAATGAGGTGAGGCCCCCACAAACAGGCATACTTCAGGGTGGAACAGATGTTTGTTTTTTTTCCATCTCAATAATCCAGCTGTGGGGCTGCAGTAGCTCTGCCAGGTGAGTGAGGATTTGGGCCTTACCAGCATCCTACTTGCTCCACACACACACACGTCCTTCCCAAGTCAGCTAGTGGGTACACACACACACACACACACACACACACACACACACACACGTCCTTCCCGAGTCAGCTAGTGGGTCCCTCCTCCACCTGAGAAAAGCCCTCAGAGGCGTCCATATGTTGAGAATGTGCCAACATTGTTTGCCCCTGTAGTGGATCCTGTTTGGATGGGGACACTAGCCATTCAACCTCCAATGACCAACAGCTCAGCTGCAGACTGGGTGGCCCGGCCCCTCCAGACACCTCTGGCCACATCTCAGCTCAGGTCTGCCACTGGCTGCACAGACACGACTGGGTTCCGGCCAATGACCAGCTATTATTCTTGGACAGCCCTTGGGCGGCCGAGTCCAGCTATTGTTAGGCCTGCTTACGTCTGTGAACTGGTGTGTGTGCGCGAGGCCCAGCCTCGGGACCAGGTTTTAAACTCAGCAGGGAGGAGGAGGGGGCAGCAGCTCCTGTAACACGGGGTGTCCGCGAGCCACACCAGCACGGGGCACCCAAGCTTGAGCCAGGGGAAGGGGTGGCGCCCTGGCCCAAAGACAGCAGTGAGTCCAGCCTCAACTTCCATTTTAGACCTGGACCACTGCAGTGGGCTGGGGGATCCCCACCTCCTTCCTGGGCGCTGTGGGACTGGCTGAAGATGGTCTTGGGCTAACCCTCTTCCCGGGGTTGGAATTTGGGGAGATCCACAGGTTCTCGCCTCGGGAGCTTATCTCACTTCCGTGGCCAGCAGAAGTGGGAAGGGAATTTGGACTTGGATGGGGTCACTGGACAGATATTTAAAAGGCTTTCTAGTTGATTCTGTGATAAAGACATTGCTTTGGGTGATGCTGGGAGCTTAGCATTTGTTAATTTTTCCAGGCTTGTGGAATTTCACAAGGGGGTGGGACCTTCCCTTGCATTTCCTGGGATTGGCTTCAAAGTCCCAGGAGAAGCCCCCCTTCAGCTATGAGCTTTACCCTGAAGGCGTGTCCCTCTCTGAGCACCCAGGGAGTATCCACCTCTACCCAATGGCTCCCTGAAGCAAAGGGAGAGGAGAGAGGTGTGGTATGCTGATCTCTCCAGAGCCTGCTGGGATCCCCGTGGCCTGGAGGTTTCACAGGCCCTTCACAGGTCTGAGGGTGGGGAGGGGGAAGGTCTCCTCTCCCCTCTCCTTAAAAAATGAGAAAAAAAAAAAAAATAAGAGGACACTTTAAAATGGGGGAGGGGTCCAACACCCTGTCATGTAAGAACAAAGGATCTGTGGAAACCAGAGAGTTGCACCAGTGAGGTCCACTTAGACTCCCAGCTCCCCAGAGTAAGGTCTCTGAGGGGAGGCAGAATAGAAGACAAATTTTAGGACTTGCTTGATTCAGAAAACACTCAACTGTGCTGACTGGGTCCCTCACCCTGCCTTTCAACAGTTCTAAATTGTCCCCAAGAACAAAGAGATGCAAGGATCCCACCACCCCCACCCGTGGAGAGGCCGCCATCTTTATCTAATTACACATGCCTCGCTTGCTCGTGCCAGCAGGCAGCGTGACTCACTCCTGACTCAAGAGAGAGAGCACGGCCCTGTTCAAAATAACCCCCTGGATTTCAAGCGCAAAAGGTATCTATGGAGAGGCTGCCTACGCACCACCCTTCGCCAACAAGGGCGGGGGAGAGGCTGCCCACATACTACCCTTAGCCAGCAAGGGCAGGATTGTATGCAGCTCCTAAGAAAACCTGCACATATTTGCACAACAATGCAACGCCTGGCACGTCCTGCTCTTGGAATCGGCACCAAGAAGTGAAGTGAAACACCAGAAAGTTGCTGAGCCACCAGTCTCTGTCTGGAAGGGAGACCCTGCTGCCCTCTACTAGACCCCGGTTTGTGACGGCCAAGAAGCCTCTGGGTGCTTCAAACCAAAGCTCCCAAGGACCTTGAGCCAGCTGCCTATCAGGAAGCAGGCATCTCCAGCCCCTCTCAGAAGCTCGGAGGTGTCTGTGTTTGTTTATAAACCAACCAGAAAGCATCCTTTTCTTTGCCCCCAGGCCTCTGAGGGGGCCTCGCAGAGGCGCTGGTCTCAGTGTCTGGTCTGGTGGTGGCCGCCCCCCTCCCCTGAGTGTTTGAAGCTTTCCTGAGAAGATGAAAATAGCCTTTCTCTTCTGGGCGACCCTTTGATTTCGCCTTCTCTTCAAGCAGACGCGACTTCCTGTGTTTGGACAACTCTGCCAGGACGTGGCTATTTTGGCGGGGTCGTTTCCCGGCCTCCTCAGCCCTCTCTCTCCAGACCATCTTTGTCCCACTCGGTTCCTGCTTTGATGGATGCCGGCTGGGGGGCTGCCACCTGGAGCTTTCTGAGGACTGACAATCTAGCTTATTGATTCCTATGCCCCCAGAGGGGCTCTGGAGATCCAATACAACGACCCTGAGGGCCTGAGGGGGCGGGGTAAGATTCTACTGGGACAGGAACTGGACTCTAAAGTGTTGGCATAAGCCGTTGAAAGTGCCCTTGGAATCCCTGAGTACCTGAGCTGGCGGGCCCTGTGGCTGCCATCTGACAACCCCCTCATGTGAGAGATGGAGAAACTGAGGCCCAGTGAGGGCCTAAGTGGCATGTCTGTGACGCAGTGAGGTGGTGGCAGAGCTGGGGTTGAAACCCAAGTGCCCTGCTGCTCCCCCGTCTCCCGCCCCCCGCTGCCCACACAGCCGCCAGCATTTCCCACGCCTGCAGCCAAATTCCATGGCAGCCTCTGTCCCACCCTGATAACATATTCAGAGAGGAGCCCTGACCTGGCCCCATACAAGGCTCCAGGTCCCCCACTCTGCCCACATTTGCAGAGGGAGACTTCTACCTAGAGTGTTCAGAAATGCCTCTCTGCCCCACTATTCCAGGTATCCCCTGAGGCGGGGGTTGCGGGGGGAGCAGGGAGCTCAGAAAACAGTTTGAGAAAAGGGGAGGGTGCACAGAGAGTCCCGGGCCCAGGCCCCCTGTGGTGCCCCTGCTTTTGTTCCCCAGGGCAGGTATAAGGGTCACCCCAAACACATCACCTCAGGAGTAAACCCCAAATCTCCGTTAGACCCATTCAGGAGCCTCCCGAGGGGACCGTCTCTGCGCTCCCGGCCCAGGCCCTAGAGCCCAATACCCACTCATTTCTCCTGTTTAAAGTCAAGGAGTCTTGTGGGCCTGTCTCCCTCCAGTCCCCATCCACTCCCAGTTGCTGCCAAGCCTGGCCTGGCCACATCCATTTCACCAGCTTCACTGCCCACACAGCATTGGAGGAAAGCACGGGACCCTGGCAATGAGGACACCCTTGGTGAGGGTGGCCACCCTTTGCCCAGGAAGCTTGTCACCAGGAATTGTCCTTCAGTAAGGACAGTCACAGGTCTGGGGCCAATCCCACCCAGCTGGCCCCAACCCAAGGAGGCTCCTGGTCTCAGGCCCATCCAGAGCCAGGCCTCAGACCTGCTTAGATCTGGGGGCTGCAGGTGGGGGCCCTCTCCCATTGCCTCCAGTGACCCTGGTCCTTCCAGCAGACCCCACTGTAGGTGAGGCCTCACTACACCTGAGCCTGAGCACCTTCCACAGCCCATCAACCTGGACCTCAGGCCCAGGTAGCAGTAGGAAGCACCTCCTACCTGGCCTTGTGGGTCCGATTCCCGGCAGAGTTGGGGAGGCTGGCGCTGACGTTGGAGAACGGGGCTTCAGAGGAGATGTTGGTGACCCTGTCACTGCTCAGCTCCAGGTAGGAGCCATTGAGCAGGTAAGCAGTTGTGCCCTCGTTCTCCTCATAATCCACATAGAGGCTCTCAGTCGGAGGGCTTCTCGGGGCGCCCTGTGCAAAGATGCTGTTGACAGTCTCATTGAGGGTAAGCTCCTTCGAGTCCGAGCCTGTGCCCTGGAGCTGGTCGGAGATGGCGTTGACCGAGAGGAGCTCCTGGGAGGTGAAGTGGCCATCGCCTTCTTGGTCATCCTTGTCCCCTGTGAAGGCTGTTCCAGTGGCGTTGCCGTCTGCAGGAGGGAGACAGGCGGTCAACCTCCAGCGTTCCCCATGCTGGGCACAAGGGCGGTCCAGGGGAGGGACTCAGAGTGATGGGGTCCGAAACTAGGAAGCTGAACTAGGAGGCTCCACAGGGCACAATTTGGTCAAGATGATGGAGTGAGTGCCCCGTCACTGGAGGCATGCAAGCCACCCTGGACAGCCCCTCGTAGAGGGGAATCCGGTTGAATAGTGTCCCAAAAAATTCATGTCCATCTGGAACTTCAGAATGTGGCCTTATTTGGAAATAGGGTTTCTGCAGATATAACCAGTCGAGCACCTAAGATGAGATGGTCCTGGATTTAGGATGGGTGACTGGTATCACTCCAAGAAGAGGGCACAGAAGAAGAGGAGACACCACGAGCAGATGGAGCAGAAGGGGAGAGATGCAGCCACAAGCCAAGGAAGGCCTGGGGCCACCAGAAGCTGGAAGGGACCAGGAAGCATCCTCCTCTAGAGCCTTTGGTGGGAGTGGGGCCCTGCGCACACCTCCAGAGCTGGGGGAGAATAAATGTCTGTTGTTGGAAGCCCCCCCACCAATCCGTGGTCATTGGTCACAGCAGCCACAGGATACCGCCCCTGACGGTTCTAATAGGGACTCTGAGGGTCCTGGAGTCTTCTGTCAAGTGAGATGATCCAAGCACACCTGATCGACCCCGCCCCTACCTGGCCCCTTCCACAGGCCCCGCCCTCAGGAGCAAGTCTGATTCCCAGTGCCTCTCTCGGGGACCTGAACTCCACGTTAACCCACCTGGGTCTCCAGAGGTATCTCCAACAGCCTCCCCCGGAGCCTGCCTGCACCCCCGAGCCCATCCTCAGGTCTCCACCTTCCTCTCCTTCCACTCCCTGCCCCCACACATGTAGTCCTCAGGCTGGAACCCACCCTCTCCAAGAAGCCTTCCCGCTACCGTCATCTGTGCACCCACTCGGCTCCCTGTTTTCCTGGGCCACACCTCGTCTGCCTGTCTGTCTCCCCTGCTGGACTCCATGCCCTTGTGCGTTGCTGTGCCCACTGTTGTACCCAAGCCCAGCACAGGCCAGGTGCTCGCCTGAGTGAAGGCTGTGGGGTCTGACTGCCTGGCCTTGAGCTCCACCTCCTCCAGGAAGAACTGTGAGACTTGGGGGCATGGCCTCTGCTGCCTAAGCCTCTGTCTTCCCATCTGTCAAATGGGACAACCACACCTCCCTCCAAGGATGTGTGTAAGGAGAACACGTAAATGGCTGCACCTCTTACTGACCGCTTCTCCAGACAGGATGGGGCTGAGGACCCTCCCCAAAGCCCCTCCGTAGGAAGCCCCTGCCCCGTGGGCCCCAGTCTTTGCCCACCCTGGCCCACCCCCTCCTGGTTACCTCGGAAGCCCTTGCCCCCGGGGGGGCCCTCGCAGGCCCCGCCGCTGGCCTGTTTGCACACCTCGTTGGTCTCTGGGCCCTTGCCCAGGCCCAGCTCGAGCTCCGGCCCTGGAGGGCCGAACAGCCGGTGGTCCAGGCCCAGCCGCTCCATGGAGGCCCGGCTGTACAGGGAGCCATTGTGGCGCACGAAACCCAGCAGGGTGGTGCCGCCCAGCTCCTGGCTCTCGGCGCTCTCGGAGGCCGGCTGGGAGAAGCTGTAGTAGACAGGCTGCAGGCGGTGAGCAAGTGGCGGCTGCAGCAACGTGTACTCAAAAGTGATGGAAGGGCTCCTGCCATTCTGGTTCCACACCTGGGGAGGAAGGGGAGCAAGTGGGACCCCACCCCGAGACCCAGGCCAGCCCCAGCCTGGAGAGGATGCTGTGGGGCGCGCTCACAGCCCGGCAGGACAGGGCTGCCAGGTGTCACCTGCAGTGGGCGCAGCTCAGCCCTCCCAGGGAGCTGCCCCGGCAGCCCGCATCAGATGTTGGGGAACAGAATGGCACCAAGGGAGGGGTGGGAGAGTCCCCATGGGTGCAGGCAATAAGGAGTGCACTGTATATAGAGAAGTTTTTAAAAATAATAAACAAAAAAATAATAATAATAATAAACCCATTGCTGTGGAGTTGATTCCAACTCATGGTGACCACGTGTGACAGAACTGTCCCAAAGGATTTGCTAGGCTGTCAACTTTATGGGAGCAGATGGCCAGCTCTTTCTCTGGTAGTGCAGCTGGTGGGTTTGAACTACAGACCTTTTGGTTAGCAGCCAAGCACTTAACCACCAAGCCACCAGGGCTCCCTTTTAAAACTAATAAAAAAAAATAAAATAATAGAGCCGACTAAAAGCTCATCTGCTTTTTTCTACTGCCATGTGCCAGCAATTCTAAATAACAGCTCTCCTCCTTGCCAGGGTGGACGAAGCCCCAGCCCCCCTTCATCCTCACCACCTGCTGATATAGGAGCGCAAGGCTTAGTCCCTGGTCTCAATTTGGAACAACTCAGCTCAGTCTTAGAGGAAATACAGCCAGAATGCTCCTTAGAAGTGAGGATGGCGAGACTCTGTCTTGCTTATTTTGGACATACCATCAGAAAGGACCCATTACTGGAGAAGGACATCTTGCTTGGTAGAGGGTCAGCATAAAAGAGGGAGACCTTCAAAGAGATGGACTGACACAGTGGCTGCAATGACGGACTCAGACCTAGCAATGACGAAGATGGTGCAGGACCGGGCAATATTAGTTCTGTTATTACGTGAGGCCGCTGTGAGTCTGAGCCAACTGGGCGGCAACCAGCAACGGCAGCTCTGGAGCTCCCTGTGGGATGGGCTGGGGCCACTGCTGCACCTCACAGGCCCGACTCCTCCCTCTGCCCTTCCTGCCTTCCGCTCTCCCCGCCGCCGAGTGATGTTCGTGGGCACCCCAACAAACCCCTAGCAGCCAACCCCCATCTCCAGGTCTCTTCCCAGTGACCTCAACCTAAAGAAGTGGGGGTCCGAGGAGGCCTGAGGAAGCAGACTCTAAAACGGGATTTGGGAGCAGGATCGCCCAGCAGCCAGCAGCAAGGAGAACCCCGTCCCCCGGGGCGGGGGTGGAGCGTTGAGACGGGCTGGGATTGACCGATTCAACTGCTAAACTGCTCCTGGGGGTGAACGGGGTGGGATACTAGCTGAAGAAGCACTGGTTGGCGCATACAGCTCAAGTGCTTGAGAGTTGGCTGGGGATGGGGTGGGGGTTACAAAATTATAAGGGACCATGGAATCCAAGGATCCCTGGTGGTACAGTGGTTAAGCACTCAGCTGCTAACCTATGAACCGCTCCAAGGAAGAAAGGTGTGGCAGCCTGCTTCCAGAAAGAGCACAGCCTTGGAAGCCCTATGAGGTAGCTCTACAGTGTCCTATAGAGTTGGAATCGACATGAAGGCTAAGGGTTTGTGTTTCTGTTTACGGAACCCAATACTTTGGAGAATGACAATGAAAGGCTGAGGGTGAATAGGGCACGGTGGTTAAAGGCTCAGTTGCTAACCCAAGGTCGACGATTCAAATCCACCGGCCGCCCCACGGGAGAAAGACGTGGCCGTCTGCTTCCGGAAAGATGTCCAGCCTCGGAAACCCGATGGGGCAGTTCTACTCCGTCCTACAGGGTAACTATGAATCGGAATTGACTCAGCAACGGGTGATCAATTGAACTGTAGGTGGTACAAACAGTTGAGCACTGGGCTGCTAACTGAAAGGTTGGAGGTTCAAGTCCACCCAGAGGTGCCTGGGAAGAAAGGACCAGAGACCTACTTCAGAAAGATCCATTTAAATCCCTGTGAAACACAGTTATATTCTGATGCACATGGGGTTGCCAGGAGTCAGGGCTGACACCACAGCGACTGGGTTTTTGTTTAAACAATCAGCCGGTGTAAGTCTAAGCCCGAAGTCCTCCTCCATAAAAATAGCACAGGAAAATAGCCTCCTGCCCTGCAGCCAGGGGTCGGAACAGCCCAGCGTCAGACCCAAGGCTTCAGTGTAAGAGTCTCAGAGAACTAGAGGAGGTGGAGGGCTCAACTCTGCTCCGTCTGCTACCCCAAGACCAGGGCCGGACCAGGAAGAGCGGGACCCTGAGGCTTGGGCTGTGGAGCCAACGTGCTGGAAAACATGAAGTCACAGGTTCCCCTGAAACTTCAGGGCTGAAAAAGTGGCCCACTGCCCTCTGCAAAAGGCTAGCACATCCCCCTCCTTGAGGAAGGGGCAGAGAACTCTCACTTGCACACTGCTAGGATGGTTCTTGGAAGCTTGGAGAAGGCGGTGGCCAGGGTAAATGCTGGCACTGCCATGGCAGATGGTGGGAGGGTGAGCCAAGGCTGGGAAACCCAGCAGGTGACTATTTTCTGCACTAGGCCTGGTGACATTCTATCCACAGGAGTAGCGGGAAACGCAGCGGTGAGGTGGCACTTGGAGGGACAGTGTGGGGTGTCCACTGCAAGCCAGGGCTGATGGCAGGAGGTGCTGCTGCTGAAGTGGACTGCCTGATAGCAGAGGGGGTGACAGGAGTCTTACATGATAAGGTCAGGTGGCAGTAATCAGCAGCAAGGTGGGTTCAATTATTGTAATAAGCAGCCAGGTTGAAGTGGTGGGTGAGAGCTGACCTACAGAGACCTGGACACAGTTAATAGGGATAAGATAGATGGGCCCAGACAAGGCATCGCTCAATCTATACAATCAAAACAAACCAGGGTGGGTGATGAGGACTTTGAGGGCAGTCACCCCAGGAAAAGTCTCAACTCCTTGTCTGGTTTTACTCCTGTGCTAGTTCGGACCCAGAATCCATTGATGGAGGGAAGCCACGTTGCCAGGAAGAAGGGCCCACAGCAAGTAGACATGGTACTGACTGCACCAGTTTCTCCCCCAGAGGGTGTGCCACATTTTACCCAGTTAAATGCACACTAGAGAAACGGGTAGACATTGTGAAGGCTGTTGGAGCCAGGCCCCAGGCTGCCATTGACAAATGGGGGCCCAAAAATCATCCTTGCCCCGTTAGAGAGAGGGGACGTGGAGGACGAGCAGCAACTGCACGTGTGGCTCAGGCCTGGCTCACAGGCTCCCCCAGTAGTCATTCTCCAGTCCCCAAATGTACAAGTGGCAGTTGGCAGAACCCCCACATTGGCTCCTTGGCCTGTGAGGTGAGAGCTATTACAGTGGAGAAGGCCAAAAGACACCCTCTGAACCTGACCCCCCCCACCCCAAACAGTAAATCAAAAACAATATTGAATCCTGGGGGAAATGGCAGAGAGACAGAGGTTAATGTCAATCTTGAAGACCTGAAGGGTGCAGGGCAGGTGATCCCATCTTCTTCCAGTTGCTGTACCGTGGATTCTGACTGAAGGCAGGAGAACTGTGCACCATGGGGTTCTCAAAGCTGTAGCCTTGTGGAAGAAGATCACCAGGCTTTTCTTCCGAGGCGCTTCTGGGTGGGTTTGAGCTGCCAACCTTTCGGTTAGTAGCCAAATGCTTAACCATTCATAACACCTATCCCCTATTTAATTCAACAGTTTGGCCCCTACAAAAACAAGACAGACCCAGGAGGATGACAGTGAACTGCTACAAACTCAACCACACAACAGTCCCAAGCAGCTTTGTGACACGTAAGGTGCCTTTGCTACAGCAGACTAACATGGACTCAAATTGATCACCAGCAGCCACTGAGCTGACAAATACGTTCTTTTCTGTCCCTGTCAGGAAGAAGGACCAGAAGCAATTTTCATTCGCATGGGCTGGACAACAGTATACACTTAAAGGTTTGACCTGTCCTAGCTCTCCCACCCCCTGTCAAAAGACACCACTAAAGGGTTTGGACCACTCTGCAGAACATTTCATCGGTCCTGTATATTGATGACATCTGTCAATCAGATCAGATGAGCAAGAGGTGGCAAAGTACACTGGAGGCCATGGTGAAACATGAGCACCGCAGACGATTATGGATCAACCCCATGAAGATTCAATGGCCCCCATGTCAGTGAAATCTTCAGGGTCCAGTAGTCTGGGGCATACCAGGACATCCCTTTGAAAGTAAAGGGCAAATTATTGCATCTCATACCCTCCCCCCACCCAGCATGAAGAAGAATCCCAGAGACAGCATATTCTACATTTGGGCATATTGCTCCCACCCATATACTGAAATCCAGTTGCCATCAAGTCAATTCTAACTCATGGTGACCCCACGGGTTACAGAGTAGAAATGCTTCATAAGATTCTCTTGGCTGTAATCTTTCGGAAACAAATCACCAGGTCTTTCTTCTGTGGTGCCTCTAGGTAGGTTCGAACCACCAACCTCTAGGCATGCCCTAAACAGCCAAGTAGTAGATAGAATGGCTTTGCCAGTTGACATAAGCCAGTACCTGGCATCAGTCACCCTGATGACGGCCCAGTGGGCTGTGGTGGCAGGGATGGAAGACACACATGGACCCAATAGCGTGAGCTCTCACTCACCGAGGCCGCTGGCGCTACTGAAAGCCCAGCATGAGGCAACTGAGACCCACAATGGGCCCCTGATACGGCACCATCCCTCAAGAGGACCTCTCAGCCACTTGGTGGCGAGCTGATTACACTGGGCCCCTTCCGTCCTGGAACGGAAGTGATCAACCTTATTCTGAGTGTGGTTTTGCCTTTCCTGCCACAGAGATCAGCCAGCCCCAAGAAACAAGGTCTCACAGAGTATATGATACGTTGAGTCAGGGTACCACATGGCATTGCACTGGACCAAAGAACCCACTTTATAGCCAAAGAGGTGCCACAGTGGGCACAGGATATGGACTCACTGGTCCTAACATACTGCATCCCTCAGAAAACAGCCAACCTGGTAGAGCAGTGGAAGGTGAACCCAACGTGCCAGCTCAGAGGCAATAGCACCCTGTGAAGATGGTACCTTGGGACATCCTGGATGCAATACACACCCGAAATCAATGAGAATTATATGGTGCTATGTCCCCAAACAGAGCCCTGGTGGCGCAGTGGTTAAGAGCTCAACTGCTAACCAAAATGTCAGCAGTTTGAATCCACCAGCCACTCCTTGGAAACCCTATGGGGAAGTTCTACTCTGTCCTAAAGGGTTGCTATGAGTCAGAATCTACTCGACAGCAAAGAGTTTTGTTTTGTTTTGTTTTGAGGGGGAAGGGTTATGTACCTAATAGGTAGAATATGTGGATCTGGGAACAAAGAGATGGATGGTACAGCGACTACCATTCCCAGTGACCCACTTGGGAATTTTGTGCTTCCCATCCCTGTAGTACTGGGATCTGGGGGTCTAGAGGTCCTGATTCCCAGAAAGAGGACGGTTGGGCAAGGAGACACAGCAAGTTTCATTAAATTGTAAGCCATGGCTGCCACCCAGTCTGTTTGGGCCCCTTGTACCAAGAGATCAGCAGGCAAGGAAAGGAGTCACTATCCTGGCGGGGGTTACTGACCCTAATAAACAAGAGTTTGACCCCAGGGACAGCAAAGACTGTATCTGGTACCCAGCTGATCCACTGGGACATCTCTAAATATCCCCCTGCCCAGTTTGATGGCACCTGAATAAGAGCAGTAAAGGGCATGGAGACCAGGAACTCAGACTCCTCAGGGAAGAGGGTCTGGGTCGCCCCGCCACATAAGCTGCCTAGACTAGCAGAGGTACTAGGTGAGGGTATGAGGAACCTAGCACGTATAAGGAGGGGATACGAGCGCCAGCCTCAGTCCCCCAACCAGCTGGAGACCCCAGACCAGCTGCAGACCCCAGACCAGCTGGAGCCCCCTGACCAGCTGCAGCCCCCAGGACAGCTGCGGTTCATCCCATTCACCATCCTCCTGTAAAGCTTCCTGGGAGAAGAAACCAACCAGAACCCCAGAGGAGCTGTTGCCTGACGAGGCAAACTCATTATGCAGAGCAAGTGGGCCCAAGCAGCCAAGGGGTGGACTGTAGTGGATGCTGCGGCATGCCCTCAGGTGTCACCTTTAGGAAAAGGCAGTTATTTCTCCAGCTGTTGGGAGCGTTGCAGTTGACAGTTCACAGCTGGGTCCATCCCCAGGGATTTCCTTCAGCCAACAGGAGCTGTGCCTCCCCAGGACATGCCCTTTCCCTGGGGGGCAACCGCAGCCCATGATAGTCAGTGTCCCCTGCCTCACGTGGAGATAGCTCTCACTGTGGGGTCAGCTGAGGCTCTGTCACACCTGCATCGAGCTCACTGCCTCCCTCTGTCCACTCCTGTCTCCCTCACTCCCCCACGGCATCGTCCCTGAGCCCCCTCCACAAGCCCTCCTGCACACAGACCTCTACCTCAGAGCGTTTCCTGCGGAGCCTGACCTACGACCTGCTCCTCTGGCCGGGAGGCAGAGCTGGTGGCCGTCTGCCTCAGTGGGTAGCTCCAAGGGAAGGCCAGGCAGGCAAAGGCCTAGAAATAAGTGGCCCCACTAGATTCTGGCTTCACCAGGGGAGGCCTTCAGCCAGGAGGCAGTGTGGGGAGGTGGGAGTAGCGTCCCGGGGTGGAGGCCTCACCAGCACAGCAGTTGCACAAACAGCCGCTCTGGCATCAGACAGACCTGGGTTCAAAGCCCAGTGGTGCCGCCTACAATCCTGTGACTTTGTGCGGGTCACTACCCACTCTGTGCCCAAGTTCCACCCTCTGTAAAGTGAGGGCACTAACAACCGTTACAGTGGGGTTTGGACATCAAAGCTGCTCCGCTGGCAACCCCTATCCTGGCTGTACTTCCTCGGCCTCTGTGTCTTAGGAAACCAGTAGGCTGCAAAGAATGCCAGCCCGCCTGTCTCTATGTCACCCAATCTCTAGTAGTTTTCAGGTGGGGGCAATGGCCTTCCCTTCAGGACACTATCCGTGGTGGAACACTCATAGCATGCTGGGCACAGCAGGCCCAAGCTCTTCGCCCACAGCTCACACCCGGAGCCCCACACCCAGGGGTCCTGAGCACAGGGGGAGGGCCAGGCCTGCCCTGGTCCCCAGCATTGAGGATTGGCAGAATGCCACGGTGTCCATGGGCCAGGAGGGAACTCTGTGGGGCATAACCCCCACTGTGGAGTGGGTCTCATATCCCTGAGGCCTAGATAAGCCTCCTGTCCTATCGTTAGCTCCTCACGGAGGTGCTGGTGGGCAAGGAACAGGTCAGCACAGGATACACTCAGCAGTTCTCACAGCAGTGCTGGGTGAGTGAGTGAGTAAGTGAGTGAATGAGTGAATGAATGAATGAATACTTACGTGAGAGAGTGGGTCTTTGGGTGAGTGGGTGGTGGCAGAAAGAATGCATGGGTTAATGAGTAAATGAAACGCTAAGTGGATGAATTAAAAGCTGCGTGAATGAATGAGGGAGTGAATGAAAGAGTGACAAGTAAAGGAGTGAATGAACAATGAGTCCCAAGACCAGCAGCCTGGCTGTGTGGTACCAGCGGCAGCCTGGTCCCCCAGACCGCAGCCCACACACCATAACGTTCAGGCCCTGGTTTGTGGGTCCCTGGTCCCCCAGCCTGCACCCCACGCACCATGACATTCAGACCCTGGTTGGTGGGCCCCTGGTCCCCCAGACTGCAGCCCGTGCACCATGACGTTCGGGCCCTGGTTGGTGGGCCCCCAGCCCCCAGCCCGCAGCCCACGCACCATGACGTTCAGGCCCTGGTTGGTGGGCCCCTGGGCCACGATGTACTCGATGCCGGTCTCATAGATGTCCATGGGCCGCCGGTACTTGACCACGGTGCCGGCGATGTTGAAGTTCTTGGGGCTGTCAACTTTGTAGTTGCCATTGAAGAAATAGTAGCCGGCTTCGTCTGCAAGAGCTGACAGGGCAAAGGCGCCGGTCATGAGGCCAGGCCAGCTGGAGGGAGGCGGGCGGCGAGGAGGGGCCGGTTCCACACTCAGAACTCTGCCTCCCCTGCCCCCATCCCAGCCCTCCCCTAATGCCCCAGAGCACAGGGAGCCTGCATCATGGGGAAGTCGGGCACTGTCTGTGTCCAACACATGGCCCTGGCCAGTGAAATCTGGGAGAGGGAAGGCAGTTCCCTGTCAACCAAAAATAACCAACAAGGACTTGTCTAGACGACCACAAATAGCTGGCCAGGGCCCCTGGGTCCTGTTACTCAGCTGCCTTTGAAGGAGCCGAGGGGCCACAGGGGGATGAGCCAGGGCAGGGCCAGCAGCGAAGGCTGGCCTGGGAAATGCAGTGGCCAGGGAGGCCACACTGGACAAGTGTCTGCCAGGTATGCATCATGCAACACGAGTTTGCCAGGTACAGGACTGGGGTCTGCCAGGTACAGGACAGATATCTGCCAGGTACAGGACAGGTGTTGCCAGGTATAGGACAGGTGTCTACCAGGTAGGGGACAGGTGTCTGCCAGGTAGGGGACAGGTGTCTTCCAGGTACAGGACAGGTGTCTGCCACATTCGGAACTGGGTGTCCAGCCTGGCTCTGCTATCAGCTCACTGTGTGACCCTGGGCCTGTCACACCCCAGCCTGCCCCTGGGCAATAAGGAGGGGACAGGCAAGCCCCAGCCAGCAGCCGCACTGAGGATGCTACGGCCCTGGCATGGCTGTGCCAGAGGCCCCACCAGGCCCTCCTAGGGACCCTCCCTAGCTGGCTGGCTCTGTGCTCTTGCTAGGCACGATCCCCTTTCTGCCTGTGTTGGCACAAACACACTAACCACCCCCGGCAGTCCATTTGCCCAGACTTGAGGCAATCAACTGGGAGGGCAGCCCAGGGCACATTCCCAGTCGTGCCCCACCCCCGTAGGCAGGGGGGCACTTGGAGCAGAGTATCTCGGCAGGACGGGCACCCTGGGGCCGAATGAAGGCTCAGGACAGCAGGAAAGTGTTCGCAGACCCCCAGCAGCCCTGACCCCCACTGTTCCTGGGCGTCTCGGAGCAGGGGACTTGTCCTCCCCAGGACTGTGGAGAGCCAGGGCAGGGGATGGGAGGAGCAAAATCAGCACTCGGGGACAGTCTGTCTTCCAAAGGGCGTCCTCAAAGCCAGTTCCAGGAACTGGCCTGCGGGAAAAGCAGATTTCAGCTTCCAAAGCTCCTGAGGCAACATGAGCAGGGAGCCTGGTGCAATTAATTTACTATCAAACAGACAAAGCCAGCAGGCCGTGTCTGCCTGAAAAATGCCCTGGACATACTGACGTCAAAGAATAACGCAAACAAGACAACCGAATTCCGTGCAAGGGGCTGTGGCAGGCGGGGCAGCCGCACCAAGCTCCAGGTATCCACACAGGGCGAAGGCCGGCCCGAGTCCAAACCCTGCTTCCTGACAGTAATGACCTTCCTTCCTGCGGCTTCCCCAGTGAGCGAGGCTGTGCTTGGTATTTCCACGCGCCTGTTTCAAGAATGAGCGCGCTGGAGCCAGCGCTGGGAACACGGCGTTTCCTGGCCCCAGCACTTACCCAGTGACAGAGCAACCGGGCTGGCCAGGGGCCTGGCGTTGCACAGTGCTCCCCATGCTTGGCCTGGAGCAGCCTCCAGGGTGCCGGGGCAGGGGCCTGAGTATGGGTCTGCTGGGTATGGGGGAGCTGGAGTTTGGGGTGAGGTGCTCTGCTCACACCATGGGCTCTGGGTAGGGGCAGGGGAGGGTGGAGGCAGGGTCTAGCCTGACCTTTAGCAAAACTTCTCTGCTCCCCCAGGTCCCTTAGAGGGATGGGCTTTTCCTGCCACCAGGCATGGCCCTCAGAGTCGCCCTGAGATCCTGGGAGGCAAGGCAGGCAGAGTTCTGTGCTATGTAAAATGTGGGGCTGGGGGCTGTGATGGCCTCAGAGAACAGCTTCCCTATGCAGCCTGGAGTCCCAGTCTGAGGTCAGGGAGGACATCATGCTGGCTTCCACCTTCCAGAAGACTTCTGCCCTGGCGCAGTGTGGCCGCACGCAGAGTGGCTCCCAGGTGTCACACCCTCCTGCCACGCCCAGTGGGCCACAGGCCCCTCCTGAGCTGCAGTCGCAGGTCCATGAGGTCCTACACCCCAGATTCACAAGCCACCAAGACAGGGCTCACAGTCATGCAGCTGACTCCTGAAGCCTCAGTATGGCCCCCCACGGAGGTCCACCCGCCCACCGAACTTGGAGCGGCAAGAGCTGGCTCAGAGCCCCCAGGCTCCTGCCTGAATCCACCTCTGCTGCTCGGTTGCTCAAGACCTTGGGCCCGCGCTGGACTGCCTCACCCCTCCCACCCAGGCCAGGGACCCCACCTCCCACACCCTCTGCTTTTGCTGTGCCAGGGGCTTTAGTGACAGGGAACTCACCACCTGCCATCACAACCTCTTCCTTTGGCAGACAGCTCTGGGTCAAGGTCCTTCCTCACATGGGGGTGAAATCTGCTTTCCCTTGACCTCCTTTGCCCCCACCCACCCCTGGGCCAAGTTCTGGCTCCAGGAGCCATGGCTGCAGGCCCATCCCCAGGGCAAGTGTCCCCCTCTCCACCTGCACATTTCGCCCCCACGCAAAACCAAAAGCTCCAGCAGAGCAGTGCCCAGCCCGTCTTACGCACCCAGGACGTCAGCGGACTTCTTCCGCTCCACAATCTGGATGTCTCTGGCGCCGGCTGGGATGTGTGTCACCAGAGAGTAGCCTGGGGAAAGGGACAGCAGTGAGCAGCTGGCAACTGGCCTATCTCTGGCTGCAGCAAAGCCCACGGCCAGAGCGGCACCGTGGAAGGGTGGGGCCCAGAGCCACACTGCCTCTAAGGAAAGGCACCTGGTTTGCAGGGGGTGGGGCTCCCAGGGCAGGCCCGCCCACCCCCACACAGCCAACCTCTGCCTGAGCAGGAAGTTCACGGCCCCACCAGACGCCCTGTGCTGATGGAGAGGCTGCTCCTCCCAGACCAGGCACGCACCTGGGTTTGCCTGGGACCCCGCTACCATTTTCCGCCATGGTCCTCATCCATGACGCTCATCATTACCTGCCCCCCCACTACCCACAACCCAAACCAGTTGCCAACTCAGAGTAATGACGACCCCGTGTGTGTCAGAGTAGAACTGTGCTCCACAGGGTTTTCAGCGGCTGGTTTTTTGGAAGCTGATTGCCAGTTCTTTATTCTGAGGCACCTCTGGGTGAACTCAAACCCCCAACCTTTCAGTTAGCAGCTGAGTGGGTTAACTTTGGTACCGCTCAATGACTTCCCCTCCTGTCACAGGGGCTTTAAAGGCACTGGAGTCAAACGAACTCGAGTCTTCTCTGCCACTGACCTCGAGGGTGGCCTCTGATAAGTCGAGGGAGCCCTCAGGCCTGTTTCCTTGTCTGAAACTCAGGAGTAACAGCTCCTATTCCAGGGTCAGGGTGGGAGGCTTCTGCATAGCATGGCGCCGGCCACCAAGCACATTCTGATTATTATTATTTTTTTGTAACTCTTCCATGTCACACCACCACACTGGTTTTAAAGGTTTGCTGCTTTCAAAGGTGTGGGTGAGAATGTTCAAGGGTAAGTGTGCGCGTAGGATCTGGCGACTGCCGTTAAGCCCTTCCTGAGCACCAGGCTGAGGTCTTCATGAGGGCCAGGTCAGTCGGCCCAGGGCCTGTCATCGAAGCCCCTCATTGAATGGGAAGGCAGCCACAGAGTGCTCTGAGCTAAAAAGGAAGCAGGGGTCTTCGGGTGTCTGAGGACAGAAGAATAGCAGTCCACAGACGGGGGTGGCAGGACAACAGAACGAACAGCTGCCTGGTCCTAGGCTACCCCAGGTCTGACCGTTATCATCCACAGGGGTCTCACTGGCTGATTATCAGAAGTAGGTCGCCAGGCCTTTGTTCTAGTCCACCTCAGTCTGGAAGTTCCACCGAAACCTGCTGAGCACCGCAGCAACATGTAAGCTTCCAGAGACAGATAGGCCGTGACTGCACGTGAGGTGCACTGGCGGGGAAGGGAACCTGGGTCTCCCATGTGGAAAATGAGAATTCTACCACTGACCCACCACTGCTTCCTAGAAAAAGCCCTAGAAGGATATAAAAGTCTTCGATGGTGGAGAGTGGTGAGAAGAGGCTCTTAGAGGGTTCCGCCGGGGCTGACGCTTATTTCACTGGTTCCCGTCTGAGAAGTGCTGGAGACCACTTCTTCGGGGTAAGCTCTCTGCCTCTCCCTAGCCGCCCCGCCCCCCTGCCCACCTGAAGATGCTAACTTTGTCCCTCACAGCCAGTGGCATGCTGGTATCTGGTAATGTTTAATAATTGCCTCAGGGTGGGAGTGGGACGCTGATTTGAAGCGCTGGCCAATTTCTGTGGTGTAAACGTTCCCAACATGGCTAATTCGATTTCAAGCTACTGATGTCCCTGAATGTGGAGCTGGGCAGGGGCATGCGGCAGTAATGCCTGGTATACACCATTTCCATCATACAGGCACAACCTCTAGAGCCTAGAGTTATGGAGCAGAGAGGTAAAACAATTGGGAAATGATGACTTTGGGGATTTATGATCTTTGTGTTTAATATTATCTAAAACGTAGGGTTATACACTTTAATTTTTAATCATGTCTATTTAACAACTAGCTCCCAAGACTCCTGAGCATTTAGTAATTGGCTCTCTTGGGCTGGTATGGGCCCGCCCTATGGTTAGCAAGCACAGGTGTATCAGGGAGCAAGTGGGCTCAGTGCTTAGGACCACAGCCCCAAGAGCCAGGCTTCCTCTTCTGCTGTGTGGCCTTAGACTAGTTACTTAACCTCTCTGCCTATTCCCATCTGCACAGCAGAGATAGGAACACCTGCGTCTTGGAGATACCTGGAGGGGTGAACACGTTAACTCGTGCAGATGTGGCTCAGTACCCACACACAACCAGCCCCTTCCCCAAAATGAGAGTTCCCGGAGGACCTGGCACATAGTAGGTGCTCAGAAAAGAGGTACTGTCTGAACTGGACTCTTCTGTGTCCCTGGGCCACCCCAGCAAGGGAGAGAGGGGTTGCAAGATGCCTGTGCTCAGGCCCTGGGGTGGATTAGCCAACAGGCAAGGTAAACACCGTGCTTACCTTGCTTACCAGATCATCCATGGTGAGCAATTTCACATTTTCTCACCACATCAAAGACTCTGCTTCTAGGTCTGCCTGGCATCTGTCTCTCTCCCAACCCCTACAGAATCAAAGCCTCTTTAAATTTACAATCTCTAACCCAGTAAGCAAGGAAAGCTTGGGCTTACCTTGCCTATTGGATAATCTGCCCCTGCTCAGGCCCCTCCCGCACTGAGGCCCCCACCCTTGTCTGACAGTCTGACAGCCTTGTCCGCTGCTCCACCACAGGTCTTCCATTAAAGATACACACCTCCCTTCCCCAGCGCCTGTCCCTCCTGGGTGGGGCACACCCACCCCTAAGTCCCAGCCCACCCCCACCCTCTCCAACACTCTGGCCTGGTGTCTAGCCCCAGCCCCAGTTCTCCACACGCCCCTGGGACCGCCTCAAGGTCGCCAGCCCCACAGTCATCCCTGATCTGAGGGGAGTGGCGTGAGGAGGCTGTTTCCTCAACCTCCAGGACACAGATGGGTCCTGGCAGGTCCTGACCCTCGACCTGAGGCGGCCCTAAGGGGATGGTTTTAGTTAGACTCAGCCAGCCTCACTGGGGAACCTTGCGCAGGCAATCCCACTCTGAGCCTCAACTTCTCCGTCTGCTGAGTGAGTTTCAAGCTGCCCGCCCAGTCTTCCCCCAATCTAGAAGGTGTAATAAACAAAACAAAACAAAAAAAATTGCCTTTGAGTCAGTGCTGACTCGGGGCAACCCCGTGTATTACAGAGTAGAACTGTCCTGGAGGGCTCTCTTGGCTGTAATCTTTATAAAAGGAGCCCTGGCGGCACGGTGGTTAAGTGTTCGGCTGCTAACCAGTAGATCAGCTGTTTGACCCACCGCAGGAGGAAGATGTGGCAGTCTGCTTCCATAAAGATTACAGCCTTGGAAATCCTATGGGGCAGTTCTACTCCGTAATACATGGGGTCACTATGAGTCAGAATCGACTTGAGAGCAACAGGCTTTGGTTTTAATCTTTACGGAAGCAGACAGACAGGTCTTTCTTCCACAGATCCACTGAGTGAGTTTGAACCCCCAACCTTTCTGTTAGCAGCTGAGCACTTAACCACTGCACCATCAGGGCTCCTTATAGGGTGTGATTAAAAAAAAACCTGTCGTTGTTGATTCTGACTCATAGGGACCCTACAGGACAGAGTAGAACGGCCCCATCGGGTTTTCAAAGTTATAAATCTTTAAGGAAGCAGACTGCCACATCTTTTTCCCTTGGAGGGGCTGACCTTTTGGTTAGCAGCCAACCCCTTAACCATTGTACCACCAGGGCTCCTTAGAGGGTCCGATGGTCCAGTTTAATTCCACAAGCACTCACTGAGACCAAATGATGCATTTGGTTCAGCACTAGGCAATGTAGGTAACACCCTCCCAAAAGTATAAAGTCTTGTCACACACACAGACCTTACCCTCCAGCCCCCGTGAGGGCTGGACCAGAGAGGCTCAGCCTGGAGTTGATGGGGCACCTGTCCCACCCAGCCCCGCTTTGGCCCTCAGAAACCTGGGTTCTAGAATCTGGCATGCCTGGACTCAAATCTCACGTCGGCAGTGAGGATTGGGACTCGTGCCTCAGCTTTCCCCATCTTAAGTGTGGTTTAGCATCTGCAGGCTTCTGTAACACCAAGTGCCTACTGTGTACCTGGTATGCGGGTGGTGCTCAACAAAGAGCTGCTCCTGACTCCTGGACAAAAGGGCCCAGATGAAGAACCAAGTGGCCCCAGAGGGAAAGGAACCCAGCAGGCTGGGGTGGAATTGCACCCAGGACCCTGGGCGCCCAGGCGCCGCCCTGGCCTGACTCCTTACCGAGGTGGGTGTTCCCCTTTCGGTAGTTGCCGGTCACATGGGTGCAGCTGCTCCCGTCTCCCTGGCAGACGCCGCACTTGTCCAGTGTGTGGGTGGAGAAGAGCACACCGTCACAGCCGATGGGCTGCAGGAGGGAGGAGGACAGGCCGCTGGAGGCGCTGGGGCCAGCTGGGGGCGCCACTGCCCAAGTGGGTGGGTGGGTGGGCGGGCAGGCAGCAGGCGGTCATAAGAAGAGCAGTGGAACGTTTGCTACAACGTTTAACAACCTCACATTTTCCAGACACGCAAACCCCTCGCAGGTCGGCGAGCTTGCAGGACGTGCCGTCTCGGGCGGGCACCATGAGCTGCCGCTGGCCGTCCACAGTGGTGCAGTGCAGGTCACAGGGCTTGCTGGAGATGTGCACATAGTCGTCTGAGGGGGGGACAGGGGCTCAGTGTGTTGAGATGCGAGGATGCCCCCCCACCCACCCGGGTGAGCAGATGGGGAAACTGAGGCCTGGAGAGTGGAAAGAGTCACGGGGGGGATCTAACAGAGGGGCTTAGTGTGGGGAGGGGTGTGAGATTCAAGGACTTTCCCACCCACCACAGAGACAGCACCCCTCATGGGGAAACTGAGGCTGGGAGAGTGGGAAGAACTGGCCCAGGGTCTCAGAGGCAGAAACAGACCAAGATACAGGTAGCCTGGCCCCAGCCCAGGGGCCATGAGCTGCAGCACTCTGCCTCCCTGTGCGGGGAGCAGCTTCTGAGACCCTTAGGGGACATAGCCCCTGCAGATGAACTGAGCCAGCTGGGCACCTGGGCTGCTGGCCCCTGCCCCCAGCCCCCCAGCACTCACCCTGTGGGCAGGGGGCGCCATCATTTACACAGCTTGCCTGAACCCATTGTCTCCCCTCCCCCCACCAGCCCCCACTACACAACCCAGTCTCCATAGACTGGGTGGCCAGCCCTGTCTGGGGTCCTCTGGGTATGTCCCCGAGCCCTGTCCACACAGTGAGGTCGTGGGGAGAGTGACCACTGACTGCAGAGACCACGCTGGCAGGGACCAGAGCCCCACAGTCCACATGTGGGTGATGTCCTGGGCAGGAGGACAGCCTTGAGGCCCAGGCTCAGGAGACCCAGAGTCCATTTCTGGCTCTGAAGCTGACCACCATGTGCCCTCAATAAGACCCTCCTCCTCTGCACCTCAGTTTCTCCATCTGTACTCCCAGCCTCTCTCAGGCACTGGATAAGGATATTGCTTTCTGTGGCCGTGCCCCATCCCTGTTATCTCCCTGGGAGACGATCCCTCGAGCGTGGGGCTGGATGCTGGAGGCCCCCCCACAGCAGGGCCTGGGCTGCAGGTACCGGGGTAGAGGGGCTTCCACTGGTACGTCCGCCCGTTGTACACGTGGGAGTTGAAGGAGATGCACTGCTCCTCACGGAAGCTCCTCCCATCCGGCGGACACTCCTGGGAACCCAGGAGAGAGAGAGGGAAGCACAGGGACCAGGCCAACAAAGGCATTTTGTCCCAGCCTAGCAGGAAGTGGCTGAGCAGGGGCGCCACACCAGGGCGTGGCCCACGAGTGGTCTCTGTCCTCTGGCTCACTCCTCGCTCTCCGGGAAGGAGGGGGGGCGAGCAGAGGGGCACTACCGCCCCTCAGACGCCAGCTCTGTGTCAGCCCATCTCACATGCTCCGTCTTCAGCAACCCAACTTCCCCCAGCCCTGGGAGCCGAAGCTCGGCCCTCGCCCAGCCTCGGGACAGAGACCTGGTGTGTTGGGTCGTACTGTGACCACGGAGCCTAGAACGGGGCTGGCATCCAGTGGGCACCCGCACTCGTTGGTGGTATCATTGTGCAGTGGAAGGTGGGCTTCACAGAAGAGAAGCCCATAGTGCAGAGGAGGACATCCCAGGCACCACCTGGCCAAGGGCTCCCTAAACGCTCCCTTGCACCTCTCCCACCCCTGGGCCCCTTTGTGATTGAACTGAGGAGCCACAAGGCTGAGGGCTTGGACAGCAGAAGATGGTCATGGAGCCGAAGGAACTGTCCTTCAGGAAGGGCGGGGAGCCCAGGGCTCTGTTCCCTCTCCCAGCAGGTGACCCACGTGTGGCTTCAGGAGCCCCATGGAGTTGCAGCAGGAGCCCCAACCTCTCTGCCCGTGGAAGCAAGTCTGTCTCAGCCTGGCCATGGTCCCCGTGCCATGTCCAGAGTGTGTAGAGGACATGCAACGGTAATGGCCTGATTCCTCAGGTGACTGGGTCTGAGCCCAGGGCCCCTCATTCTTCTTCTTTCAACTAGAACATCAACCTGTCCCCATGGTCTCCATTACAGAGCAGGTCCAGAGGGTCCGGGCTGCTGAGAGGACCCCTTGAGAGACTTCCCAGGGGGGAGGGAGGCCAGGGTCTGCCCCCGGCCTTCAGGTGGGACTCACCTGGGCTCTGCACAGCTGGAAGCGCTTGGACGTGCCTGTGCAGGTCCTGTTGCCAGCGCCCACGATAGACTTCCTCCTGGCAGGAAGACAGGAGCTCTGAGCGCCCCTTACCCTGCTCCAGGGGCGGCCTCTTGACTGATCTGAGGCCACTGGGTTCTGGAAGGCTCTCTGATTCCCCAACCAAGGGGTTCCTTCCTCCCTACTCAACTCCTGCCAGCCGGAGCCAGCCTGGTCTAGCAGGTGTTTCTCATCATCTCCCAAGGGAGAGAGGATGGCAGGTCCACCTCTCCTTCCCCAGCACCCAGCACAGGCTGTGGCATCCAGACGGGTAACAGTGTTAGCAATGGTCCGTGAATAATGACACTTGCCATTTGCTGGGCCTGTGGACACCCACTGTCTCATGGAGTCTCAGGAATGTGAAACAGACCCCAGAATGACCTCCATTCTCCAGAGGAGGAACTGAGGCTTGGAGATGTCAAGTGTCCTGCCCAAGGTCACACAGCTAGGCAGTGGCAGAAGCGAGGTTGGAACCCAGGTCTGTCTGACTGTGGCGGCTCCTCACCACCTCACCCAACTCCTCCCAGGTTCATCCAACCCAGGTCCCGAAGCGAAGGCCGGTGGGCCTCACCCCTCCATCTTAGCGCCCTGGAAGTGGATCCTACTTGGTCAGGAAAGGGTTGTGCCTGGTGCCCTGGGAGTATGACGAGCCTCAGGATACTGCTGCCAGGCCGTCAGGAGGAACCAGTGAGAAGACAGCATCTCAGATGGCTGTGCTGCCCCCGACCTGAAACCCTGCCCAGCCCAAGGGCCACATTCACCTCCCACCACCAAGCCACCTCCCGGGCCATCCCTCGCAGCCATGCTGGCCCCACAAGCCCCACGCTGGCTGCCCACCTCTGCTGCAGGCAGTGCCGATCCTGGGACATCACCCCATCCCCACAGCTGCGGGAACATGCTGTCCACTTGGTCCACTCCCCCCACCAGTAGGCTGTGGCGTCTGTGCCCCCCTCCAGGCTGTTGGATGTCGGGCTGTTGTCCTGAGGAGAGGACCCCATGGAGCATTAGAAGAAGGTTCTGGAGCCTGCAGGGGGCCCTGCTTGCCCCGTGCCTGTAAGCATAGCTGCTCCTCAGGCAGGCCGGCGGCTGGGTTGCTTGGCAGCCGGGGGTCAGAGCCCAGGCAGTCTGGGAGGGAGCTTTCAGGCCATATAGGTTGAGGGTCTTCTGGGTCTTAAGACCTGGAACGTGCTGGGAGCTTGGCGAGATCCTGAACCCCACCTAATCACCTCACTTTCTCTCCCCAGGCAGCCCAGGGCAGTGTGGGGTCCCTAGGACACAAGTCTGCCCATCTCTGCCCCCACTCCAGGTCTTCACTGGGCCCTCAGCCCTCTCTTGCCAACTCATCCAGTGGCTCGGAATGTCCAGAACCACAGTCTAGGGAGTGGTCTGAAGGCTCTGTGAAGACAGTTCCTGGGAAGATGCTCGGGACTCTGGGCACATGCCCAGGCCTGCCACACAGCCCCCACCAGACCCAGTCCACTTGGGGGTGAGCATAGCACTGGAGGACAGGCTGACGATGCAGCCCCACTCACCGTGGTCCCAGTGGCCACTGCTCCCCCAGCCACAAGCACCATGGCCAGCAGAGACCAGGCCCAGGGTGCATGCCTCCACCATCTGCCATCCATCCTAGGAAACAAGGCCACTGTCACCACCAGGCCAGGCCCCAGTCCTTCTTCCTGTGACCAGGGTCCACATTGGGGAAAAGCCCTCAGAGTCCCCCCAGTCCCCAGGCCATGAGGTTATCTGGGATCGGTCAGTAATGGCTGCTAGAGGGCTCTGCTGGAGGTCTCAGGAAGAAGAGCTCGGTGGGTGATTGGTGATGTCTGCATGGCTGGGACATTGAAGAGTGGTATGCGTGCTAAATGTTTGCCATCCTAGACTCAGGGCACATGGAGAGGTATGAAAGCTGAGGCCCTGGACCCAGCAGAGTGACATGGCCTGAGGACCTGCCTAAGCTCCTTGGCCAGTAGAGCTGTCTCGAGCCCTCCCTCCGAGCTGTGGGATGATGAGCCCCTGCTGACCTCTTGGGCTCTGGAGGACTCAGTGAATGTAGGTGACCTCGGCCCGGCCCTGCCCCTCCCTGACCTCAGCTTCCCCACCTGCCCCCTGAGGTGGCAGCAAGGCCCTCTGAGAACCCACAGCCCCACCTTTGCAGATGAGCTGCCTGCCATCACCAGCACTGAGGTGAAGCAGAGCCTGGAATCTAGAGCCCCCTCCTGCGACAAGGTGGGAGGGGTAGCAGGAGGCATATCTCAGGCTGGGAGTGCCCTCCTTCCCCTCACGTCAGCACCCCTGGCCTGAAACAACACTCAGCATTCCCTGTTATTGTTGTTGTTAGGTGCTGTCAAGTCAGTTCTGACTCAATGAGACCCTACGTACAGCAGAACAAAACACTGCCCAGTGCTGCACCAACTGCTATTCATAAGGCTTTCACTGGCAGCTTTTTCAGAAGAAGACCACCACGTCCTTCTTCCTAGTCTGTCTTAGCCTGGAACCTCCACTGGAACCTGTCCACTATGGATGACCTTGGTGGGATTTGAACTACCAGTGGCATGGCTTCCAGCATCACAGCGACATGCAAGCCACCACAGTATGACTAACTGACAGATGGGGTGGCAGTCCCCAGTAGGGTCAAACTAAGGATCACCTCACCCCTGAGGGGGCCTCCAGCATTCTGGGTCCTTGTTCCCTCCACCCTGTTTCCCCAGCAAGGACCCCCTGCCCTCAGGAAGGAAGATAGGACCCCTGTGGTCCCTGTCCAGGGCTTGTCTCAGGTCCTGCCTGCCACTGACCATAGCGTTACAGGAGGGGTGTCAGATCCACTGAGCCCATCCTTTCATAGTCTGGAGCCCAGAGAGAGGAGCCGAATTGTCCAAAGCCACACAGCAGGAGGCAAGAACAAGCAAACTCTGGGCCCCTCCCCTGGCACCCAGCTGATTCCAAGGCAGGAAGGTGAGAAACCCGCCCCCCCCCACCAACTCCAAATTGGCCCATCTGTCTCCCTCCCACCAGCTACCAGCCCCCATCAGTCAAACACCTGCAGACTCCCAGGAGTCGCACCCTGAGGGCGCTTCTGCCCATTGGGGCAGCCACCCACCCTGGAATTTGGAGCCTGAGCCCTGAGACCCCCACCCACCAGATACCTCCTGCACCCCCACCAGGCACCCTCCCTCGCTGTCTCCATCCGCATGCACCCCCACACAGGGCCCAGGAGGGCCCACTGGCTAACCGGTGCCCTCTCCTGCCCGAGGCTGAAGACAGGTGCGGAGACGGCCCCACACGTGGTTCTCATTAAGGCTCCCAGACACTGCTGGCTTCCGGCCAGGCGGGCTCATGTGGGAGCCATCCTCCTGGGGGCCAAACGCACCGGCCAGCCAGCCAGAAAGGCTGCTGTGCAAACGGGGCTTCAGGCGGCCCAAGGCTGGGGACCCCTCTCTACAGCCCTCCTCTGGTTACGTAACAGCTCCCCCAGGAGTGCTTGGTGCCTCTAGGGCCTGGCCCCACTCTGGGCAGTGGGCTGGCAGGGGAGCTACACCTGGTGCCTGGGAGGGCTGCAGTGTGAGGCGGGGATGGGAGGGATGGCCTACCTGGCCAGGGTCAGCAGGTTGTCCTCCTCCAGAGAAAGGGCAAGAGTGGCTAGGGCAGGCAGGCCAGGTGCGCCGGCCGGTGCGGGAGGCGCAGTCCTGGGCTCGCTCCCCTCCTCCTCCCCGTGCCTCCTCCCTCTCGCACTTCAAAGAGCCTCCAAGAGCGGGGTTCCCAGGGAGGGGCGCGCAGCCCAGTGGCGGCGCCAGCCGGCGGCCGCCTTTATAGCTGTCAGGCAGACGGGGAGGAACTCACACTTCCCACCGCGCTCCCCCGCCCGCCCGCGGGGCCTGGCGCACACTTTAACCCGCTCCGCGCCTCTGGAGCCCGGCCAGGCCGGCCCAGCTGCCTGCTGGCTGCCGTGGCCTGAGCCGCGAGCAGGGCGGCCCGCCTTCTCGGGGCCAGGACTTGGGGCCACATATCGGGGTGGCCAGACGGAGCAGCTGGGGTCGCAGGGGAGGTGGGCTGCAGCACAGTGAGCCCAGGCCTGGCCTGCAGAGTGGGCCCAGCCCCTGACACTCAGAGGCTGGAGTCTGGGCCGTGGGAATCGTGCAGTCTGATCGCTCCGTTTTGCAGATGGAGAGACCAAGGTCCAGAAGGGGACCATGCTCCAAGCCACCCCAGCCAGTCTCGGGAAAGCTTGTGGAGGGCCTTGCAGAGCCTCCAGGCAGGAGAAGGGACAGAGGGGTACCCAGGAAGGGCGCAGCCCAGGGCTCCAGGGGGCACAGGAGTGCCCACAGCCTGCTGGAAGGGCCCTGCCAGGGGCGAGGCTTGGGGAGTCTCTGCAGATGTTCGCAACAGCTGGGCAGGCACAGCGGCCTGGCTGGGCCCAGGCCAGCTAAGCAGCCCCTGGCAGAGCAGGGCTGGGGCTCCAGGCCCTCTTCCTGCTGAGTCAGAGCCCAGAGCCCAGAGCCCAGAGCACAGAGCTGAGTGGGCACGCAGAGCCATGCTCAAGCCCCAGGAACCCTGGGCAGACCCCGGGCTTTGCAAGATGGAACCACAGTGAGCCAGGCACCCACTCCGCATAAGCCAGGCTCCCACCCCCACCCCCCAAGAAACAGGCGTCTCCTCGTGGCGGGGGTTGGAAGCCAAGGCCACGTCTTAAAGCCTTCTGAGCCATGTCATCTAGCTTCCTGCCTCTGCAGTGCAGATGTCACAGGATCCAACCAACAGCACCTGGAAAACCCTCCCCTCCCTCCATCCTCCTTGATATAAGGAACTGCAGCCGCTCCCTCCACCGACGAGTAAGTTCTTCCTTGTGTCTGACCACTGACAGTGATGGTCTAAAGGAACGCAGCAGTAGTAATAGTAACAGGTCTTCCAGTGTACCAAGAGCTACAAGGTCAGGCTCTTTATTATCCCCATTTTACAGATGGGGAAACTGAGGCTCAGAGCCAGTCGAATTGCCTGCCCAAGGCCTCCCACTGGTAAGGCCCCATCACTCTTGTTTGTCGTGTCCTTTCTGTCTGCTGACCTCCTTACACACAGGACCCCGGAGTCCTCCCCAAGCCCTAGGGAGGCCGTTCTCATCCATTTTATTTTCCTGCTGGGGGTAGCTGGGATGTTCGTGGTCACCCAGCCATCCATGTGGATAAAGACTCGAACCCAGGTCCATACTGCCCCCTGGGGCTGGCATGCTGAAACGCAGACACGATGGCACCCGGCACACCCACACAGCGCACACACATAGTCACACCCGTGGGACGCACAGACTCACAGCCACACCCACTTTGGGAACCCTTGGGGCCACACAGGGCTCGCCCTCAACCCCAGGGCTCCCACCCCCGCCAAGCCGCCAGGGCTCTACACCCCCTGGCAGGGTCCCCAGGCTCTCGGCACTCTGGCCTCCACATCCAGCCCACGCCAGAGTGACTAACGGTTTCCCTAGGGAGGGACCCTGTGGCTGACCAACATAACCACCCCCTGTGTCTTCTCTTGGCTCCAGGATCACAAAGGTCCTAAGCCAACTACCTGGGGGATGGGCCTCAGGGTGGCCAGCACTATAGGTGTGTGACCCCTTGGGCCAGCCACCCACACTGCCCCCAGGCTTCTTCTCCACGATGCCAGAATGCCTAGGCTCAGGACCCAGGAAACACTTGACTGCTGCTTGACCCACAGTGGCCTAGGGGCTTTGAGGAGGGAGACACTAAGAACCAGTGAAGGTATGGAGGGGTAGAGCAGACCCAGCCAGAGCCTGAACCCCACCAGGGGCTAGTCCACCAAGGAACCAGCAGCCCATTTTGGATGTGACCAGCATGGCCTGGCAGGGGCCCAGGTCTCAGAGGAGAGCCTCAGGGGAAGGTCCCCCCATCCACATGCACTCACTGCCCAGCCCTGGCAGAGGCACTTCCTTGAGGCTGGACATGGGGAAAGACCCTCCGCCACGCCACAGAAAGCCAGGCTGGTCCCAGGGTCCACGCACCCCTGAGAGGCCCGTTTCCCCGTCTGCTGGACCAGGTCAGAGGCTCCCCTTTTTTGAGCACAGAAATCTTACAAGGACACCAAGAAACTGCTTGCAACAAAAGCAGGGCAAGTGCTCTCGCCCCCTCCCCACAGTCAGCAGCCCAGGAAGCACCTTCTAGGTGTCCAGGGCCCCTGGAGCGCTGTCTGAATGCCAGTGCATGATCCCCAGCCCTCGAAGCTCCAGGCTCCCTTAGTAGCTTTGCTTGGGTGCCTGTGCCTCCTGAGACCCCCGCCCTCTCAGGCCAGGGCTGTCACTGGGCTGTCACCATCCAGGAGAATCCTTCTCCCCCCACTGCAGTGACCAGGGCCTCAGGGGAGAAGTAGCCCAGAAGGGCAGCATCTCCAGGCATGGACTCCCCGACGCGGCCTTCAGATGTGACAACTCTACCACTGCATCGTGAACACGTGAACCCAGCGCTTAGGACGACTGGGTTCAAATGCCAGCTCTGCCTCTTTCCAGCTCTGTGACTGGGCAAGTACTGACCTCTCTGTGCCTCAGCTTCCCCACCTGTAGAATGAGGCAACAACAGTGATCTCCCCTTGAGAGCCGGGGGGCAGCATTTTCTCAGCTGCCCAAGCCACCCCCGGGATGGCCTCCCTGAGGCCTGGGGCCCAAGACCTCACCTGCCCTGATTTAGGGACGTCTTTCTCTGCAAGAAGGAGCCTTTGGCTGCTAACCAAAAGGTCAGCAGTTTGAACCTACCAGTCTCTCCATGGGAGACTGATGACCTGCTCCCGTAAAGATTACAGCCTTGGAAACCCTTTGTGGCAGGGGCAGTTCTACTCTGTCCTGTTGGGTTGGGAATTGACTTGACTGCAACTGTTCTGGTTTTATAGTTTGTTTGTTTCTCTGTGTGGGCCTTCCCTTAAGGGTTGATCAACTCAAAGAAGAGAGTCCTGGGGGTGGGGGACACAGGACAGGCGTGTTTTGATGCAAAGAAGCTGATGGGGGGAGGGGACCTGAGGCTGGAACCAAAGTGGGACAGGGCCTGCAAAGGGGCTGGGAGAGATCTGGGAGCACGGGGTGCCCTTTGGTCAGCTGTGGATGGGGCCTTGCCCCTGGCATCCAGATCTGGGAAGGCTCTCCCAACTCCTCTGCCTCCCTGGGTCCTCCAAGCCCTCCCAGCACACCTGGCACCCTGCATTCCACTGGGAGTGCACTGTCCCCCATGCCAAGCCCACCCTGGCTCAGCTCGGCCATGGGGCTGACCTTCCTGGGCCCCCACTTCCCCATCACAGCCCACCCAGGGCAGGGGCAGCAAGAGGTCATGAGACATGTCTGGACCTCCAGTGGGCCTCTCTGTCCCCTCTTCTCTCTTCTGCCTCACCAGCAGGCTCTTCCTCCCAGATCTGGACAAGGCTGGGGAGTGCTGTCCCGATGTGGCTGGCTCAGAGTAAACTGGTAGCCGGCACCAGGGAAGTGGGCCATGGAGCTGGACAGATGAACAGGCCACCCCTGGCTCCAGTGTCCCGGGTTTTGTGGGCTGTGCAAGTGGCCCCCAGAGCCGGCTATTGGGTAGACACCTCAGCAGAAACGATAGCAAATGTTTCCGATTTCCCAGCAAACCTGCAAATCCATCAGGGGTCTTCTGCTAACACCAGCTCCCTGACCGATGTCCCCAGCAGGCCCCTCCCTACCACAGGTCACATTTCAGAGGATAGGGGATCTCCTAGCTGGCCAGCATCACTTCAGGAACTCTGGCAGCAAGGGAGTCCAAATTCCTGGGACCTCGAGAGAAACTGTGGTGTGTTTGGTGGCAGCCCCCCTCGGGGACTCCCCCTCTCGGCCTCACTGAGGAGCTGATTTGGTGACTGGCACTCGCCTTCGAGAGTGGGACAGGTAACGGTAGCCCTGCCCCTCGTACCTGTGTCCCTCAGGCAGCCGTAGGCCGTTTTGTAAATGCAGAATGAGATCCTTCTTCAGACAGATGACGGGGTGACATTTGTGTGCTCTTTACTGGTTACTCAACACACGTCTATACAGTGCGTACTGAGGACCCTGGTGGCATAAATGGCTTCTCTTTGGCTGTTAACTCTAAGGTTGGAGGTTCGAGCCCACCCAGCGGTGTTGCAAAAGAAGGACCTGGTGACCTGCTTCTGTAAAGATTACAGCCAGGAAAACCTTATGGAGCACAGTTCTACTCTGACACACAAGGGGTCACTGAGCGGCAATGAGTTTGGTTTTTTGGTTTGAGGGCCAGGCACACTCTGGTCTCTGTGTGTTCACCCACTGGTCCTCACAGCAACTCTCTGAGGTCATTACCACTGGGAACTCCATTCTGCAGGTGAGGGAACATAGTCTCAGGCATGCAAGGGACACACCAAGGTCCAAGAGCTGGGGGGTACAGGGGGGCATGGAGCTCAGAAGCTGGGGATGGCTTGGGTGGCCAGCTTTCTGCCAACTGAAGACAGCTTCTGCTTGCGTATCACTGCCGCAGTGGCAGACACGCACACGCAGACATAAGCACGGTCATACACGGGCAGAGGCCCTGAGGTCAGCCAGGCATGAGACCCTCGGCCGCTGCCTCTCAAGCCAGACCCCCCCACCCCACCAGGTGCAGGGTGCCTCATTGGACCTCCATGTGGAGAGTGAGACACAGGGCCACTGTGCTCTGGACGACCAAGCACCCCCGGAGCAGTGCTCACAACGCAGAGACACGAATGCAGCAGCTGGCCCGGTCATCGCGGCGGGCAGACAGACAGTTGTCCGAGAGGTGGGACTGGCATTCCACGCATTTCAGCACCTCTATAAAACCCAGGCTGATTGCTCCGGCTGGGGGGAGGGCTGGGATGGGTCGTCCCTTCATCCCACCTCCTCCTCCCCACCACCACCTGGTGCCAGAGGCATCTGCCATTCTTGGATTGGCCTCTACTAGGTCCCATTGGGCCTGGCTCCACCCACGGGGCAGAGGAAGGATGCTGCCTGGGTGCCGCTGGGGGCTGGTAGGGGAAATCAAGTCATTCTAAGAAACTGCTCTAAGTGTGGGCCAGCTGCGCGCTGGGCGTGTGAGGGTACAGAGGGGTAACAGACAAGATAGTCCGGTCCTCAAGCCCTGGAATAGGGGCAGATTTGCTTGGGTGCCTGGGCCTCAGTCTGTGGCTCTGTAAGATGGGGAGAGCAGAGGCCTCTATCCCCGACCCCCGCCACCCCAGCTGCTGAAAGGGCCCAGTGGGCTGGAATATGAACAGAGCTTGGCACGAGGCCTGGCCCGAGGCTAGTGCCGAATCAACGTCCTGTGTGTAACTGGTTTTTAAGATGTTCACATGCTGAGGGGGGCTCAGAGAAGGGAGCCCACAGCCAGCCGGGGTAAAGGGAAGCTGCCCAGAAGAAGCAAGCATGATCAGGGTGTGCTGGTAGAAGGAGCCACCACAGACCAGAGTCTGGACAGTGTGCGGCTTTGGGGGTCTGGCTTGGCTGGAGCAGGGAGTGTGTGAGGGGCAGGGGAAGGCAGGAAGGCAGCGCAGAGTCTTGAATGGCGGGTGGGGAGGCAGGGGCCCTGGGGGACAGGGGTGCCAGCTCACGCCTCAGCTGGCTCAGAGCCTCCCAGGTTGAAAATGCTCCCAGCCTGGCCCTGTCCTGGGCCCGGCCCTGTCCTGGGCCCCCTGGTGTCTCAGGGGCAACCACATCCCCAAACGCAGCCAGCCTGTCTCTCCTACTCTACCTCCCCCCTTCCCTTGCTGCAGGGAGGCCAAAGGTCATTTCAGTCCTATTCAGAGCTGGACGCCTTCCCCAGGGCCAGCTGGTCAGCATCCAGGCTCTAGGTCTGGGACCAGAGCCACACACGGGCTGCCACCACCCCGCCTCCATCCTGCCCTCCCAGCCCCACGGCGAGGGTGGCGCAGTTCCAGGCTTTCAGTAGAGGTTCCTGGGCTGCCCTGGGCCCAGCCACCTGTCTGCCCGCCTTGGGACAGTCCTCCTCAGCCCCTTCCTCCTTAATCGCTGCAACACATGTGTAACTCCACTTTCCTTCTCTCCACCGCCTCCCTCTCTCGTTTTCCCTTCCTCAAGCGCCGAGCCCTGGCCTGGAGTTGACAGCTGTAAAGCATACACACACTTGTGCACAAAACCAACTGTGGAATGTTCTCCTGCTTCTGAGCGGGTCTGCAGCTCCTAGTATTCTCTCCTTCGCTGTCTCTCTTAGCACCTGACATCTAATCATATTTCCTCACCGCTGTTTTCCACGCCTGCTAGGGAGTGAGGCTGGGGACTGGGGGCTGAGGCTGGGGGCTGGGGGCTGGGGGCTGAGGCTAGGGGGCTGGAGATGAGGCTGGGGACTGGGGGCTGAGGCTGGGGACTGGGGGCTGAGGCTGGGGGCTGGGGGCTGGGGGCTGGGGGCTGAGGCTAAGGGATGGAGCTGAGGCTGGGGGCTAGGGGCTGGGTCTGTGGCTAGGGCCTGAAGCTGAGGCTAGGGCCTGAAGCTGAGGCTGGGGGGCTGGAGCTGAGGCTGGAGCTGAGGCTGGGGGCTGGGGGCTGGGGGCTGGGGGCTGGGGGCTGGGGGCTGAGGCTAAGGGATGGAGCTGAGGCTGGGGACTAGGGGCTGGGGGCTGTGGCTAGGGCCTGAAGCTGAGGCTAGGGCCTGAAGCTGAGGCTGGGGGGCTAGAGCTGAGGCTGGGGGCTGGGGGCTGAGGCTAAGGGATGGAGCTGAGGCTGGGGGCTAGAGCTGAGGCCGGGGCTGGGGGCTGAGGCTGGGACTGGGGTCTGAGGCTGGGGCCTGAGCGGAGGGAGGGGCAGGGAAGAACACTTCCTGGTCTCAATGTGATGGGGGTTCTGGTGGTCTCCTTGGAGAGGGCATGGAGGGCTCCTATGAGGCCAGGCTGGAATGCTCAACCGCCTGACCTCCTCAGACTTTCATTCATTCTTTTAACAAAGTCATTCATTCAGCCGCTGTTTGCTGAACACCTGCCATGTGCCAGGTTTAGATGTGGGAGGCACAGAGGACCCCTAGGGTAGTGAGCTGGCCAGTCTGCCCCTGGTCCCAGCATTCCAGAAAGGGTACACTCCCACCAGCTCAGCTTCAACTGCAGGACAGAGTGGGAGGTGCTAGGACAAGGAAGGAGGGAAGTGTTGGGCACTGTTCAGGAGCCCCCAGCCTGTTTTGGTGGCTGGGGGCATGCAAAACACTATGGTCAGGGCGGCCTCCCCCACAGAGGTGCTGTATAGGCTGGGGGGTGTTGCTTAACCAGGACAGGAGGAGGAAGTAGGCAGGAAGAGGAGGCTGGGAGGAGAGGCAAGGTCTGAGGAGCTCCAGTGTGGGAAGGGTCTGGTGTGGATAGTGTGGTGGTCTGAGGGGAGCTTGAACATTGCCCTGAAGCTGTGGTGTCTTGGGAGACCGTAAGCATAAACAGAAGGACAGTAGAAGCAGATGAGCCAACAAGACCTTTCATTGAAAACAGCACAAGCTGGCTCTGGCCAGCTTAAGACAAAAAAGACTTCCGGAAGTAAAATAGCAACAGCCTGGCCAGAGGCGGCCCAGAATGACATGGCAGCCTCTCTTGGAGGTGCCGCCATTGTGATGAACCAGCATCGCCTGTTCCCACCCTACTGTGCCTACACCCCAGACTCCAGCCTAGGGTCCAAGAACACTGTGGTGTTCCATACAGTGTCCATACAGTGACGTAACACCTGGCGGACCTCGGCTGTGTGCACGACGTGATGGATGGCTCAGGCATGATGGAGGTTCAACAAAAGAAGCCAGACCCGAAAGAGCACGCGTGGCATGATTCCACAGACATGGAGTTCTAGACCAGGGAGCATGCACTATGGTGGCAGAAACCAGATGAGAGCTGCCTCTTTCATGGGCATCCCCTGGGAAGGAGCAGGAGGAAATGTTCTAGGGTGATGGGGCTGCACTACATCTCAGTTAGGGCAGTGGTTATACAGGTGTAGGCACCTGAGAAAACTCATCAAGATACATATTTAAAATCTGTGCATGTTGTGTGTAAAATAAAGTGGAGACCAAAGATGAATGGATGGTGGGTGGGTGGATTGGTGGATGGGTGGATTGGTGGATGGGTGGGTAAGTGGATAGGTGGATGGGTGGATTGGTGGATGGGTGGGTGGGTGAGTAGGTGGGTAGGTGGATGGGTGGATTGGTGGATGGGTGGGTAGGTGGATAGATGGATAGACAGACGGACACATACATAGATAGATGATAGATAGGTGATTGATAGATGGATAGATAGATATGATAGATGACTGATAGATACTTGGATAGACAGAAGACAGATAAAAAAAATCATCTAGTGCTGCTATGACAGAAATACTACAAGTGGATGGCTTTAACAAAGAGAAATTTATTCTCTCAAAGTCTAGGAAGTTAGAAGTCTGAATTCAGGGTACCAGCTGCAGGGGAAGGCTTTCTGTCTGTGCTGGCTCTGGGGGAAAGTCCTTGTCATCAATCTTCCCTGGTTGAGGAGTTTCTCAGCACAGGAACCCCAGATCGAAAGGACGCGCTATTCTCTGCCTCTTGTTTCTTGATGATATAAGGTCCCCCTGTCTTTCTGCTTGCTTCTCTCTTTTATATCTCAAAAGAGATTGATTTAAGTCCCAACATAATCTAGTAAAGTGAGTCCTGCCTCATTAACATAACTGCCTCTAATCCTGCCTCATTAACATCACAGAGGTAGGATTTACAACACGGGAAAATCACAACAGATGACAAATGGTGGACAGTCACACAATACTGGGAATCATGGCCTAGCCAGGTTGACTCACATTTTGGGGGGACACAATTCAATTCATGACCAGTAGACAGATAAGTAGGTAGACAAATCCATCCAAAGAAAACTTTGATAATCACCAAACTGTCTATTACCCTTGACATACGGAGTTTAGAAATGGCAAAAAAAGGGATTATAAAATTCTCTTTCATGTGTTGTTTCAATCAGAGTAGGAGGAAATTTAGGTTTAAACACTTTCAAGAGAACACAAATGATATTCAAGTTTATTTTTTATTAATAATGATTTATTAATAATGATTAAGAAGAAATGTCACTAAATCTACCAAAATAAGGCATAAAATTAAAGTTGATACATGGCTTCTTTCTTGGCTTCTACACACGGAATACCTCACCTCTAGTTCTTTTATACTTTCATTCAGCATCACCATAATAACACTGAAATAAGTCTAACGGAAGTGCTCAAAAGTAAGTTTTTTTTTTTTTTTGAAACATTGGACGAGGGAATACAAAAACACAGACACCATTTCTTGGCCGGGGAATAACAGGACATCCTGCTACACAGTTCCCTCGAGACTTCTTGAAACAAACAAACAAACAAAAAAAACCTATTGCCATCGAGTTGATTCCAACTCATAGTAACCCTATAGGACAGAGTAGAGCTATAGAGTTTCTGAGGAGCGGCTGGTGGATTCCAACCGCTGACCTTTTGGTTAACAGCTGAACTTTTAACCACTTTTCCGCCAGGGCTTCACTTCTCGCAACAGGAGAAGGTAATTCCCTGGAGGACAGCCAAGTAGCTGAGGTCAAAAGAAAAAGGAAAGAATGCTGAGAGGGCAGGCATCAGTCTTGCGCTACAAACACTGACAGAGATTGTCCTGGTCTGCTTACTTCAGATGTGAAACCATGTAACCAAGTAGAAGAGGGTGTTAGTTTCATTCATCTCATTCCCAGCAGAAAGCTATGTGGGGAAAAAGCAGGCTAGTGAGAACTATATGTGGGCTGGTGATGTGTGAACGTTATCTACAAGGCTCTTGTAGTGATTAGAACCAGCTAAACCTTGGTTTCCCAACTCTTGCCACTCATGGTCACATGACTCAAGCAGCAGAGTCTGTTTATCTTCCAGTCCTAGGCTCTCAAGGCCCTGGTGAGGGGCCAGGATGGAAAATGGCTGGAAGTCTGGGATTGCAAGGGTGGGGACTTTTCTCCAAGGTTGTTGCCTTGGAGAAAAAAGTATGGTCTCCTTGAGTCAGCTTCTCTGGCCTCTAAAAAAAAATCAGAGACAAGTGCTTGACCACATGGCACATCAGCTGTTGGACCCCCTCCATGTGTCACCGGGCGTGTGCACGCCTATTGCTGCCTCCCTCCCCCGCCCTCTCTCAGGGCATTTAAATGCTCCTCCTGGGTGCACGCAGCTGCCATCGAAGCCCCGCTGAGAGGGAGCAGGCCTTCTCCCCTCCATTTCCCTGCCTTGGGTACCTGGAGGCCGGCAACCCCTGCCCACCCCCACCAGGGCATTTCTCCCCTGCCCATGGGGACTCTCGTGGCCAAACTGCTCCTGCCCACCCTCAGCAGCCTGGCCTTCCTCCCCACCATCAGCATCGCTGCCAAGAGGCGCTTCCACATGGAGGCTATGGTCTACCTCTTCACCATGTTCTTTGTGGCGGTAAGTCTGGGGGTCTTGGGGGAGGACCCTCACAGGACACTCTCCTGAAGACAGAAGTGGGGTCGTCTCACTACTTTTCTTTTATTGAGTGATGAAGAAAAGTGATTGGGAGTCAAAAGGGTGAGCCCAGGTGGGAGACAAGAGATCAGATCCCAGGTGTGGCCCTGAGAGAGAAAGTAGGGGAAGCTTCTCTACCTCTCTGGGCCTCAATTTCTCCATCTGTATCTTAGACAGCTCTAAGAGCCGAGGAGTCATTCTGTGGCCATGTATGCATCGGACCAAGTCCAAAGTGTGCCTGGGCCAGCAGGTGAGGACAAGCCCTTCCAAGTGGCCTGTTTTCTGCTGCAAGATTGCCTGAGGCTGCCCAGGGTCAGGCTCCCCTCCCCCATCCCTCTCCCAGCTACACTCATAGGGTGGCCTAGTAGGGAGGGTGTGCCAGGCCCAGGAGAGGTCAGCGGGGCTTAGGGCCAAGGGGGCTGTGTGAGTCTGGTTCCAGAATTCTGGAGCTGCCCCGAGACCGGCAGTCAGGACAGCCTGCTTATACCAACACAGACCCTTCACTCCAGCTCACACCCACTCACACCCCTCACTCAGCCCACACCCCTCACTCCAGCTCACACCCACTCACACCCCTCACTCCACCTCATACCTGCTTGTCTCTCCCCTGGGGCCCTCCTCTCTCTCTGTCTCTGGGGGCTCCCTTTGGGTCCCTCTTCCCCTCTCTTTTACATACCTGGCTGACTGGCTTGCTGGCTCACTCTGTCTCTGAGTACCTGTCAATGATTTGTGTGTCAAGAGGGTGCCTGTGGAGCACCTAGAACCTGTCTAACTTTGTGAGGGGCTCTATCTCTCCCTCGTGATTGCCATCTCTTTCTCCATGTCTCAGCCTCTCCTTGCCCCCCAGCCTCTCTCCCTGGTCTGTGGGCATAGTTTTCTCTCTCCCTCTGTCCTCGTTTGTCCTTTTCCCCGTCTCTGTCTGGTTCAGTCGTGCTTTCCGGAGCAACATCCACGTGGGATTCCTTCTTTCTAAATGTCTTGGTCTCTATCATCTATCGCTCGACCACCTAGCTATCGCTCTGTCTACCTCTCTGTCAGCCTGTCATTTACCTTCATCTCAGTGCCTCCCTGCCTCTCTCTTTGAGCTCCTCTCCCCCCGCCCCCCACTCCTGGGCACTCCGAGCGCCTGACTCCTCTCCCGCAACCTTCCTCATTCATCTTCCTCACTCACCTTCCATCAGACCCACCTCTTGAAGAAGCATGCCCTGGGAAGGCCACCATCCTCCCAAGAACCTCTGCATGGCAGTGCCCCCTCCTACCCAGCAGCCTCTCTTCCCAAGCAGTGGCCTCTGTGGATGTGTGTGTGAACAGGTATGTCTGTGAATACACACATGTTTCTGCAGACATGTGTTCATGGTCACTGCTGTCCTGGCCTGAACAGGCCAAGCCTGGCTGTGACAAGAAAAGGCATGTGGGCATGCAGATGTGCACCCCTGCCCCCCATCATGTGCAGGTTCCCACAGATAACAGTGATGGGACAGGCTGTCCCCTTAATTTAGATCTCTGGGGGCTTCTGTGTCCCCCTCTGGCAGGGAGAAGGTAACGACAGCAGTGACAACCATATCATTTCCTGACCTGGGCAGGGTGGGTTGTGAGGAGGGGTTGGAGCCCAGCATTCTGTGTGTTCTTCCCAGTGTCCCGTGAGCCAGGCATGATGACTGCCATGGGGCAGATGGAGAAACCAAGGCCTGGAGTGGGCCTGAGTCATGGTGTTGCTAAGAGAACCAGCAGGCTGTGATGGCCCCACCCACCCCAAGCATTTTGGCCCCTGCCATTCCTGTGCTCCTGCGGCCAGGCTTGGGCGGGGTTCCGAAGTGTGCGGGGCAGGTGAGAAACTGAGGCCCAGATTCCTCTGGGTGCACAGGCTTCAGGGCCGGGGGGCGGGGAGAGGCCAGGGTGTTTTCTCCCAGGCCCACATTAGGCCTAGCCAGGAACCGCAGGCACCACCAGGCGCTCCGCCCTGCTGGACCTGGCTGGCCCCACAGCTGCCTATGCGGCTGGCCCCACCCCACCCTGCCCCGCCCAGAGTGGCAGGGCCAGCTGCCTCCTGTGACAAATGTTCTCCAGCCTCCAGGCCCCACTCTACCCCTTACTCCAAAGCCCCCAGCTGCACCCTCGCACACTTTGCCTCTCAATGGCTTCTCTCCTGCCTTCTGACTGGGACCTGTGTGACACCCACCACGCAAAGTACTCTGTGCCAGGGGTGGGTGGTCTCAATTCACGACAGAGGAGGCCCAGAGCAGACAGACCCTTACTGAGCTCTTACAGAGAGGACATGCCCAGCGGACTCCAGAGCCTGTGCTGTTAGCCACCGGCCCCCACCCCACACCAAAACCACCCCCACCAAACACACACCACCCCACCAAACCCAACCCACCCCACCTCACCCCCACCAAATGCTACCCCACACCACCCCCCCAACCAAAATACCACCATCCACCCCACCAAGCCCACGCCATCCCACCAAATCCCACCCTACCCATCCACCCCCAGCAGCTTGCCCAGCATCTCCCCCCTGTGTGGGAAGATGGTGGGAGGTCTTGGAAGCAGGAGGTCCTGGAGGTGCAGAGGCCCAGCTCTATCCATTCCTCCTCCTCTGAATCCCGCCTTCCTACCTGTCTAGCGAGGATGAATGGTGGCCGTGGTGGGAACAGCCTGTCCTGGTCCTGGGGGTGGCCGCTCCAATCCTGCCTCCCGGCCCTGCATTCATGCATTCATGCTGCTAACACTTAGAGAGCGCTAACTGTGAGCAGGGGCTACACCCAGAGCTGAATCACAGCAGGGAATAGGCAGACATATTCTGGCTTTTGATGGGGCAGGGGCACAGACATTATCCAGAATCGCACAGGCCCAAGTCCATAATCTTGCTGGACGATCTATGCTACACAGAGAGGCACCAGGTGCAAAGACAGCATAGAAGAGAGGAGCCAGGAGAGCAGGGAGTCTGCCACTGCCAGCAAGTGTCCTCCCTTCCACAGAGATTTGAACACCTTGATCAGGCCCTACCTGAAGCTTCTCTTTCCCAAGCTAAGCAGTCATTTCTACTGCCTGGTTCCTCTCCTCTAGCCTCTTCTTTGCCAGTGTCGCTTCAAAAACTACAACACGCAAAGCTCATGTTCTCTAGGTTGGTCTGACCAGAGCAGAGAACACAGGACCGTCTCCTCCCTTATTCTGGACATCGTTGTTGTTACGTGCCATCAAGTCAGTTCTGATGCATAGTGACCCTATTGTGCAACAGAAAAAAACACAGCCCAGTCCTGTCTTTACCATCCTTGTAATGCTTGAGCTCGTCATTGCAGCCACTGTGTCAATCCATCTCCTTGAGGGCTGTCCTCTCTTTTTCAACTGATGTTCCGTCAATTTCTGGAGCCTTGTTTTTTTACCAATCCCTTCAGTGCAGCTTGGACTTACTCCTTCAATACCATCGATTCTTGATCATGTGCTACCTCCTGAAATGGGTGAACATCAACCAATTTTATTTATTTTTTTTTGGTACAGTGACTCTGTATTCTTCCATCTTCTTTTGATGCTTCCTACATCAGTTAATATTTTCTCCATAGATTCCTTCAATATTGCAACTTGAGGCTTAATTTTTTTCCTTAGTTCTTTCAGCTTGAGAAATGCTGAGCCTGTTCTTCCCTTTTGGTTTTCTATCTCTGGATCTTTGTACATTTCGTTGTAATATTTTGTCTTCTCGAGTCACCCTTTGAAATCTTCTGTTCAGCTCTTTGACTTCACCGCCTCTTCCTTTCACTATGTTAAATCACACGTTTCAGAGTCTCTCCTGACATCCATTTTGGTCTTTTCTTTCTTTCCTGTCTTTTCAATGACCTATTGCTTTCTTCATGTATGATGTCCTTGATGTCATTCCATAACTCGTCTGGCCTCTTTGGTCATTAGTGTTTAATGAGTCAAATCTATTCTTGAGACGGTTTCTATATTCAGGTGGAATATACTCAAAGTCATATTTTGGCTCTCATGGACTTGTTCTAATTTTCTTCAGCTTCGACTCTGGATATTATGCCTCCTAATGGTGCAAACAAGGAGCCCTGGCTGCACAATGGTTAAGCACTTGGCTGCTAACTGAAAGGTCTTCTGTTCAAACCCACGCAGTGGCTCCGTGTGAGGAAGACCTAGCGATCTGCTCCCATAAAGATTGTTATCGTTGTTATTGTGTGCCATTGAGTCCATTCCGACTGGTAGAGACCCTATAGGACAGAGTAGAGCTGCCCCATGGGGTTTCCTAGGCTGTAATCTTTACTGAAGCAGACTGCCATATCTTTCTTCCATGGAGTAGCTGGTGGGTTCAAACCACCTACCTTTTGTTTAGCGGCTGAGCACTTAACCACTGCACCACCAAGGCTCCTTCCCAGTAAAGGTTGTTGTTTTTAGGTGCTGTTCAGTCAGTTCCAACTCATAGTGACCCCATATACAACAGAACGAAACAGTGCCCAGTCCTGTGCCATCCTCACAATCGTTGCTATGTTTGAGGCCATTGTTGCAGCCACTGTGTCAATCCATCTCATTGAGGGCCTTTCTCTTTTCCACTGACCCTCTACTTTATCAAGCATGATGTCCTTCTCCAGGGGCCGGTCCTCCTGATAACATGTCCAAAGTATGTGAGACGAAATCTCACCATCTTCCCTTCCAAGGAGCATTCTCGCTCTACTTCTTCCGAGAGATTTGTTCATTCTTTCAGCAGTCCATGGTATATTCAGTGTTCTTTGCCAACATCATAATTCAAAGGCATCAATTCTCCTTCGGTCTTCCGTATTCATTGTCCAGCTTTTCATGCATATGAGGCAATTGAAAATACCGTGGCTTGGGTCAGGCGCACCTTAGTCCTTAAAATAACATCTTTTTTTTTTTTTTTTTACTGTGCTTTAGGTGAAAGTTTACAGCTCAAGTTATTTTCTCATACAAAAATTTATACACACATTGTTATGTGACCCTAGTTGCTATCCCTATAACATGACCACACATTCTCCCTCTCCACCTTGGATTTCTCGTATCCATTCCACCAGTTCCTATCCCCTTCTGCCTTCTCATCTTGCTTCTGGACAGGAGTTTCCCATTTAGTAAAGTGACATCTTTGCTTTTCAACACTTTAAAGAGGTCTTTTGCAGAGACATGCCCAATGCAATGGGTCTTTTGATTTCATCACTTCTGCTTCCATGGGTGTTGATTGTGGATCCAAGTAAAATGAAATCCTTGCAACTTCAGTCTTTTCTCCATTTATGATGATACTGCTTATTGGTCCAGTTGTGAGGATTTTTGTTTTCCTTATGTTGAGGTGTAATCCATACTGAAGGCTGTAGTCTTTGATCTTCATCAGTAAGTGCTTCAAGTCTTCACTTTCAGCAAGCAAGGTTGTGTCATCTGCATAACGCAGGTTGTTAATGAGCCTTCCTCCAATCCCGATGCTCCATTCTTCTCCATAAAGTCCAGCTTCTCGGATTATTTGCTCAGCATACAGATTGAATAGGTGTGGTGAAAGGATACAACCCTGATGCACACCTTTTCTGACTTTAAACCAAGCAGTACCCCCTTGTTCTGTTCAAACAACTGCTTTTTGGTCTATGTACACGTTCCACATGAGCACAATTAAGTGTTCTCTGTAAAGATTACAGCCTAGGAAACCCTATGGGGCAGTTCTACTCTGTCATATAGGGTCATTATGAGTCAGAATTGACTTGACGGCACACCATAACAACAACAACAATGGTACAAACAAGTAACGCACTCAATGCTAACTGAAAGTTTGGCAGTTCGAGTCCACACAGAGGCACCTTGGAAGAAAGGCCTGGCGTTCCCCTTCTGAAAAATCAGCCATTGAAAACCCTGTTGAGCGCAGTTCTACTCTGACATGCACGGGAATGCCATGAGCCAGAGTCCACCCAAAAGCACCTGGTCAAGTTCACTTTTACTTCAGGTCTTTTGCAGTGGACCGTCTCTCAGTCACATTAAGAACCCCACTGCTGGGCTCTCCAGCTGACCCAGACACCCAGGCCACCTCTCCTGCTGAGCCGGGCTCCCCAAAAGCCAGCCACACCTGTCAAAATAGCTATGCCACGTGTTACTCAAAATGATGCAATGTGAACACAACAGGAGGGAGCTGTTTTCTTCTGGAGGAGAGAAGTTGGCTGCTTTGAAAATAGTCCATACAGGCATTTTGGTCTTACAATTGCTAGTAATTCAGGTGTGGGAGAGACAACTGTGAAAGGAAGCGGGAGGGACGGACGAACCTAGGACTCTTTGTCCAGCCTCTGTTAGGACAAAAACCAAATTCACTGATATCAGTTGATGCTGATTCATGGTGACCGAGGTGTGCGAAGCAGAACTGAGCCACAGGGTTTTCAAGGCTGTGAGCTTTTGGAAGCAGATCGCCAGCCCTTCCTTCTGAGGTGTCTCTCAAAGAGTTTGAACTGTCAACTTTTCAGGTAGTAGCCTAGGTCTTTATCTACTCAGGGACCTTTGTGGGAGCAGCGAGGCGGGTCGGGCGGAGGCCTTTAAAGTCTCCTCGACTTCAAAGAAAACTGAAAACTGCAGACCAGCAGTTCTCAAAGCAGCATCACCCAGGAACTTGTTAAAAATACAGATTTTCTGGCCCCCCCCAGAACCCACTGAATCAGCAGCTCTGGGGTGGGATTTGGCAACCTGGGTCTTAACAACAGTCCCAAGAGGTTTTTTTTTTTTTTTTTTTTAATATAATTTGTTTTATTTTGTTGTTATTGTTGAGAATATACACAGCAAAAGCAGACACCATGTTTCTACATGTACAAATTAGTGCCATTGATTACATTCTTCGAGTTGTGCAACCATTCTCACTCTCATTTTCTGAGTTGTCTCCCCCCCATTAACATAAATTTGCTGCCCCCAAGGTTGCTATCTAATATTTCAAGTTGCTGTTGCCAATTTAATCCCATATAGATAGTTGTTAAAAAAGCACAATGCTCAAGACAGACATTTTTTACTTGTTAAGCTAAACTATCATTTGGTTTTAAAAAGACCTCAGGGAATATTTTTGGTTTAAGGGTTAAAGATTATCTCAGGGCAATAGTTTCAGGGGTTCTATCAGCCCCCTTGGCTCCAGAAATTCTGGATTTGACGAGACTCTGAAATTCTGTTCTGCATTTTTCCCCCTTTTGATCAGGACTCTGCTATAGAATCTTTGATTGAAATGTTCATCAATGGTAGCCAGGCACCATCCACTTCTGGTCTCATGGCCAAGAAAGCAGTTGTTCCTGGAGGCAGTTACCCACACTTTCCATTTCATCCTCCCATTCCTGACTCTTCTCCTTCCTCTGTTGCTCCAGGTGAATAGAGACCAATTGTTGTGCCCTGGATGGCCCTTTACAAGCTTTTAAGACCCCGGGCACTGCGCATAGAAATAGGAGGTAGGATAGAAGCATTAAAAAAGTTATTAGACCAGCTAACTAGGATCTCCCATGAAACCATGACCCTAAACCTCCAAACCAAGGACCCAAATCCTGTGGGGTGTTTGGCTGTACACAAGCAGCCTCGGCTACTTTCTTTCTTTTTTTTTTTGTCATTGTTGTCAACATATCTCTCACACAGTTTTTACCAGTTCAGCTTTTTACAGGTGTACAACTTACTAAAATAATCAGCCATGCAACCCTACACTTAATCAATGTGATTTTCCCATCACTGTAAACCAAAACTCTGTACTCCATAAGCAATAAGATTTTTCTTTATTAAGGCAAAATTCATGTAATATGCAAGGCACCATTTTAAGGGGAACAATCCCGTGCGTTGGCAGTGCCATGAGAGCAGCACCCTCTCTAGCGCACAGCCTCCTCGTCACCCCAGAAGACGGCAGAGCATGAAGTCCTCCCTGTCCAGCCCCCGGCGGCCACTGCTCTGCCCCCTTCTCTGTGTGTCTGCCTGCTCCTGTCATTTCGTGGTATAGGAATCAGATGCCGTGTGACCCTTTATGTCTGGCTTCCTTCACTTAGAATGTCGTCTGTCAACATGGGGCAGAACTTCGGTCCTTTTTAAGGCCAACAGTATTCCATTATATGGATAGACCCCATTTGTTTATGCGTCCATCCAGATGGTGGATACTGGGGTTCCCCCAGACGATTCTGAGAGTCCTGCTCAGTGGCGAAAAGACCCCACAGAGCTCTGAACACTGACTCGATCCAAAGAGGAGGTTGTGGCCTCACATCCAAAGGCTAGCAGATGACCGCACATTCATATGCTTCAGGTAAAGTAGGATGTCCAGGGTACCCGGAGGTGCCGTCTGAGCGTCCCCACCTGGGTGGGCTTCCTCTGAGTGGCCACCAGCCTTGGTCAGGTCCCCACATGACGTTGCGTCAGATGAGGGCTCTGCTGAAGGGCATTCTGAGCCCTGAGCCCCCTAGCACCAAGCCTCCCACGTGATGGCTTCATTGAATCCTGATAGGTGCTGCTGGGGGTAGCCCGGCAGTCCCCAGCTTCCCGCTCACGTGACTTGCCCACCGTCTCTCAGCTAGCCCAGGGCCTTTCCCCTGCTGACCGCTGCGGGTTTTCTCCCAGCTGCACCACGCCTGCAGTGGCCCCGGCCTGTCCGTGCTCTGCTTCCTGCGGCGGGACATCCTGGAGTACTTCAGCATCTACGGCACGGCACTGAGCATGTGGGTGTCTCTCATGGGTGAGTGTGCTCCCTGCCTGCACACACATGGGTTCTCTCATGGGTGAGTGTGCCCCCACCCCACCCCACACACCAGGGCCACTCTCCAGTCATCTGCCCACTCAGGAGCAGGCCACCCCCCCCCACCTCTGAGACCCTCTCCCCTCTCCTGGGTCCCAGAGATGAGCCTAATGTAGGAAAAAGAATGGGCCATTCATAACTGCCTCAACTCTCATTTCGCTTATCCTTCCTAAATTCTGTTTAATACACGCTTGTTATGACACATTCAGATAGCAGAGGCAACAAAGGAGCAAGTGAAGCTCCCCGCCTGGGGGCCACTGTTAGCAGTTCAGCGATGACCCCCCAGGATTGTCTGGAGGCTTACACGAACGACCACACACACATATAATTTTCAGCTCGGGTTGTGATGTAGATGGGGTCATTCAAAAGCATATTGTTCTGAAACTTTTTTCCACTTAACGTTGTCTCCTGACCCCTATGGTCCCCACTGCAGGAGGGTTCCTGGCACTTACCCAGGCCCAGGAAGGACTCAGGATCTGTCCTAGGACCCTTTTCTTTTTGTAAATATAACACAATATTTGCCAACTCGACACTTTTCGGGTGTACAATTTAGTGACATCAATTACTTTACTCATGTTGTACAACTGTCACCCAGGCTCATTGCCAAATGACATCACCATAAACAGAAACTCACTGCTCCCGAGACTTCTCGGATCGCATAGTCAATCTGGGTGGCTTTGTCCTGGCCAGCCCGTGGAATGGACTTATCCCTGTCATTTGAGGATTGGTCTGTGTATAAGGCAGGCGTCTGTTGGCTTCACTAGGCAGCTCCATTCATAGGAGTAGCAACCTGCCTTTCCCATCAAACAATTGGGATTTTCACCTCTCAAGCCAGTCTAGCCTTGGAGTCTCACTGGCTGAGGGGCATCACCCTGGGCTCCTGGACAAGCCTCTGGGGAGCAGCAGCCAGGTGGGCAAGAAGGCCCTGACTTCTCCCGGGTTCTATCCCTGGCCCCTTCAGCACTGGCCGACTTTGACGAGCCCAAGAGGTCAACGTTCGTGATGTTTGGTGTCCTGACCATCGCGGTGCGGATCTACCATGATCGCGTGGGCTACGGTGTGTACTCAGGCCCCATTGGCACTGCTGTCCTCATCATCGCTGCAAAATGGGTGCGTACCGTCTGAGCCTGAACACAGAGGGGCCAGGGAGGCCTGTGACCCCTTGCCTGATCTGGCTTCTGCCTGGGATCTCCATGGGCAGGCAGGCTGGACGTGTAGCTTCAGGTAAAACACAGATAATGACCCTCAGGTGCTCCAGCCAGGAGACCTGCTTGCATCCTGTCTCCTCACAAGCTGTGGACTTAACCTCATCACTGATCATCCCAGCTTCAGTTTCCGTATCTGCAAAGTGGGCATTATAACAACAGTATGGTCCTGACCCTATAGGGTTGATTCAGAAATGAACTGAGAAAATGCATGTGACATACCTGGGTCTGTGCCCAGCTTCTAATTCATTCAACACATATTGTCGGTGTTAATTGCTCTGACTCCTCAAGACCCTACATATAACAGAACAAAACATTACCCAGACCTGCACCATCCTCAAGATTGTTACTGTCTGAGTCCATCGTTGCAGCTCTTGTGCCAATCCACCTCACTGAGGGTTTCCCTCATATTCACTGACCTTCTTCTTCACCAGGAGAGCAAAAAAGAGGAAGACCCTCAACGAGATGGATTGACACGGTGGCTGCGACAATGGACTCAAGTATAACAACTATCACGAGGATGGCGCAGGACCAGACAGTGTTTCATTCTGTTGTACATAGGGTCACTATGAGTTGGAACCAACTCGACGGCACCTGACAATGACAACTACTTTACCAAATATAATATCTTTGTCTATCAATTGGTTTGTCTTGATGCTGCATCCAAATTAAACAAGATGAAGGCTTGCCATCCTCACTGCTAAGGAACATTCTGGCTGTATTTCTTCTAAGACTGGTTTGTTCCTTCTTTTGGCCACCTATGATATATTCAATACTCTTTGCCAACATCACAGTTCAAATGCGTCCATTCTTCTGTCTTCCTTTTTCATTATCCAACTTTCGCATACACATAAGGCAACTGAAAAGACCATGGCTTGGGTCAGGCACACCTTAGTCCTCAAAGTGACACCTTTGTTTTTTAGCACTTTAAAGAGGCCTTTTGCAGCAGATTTGCCCAATGCTATGTGTCATTTGATTTGACCGTTGTTTCCATGGGCGGTGATGGTGGATTCAAGTAAAATGAAACCCTTAACAGCTTCAATCTTTCCTCCATTTATCATGCGGTTGCTTATTGGTCCACTTGTGTGGATTTTTGTTTTCTTTATGTTGAGGTGTAATCCATCCTGAAGGCTGTGGTCTTTGATCTTCATCAGTAAGTGCTTCAAGTCCTCTTCACTTTCAGCAAGCAAGGTTGTATCATCTGCATGTCCCAGGTTGTTAATGAGTTTTCTTCCAATCGAGATGCCATGTCCTTCTCCATACAGTCTAGCTTCTTGGATTATTCAGCATACAGATTGAGTAGGGACGGTGAAAGGATATAACCCTGACACACACTTTTCCTGACTTTAAACCACGCAGTATTCCCTTGTTCTGTTAAAATGACTGCCTCTTGATCTATGTACAGGTTCCTCATAAGCACAATTAAGTGCTCTGGAATTCCCATTCTTCACAATATTATCCATAATTATTTATGATCCACACAGTCGAATGCCTTAGCATAGTGAATAAAACACAAGTAAACATATTTCTGGTATTCTCTGCTTTCAGCCAGAATCCATTTGACATCGGCAATGATATCCCTGGTTTTAAGCCCTCTTCTGAATCTGGCTTGAATTTCTGGCAGTTCCCTGTTGATATACTGCTGCAGCCACTTTCGAATACTCTTCAACAAAATTTTACTTGCGTGTGATATTAATGATATTGTTCAATAATTTCTGCATTCGGTTGGATCACCTTTCTTGGGAATAGGCATAAAAATAGATCTCTTCCGGTTGGTTGGCCAGGTAGCCACCTTCCAAATTTCTTGGCATAGACAAGTGAGCACTTCCAGCACAGCACCCATTGTTGAAACATCTCAGTTGATAGTCTGCCAATTCCTGGAGCCTTGTTTTTCGCCAATGTCTTCAGCGCACCTTGAGCTTCTTCCTTCAGTACCATTTGTTCCTGCTCATATGGTACCTCCTGAAATGGTTGAACGTCAACCAGTTCTTTTTGGTACAGTGACTATGTATTCCTTCCATTTTCTTTTGATGCTTCCTGAGACTTTTAATATTTTCCCCCATAGAATCCTTCAATATTGCAACTCTAGGGTTGAATTTTTTCTTCAGTTCTTTGAGCCTGAGAAATACAGAACGTGTTCTTCCCTTTTGGTTTTCCATCTCCAGGTCTTTGCACATGTCATTAGAATACCTTACTTTGGCTTCGTGAGCCACCCTTTGAAATCTTCTGTTCAGCTCTTTTACTTCATCATTTCTTCCTTTCACTTTAGCTACTTGATGTTCTAGAGCAAGTTTCAGAGTCCCTCCTGACATCCATCTTGGTCTTTTCTTTCTTTCCTGTCTTTTTAATGACCTCTCACTTTCTTCATGGATGATGTCCTTAATGTCATTCCACAACTTGTCTGGTCTTTGGTCATTAGCGTTCAACGCGTCAAATCTATTCTTGAGATGGTCTCTAAATTCAGGTGGGATATACTCAGGTTTGTACTTTGGCTCTCATCGACTTGTTCTAATTTTCTTCAGTTTCAACTTGAACCTGTATATGAGCAATTGATGGTCTGTTCCATAGTCGGCCCCTGGCCTTGTTCTGACTGATGATGTTGAGCTTTTCCATTGTCTCTTTCCACAGATGTAGTCAATTTGATTTCTGTGTGTCCCATCTGGTGAGGCCCATGTGTATAGTTGCCGTTTATGTTGGTGAAAGAAGGTATTTGCAATGAAGAAGTCGTTGGTCTTGCAAAATCCTATCATGCATCTCTGGCATCATTTCTATCACCAAGGCCATATTTTCCAACTACTGATCCTTCTTCTTTGTTTCCAACTTTCGCGTTCCAATCGCCAGTAATTATCAATGCATCCTGATGGCACGTCCGATCAATTTCAGGCTGCAGAATTTGGTAAAAATCTTCAATTTCTTCATCTTCGGCCTTAGTGGTTGGTGTGTAAATTTGAATAATAGTCATATTAACTGGTCTTCCTTGTAGGCGAATGGATATTATCCTATCACTGACAGCGTTGTAATTCAGGCTAGATCTTGAAATATTCTTTTTGACGATGAATGCAACACCATTCCTTTTCAAGTTGTCATTCCGGGCATAGTAGACCATATGCTTGTGAGATTCAAGATGGCCAATATCAGTCCATTTCCACTCACTAATGCCTAGGATATCAATGTTTATGTGTTCCATTTCATTTTTGATGACTTCCAGTTTTCCTAGATTCATACTTCACACATTCCATGTTCCAATCATTAATGGATATTTGTAGCTGTTTCTTCTCATTTTGAGTTGTGCCACATCAGCAAATGAAGGTCCCAGAAGCTTGACTCCATCCACGTCATTAAGGTCGACTCTACTTTGAGAAGGCAGCTCTTCCCCAGTCGTCTTTTGAGCTCCTTCCAACCTGAGGGGCTCATCTTCCAGCACTATATCAGACAATGTTCCGCTGCTATTCATATGGTTTTCACTGGCTAAATATTTTCAGAAGTAGACTGCCGGGTCCTTCTTCCTAGTCTGTCTTAGTGTGGAAGCTCAGCTGAAACCCGTCTGCCATGGGTGACCCTGCTGCTATTTGAATACCAGTAGCATAGCTTCCAGCATCACAGCAACACACAAGCCCCCACTGTACGACAAACTGACAGACGCGCGTGGAGTTGAATGCCTTAGCATAGTCAATAAAACACAGGTAAACATCTTTCTGGTATTCTCTGCTTTTGGCCAAAATCCATCTGACCATAGCAATGACATTATGTCCTCTTCTGAATCCAGCTTGAATTCCTGGCAGTTCCCTATAGATGTACTGCTAAAGTCATTTTTGAATTATCTTCAGCAGAATTTTGCTAACATATTTTTTATGATATTAAAGATACTGTTCAATAATTTCTGCATTCTGTTTGATCACCTTTCTTTGGAATAGACACATATATGCATCTCTTCCAGTCAGTTAGCCAGGTGGCTGTCTCCCAAATTTCTTAACATAGTTAAGTAAGCGCTTCCAGTGTTGCATCCATTTGTTGAAACATCTCAATTGGTATTCCACTTTTTTTTTTTTTGCGAATATCTTCAGTGCAATTTGGACTTCTTCCTTTAATACCGTCAGTTCTTGATCATATGTTACCTCCTGAAATGGCTGAAAGTCGGCCAATTATTTTTGGTACAGTGACCCTGTGTATTCTTTGCATCTTCTTTTGATGCTTCCTGTGTCATTCAATATTTTACCCATGGAATCCTTCAATATACCAACTTGAGGCTTCAATTTTTTTTTTCCAGTTCTTTCAGCTTGAGAAATGCCAAGAGTGTTCTTCTGTTTTGGTTTTCTATCTCCAGGTCTTTGCACATGTCATTGTAATACTTTGTCTTCTTGAGCCATCCTTTGAAATCTTCTGTTCAGCTCTTTTACTTCAACATTTTTTCCTTTCACTTTAGCTACTTGATGTTCTAGAGCAAGTTTCAGAGTCTCTCCTGACATCCATCTTGGTTTTTTCTTTCTTTCCTTTTTTTAATGACCTCTCACTTTCTTCATGCATGATGTCGTTAATGTCATTCCACAACTTGTCTGGTCTTTGGTCATTAGTGTTCAACACATCAAATCTATTCTTGAGATAGCCTCTAAATTCAGATGGGATATACTCAAGGTCATACCCTGGCACTTGTGAACTTGTTCTAATTTTCTTCAGCTTCAACTTGAACTTGCATATGAGCAATTGATGATCCATTCTTACTGATGATATTGAGTTTTCCCATCGTCTCTTTCCACAGATGTGGTTGATCTGATTCCTGTGTATTCCGTCTGGTGAGGTCCACATGTATAGCCATCGTTTATGTTGTTAAAAAAAGGTATTTCAAGTGAACAAGTCATTGGTCTTGCAAAATTCTATGATGCGATTCCCCATGTCATTTCTATCATCAAGGCCGTATTTTCCAACTACTGATTCGGATTCTTCTTCTTTGTTTCCAACTTTTGCATACCAATCACCAGTAATTATCAATGCATCTTGATTGCATACTCAATTAATTTTAGACTGCAGTGATTCATAATAAATCTTCAATTTCTTTATCTTTGCCATTCGTGATTGGTACATAAATTTGAATAATAGTCATATTAACTGGTCTTCCTTGTAGCCATATGGATGTTAACCTATCACTGACAGCATTACAATTTAGGGTAGAGCTTAACTATCCAAAAAGAATATTTCTATTTTGACACATGTTGTTGTTGTTAGGTGCCATCGAGTAGATTCCAAAGTTCGTAGAGATCCCAAGTAAAACAGAACGAAACAGTGCCCAGTCCTACACTATCCTCATAATCGTTGCTATGTTTCAGCCCATTGTTGTAGCCACTGTGTTAATCCATCTTGTTGAGAGTCTTTCTCTTTTTCGCTGACTCTCTACCAAGCATATGTCCTTCTCCAGGGACTGGTCCCTCCTGGTAACTTGTCCAAAGTATCCTTGCTTCTAATGAGCATTCTGGCTGTACTTCTTCCAAGAAAGATTTGTTCATTCTTCTGGCAATTCATGGTATAGTCAATATTCTTCGCCAACACCATAATTCAAAGGCATCAATTCTTCTTCAGTCTTCCTTATTCATTATCCAGCTTTCATATGAGGCGATTGAAAACACCACTGGGCTTGGGTCAGGCACAGCTTAGACCTTAACGTGACATCTTTGCTTTTCAGCACTTCCAAGAGATCTTTTGCAGCAGATTTATCCAATTCAATACAGCTTTTGATTTTTTGACTGCTGCTTCTATGGGTGTTGATTGTGAATCCAAGTAAAATGAAATCCTTGATGACTTCAGTCTTTTCTCCGTTTATCATGATGTTGCTTATTGATCCAGTTAAGAGGATTTTTGTTTTCTTTATGTTGAAGTGCAATCCATACTGAAGGCTGTGGTCTTTGATCTTCATGAATAAGTGCTTCAAGTCCTCTTCACTTTCAACAAGCAAGGTTGTGTCATCTGCATAATGCAGTTTGTTAATGAGTCTTCCTCCAATCCTGATGCTGCATTCTTCTTCAGTATAGTCCAGCTTTTCAGGCATAAAAGCTAGTTATTATGTTGTTGTTATCATTACTAGTAAGGAGGATGGCTGCTTTAGAGGTGTACCATCAACTTGGGTTAGTCTGAGAAGGCTTCCTGGAGGGGGTGAGCTTTGAGCTCAATTCTAAGTTAAGGGGGAAGATATGCTGTGAGTTCTACAGGGAGATGAAACTGTTCCTGGGCCTGAAGCACCTTGAGCTGCAGATTCTAACACTAAGGACCCCCTTGCTGAGCACCTGAACGGGTCCTTGGTCTGCAATCCACTCAGCACCCACTGTCATACCAAGGCCCTCCTGGCTGCAAGGACCAGAACCCACTCACACTAGCCCAAGCTAGTGAGGGACCCAGGGGCAGAGTGGGAATAAGCCTGGAAGGGAGCCAGATGCAGACCTGGAGAGCCAGCCCTGCCTGAGACTGGCTCCCGCCCTCCAGGTGCCAGGTGCCATCTTCCCCCCCACATTCCACCTGCTTTGGAGCACCACCTGGAACCTCAGTGTCCCAACCACAAAAGCTAGGAGAAGCCACAGCCCCAGCCCAACTCAGGGTCATGAGCCTTGGCCAGCAGGTAGAGCCTCAGGCATAAGTAGGGTAGGCTGCTATCTTCCTCCAGGCAGCAGGACAGCAGAGCTCAGAGAAGAGGGGTCCAGGCTGAACAGGTCATTCAGAAGGTGTCCATGAACCCATTTTATAATGCAGGAGGGAAAATAAATCCCTGGTGGTGACCTTTCAAAGCCCCTCTCTCTCCCAAGGAGGAAGTAGGGTTTAGTTTGGCAGATGGCTCATGAAGAGACAAAGGCCCAGAAAGATCAGTCACCTACAAAAGTCACCACAGAACAGTGGCCACATCAGGCTTTTCATTTCCAACCAGCAGAGGAGAAAGACACCCCTTTCTCACTCAAACTTGGGGAGTCAGAGCTATGATACTGGGCCAACCCAGGAGACGCGTGAAGCTACCTTACAAGGGGGAGGACATTTTGTTAGGGTCTAACTTGTCCTTAGGGCCACATAAATTAGCACGCTCGAATGCATAAACTCCTGAGAGTTCTCATATGGCCCCCTTCCCAGCCTGGGCTCTGATGTCTGGCTTCCTTCCCAGCCGGAAATAGGCTCAAGGCTTCTTGCTCTACCCTGCAGGACTGGTCCTCCTGCTGGTTCTGCCAGACCCGGATCTGAGGCTGGATGCTAATTAGCCAGGACAGAACTCCCCCGTTAGTGTCCTGCAAGTTCCAGAGGCTTCCCTGGCCCGCGGGCTCTGGATCCAGCCAGGAGGAGCTGGGCCACCTCCCTGTACCCGGGGCTCCAATTGTGTTTTCTAGACCATTTAAAGTGGAGTTTATTTTGGATTTTCAAGGGCAGTTGTTTCCTGGAATAAGGGCAGGCTTTCTCCCAGAGGCTCGTCCCTTCCTGTGAGAGCTTTGGAAACAGCAGCCCTCAGGGACAGGAAGTAAAGAGAGCTGGGGCGGTGGGCTGGCCCACCATGTGACCTTGAGCAGGTGTGTGTGACCTTGAGCAGGTGCCTGCCCTCTCAGAGCCCCAGTGCTACTACCCAAGACTCAGGATTAGCTGAACAAGGACTTCCCAGCATGAATTCCCCCCCCAACGACTCACGTCACACTTCCTGGCCACACCCCCACACGGCCTGCACAATGGCAGGCCCTTGAGTCCTCATCTGCAAATTCCAAAAAGCTGGAAACTGCTGTCGTTTCAGAATTCATTTGGCAGCAAAACTTTACCCAGCATGAAGCTACAGTGGGTCTTCTGGGGGCAGGGAGGGGCTGCAGGCACCGCCGGGTACTGCAGGGTCTGCTGATTGTACAATGTTATCCCACTGAAGTCCCAGACACCCCAACTCTTGAAACACGCCTGGCCCCATGGTCCTGCACCTAAGGTGTGTGGACCTGCATTCGTTTGTCCTTCCTCTTAGCCGCCATCTTTTCAAACGTAAATACCTGCTTACGCCTTACTCTAAGCATTTATGTCTGAGATCCCAGGTTTAATGTGCCAGTTAGTCTAATAAACACTAAAGAAGTCCATTAATTATTAAAGCAAATTATGCGTGTCTGGGTGCCATCATGAACTACCACACAAACGCCCCACTGGTCACTCTGGGCTAGCAGGTCCTGGCTGGCCCCAATACCCTCCAGCTATGAACACACATGGGTCTAGTTCCCCGGGGCTCCCCTCTGGCTGGGAGACAGAAGCCATGCAAGGAGCAGCCTGTTACACCCCAAAGAGGCAGAAGGGGAGCAGGTGGTCCTCAAGGGGCAGACTAGCCCAAGGGGTCTCTAGCCAGGTAAGGGGGTCCTCCAGGCTGGGTTCTTACTGGTCCTGCAGTGGAGGGCCCGGGTTCAACTGAGCTGGATGCAGCCTGACTCAGCCTGCATGTGCTGTGTGACCAGGCAGCTGGTCCTCTTGGAATCTCCTTTCCTGGCTGGAGGGTACAGGGGAGAAGCCATACCAGGGAGGGGCCGTGTGCTGGGGAGGGGCTGTGCAGGGGAGGGCCTATGCAGGGGAGGGGCTGGGCAGGGGAGGGGCTGTGCAAGAGAGGGGCCACATGCAGGGGAGGAGTTGTGCAGGAGAGGGGCCATGTAGATGTGGGGCTGTGCAGGGGTGAGACTGTGCTGGGGAGGAGCTGTGCAGGGGAAGGGCTGTGCAAGGGTGAGGCTGTGCAGGGGAGGGGCTATACGGGGTGGGGCCATGCAGGGGAGGGGCGATGCAGGGAAGGGCCCACCTGGAACCTGGGGTCTGAGCGAGCCTCCCTGTCTCCTCTCCACAGCTGCAGAAGATGAAGGAGAAGAAGGGCCTGTACCCAGACAAGAGCGTCTACTCCCAGCAGATAGGCCCCGGCTTCTGCTTTGGGGCACTGGCCCTGATGCTGCGCTTCTTCTTCGAGGTACGAGCCTGAGGAACAGGCACTGATGGGCCAGGCATCCTGGTACCCAGGCACGTATCACACCCCTGTTCACGATCTCACTCCCCAAACTGATGTTGGGGTTCCTTCCAATCAATGGATTGTCCGTTGTCCTTCTCCAGCACCACTGGGCGGGAAGGGTATCACAGAGACACCAGTGATACAGCCCTGCCTTCAGAGAGCTTGAGAGGAGGTGCCTGGCTGGTGGGAAGGTGTCACTAGCCAGAGCCAGCACTTTGGAGACTCCCAGTGACTATGAGGGAGAGGAAGGAGGGAGGAATGGGGAGAGGGAGGAAGAAAGGGGGTAGAAGAAGGGGAAGGAGGGGGAAGGGAGGGGGGAGGGAGAGAGAGAAAGCGGGGAGGGAGAGAGGAGGGGGAGGGGAGGGAGCCCCAGCCATGTTTCGTAGGTGTAGGGTACTGATCGTGGCTGGAGCTGGTGCTGGGCTGGAGCAGGGAAGGCCCTGGGAGAGGGCTGGGGGCCAGACCTGCCAGGTGCCCCCTAACCTGCACAACCAGGCACGCCCAGCTCGGATGTGACTGCACAGAGGCACTAGTGAAGTGGGAGGCTGGGGTGGGCCTTGGAGGGGAGAGGAGGAAGCAGAACGACCCCCCCCCCACAGGAATGGGATTACACCTACGTCCACAGCTTCTACCACTGCGCCCTGTCCATGTCCTTCGTCCTGCTGCTGCCCAAGGTCAACAAGAAGGCTGGAAATGCAGGGACCCCCGCCAAGCTGGACTGCTCCACGCTGTGCTGTGCCTGCGTCTGAATCTGCCCCCCACCTCCCGCCCTCACCATGCCTCATTCAAATCCCAGACAGCAGCTTCCTCTGCCCTTCCCCACCCACAGCAGTCCCTAAGAACCCGCCTGGCACCCATGCTGTGCTCCATGGGTGCTGGGAGCCTGCCTGCTGAGCTTTCACTGGGCACCAGGCTATACTCGGAAGAGAGAGGCACTCCCCCCCCCGACTCCCCTGGACCCTGGACCCCCACCAACAGCAGATGTGCCTGCAGGGTGCTGGTGCCAGGGTCTGTCCCACCCTTCCCCTCCCCTCTTCACCCACCACAGGCTGGTTGCCCAAAAGCCCCAGCTTCATGTAGCCACCAAGGGGCCTGCCCGCCACCCCCGTCCTAGGTCCTCGCGTCATCTGTTTTCACTGGGAGACTGACATCAATCTACCTCGTGTCCGTCTCTGAATGTGCCCATTTAGGAAACGGGGCCAGCAGGCCAGCATTGCCTCTGGCCCAGGCTGCCTGCCCTGGACCTGCCCGCCCACCGGCTCTTGCCTGACCTTTCTACCTTTTGGACACCCAGATCCTTAGAACAAGTCTGGGAGCAAAGCACCATCATATCCACCCACAGAGACAGACAGGGCTCGGGAGCATAGTGGGTTGGTGCAGGCTGGAGCACGGTCAGGCAGAGCCGGGCCTGCTGCCTTGCCCCGGAGCACAGCTGTGAGGAGGGAGCCAGCCGGCCCCACATTGCCCCAGCTCCCCAGCAGCGGGAAGGGGCTTAGGGAGCTGCTGTGCCAGAGCTGAGGCTGGACAGGAGCAGGGAGGATCCCTCAGTCAGCCCCACTGCAGCTGCGGGGGAGGTCAGCCGCTGCCCATCCCTGGACCTGTCTGCCTTGTGCCCCAGGTGGTGGCGGGAGCGGGCATCCCAGACATCACCTCACAAACCTAAGACCTCCCTGGGCCCCAGCCCACCTCGGCTTCCCGAGTGAGCCACAGCATCTGCTAGGCAGGAAGTTACCTACACCTGTCTGGGCTGTTTATGTTTCCAGAGGGGCCGTGGTTGGGGCAGGTCCCCGTGGCTGGGGACAGCCTGCCGTTTGTCCTAAAATCACCTCCCACACCCCTCAGGGCCTCAGAGTTAGCTCCCACACCAGAGCTGGGGACAAGGGTAGTGTCCCCTCACCCTCCCGGTGCCCCTGCCTTTGGATACCTCCACCAGGATTCCTGGCCCCGTCCCCCCACCCCATCCCACCGTGGACTCCTCTGCCAGCCCTGTCCCAGAGTCCCCCAGGTCTCGGACCCTGGCCTGCCCTCCCCACCCCGAAATCTCCTGCCCCAGGTGGGCACACACAGAGGACCCCATCGCACCCCGCTGGGCTCATCTCTTTGCTGAGCCTGTGGCTCGTGGACGACAGATGCCCACTGCCAGCCCTGCTGGGTGCTCTAGCCCATATTCCTGGTCTCTCCAGGTCTTGACCAAGCCTAAGAAGGGAGGGACAATGTTACAGTCCCATTTTGCAGATGAGGAAGTTGAGGCACCACAGTCTGGGACCCAGTGTCTGTCCATTGGGCAGGGTCATTGAGGGACCCCTCCCACCTCTCCTGATGCCCAGCATAGGGGGTGCCATGGCACAGCCTCGATTCATTTCTGGGCTAGTTGAGGGGCACGTAAGGAGATGGCATCTCCTGGAAGCAGCTCCTTCCCCGTGGGCCCCGGTTCCCCATCTTCCCACCAGACGAAAGGTAAAGGGGGTGGATTTGGGAGGCCAGCAGCAGGGGTGACAGCGGGGACGCATCCCTCCAGAGGCAGGAACCTGTAAGTGCCACCTGGGGCCCAGCCCGCCCGCCCCCTCACCTCCCAGATCCACGGTACCACATGGAAAATTGGAGGAGCGGAGGAGGCAAGGGGCCTGCAAAGCTCGTAAGGGCCGCACTCACGGCTGTTTGCCTCTGCCACGCTGATTTATGAAGGCTGTCTGGGAGCCCCGCCAAGTCTGTAAGTCATGGGCAATTAGGAGGAGTGCTCCAGCCCTCAGCCCGGCCACTGCAGGCCTGCTCACACAGCCTCCCCAGCTCCATGTCCAGCTGCGCCCCTTCAGGCCAGGGGGCCCCACAGAGACCCCTCAAGAGCCTGGGCATGAGTCCTGAGCCCACTTTGCAGATGAGGAAGCCGAGGGCCAGGAAGGCCAAGAGGCTTGCCCTCCCCGCTGGACAGTGCCACTGGCTGGTGGCAGTGTCTGGGGTCCTGCCCATGCCCAGGCAGCGTTTTCCTCTGATGCCTCAGTGTGAAGGCTCACTCTAAGGCTCACTCTGGCTTCTTGGGAGCTCTGGCCAGGGGCAGGAGGGAAAGAGGCATCCTGCTTCCTCACCGACCCAGGATGGACCCCTGCACCTGAAGACTAACAAGGAGACACTGCCCCCACCCCCAGGGGCAAACACCATGAATCCCAGTGTCCCCAGCCCTGGGTCCTAATGGCTGTGGAATCTGGAATTGGGGTAGCGGGCACCCATCAGAAGGGGCCTGGGGACCACCCGCACTCTCCCACCCAGACCTGATGGGGACTAAACCAAAACACACTGCCGTCGAGTTGACTCATAGTGACCCTGTAGGGTTTCCGAGGCTGTAAATCTCTACAGAAGCAGACTGCCACATCTTTCTCCTGTGGACCTGCTGGTGGTTTTGAACCGCCGACTTTTTGGTTAGCCGTTGATCATTTTAACCACTGCACCACCAGGGCTGATGGGAACTAGAGAACCAGAATTCTGAAATTTCCCCCGAGCGGCCTCGGAAACGAGGCTCCAGTGTGCGCCGCCTGGCAGAACTTGCTCAAGGAGGGAGACGCCCGGCTGCCCAGACCATCAGCACCCCTCCACATGGCCACTGAGCGCCCGAAGCGGAGCCAGGACCACCGAATGTTTGCATGTCATTCCATTTTAACTAATTTCAATTTGAGTAGGCACACGTGCAGGGCTGCCGATAAAATACAGGATGCGGAGTTAACCTTGAATTTCAGATGAACGAGGACTCCCTAGTCAGCGTACGTATGTCTTGTGGGGTACTGGGGACGTGCTTGCATGAGACCTGTGTGTAGTGAAACATGATTTCTTGTGTACCTGAGACTCAAATTTCACTCGGCGTCTTGTATTTTACGGTGCCGGGGGGGCGGGGTACAGTGTAAGGAAATAAGGGGTTGGGGCGCTTCCATGGACACATTGCTTTAGAAGTTCTGGGTTAAACCAAGTGACACAAGCAGAGGGTAGCCACGTCCAGGACATGGTTGAGGGGAAGGTAAGGTGGTGTCTTTCTCCCCCAAACTGAAGGGTTCCGGAACCTGGTGGGGGGGTGGGGGGTGGGGGGGAGGCGGGCAGGTACCGGCTAACAAGAGCTGTCCCAGGCCTGGGCCCTAGGCCAGACTTCTCGGGGAGCAGGGAGCACAGCAGCCAGGGCCGTGTCCACCCAGGGTCCAGGCCCAGCCGCACCCCACACCGTTGCCTGACCTACACCCACGCCCAGTGCCCAGGCACACACCCTCCTCCGGCACACACACCAGCCCTCCTGCACACGCGCGCACACACGCACACACACACCCGGACTCTAGACCTAGCTCCGGGAGAGAGTAGCATACCTCAGGCGGCACAAACGCAGAGAAGTTTTATAAACATTTACGACAACGTAGACAAAACAGTTTATTGTAGGGCTGCCTGCGCCTCACCCCCCGCGCTGGGTGAGGCTGGCATGGGGGAGCGCCTGGGCCCCCGCCAGCGGCCTCTGTTTGCATAGCGGAGGTGTTTTCGTCTGAGGGCAGTCTGCGTGCTGTGACCTTTGTCATGTCTGCTACCGAAATTTCCTGTCTCTGTTATTCTCTTCTGCAGTAAGACGATATGAAACCCAAAACTTTTATTGCCCCTTTTAAACAGGCTTTACGGCTCTCCATCTGCTCCATTGAGCTCCTGCTCTGGGGCTGGGATTGTAGTTAGGGGCACGTGCTGGCTCTCAGCAGCCGCAGGGCCCTGGCCAGGGTGGGGGGACTCAGAAACCAGATGAGGGGGCGGGGAGCTGGCTTCCAGAGGGCCGGGGCAATGCGCTGCCGAGTCTGCAGAAAGCCTTGGTGCGAAGCTGGTTAACACAGCTAGTGCGGGAGCTGGTGGGGAGCAGTAGGGGACACGTACCATCTGGGGACCTGGCTGCTTGTCCTGGTCACCCCTCTGATGCCCAGACAACCTCGGGCCCCTCTCTCCCCTTCTCTGCACCCAACTTCTTCAACTTTAAAATGGTCACAGCAGCCTTGCTGGGCCATCCACAAGAGCCTGGGTGGACAAGCTACCTGGGAAGCTGGCTGGATTGGGAAGGCCCAGGAAAGCAACAGAGGCAGGAGGAGGAGGAGGAGCGACGGGGGCATCAGGTGCGGAAGTGGGGGCGAGCCTGGATGGCAGCTCAGAGCTCCACCTGATGACCTGAGGCACGCTCCCTGCAACCTCCCAGCCTCGTTTCCCCGCTGGTAACGGTGCGTCTCTCCCATGGACGTCGTCAGGACTAAACAGGAGCCTTGAAGAACAAACTCTTGGTACGGCATTTTTAAACGGCATTTTAATCAGCCACCTTCGGGGGAGGGGACACAGGCTCCACCCCTTGATGGGGAGTGGCGAAGTTCTGAAAGAGCATGTGGGACTATAAATATTGTTGTGACCGTTTCTGGAAAATGTAATCTGCGATGCTCCGCTGCTAACTGAAGGCCTGGAGGTTCGAGTGCGCCCAGAGGTGCCTCGGAAGAAAGGACAGGCGATCTGTTCCAAAAACAATCGGCCATTGAACACCTATGGAGCACAGTTCTGTACTGACACTCACGGGGTCACCGTGAGCCAAAGTCAACTCTGCAGCAGCTGGTGACTGGCGACCTGAGGCCGACCTGTCCCCTGCCGAGAGGGTACACTGGTTACCTGAGGCCGACCTGTCTCCTGCCGAGACGGTATACTGGTTACCTGAGGCCGACCTGTCTCCTGCCGAGACGATATACTGGTTACCTGAGGCCGACCTGTCTCCTGCCGAGACGGTATACTGGTGACCTGAGGCTGACCTGTCTGTCCCCTGCCGAGACGGTATACTGGTTACCTGAGGCTGACCTGTCTCCTGCCAAGACGGTATACTGGCGACCTGAGGCCGACCTGTCTCCTGCCGAGACGGTATACTGGTTACCTGAGGCTGACCTTTCTCCTGCCGAGACGTAACCCGGGGCGACAGCGAGAACGTGCTGCTCGGACCCCAGGCTCACTGGTGTCTCTGACCAGCTACAGCTAAGCCTGGACGTCGAGTTACATGCAATACTGTTTAAAAGGCTGTGAGCTGAAGGCAAAGTTTTGTTTGTCAAGAGCCATCGAGTCGGTTCTAACTCATAGCGACCCTACATACAATAGAATGAAACACTGCCTGGTCCTGCACCGTGCTCACCATCGTCGTTACGCTTCAGCCCATTGTCGCAGCCTATCCATCCCCCGTTGAGGGTCTTCCTCTTTTCCACTGACCCTCTACTTCAGCAAGCATGACATCCTTCTCCAAGGACTGGTCCCCCCAATAACACGTCCAAAGTACGTGAGACGAAGTCTCGCCATTGCCACTTCTAAGAAACATTCTGGCTGTGCTTCTTCCAAGGAGGAGTAGGAGGGCAGGGAAACTAGAGGGATGGAAACGGGATGGCAGGGTGGAAATGGGGAGAGTGAGGACACACTCGGGGTGGCGATCAAAGTCGTGGAACAATTACTGTATGAAGTAGTGAGCGGAAGACTAATTTCTGTGTAAACTTTCACCTAAAGGCCAGGAGCTCCAAAAGGTTGTTTTGTTCAACAAATTGTTTCAGATAAAAAAAAAAATAAGCACATTAGAAATGGTGATGATTATTTCCCTGATCATCAGTCAAGAGCAACTGCAGAGCGTAGAAGAGGTGCCTTCACCTACAGGGCCCATCACCCCAGTTAAGACATCAAACACCCTGACTTGCCAGGGAAACCAATTGCTTCAAACCAAGTGTCTAGGAGTTATGGAGTAGGGAGGCAAGCATGGGAGGCTGTCTGGAAGAGACAAGTTTGAGGCTGAAGCTTGAAAAGCAAAGTGGACTGCGCTGTGCAACCCACAGACCCCCAGCTCTTGGGTCCTCCTCTGGGCCACTCCACAATGCCACAGCTCTGTGTCTGACTGCCTGGCTGGGCCTGGAACCTTCCCAAAGAGCAAGAAGAAAGCTTTGCTGCCCAAAAGAGAGACTGATGTCTCCTGCCAGGCCATTCTTACATTGGCATTTGTCCAGGGAGGAGAGAGACCACCTTGGCCTGGCATGCTACTGTCTGGCACTCACGGTCACCGTGGCTGAAGGTTGACAGCAAAGGGGCCCCACGCTGGTCTCTCCAGGGCAGGAATCTGCTCAGCAACCCGAGAAAGGACCAGGACTTAGGAGGCAGGCGTGTGCCAGCCTCAGGCTCGGGGAGCCGATCCTCCACTCACAAAAGAGCTGCTGACCCCCACCCTCAGCATCTGTGACCACACCTTCCTGTCTCCAGCTCTTTTCTTGGGTTTCCTTTCAGTCCACCAGTGCCTGAGTTGCAACAGCAGGAAGCCAGGGCTTCAGCCCCTAGGTTTCTGCTACTGAAGCTGGCCTCCACCCTTTGAGAGCTGGGTTAAACATCACCTCCTTCCTGGCAGGTGCCAAGTGCCAAGCAGTGTACCTGGCACCTAGGGGTCACAGCCGTCAGGCTGGGCCGGGCCTCCTCCCTCTGACCATGACCTCTCCCTCTAACGGGGGAGGGAGTTCAATACACCAGCTATTGCAGGTGGGGGAGAGGCGGTGCCATGGGGCTGGGAAAGGCTTCCAGAAGGTGGCTGTCTGGTGCACACTGACAAGGAGAAGGGGGCGGTGGTTCCAGGGGGCATGTGTTAGTCAGGGGTCTCCAGATGGACAGAACCAATAAGACGTACATCTCGAGAGAAAGATTTATCCTAAGGAATTGGCTCACGTGATTGCGGGGGTGGCGAGGCCAGGAGACTGGAGACCCCAGCAGGATGTCTGTGTCACAGTCTTGGAGCAAAATCCTCCCCTTCTCCCTCAGGAAACCTCCGGTTTGCTCGTTACGGCCTTCGCCTGATGGGACGAGGCTCGCCTTCGTTGCGGAGGGCCCATCTGCCGTCCTCACGGCCAAGTGACAGAAACGCTCGGTGGTTGTTGTTGGGGAGGTTCCATATGTGCCGAGTAGGACCGTGCTCCACGGAGTTCTCAAGGCTGAGAGCTTTCGGAAGCAGACGGCCAGGGCTTTCTTCTGAGGCATCTCTGGGTGGATTCAAACAGCCAGCCTTTCAACACTTCACCGTTCCTGCCACTCAGGGAAAATCTAATCACACGTAAATGCCTTCTTCACAGCAACATCTGGACTCATGTCTGACCAAACAACACATGAAAGTCACCACCACAGACTGAGAATGATAAAACGGGTCCTTCAGGGACTGCAGGGCCCATGTGGCCACACAGAGCAGGGGCAGAGGCCAGGCACTCGAGGAAAACCTGGAGAGAGGACCGCCGGGTCCCCAGGGTCCTGAAGGCTGTCACAGAGGGATTTGAGGGGAGCTTCATGGCTGGGTCTGGCTTCCGGGAAAATGCAACAAGAGTGGAGGACAGAGATCAGGGGAAGCTGTGGTCCACCCAGGTAGGTGATGGGGAACCTGGCACAGGCCGAGGGGCGGAACAAGGGAGAAGAGAAAGCACTGAGGGAGATCGGGAAGGAGCGTCAAGGGGGCATCAACAAGGCTTGCCAGGAGCCCCCAGCCCCCCAGGGCCATGAGAGAAGGCTTCCCTTGTGCCCTCTGGGTGGTGTCAAGCCTGACCTCCAGGGGCTACCACAAGTGTGTCTGCATGGCTCTCAGTCTTCCTGTCAGGGGTGTCCAGGTAAGTTGTCACCAGGGCTTGTGGCTGAAACCTTTTAAAGGTTGACTTGTTTTATAAAGTAGTCCCGGACATGTTTTCTTAGTCCTTCCTGCATCCCATGTCCTTCATGGAGTCGGGGAGAACAAGGTACAGGGGTGGTGTGGGTCATATCTGCCAACTTCACACCCAGCCACATGAGACGCGTGAGACCCTGTGATGTCCTGAAGCACTTCCCGCAGCTGGATGGAGTCCTGTCGTGCACCGTGACCCCCTTGCATTGCCTGGCAGGCCGTAGGCAGGCACTTAATGAACACCTGTCGAATGAAAGAATGAACGGGCGTTTCCGTATCTGAGTTCCCTGGGTGGTTCAACTGGTCCGTGATCGGTTGATATCCCAAATGTTAGCAGTTTGAACACACCCAGAGGCACTAAGGAAGAAGGGCCTGGAGGTCTGCTTCCAAAAAGATTACCACCAAGAAACCCCTGTTAAAAAAAACAAATCCATTGCCTCGAGTCAATTCCGACTCATAGTGACCCTATAGGATACAGTAGAACTGCCCCATAAGGTTTCCAAGGAATGCCTGGTGGATTTGAACTGCCGACCTTTTGGTTAGCAGCCGTAGCTCTTAATCACAATGCCAGCAGGGTTTCCAGAAAACCCGGTGGAGCAGCTCTACTTTGTCACACGGGGTCACCATGAGTCGGACTCAGCTCGACGACAAAGGGTTTAGTTTTTTGTCTCGGGTCCTCGCAAATGCAGGGCTAGAGCTTCTAGGAACAACCGCAGCTGGCACCTTGCAGGTAACAGGTGCCGCATAAATGACTAGTCCCTCACCAGAGAGACATCAGCCTAAAGCTGCTCACCCAAAGGGCTGGCCCCTGAGCTGGGAGAGGAGCACTGGCTTGGGGGGTCCACCCCCCAGGGGCTGTGTGATCCTGGGTGAGGGCCTCAGCGCCAATCTCTAGAAGCAGTGATGCAGCTTATACAGCTGGAGCGTTCAATGGGACCATAGCGGTAAAGGCACTCCCTGCCTCCCACCCTTTGACAGCCTTCCTGGCTGTGGGCCTGGCCACGCCCTGGGCAGGCCAGCAGGCAGAGGCACAGGGACACAGGGACCCATCCACCTTGACAGAACCTGGAGCCATGTGGTCAGCCGCCATCTTGGCTCAGCTGAGCGGCAGCAAGAAAAACCAAAACCAAACCCAGTGCCGTCGAGTTGATTCCGACTCATGCTGACCCTATAGGACAGAGTGGAACTGACTCATAGAGTTTCCAAGGAGCGCCTGGTGGATTCGAACTGCCGACCCTTCCTTTAGCAGCCGTAGCACTTAACCACTATGCCACCAGGGTTTCCAAGGACTCCGTATTTACCTTCCCTCATGGCCCATGGAGAATCAGATGGGTAAGATCTTCGTCCAGCCCTCAAGGGCACCCTGGGGAGACAGGGCTTACCCCAGGAGGCGGCCAGCCGATGGTGACCACACCAAGTCCAGGGCCAGGTGGGCAGCCTGGCTCTCTGGCCTGCAGGCCACAGAGAGGGAAGGAAAGATGAAGAGGCGAGGCCTGTGGTTGGTGCCCTCCATGTGTGAGCCCGCCCGCCCGCCCGCCCTGCTGGGTTCCTGCCCTCCACTTCGTTCCATGCATGAAGAGGTCAGGTGTGTCATGCCTTCACTGAGTTTTGTTTTGCCAGCAGCTCAGCGAACAGGAGCTGCTGGCCTAGGGCCCCAGCTGGAGCCAGGCTATCAGGTAGCTGTGGCCACATCTGGAAGATATTTGGGCAGAGACCCCCGTCCATGGCACCACAGCAGTAATACACAAGGCAGCAGCTGGTAAGCGCCTGCTGCCTGCCAGGGGTCCAGGAAGCTGCCAGCCTCAGACTGCCGCCCTGCCTGCTCTAGCCTTCCGGAGATGGGAGATGGGTCACACGGGGCTCTGGAGCCTGAGAGCTGAGTCCAGAAATCAGGATGGCGGAAGCGAGGGTGTCAGTGCGAAGGTAACTTCAGAGTCCATGAAGCCTAGTGCCTTCCTCCTGCTACCTGTTTGCTATCAGTGACTGCGAGAGGTGTATGAGATGCCCCACCGTGGGAAGGGTAGATTTTAAAACAAATGGTGCAGGAAGAATTGGGCATCCACACACAAGAATAAGCAAACATTGACCTCACCTCACGCAGTACTCCAAAACTGACTTCAAATGGATCACAGACCTAAATGTAAGAGCTAGAACTAGAAACCTTCCAGCAGAAAACATAAGAGAAAATCTTGGAGACTTTTAGGTTAAGCAAAACTTTCTTAGCTATGACACCGGAAGGGTGATCCATAAAGAAAAAACTGATAAGCTAGACTTGGTCAAAATTTAAAATGTTTGCTCCCCAAAGACATCATTATGAAATTAAAAAAGATATAATCTGGGAGAAAATATTTGCAAACATGTATCTGTTAAGGGATTTGTATCCAGAATATATAAAGAACTCTCAAAATTAAATAATAAGAAAATAAACAACCCAATAAAAAATAGGCAAAACATTTGAGGGGACACTTCATCAAAGGTTGATGAATGATCAAGCACATGAAAAGATGCTCGATACCATTAGTCATTGTTGTTGTGTGTCATCGAGTCGATTCCAACCTGTAGCAACACCATGTGATAGAGTAGAACTGCCCCATAGAATTTCCTAGCCTCTAATCTTTATGGGTCATGGTGGACTCAATGGAAGCACTCACTCGTCTATGCCGAGAAATTTGGAAGGCAGCTACCCGGCCAACCCACTGGAAGAGATCCTTATTTGTGCCCATTCCAAAGAAAGGTGATCCAACAGAATGTGGAAATTAGCGAACAATATCACTAATATCACATATCTTTGCTAGAGATAATTAAAAAATGGTCGCAGCAGTACATTGACAGGGAACTGCCAGAAATTTAAGCCAAATTCAGAAGAGGACATGCAATGAGGGATATCATTGCTGATGTCATATGGATCTTGGCTAAAAGCAGAGAATACAAGAAAGATATGTTTTATTGACTATACAAAGGCATTCAACTCTGTGGATCATAACAAATTATGGATAACATTGCAAAGAATGGGAATCCCAGGGCACTTATTTGTGCTCATGAGGAACCTGTACATAGACCAAGAGGTAGGCATTCAAACAGAACAAGGGGATACCGCATGGTTTAAAATAAGGAAAGGTGTGCATCAGGGTTATATCCTTTACCATACTTATTCAATCTGTATGCTGAGCAAATAATCCAAGAAGCTGGACTATATGAAGAAGAACAGGGCATCAGAATTGGAGAAAGACTCACTAACAACCTGTGATATGCAGATGACACAACCTTGCTTGCTAAAAGTGAAGAGGACTTGAAGCACTTACTGATGAAGATCAAAGAACACAGCCTTCAGGGTGGATTACACCTCAACATTAAAAAAAAAAGGTCCTCACAACTAGATCAATAAGCAACATCATGATAAATGGAGAAAGGATTGAAGTTGTTAAGAATTTCATTTTACTTGGATTAGCAATCAACGCCCATGGAAGCAACAGTCAAGAAATCAAACAACATGTTGCATTGGGAAAATCTGCTGCTAAAGATCTCTTTAAAGTGTTTAAAAACAAAAAACAAAGGTGCCACTTTGAGGACTGTCTTAGTTATCTAGTGCTGCTATAACAGAAATGCCACAAGTGGGTGGTTTTAACAAACAAATTAATTCTCTCACAGTTTGGGAAGTTAGAAGTCCAAATTCAGGGCACCAACTCCAGGGAAAGGCTTTCGCTCTCTCTTGGTTCTGGGAAAAGGTCTTTGTCATCAGTCTTCCCCTGGTCTAGGAGCTTCTCTGCTCTGGAACCTCAGGTCCAAAGGATGCACTCTGCTCTCAGCTCTTCTTTCTTGGTGGTATGAAATCCCTCTCCTTTCTGCTCACTTCTCTCTTTCATATCTCAAAAAAGATTGACTCAAGATACAACTTAATCCTGTAGATTGTGTCCTGCCTCATTAACATAACTGCCTCTAATCCTGCCTCATTAACCTCTAACCATAGAGGTTAGAATTTACAACACATAGGATAATTACATCATATCAAAAAATAGAGGACAACCACACAATACTGGGAATCATGGCTTAGACAAGTTGACACATTTTTGGGGGACACAATTCAATCCATAACAACGACTAAGGTGTGCCTGACCCAAGCCATGGTAAATCCAATCGCCTCATGTACATGTAAAGCTGGGCAATGAATAAGAAAGACTAAAGAAGAGCTGATGGCTTTGAATTATGCTGTTGGCAAAGAATATTGAATATGCTATGTTCTGCCAGAACAACGACCAAATCTGTCTTGGAGGAAGTACAGCCAGAATGTTCCTTAGAAGCAAGGATGGAGAGACTGGATCTCACATACTTTGGACATGTTGTCAGAGGAACTGTCCCTGGAGAAGGACATCATTCTTGCTAAAGTAGAAGACCAGCAAAAGAGAGGAAGACCATCAACGAGATGGCTTGACACAGTGGCTGCAACAATGGGCTCAAATATAGCAACAATTTTTTTTTTAATTTTTATTGTGCTTTAAGTGAAAGTTTAAAAATCAAGTTGGACTCTCATACAAAAATTTATATACATCTTGCTATATACTCTTAATTGCACTCCCTTAATGAGACAGCAGACTCCTTCCCTCCACTGTCTATTTTCATTTCCATTGGGCCAGCTTCTGACCCCCTGTACCCTCTCATCTCCCCTCCAGACAGGAGATGCCCACATAGCCTCATGGGTCTACTTGATCCAAGAAGCTCACTTTTCACCAATATCATTTTATATACCATGGTCCAGTCCAATCCCTGTCTGAAGAGTTGGCTTTGGGAGTGGTTCCTGTCTTGGGCTAACAGAAGGTCTGGGGACCATGACCTTCGGGGTCCTTCTAGTCTCAGCCAGACCATTAAGTCTGATCTTTTTACAAGAGTTTGGGGTCTGCATCCCACTGCTCTCCTGCTACCTCAGCGGTTCTCTGTTGTGTTCCCTGTCAGGGCAGTCATCGGTTGTAGCCAGGCACCATCTAGTTCTTCTGGTCTCAGGCTGATGTAGTCTCTGGTTTATGTGGCCCTTTCTGTCTCCTGGGCTCATAATTACCTTGTGTCCTTGGTGTTCTTCATTCTTCTTTGTTCCAGGTGGATTGAGACCCATTGATGCATCTTAGATGGCTGCTTGGTAGCGTTTAAGACCCCAGACACCACTCTCCAAAGTGGGATGCAGAATGTTTTCTTAATAGATTTTATTATACCAATTGACCTAGATGTCCCCTGAAACCATGGTCCCCAAACCCCCACCCCTACTATGCTGGCCTTTGAAGCGTTCATTTTATTCCGGAAACTTCTTTATAGCAACAATTTTGAGGATGGTGCCAGACTGGGCAGTGTTTCGTTCTGTCGTACATAGGGTTGGTATGAGTTGGAACCAACTCAACGGCACCTAACAACAACAACAATCTTTACGGGAGAAGATTGCCAGGTCTTTTCTCCTGAGGAGCAACTGGGGAAGTCGAATCGCAAACCTTTCAGTTAGCAGCTGAGCGCTTAACACCTGTGCCATCAGACACCCGCTAGGATAGCTACAATCAAACAGACATGTTGTGGTTTTACCTTTTCTAGAAATTTAATGTAAGTGGAAAAATCATACAATTTTTAGAAAAGGTAAAACTGTAGAGACAAGAACGGATCAGCAGGTGTCCAGGGCTGGGGATGGGAGCAAGGACTGATGGCAGATGGACACAGGAGAACTGGACTGTGTTGGTGGTTGTGCAATGATGTCATTTACGAAAACTCATTGATTTGTGGTTTGCAAATTATACCTCCATAAAGCTGTTTTTAACACTCTCCCTCTCTGAGGGCGGATTTGCTTAAGTATTTTGAGATTTTTCTGTGCTGCTTTTTCTTCCCTTTCTTGTCTTCTTTTAGATTGATTGTTTTTGTTTTTCACTTGTCTCTCTACACGTTTGGAATTTATTTTTTTCCTTTAGTAGTCACTTAGCTCATCAAAGCCTAAAGTGAATTAATACCTTTTCCTTTCTCATCCCAAGGACTTTATGGAAACTTTTAATTCCAGTCATTCTCCTCCTAACTTTAAGGCTGTTTTCACCTTGTATTTTTACTCTGTCATCGTCAAGCCCCACAAGATATTTTTACAGTTAATATTTGTTTGGATTTATCCACATACGTAACAATTTTCTTGTTTTTCATTCCTTCTGATATCCCAGCCCTCCCACCTGGAGTTACTTTCCTTCTGTCTCAAATATACCCTTTAAAATTTCCTTGAGTGAGAGTTTGTTTGTGGGACACTTTCTCAATGTTTATTTGCCTGTAACAGCTGCTGTTAAGTTGATTTCAACTCATGGAAACCCCATGTGTTGCACAGCATACCCGTGCTGTATAGGGTTTTCCAGGCTATGACCTTTTGGAAGGAGATCACCAGGCCTTTCTTCCATGGTGGCTCTGGGTGGGTTCAAAGCCAACCTTTTTGTTAGTAGTCAAGCACTTAACTGTTTGTGCAACCCAGGGACTTAGTCCTTATTTTGCCCCTTTTCACAGGACGTGGAACTCTGAGTTGACAATCTTTTTCTTTTTTCCTAGTTCACATGTATTCTAAGGGCTCAGCCTTTCGGGGATCCAGGGCACTGGAGGGACTCTTTGCCTTCAGTGAGCCTTTAGGTTTGTCTTTTTTTTAATGGCACTTTAGGTAAAGGTTTAGAGCTCAAGTTAGTTTCTCATACAAAAACGTATACACACTTTGTTATGTGACCCTAGTTGCTATCCCTATAACATGACAGTACACTCCTCCTTTCCACCCTGGATTCCCCATGTCCATTCAACCAGTTCCTGTCCCTTTCTGCTTCTCACTTTGCCTCTGGGCAGGAGCTGCCCATTTAGTCGCATGTATCTACTTGAACTAAGAAGCACACTCTTGAGAAGTATCATTTTATGTCTTGTAATCCGGTCTAATCTTTGTCTGAAGAGTTGGCGTCAGGAATGGTTTTAGCTCTGGGTTAACAGAGAGTCTGGGGGCCATGTCTTCTGGGGTTCCTCCAGTCTCAGTCAGACCATTAAGTCTGCTCTTTTTACATGAATTTGAGTTCTGCACCCCAGTTTTCTTCTGCTCCATCAGAGACTCTGTTGTTTTCCCTGTCAGGGTGGTCATTGGTGGTAGCTGGGCACCATTTAGTTCTTCTGGTCTCAGGCTAATGGAGTCTCTGGTTTACGTAGCCCTTTTTGTCTTTGGGCTAATATTTTCCTTGTGTCTTTGGTGATCTTCATTCTCCTTTGCTCGAGGTGGGTTGGGACCCATTGATGCATCTTAGATGGCTGCTCACTAGCTTTTAAGACCCTAGACGTCACTCACCAAAGTGGGATGCAGACCATTTTCTTAATAAACTTTGTTATGCCAATTGACCTATATGTCCACTGAAACCATGGTCCCCAGAACCCTGCCCCAGCTGCTCTGTCCCTTAAAGTGTTTGGTTGCGTTCAGGAAACTTCTTAGCTTTTGGTTTGGTCGGGTTGTGCTTACTTCCCTGTATTGTGTATTGTCCTTCCCTTCACCTAGGATAGTTCTAGTTAGTGATGCATTGACCGGAAATCAAACCCGGGCCTCCTGCGTGGCAGGCGAGAATTCTACCACTGAACCACCAACGGAAGCAGCAGTCAAGAAATCGAAAGACGCATCGCATTGGGTAAATCTGCTTCAAAGGACCTCTTTAAAGTGTTGAAGAGCAAAGATGTCACCTTGAAGACTAAGGTATGCCTGACCCAAGCCATGGTATTTTCAATCGCATCATATGCATGTGAAAGCTGAACAATGAATAAGGAAGACCGAAGAAGAATTGACCCCTTTGAATTGTGATGTTGGCGAAGAATATTGAATATACCATGGACTGATAAAAGAACGAGCAAATCTGTCTTAGAAGAAGTACAACCAGAATGCTCCTTAGAAGCAAGGATGGTGAGACCGCGTCTTACATACTTTGGACATGTTGTCAGGAGGGATCAGTCCCTGGAGAAGGACATCATGCTTGGCAAAGTACAGGGTCAGCGGAAAAGAGGAAGACCCTCAATGAGGTGGACTGACACAGTGGCTGCAACAATGAACTCAAGCATAACAACGATTGTAAGGATGGCGCAGGACAGGGAAGTGTTTCTTTCTGTTGTGCATAGGGTCGCTATGAGTCGGAACCAACTCGACGGCACCTAAAGACAACAACATCTAGTTAGTGAATATCCCTCTCCCTCCTTCGCCACCCTCGTAACCATCAAAGAATTCTTCTGTATTTAAACTTTTTCTTAAGTTCTTATAATAGTGGTCTCACGCAATATTTGTCTTTTTGCAAATGACTGATTTCACTCAGCATAATGCCTTCCAGATTCATCCATGTTATGAGATGTTTCGAGGATTCATTGTTGTTTTTTATCATTGCATGGTATTCCATTCTGTGAATATACCATAATTTGTTTATCCATTCATCCCTTGATGGGCACCTAGGTTGTTTCCTTCTTTTTGCTATTGCAAACAGTGCTGTAATGAACATGATTTGCATATATCTATTCATGTGATGACTTTTATTTCTCTAGGCTATATTCCAAGGAGTGGGGTTGCTGGATTGTATAGTAATTCTATTTCTAGCTTTTTAAGGAAGCGTCAAATCAATTTCCAAAGTGTTCGTACCATTTTACACCCCCAGTAACAACAACAAAAAAAAAAAACCAGTTGCCGTCGAGTCAATTCCGACTCATGGCGACCCTATAGGGCAGAGTAGGACTGCCCCATAGAGTTTCCAAGGAGTGCCTTGTATATTTCAACTGCCAACTTTTTGGTTAGCAGCCTTAGCTCTTAACCACTATACCACCAGGGTTTCCACATTCCCACTAGCAGTGTGTAAGTGTTCCAGTCTCTCCACAACCTCTCTACCATTTATCATTTTGTGTCTTTCGGATTAATGCTAGTCTTTTTGGGGTGAGATGGTATCTCATTGCAGTTTTGATTTGCATTTCTCTAATGGTTAATGATCATGAGCATTTCCTCATGTATCTGTTAGCTGCCCGAATGCAGGTTGACAATCATTTTTTATCAGCATTTTAAATATATAGTTTTTCTATTTTATAACTTCCACTGTTGCTATTGAAAAGTAAGCTCTTAGCCTAATTATCTTTGAAGGTAATCTACATCTTCTCTCTGACTCCTTTTAAAGTCTTCTTTTGATCTTGGATGTTCTACATTTTCACTCTGATATGGATAGGTGTGGATTTCTCTTTATCTTTCTCAAGATTCAATGGGCTTCTTAAATTTGTGGGTTGTTATCTTTCATCAGATCTGGAAAAGTTCCAGTCATAATTGTCTCCAAATATTGTCCCTGACCCCTGTTCTAACCTCTCTTCACTTTCTGGAACTCTAATTAGCACTATGTTATACCTTCTTGGTCTATTCTCCATGTTTTTATTATCTTTTTCACATTTTCCAATTCTATATCTCAATGCAATTTTCCTATTTCTTTTGCTTTATCTTTCAATTCACTGATACCTCTTTAGTTGTATCTAAACAGTTGTTAGACCATCCTTTAAGTTTTTAATTTCAAGTATCATGTTTCTTCCCCCTCCCAGGAGATAGATTTGCCTTTTTTTCAAATATACTTGGTGGTTTTTTTTTTTTTTTTAATATTCAATCTTCTTTTTTTTGTGTGTGTAAAACATACTGGGTCTGATAGTACAAATAAACCAGTTATTGTCAAGCTGACTCTGACTCGTGGCGACCCCATCTGTGTCAGAGTAGAACTGTGTTCCACAGGGTGTTCAATGGCTGATTTTCTGAAAAGAGATTGCCAGGCTTTTCTTCCAATGTACCTCTGGATGGGCTCAAACCTCCAAACTTTTGGTTAGCATCCATTTGCACCACCCGGGGACTCCCACAGTTCCAGTCTATGAACTTGCTTTTGCTTATCTGATTATACTACCTGTTGTTTCTGTTGACTTTCACTCATGGTGCCTGTTTCCTTGTGTATTTAGTGATTTAACTCTGAACTGCTAATTTGCTATGGAATTTTTTGTGGAAATTTTCTGAAGCCTGATATAAAGGCAGGTTCCTCCAGTGTCAATCTGCATTTGTTTCTGTCAGATGACTGGGCCATTTACTTTAAACTAAAAGCTGTTGTTCAAAGTTTCTGAGTAATTAAGGGAACATGAATTCAGGCTGCGTATACACAAGTGGGTGAGCTTAGGATCATTAGTTCTTTGAAAATATTATTCCTCCTTCCTCCAGCACCAAGGTTTGAGACAGGCAGCGTTGTTGCATTCCTGGAGGTGGGATGGATTATCCAGTTTGCCCTGACATTGAAGTGTACCCTTTTGTAGCCCTAGATTGATGGATGCGGTCTTCCCTAAGACTCCCCAACTTGGCTTTGGATGTTGTCTTCTGTCTCCTATCCTAAAAAGTTCAAATTCTTCAAAATCAAAAAGAAGAGACAGACTGTTCTTTTGCCATGTTGCTACTGTTTCCAAGTCAATTCTGACTCACAGTAACCCTACGTGACAGCGTATAACCACCCCATAGGGTTTTCTAGGCTGTAATCTTTATGGGAGCAGAACGCCAGGTCTTTCTCCTGCAGAGCCACGCAGTAGATTTGAACTGTCAATCTTTCAGTTAGCAGCTGAGCACTTAACCATTGCACTGTCAGGGCTCCTTCCTTTGGCCATAGCAACAAGTACACAAGAGAACTGGCTTTAAGTCCATCGTAATCAATAAGTGACAACTTACTTCAGCCAACCAATCGACTACAGTCACACTCCAGTAATTACGCTCCCATAGCTAAAGATCAACCAATCCCAAAAAACTCCCGCTTCTGAGAGTCTTCCAGTCCCTGAGCCTCATACTTCTTAAACTTTATGTAGGGTCTGCAGTTTGCTTTGTCCAGGGGTTCTGAGTCTTACATTTACAGCTCTCCCTTTCTTAGTGAATGATAAATTTAGCTTATTTCAGATATAGAGCAGTGGTGGCCTCCAAAGCAGAAGCCAGACTTTTTCCCACTTTTCCCTCTGGGTCCATCTTTTCTCAGTTCCTGGCCTGAGCCCTCCTCACTTCCCAGCCTCTCAAAATGACATTCACAATGATGGACTTTTAAAATATTTTGTCCTGCATTTTTAGCTGCTTTTAGTGGGAGGTTTTGGACACGTACTCAATTGGCTATTGTCTTAGTCTGGGTTCTCTAGAGAAAAAAGACAGTGTAGCATGTACATACAGAGGGTGGAAGATTTATCTCAAGGAAATGGTTCATGCAGTTGTAGATGTTGGCAAGTCCCAAGTCTGTGGGTCAGGCATCAGGCCGAAGGCTTCTCCTGGCCTCAGGGGCTGATGAACCCAAGATTGGCAGATCAGATGGCAGGCAGCTGGCTCACAGGCTGCGGAGGCCAATGAATCCAAGATCGGTAGGCAATACCACAGGCCATTGGCTCAAGTTCCAAGAGCCAGAGGTCAGATGATGGTGAGCTGGATACACGATCCAGAACAAGCAGGCAAGCTTTGCCAGAGCATCCATATGTATATTGGAGGCAGGTCACACCCCTGAGGAAACTCCCCTTACAATTGATTGGCTGATCACACCAGATCCCATCATGAAGGATGACTACATCATGACATAACTGCCAAATTACGTCATTACTTACCTACCAACCTACACCATTACATAACTGCCAAACGCTGAAAACCACGGCCCAGCCAGATTGGCACACAGCCTTAATCATCATAATCAACCTTTATCAACTTGAACCTGAACACATCTCCATAAACCATATACAATCTCTAAATAAAGACAATTACAAAGTCATACTTGTGCCTAACATGATACAACTAACATGTGTACAATAAAAAATGCGCTTAAAAAAACATTGTCTTCGAGTCGATTCCTACTCATAGCAACCCTATAGGACAGAGTAGAACTACACCATAGGGTTTCAAAAGAGCAGCTGGTATATTCAAACTGCCTACTTTTGATTAGCAGCTGAGCTCTTAACCGCTGTACCACCAGGGCTCCCAAAAATGCAGTAGCCCCGTTAAAATCTTATATTTTATAAGTGAAGAAAACAAGAATATTTGATGCACACGTACTAGGAAAAAAGCTCATAACAATTACAGTCCTCATTTCTACAACTGGTCACATGGTAGTAACCAGTAACCAGTATTTAGAACTACCTTCTTCCACCACCCATTCTGTATTCCCTTTACCCTCAGTAAGCACCTCAGCTGGCTGTGGGTCTTTGCCCGGTGGGGTGCTCCGAGCCTTCATTACTGAATGGCCTGGGCTGTTAGTAGTCATGTTGGAATTGGGTTCCTGTAGTTTTCTGATGATTTTAATCACAGGGCATGGCAGTATTAAGAGACAACTTAAGGGATCTCCTGTATTCCAGACATACTCTTTTTTTACCCCCATTATGCAACATCAGTCTGATTTTCTCTTGGTTTTTTTTTTTTTTTTTAGTCAGGGTAAATCACACCAGCCAATATGATAACTCTCTTCTTTGCCTGTTGATCCAGAGGCATGAGGAGCCCAAAGATGCTGGGTGGCATTCCTAACTTCCAGTTCAATGGAATCCATGTTTTTTCTCCTAGTGGGAGCATTCTTCCTTTTGGAACCAAGGACTCTGGACCCACATAGCATAAGGTCGCAGGGACAGGAAGAAAAAATTTTGTGAGTAGGTCACTAGGGGTAATAGTGAGTGCTGTCACTCAGTATCCACCCCTTGATTCCTGGAACCATGAACCTTGGCTATAGAAGAAATAACACCATATAGTGGATGCTGGTTTAGAGCATATACAGCCTCCTGGAGAACACTGCCCCAGCCCTGCAAAGTGTTGCCACCTAGCTGGCACTGTAATTGTGTCTTTAGAAGGCCATCGCATTGTTCTATCAAGCCAGTTGCTTCAGGATGATGGGGAACATGGTCTGCGGATCTAACCTGAGAAATCTACTCTAACATGCCAATTTCCCTAAACTTTTGGATAGTGTCTTCTACAGTATACCAAGGCAGATCTGGTACTTCAACTTGATTTATTGTAGGCACCATGTAATTCAGGCTTCAGTGAACCAACAAAATGAACTATTAGATCCTTTCCTAACCACTTGAGCTGAAACATTGAATGAAGAATCTGTATTTAGTGGGCCCATATCAAAAAACTCAGACTGATCCAACTTTATGTTTCTTGCCCCACTATCCCACACCCCTAATAGCTATTTCTGTGCATATTTCCCAGGTTTCGGTTTGTACGTATTAGAAAAGTCAAGCAGTTCTTTGGAGTACAGCATACCTCCTCCTGGGTCACATTTTGTACTTCACCTTATGGGGCTCGCTGCGAGTTAAGTCTAGTTATATGTGTAGAAGAAAAAAATGGATGGTCAGAGTGAGTGCTGGGAACATTCAACAATGTCTTATAAGGCGTGTACCTCAAGCAAAGCCCCAGGCAATGACCCAGGTCCCACCCAGGCGATATCTCAAAGACTCTTCAGGCACAGCTGTGTTAATCTCATCAGGTGGGGGTGGAAGGGATAATGATTTTACTGGGAAGGGTGGCTTAGCGGACAAAGATGGAGTGCTCTCTCCAAATTCAAGTTAGAGGGCTGGTTCTGTTGGCAGGAGTGATTTAATGGGATTAAAGGGCTCAGTGTCCCCAGCTTCCTGATTATCTGCCCGTACATCCCCATCCCAAGTTTCAAGATCCCATTTCTTCCCAAACAATACCCTCACTTTAACTTCAGACACCACTCTAGATTGGGAATTCATTTGGTGTTAAAATTCAGCCACTCTTACAATAAGACTCTGGGTTTGGTTGTCAGCAATATCTGTCTGTCGTTACAAGAAATAAGGCTTTCCTTTCAGGGCTCAAGTGGAAACATTGAAGCCTTTTATGCGGCACTTGAGCAGTGACTCTGAAGCCATGAGCTCATTTCTTTCACCATTTTGGCTAGTGAAGGTAGGACCAACCAACCAGCTTCCCTATACTTCTCATTCTGACAAAGAAAAGAATCAAACATGAGATCACCCAGAGCCTCCCTTCTCACCAACGTTTGATCTATTGATGCTGATACTTTGCATATTAATATTGTCACCTCATACCATGGGCTAGCAGCACCCTCTTTACTACTGGAGGCAGAGTCATCAGTGCATTTAAGACTAGCCAGACTTGAGAACCTATTCAGAAAACTCATGCTTACAATTTAATTTCTCTAGAACCACTCAGTACCAAATGTCTTAGGCTGAGTTCTCTAGAGAAGCAAAACCAGTGAAGCATATACATATAGGGAGAAAGAGATTTATCTCAAGGAAATGGCTCATGCAGTTGTAGAGGCTTGTAAGCCCCAAGTCCATGGGTCAGGCTTCAGGCTGGAGGCTTCTCCTCACTCATGTAGCTGCAGGGGCTGATGAGCCCAAGACTGGCTGGTCAAACAGCAGGCTGCAGGCTCACAGTCTTTGGAGAATGACAAATCCCAAGATTGGCAGGTAAGACAGCAGGCTGCTGACTCACAGGCTGCAAAAGTTGATGAATCCAAGATCAGCAGGTAAGATGGCAGGCTGCTGGGTCACAGGCTGTGGGGGCTGAGGGATCCCAAGATTGGCAGGCAATATGGCAAACAGCTGGCTTGAGTCTCATAAACTGAAGGTCAGATGATGACGAGCTGGATGCAGGATCCAGAGCAAACATGCGAGCTTGGCCAGTCCCAGCAAGGAGCTATGGTGCTGCTGTTGTCCACTTTCGAGTGGTGCCTTCATACCGTGCAGAACCATCTGTAACTAGGCACTATTTCTCTTCCTCAGCCAGCTGATCCTAAGGAACTCTCCATAAAGCTATAGGGTAAAACGGAGAGGGCAGTAATGTGACCGGAGTGGAGATCATGGTCATTTGGGCCACTTCCTCATGCAACTTACTTGTGCCTTCAGGTCCTGCTCAAGCCTGATCTCGTATATACCACTTCCATTTAATGATGGAGCGTTGCTGTGCATATCTGACTTTATGACTCTGTGGGTCAGACAACACCCAGTTCGTGATGGGCAACACAGGCCACATGGTGACTTGATGGCCCATAGGTAAGTGTTCAGTCTCTACTAAGGCCCAGTAACAAGCCAAAAGCTCTTTCTCAAAAGAAGCGTAGTTATCTGTAGAGGATGGCAGTGTTTTGCTCCAAAATCCTAATCACCAACAGGGGCCTGCCAAAGACTCCAAACAGTATCTCTCTCTATCTGCCACTGACATTTCAAGCACCATTGAATCAGCCGAATCGTATGGACCAAGTGGCAGAGCAGCTTCAAGGGCAGCCTGAACCTATTGCAGAGCCTTCTTTTGTTCTGGGTCCCACTCAGAACTAGCACCTTTTCAAGTCACTTGTTAAATAGGCCAGGGTAACACACCCAGATGAAGAATATGTTGTCTTCAAAATCCAAAGAGGCCCACCGGGGCTTGTGATTTTTGTTAGGTGCTGTAGAGCCAGTTCTGGCTCATAGCGACTGTAAGTACAATAGAACGAAACGCTGCCCGGTCCTGTGCCAACCTCACAATCATTCTTATGCTTGAGCCCATTGTTGCAGCCACTGTGTTAATTCATCTCACAGGGCTGCAGGAGCTGAAGAATCCCAGAACTGGCAGGTCAGACGGCAGGCCACACCCCTGAGGAAGCTCCGCTTACAACTCAATGGCTGATCATATCGGATCACGTCATGGAGGATGACTACATCATTACGTAACTGCTGAATTACATCATTACATAACTGCCAAGCCACTGAGAACCATGGCCCAGCCAAGCTGACACCAAATCTTAGCTAACACAGCTATATTGATAGGAATGGAAATGTTTTACCCTTATTTTATGGATGAGGAAAATGAGGCACAAAGATGTGAAATGACTCACCCAAGGTCACAGAGAATACATCATGGATTCAAACCTCAAGATCCAGGCAGCCTGGCTCCAGGGTCCACACTCTTAACCTCTGCAACACTCAAGAAATGAATCTGTAATTGATGAATTCATTCATTCACTCACTCATTCATTCACTCATCATCTATTAATTGCACTTCTACCGTGTGCTAGGCTGTCGGAAGCACCAGGGAGAACAGAAGGAAACGAAGGTCGTCCTGGCCTCATGGAGCTTACTTGCCAGGGTGATCAGGTGAAGGGGAGAGGTGGGGTCCCCTAGGCCTGCCCAGAGCCTAGGACACCCTCCCTCCTGAACACCCCAGGAGGAGAAGGCAGTCAGGGAGACGGCAGCCACTGGAGGTTCTGCCCCTCCACAGGGACCACATCCACACTGGCCATTCGGGTGGGCCTCAAGTCTGCGGCCCCTCCCCTAAGCATCCCAAAGAGGAGCCCATGCTCTGGGAGGGAGCTGCTGAGTGAACCCACTAAACAGATGTGAACCCCGAGGCTCAGAGACTGTTTATGGTCCATGGCCGAGTTGCATGCGAACACAAGCCCACGCTCTCCCCCTCCTCCCTCTGAAGTTGAGAGCCCCTGGTCTGAAACTCTCTGGGTTTGGGGCAGATGTCCCAGCCGCAAGCTGACTTCTGCCAGTGCCATGGGGTCATGGTGGGAGATTACAAGTGAATACTCTGGAAGCCAAGGTCTTCTCCCACCTTGCTAGTCTGCACAAAAGGCATCCCTGGCTCTGGCTACATGACCTTGACTCAGCCCTTGCCTGGGGGCCTTTAGGAAGTCAGCCCATTCCCCAAATCCAGCAACCCAAGCAGGCCTGGCCTCTGTCCTGTCACTCCGAGGGCCATGGACTCCAGAAAGTGCTCCAACACCTGTGATGGCTGGTCCCTCGGTCAGCAGAGCTGCTGGGGTGGGGCGGGCTTTTCAGACAATGTCCATCAGGGAACAGCTGGGCACAGCTGTGTCCTGAGGATGCTGCCCCCACCCCGCCTGGAACACAGGGTCAGACATCATTCCCAGCATGGGCCCCACTCCAGGGCCGGGACGGCGTGTCCCAGGGCTTGGCTGGCCCCGTCCCAGCCTGACAAAGCAGTCTGCCGCCCTCCCCCATTTCTGGACAAAGCAGTCTGCTGCCCTCCCCCATTTCTGTGTGGGAGGGGGTGTCCTAGTTCTCTAGAGCTGCTGTAACAGAAATACCACAACTGGGAGGCTTTAACAAACAGAAATTTATTCTCTCACAGTTTAGGAAGCTACAAGTCCAAATTCAGGGCACCAGCTCTAGGGGAAGGTTTTCTCTCTGTGTTGGCCCTGGAGGAAGGTCCTTGTCTCTCCGAGCTTCTGCCCTGGGCGATCTTCACGTGGCTTGGCTTCTCTCTTCCCCCACCTCTGCTCGCTCACTGCTTGTTTAATCTTTTATGTCTCAAAAGAGATTGACTCAAAATACACCCTACACTAATCCTGCCTTATTAACATAACTAAGACAACCCACCCCAATGGAATTATAACCACAGGCATACAGGTTAGGATTTATAAGACGTATTTTCCAGGGACACAATTCGATCTGTAACGGGGTAGTGGGGGAAGGGTGTCTCCAGTCCTGAACTAGAGGGACATGTCAGCTTGTTCTCTGGAGGCCCCCCAACACGGTGCCTTCTCTGAGGGCGGGCAATGGGCTGGCATTCTACCAGTGGCCGGGAGACAGCTGGGTGGGGCGGCGGGGGGGAGTTGCAACTTCTAGAATGCACACTGGGGTTCTAGTGCCCTGCTCAGGAGGCACCTTTGAGAACTGAAGAAATCGGGGAAGACATGTCCCAGACCCCCACACACGTCACTGCGGGCTGACCTGTCCCCATGTTAAGAAGCCCTGCTAGATAGAGACAAGTTTATCAGCAGCTCCCTGGGACTGGGAATGGGGGAATGGGAAGTGACTGTTAAGGGGCAAGGGGCTTCTGTTTGGGGTGATGATAAGTTTGGGGAAGGGAAAGTAGCGAGGGTTAGACACTGTGGTGGGTGCAATTAACGTCACTGAATTGTGCACTTAAAACGGTTAAAGGGGTGAACTCTTTGTTATATATATTTTATCACAAGGGAATTTTTTAAGAAAGAAAGAAGCCCTGCTCAGGAGGAAGCTGAAAGCCAGGTCGCCATCCTCCTGGTCTCCCGGCTCCCTGTCGGCGCACCTACTGCTGCCCCTCAGGCCTGATCCTGACCAATGGCTGGCCTCAACAAGTCTCCAGGCTCCTCTCCCGGTATGCCTCCACCCCATCCCCGGCACAATATGCATGTATGGGAGGGGAGGCTGGGGTGGGTGTACACGTGTGTGCATGCACACGTGTGCACGTGAGTGTGGGGTGTGGGAGTGGTATGCACACATGGACAGGCGTGGGTAGGGGAGGTGTGGGGTGTGCATGTGAGTGTGGGTGTGCATGTCGGTGCGGTTGTATGCACGTGTGGTGTACACACCTTGTACACAATTCCCTCCACCTGGACACCCTCCCATGCATCTCTGCCCCGCCTGCTGAGTTGAACGGGGATGTGATGGGAATCACCCCCCTGCATCCTTCAAGTCGTTGACGGTGGCAATAATCTCTGCAATCCCTCAGGAATGCAGCGTTGCGTTGGGTTTATTATTTTCCTAGGTAGAGGCAGTTCCAATGGCTTCTACTTGGTTTTTCCTACCATAATAGCCCTTACTCCATTTGTCAGGGATCCAGTGTGGGGGTTCTGCCAGTTGCTGAGTGTATCTAATCCAACTATGCATTCTGGAACTGGAGAAATCACTACAGGATGGGTTTGGGGACCCACTGGACCTACTGAGAGATGGACATGAGCTAAGAATCCATTAATAACCTCCATACATCCCCACTCTGACTAGTGGGCCACAGTGACGTTTTGGGTCTCCTGGAATTAGTATGCGTTCAGAGCCAGTATTCAGTAATCTCTGAAAAGTCTGATTATTTCCTCTTCCCCAATGAACAGTCACTCTTGTAAAAGGCCGCAGATCCCTTTGGGGAAGGCTGGGAGAAAGATTAACGGTATAAATTTTTGGCAGTGTAGTGGAATCCTTCCTCAAGGGACCCGGCCTCCTCTTCATTCAAGGGGTCATAAGTCTATAAACTGGCTCAAGTCTGGGAATTGATTGAGGACCTGTGACTCTCCATTCTGGCAATTCGAGTTAGACTGCTATTCACTTGACCTAGAATTCTTCCACTTGTACAGATCAAGTAAATATTTAGTAGATTTTCTATCTGTTTCACTCCTAGGGACACCATGACTAAGTAGCCAATGTCATAAGTCCATATGAATCAGACTATTCTGATGACTGCTTTGACTCTGCTGTCCATTACTGTAATCACGCTCACTTTATATTTGTTGATTGAGTGCAGCCACTTGGCCCCTACCACCATGGAGTCCAGTCAGCCCCATTGTAGGTAGGTGTCTTAGTTCAGTTAGGGCAGCTCCCACTAACTTACATGAAATAGCAATCACAGCAGTCTTCAAGAATGCTGAGGCTCCCTTCATGACTTTGCTCCTCACTGTTGTGGTAAAATGTATGTCCTCTGGGCACTCCATGTGTGGGTCTGTGGGTCTAAACTGAGAAATCCACTGTAGCATGCCAATTGCCCTAAGCCTTTGAATACCTTCCCCTACCGTATACCAAAGTAGGCCTGGTACTTCAACTTGATTTAGTGTAGGCCACCATGTAATTCATGCTTTAATGAACCAACCAAGTAAATTACTAGAGCCTTTCCTAAGCTCTAGAGCTGAAACAATGAATGAAGGATCTATACTTAGTGGGCCCACAGCAGTGAACTCAGACTGATCCAACTTTATGTTCCTTGCACCATTATCCCACACCCTTAATAGCCATTTCCACACATATTCTCTGGGTTTCTGTTTGTACATATTAGAAAAGTCAAGCAGTTCTTTTGGAGTATAGCACACCTCCTCCTGGGTCACACTTTGTACTTCATCTTTTGGGGCTCACTGAGACTCAAGTCTAGAAGACAAAATGGGTGGTGGGGATGTGTTTTGAGAACATTCAGCATTGTCTTGTAAGGCATCTGGTTCAGGCGATGCCCCAGGCAACGACTCAGACAAACGCTCTTCAGACAGCAGGGCTAATCTCATCAGATGGGGGTGGAGGAGCTAATGGCTTTACTGCGAAGGGTGGATTAGCAGACAAAGATGGAATGATTTCTTCAGATTCGAGTAAGAGGGCTGGTTCTGTTGGCAGGAGTGATTCAATGGAATTTAGGGGTTCGGTATCCCAGCCTCCTGTGACCCATGCAGTTGTAGAGTCTGGCAAGTCCCAAGTCCGTGGGTCAGATGTCAGGCTGGACACTTCTCCTGGCTCACGTAGCTACAGCGGCTGATGAATCCCGAGAACGGCAGGTAAGCTGCTAGCTCAAGTCCCAAGAACTGGAGGTCAGATGATGACAAACCAGATGTAGGATCCAGAGTGAGCAAAAGCCAGTGAACTTTGCCAGAACGTCCATATACACTGGATGCAGGCCACACTCCTGAGGAAACTCCCCTTACAACTGATTGGCTGCTTAAGCAGGTCTCATCATGGAGGAGATTACATTATAGAAGAGCAATCAGTCCAGTGGCTGCCAAATTATGTCATGACATAACTGCCAAACCACTGAGAATCATGGCCCAGCCAAGTTGACACATAACCTTAACCATCACACTCGTCCTTCCTCTTCCATAAACCCCTCTCTGGTCCCTCCAAACTGCCCTCCATGACACCTTCCAGCTTGTCACACTCACCCCCTCCACAGCCTCTCAAACTCCACCTATATCTCCCCCACCTGCCTAAGCCCCAAGAGAGCTGGGACCCCACCCACTCACTCTCTCTTCCGCCACTTCAAACCCCCAGCCATGGCAGTCAGCATTTGACCAGGTGAGAGCTTTACGATACCCTTATTAATTTTAATTTTATGTTCTTATTACACCAGCAACACACAGGTACTCAATGGTTCTAGGTTTATTCAAAGCAACAATCTGTTTCGAAAATGACCGTGATCATCCCCACGTACTGGAGAAAACCATTAAAGTCACCTGAGGTCGTAGATGCTTTTCTGTGCAGACACTTAACTGCCATTTACGGTCCCTGCCTGCGTTAACCCAGTTCATCCTCACGACAGCCGGGGCTGGGCGCTACCCTCAACCCATTTCTCAGCTCCACAGAGAAGGACGGTACTCCTTGCCTAGGGTCAAGGTCCTCTGAACAGGAATGGAGCAGGACGTGACCCTGCAGGCCTAGCCCCCACAATCCTCCACCGCATCTCAGCATCCTCGTTAGCAGGACTGGCATCACACGCACGCACTCCTTGGAACCCTCCTGACTCACTTCCTGTGCTCGCAGGAACACCTTATGTGCGGAATGCTTTGGTCTTTCTCAAGTCTGTCCACAACCACACCACCAGGCCAGCCGAGCTCCGGGGAAGGGCCCTGCTCAGAGGGCTGCACGCCCAGGGTACCAGCCGAGCCCCGGGGCCCTCCCGCCGCATCCAGGCCAGCTGCTCCACCCCCAGCAGCTGGCGGGAGTCAAGGTTTTCGGCTCCCGACGGAGGGAAGGCCAAGCCAGCTGCAGCTCACTTCTCAGAGTCCAGGAGCCTGTTCCAGGTTGTCGAGTCTGCATTTCAAGCCAGCCAGCCTTGGGGGAGCGGCGGGAGGCCCTAACCAGTGGGAGCATGGCCCGTGACCTTGTCCCATCTCCCACAGCCAAAACTGCAGAGAATTCCAATCCCGTGAAACCTCCTATGTCCTCCCCAAGAGCCAGTGCAACTAGACTGAAGCATGCAGCACTCAGGGTAGACTGGAGGAAGCACTGGGTCCCTGGTCCTCAGATATCAGGAGCCTCCCTGGCTTCTCCAAGGCTGCCGTCCTGGAGGCCACCCAAGCCATCATCCTGGAAGCCACATGTTTTGAAATATTAGCTGCCTGAGAAGGTGTGGGGCTGGCTCTGCACAGATCTGAGGGAACACTCTGGAGAGCCCCTCGTTCCAAGTGCATCTGGGGGAGATTTCAAAGCCAAAGTGTCTCTGAACTGGAGACCATCCACTGGCCATTTCAGGGGCCAGGCCCTTATGCCCGGTGGACCTGACGTGGATGTCACGTGCTGGGCTTTTATAAAGCAGGAGGGTTTGGTGGTTCCTCAGAAGGTTAAACACAGAACCACCATACTACCCAGCAATTCCACTCCAAGGTGGATACCCAGGAGGAGTGAAAGTAGGGGCTCAAGCAGATACCTGTACACCAGTGTCCAAAGCAGTACTAGCCAAGTAGCCAAAAGGTGAGAGCCACCCCAGTGCCCATCAGCAGAGGGATGCATAACAAACTAGGGTCCATCCACACAACAGGACATCACTCAACCATGAAGAGAAATGAAGTCCTGATACACACTATGACATAGATGAACCGTGAAAACATGATGCTGAATGAAATAAGTCAGAGAGTAGATGACAGACGTTGTATGGCCCCACTTACATGATGTAAGCAGAAACAGGTAAATTCACAGACACAGAACAGAGAAGGCAGTGACCAGGACTATGGAGTTATTGTTTAGTGGGCACCCAGTTTCTGTTTGGGATCACGAGAAAGTTCTGGAAATAGATAGAGGTAACGGTTACAGAGTAGGGTGGCTGTTCTTAACACCACTGAATCATACACTTAAAAAAAAGGTTAAAATGGTAAATTTAGGTTATATATATTTTACCGCAATAAAAAAGTATATTAAAAGGAATGCAGGAGGGAAGTGAGCCAGGTTGGACGGGCAGTCTGGAGAGGGACCTATTTCTCAGCAAAAGCAGAGGGGGCCAAGTCTACACCCACTTTGTTCCTGATGAGTAAGAGTGTACAAAAGAGGGTACAAGGACAGGAGGCTTGAGCCCGGGACCCTTGGTCCCACCTGCCCTGGGGGCTTAGAAGGGCAACCCGGGCTCCAGGAAGCAGCCAGCTTCCTTGAGCTCCGCCCTCACCACTGACGGGACACAGAGCACCACAGTGTTGGTGGCTCCAGCTCTGAGGGCTCTGCCAGGGGGCACTGGGGGTGCACGTGCACACACACCTGCATGCACACCTGCATGCCCATACACATACACATGTGTACACACACATGCACAGGCATCCCCACATATACATGTGCGTGTACACATGCACACATGCACACGTGCACACGCATAAACACAGGCACACACATAAACACGTGCACACACATGCGTGCACACATATACATTCATATGCATGCATATACATGTATATACACACATGAGCACATACCAGCCCTGTGCTAGGAACATATCACTTGGCAAGACCTGCCCAGGAAACAACACAGAGCGGAAGGGACTGCAGGCACGGGGCAGAGAGCAGCCTGGAGGGCTTGCTGAGGCAGTGGCCTTGGCTCTTGGTCCTGAGGGCCTCACGTTGGTCACAGTGATGGGGCCACAGAGAGAGAATTGGGGAACTTCCCACACTCACCCCACCCACCGTCTGTGCCTCACACTGAGCCATGGCCGAGACTGCCTGGTGGGCTGAGAGTCTCCGTCCAGGAGGCTTGGGCACCCTCGGTGGGCTGGGGTGGCACCCTCAGTGGGCTGGGGAGGCACCCTCGGTGGGCTGGGGAGGCACCCTCGGTGGGCTGGGCTTGATGCGGCACTTTCTGGCAAGTGCATCTTTACCACTTGGGTTGTGTGTTCACTTGGGCCCCCACTCACCCAGGACCCTGGAAGGTGGGGGCCGCTAGCCCAGAGGAGCAGACAGGAGGAGAAGCTCTCATCTGGAGCCCCATGGGCCCAGAGTACAGAGAGATGGGGGTGGTAGTCCCAGGGCTTCACGGTTGGTTAGCATTCCCTGTCCCGGGTGTGGGACAGGACTCCTGAGCCTGCCAGGGCACCCCAACCCTGTCCACAGCGAGGCCTGGGCCTGGGGCAGAGACGGCTGTGACTTGTCTAGATAGAAGTGGCGTCCTGGCTCAACGGCTCCCACGCTGCTCCCCTGGAATGTTCCAATCACCCCTGCACCCAGCCCACTGTCTAGTCCCGCTGAGGACAGCAGAGATCTAGTATCCATTCTCCAGGCCTGAGAAAGCAAATCCTTATCTCTAAGAAGGAGCCAGGCCTTCTCGGAAGAGCCACTTCCTCAGCAGCTGATCGCCAGCAGAGACCTCAGCACGGGCTGCGCTTGAGCAATTACCCCCAGGTCCAGGGAGCCTTCAGCTCCACCAGAGGACTTACATGGGCCTCCTGGGTCGGGAGTTGGTGTTGGCCAAACTCCGCAGACGCTCTGCATTCTTCCCGGACTAAGCCTTCCATCTGCTAGCCCCTGAAATCACAGCTGATTCCAAACACATGTGGCAGTCCAGGGTGACAGGGCCACCTAGAGGCCAGCCCCAGGCCGTGCAGACACAAGCACACAGTGCACATACATGTGCCACACACGCAGCTCCCACATGCAGCCCCAGCATCACCTCCCCCCAGACCCACCTTGCACCCATAGCTGGGCCTGCCCCTCCGTGGCCGGCCCCTTGCCTTGACCCCCACCAGGCAGAGGGCTCCAGCACACCTGCTGGTTACGGTCCCTCCACCACACCCGCCCTGGGGCCCCCTGCAGTGGGCCACACCCCCCCCCCGTGTGCCCCATCACCTGGCTACCTGGGCATGCATCTGCACTTAGCTCAGAAGTCACTTCTTCCAGTAGTGTCCTTGGCTTCTGCCCCAGGCGGGGCCCAGCACCCTCGTCTGTGCCCCATGGAGTCCACACACACCTGTCACCTGCCCCTGCTCAGTGAGCCTATAGTTTTCTGTTCATGACTCCATCCCCCCTAGACTGGAGCCCCCTGAGCACAGGGTTGGGCCCCAGATCCCAAGGTCAGGCCTCTGAGGACTGTGAGGCGATGGCACACCCTTGAGAACCATGCCATCCTGACATGAAGGGTGTCACTGTGTGGGAGCATGACAACACCCACACATGTGCATACACACCAGGTGTACCACACCTGCACGTACGGTGTGTGTGATAAATACAGAAAATAACATGTGCACACCTGGTATGCAGGTACACACCTACACATGCATACCCACGCACATATACATGCAGACCCACATGTGTGCACACCCACAAACACACACGTGCACCCATACATGTGTGTATACATGTGTGCATGTATGTGCACACCAGGAGAGCGCGTGTTCACCATGTACTTGAGTACATACATGGGCACACATACACCCACATGCATGTGCACACACTGAGAGAGCACACATGTGTGCCATGTACATGGCTTCACACACGTGTAACATACACCCACACATGTGTACACATACACCCACACGTGTGTGCACACATACACCCACACACATGCACATACTGCGAGAGCACACTTGTGCCGTGTACATGGGTGCACACATGTGCACACATGCACCCACGCACATGCACACATACACGCACACATGTGCCCACATTGGGCGAGCACAGGCACATGTGCGCACACAGACATGTAAACATGCACACTTGCACATGCACTCACATCAGGGAGGGACCCTGTGCACACACACATACACACTCAAGCCGGCCGCTCAGCCAACAATGGAGCGCGGCCCTCAGGCAACAAGCTCTCAGTGAAGACGGCTCTGCAGGGCCAGTTCTCGCGGGACGCGGGCCTGGGCTCTCACTCCCTCTGCTTCTCGGCAGCAGCCTCTGAGGTGGTTTATCCTCTCAGATTCCTCCAGGGAGTTAACGAAGGGGGCCTGGGCTCTGGACATGTTCGGCCAGCCCGGGTGGAAAGGGTCCCCGCCCCCTCCCCTGATGCTCACCAGACGGAATCGAGCCTGCTCAATGCGAGCACAATGCTAGCCCTGAATCTCACCCAGCCCTAGGCCTGCTCCCCAGCTCATCCTTCCAGCCTCAGGAGCCTGGCCACGGGGCTCTCAGGAATGACCAGCCTGGTGTGGAGGCAGGAGCGGCAACCCAAGACCCTCTGTCCCAAGGAGGCAGCGAGGAGCAGGGGCGCCCCAGTCCCCCCATGTGCATGCACACAAGATCACCCCAGCTCCCTGCACCCCGCAGGTGCACAGGATGGGAGTGTCCAGCGGATAGGGTCAGGGCAGTTGTGGGGAGGGTAGGGACAGGGTTGTCATCCGATGGGGGCAGAGGTGGGCGAGGGCTCAGCACTGTTCCTGCCAGCCAGCAGACTCAGGTGAGCCCAGCTCCTTCTCCAGCAGGCGCTGGGGTCTGGGCAGTGACGTAGGTGCAAAAGCCAGGCCAGCACTGACCTGCTGGGCATGGGCAGGTACGTACCTCCTCCACCTGGGCGTCATGCTGGTATCTGCCTCCAGGGGGCGCTGGGACCTGCTGACAACGGGCATAGGGGGCTGAGGCTGCCAGTAGGCCAGTGCTCACAGTGGGGCCAGCAGGTGGACATCGGGCCACCTCCACCAGCACCCACCAGCCCACCAAGCACAGGGACAAGCCTGCCTTCCTCTGGACCCTCTCGCCTACTCCTCCTAAGTAGGGTGGGCAGAGGGAGCAAAGCAGGCAGTGTAGACATTTCAAGCAAAGTGGTCGGACCTGGATTGCTTCCCCGGTTACACTGAGCACCTGCGCCAGTGGGGAGAGGGAGGCTTTCTAGGGGAGGACCCTTCTGCTCCTCTTGAAATCCCCAACCACAGCCCAGCCCAGCCCAGCCCAGCCCAGGGTGCATCCTTCTCAGCTGGGAAAGCAGCACCCAGCCTGGGCACAGTCCCCATTCGGCCACTTCTTCCCAGGAGAGTGACCTCAGCAAGTTACATAACATTTCGGAGCCTCAGTCTTCTCTTCTGTAAAATGGGTGGTAACTGCCCCTCTGCTGTTTCTAGGGCAAAACAAAATAACCAGGACAAGAGTCCAGCATGCCACCCATGCACAGGAAGCACCGAGACAGCCATAAACGGACCAGGCCGCAGTTGCCCCATGTCCTCCATCTCACCAGTAATCCCACAACCAGTCCCGGGGGACCTGGCCCCTGCTGGGCTCCTGCCCCCACACCCTCACCGCGAGGTGCTCTCAGGTCGCCCAGCGGAACATTTTTGACATACTCGAAGCCGTCAGCAAAACAAGATGAAAATTCAGTAATTGCTTTTGGCGGGAAGTCCACAGCCTGCACGGGCCAAAAATAACCCAGGGGAAGTTTCCTGGGCCGCCGGCAGCCCTGGGGGCTCTATTTGGGCTCTGTCTGGACATCGGGCAGAAGCGTTCTCCGCCTGACACTGAGTCGGCTGGTCAGGACAAAGGGGGAGCCGGGCAGGGTCAGGGGTGGCGGGAACAGGATGAGCCCTTCTTTCCCCTGGCGCACTTGAGGCCAGGAGGAGTCCGGCTGCAGAGAAATGCCATGTCACTCTTCAGTGAGAACAGCAGCTGCTGTGCCGCTGAGCAGCCCACAAATAGTTGGCTGCGTCCCAGGGAGGGTGTTGGCTGAGGCTGCAAAGAGCAGACGCCAGGTTGGCAGGCAGTGGGGCTGCCGGCCGCTGTGGTCACCCCCTGCCCAAGCCCCCTGCCACCTCCCAGGCCCTGAGGCAGGGGTGTGGCAGGAGCGGGGGTCCTGGGGTGGTTAGAGCCCAAGGTCACTGCACATCTTTACCAGGGCAGGGGGACCTGGCTCCAACCTCTTCCCTTTAGGCCGGTGGGGACCCTGGCCCAGAGGGAAAAAGAACCCACTTCACTGGGTCAGAATCAGACCCCGTATCCACACTGCAGGTAGCTGCACCTTCCCTCTGGGCCTCAGCTTCTTGTCTGTAAAATGAGGGCGTTAAATGGATAATCGCCCCTGCTGGTGAGCACGCGGGACCTACAGGCTCTGCGCCAAGCCTGCTCCTGCCTCTCCAGACCTCATCACTCTCCTCATTCTACAGAGGAGGAAACTGAGGTTCACCGGGTCGTCCCCATCCCATCAGACTCAGCTCCGGTATGAGCGGGCAGGAGCTCACAGCGCCCGAGGAAGGGGACCAGCTAGCAAGGGGAGGGCCCAGCATCACCCTGCCCATCTCCTGCCCCCACTTTGTACCCCCAAGTAGGAGGCACCTCATGGGTGGGGGCAACCCAAGGAAGGACCCCCAGCAGCCAGGCTGTGTCACACAGGCGACACCGAGCCAGGTCTTTGGGGTGAAGGAGAAGATGGGAGGGAGTCCCACTAGGGACCCACTTTCAGGACTGGCTTTCTCCCTGCATCTCCCCCCACCCCCACATTATGAAGAAGGATGGGATCCCACTGTGCACCTGTGCACCTGTTCACCTGTCCACCTGCTGTCTGCGCACACGCTCCTGTCTCAGGGCCGAAGAGCGATGTCTGCATTCATCAGCCCGCTGAGTCTCCCCAGCCTATGATCTGAGGCTTATTGGGGTTTTGTGTTCTCACCTTATGGAGGATGCAGAGGTGGGCGCAGGGCCACTCTGTTCTTGGTCTCAGGTGAGTCCCTTAATCCACATCACCTCCCAGGTGAGTCAGGCCAGGTGTGGCTTCCCAGCCCACCTGTTGTCCTCCGCATACTTCTCTGAGCTGACCATTCGTTTCTTGGGAGAGGTGGTAGTGTGTAGGCAGCCCGCTGCCCCACAAACTGCTCAGCTCAGAGTGTGGAAGTGAGGAGGTCCCAGCCCTTCTCAGGCCTCTAAGCCCTTTCACTTCTGGGTAAAAGTGGGGTTCATGTCCTGTATCTGTTAAAATTGTGCAAGGCTGCAAAAAACAAAGAACCAACCCACCTAACAAGAAGTCCAAGTCCAATGGCATCCCCAAGAACCTAGCTCCCCTCATTCCTGGGCTCTCACCTCATGGTTGCAAGAGGGCGGCCGCACCTCCAGGCGACACAACTGAATTCCAGGCAGGAAGAAGCGGGTAGGACCAAACACCAAAGTCTTTCTGGTAAAGACGTATCTGTCTAGTTAAGAAGCTTTGCCCTCCCCAGATACTTCTGCCTATGCCTCCCTGGCCAGAGCTGAGCCACACAGCCACCTAGCCACAAGAGAGGCTGGGAGAGCTTGTGCTTTCAGTCGGGCAATATGCCTCCCCAAACAAAACCAGGGCCCTTTAGGAAGGAGGCAGAAAGGAATGGAGAGCACAGTGTTGGCCCCACAACAAGGCTGACTGACCAGAAAAGGAGACTCAGAGGCCGGGCCGCTCTCCCAAGGTCACCTAGCTAAGGAGCGCTGGAGATGAGAGGCGAAGCCAGCTCTGTCTGTGTCCCCAGCCTAACTTTACTAACAATGGCATCAAATGCCTCTTCCCCCAAGGAGAAACTCACCTCCCCTCTGTGGGCCACGTTAACCTCGCCTTGCAAACAGTTCCCCACCTACCAGCCCACGACTAGGCATACTCAGCCACCTGTAGGGAGGCTACACAGGTGAAACACACACACACACACAGACATACACCGGCACACACACTCACAGACACACACACACACTAGCAGTGTTCTCTGCTCTTGGCATCTCTGCAAGGCCACTCAAGGAGCAATCCCGCCAGCTCCATCTCAGGACTCTCTCTGGCAAGCCCATTCCAGCCCCCAAACCCATCCTGTCTGTCACCCTCTGCACCCTCACACCACCAAAAGCACATATTTTCCTAACCTCAGGCATCTGGCAGCCCAGGCACCCCTGGAAGAGTGGGCAGGAGAGGTGGGAGACCAGGCAGGAAAAACCTCAAGGTGGAACCACAATGTTTATAAAACAGGTCTCTGAATTATACAGAAAAATATTTTCCTTGCAGATACAATTCCGTCCTGGACAAGCTGTGCACAGACGCCTGCAGCCCTGGGCGCTGCAGCAAGGGCTTTACTCTGGCCGGTGGAATGCGGCCCGCTTGAAATGCACTGGAAACCACAGGGCCCTTGCACAGCGGTTCAGAAATAGCAAGGCTGCACGTGCACCTCGCTGCCTGTGTTTCTCGTTAGCGCCACCGGCCCTGCGCTTCCTCCCGCTGCCCGCCACCGGGGAGGACGCTGGACTGGCCACCAGGACTCTTTGCCCACACGGGGCAGACAGACAGGCCAGGGCTGGAAGCATGCTGCAGGGGGTGGGGGTGGGGGTAGCGCCTGGGTTTGTGGGCGTGGCCTCGTGGTCTGGGCCCCTGGGCAAGGAGGTGGTCACCGTGGCTCGGGCAGCTTCCGAAAGGGCGCTCTGAGGGACCTGTGTGGGCTTGCGGTCCCCAGAGGCCACAGCCCAACCCAGCCCACCCTGCCCCCACCTCAGAAGCGGGCTTCCAGGGTCTCCGTTTAACAAGATACATCCAGGGGGTAGGAGTGGAGAGTCCAGCGAGGAGCCGCATGGGAGGTGAAGGGGTGGGGGCGCGTCCAGCCCGCAGCCTCCTTTGCCTCCAACAGGGAGAGGCGTGACAGAGAGGGGAGCCCCCTTCCCTGCCAGGGTCCTGATTCTGCTGCACCCCTAAAGTCTGGCTCAGTAAAGGTGGAGGCCTGGGTGGGAGGGGGGAGGAAGGGAGGGGTCGAGGAAAGGAGGGGGAGGGTCAGTCTCCAGGTCAGACTCCCACCTGCTCCTCAGCTCAGCCCAGGTGATGGGCGACGCCCCTGATTTTTTTTAATAATAAGACTATAGATACAGAATGGGGGAAATGAAGATAAATAGCAAATGTTAAAAAAAAAAAAAAAAGTTCTCTCTGGGTGGCAGGATTGGTGTTGATCCATAACCTCAAAGTGTTCCACATTTAAAAAACAAAACAAAAAAAACCCTTGCCGGGCCTGTGCACCACCACCCTGGAGACAGCGCCACAAAGCAGATGGTGCAATTCTGCCTGTCGCCACCAGGTGGCAGCCAAGACCAGCACATCCTCCCTTTCTTTCAGCCTCCTGGGTCGGCTTCCTTCCTCCAGGGGTTCTCTGTGTCTGAAGTGGGGACAGAGGCCAGACACACCGAGAGCGTGTCTACTGTGGAGATGACCCTTTGGTCGGCCTCCCAACAACCCCCAGAAGTAGATATTGCCATCCTCTTTGGACGATTGGGGAAAACTGAGGCCTAGGGTGGAGAAAGGACTTGGGCACTGTCACACAGCGCAGCACCCGAAGAAATGGGGCTAGAGCCTCATATCCTGGCTGTTTCATTCCACAAATCTCCAGGGGTCACCTGGCTTTATCTCCAGTACCCAGGATGGCCTGGAATGAGGCCAAGGCCCTGTGGCCACCAGGGAGGGGGCAGGGTTTGCACCACTGCCTAAGGCTGCCCAAGCCTGGCCTTTTAGCCCAGTTCCAGGACCAGAGAGGCTCCTGCACGCACTCAAGGCAGAGTCGAGTGCCATTTGGGCTCCTGACACTGGTCAGCAGAAGTCTGTCAGCAGAAGCGGGGAGTTGGGGACCCCTGGGGCAGGATGGTCCCACGGGGCTGCCATGGGCAAGGCCAAGCGACCCCCCTAGTCTTACCCAGAGTGTGGCTGCAGGCCTGGCAACTGCAGCTCACTGCACCACTCCTGCCTGTGCCAGGCCCAGCCCGGGGCACCCCAGCCCCCAGGGCACCCCAGCCCCCAGGGCACCCCATGCCCCCAGGGCACCCAAGCCCCCAGGGCACCCCAGCCCCAGGGCACCCCAGCCCCCAGGGCACCCCATGCCCCCAGGGCACCCCATGCCCCCAGGGCACCCCAGCCCCCAGGGCACCCCATGCCCCCAGGGCACCCCATGCCTCCAGGGCACCCCAGCCCCCAGGGCACCCCAGCCCCCAGGGTACCCCAGCCCGGGGCACGCCAGCCCCCAGGGCACCCCATGCCCCCAGGGCACCCAAGCCCCCAGGGCACCCCAGCCCCCAGGGCACCCCAGCCCCCAGGGCACCCCATGCCCCCAGGGCACCCCAGCCCCCAGGGCACCCCAGCCCCCAGGGCACCCCATGCCCGGAGTCCGCACTAACAACCGCCTTAGGGCAACCCATCCCACATCAGCCAGGCTGAGAGCAGGAGGAAGAGCAGGAGGAGGGCTGCAGCCAGCCTCACGGACAGCACCATGTCAGAGTTCTCAGGGTCTGGGGCAGCATGGCCAGCGGCATCGCGGGGCACGCTGGGGGTGGCAGACAGCTGGGTGCCAGAGACCTTATCCCCTGGGGGCCCCGGCCGACCCATCTGTGGGAAGGAGGTGAGGGTCAGCGCTCCTCTGGGGAAGACCCACCACCTGCCTGTCCCCCGTACGCCTCCTTCAGGAAGCCCTCCTAGACATCCTGTACTGGGGGGCACAGACCAGAGCAGGGGGCTAAAAGGTGCCAGAGGTGGCCCTAGACAGTGACCTCTGAGCCTTAGTTCCCTCCTCTGTAAAATGGGGGTGCTGAGGCCACGGGCCTACAACTCCTGGTCCAGCAGGCCTGGGGGCACTGGCACCCCACTCCTGACCCCCTCACCTTCCCATTGAGGCAGACAGGTCTGGAAAGTCAGGTTCAGCACGGAAATCTGCTCTCCATGGGGACCTTTGCCCTTGTGCCAGGGCCTGGAATGTGGTGGGGGCAGTTTCCTGCACAGGGAAGCCGTCAGACCTGTCTGGAGAGACCCAGGTCAACTGCAGAAGGGGCTCCTTCTACCTGCACAGGGCCTCGGAGGCTGGCACAGGTGATGTCCATCTTACAGATCAGAACAGTGAGGCTCAGCAGGGGCCGTGACCTTCCAGGAGCTGGGCTCCTCAGAAGCCCCAGAGTGGGAAGAGCCTGAGCTCCGGGAACGCAGTGGGCAGCTTCCAGGCTCTGGTCGACAGGAGCAGAGTTCCAGCAAGTCAGTGATTGGCCGACAGCCACATGTTAAGAAGCCACAGACCTGGACCAGCCAGAGATGGAGACCATCCAGGAGTCAGGGTGGTCTCTGCTCAGCCCCCACCCAGGACCCTGACCCAGGCAGGACCCCAGGCCCTCCCTCTTACCCAGCTGGCTGTGTGGCCTTTTTCCTCCCTAACCCCATGTTTTTTTTTTAACCCCATGTTTACCTTCTAGCCATGGACTTCCTGGCTCCTGAAAAGTGGCCATCCGTGGCCATCCATGGCCATCCAGGAGCCACCCCTAGCCTCCACGCTTCCCAGGGGCAGGTACCTGCTCAGAGCTCCACTCTAGGCCTTTCCTCTAAGAATCCACCTGCCTGGGGCCTCCCTCTGGGAGGGGCTGGACCTGCAGTGACAAGGAAGTGAGGGACCCCTCCAGAGCTGTGCCTCCACCCTCACCAGGGAGGACCTTGGACAGGCCATCTGGACTCCCTGCCCACACAGGGCAGGCAGGGCTGGGTGCCCGGGTCTGTGGGCATGGCCTTGTGGTCTGAGCCTATGGGGAAGGAGGTGGTAGAGCAGCGTTGGGAAAGCAAGTCTCCAAGGTCACTCCACACCGCCAGGGACCCCGCTCCTGGACCAGGACCAGTGCTCCTTCCACTGTCCACACCTGAAGCTTCCCACATGGGGCTGGGGGTGGCTAACGAAGGAGGGGAGGGCTGGGGGTGGCTAACGAAGGAGGGGAGGGCTGGGGGTGGCTAACGAAGGAGGGGAGGGCTGGGGGTGGCTAACGAAGGAGGGGAGGGCTGGGGGTGGCTAACGAAGGAGGGGAGGGCTGGGGGTGGCTAACGAAGAAGGGGAGGGCTGGGGGTGGCTAATGAAGGAGGGGAGGGCTGGGGGTGGCTAATGAAGGAGGGGAGGGCTGGGGCTGCCTGCAGCCCACTGTGTGTCTGGTGCTGTGCCAGGTGCAGGGTGGGCGGAGGTGGCGTGGGTCCCACACAAGCCCTCCAAGGCCAGCTCCCCAAGCAGCCCACCTGGGGCAGAGTCGGGGGAACAAGAGGAGAGAGGCAGCAAGCCCACCAGCTGGAGGGTGAACACACTTTGAGGACCATAAAAATGATTCCTTAAGAACAAAGATGGTAGCCATATTGTTAATTTTTAAAGCAAACATGTTTGAAATAGTAAAGGTTCCTGGTCAGTGCAAATGGTCTGAAACACCCGTAATGCCCAGTGGTAGAAGATCCATCCGCTCAGTGGGACGTTAACCAAACCAAAGCCGTTGCCATCCTGCCAATTCCACCTCACAGCAACCCTACAGGACAGAGCAGGACTGCCTGTGGGGTTCCCCAGGCTGTAATCTTTTGTGGGAGCGGGGAGCCCCATCTTTCTCCAGAAGACCAAGTGGCTGGTAGGTTCAAAGTGTCAAACTTTTGGTTAGCAGCTGAGCGCTTAACCACTGCGCCACCAGGGCTCCTTCAGTGGGACACTAAAGAGCCATTAAATATTGCTAGGTGCAAGAATATTTGTGCCAGCTTTCTTCTTTTGGCCCAAAACTGGAAACAACCCAACTGCCCATCCACAAGTGAAAGGTACGTTCTAAGCGACACTACACAGCAACAAAAAAGAACAAACCAGGAGAAACGCAGCCTCAGGCACGGACCTCACAAACACGCCAAGCGGAAAGAAGCCACGGCAACAGTACTTACCGTGTTGTTCTGTTTATATGACACTCCAGAAAAGATTAACCCACAGCCACAAAAAGCAGGTCTGTGGTTTCCTAGGCGTGAGGCGAGGGGGCTTGACTGGGAGGGGGCACAAAGAAACTTCTAAACCCAAACCAAACCCATTGCCATGGAGCTAATTCCAACTCATAGCGACCCTAAAGGACAGAGGAGAACTGCCCAGTGGGGTGTCCAAAGCTGCAATCTTTACAGAAGTCAACTAACCTATCTTTCTCCCTCGGAGTGGCTGGTAGGATCGAACCGCTGACCTTTGGGTTAGCAGCTGAGCGCTTAACCACTGTGCCACCAGAGCTCATTAAGGAACCTTCTAGGAAGGTGAAAATGCTCTGTATCTTAGGGGTGGTGGTTAATCGGGTTACAGGGCTGTCAAAACTCATCAACCCGCACACTTAACATGGGTGCATATTACTGTGTGTAAATTAGACCTTAGTAAAACTGATTTAAGAAAAGGAATTTATGTTGAGAGAAAGGACTACCTGAGTGGTGCAAACGGTCAATGCAATAGGCTGCCAACCGTAAGGCTGGAGGTTTGAGTCCACCTAGAGATGTCTCAGAAGAAAGGCCTGGCAATCTACTTTCAAAAAATCAGCCATTGAAAGCCCTGTGGAGGACAGTTCCACCCTGACATACATGAGGTTGCCATGTGTCTGAGTCAACTCAAGGGCAAGTGGTGATATGTTGAGATTAAAAAAAAAAAAAGACCCAAAAGAGTACGATTCTACGTACATGAAGTTCCAGGTACATGAAGTTCCATAACAGGCAACACCAGTCCCAGTGCCAGAAATCGGTCGTGGTGCCTCCAGGCTGGACCGGGAAGGGGTACACTCAGGGCCTCCTGGGGCGCTAGAATCTTGTTTCTTAATCTGGCTCGTGGTTACGGAGTAGTGCACCCAGAGGTTTATTTATTTATTTATTTATCACGTCTCCGTTTTTAAACACAGTCCTGAAGGCTGTGACATCAGTCAGAGTCACCATTCGCTGGGTGGGTGCCCAGGAGTCCAAAGCCTGTGTTCTTGATGGCAAAAAAAAAAAAAGCTTATGTAAAGTGGCTACACAATTATATCCACACCCCAAAGGCACCTAGGCAAAATAGACACATGGGGGAAGACGACTGGACAGACAGACACGGGAATGCGAGTAGGGTTAGGCTGTGGGGGATGGCTGAGTTTTCCCTGGTCTCCATACTCTCCAATACTCTTGCTGTGGTTGTTGTTGGGTGCCATGAGTCCATTCTGACTCCTACCAATCCAACGTGACAGAGTAGAACTGCCCCATAGGGTTTTCTCGGCTGTCATCTTTATGGAAGGAGCCCTGGTGGCCCAGTGGTTAAAGCGCTCGGCTGCCAACCAAAAGGTTGGCGGTTCCAACCCACCAGCAACTCCATGGGAGAAAGATGTGGCAATCTGCTTGGAAACCCTACGGGGTAGTTGTACTCTGTCCTGTAGGGTCGCTAGGAGTCGGAATCTACTCGAGATCAGTGAATTTGGTTGTTCTGGGTTTTAATTTAATTACAGGAGCAGATCATCAAGGCTTTTCTCCCGTTGAGCCACTGGGTGGGTTTGAACGGCCAACTTTTTAGTTTAGCAGCTGAGCACTCAGCCTCTGCACCACTATAGCTACATTATAATAATAATCAAAGGGAATTATAATAACTTCTGCACAGCTTTGCTATTCCAATAGCTAAAGTTCGGGAATGGTCCAAACGTCCAACGACAGGATTCTATTAAATGTGTACGGGACACATTCTTCGGGCAGGATATGGCGTGGTTTGTCCGCCTCTGGAAAAGCCCAGAGAGACCTGGGGCTATTGATTGTGTTACTTGGGAGGATGGACTTCCAGGGAATACTCAGTTTCTGCTTTTCTTACTTATTTTACTCTGTTACCCGGATGATTTTCAACAAGCCCAAGCTATTTCCACAAGCCAAGATGGCTGGAACAGGGAAAGTAAAGGTGTCGCCCCCTGGAGCGTCCGCAATGCCCAAGACTCACTCGTCCCCCCTCTTCCGTCGCCCCGCAATCCCCCCGCAGGGAGAGCCGGGGGCGACAGCGACCCGGGGACGCGGCGTGGCGCGGAGGGGCTGGCGCGTAAGGCGGCCGTGCAGCCCTGGCCGGGGGCGACGCGAGGTCTCGCTCCCGGCCTGTGCGCTGTGCGGCCCCGGCGAGTCGCTCGGCCTCTCTGAGCTTGCTTCCTCCTGCCTGGACGGGGGCGGCCCCGTGCCCTGCGCAGGTGCAGCAGGATCGGCACCGCCGAGGCCGCCTTGAGCTCAGCAGCCGGGCTCGGGCGCTGCCCGCGCTCCCCGCGAGGCCGCAGCCCGGACCCGGTGCGCGCGGACGCACCGGCAGGGGCTCCCCCTCCAGGCCCCCTCCCGGGGCGGGCTCTTCCCATCCGCAGAGCGGGCTCGGGGCCGAGCGGGGAGCGCGGGCCGAGGAGCCCTGACCCCGCCCGGGCCGAGGGCCCGCCCCGCATCCGAGCATCGCCTAGGGAGCGGCCTTCCCATTGGCCGGCGCCGCAGCGCGCACCGCCCCGCAGCCAATCGCAGCCGGGGGCGGGGCCGAGCGGCCGGTCCTGCGGTGTGCCCGGCGGGCCCGACACCGGGCGGGGCATTGCGGCCGGACCAGGGTGGCTTGACCGGAGAGTCCACCATGCAGGAGCCCCTGCTGGGAGCCGAAGGTCCGGGCTATGACACCTTCCCCGAGGAGCCACCCCCGGCGCCGGGGGGTAGGGCGCCAGTCCGGTGAGAGTCGCAGGGCATAGGCTGCGGGCGGGCACGGTGGCTGGCTCCCTCCGCCAGGACATCCCTGACCTTCAGAGGGTGGCCACTAAGGGGCCATCTGGTCCCCTCTTGCCTCAGACGCTCTGTCATCTAAGGAGCCAATCCCCATGGGCAGACAAGGAGCACAGGCCCAGAGAGGGTGGGGGCTGACCAAAGGTCACACAGCAAACCTTCAGTGGCAGAGCTGGGCCTAGACTCCAAGCCTCTTACCTGGAGAAGGGCCCCAGCACCAGAGTCATGACAGCCGGGGCCTGCCACGCCCTGGAATTCCCCAGGGGAGCTGGTGTTCAGTCCCTAAACCCAACCATCTTCACTCTGCTGGCTGAACTGGGTGGCCCCTAGGCAGGAGGGACTCAGACCTCGGTCTTCTGCCCCCCTCCCCCAGGACCCTGCAGAACAAGAAAGTGTTCCTGGCCACCTTCGCCGCCGTGCTGGGCAATTTCAGCTTTGGGTATGCCCTGGTCTACACATCGCCGGTCATACCGGCCCTGGAGCATGCCTCAGATCCAGACCTGCGCCTGACCAAATCTCAGGCCTCCTGGTTTGGGGTAAGGGCTGTGCTCTGAGCTGGGCAGGTGGGAGGCCGCTGAGCTCTGTCTCCAGCTAGGGACCCCCCAAAGCTCATTCTTGGGACCTCTCCAGGGCCTGGCCTGCCCCTACCCTACCCACTCCAGGCTGCTTGGGGGTGGGAGGGCCAGATGACAGCCCTAAAGCAGGAGGGGGAAGTGAAAGCCAGTGCAGAAGGCGTGGGAAGGAGCGGTGGGAGGTGTCCCCAAAGTCTGAAGTTTCCCCAGACACACACCCACAGCTGACTGTGTTGGCAGAGCAGATACCTCCCTGGATGATGGGGCAGGGTGTCAGATATCAGGGAAAGAGGCACTGGCTGGGGCAAGGAAAGTCCCCAGGACCCCGTGACACACATGCCCAAGACAGATTGTGAACCAATGGAGAGGGAGGGCCAAACCTGGGGGTCCCGAGGTTCTAGAATTATCTTAGTAGCATCGAATTGTAGAATTGCAACACATGGCTAAAGTAAGTGCTTGGCTGCTAACCAAAAGGTTAGAGGTTCGAGTCTACCCAGAAGTGCCTTGGAAGAAAGGCCTGGCAACCTCCTTCTAAAAACTCAGCCACTGAAAACCTGACACACACGGGTCACCATGAGTCGGGGTGGACTGTGCGGCAGCTGGTACTGTTACTCATTTAGTATGTGCCAGACCCTTAACACGTGAGCTCCTTGACTCCCCGGGCAACCCTATCAGGTGGACACCATCATTCTCTCTGTAGTGCAGCTGAGGAACCCGAGGCTCAGACAGACGAGCAGCATGCCCGAGGCACACTGCTAGTGAGTAGCAGAGTCCAGGCTGGTCCTGGTCACTGTACCCCATGGGATCTTCAAAAACCCCCAAATCTCCAATCCCGGGGCCTTCTCACCCCAGAATTCTCCTGAATTAACATATTAGACGTCAAACATCAGGTGGACAGAACCACCATGGACATGTGGCCCCCTCTCTTCCCAGAGCAGGACTCCCTCAGTGGCATCCCTAGCAAATGGCTGTCCACATGCTGCTTGTACACCTCCAGAGACAGAAGGTTCATTACCATCACTGGCCTGAGTCCTGGGGTCAGCCTGGCAGGTTGAGGAAGAAGCTGCCTCTAGGCTCTGAAGAGAGGGGCCTAGACCTGTCTGCCCTTTGCCCTTTCTCTGCAGTCCGTGTTCACCTTGGGCGCCGCAGCTGGGGGCCTCAGTGCCATGGTCCTCAACGATCTCCTGGGCAGGAAGCTCAGCATCATGCTATCGGCTGTACCCTCGGCAGCCGGCTACGCGCTCATGGCGGGCGCCCATGGCTTTTGGATGCTGCTGCTGGGAAGGATGTTGACGGGCTTCGCCGGGGGGCTCACGGCCGCCTGCATCCCGGTAAGGCCAAGACTGCCCACCCTGGCCCTCACTGCCTCCCACTGACTGCCTGACCTCCGTACACACTGGTCAACGAGAACACCTTTGACTTCCCTGCTCAGCCCAGGAAGCTCGTCCCACCTCCACCTGGGCAGCCCCTGAGGCAGCTAAACCTTCCCTATGTGCCCAGCCCAGTGGAGACTCAGGAATCCCCGAGCTTCCTACCACAGGCACAGCATTACTCAACTGGAGAAAATCCACATTGAGCAACAGGGAAGAAAGGGAAGTTCCTGACCCTGGAAACTCCACTCGCCATCGACTGGCTTGGGGGAGTGCAGCAGAGGGGACCAAGATGGCAGAAGAAACAGAGACCCACCTGCTCACACTACACAGGCGGGTGCCCTTGGGCTGGCTAATTGCCAGCATCTGCCCACTTGACAGTTAGGGAAACTGAGGCCCGAGGGAGGACAGGCAGTGAGTCACGAGTGGGACAAGAACCCCAGCCTGGGCTTTGCCCACCAGAAGCCTGACTCCTGCTTCCCAAGGCCTGTCAGGGCCACCTGGCCCACTTGGCCGGGCCCGGGAACCTGTGTTCTTCTCACCCAAGCTGTGCCTTGCAGGTCTACGTGTCTGAGATTTCTCCTCCCAGAGTTCGAGGAGCCCTGGGGGCCACACCCCAGCTCATGGCAGTGTTTGGATCCCTGTCACTCTACGCCCTTGGCAAGTATCTGACCTTCAGACCAGTGCTGAGCATCTCTGGGGTGCAGGCGTGAAAAGAGCGAGAGCACACCCCAGAAAGAGCCCTGGGCTGGCAGGCAAGAGCTCTGGCTCCCCACCCAGCACAGTTCCACTGCACCGTGGGCCTCCAGGCAACGTCCTGCCCCACTCTGGGCACAAGTCCCACCTGTCTGGGCACTGAGCGCTTCTCTGGGTGTGCAGCCTTCCAACCATCTTTTAACAGCAGGATGCATCCTTGTGGGGCTGGGGTGGGTGGAAGCCTGGGCCCTTGCCTGCTCAGTCTACCCGTTAAGACCCTCCAAGGAACTGGCACTATGTGCTGGACCCTATGCTAGGAGCTAGACAATCTCTGCAGCTTCTCCCGGCCTAGATCACCCAGGCCTGGGGCAATAAGGGAGGCCTTCCTGTAGGAGGTGGTGCTCAGACTAGACCTTGAGTAGTAGATGAGGTTGCTGAGAGGCCCCAGTGGGAAGGAGCTCTGGGTCCCGCTTGGACCCCAGCCCTGACCGGTCCTCTCGCCCAGGCCTGCGGCTACCGTGGCGTTGGCTGGCCGTGGCCGGCGAGGTGCCTGTCCTTGTTATGATCCTGTTGCTCAGCTTCATGCCCAACTCCCCGCGCTTCCTGCTCTCGCGGGGCAGAGATGAGGAGGCCTTGCAGGCATTGGCCTGGCTTCGCGGGCCCCAGGCCGATATCCGCTGGGAGTTCGAGCAGATCCAGGACAACGTCCAGAGACAGGTGGGGGGCCTGAGCTGCTGGCTGTCTCCAGCACCCCAGCCACATGTGGCCTTGGGCTTCCTGAGACTTGGATGCTTTTTCTGGAAAGTGGGGGTAGTAGTAGTCCTGGCTCCCAGGGACTGGGGTGAGGGTCGGGTGGGGGACAGCAGGCCTGGCCCAAAGCACATGTCTGTGTGCTGGACGCCTGGTGGCCAGAAGATACTGACCAGGAGGAGTCTGCCTCAGCCGGGCCAAGGGGTGGGTTGGCGGGGAGGGCCCTGGGCCTGTCGCCAGAGCCTGGAGGTCTCATTGGGCTGGTTCCTTTCCTGGAGGAAGGCAGGAAGGGGGTCTCCCCAGCAGCCCCACATGGTGCAGGGCAGGGCAGCATCCTGCTACAGAGGTGGCACAGCCCCTCAGCGGTTGCCTCGTGTTTCCAGAGCAGCCGCGTGTCGTGGGCCGAGGCCCGGGACCCCCAAGTGTACCGGCCCATTGTCATCGCCTTGCTGATGCGTTTCCTGCAGCAGCTGACAGGCATCACCCCTATCCTGGTCTACCTGCAGCCCATCTTCGCCAGAACCGCTGTCCTGCTGGTGAGGCTCTGCCCCGCCCCAGGGAGGCCACTGCGAGGGTGCTGCCTCAGAGTCAGGGAGGGTGACAGGGGCACTGAGAGGGTAACAAGCACCTGGGCAATCTCTAAATTGTGCCCCCCTATTTTGAGTGCCCAGGGCCAATCTCTAAATTGCACCCCCCCCCATTTCAAGATGAATAGACGTTGACAGTGGCGAATGGTCAGCAGAAACACCTTTCCCCTCTTGTCTGGCTGCCTCAGTTAAGTGCCTTTCATATTTGGGGCTCCCCATAATGTCATTCCATGCTTCGTCCAGCAATCCCTTGGATTTGCACCCCAGGAGTGGGTACCCCTCCTGTGCCCCACACTGCTACGCCTCTGCGGGGGGCTGCTTCTGCATCTGTTCCCACCCGAGCACCTGCTCCTGCCAGACGTCAGGCACCCAGCAGCAGGCAGGGAGACCTGTTTTCAGAATAGTGTTTTCTGGAGCGTGTCCCCGGGTGGTGCACACATTTCACGTGCTGGGCTGCTAACTGGTTGGACCACCCAAGGGCACCTGCTGCCAAAAAATCAGCCTTCGAAAACCCTATGGAGCACAGCTCTATTCTGGCACACATGGGGTCTCAGTGAGTCAGAGTCTACTCAAAGGCAACTCTTTTTTTTTCCGGTTTTTTAAAAAATGCTTTAAAATAGGAGCCCAGGTGGTGCAACAGTTAAGCTCTTGGCTGCTAACCAAAAGCTCGTCAGTTCAAACCCACCAGCCGCTCCACGGGAGAAAGATGTGGCAGTCTGCTTCCATAAAGTTTACAACCTTGAAAACCTTATAGGGCCGTTCTACTCTGTCCTGTAAGGTAGCTGAGTCGGAATCGACTCCACGGCTGTGAGTTAAAGTAAAATACATAGGATTACACTATGTGTATTACACTATGGAAAGGCAGACCCCTTGGGGCCCATGGATCCCGGGTCCCGACACCCGTGGGATCTGCCACTTGTGGGGAGGCCCTCCCCCCACCGAGCGCCAACTTCCTTGTCTGCACCATGAAGATAATGGCATCCCTGGGTAGCCGTCCCGGGGCCCAGTTAGATGAGATCTGAAGATTAAATAAGAGCACAGGGTAACAGCCATGGTGAAGCCACGATTCTGAGCCGGCCCTGGGCTTGGGCTGGCACAGAGGGAGTGGGCACAAACTGCAGCCAGGGTTCTCACCATGGTGTCCCCCCCCCGACAGCCCCCAGAGGATGACGCAGCCATTGTGGGGGCCGTGAGGCTCTTCTCTGTACTGATTGCTGCCCTCGCCATGGACCTTGCGGGCCGAAAGGTCTTGCTCTTCGTCTCAGGTGAGGCCCCTCTCCAGCCCACCCTCCCTCCCCACCCATTCGGTATCTCCTGTGTGTGCCTGGGCTGGGCGTGCAGCACCCCCAGCCCTGGGTTGGCCCAAGCCTGCCCTCGGTGGGTGCCATGTGCTGGGGGCTCCCGAGGGCCTGGCCAGACTGCCTCATCAGCCCAGCCTGCTCAGTGCTGGGCACAGGGCCTGGTACGTACCAGCTCTCCAGAAAGGCCTGCTGGAGCACGCTGTGCGTGCAGGCCGACCAGGGTGCCACGGTGAGTGCCGGAAGCCCACACTCTCTGCAGGGGGTCTCCTGGCACAGTGGGCCACCGTGTTGGCTCTAGAGTGGGCATGCAGGGAATGGGTGGAGCAGGGGGAGTGCTGGGAGAACCTTCCTGCAGGAGGCGCTGCTCACGGGCCCCGGCCCCATGAGGGCCACCACCTGTGTTCCCCAGCATCCATCATGTTTGCTGCCAACCTGACGCTGGGACTGTACATCCACTTGGGCCCGAGGCCGCTGACGCCCAATGGCACCATGGGCCTTGAGAGCACACCCCTTGGGGACACTGAGCAGCCCCTGGCCTCACCCACCAGCTACCTCACTCTGGTGCCCCTGCTGGCCACCATGTTTTTCATCATGGGTAGGTGTGGCAGCAACTCCCCTGGGTGGGGGCAGGTTAGTGAGGGGGCTGCCTGTGTCCTGTGTGTGTGTGGTGGGGAGGATGCCGGGCCCAGTGGAGCAGGTGGGGTATTGCCCTTCTGGGGCATCCGGGGTTGGGGCTGAGGGTCTCTCAGGAGCTCAGTGGTGGTAGAGGCACCCACCTCCGCAGGTCCTAGCCTCCCTATCCCTCTCCTTCAGGCTATGCCATGGGCTGGGGACCCATCACCTGGCTCCTCATGTCGGAGATCCTGCCCCTGCGCGCCCGTGGTGTGGCCTCGGGGCTCTGCGTGGTGGCCAGCTGGCTCACAGCCTTCGCCCTCACCAAGTCCTTCCTGCCTGTGGTGGTGAGTGCTCGCTGGGGCCCACCTGGCCCACTCTGCCGGTACTTCTCTACCCTCTCACCTGGTCCTCACGGGCCCCCAGACAGATCAGGCCCACCCCCACCTGAAGCTGAGCGGTCGAGTGAGCTGGCCTCACACTGGTACCCTCATTACAAGAAGTGGACCAGGGGAACTGTCCGCAGAAGCCAGGCTATCACCCAGGCCAGGGTGGGACACAACCTGAGCTCTGCTGGGGCCCAAAGGACCCCACCTGCCACCACACTCTCTGGGTATCCAGCTCCCTCCTAGGCGTTGGGGTGTGCAGTGGGGCCTCACGCTGGTGTCCCGGTCTACACCAGCCCACAGCATGCAGGCATGCATGCCTAAACACACACACAGACACACACCGCCTCCTGGCTTAACTCCACCACCAGGTTCAAACCTCCAATACATACCCTGAAACAAACCAGAATATTGGGTCCCAATTCCAAATTCCACAAGAATCAGGGGTGGCTCAGGCCTGTGCCCACCCTGAGCCAGTCAGTGTGTCAGGGCATGAGAACAGCATCCCAGAAAGCAATAGGTCAGCTGGGAACGGGTGTGGGGCAGAGTGTGCCCCAGGAGTGCTGAGCCAGGTTGTGGCAGCTGGCTTCCTGCAGGCAAGGTGCAGGGTGGTTGGGCACTGGGGCAAGGGGGCTGAGCATGGAGCCCTGAGGCAGGAAGGAAACCCCAGCCTATCTCCAAGGGCAGCCTGTGAGGCCCTGAGTGCCAGGGAGCTCTCGGATCTGCTCTGGGGACTATGGGAGCCCTGGGAGGTATCTGAGCAGGGGAGTACCAGGTGAAGGCCCTAGGAGGCTGGCCAGTGTGAGCAGAGCCCACAGAGTTCATCTGGGATGGGATGACCCCTGGGTGCTCCATGTGACCCTGGCCCTGTCCCCTGGCCAGTGTGAGCAGGGCCCACAGAGCTCGCCCAGGGTAGGGTGACCCCTGGGTGCTCCATGTGACCCTGGCCCTGTCCCCTATGAGCAGGGCCCACAGAGCTCACCCAGGGTGGGGTGACCCCTGGGTGCTCCATGTGACCCTTTCCCCCTTTCCTGCCCCAGAACACCTTCGGCCTGCAGGTGCCTTTCTTCTTCTTTGCTGCTGTTTGCCTCACGAACCTGGTGTTCACAGGCTGCTGTGTGCCCGAGACCAAAGGCCGGTCACTGGAGCAGATCGAGTCCTTCTTCCGCACACGGAGAAGGTCCTTCCTGCCCTAGGTCAGGTGCGTGCCTGGGAGTGGCAACACCAGTCAGCCGGCCAACCATGGCATTGCCCACAACCCGCACCCAGGTCCACGAGGCCACAGTAGAACACAGGAGGGGTGGCCAGAGCACACAGGGCCCCACCAAACCCACTTTCTGGCCAGGCAGGCAGGACCACTGTCTGCCTCAGCCCCAGCTCAGGCGGCTGTGGTGGTGGGCACACAAGCAAGACTGTGGGGATGCGGCAGCCACAGGCTCGTAACGCTCACTGGTGTCCAGGGACCAGGCCCCCTGGGTGACCTCAGGCCTTGCTCCTTGTGTGTGGAGACCACGCCCCTTCCCAGCCCAACAGCGTCCGCAGTGAGACCGAAGGAGCACAGGGCTGGAGGTGTAGCAGCTGCGCCATCATGCTGCCCTGGTCCTGACCCTCACCACCACCACCACGCACCTCGGCTATGGGGAGGATGGCTGGGGTCTGCAGCCCCAAGGGCCTGGTGGACACCACAGGGATGGACCCAACTCCCAGAGGCCAGGTCATAGGACCCAAGCTCAGCCACTTCCTCCCGCAACAGCCAGCCTCTGGGCCAGGGGCGCTCTGCTGTTCCTGTTTGCAGATTGTGGTCACCCAGTTTATGAAATAAAGAACCTGGGCCTGAGGGCAGCCCTCTGGAGGATGGAGGGGTGTCTCTTCCAGTGGGGGCCCCGTTGCAGCCTTGCCAGCTGGGCTAGGTCCAGGTGCTCCAGCCACGGTCACCAGGATCTACAGGTCCCTTTATGGCCACTCACAATGTGCACCCACAGCAGAGGGGAGGCAGCCTGTGAGGGAAAGGGGCCGCTGGGCCACAGGGTGGGACCTGTCCTGGACTCAGGCTCCAGCTTACCAGCAATGTGACTGAGCACACATCATTTTCCACCCTGGAGCCAAATATTTTCTGCCTGAGACGCTGAGCAGGCCAGGAAGCACCTGCCACACCTTTGCCCATGACGTCTGCCCAGCGCCCTGGGGCTGGGGTGATGTCCTGAGCTGGCCCTCTCAGCAGCGTGGGGTGACCCCTGAATCTCATCCTCCCAGCGCCAAGGACAGTAGCAGGCAGAGTGCAGGGTGGGCAGACTCGAGCCTCCTTTACTGCTCAGAACACAGACATTCAGAGTACACGTGGGGCAGGCCGGAGCACGAAGGAACCCAGTGCGGGCAGGGCAGGCCGTGCTGGGAACAAGGCTGGGTGCCGCCGTGGAGGCTGCCCCTGCTGCGAAGTTGGGCTGTGGGCTCAGGGCCTGCCCAGTGATGGTCTCGCTGCTACCTGGGGGAAGCGACCACCCGTCTGGTCTATGGATCTTGGTGCTGAGTGCCGTTCCCCCTCAACCCCTGCTCTGCACTCTCCCAGCCCCTACACATTCCCCCCACAGGACAGAGCTGCGACTTTCCTGATCCAGCCCCGGGGAAGGGACAGACAGCTGGGTGAGAGTGAGCAGATGGAAGGGTGGGCAGGGCCCGAGCGCCTCCTGGAGGTAGACCGGTCTTCACTGCACACGTGGCAGCAGACACACACACATAGAAGGGTCTGGAGCCCACAGCCCTTGAAACCGGCACTGGCTGAGGAAGGTGGCCCCAGAGGACCCCAGAAGGCACGTGGGCTGCACCCACCCCTGCCACCCCTGGTCAGGCGGGGCGGGGGGGAGGGTGGTGAGAATGCTGACCTTGACACCTACTAACATTTCCTCAGCCACCGCAGGGCTGGGCAGACCCTCAGTGAGCCCCCACCCCAAATCAGAGCCTGCTGCTCCCTCCCGGCCTCAAACGCTGGCTCCCTATCAGCCCCTCCTGGAAACACAGCCTCCACACAGCCTGGGGCTCTTTCAGCCCAGCTGAGCTCAGGCTGGGGCTGGGATGGAGCTGGGTCACCCACCCCAGGCTCCTCCAGGCCCCGGAGATGGGCCCTAACTGCAGACTAGGGGGAGAAGACTGGCTGGGAGGAGGGCGGGTACACCTTGGTGCTGCACTGTGCCTGCCTGCCCTCCACGTAAGCTCTGCTCCTGGTAGCCAGCACCAGGCAGTGGGGACAGCTCACTGGGGACAGTTCAGTGCCGAGCGCTCAGTGGGGTGGCAGCTCAGCCTCAGCCAGCTTCCGAGGCAAGAGCTTGGAGACTGCGTGGCCGGGGGTGGACCAAGAAGAGTACCTGAGTGGGTCAGCCCGGCCTGGAGCTGACATGGGCACCCCCACGGGCAGGAGAGCCTGCTCTCCCCCTGCCGAGCACCAAGGCCTGAGATGGGTGGGGTACAGGTCCATGGGAACAGCGCCAACAGGGTGTTCCCAGGTCCAAGGTTCCAGGAACTTGGGAGGGGCACTCAGCCCAGAGTTCCACTGTCAGGTCACCACCCAATCTGCTCATTGGTGGGGGTGCACTCAGGAGAACTGTGGCCCCAGCGGAGGGCAGAGTAGCAGCAGGGAAGCCGTGGGCAGCAGAACAGGCCCAGGACGCAGCCCTGCAACACCCTCTGCCCATATGACAGGGATCAGGGATGATACCAGCCCAGGGTGGCTCAGTCCCCAGGGGCTCTCTGCCTGGAGAGCTGGGGAGGCTTGCTCTGGCCAGTTCCCGGGCCCCAAGTACCAGGAGGGCCGACCTCTGCAGAGGTGACTCCTCCAAGCCATCGTCAGATCCCCAGCGGGGCTGCCCCAGCTGTGGGGGGTCTGAAAGTCCACCAGCGCTCACTTCAGGCTGAACAAGGCTGGCCAAGGAGGAGGGGGCAGTGGACTGATGTGGGGCTCTGCTCAGCCTCCTGTCCCACGGCTGGGTCACCTGAGGCTCACACGACCCATCGCCGCTACAGTCTCCTGGCTGCTCAGAGCCCTGCCTGACTCCTTGGCTCCCACAGAGTCTGGGTCAGGAGACACCCAGCTGGGAAAACGGGCCACCACATGCGGGGGATGAGCACAGAGGGCTATGGGGGCCAGGCGAAGCCTCCTCTTCCAGGCTGTCCCCCAGGGTCACATTCCAGGCTCGTCTCTCCGGATGTCACACAGAACAGGGATAGTCGCGGGAGGAAGGGCCCTGACTGCATTACAGCTCCCCCTCCAGGCTCCCCGTGAGCTTCTCCTCGTCTGCCTGCTGCCTCTGCTGCTGGATCCTGGCATAAGAGATGGCATCACCCCTGGGAGAGAATAAGGCGGCATCACACTGGGGATGGGATGGGCCCCGGGCCCCAGCCTCCCAGCCCCCACCCACTTCCTGCAGTGACTCAGGTGTGGCCTACAGGCAGGGTCTATGAGGCCGCTAGGTTCCCCAGATGGGGATACATCACTGAAGGGGGCACAGGCTGCCTGGGACGCTGGGTCGGGCAAGATTCAGAGCCTCGGTCTAGGCTCTGCAGGAGACGGTGACCACTGACTGTGATCTAGGTGAGCCGTCCCTCTGTAGGCCACGATGGGGTACACTGGACCACCCAGGAAGCCTCGCAAATCCTCCCGCTCTCACTCCCGAGAGCTGGACCCCTAGAGACACTGCTGAGGGTCACTGACAACCTTGGTGCCTCGGTTTCCACAGCTATACCACAGCACCACTCTCAGACCACCCTCCTGACAGCCTCGTGGTGTTGGGACGAAGAAACCCCTCCCAGGGCCGAGTGGTGGACGCACTTTTTGCCCAGAGCAGACAGTCCATACAGCACTCCGGTGGCAAAGGCGATGGCATTCCCCAGCAAGGTGGTCAGCGTCAGGCTGATGACAACCGGGACAACAGCCATCCTGGGGAGAAATGCAGGTCCAGGCTCCACTCCCACCCACAGGCAGCCCCTATGCCAGGTGCCCAGGTCATCCCAGCCCCCTCTCAATACGCAGCCGGGATCAGTATTAAGTTAAAACTAACGGGACACGTGTTCACGGCCAGGCTTAGAAAGCCCTTAAACACCCTGTGCTGGTCGGCAGGAGTCTGTGCATTTTCTGGGGAGAGAAGGCAAACCTTTCACCGGGTTTTTGAAAGGGTGTAGGATCAAAAATGTCAAACAGCACTGATGTGGTCCAGCCCCCTCCCTGTTCAGAAAAAACAGGCCAACTACGGCCCAACAAGAAGCTGTGACCAGAAAACCCAGTGTCTAGCTGAGCCCCTTACTGGCTTTCTCTGAGGCTGTTTCTCACTGTAAAATGGGAATAAGGCCTCGTGGAGGAGCTTTGAGATTAAACGAGGAAAAAGTATGTTAACTTCTTCACACAGTGCCTAGGATATCACAATAGCTAAAGAAACATCAGTTCTCGCTAGGGACAGTAAAGCCAGCTATATCTTAACAAGTAAACCCCCCCCAAAAATTAAAGTGCATAAAACATGAAGTCTTATTAAAAACTCTTGTTACTGCAACGTTATTGAAACAGAGCCAGATCCGTCTGGTCCTAACTACAGTTTGGCGCCACCTGGTGGCACTGTCCACTCTGGTTTAAATACCGACGGGAATGATTCTTGATCCCATGGCTGGCTGGGTGGGATTCCTGGAGTTACTGGGTCAGGAAATACTGGAGACTTGAGGACCAACACGCTGGCTTGCTACTTCCCTAGACGTTGCCTGGGCCTTCCCCACCAGGCCTCGCCAGTGCTGCGTACCATCCTAATGTCTGTATTTGTTCTCTGAGAGGTTAGACACAGCGGGGTACTACTCTGAACTGAACACACACCTTTGTGGTTTTACTGTCAAAACTCTTGGTCCTCCATGAAGGGAAGGGACCTTCTGGCCTGTTTTCATTTCTGAAGATAATCTAGATAATAACACTACCACCAAAGAGCTGCTGAGCACCCCTACACACCAGCCACGGTATTGAGCTGGTCCATGCATTAAACCCGTCCTGGCATAGCTCAATCCCAACGACCCCGAAGTGAAGTACTCCATGTTGAATTCGTTGTGAGGAAAATGAAAGCGAAAGAAAAGCATATTTAGAGGCAACAAGTTTCTGTCCTGCAACCTGCTTTTTCCCCTTCATAAGGAGGTCACCTGGATTCACAAAACTCTTCTAAGAGGCTGCAGAGAAACCTAGGGTATGGCTCGGCTTGAATCTGGCTAACCAAGCCCCAGCTGGTGGCCCACATTCCAGGTGTTTCCCGCTTTTCTCTGTCACACACAATGCTGCGGGGCACCCGGATCTCGTGTCTGAGCTCTTGTGTGACAACAGCAGCAGACCGTGTTCCGACACAGAGTCACCAGGTCACATCTTTAGCTGCTATCATCAAATTACTCTGCACAAAGGCCAGCCTGGTTTAAACCTCTCCTGAGAGCACATGAATGCACCTGTCCCCCACCCCCGCCCACCCTATCAACACCACCCCCTGCCCTGTGGGTCATTTTGTGAGTAGAGTTTTGGGGAACTGTGCCCTGGCCACCACTTACCCGCAGTAGAAGACGGCTTTCTGCCAGGAGCGCAGCCGGTCCACCTTCTCCGCCACCGTGTTTGCAAACTCCACGAACTGGCAACAGAAGGGCGCCTCGCACAGCAGCAGGATGAAAGCGTTCATGCTGGAGGGACAGGAGATAAGAGCGTGACGCAGACGGTGGCAACCTGTGGGGGCGGTCCCAGTGCCAAAGCCACCCGGAATGCCACCCAACACTCAGAATGCTCGCCACAGCCCTCGCCTCTACAGTGGGTTGACTAGCATCCCCCCAAAATGCATGTCCCCCGGAACCTGTGGACATGACCTCAGTCAGAAAGAGGGTCTTTGCAGATGTCGTTAGTTAAGGATATCAAGATAAGGCCACCTGGATTTAGAGTGGAACTAAATCCAGTGACTGGTGTCCTTGTAGAAGAGGGACAGGCAAAGAGACAGAGAAGGAAGTGAGGTGACGGTGGAGGCAGAGTTTGGGGTGATGTGGCCATAAGCCAAGAAACACCAATGCCAGCAACCAAGAGAAGTCAGGACAGAGGCCTGGGACAGTCTCTCCCTCAGAGACTCCAGAAGGAACCAACCCTGCAGGCACCTTCCCAGGTCTAGACCCCTGACTTCCAGTGGGTCAGGGCTGCCCCGGCAGGAGGTGGCAAGGAGCCCACCATGGGGGTCCACCTGCTGGGCCCTTACTACACTCTGATGTACCCCTCTGCAGCCCTCCCATCCTCTAGCTGTGATCCCATCCCTGCACAGATCGTCCACCTCTGACCCAGCCACGGGCAGGCCCCTCCCTCCGCTCAGTCCTCAGCCAGCCTGACCTGGCACCGTCCACACTGTGGCCTGGGGTACCCCAGAGGGCAAGGCCCCACCTCAGAGTGTGACTCAGAGGAAACATGTTCGAGGGATACCCGCGAGCAGCTGAGGTGGGGTCCCATGGCCCTGACCTCACTAGGAAAACTGACACAAAGGTGTGAAAGTGAGGACCCACACCATGGCCATACCCCAGGCCCCGCCAGGCATGATGGCCCTGCAGGCTACTCACATCATCCACACGCCAGCCGCAATGTTGAGGGGGTGGACGGTGATGCAGTTGAAGAGGCCAGAGATGGCGCACGCTTGAAGGCAAGAGAGATGGGCAGGGGTCAGCAGGGAGGGCAGACCACAGGACGGCCGCCACAGAGACGGCCACCAGGGAGACAAGGAGATGGCCACCCAGGGAGACAGCCACCCAGGGAGATGACCACCTGGGAAGATAGCCACCAGAGGAGACGGCCAGGGGAAGGAGGGGAACCCACTCGAGCCTTCTCATGGCACCTAGCCTCCCCCTTTAATGCTGGGCTGCACGTGCCGAGGCTGTGGGGACGTCCGTCTGGTTCCCTGAGCCCCAGCTGTACCAAGGCTGGCCCACAAGGAGGTCAGCATGAAACATCGGCTCCACCGAGACAGGCAGGGCAAAGGCTGGCCACACCAGAGGTCCTCGACTCAGAAGAAGTGGCTGGGATTCTGATCAAGACAGTGATGCCCCTCTTAGAACAGAAACCTGGACCAGGAAAGACCTGAGCCACTGTCCCAGCTCCAACTTACATACCAGCTAAGTGACCATGACACGGTCCTTTCGTCCTTCCCTCCTGCACGTGAGGCAGGTCCCCACTGCCAGCCAGTCCACTGCTGAGACCCAGGAATGAGGAGGGGCCACAGGAGAGTGGCGGGTTACCACCCCGGGAGGGGCATGTCCTCTTTTACCCTGAAAATGCCCCAAACGTGGGTGCTCCCATCATCTCCTCTCCCAACTACACAACCAGGCAGAGTCTCAAGTACAGCCTCCACTCCCACCCACAGCCTGCAGTCCCTTCACCAAGAATACCAGGTGATGCCAGACTGGAGCCTGGGAACCAGGGAGCCAGGAGTTCTGCACAGGAACCAGCCCTGCCACCCCAGAGCTGGCAGGGTAGGAAGCCGGGCCCCCAAGGCTGCAATTAGCAACCAGCTCATTAAACTTGCAGCAGCTTCTCTGCGCCTGATGCCTCGGACACGGGCCTGGAATTCTCGGCCATTGTCCCGGGTAACCCTACCCACACAGCAGAGGAAACCGATGAAGAAGCCCCCACTGCAACAGGGCACACCCTCGTGAGTCCCCAGGTCTGCTTCCGAAACAGTGTACTTTCAGCCTCCCAGGAAGGCGGCTCGCCTTGGCACCTGTCAGGAACACGAGCTTCAGGCAGCCATGAGGACACAGACCGTCTGTCCCCCGATGCCAGGTGCCCCAGATGACAATGCTCCTGCCTGACTGTGGCCATGCCGGGTCTCACTGACAGCCCACCAGCAGGTCCTGCTGTGGCGGAATCTCCACCTTCTCTGCTATCCAGACAAGCAGGCTACGGCTGGGAGCTCCCTGAACAACAAAGGGCTGGGGATGTCCACGTGGAAGAGGGAGTCTTCCACGTGACAGAGGGGTCACCGCACACTCCTCTCTCCTCCCAACTCTGCTGCCCAGCCGTGTTGCAGGACCAGGGTCAGCATCTCACCAGGTCCCCCAGGCCCCCACTACCCGCCACTGCCCCAGCTGCACTGCAGGACCAAGGTCAGCACCTCCCCAGCTCCGCCCAGGCCCCCACTGCCCCGGCCACGCTACAGGACCAGGGTCAGAATCTCCCCAGCTGGCCTAGGCCTCCACTGCCCCCCACTGCCCCAGCCGTACTACAAGACCAGAGTCAGCAACTCCCCAGCTCCCCCCAGGCAACCACTGCAGAGGACAAAAACCCCACTACAGAGGGAGCAGCCAGAAACACACATGTACTCCACCTCTAAATGGCTCCTGTGATTTCTTCCCTATTAGCCTTGTACCCTATTAGACACCTTTTGGTATTCATGTAACAACACTGGAAAGTTCGTTTCTGCAGGTGAAATGGACATTTCAGGGCAATGTCACTAGTGTCTCCTGAAGCTTCATCCATAGCCCCAACACAGCACCATTAACTCCTGGGCCAGGCCCAAGCACCCCCATCTGAAGCACACCGAGCTGGGTGGGATCCAGGGTCAGCGTGGGAGTCAGCAGGAGCCACCAGCGCCAAGACGGTGGGGACACTGACCATTGTCACAGCTGTCACCTCCCCCAGCCTCAGCCTACCTGCACCCACTCCACCCCCACTCTAATCTTCTGGGGAAATGGTGAACCAAACGTGTCTGCAACCTGGCCAGATCAGGAGTCACCAGTCTGCCCACAAGGTCAAAAGCATGCTAGCTCTGAACAGCAGTGACAGGGACTCAGGCCTCTTTATGAGTTGGGGAGGACCTGCCCATTGCCACCTCGGCGTAAGTGCTGCCACGACATCACCTGCCAGGGTAGCACTCCCTCCTGGGTGTCCTTCCACCCTCCACCCCACCTGGCAGGACAGAGAGCCCAGGAAGGGGACCTGGGAAGGTGTGCCTTCTTGCAGACCCGGTCAGCGTCTGCCTGCCCAGGCCCCAGCACTCTGTGCCAGGCAAGCCAGGACAGGTCCAGCAGACTCCTCATGGAGGCCCCCTTCTAAAACTGACCTGCTAACTCATGGTATGGAGGCAGCCAGGGAGAACAGCGCAGACCACACAGGTCCATATTTCCTTGGGGAAGGCCTGCTAAACCAAAACCAAAAACACCAAGGCCGTTGTCACTGAGTCAGTTCGGACTCACAGTGACCCTGTAGGACAGAGTAGAGCTGCCCCACAGGGTTTCCACAGGTGTAACCTTTACAGGTGGCCCTGCTGTTATCCGAATGCCGGTGGCATAGCAGGGTCACCCATGGAGGACAGGTTTCAGCTGAGCTTCCAGACTAAGACAGACTAGGGAGAAGGACCTGGCAGTCTACTTCTGAAAAGCATTAGCCAGTGAAAACCTTATGAATAGCAGCGGAACATCGTCTGATATAGTGCTGGAAGATGACACCCCCAGGTTAGAAGGCACTCAGAAGATGACTGGGGGAGAGCTGCCTCCTCAAAGTAGAGTCAACCTTAATGATGTAGATGGAGTAAAGCTTTCGGGACCTTCATCTGCTGATGTAGCATGACTCAAAATGAGAAGAAACAGCTGCAAACATCCATTAATAATCGGAACTGGAATGTACGGAGCATGAATCTAGGAAAATTGGAAATCGTCAAAAATGAAATGGAACACATAAACATCGATATCCTAGGCATTACTGAGCTGAAATCGACTGGTGTTGGCCATTTTCAATCGGACAATCATATAGTCTACTATATTGGGAATGACAACTTGAAGAAGAATGGTGTTGCGTTCACTGTCAAAAAGAACGTTTCGAGATCTATCCTGAAATACAACACTGTCGGTGATAGGATAACATCCACACGTCTACAAGGAAGACCAGTGAATACAACTATTATTCCAATTTATGCACCAACCACTAGGGCCAAAGATGAAGAAATAGAAGATTTTTATCAGCTCCTGCAGTCTGAAATTGATCGAACATGCGATCAAGATGCATTGATAACTACTGGCGATTGGAATGCGAAAGTTGGAAACAAAGAAGAAGGATCAGCAGTTGGAAAATACAGCCTCGGTGATAGAAACAATGCCAGAGATCGAATGACAGAATTTTGCAAGACCAACAACTTCTTCATTGCAAATACCTTCTTTCACCAACATAAATGACGACTATACACAGAGACCTCACCACACGGAACACACAGAAATCAAATTGACTACATCTGTGGAAAGAGACAATGGAAAAGCTCAATATCATCAGTCAGAACAAGGCCAGGGGCCCACTGTGGAACAGACCACCAATTGCTCGTATGCAAGTTCAAGCTGAAACTAAAGAAAATCAGAGCAAGTCCAGAGAGCCAAAACATGACCTTGAGTATATCCCACCTGAATTTAGAGACCATCTCAAGAATAGATTTGACGTATTGAACACTAGTGACTGAAGACCAGACAAGTTGTGGAATGACATCAAGGACATCATCCATGAAGAAAGTGAGAGGTCATTGAAAAGACAGGAAAGAAAGAAAAGACCAAGATGGATGTCAGAGGAGACTCTGAAACTTGCTCTTGAGCGTCGAGCAGCTAAAGCAAAAGGAAGAATTGATGAAGTAAAAGAACTGAACAGAAGATTTCAAAGGGCCTCTTGAGAAGACAAAGTAAAGTATTATAACAACATGTGCAAAGAGCTGGAGATGGAAAACAAAAAGGGAAGAACACACTTGGCATTTCTCAAGCTGAAAGACCTGAAGAAAAAATTCAAGCCTCAAGTTGCAATAGTGAAGGGTTCTATGGGGAAAATATTAAACGACACAGGAAGCATCAAAAGAAGATGGAAGGAATACACAGAGTCATTATACCAAAAAGAATTAGTCAATGTTCAACCATTTCAAGAGGTGGCATATGATCAGGAACCGATGGCACTGAGGGAAGAAGTCCAAGCTGCTCTGAAGGCATTGGTGAAAAACAAGGCTCCAGGAACTGATGGAATATCAATTGAGATGTTTCAACAAACAGATGCAGCGCTGGAGGTGCTCACTCGTCTGTGCCAAGAAATATGGAAGACAGCTTCCTGGCCAACTGATTGGAAGAGATCCATATTTATGCCTATGCCCCAGAAAGATGATCCAACTGAATGTGGAAATTACAGAACAATATCATTAATATCACATGCAAGCAAAATTTTGCTGAAGATCATCCAAAAACGGCTGCAGCAGTATATTGACAGGAACTGCCAGAAATTCAGGCCAGTTTCAGAAGAGGACGTGGAACCAGGGTTATCATTGCTGATGTCAGATGGATCCTGGCTGAAAGCAGAGAATACCAGAAGGATGTTTACCTGTGTTTTATTGACTATGCAAAGGCATTTGACTGTGTGGAGCATAACAAACTATGGATAACACTGCGAAGAATGGGAATTCCGGAACACTTAATTGTGCTCACGAGGAGCCTTTACATAGATCAAGAGGCAGTTGTTCAGACAGAACAAGAGGATTCTGATTGGTTTAAAGTCAGGAAAGGTGTGCATCAGGGTTGTATCCTTTCACCATACCTATTCAATCTGTATGCTGAGCATATAATCCAAGAAGCTGGACTATATGAAGAAGAACGGGGCATCAGGATTGGAGGAAGATTCATTAACAACCTGCGTTATGCAGATGACACAACCTTGCTTGCTGAAAGTGAAGAAGACTTGAAGCACTTACTAATGAAGATCAAAGACCACAGCCTTCAGTACGGATTGCACCTCAACATAAAAAAAACAAAAATCCTCACAAATGGACCAGTGAGCAACATCACGATAAACAGAGAAAAGATTGAAGTTGTCAAGGATTTCATTTTACTTGGATTCAAAATCAACAGCCATGGAAGCAGCAGTCAAGAAATCAAAAGACACATTGCATTGGGTAAATGTGCTGCAACCAAAAAAAAAACCCACTGCCGTAGAGTCGATCCCAACTCATAGCGACCCTACAGGACAGGGTAGAACTACCCCATAGAGTTTCCAAGGAGAGCCTGGCGGATTTGAACTGCCAACCCTTTGGTTAGCAGCCGTGGCACTTAACTGCTACACTACCAATGTGCTGCAAAGGACCTCTTTACAATGTTGAAGAACAAAGATGTTACTTTGAAGACTAAGGTGCGCCTGACTCAAGCCATAGTATTTTCAATCACGTCATATGCATTTGAAAGCTGGACAATGAAAAAGTAAGACTGAAGAATTGACGCCTTTGACTTGTGTTGGTGGAGAATACTGAATATACCATGGACTGCCAAAAGAACAAACAAATCTGTCTTGGAAGAAGTACAACCAGAATGCTCCCTAGAAGCAAGGATGGCACGACTGCGTCTTACATACTTTGGACATGTTGTCAGGAGGGATCAGTCCCTGGAGGAGGACATCATGCTTGGCAGAGTACAGGGTCAGCGGAAAAGAGGAAGACACTCAATGAGGTGGACTGACACAGTGGCTGCAACAATGAGCTCAAGCATAACAAGAATTGTAAGGACGGCTCAGGACCGGGCAATGTTTCGTTCTGTTGTGCATAGGGTCGCTATGAGTCGGAACCGACTCGACGGCACCTAACAACAACAACAACCTTTACAGGAGCAGACCACCATATCTTTCTCCCGCGGAGGGGCTGGTGGGTTCAAATTGCTGACCTTTCGGTTAACAGCTGAGCACTTAACCACGGAGCCACCAGGGCTCTGGAAGGCCTGCTACATGGTCTTTATTTTATTTCTGTTCCCATTCACCTTATGTTCTTCTTGGGCTTCCGCTAAAGAGCCTGGCTGCCCAGGAACTTGAGACCAGTCTGTGTGTCTGGGATGGGGCCACAGGGCCAGGGTAGGAGGTGAGAGGAGGCGGAGGCGGGGGGCGGGGGAGCTGACTGGGGACAGTGCATTGGCCTCCAAGTAGGAGGAGAGGCCACCTTCCTCAGGTGACTGCCCCGCCTCCCTAGGGCCAGCTGTTCCCTGGTAGGCCTGGCGTCCTAAAACTTCCTGCCACAAGCACAGCGGGACCTGCACTGCCCCACTTGTAAACAATCTCCGCCCCATGACTGGGAATGCTGTGGCCCCCACCTGTCACAAGCCCACAGGTGTGGTTTGCTAAGTAGGCCAGGCTCAGCTGGGTGCGTTACCTGCATCACGCAGGAAGAGCTCACCAAAGCCCTTCAGGTCGGCGCTGCCACTGTCCTTACTGTACAGAAGAGCCGGGGGCAGGGAGCGCGCCTTGGCCGCGGGATTGGCACCCAGATTCGAGCCCAGGCTCCCAGCCGAAGTCTAAGTTCCCTCCTGGGCGGGCCCAGAGCCACCAGCCTAGCCCTAGGGGCCGAGGAGCCAAGGCCAGAGCCCGGTCACCATGGGAACCCCACGGGAGCCCGCTCCCGGCGGCACCGTCACGGCCCGCCCCGGGAGGCACCCACCGCACGACCCGGAGGACCGGCCCGCGAAGCCTGCGCCACCAGCCTGGGACCCCCGCCCTCCGTCCCCAGGCCGGTGCCCCTGGGTGACAGGAGAGCTGCGCAGGTGGGGTGATGCGGAGCTGTGCAAAGCCCCGCGAGCCCCGAGCGCCCTGGGGTGCGCGCGCCAGGAAGCCCGGGCCCCCCGCTGGACCCCCGGCAGGGACCCGGGGCGCATGCGGGGTACTCACAGATGGCCCCCAGCACCCCCGACAGGCGACACAGCCAGCGGTACCACCACGTCATGCCCTCCTCCTGCGCAAGCTGCGAGGAGCTGGCGGACGCCGTCGCCGCCCCGCCCGCGCCACTCATGGCGCCGCCGTCGCCGGACCCCGCAGCCCGCACAAAGGCCCGGAGCCGGCCCGTGTCGCTGCGGCGCGGGGCCTTGTGGGAGCGGGGCGTGGGGCGCATAGGGGCGGGCCCGGCAGGGTGGACTCATATTAGCATAAGGGGCGGGGGCCGGCAGGGTGGGTTCGTATTAGCATAAGGGCCGGGGCCCCACCTCACGACGAAGCGCGTCCGCGTGTACTCGGCCTTATTAGCATATGGGCGGGGCTCGCAGGTCGGCGAGGCGAGCCGAGTGGCCCTGTTATTAGCATAAGGGGCGGGGCTTGAGGCGATGGGACACACCCACCCCTGGCAGTTGGATCGTCCCGCCTAAGAATAGCATAGAGGCGGAGCTACGTGGAGAATTCACAGGTGCGCCAGCCTCGGGGCCCAATCCTGACTGCACACGCCCTCACCTTTCGTTCTCCCTGGGCAGGAAAAAAACAGCGAGGGGTGGCCAGGGCTTGGCGAGGTCGGGGATGGGTCTGGGGTCCGACAGAGGCCCGGGAGCCCCCGCCTTGGCGTGGGATAAACTCTGAAGTCCTGTTTGGGCAGGTTAGGGGAAGAAGATGGTACCCTGGCTGCGGATCCTTACAATGATGCTTTTATTGGTACCGGAGGGGCTGCGGGCTGCCTCCCACCCCCTAGCCTTTTACACGTCTGGAGGAGACCCCAAGGCGACGCCTGAGTTGGAGGGAGTTAGAGCTGTAAGTCCTCAGGGCCCACCCCTCCAGGCTGGCCAGGCGCCGCAGGTGTTCAGTAAGCGTCAGGACCCTTCCCTTTGCTGGCTCAGATCCCCCTTCCAGCACGAGGAAGGCACCCCCTGCACCGTCCACAGAGGAGCTTGAAGAGGAAGCTAGGGCTGGGCCGGGCCCCCCTTTTCCTGCGCTCTATGGAGGGTCCAGTACTGGCCCCGCAGGCTGGCCCGCGCCTCCAGGAAGCCCTCACTCAACTCCACCTCCGCCTGGCTGCCCGCTGACTCCCAGTAGAACGACTGCTGCCCACGGAACGTCGAGGTCCTCAGGCTGTGGATGTCCCGGATCTGGGAGGAAAGGGGGTAGCCTGAAAGGGCGGTCCACACGTGATAATCAGCTAGCAGTACGGAGCTGTTAGTGTGTAAGGCGGAACTCTGATGGCGCGGTGGTTAGGAGCTATGGCTGCTAACCAAAAGATGGGCAGTTCAAATCCACCAGCCGCTCCTTGGAAACCCTACGGGGCAGTTCTCTGACTCCACGGCACCTAACAACAACAGTATGGAAGGACTCCTAATCAGGATCACATCGCCCAGGGACAGAGGCTCAGAGAAGTTACAGCGCTTCCCCAAGCAAACACAGTGGGGCCGAGCTGGGATCTGAGCCCAGACCAGGCCTTCCAGGGCAAGGGCTGCCTTCTCCAGGGGATCCCTACTGTGCAGGGAGCAGCTCTCCCAGGGCGCGCAGAACCTCACGGGGGTAGCCAGCTGTATCAGCATTTAAAATTACGCTTCAGTCCTGGCTTAGCTGGCAGTCTACATCAGAAAAGGTCTTTCTGTTTCACTTCTGTCAGTTTGAGTCCAGCCAGAGGTGCCTCAGAAGAAGGCCTGGTCTACTTCTGGGAAACTAGCCTCTGAAAACCCCGTGGGGCACAGTTCTACTCTGACCCACACGGGGTCGCCATGAGTTAGAGCTGACTAGACGGCAGCTGTTTTAGGGTGCTCAAAAAGCGTTTGTTGGGTGAAGCAGTGGGGGACGCTCTTTTATCCCATTCTTTTGTTAATGACTTTGAGGTCTTTGATCTGCAGTAAACTCAAGGGATCCTCTAGCCCAGCACCCACCCCTGTCCCCATCCCCAGGTTCGGTTGTCCCAGAATCACAGCAAAGTCGCCCCACTCCTGTCCCTGGTGGCCTCACCAGGATGTAGCTGGCCTCGGTCCCCTTGGTCTGCATGCCCACGTTGGTGACCAGGGCGTGGATGGCCATCCGGGCCTGTGGAGCCACGTCAATGAAGACCCGGCAGCCCCCTGCGCTCCTCCCATCTGGCCTCAACGAGGGGCCCACGATTTCACCCCGGGGTCCAAAGAGCTGCATGTCACATTCTGCTGGGACAGCAGGTGGGTACACTGGGTGTGGGTCACCTCAGGGACATAGGGGCCTAGGCTGACCGTGGTGCCGGAGGCCAGGGCAGCTCACAGCCAGGAAGCAGTGGGAGGGGTGGTGTGGCACTGTGGTCAGAAGTCCCTGCTGGGCCCCAGCTCTACCGCTTCCCGGCCCTGGGACTTGCGACGAAGGCCCTAAGTGCTCTGCACTTGGCTCCCCTCTCTGTAAAGGGAAGGTACCACGCACCTGGGAGGGCCGTTTTTAAGATTCAATGAAGGCATCTGTGCAAAAGTGCTCAACACTGTGCCGGGCACAAAGGGACACTATCCCACCACTGTCACAAGGAGCCCACCTGCCTGTGCCCCCGGGCCTCCCACAAGGTGGGTGCCTACATGTGTGCAGGGGGAGGGGAGTGGGGGTGTTTCCCAACAACTCAGAGCCTGTGCTCTTGGCTCCAGCACACCTGCAGCTGAGGGGCTGGCGGGGGACGGCCGTGTTCAGTCTCTGCAGAGGCTGCTCCCGCCTCGTACCCTGAGCCCTGGGGGAACTGGGAACCTCTGCACCTGGCTTGGAAAGCCAACTCCAGCCAGCTTGGGGCAACTGGAGACCTATCAAGGCAGGGCACGGACGGGGTGGGTGTGCCTGGTGGTGGGGTGCGTGTGTGTGCATGTGCATGTGCATGTATATGCAAGCATGCACGCACACACCCAGCTCGGCGAGAGAGGAGTGAAGAAACCAGAACAGGGCTGAGGGAAAGCAGTTTGCAGAAGCGAGCCACACCAGAGACAGCGAGCCCAGAACACTGCCCAGCCTCGACCTCAGCCCTGCCCAAGCACCCTAGAGGGCCTGCGTGCTGGGGACCATGTACAGGGTGGCGGCCTGAGGGTGATGATGTGACACTGACCCCGTTCACCCCTCTAGCTGCTCAGCTCCAGAGAGGAAGGGACACAGCACATGCCCCAGGGTGTCACCCTGACCGCTCCCCTCCTCTGAGTCAGCCCCTCCCTCCTTGGCCACCACCCCTCAGTGCTGGCTCCCCGTGGCAGCTGCCCCAGCCTAGCCACCTGCCCAGAGACTGGCCTACCTCGGTGGGACGGGTGCTGGGCAGGCCGGCCCCTGTACTGCAGCACCAGGCCACCGTCCGGCCGCACCCGGCGCTGTCTCACCACCAGCGTGTTGGCCTGGGAGCTGAAGATGGTGCCGGCCAGCTTCCCGCACAGCTTCCTCCACGTGAGCCTGCTCCACAGTAGCAGCGTCTCCCCTAGAAAGCGGCTGTGCCTGAGAGCCCAGCACTTTCTGCCCGGCGGGCAGCTCTGCGGCCCAGGGTGGACTGAGTGCGAGTCCCCGCTGTCCCGCTGACAGGCTGCGGGACTGTAAGTCACCAGGCACGGTACTTAATCCCTCCCGGCCTCGGTTTTCTCATCTATAAAATGGGGGTAATCACACCCCAGTAACCAGACGGTGGTGGTGATTAGACCTGAGGGTTCTCGTGGAGTGACCACCCACGGGGCCCTGGACATACCAACACTGCAGTCGAGGGAACTCTCAAGGACATAGAGGGTGACCACCTCCCCCAGGGGCCGCCCGATGGCCACCACGCATTCCGCCTGCCCTGGGCCGCGAAGGTCAATGGTTCCTGCCGGCTCAAGGAACTGCCGCCCACAGATACCTGAAGGGTTAGGGCCACGGTTAGCAGAGCTTTGGGGAGGGGGCTGCATGATGCCCACAGGTTGCAGTACCTCAGCAAAAGAGGATCGTGTGTGCAGCAGTGCACAGGCCAGGGGGTCACTCAGACCTGGCATGTGGCGCCTTGGGCAAACTACTTTCCCTTGATAATAATAAAAGAGAGAAGAGGGCCAGCCCAGCCCTGCCCCACCTGCTGGGGCCGTGGATGAGCCCCAGGGAGCCCCCACCGGGAGCTCATTCCAGCTCTCCCAGTGCCGCTGCCCTTCCCACCCCTCCTGCAGCCAGCCCCTGACAGAAAGGAGGGAGGAACGTAACTGGACTCTGCAGAGCTTTTCCAGGGCCTGGCCAGGAGCCCCCGAGGCCAGGGAGCTGGAGAAGGGAGGCGGGCCTGGGCCCAAGGCCGCTCTGGGGCAGCTCTAGCTGTGGCAGCTGTGGTCTGTTCTGCAACAGTAACCTCCTTGGGGGGCACCAGGCTGGGTGTCCCCTGCCCTCCACAGGGTCCGGCCCAGCAGCCCCGCACTGTCACTGGCTTGGGTAAGTGCTGGCAGAAGTCAGCTGGCATGGGTGCCTGGGCCTGGGGTCCAAGGCATGTGTCCCTCCGGCGCTGGACGCCATTCCCGCAGGAGACGGAGCACTGGCAGGAGAGAGGGGAGGGTCATGGCCAGCCCCCAGGGGCTGACGAGGACAGTGGTGACACACCTCTGATACTATGCACCTGTCACAGGCTAGGTGTGAGCGGGTATAATCTTTGCACAACCCAAGAGGCAGGCAGGCATCTCCATGGCTAGGAGAGGTCACCTGCAGCAAGGCCACGTATGTAGGAGAGGGGTCAGAGTTCAAGCCCAGACTCTAAAGCCCTCTCTGCCTTTCCAACCCCAGCACAGCAACCAGGGCTCCTCAGCGGGGTCTGACCCCTTCTCACCTGTCCCTGCGGCCTGACCCCCCCCCCGCCCGTCCCCTCGGCTGCTCTTCTCCCCACCCCCACCCCACCCTCTCATCTCTGCCCCACCCCAGGTGCCTGAGCAGCTCTGAGGAGGGGGAGGTGCTATAGGGTGGGAGCCAGGCCTCTCCTCATCTGCACTGCCTCCATGCTCCCCACACTGAGAGTGAGCCCCTGAGCTCCCGAGGGGCCTGAGCCCGTGTAGCTCTGACCCCCCAGCACCTGATTGCGCTCGCTCATCTGTCGTGAATTGAGGTGTCTGCTTCTTGGGGCACCCTTAGACCAGCCCCCCAGGTCTCCAGGCCTCATTCCTCTCTGTCTCGAGGCACCCCAACTTCCCCCTGAGCAGACCCAGCACATCACAAGTCTGCAAACTGGGTGAGGCCTCGACTGAGCCACAGAGCACCCCAGAACCTTTATACATGGGGCTGCTGGGCCCCCTGCCTGGAGGTTCTGGGTCAACGGTGTGGGGGGGTGCAGCCTCCCAAGCAACGTGCTTGAGGTGGGGGGCAAGGACTTTCTCCACCCTCGGGGGTCCCATGAATCAAAGCCCGAGGCTCCCCCATTGAGAGGGCCCATGGCAGATGCACTCCCAGCCCCCCAGGGAGCGAGGGCCCAGCTGCCATGCTCACCTCTGTCCAGGTGCTGACATGCCACCGGTAGGCACAGTCGGCAAGCAGGCAAGGGATGGTGGCCTGTGGCCGTTCCAAGCCCGCACAGGCCACCTCGTCCAACTCGATCTCGAGGCCTCGGTCCAGCCGCACACAAGTCACCAAGCGCTGGGCAGTGCCAAGGCCACAGCTGGCTGAGCACGGGCCGGGTGGCAGGGCTCTCCACCTGCAGGGAGAATGGAACCCTCGGAGCGCCGGCCTCTTCCAGCCCTCGCCTGTGTGCCCAGGGCTTTCCCACAGCCAGCCCTGGACTGAACATTCATGAGCAGCAGAGCCCTACTCAGGAGGTTTCATCAAGTCCATTTCCCAGATTCCAGAGGAGAAAACTGAGGCTCAGAGATGGGAGGTGGCTGGGGAGAGAGCACCTGGCAGGGCAGGGCTCCGGGCTGCAGTCTTCAAGGGGGCGGGGCTGGGGCAGCCGCCCACACTTGGCATGGGGCAGGGGGATGGTGCGACCGTGGTCGGGCCTCACACAGTGCATAGCCAGTGGCACCTGGCCCCCTCCACAGGTCACCGGGCATGGTCCCAAGGCTCGAGTCTCCCACCTTCAGGAGGAAGGCCAGTACTCAGAGGTGCCTCCGGAGCCAGATGTCCTCCACCCTGCCCAGTCCTCCCCCTACTTACCGTGCGGGGCACAGGGCAACCTGACAGGCCTCCCGCTGGTTCCTGGGCCTGGTTGCCGGGTCACACAGCTCTTCTGGGACTGCTGTGCCACGGATCGGGTCCACGCACACAGAGCGCAGCTCCCTCAGGCCTATGGGGGAGGCAGGGACCCCACACACAAGAGGGGGGCTCAGCAAGGCCCATGGCCGCCTGGCTCACCCAAGAGCTTCAGCAGCTAGGGCTCTGTGGGTTCAAGTTCTGGCCCTGCCACTTACCCATGTGTGACCCTGGACACGTGACTCAGCCTCCCTGACCTCGGGTTCTCAATATAACGGGGCCCACTTAGCAGGGCCGCTTACAAAGACTTAAACAGGAGACATGAAGTGCCTGGCACATGGCTAAGTGCTTGACAGATGGCGGCTGCTGTACACATGGTGGCCGCTGCACACACGGTAGCTGCTGTTGTTGATTGAGAGGCATCATGAGAGCTGTGATATGAAAATCTCTTACCGTGTTTATTGCAAAGATGTTATTAAGGCTGGTGTCCTTTTCTCTCTCCTTATGGGGTATTCTCAAAAGACATGTCTTTCTGACTTCGGATCTAAACATGCTGAGGTTTTACTGAGTAAGTATATCTTACTGTTAAGGATTGAACTGTGTCCCCCCAAATATGTGTTGGAATCCTAGCCCTATGCCCGTGGATGTGATCCTGTTTGGGAATAGGGTTTTCTTTGTAGGGTGTGTCCTGAAACTAATCACTTGTGAGTTATAATAAGCAACACAGATACAGAGAGAAGCAAGCACAAAACTGGGGAAGATACCATGTGAAGACCTTCAAGAAACCAAGGAACGCAGACCTCTCGGAAGCAGATCACCGGGCCTGCCTTCCAAGACACCTCTGAGTGGGTTCAAAGCGCCAACCTTTCAGCTAGTGTGAATTTACTGTCTGCTCTACCCCGGGCCCTATGGATTTACTGTAAGCCACCTCAAACCCTTTCTAGATCTAGGCAAGCAGACAAGAGTGCTCACTGAGTCTGGTCCTGGAGGCCCCTCACCTTGGCCACAGGAGACGGAGCAGGGCCCACTCAGAGGAATCCACGCATGTGCAGCGAGAGCTCCTGGCCCGGCACTGCCCAGTGGGGACGGAGCTTCCTCCCCTGGAGTTGTCACATCCAGCTGCAGGGGGAGCAACAGGCTGGGGACCTCCAGGTCCCCAAGGACCCGGCCCTCCACCCCCATCCACCCCGGTCCTTCAAGAGAGAGCAGAGCTCGGGAACTGGTCCCAGCACACCAGCGGCTGCCTCCTCACTGCCTTTCTGCAGAGCCGCCTGCCCGCCCCAGCAGAGGCCTGCTGGCACGCCCGCCCCGGCCTCAGCAGACGTCTCAGGGCAGCAGCGCACATAGCCAGGCCTGAGGGGGAAGGGGCCGCGCCTGGCCTGAGAACAGACGTTCGTCAAAGCCCACCAGCCTCAAGCCCCTAGACGCCAGGCGAGGGCATGTCTGCGTTTTCTGTCCAGTGGCTGAATTAAGCTCCTCCTTTTTTTATCCAAATCTAGGAAACCCTGGTGGCATAGTGGTGAAGAGCTCAGGCGGCGAACCAAAGGGTCAGCCGTTCAAGTCCCCCAGTTGCTCCTTGGAAACCCTATGGGGCCGTTCTACTCTGTCCTATAGGGTTGCTATGAGTCAGAATTGACTTGACGCCAGTGGGTTTTTTTCACCCAAATCTAATAGGGTCCGGATTCTCTCAGGTTGGGTTTCGAGTGGGGAGGGGGCTTCCCCAGAGGACCCTGAGTGCTCTGGTTCTAAGTGGACCCTTGACAGAGTACCCTCAGACAACGGCCCTGGGGAGGATGCTGTTTTCTCTGTGGCCCAGGAGGAGGCTGGGACTGGGGCTCCTCCTTCCCCCGGCCAGTTGAGGACCCAAGGCCCTGGCCACCCTCACTCCAGGGTACTCACATGATCCCAGCCCTGGTGGCATGCCATCCCAAAGCAGGGCGCAAGCGCAGGTGGCTCCTCATCTGTGGAGCATGGCCCAGCATCCCCCGGAGCCTCCTGGCCTTCCGCCTGCGGGACACACGTCCTGTTCTGTAGGGCTGGGCTGGGGGCCGCTGCCTCCCTCCTGCGGATGGCACAGGACAGTCAGCAAGCCTGCCATTGGCTGTAGGTGCAGCCCAGCCCCTAGGGATGTGACTCTGCTCCCAGGCATCCAGGGGCCCACAGAGGCCCCACAAGGAGAGACACCCAGGGTCTTGCCCTCAGAGTTTGGGGTTAGCTGGACCACCTGCCAGATAACCATGCTTCTGCTCGACAGGCACCCTCTGTGGAGCGCCTGATGCAGGCAGACAGAGCCCCATCCCGCCATCCAGGGGCAAAGGCAGACCCCAAAGTTCACAACGGTGCCATAACCAACATAGCAGGTGCTCAAGAAATGTGTACCAGATGGAACGGGTCACCAAGCTTAAGGGTGACAGATGGGCTTTATCTTGTGAGCTAACCCCAGAGGTGGGGCTGCACGGAGTGCAGTGTTGAGAGGGACTCTGAGGCTGTGTGAGGAGGACTCTGAGGCTGTGTGAGGAGGACTCTGAGGCTGTGTGAGGAGGACTCTGAGCCTGTGTGAGGAGGACTCTGAGCCTGTGTGAGGAGGATGCTGAGGCTGTGTTGAAGATTCTGAGGCTGTGTGAGGAAGACTCTGAGGCTGTGTGAGGAGGACTCTGAGGCTGTGTGAGGAGGACTCTGAGGCTGTGTGAGGAGGATTCTGAGGCTGTGTGAGGAGGATCTGAGGCTGTGTGAGGAGGATCTGAGGCTGTGTGAGGAGGATGCTGAGGCTGTGTGAGGAGGACTCTGAGGCGGTGTGAGGAGGACTCTGAGGCGGTGTGAGGAGGACTCTGAGGCTCCGTGAGGAGGACTCTGAGGCGGTGTGAGGATCTGAGGCTGTGTGAGGAGGATCTGAGGCTGTGTGAGGAGGATTCTGAGGCGGTGTGAGGAGGATTCTGAGGCTCTGTGAGGAGGAGTCTGAGGCTGTTTGAGGAGGATCTGAGGCTGTGTAGGGAGGATTCTGAGGCTGTGTGAGGAGGATTCTGAGGCTGTATGAGCAGGACTCATGCTGTGTGAGGAGGATGCTGAGGCTGTGTTGAGGATTCTGAGGCTGTGTGAGGAGGACTCTGAGGCGGTGTGAAGAGGACTAAGGCTCCGTGAGGAGGACTCTGAGGCGGTGTGAGGAGGATTCTGAGGTGGTGTGAGGAGGATTCTGAGGCGGTGTGAGGAGGACTCTGAGGCTGTGTGAGGAGGACTCTGAGGCAGTGTTGAGGAGGACTCTGAAGCTCTGTGAGGACGACGCTGAGGCTGTGTGAGGAGGACTCTGAGGCTGTTTGAGGAGGACTGAGGCTGTGTGAGGAGGATTCTGAGGCTGTGTGAGGAGTACCCTGAGGCTGTGTGAGGAGGACTATGAGCCTGTGTGAGGAGGACTCTGAGGCTGTGTGAGGAGGACTCTGAGGCTGTTTGAGGAGGATCTGAGGCTGTGTGAGGAGGATTCTGAGGCTGTGAGGAGGATTCTGAGGCTGTATGAGGAGGACTCATGCTGTGTGAGGAGGATGCTGAGGCTGTGTTGAGGATTCTGAGGCTGTGTGAGGAGGACTCTGAGGCAGTGTTGAGGAGGACTCTGAAGCTGTGTGAGGAGGACTCTGAGGCAGTGTTGAGGAGGACTCTGAAGCTGTGGGAGGACGATGCTGAGGCTGTGTCAGGAGGATTCTGAGGCTGTGTGGGGAGGACTCTGAGGCTGTGTGAGGAGGACTCTGAGGCAGTGTTAAGGAGCACTCTGAGGCTGTGTGAGGAGGATTCTGAGGCTGTGTGAGGAGGATTCTGAGTCTGTGTGAGGAGGACTCTGAGGCTGTGTGAGGAGGACTCTGAGGCAGTGTTGAGGAGGACTCTGAAGCTGTGTGAGGATGACGCTGAGGCTGTGTGAGGAGGACTCTCAGGCTGTTTGAGGAGGACTGTGGCTGTGTGAGGAGGATTCTGAGGCTGTGTGAGGAGGATTCTGAGGCTGTGTGAGGAGGACTCTGAGGCTGTGTGAGGAGGACTCTGAGCCTGTGTGAGGAGGATTCTGAGGCTGTGTGAGGAGGAGTCTGAGGCAGTGTTGAGGAGGACTCTGAAGCTGTGTGAGGAGGAATCTGAGGCAGTGTTGAGGAGGACTCTGAAGCTGTGGGAGGACGATGCTGAGGCTGTGTCAGGAGGATTCTGAGGCTGTGTGAGGAGGACTCTGAGGCTGTGTGAGGAGGATTCTGAGGCTGTGTGAGGAGGACTCTGAGGCTGTGTGAGGAGGACTCTGAGCCTGTGTGAGGAGGACTGTAAGGCTGTGTGAGGAGGACTCTGAGCCTGTGTGAGGACTCTGAGGCTGTGTGAGGAGGACTCTGAGGCTGTGTGAGGAGGATGCTGAGGCTGTGTGAGGAGGACTCTGAGGCTGTGTGAGGAGGATTCTGAGGCTGTGTGAGGAGGATCTGAGGCTGTGTGAGGAGGATGCTGAGGCTGTGTGAGGAGGATGCTGAGGTTGTGTGAGGAGAACTCTGAGGCGGTGTGAGGAGGACTCTGAGGCTGTGTGAGGAGGACTCTGAGGCAGTGTTAAGGAGCACTCTGAGGCTGTGTGAGGAGAATTCTGAGGCTGTGTGAGGAGGATTCTGAGGCTGTGTGAGGAGGATTCTGAGGCTGTGTGAGGAGGACTCTGAGGCTGTGTGAGGAGGACTCTGAGCCTGTGTGAGGAGGATGCTGAGGCTGTGTGAGGAGGACTCAGGCTATGTGAGGAGGACTCTGAGCCTATGTGAGGAGGAGTCTGAGGCTGTGTGAGGAGGATTCTGAGGCTGTGTGAGGAGGACTCTGAGGCTGTGTGAGGAGGATTCTGAGGCTGTGTGAGGAGGATTCTGAGGCTGTGTGAGGAGGAGTCTGAGGCAGTGTTGAGGAGGACTCTGAAGCTGTGTGAGGAGGAATCTGAGGCAGTGTTGAGGAGGACTCTGAAGCTGTGGGAGGACGATGCTGAGGCTGTGTCAGGAGGATTCTGAGGCTGTGTGAGGAGGACTCTGAGGCTGTGTGAGGAGGATTCTGAGGCTGTGTGAGGAGGACTCTGAGGCTGTGTGAGGAGGACTCTGAGCCTGTGTGAGGAGGACTGTAAGGCTGTGTGAGGAGGACTCTGAGCCTGTGTGAGGACTCTGAGGCTGTGTGAGGAGGACTCTGAGGCTGTGTGAGGAGGATGCTGAGGCTGTGTGAGGAGGACTCTGAGGCTGTGTGAGGAGGATTCTGAGGCTGTGTGAGGAGGATCTGAGGCTGTGTGAGGAGGATGCTGAGGCTGTGTGAGGAGGATGCTGAGGTTGTGTGAGGAGAACTCTGAGGCGGTGTGAGGAGGACTCTGAGGCTGTGTGAGGAGGACTCTGAGGCAGTGTTAAGGAGCACTCTGAGGCTGTGTGAGGAGAATTCTGAGGCTGTGTGAGGAGGATTCTGAGGCTGTGTGAGGAGGATTCTGAGGCTGTGTGAGGAGGACTCTGAGGCTGTGTGAGGAGGACTCTGAGCCTGTGTGAGGAGGATGCTGAGGCTGTGTGAGGAGGACTCAGGCTATGTGAGGAGGACTCTGAGCCTATGTGAGGAGGAGTCTGAGGCTGTGTGAGGAGGACTCTGAGGCTGTGTGAGGAGGATTCTGAGGCTGTGTGAGGAGGACTCTGAGGCTGTGTGAGGAGGATTCTGAGGCAGTGTTGAGGAGGACTCTGAAGCTGTGTGAGGAGGACTCTGAGGCAGTGTTGAGGAAGACTCTGAAGCTGTGGGAGGACGATGCTGAGGCTGTGTCAGGAGGATTCTGAGGCTGTGTGAGGAGGACTCTGAGGCTGTGTGAGGAGGACTCTGAGGCTGTGTGAGGAGGACTCTGAGGCAGTGTTAAGGAGCACTCTGAGGCTGTGTGAGGAGGATTCTGAGGCTGTGTGAGGAGGATTCTGAGGCTGTGTGAGGAGGACTCTGAGGCTGTGTGAGGAGGACTCTGAGGCTGTGTGAGGAGGACTCTGAGGCTGTGTGAGGAAGACTCTGAGGCAGTGTTAAGGAGGACTCTGAGGCTGTGTGAGGAGGATTCTGAGGCTGTGTGAGGAGGATTCTGAGGCTGTGTGAGGAGGATTCTGAGGCTGTGTGAGGAGGACTCTGAGGCTGTGTGAGGAGGACTCTGAGACTGTGAGGAGGATTCTGAGGCTGTGTGAGGAGGATTCTGAGGCAGTGTTGAGGAGGACTCTGAGGCTGTGTTGAGGAGGACTCTGCGGCTGTGTAAGGAGGATGCTGAGGCTGTGTGAGGAGGATGCTGAGGCTGTGTGAGGAGGATTCTGAGGCTGGATTGGGCCTCAGTGGGGAAGAGTGGTGAGTCTTATGTCCACTGCGGACACAGAGGGGAAAGGGAGCCCCCAGTGGTCTAGTCCAGCCCCCTCCGCACTGGGCAGATAAAACTACTGAAGCCCAGAGAGAGAGGGGACTTGCCCAGTCACCCAGGAAGTTACAGGTGGATGAGAACAGTATGCCACTGTCAGTTTGGACACTGAGGGATGAGAGGCAACCCCTGGGCACCATGGAAATGGTAGTGTTAGTAATGAAGTGATGTTCACTGCTTCACATTCACACTCCATGGTGTGCCCCCACCTCCCTGTGCGCAGCCCCTCTCCCCATTTCAAAGCAGGGATTTCAGAGAAGGAATAACTGGCCCAGGGCTGCTCGGCAGCAGTTCCAAAGCTGGCACTCTTAACCTCCGGGCCACCACTGCCTCTTGCAGCCTCAGGATGGAGGGACCCTGCTAAGGCCTTGGGGACAGAGGACAGTACAAGGGGGCAGGGCTCAGGGCAGGAGACAGCCCACCGGGGGACTGTCTAGATCGGTCCTATGGGGCTACCCCAACCCCCAGCCCCCAGCCCAGCCCTGTGCTCACCCCATTGGGCGGGGCTGGGGCTTGCAGGTTTCTGCCCCAAAGTCCCCCGCTGTCCAGTGGTGGAGGGAGGAGCCAGCAGCAAGCACTAGCCAGGTCCCCAGGCTGGCTCAGCGGAGGCCGTGGGGGCAGGCAGATTTGTCCAGCCAACAGGCTGACAGTCTTCCTGGTGTGAGTTCGGCGCCTGAACACTGTGCAGGTACAGCCAGCCCGGCCCATGGCTCTCCAGGTGTCCCCAAGAAGGCCCTTCCCAGAGGGCCAGCCTTATAGAACCACCCCAGATACCAACTCCTACCCAACAGGCCCTGTTTTCATGCTTCTGCCAACTGTACCAGCATGGCTGGCAGTGAGAGGTGTGCCCAGCACTCCCTCCCAGTCCACACCCCCACCTCCATCTTACACCCTCAGTCAGCGTGTTGGCGGGTGTCAGGCCACCGGCTGACAGTCACCACTTCTGCCTCGAGTCTCAGTCTTCATTATAAAATGGGGGACACAGACGAAGCCAACCTCACTGAGCAGTTTCCAGGACACAGGGAGATCGTGAGCAGAAGCTACCTAGCACAGTATGTGCACCTGGACCCCTGAGCCAGGGTGCTGTGTCCCACCCCTCACCCACTGCGAGCCCGGAGCCCCACTCACCGTGCAGGGCAGGGCATGGGGGCGCAGGGCTCTGATCGCTCTGGCGGCTTTGGGCTCCCTTCACACTGGGCAGCCTCCACCCACTTGTTCTGGGCCTGGTCCAGGCAGCCGTAGGTCACCCAGCGCTGCCCTGGAAGGGGAGAGAAGAGCTAGGCCATGTCTGCACAGGGGGCACCAATGCTGTGGGCCAGTCCTTCCCCAGGCCTCACCTGCCCCACAGCTCACCGAACAGGACCCCCACACGGCGGCCCACATCCCCACGTGCAGCTGCTTGGGCTGGAAATAGCTGAAGGTGATGTCTGGGTGAGCGAGGCTGCCATACTCCTCACTGTAGCGCCTGTAAACCTGCATCAAATGGATAGAAGAGCTCCAGCCACTACCCAGTGGGCCCTGAGGGTCGCTGCTCACAGCCACCTTCTCCAGGAAGCCTTCTGACTTCTCATCCCTCAGTCCCTGAGTTCTTTCATTTACCAAGTAATCACCAATGCTGACCCCATGCCGGGCTCTGGATAGCACAGAGCATAGGACACAGTCCCGGCCTCAAAGAGCCCAGAGTGGGCTGTGGGACCAGGTGTCTGTCTTTTCAACACCAACTGCAAATACAGTTCACCCTCTGACCTTAACTACCCAGAGTTAGGTCAACTCTCACAAGTCCTCCCAAGACTTCAAACATCAGACACGAGGTCCCCACAACACCCTCACTTATGACCTGCTGGCTACAAACTTGGGGGTTCTCACTACCGCTTCAGGTTTGATAATTGGCTAGAACAGCTCACAGAACTCAGGAAAGCACTACGCTTACAATGACAGCTTTATCATGAAGGATACAAAAGAAGAGACACATAGGTCGAGGTCTCGGAGGGTCCCCAAAGTGGTGCCTCTGTGTCTCCAAGGACATGTCATCCTCCAGAGCATCCATGCCTATCACCAACCAGGAAGCTCATGAAGCTTCAGTGTCCAGAGCTTTTACCGGAGTCTCATTCCACATGCATGATGGATTGAATCACTACCCATGTGGTTGAATTCAATCTCCAGCCCGTTCCCCTCCCCAGGTATCCAGCTGATATCACACCAGAGTCTTTCTGGCCTGGCCAACAGGAGTCACCTCATTAACATAAACTCTCAGGTGTGGTCTGGAGCCCTCATGGACAACAGACACTCTAATCATTCCAGAAATTTCAAGGCCAAAGCCAAATTCTTTGGGTGAAGTAATAGATAATCACAAAGCTTTTGGTAGGTGGAGGAGTAGAGATATGCACAGGGCATTATGGGAGCCCACAGGAGGCTTCCTGAGTTGAGGGCGGGCGGATCACAGTGGAGGTCGGGAGAGATTTGGGGAAGCAAAGAGCAGATGCAGACACAGGGCGTGGAGGGGCCATCCTGCACATCCTACAGCAAGGGCCTGGAGGTGAGATGAGGCCCAAAAGGTCGGCAGGAAGGGACTGGATGGGGGGGACCTTGTGGCCGGCTAGTAGCCTGGGCTTGCTTGCTTTTCTTCCAAGGCATCTCTGGGTGGACTCGAACTGTCAACCTTTTGGTTAGCAGCTGAGTGGTTGACAATTTACACCACCCAGAAGTTTCTCTCCACACAGTAGCGCCCCAAATGACTGCCAAATGAGTGAGTGAGTGGGTAAGTGAGTGGGTGAGAGAGTGGGTGAGTGGGTGAGTGAGTGGGTGAGTGAGTGAGTGAGTGAGTGAGTGAGTGAGGAACAAATGAACCAACAGCAGAACCCCTCCTACCCCTCCAGTCACCTGTATCTCAATGTCTTCCTGGGTAGGCCCCTGGATGTGAAGCTCCTCCCGGTGGGGCAGCTGGTCCTCGGTGAGGGCCACCCTGTACTCCAGGCGGCTGTCCTCCAGGAGTGAGGGGTAGGTGGTACTGGGGGAGACGCTCCCGTTTCCAGCTACAACGTACCGCCCTCGGATCCTCACAGCTGTGGGGCAGCGAGAGCACTCAGGACGGCGGGGTCCCAGCCTCTTACATGGGAGCATTTTCCTTAAACTCTCCACCAACAGGGTGTGGGCCAAGGTGGGACAAAGTCTCTGGGGTGGAGAAGGCAACAGGGCCAGCAGAGTAAGGAGGGCCTTCTACCCATGGACATAACCTCCAATGCCATGTCATGGCTCTCCTCCCCAAGCCGTGCCCCGCCGGGAGCAGGACCTCCTGGCACCTAGGTCTGGTGGTCACCCCCCAGGCACACTCTCTGCCCTGTTCATACGCATCTGACCATGGAAGGGTCTTTCCAGAATCTGAGGAATGCCGTGGGCCTGCTTCCCCTCACCAAGTGCACACACAAGGCTTTACAGGCGGTTCCGGGGCTCAAGGACCTCAGGGTGTGTGCTCACCCTGTGGATCTGAAGGGCAGGTGCAGGCAGCTTTCTGGAAAGAAAGACTGACCATGCATCCTCCGTCAACTCACCCAAGTGTGTGAAGAGAGGCCTGCGGTTGACAACATAGACACTGGTCAGGTTGGGGGTGACCGTGAGGAATGTCACATACTCTGGAAGGAAGCAGGAGAGGGTACCTGGGGCTCACAGGTTACATCACAGTCAAAAGGGAGCAGATTTCAGCTGCATGGAAAATAGGGCCTTTAACACCAAAAGCTAGCAGTGCAAAGGGCTGCCTCGAAGGTGGTGAGTCCACTGTCACTGGGGGCAATCAAACCAGGCTGGATGGCCACCCATGAGGGACACTGTCCTGGCTGGGAGGAGGGGTAAGGTCCAAGTTCTCACCAGAGTGAAGGGCACGTCAGACGGGGATGGGCCTCAAGTCCCCCACGAGTCACCTAAACACCACAGTTTGCAAATGCCTCAACTCTTTTATGAGTAGATCAAACTCAAGGGCCTTCTGATGATAACACCTTCTCGCTTATCGCACCCCTTTTGGTGTGATTTCTCCAGCAAGAGAGAAGAGGCTGGCCTGCAAAAACTGCCCAACCCTGTATCCATATTCCCTCAGCACCACGGCTAGTCAGCTGCCGTGACCGCTCTGTCCTGAGGGCTACCAGGCCAGACGCCCCGAGGTCTCTGCTGGCTCTATGAGTCTCAGGCTGGGCCACCTGGCTCCTCAGAGGCCAGGGGAGTGGCCCCTGCACCCCAGGAATGCCCCTTACCTCTGGCTCTTCCGCCCGAGAAGGAGCCGTTGTGTGGGCTGCAGGTGCTGTTGTCTCCTCCGCACACCTGGCACACATCACGTACCTGCTGGGAGTCCATCCTGCCGTCACAGCCCAGGATCTGTGCCAAGGGGAGGAAGTGAGGCTCCAGGTAACTGGGGGGCATGGCCTCGCTGACAACCAACCACTCCCAGCAGCTGGGCTGGAGGGCTCTTAACTAGCCTTTCCATACAACTACCATCTGCCAGGAGCCCTGGGGGCACAGTGGTTAAGAGCTCAGCTGCTAAGTCAAGAGGTCAGCAGTTCGAATCCACCAGCTGCTCCTTGGAAACACTATGAGGCAGTTTACTCTGTCCTGTAGGGTCACTATGAGTTGGAATCGACTTGACACCAAAGGGTTTTTGGCTATCTACCAAAGAGGCACTCACGCGGCTGGAATGGCCTGTCTGACACCACAGCCCCACAGTGAGGCTCTCAACCCACGGCTGTGTCCAAGCTGGCCTAGGGTCCCAGCGCCACTCCCAGGCAGACACTACTGCCCTTGGCCGGCGCAGTTCTTAGGAACCTGCCTGCTGGAAACACCATTTGCACTTTGGCTTCTGATGGGACAGGCAGATAGCCATCCACGCACCTACCCTGCACCTGCCCGAGAGGCACAGGCTGAAGGTCCCGTCCTCCCTCGGGCCACTCGGCACACAGCGGGTCCCATCCACGAAGCTGTCCCCACGCCTCACAATAAAGTTCTCGCCCACGGCCCAGCACATGTACCTGCACAGACTGTCCCCTGGTAACAAGGGGCAGAACCAGGATTTGATCCGAGGTCTGTCTCTGAGCAGCCCCGTACATCAGCATCAATGGTGGTGGGCCAGACCCCTGACTCACCAACCACGAGGGTCTCCGGCCTGGCTTGCACCCCCAGCCTCACCTTGGCTGTACTGCACGGCCGAGCTCCAGCGGTAGAAGGTGCTGCCGCCTTCGGGAAGAAGCAGAGGCTGCCCTTCCGTCTGGGCGCACTGCTCTGACATGAACTCCAGCTGGCTGGTCCTGCAAGCCTGCCAGGGAAGGGCAGAGAACAGGCACAGGAGGGCCCGAGGGGGACCTAGGGTGGCTGGGGTCACCGGGAGCCACCAGCACAGCACCCTGCAGTGCAGGGCCCCGCTTCTGGCTGAGCCTCAGTTCCCAGCTCTGTAAGGTGGGGTGACAACAGCTCCTGCCTGTTACTACAGAGGGAACACTTGTGAAGGCCACAGCACAGGCCCAACATCCAGCAAAGAAGAAGAAAGCAGGGAACTGTTCTGTCTTGGAGCCAGAGGCCTGAACTTCAGAAAATGGGACCCTTATAACACTTGCTGTATGATATGCATTTAAAACCAGCTGCTTAGCAAGTGGCCATCTAAGATGCATCGACTGGTCTCAACCCACCCGGAGCAAAGGAGAATGAAGAACACCAAAGACACAAGGTAATTATGAGCCCAAGAGACAGAAAGGGCCACATAAACCAGAGACTACATCAGCCTGAGACCAGAAGAACTAGATGGTGCCTGGCTACAACCCATGACTGCCCTGACAGGGAACATGACAGAGAACCCCTGAGTGAGCAGGAGAGCAGTGGAACGCAGACCCCAAACTCTTGTAAAAAGACCAAACTCAATGGTCGGACTGAGACTAGAAGGACCCCGGAGGTCATGGTCCCCAGATCTGTTAGCCCAAGACAGGAACCATTCCCAAAGCCAACTCTTCAGACAGGGATTGGACTAGATTATGGGATAGAAAATGATACTGGGGAAGAATAAGCTTCTTGGATCAAGTAGACACATGAGACTATGTTGGCATCTCTTGTCTGAAGGGAAGATGAGAGGGTAGAGGGAGTCAGAAGCTGGCCAAATGGACATGAAAAGAGAGAGTGGAGGGAAGGGCTGTGCTGTCTCATTACAGGGAGAGCAATCAGGAGCATACAGCAAGGTGTTTATAAATTTTTGTATGAGAGTCCGACTTGATTTGTAAACTTTCACTGCAAGCACAATAAAAGTTAAAAAAAAAAAAAAAAACCCAGCTGCTGTCGAGTCCACGCGTGACAACGCATCAGAGTAGAGCTGTGCTCCACAGGATTTTCAATGGCTGATTTTTTGGAAGTAGATTGCCAGGCCCTTCTTCCAAGGTACCTCTGGGTAGACTAGAACCTCCAGTTTTTGGGTTAGCAGTCAAGCACTTAACCGTTTGGACCACTCAGGAAGGCAGGTAGTTAGGAAAGAGGTAACCAGAGGCCTGGAGCAAAGGCCCCACAGAGGCAGACAGCCTGGCTTGCTTTCTTTTGCTGGAGTCTCAGAGAAGAATCTGAGCAGAGACACCCTGACCAGGGGCACTTCCTCACAGGTGCCACTTTCACCTCGCCATTCCCCCACCCCATCCCCCAACTCCATGCCCCAGACTAAGGCTCCCCCTCTAAGTCTGGGGAAGGGTCAGCTCCCAGAGGCCTGGGTGTCAGGCCAGGAGAAGAGGAGGTGTTTGGGCGGGGTGGTGTCAAGGGCCAGGCGGCAAGCCCAGGACCATGCAAAGGGAGTACTGGGGATTGAATTGTGCCCCCCAAAATTATGTGTTGTAAATCCTAACCCCAGTGATGTTGTTCGGTGCTGTCGAGTCTGTCCCAAATCTAGCAAATCCTTCTTATGCTTGAGCCCATTGTTGCAGCCACTGTGTCAATCCATCTCGTTGAGAGATTTCCTTTTTCGCTGACCCTTTACTTTATCAAGCATGATGTCCTTCTCCAGGGACTGATCCCTCCTGATAACATGGCCGAAGTATGTGAGACAGAGTCTCATCATCCTTGCTTCTAAGGAGCATTCTGACTGGCTTCTTTCAAGACTGATTCGCTTGTTCTTTTTGCAGTCCATGGTATATTCAATATTCTTCACCAGCACCGTATTCAAAGGTGTCAATTCTTCTTCTTCCGTCTACTTGATTCATTGTCCAGCTTTCGCATGCGTATTAGGCGATTGAAAACACCATGGCTTGGGTCAAGCGCACCTTAGCCCTCAAGTTAACATCTTTGCTTTTGAACACTTTAAAGAGGTCTTCTGCAGCAGATTTGCCCAGTGCAATGCGTCTTTTGATTCCTTGACTGCTCCTTCCATGGGTGTTGACTGTAGATCCAAGTGAAATGAAATCCCTGACAACTTCAATCTTTTCTCTGTTTATCATGATGTTGTTCATTGGTCCAGTTGTGAGGATTTCTGTTTTCTCTTTATGATGAGGTGTGATCCATACTGAAGGCTGTGGTTTTTGATCTTCATCAGGAAGTGCATCAAAACCTCTCTGCTCCCTATGGGACAGTTCTACTCTGTCCTATAGGGTTGATAGGAGTCAAAATGGACTCAAGGGCAACTGGTTTGGTTTGGCTTTTGGTTACATATCAGTCACTGTTCTAGGCACTGGAGATAAAGCAAAGCAAAGTCTCTAAGGACCCAAGTATAATCTGGACCATTTTCCTCCCCTTGACTAAGAGGCTGTGTTGCTGCAGCTGCTACAGTCATTAAGGGCACAGTTTCAATGATAGTCTATAATGTCAGTTTTAAAGCTTAAGAACTTTCTGAGGAGTTTTTGCTCAGGGTACATTTAATGTCTATTCCTGGTGGTGGGATAACTTGAAAAAAGATAGCAAGAACGGTTGCACAACTTGAAGAATGTAATCAATGTCACTGGATTGTACATGTAGAAATTGTTGAATTGCTTTATAATTTGTTGTATATATTTTCACCACAAAAATAAATTAAAAAAAAAGCGTAAGCATTTTCTAAAAACAATTTCCCTAAAGCATGAAAAAGAAAAAAAAAAAACTCTTTGCATTCAGCAAACAAGGTTGTGTCATCTGCATATCGCAGGTTGTTAATAAGTCTTCCTCCAATCCTGATGCCCCATTTGTCTTCGTATAGTCCATCTTCTCGGATTATTTGCTCAGCATACAGATTGAATAAGTACGGTGAAAGGATACAACCCTGACGCACACCTTTCCTGACTTTAAACCAACCAGTATCCCCTTGTTCTATTCAAACTGCCTCTTGATCTATGTACAGGTTCCCCATGAGCACAATTAAGTGTTCTGTAATTCCCATTCTTGGCAATGTTATCCATAATTTGTTTTGATCCACACAGTTGAATGCTTTTGCACAGTCAAAAAAAAAACACAGGTAAACATCTTTCTGGTATTCTCTGCTTTCAGCCAGGATCCATCTGACATCAGCAATGATATCCCTGGTTCCATGTCCTCTTCTGAAACCTGCCTGAATTTCTGGCAGTTCCCTGTCGATATACTGCTGCAGCCTCTTTTGAACAATCTTCAGCAAAATTTTGCTTGCGTGTGATATTAATGATATTGTTCTATAATTTCCACATTCAGTTGGATCACCTTTCTTTGGAGTAGGCATAAATATGGATCTCTTCCACTCCACTGGCCAGGTAGCTGTCTTCTACATTTCTTGGCATAGATGAGTGAGCACTTCCAGCACTGTATCCGTTTGTTGAAACATCTCAGTTGGTATTCTATCAACTCCTGGAGGCTTGTTTTTAGCTAATGCTTTCAATGCAGCTTGGACTTCTTCCTTCAGCACCATCGGTTCCTGATCATATGTACCTCCTGAAATGGTTGAACATCAACCAGTTCTTTTTGGTACAGTGACTCTGTGTATTCCTCCCATGTTCTTTTGATGCTTCCTGCGTCATTCAGTATTTTGCCCATAGAATTCTTCAATATTGCCAACTTGAGGCTTGAATTTTTTCTTCATTTCTTTCAGCTTGAGAAATGCCGAACTTGTTCTTCCCTTTTGGTTTTCTAACTCTAGGTTTTTGCACATGTTGTTATAATACTTTGTCTTCTCAAGCTGTCCTTTGAAATCTGTTCAGCTCTCTTACTTCATCATCTCTTCCGTTTGCTTTAGCTACTTGACGTTCAAGAGCAAGTTTCAGAGTCTCTTCTGACATCCATTTTGGACTTTTTTTTTTTTCTTGTCTTTTAAGAATCTCTTGCTTTCTCCTTGATATCATCCCACAATTCCTCTAGTCTTTGGACATTAATGTTCAGTGCATCAAATCTATTCTTGAGATGCTCTTTAAATTCAGGTCGGATATACTCAAGGTTGTATTTTGGCTCTGGTGGACTTGTTCTAATTCTTTTCAGCTTCAGCTTGAACTTACGTATGAGCAATTGATGATCCACTCCACAGTCGGCCCCCGGCCTTGTTCTGACTGATGATGTTGAGCTTTTCCATTGTCTCTTCCCACAGATGTAGTAGATTACAGATTCCTGTGAATTCCATCTGGCAACATCCACATGTATAGTCTCTTTTTATGTTGTTGAAAAAAGGTATTTGGAATGAAGAATTCGTTGGTCTTGCAAAACTCGACCGTGTGATCTCCGGCATCGTTTCTATCACCAAGGCTGTATTTTCCAACTGCTGATCCTTCTTCTTTTTTCCAAATTTCGCATTCTAATCACCAGTAATTATCAGTGCATGTTGGATCAATTTCAGACTGCAGAAGTTGGTAAAAATTTCTTTATCTTTGGCCTTAGTGATTGGCAAGTAAATTTGAATAATAATCGTATTAACTGATCTTTGTCATAGGCATATGGATATTATCCTATCACTGACAGCGTTGTACTTCAGGACAGACCTTGAAATGTTCTTTTTGACAACGAATGTTACGGCATTCCTCTTCAATTTGTCATTCCTGGCATAGTAGACCATATGATTGTCTGATTCAAAACGGCCAATTCCAGTCCATTTCAGCTCACTAATACCTAGGATATCGATGTTTATGCATTCCATTTCATGTTTGACAATTTCCAATTTTCCTACATTCATACTTTGTACATTATTAATGGATGTTTCCAGCTGTTTCTCCTCATTTTGAGTCATGTCACATCAGCAAATGAAGGTCCCGAAAGCTTGATTCCATCCACGTCATTAAGATTGACTCTACTTTGAGGAGGCAGCTCTTCCCCAGTCATCTTTTGAGTGTCTTCCAACCTGGGGCGCTCATCTTCCAGCACTATATCAGACAATGTTCCGCTGCTATTCATAAGGTTTTCAGCGGCTAATGCTTTTCAGAAGTAGACTGCCGGGTCCTTCTTCCTAGTCCGTCTTAGTCTGGAAGCTCAGTGAAACCTGTCATCCTTGGGTGATCCTGCTGGTATTTGAATACCGGTAGCATAGCTTCTAACATCACAGCAACACACAAGGCCCCACAGTAAGACAAACTGACAGAAGCATGGGGACCTAACCCCTATACCTGTGGTTATAATGCCATTTGGGTGTGAATTCTTGTTATGTTAATGAGGCAGTATTAGTCTAGCATGTGTCTTAAATCAATTTCTTTTGAGATATAAAAACAGCACATTGAACAAGGAAGAGTGGAAGCACAGCTGGGGGAAGATAGACGCCAAGCCACATGAAGATCACCAAGGAGCCAAGGAATAGAAGCTGAAAAGAGACAAGAACCCTCCCCTACTGCCAGCAGAGAGAGAGAGAGCCTTTTCCTAGAGCTGGTGCCCTGAATTCAGATTTCTAGCCTCCTAGACTGAGAAAATGCACTCTGTTTGTTCAAGCCGCCTACTTATGGTATTTCTGTTATAGCAGCACTAGATAACTAAGACAGAGGGGGAGCAAATTTAACTCTACGTAAAAGGAATCCTTGGCAGTGTCACAGTAGTGGGCTGTGTTGGGGGGGGTAAATGTCTCCTCACGAGGAATGTAGGTGGTCAGGATGCAGGCAGCAGCATGGGGGAAGGGGTGGGATGCATGGGGGGTGCTGCTGGTCATTGGAAGGGACGTCCCATTTGTGCGCACTGGTCCCAAGGTTGGTATTAACAGCGCCTCCTTCACTCTCAAGTTACAGGTCCTCAGCCCCTCCAGGGCCCAGGCTGCCCCACCCACTTTGGAAGCTGGCCTACCTGGGTGTTGCACAGCTCAGCCTGGAGATCAGCGCCTGTACACGCACGCCCTCCAAAGGCAGGTCTGAAAATGCCCGTGAGGGGTGAGAGGGGCCTCCCCGACACCAAACCTAGGAGCCTGGGGCTGCCACCCTCCCTCTGTACCCCCCACCAGTACCTGGGGTTGTTACACTGCCGCCTCCTGGTGGCCACGCCTCCTCCACAGGAGCGGGAGCAAGGACTGGGGGCCCCCCAGCTGGACCAGTGCCCGTGCACCGCAGGCAGGGGGGACAGCTCCGCTAGCGAGCGACAGTGCCCTCTGGAGCACCACTGCAAGGCAAGGCAGCTCCGGCTCCACATCCACAGTCCCCAACACGCATACGCCCCACCATGCCTGTCACACCCCCAACCCCAGGGGCAGGCGGACCGGTGAAGGGTCCACCCTGCCCAGTCGCGGGGGGCTGAAGGCAGCACATCAGCAGAAAGGGGGGAAGGGCGGAGGCAGCAAGAGAGGGCTGGGCTGGGAAAGCTCGGGCAGCCTGTCACTGGGAGTTCCTTCTCTGAAAAGAAAACCAAACCAAACTTGTTGCCATCCAGTCGATTCCGACTGCTAGCGACCCTATAGGACAGAGTAGAACAGCCCCGTAGAGGTTCCAAGGAGCGCCTGGTGGATCTGAACTACTTCCCTTTTGGTTAGCAGCAGTAACTCTTAACCACTGTGCCACCAGGGTTTCCTCTTTGTAAAGACACAGGCCTAACTCCAGCACTTGGGAGGACTGAGACTAGCATATGCCCTGTGCCGGGCCGCCACGTGTGCTCAGTGAACACCCACTCGCTCTGCTGCGGCGGAGATCGAGAGTAGGAGCTCTGGATTCTGAGATGGGGTTCAATCCCACACCGTCCCTGGGGGAGTCGCAGAGCAGGCCTCTGTAACCCAGAAAAACCATCCAGTCTTCCAGGCCCTGTGGGGGTGGGTGAGCCCTTGGGAGGCTAGCCACCAGTGAGAAGGCCGGTGACATATCCCCTGATGGTAATCTGCCCATCTCTCAGTCAGGTGGTGACCATGTGGGATAGGCAGCTCCAGGCTCTTTGCCCCAGTTACCAACCTTCTCCTGCCTCCCCCAGGAATGAGGGCCCCTAAGCTGGAGGTGTCCTGTGCATACCCACAGCGCACCCACACCCACCCACACATGCACACACATATACATGCTCCCACATATCCATAGACACACATGCATAAACACATGCACACGCACACACACATGCACACATATGTGTGCACACATGCGCGCACACACACTCATTCACTCCCAGCCTCTGACCTTGTCCACTCCGCATTCCGTCCCATCCAGGAGGGGGATGAGAAGGCGGCTACAGCTGCTGTGGTCCAGGGGGTCTGTGTGGCAGGAGAGAGCCTGGCACACGTCCTAATGGGAGACAAGGGCCGGCTGAGGGGTCGCCTGTCTGGGACCACCTTAACTGTCCCTCCCAGGGCAGGGGACACCCTGACAAGCCATACTCTGCTCTGTGGTCACCGGGGTGGGAAGCAGGAGGTAGGGCCCTCCCCAAGCACAGGGACGATGCCCAAGGGGCACACACTTTCATGGATCCATGATATACTTTAATTTCTTTTAAGTCAGAAGAAAAAATGAAATTTTAAGTCAAAGAAAACATCCTATTATATAATATTTATATATTTGTATTTATCCCAATGAACATAAAACTGTACGTATTTTATGAAAATACTAAAATATGATTAAAAAAAAATCATGGCAGAAGAGGCCCACCAAAGCAGAATGCCTGGGGCCCATGAGATTCAAACGCAACCCTGGGAAGAAGTTGGCCTTTGGGGTGCCTTCACCTCCCCTGCCCCTACCAGCTCACACTCCCTCTGTAGGGCTCAACTCTGAGGCCACTTCCTCTAGGAAGCCTTCCCTGCTGACTGGCAGCTCCAGGCTGGCTCCTACAGGCCTACTTCCCCCATCAGAGCACATGTCACAGCTGGCAAGGCGACCACCTGCTCTGGAGAAGTGTCCCAACTGTGCCCAGAGTCTGGGGGTACAGGGGCCAGGCCAGCACCAGCTACAGAGTTGGTGGAGTCCAGTCAAAAAGGAAATGTGCGCCCCTTGTTCAGAGCATTATGAAGAATTTTGAGATGCGCCAACGGAGGTGGTAGAGCATTAACCCAGCCGGTCCTGTAGTGCCTCCACCGCGCCTACACCCGATGGGGACTCAGAAATGCCGACGGAGGGTGTACCTGCGCGCTGGCGGGAGCACTCACCAGACTCTCCTTGGCGAAGGTGCAGGCGACGGCGGTGCGGCCAAAGGCCACGCGGCACTGTTCGTCGGCGCTGTAGTAGAGGCCTGGCTGCGCTTCTAGCAGGAGCCCGGCTGGCTCCGGCTGCGGCCGGGGCGGGTCCCACAAGCAGCGCGCCCGTCCTGCGCTGCGACACGGCCCCGACTCAGGCCCCAGGTTAGTGGGGTTGGGATAGAGAATGCGCGCGGGGGTGCGCGCGGACCGGGCGTTAGGGGAGGAGGCGGGCGCTAAAACACCGCGGGGTGTGCGAGAGGCGAGGAGAGTGGCGGCTGGAGCCTGGGCGGGGACCGGGATCTGAGGTTGCCTACAACATGATTGTCCCCACGCTGCAGATGGAACCCCCCGAGGCCAGAAGACCTAAGTGGCTCCTTCAGGGGTGGGTTCGAGCGGGATAGAGGGTGCTCGAGGAGAGGGGATGGGAGGATGGAGGGTGCGCGCGGAGAGTGGATGGGGTGGAGGGTGCGCGCGGAGAGTGGATGGGGGTGGAGGGTGCGCGCGGAGGGGGGATGGGAGGATGGAGCTGTGCGCGCGGAGAGAGGATGGGGGATGGAGGGGTGCGGGGGTGGGATGAGGCGGATGGAAGGGTGGGCGCGGTGAGGGTGCAGGGGTGGAAGTGCCCGGCCGCGGGGTAGGTGGAGACCCCGGGGCGCGGGGTGGGGCGCAAGGAGGGTTGGGTGGGATGAGGGGTGGAAACCCTGCCAGCTACCTGAGCAGGTGCCGCAGCTGCTGGCGACTGCAGGCGGACCAGGCGGGTCCCCGGCGGGCGGACGCGGCGCCATCCGCCGCCATCACGTGGCTGCTAGACCCGCAGCCGCTGTCGGGTGCGCCGTCGTGCTCCAGGCCGAGACTGCGGACAGGCGGCTCTGAGAGTGGCGGCGGGCTAGTGGGCCCCGGGGCCACCTTGCGCCCCGGCCGCCCGCCCTCGGGCCTCAGCAGTACGACCTTTTGGACCCAGGCGCAGGGGAAGGAGCCCGCAGTGGCCCTCCCTCAGTTTCCTGCCCAGGACGAGGGCCTGCAAGGAGGGTCCTATCTCATTTGTCTGACAAATATCAAAATGCGCAGGGCTAACTAATGCACCGTGTTTGGAACTGGGGTGGGGCTGGAGGGCCCTTGAGAGGCTGGAGGCGACGCCGCCTTGAAGCGCGTGAGGCTTACATGGAAAACCCTTCGACGGCGCGTATCGCGTAGTTAAATAAACAACCGTGGGGGAGTTAGCATTCCCGCTCCCCGGCGGTGGAAGGCAGTGGTTTTCAAACTATTTCTAGCAGCAGAGCTTTTTCGGTTTTTTTCTAGGCACGAGGGGGCGGAGCCAGGAGCCTTAGGTGTGATCTGATCTGGGGAGGAACCCCAGCCCTGTCCCTTGAGCTGTGACCCTTCACCTGGGATCTCCGGCACCCCTGGGAATACTACACCCCTCTATCCAGTTGAAATCACCTGGGGCTTGGGGTGGTAGCTGGTGGGCAAGGATGATGGAGAGACTTCCCATTTGTATTAAGAAGTCTCTAATACGTATTTGAACGTTTTACAGCAATCGGGTGTTATTTTCACAATTAAAAGACTAAAAATCAAAAACAAAAGAAACCCTATATACATGATGGTGGATATAGGCAAAAGTTTACCCACAAAAATTCATGATGTTAGTAACAGGAAAAATCTGGAAATAGCCCCAGTGTCCGACAGTGGGGGATCACATTGTGGCACATACAAAAAAAAAAAAAAAAAAAACAACACCCTGCAAGGCCTGGGATGTACTGTTACATTAAAGCCAGGTAACAAAGCCAGGTGCAGCATAACCCCAAATTTGCATATAAAAACTTTGTGAGTATGTGTAAAGACAAGGCTGATGTTAAATATAAAATATGAACAGAAGTTCTAAGTCGTGGACTTGGGGTGATTTTTACAGCCTGCTTCTTCTTTCTCTGGATTTCCTGCGAAACTCAGTTTCTGATTGCTAAGTTTGTTGTGCTTATTTTATTTCTTAAGAAATAAAGTTTCTTTGAGTCATTCTGTAATCAAGAAATATCTGTTCCCCCGCCCTCTCCCCCACCTTCCTATTCCATTGGGGTCAAGGGCACAGCCTCCTTCAAGCAGGTTCTGCCAGGGCCCACTGCCTGCCATGACCTCACCCTTCTGGGGCCTAGGGCAGCTCCTTAGCCAGATCTTGGGGACAGCGTGTGGGGCCTCATACCTGTGCCCAATCTCATGGGCGATGGTGACCCCCAGGTCGAAGCCAGTGTCCTCGGTAATGAGGCAGCTCCAGGAGGAGGAACAGACCCCCCCAAGCTGGGTGACCCCCCGAACCTTCCGGTCGCCGTTAGGCAACTCCAGGTCGAACCTTGGGGAAAGAAAAGAGACATCTGGGTGGCATTGAGGGTCTTTCTGCTGCTGGGTCGCCACAGCCAGCGGGGGTTCAGCTACCTGGTGATGTAGAGGACGAGGTCAGCGTGCCCAGGGTCTGTGTCGTCCGCGGGGTTGACGGCCCTGCTCCAGTCACAGACGCTCAGCAGCGATGAGGTGATATTGGCTGTGATGTTTGGAGCATCCTGGGGTGTGGGGAGGGGGTGGTCAGTAACAGAGCCTCGTTCACCGGATCCCCATCAAGGACAGGGCTGACTCCTAATGACCCTGTTACTGCCCCATGCTACAGATGAGGAGACTGAGGCTCAGAGTGGGGGAAGCCCATGCTGAGGGTTGGAGCCCAGCTGGGGTGCAGTCCAGGTCTGTCTGACCAGCCCTGCTGGTGAGGCTACGGTGCCCAGTGGTTTGGCCAAACGCTAGACTAGGCTGCTATTCCATAAAGTAATCTAATGCAGTGTGATGTAAGCACCTTCTGAAATGTAATGTGAGCGAGCAATCAGTTGAAAGAGGCGTTTCCTTAGGGAGTGGTCTACCTCCGGACTGTAAGTAGGTATTTGGACAGAACTTGACCCCTCTGATTCTGCACTCTTCCCATGGCCTGGCCTGTGGGTCTCGGGACGAGAGTGCACAGGAGTCTCCAGCCTGCTGCCTGACCTGCAGATTTTGGACCTCAGTCCCCACAATCATGGCAGGCAATCCCTGGAAGTAAATCTCTCTCTACGTATACGTGGGCCTCACTGGTTCTGTTTCTCCAGACGGTCCTAAGACACCTGCTATTAACCACAATGCCCCACAGCATCCAAGGGGTTAAAATAGGAGAGACCCGGCTTCTGTGATGCTGGGCGATGTGGGGTACCGAAATCCAGCTGGAGCCTACCTCAGGCTCTGTCAAGACAATCATCTTCACCAGGTGCACTCGGAACTGAGCCCCCAGGGATGGGTCCCTCAGCAGTTCTGACCCCTGAGGAAGGGCAGACAGAGGTGACTTAGAGGGGTACGAGAGCGGGGGGCGCCTGGAGAGGGTGCTCCACTCAGCGTGAGTGAGTGGGAGCCCCATAATGCTGGTCCCCAGATGGGAGCAGGCGAGAGCCAGATATGCCCATGGCTCAGTAACAGAGAGCAGACAAGCTTGAAGAGAAGAAACTCCGAAACAGCTTCAGGAAAGTGTATGTCGTGGTCGTTGGTCTAGAATATTCCATTCAAATGCTGACTCTCGCAGCCTTGTGGTCACCCTGTCCTTTCCCAGCTCTGCCCCTCAGTCTGAAACACCTTTCCCACCACCTGTGCTGGTTTAACCCCTCACATCCTGGGGCCACCTGCTTCCCTGTGACCCCTTTCCTGGCCCACGGAGGAAGGCTGTCTCCCGCTCCCAGCTCTCACGGTGCATCCGTCGAGATGCTGCTCACGGCAGACTTGTGTTTGTTGTCTGGACCAGTCTGTCCTCTAAACTAGACACAGCGCCCTCTCCGGGGAGGGTGTGGCTTATCCCTGGCCTCTGCTGACCCGAGTTTGAAGCCAAGCTCTGCCGCTTCCTAGCTGTATGTTCAGAGCCCGTAAACTGACCTCCAAGCCCCTGTTTCCTCCTCTGTGAAATGGGGAAAAAATGTCCCATGCTGTTGGCCAGCTTAGGGACAATGAGCTATGATGTGCCTGGCATGAGGTGGCCATTCAGTGATGAAAATGGCCATCGCTACCACTGGCACCAGCAGGAAAGGAATAGGTCTTCTATCCACCACCGAGGACCAGTCCTCCTAAAACACGCTGAAGGTAGAGGGGGTGTAGGCTTGATTATGGAATTTCAGAACATGAGAAGTGTGGAGGGGGGGAACCCCCAAAGCCTGAAACAATAGTTTCACTGAAAAGAGGAAACATCATGTCCAGGGCTTGCCAGTGAAACCCTAAGCAGATTTACTCTGGACTTGGACCAAGCCTGTATGCGAGGAGGTACCCCAGTGGGTGGCCGGAACCCCCTGACCGGCGGGAGGCACAGAGAACCCGCCGGGACCCTGAGGTGGTCTTGGGCTTCCAGATTGGTGAGGCGGGTGGGGAGGAGAACTTTCCCTTTGCCCTGAGGCAGGGGACAAATTCGTGCTAAGGAGCCCCTCTGGAGAGTGTTGCCCACTGCTGGGACGGGCTCTGCCCCCAGGGCCTCTGCCACCAGGACCTCCTCTGCACCCCCCCATCTCTGGAGCAGACCAGGGGGAGGGGGAGGGGCCTGGAGCTGTCAGTCATCAGCTGAGATTCATTTCTTTTCTTAAATGTTCTCTGATATCCATTTTCTCTTATTCAGATATAATTTTTTTTCAGTGTATGATTTTGTAAGTTTCTTCTCCTTGTGTCTAACTTTGCTGCACCATGGTCGGTGGGTGCCATCTGTATAACATGACCCCCTTGATGTTTCTGGAAGCTTCCCTGACAGCCCAGAGCAGTCAGTCACCTTTGTGGGGGCCCCGAATGTGTGTTCTCTGGTCGTTGGGCACAGGGTTTCATACAGACCCTCAGGTTAAACTTGATAATTAGGTTGTAGAATCACCTCTTCCTTTTCTTTTTTTTGGTTTCTTGGAATGTGGATTAGTGGGAATGCCGCCCCCTGGACCCCCTTTACCCCTAGAGGCTGAGTGAGGGCGCAGAGGTGGGGTGCCTGCAAGAAGGTGGGGTGTCTCTTGAGGCTTCCCACTGGAGGAGGCCCTCGCCCCCACCCCCGCCACACAGGGAGGAGAGAACTGGGGAGAGGGTGGGGCTGGGGGGCAGAGGCAGTGGGCAGCCTGCACCTCAGGTTCCCAGAGGTCAATTGGCCTTTGTGAAGGAGACAGGCTGGGGGGTTAAAGAGACCCAAGCTGCAAGAGGCTGTGATACTGAGAGGGCATCCCAGACCTCACCCACATCCACCCCAGGTGAGGGAGGACAGGAGGAAGGAAGAGCAGACCACCTCTCTCCCCACTTCAGGGGCCCCGAGCCCCAGCCAGACCCCAGGCTCAGATTCATACCCACACTCAACCCCCTCCCAAGGTCAGCCCACCAGACAAAGTGGCTGGTGTTTTGTCACAAGCCCCAGGTGTGGGGCACTGCTCCCAGGGACCACAGGATGGGGGTGGCAGAACGCCATCCTGGAGGACTGCCCACTGCCCCTGGAGGTCTGAGTCCGACTCCCGGGGTGGGTCAGCCTGCCCAGCCCCCACCCCCGGGACTCACAATGTTGAGGTTGGTGAGCACATAGCGTTCCGTGTCCTCCTGGTGGGCCTGGTGGACATCAGGGCCCACGGCCACGAGCAGCTCCAGGTGTAGGACGTTCCCCACAGCCCGAGTCTGTCTCTGGAGATGAGGGGAGGGAGGACCGCCTGCAGGGGGAGGGGGGAGGGGGGAGGGCTGGGAGCACAGTTCTAGGTAGCCTGGTCAGCCATCGGGCCCCAGGCCGGCCTCTCCATCACCCTGTGCTCCTGGACTGGAGGCAGACCTCCTGCCCCCGTGGGGCTTAGGAATCGGGGGGCTGCTTCTCAGCTTTCTCACAGGAAATGGGGACCATGAGAACTCTTGCCTTACATGGGATATGAGTTGAAGTGTTTCTCACTCCCCCCTCAAAGGATATGCCGAAGTCCTGACCCCAGAAGCTGTGACTGTGACCTTGTTTGGAAATAGGGTTTTATTTAAGTTCATATGAGGTCATGCTGGACTAGGGTGGGCCCTAACTGAATGTGATGGGTGTCACAACAAAAAGGAGAAGAGACGCAGGGAGAAGGCCAGGTGATGATGGAGGCGGAGGTGGCAGTGATGTGGCTAAAAGCCAAGGAATGCCAAGGGTTGCCAGCAGTCCCAGTAGCTCAGAAAAAAGCACAGACGCCTCCCTGGAGCCTCCAGAGGGAGCGCGGACGGTCCTGTTGACACCGTGATTTCAGACTTTGAACCTCCAGAACTGTGAGGCAACAAGATTGTTGTCTTAAGCCACCCACGTACGGGCTCTGTTATGGTGCTCTGAGGCTCCACAGCCTTGTCACCCTCCTGTGGCACCCCCCCCCCCCCGCCAGGCACCCAAAGCTTTCACTCTCCCAGACATTCATGAACAGCACCAGTCAGGGACACTTTGGCCCCCACGCTCCTCAGGAGTAAGTGGGCTCTCGCTGGGAGGGGTTGAGAGGCTCTGGGCTCTTAATGTCACAGGATTTGGGGACTGTCAAAGGGCTGGGGCGCTACCAGGGAGAGGCTGGAGGTGAGGAAGGAAGGCCTTCTGAAGTCAAGACGTTCCTCATTTCCCCCACCCCAAGGCCCAGATCCCACTAATGCTGGGGTACTTGGGGGGCAAGGGGCAGCGTGGGGGCTGAGAGGGAGCTAGTGCGTCCTCCGGTCACCACAGGGGACGGCCTCCCTCTGCCCCATGGCTCTGTCCAAAGCACTAAGCCTCTGCCTCCCAGGCACCCCTCTAGAGTGGGGTGGCCCCAAGGTGGCAAAGAAAGCCCACTACACCCCCTCTGGCATCCGGATGCAGCAGGCCCACAGAGGGTTCCAATCCTGGCCTTGCTCCCTGAGATGCTGCCCTCAGCCCTGGAGGAGCCGCGCCCAGTCCTCTGGCCTCGGGGCGCCCGTTGCAGTGTGGGTTGACCTTTACCCAGTCCTGCCCATCTCAGGCTTTGAGGTTCCAGGGTTATGTGTCTCTGGACCACAATGTAAACTGAAGGGCCATTCAGGGAGGGTGGTGACCTGCCCACCAACTACAACTCAGCATGAGGGCACAGCTGGTGGCCCCATTCTCCCCTGGGCTGCCTGCAAGCTGGGTGCTCCCCTGCACCCCCCAGGGATTGTGGTGTTCCATGGAGCGTCCATCCGGGGTGTCCCCCCTCCCAGGAGATATACCTAGGACCCGCCCCAGGGCACTGGGGGAGAGGTTGTGGACCAGGTGGGGCCGGGCGGGGCTCCAGGGCAGGGTTAGCGTGCTATGCTCCCTCCTCACTGGCTGGACATAGAGCCGCTCCCCGCCCAGCAGGGTGTCGCCCTCCTGGAGGAGAGAGAGGCCTCCTGGCACATGGCCCAGTCCCTGAAGAGAGGGCCTCTCCGGGGACAATGGCCCCCGAGCCCTCCTACGCATCCCCAAGTCCAGGGTTCACAAGCCAGATGGGGATCCAAGCCTTCTGGGGCCACGCTCACTGCCACTATGTGGTGCCTGCCCCCACAGCCTCCAACCTGACCCCCACACACACCCATGGTCTCCACACCCTCCGTAAGTGCCCCATGGGAGTGAAGGAGGCTGCAAGGGATTGGCTAGGCCTGGGCTGGTGAGCAGACTGACCCTGGAGGGCATCTGTTTGGACATGCCATGCCTCCCCAGCCCGGAACCCAGGGGCAGTGGTGTGGGTAATGATAAAGGAGCTTCTGTGAGCCCCAGGCCCTGGGGACATGCTGTCCTCACCACTGCCCAGGAGGCCTGCACTCCAGTCTCCAGCCCTGTCCCAGTGGCCTTCTGAGGCCAGTCGGTCATAATGGTGATGGGGGTTTGAACCCAGCAAACTGACTCCAACCCTGAGTTCTTTTCGTGCCCCAGTTCCCTGGGCCCTGGGGAGTCCAGAGCGAGGTTTGCACCCAGCTCTGCTGCTAAGTAACTAGGTAACCCTAGAAGCCCACCTAGCTTCCCAGAGTCTACTTCCTTCCCTGGGACACATCCCACGTGGGGTTTGAAATGAACCCCAAAGACCCAAGTGTAATTATCAGCACATTCTGGTGTGGGGGGAAAGCCTGGAAGAGACTTTTGCAAGACCGGCCCCACCCGCATACCCCCGGCACAGCCCCTCTTTGGTGGCACCCACATTTCACTCAACACGTGGCCTGAGCAATCAGGGACCCTGGTGACTGCCCCCGGGGGTAGCAGGGCCCAGCCCCTGTGAGGCAGTGGGCAGGAAACTGCTGTAGCTGCCAGAGCGAGGCATTCACCACCCACTGCCCATGGTGGTAGGCGCGAGGAGGTGGGCTCAGGCCGGAAGGAGAAGGTGAAGCACTGGCCCAGGGCCTGCAGAGAGCAGAGCCAGGCCTGGCAGGGGAGCCCCCAAGCTCGTCATCACAGAGACAGGTGAGTGGGGCCGTGGCGAATTGGGACGCTGCAGGAAAGAGGAGGCCAACTCACTGCCCCACCTGGCGCCTCCAGGCCTTCCTGCCCAGGGGAGGGAACGAAGCTTTTTCCTCTGGTGAAATTACTGGGGAAGAGCACTGGCTTGGAGTCAGGCCTGGGTTCTAGTTCAGGCCTCCAGGCTCTCGGGCCAGTGGATGGTCCAGCACTCCAGGCTCTTGGGGTGGTGGACAGCCCAGCCCTCTCAGCTCTTGGGGCAGTGGATGGCCCAGCCCTCCAGGGTTGTGGGGCAGTGGATGGCCCAGCCCTCTTGGCTCTTGGGGCAGTGGAGGGCCCAGCCCTCCTAGATCTTGGGGCTGTAGACAGCCCAGCCCTCCAGGCTCGCAGGGTGGTGGGTGGCAAGTTACTTCTCTTCCCTGGACCTTGCAGGGCTGCAATGGGTCTGGGGCCCCCTGGCCCTATAGGAGGAGGAGGGCTGCAATGGGTCTGGGGTCCCTGGCCCTTTAGGAGCAGTGCGGTGTGACTCCCCAGCCTGCATGCCTCCAGCTAGCTTAGGCACTCGGGGGTGCATCAGCCCCAGACCACAGGGAGCCTGGTCACAGGTGGGGCACCCTCTCATTCTCCCCACCCCGGCTCTCGCCTGTTCTGCCTCTGGGCCCCCACATCACTAATAGCCCTACCCTTGGAAAGGGAGCCAGAGCCCTGAAGAAGTCCATAGACAGACTGACTAGCGGTGGGGAAGGGCCTTCATCACAGGAAATCCAGAGGCGGGGGCTGAGGGACTACCCCGCTCTAATCTGGTTTCTCAGAGAAGGAATAAATATTTACATCCACCTCCAGAACCCATGAAGTGTTCCTGAAAACCAGCCAGCGCAGCAAAGGCCCAGGGCCGAGGGACAGCTAATTAGACCGATTCTCTTGAGATATTTCACAGGACCCCGGGGCAGAACCCCAGCTCCATCAAGACACCAGAACAGCCTCTATCGCCTTGGCAGGAAGTAACTGACTTAATTAACAGGGTCCCACCAGGACCTTGGAGCCTGGCCCAGAGCACACGGAAAGCCCCAGACACACAGGCTCGGTCCTCCAATGAGGAGTCACAAATTTAGCCCCCCAAGCCTGGGAAACTCCCCTCTAAGAAGACATCAGGAAAGTACCTTTAACGGCAGAACCCGGGCCAAGGTACGAAGCCACCTCCACTGGCTCCAAAGCCTGAAGAAACCTCTGCAAAACACCAAAGGAGAAAGGAAGAGAGGGAGCGGGCAGGGAGAAGAGCACAGGGCCAGAACAAGGACAGAATGGCCAGGCCGAGAGAGCCCCTCACGGATTCAGGACAAATGTGCCTGTCTCTGGCCTGGCCCACGGGTAGTACTGACAAACTGCTTCTTTGGGGAGCACGCTCCGCCCCCAGTGTGAACCTCTAAGCTGCTGTGGTCAGCTGAAAGAACACATCTACCCTCCCGAGTGCTGATGGACACCACTCCCGCCAGGTGACCCCACCTTTGGACCCAGAGAGCGCAGTCCCCCAGCCCTGGGCTCCCCTGATACTGTTGCTCCTGCAAACATACCCACCTGCTGCAAATTGGAGAGTCCACAGCAGCCCAGGAGAAAGAATGCAGCCGTGAGAAGGCCCCCCAGGCTGGCCTTGCAGAGAGGGGGGAGCCTCCCCCAGCACGGCAGCCCCCACATCTCAGGAAAGCCTGTCCGAGGAGGCAGCGTTGGGACTGTCTGGGAAGCTGGACCTCGACAGAGCCAGCTGGGCGGGACCTTAAGGGGCCTTTACTCTAGGGAGCCTCCTGCCGGCCCACAGGCCAGAGGGCTCTGAGTCCAGCTCCTCTGGCAGTGACCTGGGCCTGGCTCTGGAATGCGCCTCAGCTCAGAGCACCCCAACCTGGTTTGAGGTTTATATGGGGACAACTCCGCCCCTGCCCCCTGGTGAGCCCTCCACTGCACACACTAGCCACGGGGGTGGGGAGGGCCAGCAGTCCTGGCTGGAGGAGAATGTGTGACCTGGGCCTCTTCTCTCTGGGTCTCTGAGGCACTGTCTGATCAAAGAGGTATAAAAACCAAACCTGCGCCCTGAGTTGATTCCGACTCATAGCGACCCCATGTGTGTCACAGTAGAACTGCTCCACGGGGTTTTCTTTGCTGTAATCTTAGCAAAATAGATCACCAGGCCTTTCTTCCACAGTGCCACTGGGTAGATTTGAACCGTGAACCTTTTGATTAGTAGCAGAGCACAACCTGTTTGTGCCCCGAGGGACCAAATGGCTGGCTGCACCAAAGGCATCCCAGCTCTTGCTCTGAATTTGCTCCAACAACCCCCTGGGCCAGACCTCTTACCTGCAGACACCCCTACTATTCTGTCATCTGTCTCCACACTCGTTTCCTGTCCTCAGCCCCTCCTCACCCAGCGTGGAGTTCCGTGCCCACCACTGCACACACATGCTTCCTTGCAAACACACCCAACACTCTCGCCTCCTTCCCCCACTCCTGCACGCCCCGATTACATTCAGCTCTCTACCTGGTCCCTCCTCACTCCACAGAGAGGGTCACACACCAGGCTGAGTGATGGAAGCACTCTGGATGCACCATCAGAAGACACCTGGCAACCCCACTCCACTTTCTGGAAGGTTCTCGTTCATACCCTCTGTATTAGACAGGGAAATTACACATACATACGTATATACATACATATACAAAATAAGGAGCCCTGGTGGCACAACACTTAAGCTCTCAACTGCTGACTGAAAGGTCCGAGGCTCAAACCTACCGGCAGCTCCCCTGCAGGAGAACCTGGTGGTCTGCTTCCATAAAGAGTACAGCCTAGAAAACCCTACGGGGCCGTTCTACCTTGTCACACGGGGTGCCTATGATTCAGAATCGACTTAATGGTGGCACACAACAATGACAACAGATATGAAAAATACATATGTCTAAAACTATACGTTGTTAGATGCTGTCAAGTCGCTTCTGACTCACAGCGATCCTATGTAAAACAGAATGAAACACTGCCTGGTCCTGCGTCATCCTCACAATTGTTGCTATGTTTGAGCCTTGTGTTGTAGCCACTGTGTCAATCCATCTCGTTAAAGGTCTTCCTCTCTTTTGCTGACCCTCTACTTTACCAGGCCTGATGTCCTTTTCCAGGGATTGGTCCCTCCTGGTAACAGGTCCAATGTGAGACAAAGTTCGGCCGTCCTTGCTTCTAAGGAGAATTCCAGCTGTACTTCTTCCAAGACAGATTTGTTCATTCTTCTGGCATTCCATGGTTTATTCAGTATTCTTCAACAACACCATAAATCAAATGCATCATATAAAAAATATGTATGTACTATATGTATATATATACGGAAACCCTGGTGGTGTAGTGAAGAGTTCGGGTGTATGTGTATATATATATACGTGCATATGTATAAATACATACACATATACACACAGACACATATGGAGTCCACGTGGCACAGTGGTTAAGAGTTCGGCTGCTAACCAAAAGGTGAGCAGTTCAAATCTACCAGCTGCTCCTTGGAAACCCTGTAGGGCAGTTCTACTCTGTCCTGTCGGGTCGCTATGAGTTGGAATTGACCTGACGGCAACGGGTTTGGCCTTTTTTTGTTATGTGCATATATACATACGTACATATATGTGTGTATATATATATATATAGACAGATATATAAATGTACAAAATATATAGACAGAGAGATTTATCTTATGGAATTGGCTCATGAGATAATATCAAAAACCCATTGCTGTTGAGTCTTGTCATTCATAGTGACCGTGTAGGAAAAAGCAGAACTGCCCCATGGGGTTTCCGAGGCTGTAATCTTTAAGACGCAGACCGTCACATCTTTCAACTTTGGAGGGGCTGATGGGTTTGAACAGCCAACCTTTCGGTTAACAGCTGAGTGCTTAACCACTGCACCGCCAGGGCTCCTTTCACATGATAATAAGTCAAAAAAAACAAACTGGTTGTTGTCAACTCGATTCCAACTCATTGTGACCCTATAGGACTGAGCAGAACTGCCGCATAGGGTTTCCAAGGAGAGGCTGGTAGATTCAAACTGCCGACCTTTTGGTTAGCAGCTATAGCTCTTAACCACTGCACCACCAGAGCTCCCCATGTGATAATAAGCCAAAAAAAAAAAAAAAAAACCCAAACCTGTTACCACTGAGTTGACACTATGGGCAGGGTAGAACTGCCCCAAAACACCCTGCCATGGAGTTGATTCCAACTCATAGAGCAGAACTGTCCCATAGGGTTTCCAAGGCTGTAAATCTTTACAGAAGCTGACTGCCACATCCTTCCTCCATGGAGCTGGTGGGTTCAAAAGGCTGACTTTTCGGTTACCAGCCAAGTGCTTAACCACTGTGCCACCAGGACTCCCAGGCATAGCTATCAAAACGTAAAACCAAACCAAACCCATTGCCATCGAGAAGATTCCAACTCATAGTAGCCCTATAGGAGAGAGCAGAGCTGCCCCATAGGGTTTCCAAAGAGCAGCTGGTAGATTCAAACTGCCAACGTTTTGGTTAGCAGCAGCCTGGGTTCTTAATCACCACTGTGCCACCAGAGCTCTGTTGTTTTTGTTGTTAGGTGCCATTGAGTCAGTTCCGACTCACAGCGACCCTACATACAACAGAATGAAACAGTGTCAGTCCCTGTACCATCCTCAAAATCATTGTTATGCTTCAGCCCATTCTTGCAGCCACTGTGTCAATCCGTTTCACCGAGGGGCTTCCTCTTTTTCGCTGACCTTCTACTTTATCAAGCATGATGTCCTTCTCCAGGGACTAGTCCCTCCTGATAACGTGTTCAAAGTATGGGAGACGAAGTTTCGCCACCCTTGCTCCTAAGGAGCATTCTGGCTGTATTTCTTCTAAGACAGATTTGTTCGTTCGTCTTGCAGTCCATGGTATACTCAATATTCTTCGGTAACACCATAATTCAAATGTGTCAACTCTTCTTTGGTCTTCCTTATTCATTGTTTAGAAGCCCTGGTGGTGTAGTGGTTAAGTGCTCTATGGCTGCTAACCAAAAGATTGGCAGTTTGAATCCACCAGGTGCTCCTTGGAAACCTTATGGGGCAGCTCTACTCTGTCCAGTAGGGTTGCAATGAGTCGGAATGGACTCAACAGCAATGGGTTTGGTTTGGTTTTATTCATTGTTCAGCTTTCACATGCATATCATGCGATTGAAAACACCATGGCTTGGGTCAGGTGCACTTTAGTCCTTAAAGTGACATCTTTGCTTTTTAACACTTCAAAGAGGTCTTTTACAGATTTGCCCAATGCGATGCCTCTTTTGAATTCTTGACTGCTGCTTCCATGGGTGTTGATTGTGGATCCAAGTAAAATGAAATCCTTGGCAACTTCAATCTGTTCTCTGTTTACTATGATGTTACTTATTGGTCCAATTGTGAGAATTTTTGTTTTCTTTATATTAAGGTGTAATCCATACTGAAGGCTGTGGTCTTTGATCTTCATCAGTAATTGCTTCAAGTCCTCGTTGCTTTCAGCAAGCAAGGTTGTTTCATCTGCATATCGCAGATAGTTAATGAGTTCCTCCAGTCATTATGCCCCGTTCTTCTTCATATAGTCCAACTTCTCAGGTTATTTGCTCAGCATACAGATTGAATAAGTATGGTGAAAAGATACAACCCTGACACACACCTCTCTTGCCTTTAAACCACAAAGTATCCCCTTGTTCTGTTAGAACGACTACCTCTTGGTCTAAGTACAGGTTCCTTATGAGCACGATTAAGTATTCTGGAATTCCCATTCTTTATAATGTTATCCGTAATTTGTTATAACCTACACAGTCAAGTGTCTTTGCGTAGTCAATAAAACACAGGTAAACATCTTTCTGGTATTCTCTGTTTTCAGCCGACATCCATCTGACATCAACAGTGATATCTCTTGTTTCATGACCTCTTCTGAATCTGGCTTGAATTTCTGGAAGTTCCCTGTTGATGTACTGCTGAAAACCACTTTTGAATGACCTTCAGCAAAATTTTACTTGTGTTTCATACCAATGATACTGCTCCACAATTCCCGCACTCTGTTGGATCGCCTCTCTGTGGGATGGGCATAAATATGGATCTCTTCCAGTCCACTGGCCAGATAGCTGTCTTCCACATTTCTTGGCATAGACAAGTGAGCATCTCCAGCACTGCATTCATTCGTTGAAGCATCTCAGTTGGCATTCCGTCAATTCCTGGAGCCTCGTTTTTAGCCAATGGCTTCAGTGTAGGTTGGACTTCTTCCTTCAGTAAATCAGTTCTTCATCATATGCTATCTCCTGAAATGGTTGAACGTCAACCAGCTCTTTTTGGTACAGTGACTGTATGTATTCCTCCCTCCTTCTTTTGATGCTTCCTGCATCATTTACCATTTTCCCCATAAAATCCTTCAATATTGCAACTCAAGACTTGATTTTTTTCTTCAGTTCTTGCAGCTTCAGAAATGCCGAGCGTGTTCTTCCTTTTTGCTTTTCTAACTCCAGCTCTTTGCACATTTCATTATAATACTTTACTCTGTCTTCCCAAGGAGCCCTTTGAAATGTTCTGTTCAGCTCTTTGGCTTCATCATTTCTTCCTTTCAACTTAGCTACTCTGTGTTCAAAAACAACTTTCAGAGTCTCTTCTGACATCTCTTTTGGTCTTTTCTTTCTTTCCTGTCCTTTTAATGACCTCGTGCTTTCTTCAAGAATGATGTCCTTGATGTAATTCCACAGCTCATCTGGTCTTCAGTCATTAGTATTCAACTCGTCAAATCTATCCTTGAGATGCTCTCTAAATTCAGGTAGGATATACTCAAGGTCATACTTTGGCTCTCAGAGACCTGTTTTAATTTTCTTCAGCTTCAACTAGAACTTGTATATGAGCAACTGATAGTCTGTTCCACAGTTGGCCCCTGGACTTGTTCAGACCGATGACGTGGAGCTTTTCCATCGTCTCTTTCTATAAAAAAAAAAGATGTAGTCAATTTGATCCCTGTGTATTCCATCTGGTACGGTCCACCTGTATAGTCGCTGTTTATGTTGGTAAAAAAAGGTATTTGCAATGAAGAAGTCATCGGTCTTGCAAAATTCTATCACGTGATCTCCAGCATCATTTCTATCACCAAGGCCATATTTTCCGACTACCGATCCTTGTTTCCAAATTTTGCATTCCAATCGCCAGTAATTATCAGTGCATCTTGATTGCATGTTTGATCAATTTCAGACTGCAGAAGTTGGTAAAAAAAAATCTTCCATTTCTTCATCTTTGGCCTTAGTGGTTGGTGTGTAAATTTGAATAACAGTCATATTACCTGGTCTACCACGGAAAGCGTTGTACTTCAGGATAGATCTTGAAATGTTCTTTTTGATGATGTATGTGATGCTATTCCTCTTCAATTTCATTCCCGGCATAGCATACCACATGATTGTCTGATTCAAAATGGCTGACATCGGTTCATTTCAGCTCACTAAATTTTTAATGCCTAGGGTATCAATGTTTATGCGTTCCATTTCACTCTTGACGATGTCCGATTTTCCTAGATCCATACTTCATACATTCTATGTTTCTATTATTATTGGGTGTTTGCAGCTGTTTCTTTTCATTTTGAGTTGTGCCACACCAGCAAATGAAGGTCCCGAAAGCTTTACTCCATCCACGTCATTAAGGTCGACTCTGAGGAGGCGGCTCTTCCCCAGTCATCTTTTGAGTGCCTTCCGACCTCAGGGGCTCATCTTCTGGCACGGTATTAAAATTCTGCTGCTATTCACAACGTTTTCACTGGCTAATTTTTTCAGAAGTAGACCACTAAATCCTTCTTCCCAGCCTGTCTTAATCTGGAAGCTCAACTGAAATGGACCTCCATGGGTGACCCTGCTGCTATTTGAAATACTGGTGCATAGCTTCCAGCTTCAGGGCCATATGCTAGCCCCCCCAGTACCCCAAGCTGACAGGCGCACAGGGATCAGGGCTCTAGTAAAAAAAAAAAAAAATACTGGTGCATAGCTTCCAGCTTCAGGGCCATATGCTAGCCCCCCCAGTACCCCAAGCTGACAGGCGCACAGGGATCAGGGCTCTAGTAAAAAAAAAAAAAAATACTGGTGCATAGCTTCCAGCTTCAGGGCCATATGCTAGCCCCCCCAGTACCCCAAGCTGACAGGCGCACAGGGATCAGGGCTCTAGTAGGCACTAAAAATTATGTGTTCATGAATACACAGCACATAGGTTTTTAACATTTAATAAGATGACCTTTAGTCTCATGGGTAAGAGAACACTGTTTTCATAAAACAAAACAGAATTTTTTTTCACACTTGTAACAGCCCTGGGTGGACAACGCGGACCCGAGCCCAGGGCTGACTGCCCACCACTGGGCGCCCCCTGCCGGCCCCCGGGCGGGGAACTCCGACAGCGGCCCCCCACTTCTCTTCCGGCGCCCGCGTTTCTCATCCGCATATCGGATTCCGGCCCGACCCCGACCAGCCCTAGATCGCCAGCCCCGTACGCCCTCGCTGAGGCGGCGGCCGTATTCCCGCGCGGGCGAACAGCCCTGCCCGGCTCCTGGCCGTGCGGAACCAGAGGCGCGGACGCGGTTTCCAGGCGGTCGAGGAGAGAAGAGTGCTTCCGGGGATTGGCGCGCGCGTGTTCGAGGCCCGTGGGGCGCGTGGGGGTCGCTTCCGGGGCCGGGCGGTGCGTTTCCTTCCGGCCGCTGAGCGAGTCCGGGCGGGCGCCGGCAGGAGCTGCCCCGGCGGGACACGTCGGGCCGGGGCGCGAGGGCACACCCCTCGAAGGCGCGCAGGGGCCGGGGGTCCGCGGGGCAGCGGGATCGGGGCGGCCGGAGCGCTGGACGCCGCCCTGTGGGGTGGCCTCCAGGGACCGTGGGCGCTGCCAGGATGGTGAAGGCGAAGGTGCCGGCCCCCAGGCGCGCCCGGAGCAGCCCTGCAGCCAAACCAGGGCCTGTCGGGAGGCTTCGTAGGAGGAAAAACAGGAGGGGGCAGTTGGGGAAAAGCAAAGCTCGGGAGGTCAACAAGAAACAGGGGAGCGGCCCCCGCCTCGTGCTGCGACCTCCGAAGGCGCCCGAAGACTTTTCCCAAAACTGGAAGGCGCTGCAAGAGGTGAGGCTCAGAGAGCCCAGCGAGGCCGGGGGCGAGGCCCACCGCGCGGCCCGTGTCCCCAGGCTCTTGTCTGGTCGCCACAGAGCGCGAGAAGGAAGAGACCTGGGCGGCCAGAAGGGACCTGTGGGGGCAGATTTCACTCCCGATTGTATATACACGGGTTCACGGGAAGAGTGGCCTTTGGAGAAAGGCTGTAAGCTTTTGGGGAAGCAGCTAACAGAAACGGGGTGTAGACGATTCTAGCCGTACATGATGGTTCACTTCTCCCCATTTATTGAGTCGTTGAAATACGAAGGCGCTCTTTTCTGTGACTTTGCATTCTCTCATTTAAGCTCCCCTCCCCAACAGCTTTGTGAGGTTTGTACTTTCATCATTTCCATTTCACAGATGAGGAAATGGTCCCAGAAAGGTTAAATTTAAGTAAGTTATCCAAAATTGCTGCTGAAAGCAAGGAGGCTGGGACTCAGACCCAGGCAGGCAGGCCCTGGAGCGTGTCCGTGCTCCTGCCACTGCTCCCCTACGCCCGTCTTGGCAGCAGTGGTCATCCGTTGTGTAGCGGTTACGCCCTGTCAGACACTGCTCCCTGTGCTTCACTCCACGTCCTATGAGTAGCTACTGCTGATATCCCCATCTTCCAGATGAAGAAACTGAGGTGCAGCGCGTAAGGAGCTTGACCCAAGGTCACAGAACTGGTGTGTATTTCCATGATCCTGGCTTGAGTCTGTGCCCTTTGCTACTACACTAGGTTGACCACCCCAGTCTGCGATTTTCTGGAATTTATTGTGGGGCCTCAGAGTAAGTGAGAGAAAGAATGGATAAGAACTTGAGCCTGACACTTGACACTGCCAGATATCCTAGGGCAGCCATCCCTGAGGACTTCCCTGCCCTGATGCACACGACCAGGATGACATTCAGACAGTTAGAATTCCAGGAGCAGCCCCAGGGCTGTGGGTAATTTCTCGAGTACTAGCTGTGCCTCTGCTTCTCTCTCCCAGGAAAGGAAGTCAGAATTGAGAGGGATGGTTCCTGTAGTGAATCCTTATATTTGTCTAGTTCACGCAAGGAAGTAACTCCTTGGTTCTTTAACTATTAACTGGTAGGTAGAAACCCACCTCGTCATTGCTCATTTGCCCGGTCCTGGGATCTTCACTGCGGATGAGAACCACCATGCTGGGGATCTAAGCATGAGGAGGAGGCCGGGCTCAAAGAGCCCAGAGAGTCCCCTGTTGGATGAGGACAGCCAGAGCTGCTAGCAGGGCTTTCGTTACCTCCATTTCCTTGAAGGTGCCCGTCTTTCTTCCTGAGACCCTCACAGGAAATGCAGACCAGGAAACCTTAGAGAGTGGTTTCTGTGCGGCAGCATGCTGCCTGGCCGGTGAGAGCAGCGACGCACGCAGTGACTTGTAGAAATTCTTGGAGAGGTCGGGTCCGCTCTGAGGCGTCTCAGAAGAAAGGCCTGGTGACCCACGTGCAAAGAATCAGCCACTGGAAAAAAGTGGCAACAAGGTGCTCGTCACGCCTTCAGCTGAAGTAGCCTGTGGTGTCCGATGGGCCAGCGGTGCTGCAGGTATGGGCTGTCAGCCCAGTGAGGGAGCAGGTGTCAGGTGATGCGCTGCTGTGGGAAAAGCAAAGAAAAAAGCTGGTCACAAGTGACTTTCCAGCCCGTCTGGAAATGAGTTTCAGCGATGCTGGCAGGAAATGTACTACACAGATGTGACGGGGGGTGCGTGTGCATGTTTTTGACCTGTTGTGCTGGATTTCTGAAATAAACACTGCATTTATTTTCTTTTGGGTCCCATTAGCTGCTGAAACAAAAACCACAGACCCCAGAAAAGCCTCTCGTTACCTCTCAGATGGGTTTCAAAAAGCAGCCCAAAGTGACCCAGCAAAACAGAAGTGTGGGCTCAGACCCTGCAGAGGGAGGCAAGGTGGAGCAGCCCAGGCCTGCCGGGAGCTCAGGCCCGGAGGCCAGTGGGGGCTCTGAGCCTGCAGGATCCCCGAGGGCCAGGAAGGCGCCGGCACCTCCCACAGAGGCCCCCAGACCAGAGCCTGATGAGAAGGAAGCTGCGAAAAGGACACCGCATGGCGCCATTTCTCCAACACGAGGGGACACCAAGCAGAAGAGGCAGAAAGCCGAGGTGGCAGCTCCAGCCCTGCCCACGGAGTAAGTGTCTGCATCTCTGCCTGGAGCTTGAAACCTCTTCTTGCTCTGTGCCAGCTAGACGGTGTGGGGCCAGAGGCCTGCCGAGCTTTGGGTGGCCGTCTATAGGTAGAGGGTGGGTGTGAGACACTGGGTGCAGTGCCGCACTGGGAGGCTCTTACTGAATACCGTGCTTATCACTCGGGACCAGCAGTCAGTGGCTGCCTCCAAACGGCTCAGCTGGGGATGGCACGTCCATCAGTCAGAGGCTGGCTGCATGTCATGGGGTTTGAGGACAGCGAAGATTGGAGGAGACCATTTGGGTGCCTTCCCTGTGCGTCGTGCTGCACACGTGCTCAGCGAGACAGGCTGCCCCTCCCTCCGGAGGCTCACAGTCAAGCCGGAGACAGAGGATACACTGAAATGACTTGTCAGTGTGATCAGGGTAATGTTGAGAGGCCTGATGGGAGCAAATGGCAGCAGGAGGGCATCCACCTTGCAGGGTCAGGAAGGACTCTGGGGACAGGACATTTCAGCTGAGCCTGAAAAACAGAATTCACCACAAAGGTGTTTATACCTTTGTGAGGGACCAAGTGTGGGGCTCGTAGCGGTCGTTACACTAGGCAGGGGCTCACACGATTCCATTTGTGTGTGTTTCCCGGCTGCAACTTTTTAAAAAATAATATTGTGTTTTTGGTGAAGGTTTACACAGCAGTTTAGGTTCCCGTTCAACAATTTCTACACGTATTGTTCAGTGACTTTGGTTACATGCTTCACGTGCGTGAACGTTCTCATTGTGTCCGTTCTGGTTGTTCATTTCCATTCATCTAATTTCTCTGCTCCCTTATGTTCTCATTCTTGTTTTAAAGTAACTGTTGACATGTGGTTTCACGTAGGTGGTTTTCTCAAGGAGCACCGTGGTCATGGGTGATGTTTTCGTATGCTTGTTTTGTAGCCCGCGTCTGTGTTCTAAGTGATAACAAGCTTATCACTCTTGTGATTAAGAGAAAACACTGGCAGTCATCATATCTGGTGGTGTGTAGCATGTTTCTGTTTTACGTTCTCTGTCTGTATTTGCACTCCCTGAAGCTGACAATGAGCGTATTTTGTGACTAGAAAGACACACATTTGAGCAGAGTGCTAGATGGCCACGGTCCAGGAGCAGCTGGGCCTGTGCAGCCGGTGATCGGGACCCCAGTTCCTGGGAGACAACCTGTGTCAGCACCTGCTGGCAAGCACGGTCCACTGTCTGTACCCACAAGGTCAGAAACCAGAGCGTGTCCGTGTCTGCCTTTCAGGGACGACATCTGGTTTGACGATGTGGACCCGGAGGACATCGAGGCTGCCATAGGCCCAGAGGCTGCCAACATCGCAAGGAAGAGGCTGGGTCAGCGCAAAAGCAGCATCACCCTGGTGAAGGAGCAGGGCTTCAGCGGGTCCGTGGGGCACTGGGAGAGGTGGGGTGCCGGCTGGGCTTAGCCTCGGGTGGGGGTTCTGGAAAGAAGGAGATACTTGCTTTTCAGCTTCCAGCTGAGCTGGGCGAGCCCCTCCCTTGTCTCCTGTCATGTTGGGGATCACAGTGACGGCCAGAGCACTCTTCTGTGAGGCTGCTGCCCATGGGCACCTAGGGGCCTCCCTGAGTCCTGGGCCCCATAGGGCTTATTGAGCAGAGCTTTTGGTCCCACAGCCTGACCAGAGCCCTGGCCCTGGACTGTGAGATGGTGGGCGTGGGTCCCAAGGGCGAGGAGAGCATTGCTGCCCGCGTGTCCATTGTGAACCAGCACGGGAAGTGTGTTTACGACAAATACATCCGACCAGCAGAGCCTGTGACAGACTACAGGACGGCGGTCAGTGGGATCCGGCCAGAGAACCTCAAGCAGGGTGCGTAATAGGCAGCTTGTGGACCCAAAGGGAAGCCTCAGGCCAGGCAGAGTTTCTCTTGTGGTTACCATTTCTGTTCAGGAGCCATCACGTGGCGAGGACTGACCATCTCACCTCCCCGAGGTGACTGGTGTGCAGGCAGCAGTCAGGCCCACATGTCTGACGTGGCAGGACTTCTGACCACTGTCTTTCAGACCAGCATGGTGCTCCTTGTTGCTCTGTGTTACTCAGTGATGGGGACCCAGAGGGGTGCGCTAGAGGACCAGCAAGGGGCCTGTGCAAGGTGAGGGCAGGATGTGGGTGGTGGGCGAGTGAAATCCTGGAGGTCCTCGTGGGGACTCTGGCCCTTACCTCAGGTGACCTGGGCGCCGTGAGAAGCTTGTCTGCCTCGCAGTTGGCAGCCTCTCTTGGCTGTGAGGTTTAAAAATAGACTATAGGAGCATAAGGTGGAAGCAGGGAGATGTAGTGAGAGGCTCGCACAGCTGTGGAGGTGAGAGCTGGAGGTGACAGGATCAGGGAGGTGGCAGGATGACCTGACCCGGGGTATGAGGTGACGGGGTCAGGGAGGTAGCAGAGTGGCCCGACACGAGGTGTGAGGGAATAGTGTTGGGGAGGTGGCAGGGTGACCCAACCTGGGGTACTTGGTAATGACTGAGCCTAGAGGCTGTGCTAATGGACCGGGTGTGTGAGCTGTAAGGTCAGGAATCCAGGGTGGCTGGAAGGTTTGGCACCTAGGAAGGTGCCAGAAAGCCTGTGGAACCTCCATGTGAGTCTCTGGGCCATGTGTTCACTCCCTTCTCTGCGTCTCTTCATGCTTTCTCTGCTCGCTTTTATTTTGCTTTTTCTGGTTCACGTGACCCGACAAGGTGGCCTTACACGTCCTCAGCATTTCTTGGTCCCAATTTCAAATTCCAGCAAAGTGGCTCTCACGGATCCTGCCTGAGTCAGGGGCCACTCTTGGTCCCGTCAGCTCTGGGCAGGGGCAGCCGAGTTGTTGTGCAGACCTGGGTGCCAGAGCCTGACCTTTTGGGTGGCAAGGGGATGTGGTGGGGTGGGCCGGGGCCACGTCAACAAGAGTCCACTGTGAGGAAGCAGGACTGCTTCCAGAACTGCGTCTAGAGCAGAGCTTCCCAAACATTGGGCAGAGGGCCAGTCTGGTCTTCAGTTGCCAGTTGGAAAGACATAAAGTACAAGCCCTGGTTTTCTGTTACGAGGTTCAGCAGTGAAAATGACCCTGTCAGATGGCTACCGAGTTTCTAAACAGCTACTCAGCCTGGGCATGCGGCTCTTGGCTGGAATGCGCACTTTGCAGACAGGCCCCGCCCTGTGGGTGGCGCTGGGCCTCGAGTGGCCCGATGCGCCTACTCTCTCACCAGCCGCTCGCCCTCCATCCGAGTCGAGTCGGGAGAGACTCCCAGGCAGCGCGCCCATGCTGGTGTCCCCGAATCCTCCCCTCATGAGGTGTCACGAGACAGCCCCAAGACTCCCTCGGATGTGGGCTTACAGGCCCAGGGGCAGTGACTGTGCCTCTGGGACCTGGCCTTAGATTCCAGGTCAGAACCTTGCCCTGGCCTGTCCCCTTAGTTCTGACCAGAGGCAGGGAGGGCCTCTCCCTCGTGAGCTTGGTCTTTCTGGAGCGTTCGCCCACCCTCACTGACACTGTGCTGAAAGACTCCTTTGATTTTCAGGGGAAGAACTTGCGGTTGTCCAGGAGGAAGTGGCGGAAATGCTGAAGGGCAGGATTCTGGTTGGACACGCGCTGCATAACGACTTGAAGGTTGTGGCCCCAGGGACGTGGGGTGGCTGACTGTCCCGTGTGTGCTGTGTGCACAGCCCCAAACCATCAGGGCCCCGGGGACGTGGGGTGGCTGACTGTCCATGTGTGCTGTGTGCACAGCCCCGAGCCATCAGGGCCCCGGGGACGTGGGGTGGCTGACTGTCCGTGTGTGCTGTGTGCACAGCCCCGAACCATCAGGGCCCCGGGGACGTAGGGTGGCTGACTGTCCGTGTGTGCTGTGTGCACACCCCCGAACCATCAGGGCCCCGGGGACGTGGGGTGGCTGACTGTCCGTGTGTGCTGTGTGCACAGCCCCGAACCATCAGGGCCCCGGGGACGTGGGGTGGCTGACTGTCCGTGTGTGCTGTGTGCACACCCCCGAACCATCAGGGCCCCGGGGACGTGGGGTGGCTGACTGTCCCATGTGTGCTGTGTGCACACCCCCGAACCATCAGGGCCCCGGGGACGTGGGGCGGCTGACTGTCCGTGTGTGCTGTGTGCACACCCCCGAACCATCAGGGCCCCGGGGACATGGGGTGGCTGACTGTCCGTGTGTGCTGTGTGCACACCCCCGAACCATCAGGGTCCCGGGGACATGGGGTGGCTGACTGTCCGTGTGTGCTGTGTGCACACCCCCGAACCATCAGGGCCCTGGGGATGTGGGGTGGCTGACTGTCCTGTGCGTGCTGTGTGCACCCCGGAACCATCAGGGCCCTGGGGACATGGGGTGACTGGCTCTCCCGTGCATCCCGCATGTGTACCCCGAACTGTCAGGGCCCTGGGGACGTGGGGTAGCCGGCTCTCCTATGTGTCCTGCATGTGCACCCCTGAGCTGTCAGGGCCCCGGGGGCGTGGGGTGGCTGGCTCTCCTGTGTGTCCTGCATGTGCACCCCTGTGCACGTGCACACTGTCAGGGCCTCAGGGACATGGGGTCACTGGCTGTCCCGTGTGTGCTGTGCACACACCCCTGCCATCTCAGCATAAGCATCACTGAAAAAAACAACAAAAAAAATTTGTCATTTTGAATTTGTGCTTCCGTTGGGGATACTCTAACAATAAAGTCAATGCCACAGATGGTAAAACTGAGGCACAGTGAGGCTGAGTGGCACGCCCAAGGGAGCAGAGCGGTAAAGCTGGGGTGTAGGCCCCAACCCGTCTCGGGCCCGCTTCCCCACTTCCCTGGCACACTCAGCGTAGACAAGGCTGGCCGCTGTGCTCCGCTGTCACCTGCCAGGCAGGGATGAGGTGCTTGAGGCCCCCGTGTCTGGAGGCATTTCCCCCAGGCCACCACTTCCTCACGGCACCGTCTTGGCCTCAGTTTGTCTCTCTCTCCATGTGTTGACTGGTGTTGGCCAGCCCAGTGGGCGGGTGAGCATGGAGGGTCCACTCTGGGTGCCCCAGTAGGTGTGCGTGGTGGCTGCTAGCCCTGCTTCTTTCAAAGTCCTGACCAACCCAGTCTGCCAGAACTGCCTGGGCAGGCAGCAGGGGCACTTTCAATCTCTATGTGGCCCCTGGTGTGGGTTTTTCAGATAGTGCTCTTTGAACCCTCAGAAGCCTCCGGGTCTCTAGACGTTGGCTTTAGTTTCTCTTTAGAGTTTGTCTTTAGCCGTTAGAATCTAACAAAGCCATCTGCACACTCAGGCGCGTCACATCATAAACGTTAGCACCTCAGCCGTGGTAACCCATCCTCCTCACCAGCTGTCCCTGTTGGTGCGTGCCAACTCCTGTTTCTGGCAAACGTCAGTTTTAAGTCTTTTCGGAAGACGGAGGTTGCAAGACGATCTGTTAAAACTCTTAATCATTTCTGACTTTCTCTCTGTGTGAAACCAGATAAAAATATAGGACTAAATTGGTTGCTGGTTAGCTGTTGCGTTAGTCATCTAGTGCTGTTACAACAGAAATACAAGCGGATGGCTTTAACAAAGAGAAGTTTTTTCTCTTGCAATCTGGCAGGCTAGAAGTCCGAATCTGGGGTGCTGGCTTCAGAGGAAGGCTTTGCCGGCTCCCTGTCGGCTCTGGAGGAAGGTCCTTGGGACGCATCAGTCTTCCCTTGGTAGACTGGTGAGGCATCTCAGCGCAGGGACCTCAGGTCCAAAGGACACGGGGCTCACAGTGCTGCTTTCTTGGTGGTATGAGGTCCCCACCTCTCTGGTTACTTCCCTTTCATCTCTTGAGAGATAAAAGGTGGTGTAGGCCACACCCCAGGGAAACTCCCTTTACATTGCATCAGGGATGTGACCTGGTAAGGGTGTTAGCATTCCACCCTAATCCTCTTTAACATAATATTACAATCACAAAATGGAGGACAACAGAATACTGGGAATCGCTGCCTAACCGTTAATACACACGTTTTTGGGGGGACATAATTCAGTCCATGATGGCTCTCTTCCCCGGTTTCAAGATTTTGTTTTTGTTAACGAGGCCCTCACCGTTGGGCATCACCTCAAGTCAGTGTGATAAAGTTCCCTTTAAACGTTCGTTAATACTTTTCGTCACTGTGTGTGTGTGTGTACGTATACGTATACATGCGTTACTTACATTTTCTGTGTGTGTGTTTTCTCATTCTCTATGTCGTTTTGTTAAAAAGAGGTTCCACGGCTGAAAATGAAAATTGGAAATCACTGTCACTGTGATTTTTCCTTCAAGGTACTGTTTCTTGATCACCCAAAAAAGAAGGTCCGGGACACACAGAAATACAAGCCTTTCAAGAGTCAAGTGAAGGTAGCTGAGTGGGGTTTGGTACACTGTGTTCTGTGTTGTTAGTTCACAAAATTGCAGGTTCTCGGCCCTGGTGGCTGATATACTGGGTAGGGGATTTGTGTTTTGTATTTTGGTTTTCCCTTTAACCTTTAAAACTAAAAGCAAGCTTCAGTGATGGCAGAGCTCTGCTCATTGCCCACCTTAGAATTAGTGTGGCTGAAGGTGGGTTGTCTCGTCCTCTGATGGCTAACAGGATGACCAAGTGGGGCATGGAGCCACCACCAGCTCTGCTCCCGGAGGGCCGAGAGCTAGCCCACCTGTTGGCAGGGTGGCTAGGGTGGGAGACAGATGGAGAAGCAGGCCTCTCTGCCCTGCCTCTTCACAGGCTGATCCGGTGTGTCACCACCTGGCATGGCGGGTGGCTGTTGCCCTAAGTGCCATGGGCACTTCATTGAGGGGCAAGCTGAAGGTCAGTGGGCGGGGCTCGGTGGCCAGCTTCTCCCTGGTCAGTGAAGCATCCCCAGCGGAGCTGTATCCAGCAGCAGCCCCAGCCCTCTGCTCTCCCGCCCCCCGCCCTGCAGAGTGGAAGGCCGTCCCTGAAACTGCTGTCACAGAAGATCCTGGGCATCAGAGTGCAGGAGCAGGAACATTGCTCGGTGCGTGTGTCCTCGGGTCGGGGGGCAGGGGCCCTGTGGGTGAGTGTGTCCTCAGGTCAGGGGGCAGGAGCCCTGTGGGTGAGTGTGTCCTCGGGTCGGGGGGCAGGGGCCCTGTGGGTGCGTGTGTCCTCGGGTGGGGGGGCAGGAGCCCTGTGGGTGAGTGTGTCCTCGGGTCGGGGGGCAGGAACCCTGTGGGTGAGTGTGTCCTCGGGTCGGGGGGCAGGAGCCCTGTGGGTGAGTGTGTCCTCGGGTCGGGGGGCAGGGGCCCTGTGGGTGCGTGTGTCCTCGGGTGCTGGGGCAGGGGCCCTGTGGGTGAGTGTGTCCTCAGGTCGGGGGGCAGGAGCCCTGTGGGTGCGTGTGTCCTCAGGTCGGGGGGCAGGAGCCCTGTGGGTGCGTGTGTCCTCGGGTCGGGGGGCAGGGGCCCTGTGGGTGCGCGTGTCCTCGGGTCGGGGGGGGCAGGAGCCCTGTGGGTGCGCGTGTCCTCGGGTCGGGGGGCAGGGGCCCTGTGGGTGCGTGTGTCCTCAGGTCGGGGGGGGGGGCAGGAGCCCTGTGGGTGAGTGTGTCCTCAGGTCGGGGGGCAGGAGCCCTGTGGGTGAGTGTGTCCTCGGGTGCTGGGGCAGGGGCCCTGTGGGTGAGTGTGTCCTCGGGTGCTGGGGCAGGAGCCCTGTGGGTGAGTGTGTCCTCAGGTCGGGGGGCAGGAGCCCTGTGGGTGAGTGTGTCCTCAGGTCGGGGGGCAGGAGCACTGTGGGTGGGTGTGTCCTCAGGTCGGGGGGCAGAAGCCCTGTGGGTGGGTGTGTCCTCAGGTCGGGGGGCAGGAGCCCTGTGGGTGGGTGTGTCCTCAGGTCGGGGGGCAGGAGCACTGTGGGTGGGTGTGTCCTCGGGTGCTGGGGCAGGAGCCCCGTGGGTGCGTGTGTCCTCAGGTCGGGGGGCAGGAGCCCCGTGGGTGCGTGTGTCCTCGGGTCGGGGGGCAGGGGCCCCGTGGGTGCGTGTGTCCTCGGGTCGGGGGGCAGGGGCCCCGTGGGTGCGTGTGTCCTCGGGTCGGGGGGCAGGGGCCCCGTGGGTGCGTGTGTCCTCGGGTCGGGGGGCAGGGGCCCCGTGGGTGAGTGTGTCCTCGGGTCGGGGGGCAGGGGCCCCGTGGGTGAGTGTGTCCTCGGGTCGGGGGCAGGGGCCCCGTGGGTGCGTGTGTCCTCGGGTCGGGGGGCAGGGGCCCCGTGGGTGAGTGTGTCCTCGGGTCGGGGGGCAGGGGCCCCGTGGGTGCGTGTGTCCTCGGGTCGGGGGGCAGGGGCCCCGTGGGTGAGTGTGTCCTCGGGTCGGGGGGCAGGGGCCCCGTGGGTGCGTGTGTCCTCGGGTCGGGGGGCAGGGGCCCCGTGGGTGGGTGTGTCCTCGGGTCGGGGGGCAGGGGCCCCGTGGGTGGGTGTGTCCTCGGGTCGGGGGGCAGGAGCCCTGTGGGTGGGTGTGTCCTCGGGTCGGGGGGCAGGGGCCCTGTGGGTGAGTGTGTCCTCGGGTGCTGGGGCAGGAGCCCTGTGGTTGGGTGTGTCCTCAGGTCGGGGGGCAGGAGCCCTGTGGGTGCGTGTGTCCTCAGGTCGGGGGGCAGGAGCCCTGTGGGTGAGTGTGTCCTCAGGTCGGGGGGCAGGAGCCCTGTGGGTGAGTGTGTCCTCAGGTCGGGGGGCAGGAGCCCTGTGGGTGAGTGTGTCCTCAGGTCGGGGGGCAGGAGCCCTGTGGGTGGGTGTTTCTTCAGATGGGGGGGCAGGAGCACTGTGGGTGTGTGTGTCCTCAGGTGGGGGGGCAGGAACACTGTGGGTGTGTCTTCAGATGGGGGGGCAGGAGCACTGTGGGTGTGTGTGTCCTCAGGTGGGAGGGGCAGGAGCTCTGTGGGTGTGGGTGTCCTCAGGTGGGAGGGGCAGGAGCACTGTGGGTGTGTTCTCAGGTGGGGGGAGCAGAGCACTGTGGGTGTGTCCTCAAGTGGGGGGGGCAGGAGCACTGTGGGTATGTCCTCTGGTGGGGGGGCAGGAGCACTGTAGGTGTGTCCTCAGGTGGGGGGGTTGGAGCATTGTGGGTGTGTCCTCAGGTAGGAGGGCAGGAGCACTGTGGGTGTGTCTTCTGGTGGGGGGCAGGAGCACTGCTCAGTGAGTATGCTCTCAGGTGGGGGCATCCCTGATCTCACAGCAAGGTGCCTTGTCACCTGAGAGCAGGCAGAGGTGAAGTGAGGCGGGAGGGGGCCTGGGAAGCTGCCGGTCTATGAATTACAAATACCTACATTTAAGTAATAATTTACGCTTAGCACAAAAAAACTCTATTGTAATTCTTTGGCAATACAAGTCATCAGTCTAAACTGAAAGCCCCTTGTGACCATGCAGGCTACCCAGGTGGCACCTCCCCCCGCCCTCCTCTGACCGGTCTGGGGGACCCCCTCCCCACAGCCCCAGCCCATATCTGGCCTTCCGCTCCTGGGCTCTTTGCAGCCCGTGGGTGGACCCCCATCAGGCTTGGCCTGCCTATCCTGGCATCTGCACTCGGTAAGTGCTCATGCTCCAGGACCCGGAACAGGCAGCACGTTCACCCTGGCTTCTTGGGGATTCTGTTTCCTCCCTGCTAGCGTGCGGGCCTGTGTTGGAATCACAGTGGGGTCAGGCAGTCGTGTGGCTGCTAGACGTGCTCCCTACTGCACACGACGTCTCGGGGGATGTCTTGGAGAGGCCCACGCCTCACAGCCTGTGTGCCCTAGTGTGGTGTCTGGCATCAGGGGGCACAGTAACTGGCGTTAGCTCCGTGTGGCCTATGGGTGTGCTTTGTCACCTGCTGGCACTGTCATCGCCCTCTTCTGTGTCCCTAGATTCAAGATGCCCAGGCAGCAATGAGACTCTACATCATGGTGAAGAAGGAGTGGGAAAGCGCCGCCAGAGACAAGCTCACAACTGCTGCCGCGCCAGACAGCCACCGCACGTAATCGACACAGCCCTGGCACTGTGGCAGTGCCTCAACCCAAAGGCACTGCGACCAGAGCGCTGGGTCAGGCCCAGTGTCCCCAGCAAGGTGGTTCTGAAACATTTTCAGCTGCGGCAGCAGGGCCCGGCATGCGTACTCTGAGAAGAACATCTTGGTTTTGCCATGTGGACCCATCTCCTTCACACCTTGTGTCTGGGGGCGGGGCGGGGCTGAGGAGGCAGTCAGCTGTACACCCTGGGCGCTGCAGGGGGCAGAGGTAGGACTGACGGGGAGTGGCAGTCCTCTCACCTATCACTGCTGATTCCCTGGATCCCTCAGGCCCGTCACCCCGGTGCCCCAGGGCGGGAAGCGCTGTGGGCCCATGGGTCTTCGAGGCCACTTTTCCTCCGTCATCCTGGTGATGTCAGGAACTCTGCCTGCACTCAGGGTGTCAGGCTAGGTGTCCATACACAGCCATACCCTCTGTGGGGAGCTTTCTGGGGGTGGGTGTCCTTCCCCACCTCTTACCACCCCCACCGCCGCCCCCCAAGTTTAAACCCTCTCCTGTAAATTGGCTCAGGCGGGGCGGGCTGTGGATCAGTGCCTGGTAAAGGCACCTCCGGACCGTGGGAAGCTGCGTTTTGATGCTGGGAGGTGCTGGGGTCTCCTGGGCAGGTGATGATTCTTCCTAGACTTGGCTGCCTCCCACCTGCCACAGACTCAGCTGCAAAGTCCCAGTGGGTGCCCTGGCCGGCCTGCAGGCCTGCTCAGCCTGGCGCACTGGGCTCGGCCCAGGTACGCTGGTGTTTGTGAAAACTGAGCGTAGGAAGTTGCGCTGGTCTGGGTGAATGGTGAATGAAGCCAGAGGCTGTATTGAGCCCCGTGACAGCTCCACGTAATGGTCCAAACCTGCAGAGTCTTAATTTAAAATAAATGTTTGTACTTCTACGATGGAGTGTGTGGAGTCTGAGGTTTACTGTTCTTCCCTCCTGAGAAGGTCCGAGATGACTGTGAGTCCAGGTCGCACCCTCAGCTTCAGCCAGGGCTGAGATCTGTGCAGAGGTGGCAGAAAGGCTCCCTGCCCTGGGGATGACGTGGACACACCAGGGACGGCACACGGCCTTTATTAGTGATCTGGGCAGGGTGAGCGCTGAGCAGGCCCCCCCCCCAACTAAGGCGAGGGTTCCTGTGGTGGCGCGGGGCAGGGCAGGGCGGGACGGTCACCCACAGCTGGAGTTGGGGGCGAGGCCTCCAGCCGCAGCAGCACCCGTTCTGCCTGAGAAACCAGCTCCTGGAAAAGTAAAACAAGCAGGTCGGCGTCTGCACGGGTGGTTTCAGGTCACCCGTGACAGTCCCGCTGGCTGGGGACAGTCCTCGGAGAGGTGTGACGAGAAACCTAGCCCTTTGCCACAGACTCCGGCGCGGGACACCCACACACGTCAGAGCAGGACTGCGCTCCGTGCGGTTTTCCACGGCTGGTTCGGGGGAAGCGGATCACCAGGACTTTCTTCTGAGGCACCTCTGGGTGGACTCCAGTTTCCAACCTTTTGGTGAGCAGCCAAGCCCTTGACTACGTGCACCACCCCGGGGCAAAGGCCTGGTTACTCCTCGCTGTGGGACGAACTTCGGTGGGGTTGTGCACCGGAATTATAGGCAGTCGGGAGAACAATCGCTTTGCGCTGTACGCTCAGACCAAGGCCGGCTCTGTATAAACCTCCCGTCCAGGCCCCGGACTCCAAGCTACTCAGGGCCGAGCCTTGGACAGGTGTGGGCATCAGCCTCCGAAGCCCCTGTGCCTGGGCCACTCACCAAACTGGAGGTGAAGCGTCCCTTGATCTCCTGTACCAGGGGTGTGATGCCGTTGGACACTAGCTCTGGCAGGATCTCCTCTGGGCAGAGAGGGGGGCTCCGTGAGGCTCTCTGCCCCTCCCCTCCGGGTCCCCCCACAGCTCTCAGGCTCAGGCGGGAACCCTGGGGCTCAGAAGCCACTTGGGATGGTGGCCGTGGGGTGACAGCACGACTGAGGAAGCTAGCGCTGCCTCCGGCTTTGTGGAGGGAGCAGCAGAGTGTGGGAGTGGAGCCCGTGTCCCTCTCAGCCGGGTCGGCGCCTGGCGCACTGGGCACTCGGGGATGTGGAGGGCAGGCTTGGGCGCCCCGCGTCCGCTCCCCGGGAGGCAGGGGAGGGGCTCACTGTAGGCAACGAGGTGGGACAGCAGCGTGCACAGGCACTCCACCACCTTGGGGTCGTCCTTGTGGAGCTCATACGTGTCCTGCAGGAGTGCAAGTCCACCGCTGCCCTCCTGGGGCATCACCACCTGGAAGGCCGCCAGCTCTGCGGGGAATGGGCGACGATGGCACCCTAAGTGCTAGGGACAGACTTCCTGAGGCTTTCCCACCCCAGCTGTGAGACATTTTTAACGAGGATCCTGCTGCCTTATCTCCAGTGGGGACCAGGTTGGAAAGGGCTCCATGGGGCCCTCCAGAGTCCCCAGCCATGCCCAGAGTGTGCGCCTTCAGGGGGTGAAGCACAGCGATGTGGGGGAGCCCCTCCATCAGCAGTCGCCAGGCTTGGACTCCTACAGACTTCCCGAGCGCAGGCTGTGCTCCTGGGTGCCGGGTCCTGCCTGCACTCCTCTACCAAAGTGGACACTGGGCCCCAGGGGCATATACTAAGTGTCCCAGCAAGCAAGTGGCAGCCACGACTAACCAAACTCTGAGCCAGGCCCTTTGCCCTCAGGCCCCCGGCCCCTCTTCTTGTCCCCTGTGCGTGGACTGTTGACCTCGGGCAGCTGCAGGCAGGACTTGGGGTCAGGCCTGCACCCAGAACTGTGGGTTTGTCTCAGAGGGAAAAGCCCCATCCACCGTGTGCCTCCCACACTGAAGACCACCTACCCCCAGACCCAGCCAATGTGAGGAGGGACCCAAGCCTGGCTGGTCAGCTTCCCCCTTCTCGGCCTCCCCCAGCCTGCAGCCTGGAACCACCCCCGACAGGTGCTTGGCTGGAGCTTTGGGGCACAGGTATGTGGGGGCAGGGGCAGGCAGAGTCAGAACCTCAGCCCGGATGTACCCAGGATCCTGGTCAGCTTGGGAACCCAGGCCAACTCAGGACACAGCCCAGCATTGGCCAGAGCAAGACAACCAGGGAGCAGAGGAGACGGCCAGGCGCTGGGGGCAGGCCTCGTTCTGGCGTCACAGGCATCACCCTGGAGTGGAAGCCTGTCTGCCACGCCCCAGGCCCCATGTTTCCCCCTGTGAAGGGTTATTATTATATATTATTATTATTAAGGGGAGATTGTAAAGGGCCTGGGCGTGGGCTTAGTAAGAGACAGCTGTGGTCTGTGTGGTATGGGACTTTGAGGGGCTGTTTTAATAGGTTATTTCCGGGCGTTGGGCAACAAGGTACAGTGCCTGTGTTTACGGACTGGGAGAGATGTGCACAGCGGAGCGCTGAGCGGGAAAGGGCCGTCTGGGTGGCTGCGATGATCCCACCCTTCGTTTCCGGCTCGCGGTCTGTGTGCATCCCCCGTGCCCCGGCCCTGGCGGCCCGGCCCAGCCCTCACCTGACACCTTGGCCAGGCTGGCCAGCCCGCGGTAGGCATTGTTCACCAGCAGGACCCTGTCCTGGCATAGCTGGATGCTCCGCAGGAACAGCCCAGTCACCTGCTCCAGCTGGCTCTCCTTGATGCAGCCTGCAGAGGGAGGTGCTGGCACCCTGTCGCCGTGTCCCTGCCAAAGACCTCAGCCCGCCCCACCCAGCTCCCCCCAGGCCTCACCTAGCATCGACAGCAGCCAGAGGACTGCACAGCCAGCTTCTGCCATCTCTCTGTCCGTGGAGTAGGTGGCCATCACGTGGGCCACAACCGTTGGGGCCTTCTCTAAGGGGGTCTTGTCCACGAGGACAGCTGGAGCCGGGGGCGGGGGGGCCAGACCTTGTGTGTGCACAGTGCTTGCTGTACACGCCCCCCCACCCGACCCTGCCTCCCACCGAGGACAGCAGCAGAAGGCTTCCAGGGAGCAGCCAGCAGTCCTTAGGTGGGTACTCAGGACTCCCGCCCGCCAACGAGTCTGAGGACAGGGCTTATCTACCCTGGAGGGGCTCAGGACTTCTGCACCCGGGGTCAGCAAGGCTCTTTTGGGTTTTCCCGGGCTCTCCGTGGTTTGGGAGCCCTCTCTCCCATGGGCAGGGGTGCCAGCTGGGGCCCAGTGGAGGTCAGGCAGCATGAGCCAGGAGCCCCTTTTCTGAATTAGTGCCAAGGCTAACTGAAACCAGGGGCTCGCAGGGCCTCCCAGAGCTCACGGGAGCCAAGGGTTTCCGTGGGCAGCGCGGCCACATCCCCAGGGCGGGAGGCGCAGGGGGAGTCTGCACAGCTCTGCCCACGGCCCGGGACAGACTCCCTGCCTGCCTGTATCCCCTTCCTCTCCTTTCTGTTCCTTCTGCCTCAGTGTAAGGCTCTCAGGGACAGGACGGGGAGGGCCCCAACCTCTCAGGGGTGACTGGGGGTGGGGCGCGGGGGCGCAGGGAGGCCCCTCACCGTCCACCAGGAGGGCCCAGAGCAGGCCCAGGCCAGTGATGCAGACGTCCCTGCTCTCCAGGAAGCTGTCCAAGTGCTCCAGGATGTGCTCAAACAGCGCGGCCTTCTGCAGCTGCCCCTCCGACGATTCTGTGAGCGACCAGGATGAGGAGCACCTCCTCCATGAAGCCCTCCCTGAGCCTGCCTCCCTCCTCTGGTGTCCTGCAGCACTGCAGTCCGTTCGACCAGCCAGGGGCTCGGCGCCTGCACCTGGGCTCTTGGAACCGCCACTCCTGCTGGGGCAGCAGGAACTGAATAACTGGGGCCTGCGTGACTGGAATGTGTGATGGCGTGCCCTGAGAGCACAGGGCCACGTCCTCCCTCCCCGTGGCCCTAGGATGCCCGGTGCTGCGTGAATGGAGATGATTGATAATTTGCCCCGACCTCAAAAAAAAAAAAAAAAATTTTTTTTTTTCCCCATAAGGGCGGAGAGGTTTGGCCGTGCGGCTGTGGTGCCTGTGCACACTGGTGGTGGGGCGGGGGGTGGGGGGTGGTGCATGCCTGTACAGACAGAAGCTACGCATCCAGACAGAAGGGACTCTGCCCACAGCTGGAACTGCCTGGCTGAAGACAGTTCAACAGGGCCATCTCTGAAGTAGGCCAGCACGACCCTCCAAGTCACCTGTACCCAGGATTGACCCTCCTGACTCCCGCCCTGAATCCCCCCGGGGCCAGTCCGGTGTGTGGCAACCCACCCTGACTCGAGATGATGGTGAGCAGGCTGTAGCCCATGACGATGAGCTCCTCCGAGTCAGGGTGGCACCGCATGATGCCCAGCAGGCTGGCGATCATGGCGTTGCTGCACGGCGCCCGAGCCTCTGCGTCCTGCACCAGCGCTGCACGGCCATGGGGACGTGCGGTTGGTCAGCCCCGGCACGGCCCACAAGGAAGCAGGGTCGGCCCCAGCATGGCGCATGGGGAGTCGGGGTCAGTCGGCCCCGGCACAGCCCACAAGGAAGCAGGGTCGGCCCCAGCATGGCGCATGGGGAGTCGGGGTCAGTCGGCCCCGGCACAGCCCACAAGGAAGCAGGGTCGGCCCCAGCATGGCGCATGGGGAGTCGGGGTCAGTCGGCCCCGGCACGGCCCACAAGGAAGCAGGGTCGGCCCCAGCATGGCGCATGGGGAGTCGGGGTCAGTCGGCCCCAGCACAGCCCACAAGGAAGCAGGGTCGGCCCCAGTGCGGCCGGCCATGGGGAAGCAGCGCAGTCGGCCCCAGCATGGCTGAATGCATTTGGCAACCTCCCTCTGGGCAGGCTGTGCGCCCACTGGGTGGGGAGGGAGCTGAGGTCCACCCTGACCCTCCGTGCACCTGGTACAGAGCAGACTCCAACAATACTGGCAGCCTGACTGAGTCCCGCCTGCACAGGCAGCAGGCCCTAACACAAGATTTCAGCACGTTTAGCTTAATGCGGAAACCCTGGTGGTGCAGTGGTTAAGTGCTACGGCTGCTAACCAAAGGGTTGGCAGTTCGAATCCACCAGGCGCTCCTTGGAAACCCTATGGGGCAGTTCTAGTCTGTCCTGTAGGGTCGCTATGAGTTGGAATCCACTCAACGGCACTGGGTTTGGTTTGGTTAGCTTAATGCAGTGCCTGGGAATTAAAGCTTAACTGCTAAAATCAGAAAGGTAGATACGTCCTTTTGGCTCTACATCAAAGACGGCGAGACGTTTTCTAACAATCCAAAGACTGGATGCTCTAAACTCTTGGTTCCTGCTTCTTCCAGGGCAGCAGGCTCAAGGCTGCCCCCGTGGGCCACCATCCTGCCCCCTCAGTCCCCCCCTCCTCCTAGCCACCCATCCATGAGGGTGACACTAGAGGACTCCACAGTCCCATGTGTCCAACGCCTTGGTTCAGGGGGGACACCGGCTGGAGGGCGGGGTGCTTTCCTAGGCTGCGCAGCAGGTCTCCCACTGCCAGTCTGCACCATGCCGTCTCCGTCATCCTGAGACGGGTTGGATGGGCGGGGCCAGGCACGGGCCCAGGGTCAGGGCTGGGGGTGAGTAGTTTAAGACGCTCAATCCCCACCTTGGCCAAGAACACGCAGCAGCAGGGAGCAGCCACACAGCTGCATGGCCAGGACTCGGTCGTGCTGCTTCAGGACCCCAATCACCAGCTCCACCAGCTCTATCGGCCACGGCAGACCTGGTGGGTAGGGAACACAGGCCAGACTTGGCAGGGGACGGACAGGAGTGGGCAGTGGAGCCCAGAGGCTGCTGGGAACCTACAGGGTGTCAAGCACAGGACCTGATAGACAATTGCAAGGGCCAAGAAAAGCGCTTATTGGGTGCTTGGTGAGCATCTACTGCAGGCATCTTATTTGATGCCTCCCACAATTCTCGAGGTAGGTCCCTCCTGATGGTATGCCCATTGTACAGATGAAAAAACTGAGGGTCAGAGGTGAGAGCACCTGCTGTTGAGCAGCAGTGTGAACCAGGTCTGTCTGGCTGTGCAGCCCCGGCTGTAGCCACCCTGATGGTGAAACCCTGGGCTTCCTTCCACTCAGTCCTCTGTGCCGAGAACTGAGCAGGGTGTGGAGCAGCAGATGAGAGCAGAGAGCAGGCAGCCCAGGCCAGTCCCAGCTCTACCCCGTGCCATTGCTGCTCCCCTCCCCCAACCTCAGTTTCCTCATCTGCAGAGTAGGGTTGATGGTACCTGCGTCACAGGGCTGTGGTGAGTACGAGAGTCAGAAGCACTGGACCTAAGAAGCTGAGCCCCAGCAAACCCACACCAGGCCATCTGAAGCGGGCCTGGCTCTGGAACGGGTGGGAAAGGACCCCAATCGCCTCCCTCAGCTCTCAGCTTTCCCAGGAAGGCTCCATCTCCCTTCCCATGGACTCCATCCTGGCCAGTTTGGCTCTAGAAGGGATCCAGAGGAAGGCAGGAGGGAGGGAAAGACAAATGGCCCAGGTGAGGACCCTGCTGTCCCACGAGAGGGCTGGGGTGGGGCCTTTGTAATCACTGATGCCCCAGCCAGTGGGAGAGACCCTGCCCACAGCAGTATATGTCTCGTGGATGGGTGGATGGATAGATGAATCGATGGATGGACAGATGGACAGGTGGATGGATGGTTGGAGATGGCTGGACAGGTGAGTAGATGAACAGGTAGGTGGATGAGCAGGTGGGTGGGTGATTGGATAGATGGATAGTTGGATGGATAGATGCACAGGTGAATAGATGGACAAGTAGGTGGATAGTGGGTGGGTGGAAGGACAGATGGATGAATGGATAGTTAGATGGAGGGACAGATGGATGTATGCATAGTTGGATGGAGAGACATATGGATGGAGAGATAGTTGGATGGAGGGACAGATGGATGAGTGAGTGGGAGGATGGGTAGGTGGATGAATGGGTCGGTGGATGGATGGATGGTTGAATGGATAGATGGAAGGACTGGTGAATAGATGGACAGGTAGGTGAGTGTTGGGTGGGTGAACAGACAGATAGATGGATAATTGGACGAATAGATGGTTGGATGTACAGGTAGGTGGATGAACAGGTGGGCAGCCAGATGGACGGATGAATGAAAGTTGGACGGGTGGGTGGGTGGCTGAGTGAGTAAATCAATACTCAGGCTGGTGAGAGATTGAGTGGAAAGATTTTATGAATACATAATTTTGGTGTATGTTGGGGAAAGAGGCGCTCACATGCTCTCTTGGCCAATGTGTGATGTGGTGTGTCTATGGAGGGAAATCTGCAGTATCTCTGAAAATGTAGTCACCCCACCCCCGAATATCTAGAAACTTATCCCACAGAAATACTCTCACAAGTGCACAAATACACGTGCACCAGGCTCATCATTACAGTGTTGCTTGTCATTGTGGAAAATCAGAAACAACTCAACTATCCATCCACTGGAAACCCTGGTGGCGTAGTGGTTAAGTGCTACGGCTGCTAACCAAAGGGTCGGCAGTTTGAATCCGCCAGGCGCTCCCTGGAAACTCTATGGGGCAGTTTTACTCTGTCCTACAGGGTCGCTATGAGTCGGAATCGACTCGATGGCACTGGGTTTGGTTTTTGGTTTATCCATCCATAGGGAAATTGTGGAATAGGCGCATCCATTAAAATCATGTCAAGGGGGACCCCTGGAAATGAAACAGGTACCCACCACCCAACGTCCCACCCTGTTCTGCTGGGTACAGGAGGTGGCACAGGGAGAATTACAGGTGCCTACCTTTCAAGCTGGTCGTGAAGACATGGGGTCTTATGGGAATGGAAGCAGGCCTCAGAGGCATATGAAAGCCCTAGCTAAGAGACATCCCCAAAGGCCTGGCTACAGGGTCTGCCTGGGGGAGGAGGTGGAGAAGGGGCATGGTGGTTTCTACCTAGCTCATCCTCAGACATTATCAGGAGCCTCTTGATGGCCTTGAGCTGGACTTCGGGCCGGCTGGAGAAGTTCTGCATGACCTCTGCAGGAAACATAGGGGGTCTTCCAAGGGCCAGGGGCACCTGCGGCACCGTCTACAGCTACCCACCACTGGTCTGGATGCATGGCATACATCCCCCCATCAAACCCCTGGTCAGGCTGTGGGTACTTTATCATACTGTTACAGATTGAATGGTGTTCCCCAAAAGGATGTGTTGTAAATCCTAATCCCTATATCTGTGGTTATAATCCCATTTGGGAATGGGTTTTCTTTGTTACATTAACGAGGCCCTATGAGTACAGTGTGTATTTCAAGCCAATCACCTTTGAGATATAAAAAGAGCAGACTGGAAGAGAGGAGCAAGTAGAGATAGGAGAAGATATACACCGTGCTACATGAAGATCACCAAAGAGCCAAGGAATAAGAACCTTGCCCCAGAGCTGACAAATAAAGCCTTCCCGTGGAGCAGGTACCCTAAATTCAGACTTCTACCCTCCTAAAAAAACCCTCCTAACTCTGGGAAAATAAATTTGTTTGCTAAAGTCACTGAATAAGAGCTTCAGAACAGAGGTGCCTGGCATATTTAGGGTGCCTGGCCTAGGATCAAGCCGGACTCCATTTTGTTACAAGCTCAGTGCTTTTGCATTCCTGAGAATATAACTTTGACCTTCTTCCCTTTCATACGCAATATGGACTTGGGCCTCTAGCTGGGTGGGACCAACAGACAATACGGCCACATCTAGGCAAGCCAGGGGAAGCCTGGGCAAGCCCAGGAAAGTCCAACCGATCAGAATCCTACTGGGAGATTACTGATTCCACCCTATAACTGTCCCCACAAAGCCGCTACCCCTTGGATCCATTGGCTTCACTCTGTGTGGGCTAACATCTCCCCATTCAAATGTTTCTTACATGCTTTCAATAAATCTCTGTTTTACTTTAGCAGAGTCTGAGAGTTTCACTCTACAACATTTTGGCATAGCGGGCGGGCTTTCGAGGGCACCCTATCTTCAGCGAACCCCGAGACTGTCGAGAACTGGAGCTTTGGTGCCAGCTCAAGCCTCGTCCTCGATTCGTCACCACGAAATCTCAGGTTGGCAGAGGTAAGCCCTCCTGAATCTCGGGCTTCCACTTCACTGGAGAGATGGCTCTTCAGGATTTTTATTGTCAGCTTTGTTTTTGGCTTTAATGTCCCGTTCGTGTTCTGAACATTTTGACAAGTTCAGTCCGCCACCTAGTGGATAATCCTGGTAAGACTTTAGAACTCAATTTTTGTTTTCTCCAGGAACACAGGAAACCCTGGTGGCACAGTGGTTAAGTGCTATGGCTGCTAACCAAAGGGTTGGCAGTTCAAATCCACCAGGTGCTCCTTGGAAACTGTGGGGCAGTTCTACTCCGTCCTATAGGGTCGCTATGAGTCGGAATCAATTCGACGGCACCGGGTTTGGTCTTTTGGTTCTAGGAACACATAAGGCTTAAGTGTACCTCTAAGTTACTTGGTAAGAGGGGGAATGCCACCTCCGAAAATAGCCTGGTTCAGTTTTTGTATCTTGATAGCTGGCATGAACTTATTAAGGGTGATTTAGGAAATCAATGGCCATTAAAGGGCTCATTTGACCAAGGTAAATTGACTTTTCTGTGCAGTAAACTAGAGGCTCCCAAATAAAAAAAGTACAATGAAAAGCCTGTTTTAATTAGTACCTAGAAGCTTCCAAACAGGCTAGCCAAATTAAAGAAATACAATGTCAGCGGCCTGCCCCTATTTCTCCCACCCCCATTCCTTCTTGCCCTCACCTTTTCTGAACTCCCTTCCTACCCTACAGAACCTACCAAAAAACTAGAGAAACTGGTTTCTGTGATAGTCCCTGAGATGCCTTTTAAGATACGGTATCCAGAAGAACCAGATAAACCTACCCAGGTTGCCTTTTCCCCTTGATCTAAAGCAGAACTTCACGCAATTGTGAAGGACTTTCCTGATCCTCATGAATATTCCCCAAAATATACCCGGGAATTTAGGATTTGAATAGAAACTTATGAAAGTGGCCCATCAGATCTGTATCCATTAATAAATATGTCACTGTACCAGGGGAAGCTCAAAGGTGGATGGAGGAGGCCAATTAGAAAAATCCAGAAAGATCTTTTAACTATAGAACCCAAGGTTCCTGCTATAGAATTATAAGACCAAACTAAAGCCACTGTTAAATTACTCATAGATTGAATTATGTCCCCCAAAAATGTGTGTATCAATTTGGCTGGATCATGGTCCCCAGTATTGTGTCGTTGTCCTCCATTTTATGATTGGAATTTTATGTTAAGGAGGATTACGGTGGGACTGTAACACCCTTACTAAGGTCACATCCCTGATCCAATGTGAAGAGAGCTTCCCTGGGGTGTGGCCTGCACCACCTTTTATCATACAAGAGATTAAATGAAAGGGAAGCAAGCAGAGAGTTGGGGACCTCATACCACCAAGCAGTGCCGGGAGCAGAGTGCGTCCTTCGGACCTGAGGTTCCTGCGCTGAGATGCTCCTAGGCCAAGGGAAGACTGATGCATCGCAAGGACCTTCCTCCAAAGCCAGCAGAGAGAGAAAGCTTTCCCCTGAAGGTGATGCCCTGAATTCAGGTTTCTAGCCTACTGGACTGTGAGAGAATAAACTTCTCTTTGTTAAAGCCATCCACTTGTGGTATTTCTGTTACAGCAGCACTAGATGACTAAGACAGACTGTATTCCAAATTTTTTTCCTAATAAAACAGATTGGGCCAAAGACCAAGGCTGTAATCAAGAAAAGGATAATTATATGGACTGCTTGGGCAAACCTTTTTATTATTATTGTACTTTAGATGGAGGTTTACAGAACAAACTGTTATTGTTGTTGTTAGGTACCGCTGAGTCGGTTCCGACTCATAGCGACCCTATGTACCACAAAACGAGACACTGCCCGGTCCTGCCCCATTCTTAACAATCGTTATGCTTGAGCCCATTGTTGCAGCCACTGTGTCAATCCATCTCGTTGAGGGTCTTCCTCTATTCCGCTGACCCTATACTTTACCAAGCATGATGTCCTTCTCCAGGGACTGATCCCTCCTGACAACATATTCAAAGTATGTAAGATGCAGTCTCGCCATCCTTGCTTCTAAGGAGCATTCTGGCTGTACTTCTTCCAAGGCAGATTTGTTCATTCTTTCAGCAGACCATGGTATATCCAATATCCTTCACCAACACCACAACCTGAAGGCGTCAATTCTTCTTCAGTTTTCCTTATACACTGTCCAGCTTTCACATGCATTTGATGTGGTTGAAAATACCATGGCTTGAGTCAGGCGTACCTTAGTCTTCAAGGTGACACCTTTGCTTTTCAGTACTTTAAAGAAAAGAATCCTTCACCACTGCAATTCAAGCCTTGAATACTTTCTTCAGTTCTTTCAGCTTGGGAAACACCAAGCGTGTCCCTCTTCCCTTTTGGTTTTTTGTCTCCAGCTCTTTGCACATGTTATTATAATACTTTGTCTTCTCAAGCCTCCCTTTGAAATCTTCTGTTCAGTTATTTTACTTCATCAATTCTTCTTTTGCTTTAGCTGCTTGACGCTCAAGAGCAAGTTTCAGAGTCTCCTCTGACATCCATCTTGGTCTTTTCTTTCTTTCCTGTCTTTTCAATGACCTCTCACTTTTTTCATGGATGATGTCCTTGATGTCATTCCACAACTCATCTAGTCTTCGGTCACTAGCGTTCAATGCATCAAATCTATTTTTCAGATGGTCTCTAACTTCAGGTGGGATATGCTCGAGGTCATATTTTGGCTCTCGTGGACTTCCTCTGATTTTCTTCAGTTTCAGCTTGAACTTACATATGAGCAATTGATGGTCTGTTCCACAGTTGGCCCCTGGCCTTGTTCTGACTGATGATATTGAGCTTTTCCATTGTCTCCACAGATGTAGTCAGTTTGATTTCTGTGTGTTCCATCTGGCCAGGTCCCTGTGTATAGTCGCCGTTTATGTTGGTGAAAGAAGGTATTTGCGATGAAGAAGTTGTTGGTCTTGCAAAATTCTATCATTCGATCTCTGGCATTGTTTCTATCACCAAGGCCGTATTTTCCAACTACTGATCCTTCTTCTTTGTTTCCAACTTTTGCCTTCTAATCACCAGTGATTATCAATGCATCTTGATTGCAAGTTCGATCAATTGCAGACTGCAGGAGCTGATAAAAATCTTCTATTTCTTCATCTTTGGCCCTAGTGTTTGGTGCGTAAATTTGAATAACAGTCATATTAACTGGTCTTCCTTGTAGGCATATGGATATTATCCTATCACTGACAGTGTTGTACTTCAGGATAGATCTTGAAATGCTCTTTTTGACAATGAATGCAACACCATTCCTCTTCAAGTTGTCATTCCCAGCATAGTAGACTACATGATTGTCAGATTCAAAATGGCCAATACCAGTCCATTTCAGTTCACTAAACTAATGCCTAGGATATCGATGTTTATGCGTTCCATTTCATTTTTGATGATTTCCAATTTTCCTAGATTTATACTTCGTACATTCCAGGTTCCAATTATTAAAGGATGTTTGCAGCTGCTTCTTCTCATTTTGAACGGTACCACATCAGCAAATGAAGGTCCTGAAAGCTTTACTCCAACCACGTTATTAAGGTCGACTCTACTTTGAGGAGGCAGCTCTTCCCCAGTCATCTTCTGAGTGCCGTCCAACCTGAGGGGCTCATCTTCCAGCACTATATCAGACAATGTTCTGCTGCTGTTCATAAGGTTTTCACTGGCTAATGCTTTTCAGAAGTAGACTGCCAGGTCCTTCTTCCTAGTCTGTCTTAGTCTGGAAGCTCAGCTGAAACCTGTCCTCCATGGGTGACCCTGCTGGTATCTGAATACTGGCGGCATAGCTTCCAGCATCACAGCAACACACAAGGCCCCACAGTACAACAATCTGACAGACACGTGGGGGACTGAAGGTTCTAGCCAGGACAATTAGGTGATTATTTTGTGTCAGGAGCCTGCACTGTCCCTCCAAACCTCGAGAGCCCATCACCAGGCCTTTCTTCCACCATCCTAGGAGGTAATGACCTCACATACTCAAGTGGCCTCTAAGTCATACTCATCTCTTCCCAACTCGTTCTGTGATGTCACTTTGGTGGATTGTGCTCAGCCACGGTGGGCGTATTTGTTGTTGTTGTTAGGTGCCATTGAATAGGTTCTGACTCATGGCAATGCTATGCACAACAGAACAAAATACTGCCGGGTCATGTGCCATCCTCACAATCTTTATGTTTGAGCCCATTGTTGCAGCCATCGTGTCAATCCATCTCGTTGAAGGTCTTCCTCTTTTTCACTGACCCTCTACTAAGCATGATGCCCTCCAGGGACTGCTCCCTCCTAATGAATGAAAAGGCTGGACAATGAATAAGGACGATCAAAGAAGAATTGATGCATTTGAATTATGGTGTTGGCAAAGAATACTGAATATATGATGGACTGCCAGAAGAACGAACAAATCTGTCTTGGAAGTACAGCCAGAATGCTCCTTGGAAGCAAGGATGGGGAGGACTTTGGACATGTTATCAGGTGGAGCACATTTACACCATGGAAATTGGCAAACACTACAGGGTTTATCAGCGCTCCATGATGCCTGTTCAGTTCCTCTGCCCCAGATGCTGTTACTCTACCTCCCTCCAGACATCACTACCCCTTACTAAGCTTCTGCTCTGCATTTGCTGGGAGCAGCCTTTGCTGATGCTGCTGGGAATACCTAGTACCTGTTTTTCTGTTGAATTGGGTCTATACTACCAAAGAATTGTCATATACATTTTCAGAAAACTGGTTTGTTTATGTTACATGGTATTGTATAATCCTGGTCTTTCAGCTATGTGGTTTTCTGTCTCATTTTATTCGGAGAGTTTGCCTCTAGTCTAAAGAGTAGTGTCTGAGTTTCTGTATTGTATCAGGTTAGAGGCCATCACTGGCAATTACCATTTTTTATGAAGATCTCCATTTTTAGATCTTCCAAGAAAAACTGCTTTTTGCATCCGTCTTATGATTTGAACTTTTAGTAACTACTTGGAGAAACTTTGGTATAAATTGGTCTATTTAAAAAATATACTGAAAGAATAGGTTGTTTATTTTGATTGGTATAACACGACCTTAAAAAGGGACAAAGTATTCTTAAGAAATTTCTTTTCTAAAGGATCCTATAAAGCATGAAAAAGATAGGGTTATGAAAAAGTAATAATCTCCTACCTCCGGATGGTATTATTAAAATTAGATTATAATATTTATTCAAAGAACTTACTCTGATTGGTTTAATGATAAATAGGAACTTATATAAATAAAATAGTCCTAATATTCCCAGGAATTAATGAAAATGAATTAGTTCTGACAAAGGTTTTTATGTTTATGTCAACCTTGAAAACAAAATCTTTTTAAATAACTTAAGCTAGATATTATGTAATGTGTTTTATTTAAGGAAAAGGGGTAATTTTGTCTTAAAGTAAAACTAGCAGTTCCAAATGGGAAAAGTGAGGCATATAACAAGCCTGGAGGGGGAAAAAAATGGCTAGCCAAGAACTGATGGATTCAATTACAAAATTGTTAAAGACCTTTGGTATTTACTGGGTAGATCCAAGGTTGTGATAAGAAGGGAAAACTGCTTATGAAAAGAATAATAAAAGGGAAAGAAATTAGTTATCTTTTGCCTTTCAAAATGCCTTGTTGTTAGGTGCCATCAAGTCTATACTGACTCATAACGACTCTATGGACAACAGAACAAAACAATGCCTGGTCCAATGCCATCCTCACAATCATTGCTATATTTGAGCCCATTGTTCCAGCTACCGTGTCAATCCATCTTGCGGAGGCTTTCCAGTCTTTTGCTGACCCTCTGCTTTACCAAGCATGATGTCCTCCCGGGACTGGTCCCTCCTGATAACATGGACAAAATACGTGAAACAAAGTCTAGCCATCTTTGCTTCTAAGGAGCATTCTGGCTGTACTTCTTCAAGACAGATTTGTTCGTTCTTTTAGCAGTCCATGGTATATTCAATATTCTTCACAAACACCATAATTCAAAGGCATCAATTCTTCAGTCTTCCTAATTCACTGTCCAGCTTTCACACGCATATGAGGCAACTGAAAACACCATGGCTTGGGCCAGGTGCACTTCAGTCCTTAAAGTGAAATCTTTGCTTTCTAACACTTTAAAGAGATCTTTTGCAGCAGACTTGTCCAACGTAATATGTCGTTTGAATTTCTTGACTGTTGCTTCCATGAGTGTTGATTGTGGATCCAAGTAAAATCAAATTCTTGACAACTTCAATCTTTTCTCCATTTATCATGATGCTGCTTATTGATCCAGTTGTGAGGATCTGTGTTTTCTTTATGTTGAGGAGTAATCCATATTGAAGGCTGTATTTTGATCTTCATCAGTAAGTGCTTCAAGTTCTCTTCACTTTTAGCAAGCAAGGTTGTGTCAACTTAGTATCGCAGATTGTCGGTCTTCCTCCAGTCCTGATGCAGCATCCTTCTACATATAATCCATCTTCTCGGATTACCTGCTCAGCATACAGTTTGAATAAGTATGGTGAAAGGGTACAACCCTGACGCACACCTCTCATGAATTTAAACCATGCAGTATCCCCTTACTCTGTTAGAATGACTGTCTCTTGGTCTAAGTACAGGTTCCTCATAAGCAAAATTAAATGTTCTGGAATTCCCATTCTTCGCAATGTTATCCACAATTTGTTATAATCCACACCATCGAATGCCTTTGCATAGTCAATAAACACATGTAAACATCTTTCTGGTATTCTCTGCTTTCACCCATGATCCATTCGACATCAGCAATAATACCCCTCATTCCACATCCTCTTCTGAATTTGGCTTGCATTTTTGGCAGTTTCCTGTCAATATTCTGCTGTAACCACTTTTAAATGATCTTCAGCAAAGTTTTACTTGTGTGTGATATTAATGACATTGTTTGATAATTTCTGCATTCTGTTGGATCTCCTTTCTTTGGAGTGCGTACAAATATGGATCTCTTTTCCAGTCAGTTCGACAGGTAACTGTCTTCCAAATTTCGTGGCATAGACAACTGCGCGCTTCCAGGGCTGCATCCATTTGCTGAAACATCTCAGTTAGTATTCCATCAATTTCCAGAACCTTGTTTTTCTCCAATGCCTTCGGTGTAGCTTGGGCTTCTTCCTTCAGTATCATCGGTTCTTGATCATATGCTACCTCCTGAAATGGTTGAAAGCCAACAAATTCTTTTTCATGCAGTGACTCTGTGTATTCCTTCTACCTTCTTCTGATGCTTCCTGTGTCATTTAATATTTTCCCCATAGAATCCTTCAACATTGCAACTCAAGCCTTAAATTTTTTCAAAATGCCTAGGTCAACTTTAACATATACAAATGAACTGGAATGACCCAATCTTATCTCTACCATGAGTCAAAAGAGAGGGAGGTTGGAGCAGAATCAGGCCTCCCCTGACCCCAGCCTCTGAGGCCACGTGGCTTCAGGAAAGCTTTTGAGGGACCCCTCCCAACTAGATAAGGACCTTTTTAAGACAAAAGAAAATGATGTCTTACTGTAGTTATCAGAAATTAGATGGATACCCATCATAAAAGAACTGTACCCCTTGCTGTCTAGTCAACTCCAACTCATAGTGACCTTATGCAACAGAGTAGAACCTTATGCAACAGAGTAGAACTGCCCCATATGGTTTCCAAGGAGCTTCTGGTGGATTTGAACTGCCAACCTTTTGGTTTTTAGACAAGCTCTTAACGACTGAGCCACCAGGGCTCCAAAAGAACTGTGAACAAGTTCTGTTACCGGGGAACTCTAAAAAGTCAACAGAGAGCAATCACAATGAGACACACCTAAATAGCCTGGGGAAATGTTTCTTTCCATCTCTAACCAGAGATGTAAGGTTATATCCATATTGATGAATTGGTCAGGCTGAACAGAGACGTTGTGATTGTCTAAGAAGTTGCTAAAAACTTAAAGAGCTAAAGTTGGATTTGGGAAAATACAGAAAATGGTAGAAGTTTAAACGAAAACAAATTTTATTCCAACACTGATTATATTTTATGGTATACAGGATATTACAGGATATTAAACTGAATTAATAAATATTCATCGTAACTTGTACTTTTGCTTTATTTGCCACAGAGAAAGGATACAGATATACATTCGGGTCCACTAATGAGTGTGCTCATTTTTTCCATTTAAAGGGCCATGCTAGAAGAAATATGCAACAAAAACAATACTAAAAAGATTTATTAAAAAGGAATTTGATATGGTCAAAATTTTATCTTTTTGGCTAAAATTTAATAGGTTAATTTATGAGATTTTTAGGAGCTTTAATGTTAAATAACAGATAAAACAAAAATTAGACTTCTCACTGTTAAAATAACAAACTTCTCTTTGATTACTGGGTTGAAGGGTTAACATATTCTTTGTGCAATCTGCCTCAAAGGCAAGGCTTCAATATCTCATTAGAATAAATTCCTGGATCAAAAATCAGGCCACATGGCTTTGAAATAAAGCTTTTACCTTTAAGATCTTCAAGTATTGTTTCCTATAATAAACTATAATAAACTCCTGACAACTTTCCATAGAAAGCCACACGCAAAAAAAGTTGCACTTTATAAAAGAAAAGTGCTAAAGGTTTATTTAACATGTTATAAATTACATGCACTATGATGTCAAAATCAAGAGAAAGATCTGCTTTTCTTGGAGTTAAAATTTATATGCTAGTGTTTTCTCTTATGTTTTTGCCTAATATTTTACAACAAATGCATAATATTATGTCATAACTTTATTATTTTTTAATTGCCAACTTGGTCAGAACTTTGCTTCCTTTCAATCTAACATCATCAAAGCCAATGTTTTAACTGGAGAGTTCACATCACTTACCCAGGGAGTTTTTTTTACTATTCAGATATTTAGAGACTTGAGAATCTTGGTATATTATTGGTATATCCTGAGTATCTGACATTATGTCTCAAGATTATTATCTATTGTATCTGAAGCTCTTTGAAAATAAGGTTAATCATTATATTTATAGATATTTTTGTCTAAAGTTTTTTTTTTAACTGACTTTATTTGGCTTTTCATTACTTTTGTGATTAATTTCTATCAGGTCTTTTACTTTTAAGAGTATTACTTTATAAATTAATCACAGCCATATTAGATTTTGTCATCTGCAGATAAGTTCTAATATTGCTGATTTGCTGAAAACATTCGACCAAAATATCTCAACAAAAAAGATGGACTACACCGGACTTGTGAAAATGACTGTGATATTTTGAATGTGGATACCACTAGACTGAATCAAGATATCCAGAACTCTTACATAGAAGCTGTTAGGTTCACAGACTGTGGCTGATCCAGAATCACAAGGAACAGAAATTAACTACATAGGACTGAATGGACTACAGGATTACTATGGATTTTGTGTGGGAATATTGCTGATGTTTTAAGGTCCTACCTTTGGGATATAAGAAAACATTTTCCTCCTTTCTCCTAAATTATCTAATGAAAGAGTTGATATTATAACACTCGAATTAGAAGTTCCTAGTGGTAAACGTGGAAACCCTGGTGGTTTAGTGGTTAAGTGCTACAGCTGCTAACCACGAGGTCGGCAGTTCAAATCCAGCAGACACTCCTTGGAAATTTTATGGGGCTGTTCTACTCTGTCCTATAGGGTCGCTATGAGTCGGAATCAACTCGATGGCAGTGGGTTTTTTTTTTTTTTTGGATTGGTAAATTTAGCAAAGTCATAAAGACCATAACTAGAGAAGTGTCTGAAGTTCGAGCTATGATTTTACAAAATAGAATGGCATTCAGGTTTCCTGCTCAGTCTCCTGAGGAACAGTTTTGTGCCTTAAGAGACGAATGTTGCTGTGTTTATATTACTACACCACCTGAAGTTTTGCAGAATGTCTTTGCTGCTAAGGCACATAAAAAGCCATGACTGATGCTAGTTATGTATAAACAAACATCTCATGGGACTATGTTCCTTGAAACAAAGAACTTAGGTTCATGATTTCATGGGTTATTTCAAACAATTGGCCTAATGTTGTTGTTAATATTTTTGTTCTACCTCCTAGTTTGCTGTCCATGTTTCTGGTTTTCATGGAAATTGGGGTAACCCACACAGACCATTGCTCTTAGGTGTCCTTCTGAACCTTGAATCTTTGAAAATCTGGTGCCTAAATGCCACTTTTGAGTCAAACAATTGTCCAGATAAAACAGTAAGACCATTTGCTCTGGATGTTGTGCTTTTTTAAAGAATTCAGTCTGTTTCAGGAAACAGACTCCAAAGATCAGACTGGGAGCTATGTTTAGGGTAAATCAGTAATTATTTTAATTGATCTTAAGACAATGTATAAAATGCCTCTCTAATGTTTGTAAACTGAAGAAAATCAGAGCAAGTCTATGAGAGCCAAAATATGACCTTAAGTACATCCCACCTGAATTTAGAGACCATCTGAAGAACAGATTTGACACATTGAACACTAGTGACCAAAGACCAGGTGAGTTGTGGAATGACATCAAGGACATCATACATGAAGAAAGCAAGAGGTCATTGAAAAGACAGGTAAGAAAGAAAAGACCAAGATGGATGTCAGAGACTTTGAAACTTGCTCTTGAGTGAGTGTCGAGCAGCTAAAGCAAAAGGAAGAATTGATGAAGTAAATGAACTGAACAGAAGATTTCAAAAGGCAGCTCGAGAAGACAAAGTAAGTATTATAATGACATGCGCAAAGAGCTGGAGATGGAAAACCAAAAGGGAAGAACACACTCGGCGTTTCTCAAGCTGAAAGACTTGAAGAAAAAATTCAAGCCTCAAGTTGCAATAGTGAAGGATTCTACGGGGAAAATATTAAACGACACAGGAGGCATCAAAAGAAGATGGAAAGAATACATAGAGTCATTATACCAAAAAGGATTAGTCGATGTTCAACCATTTCAAGAGGTGGCATATGATCAGGAACTGATGGTACTGAAGGAGGAAGTCCAAGCTGCTTTGAAGGCACTGGTGAAAAACAAGGCTCCAGGAATTGATGGAATTATCAATTGAGATGTTTCAACAAAACAGATGCAGCACTGGAGGTGCTCACTCGTCTATGCCAAGAAATATGGAAGACAGCTTCCCGGCCAACTGACTGGAAGAGATCCATATTTATGCCTATTCCCAAGAAAGGTGATTCAACCAAATGTGGAAATTATAGAACAATATCATTAATATCACACGTAAGCAAAATTTTGCTGAAGATCATTCAAAAATGGCTGCAGCAGTATATTGACAGGGAACTGCCAGAAATTCAGGCTGGTTTCAGAAGAGGACATGGAACCAGGGATATCATTGCTGATGTCAGATGGGTCCTGGCCAAAAGCAGAGAATACCAGAAGGATGTTTAATTTTTTGACTATGCCAAGGCATTCGACTGTGTGGATCATAACAAATTATGGATAACATTGCAAAGAATGGGAATTCCAGAATGCTTAATTGTGCTCATGAGGAACCTTTACTTAGATCAAGAGGCAGTTGTTCGGATAGAACAAGGGGATACTGATTGGTTTAAAGTCAGGAAAGCTGTGAGTCAGGGTTGTATCCTTTCACCATACCTATTCAACCTGTATGCTGAGCAAATAATCCGAGAAGCTGGACTATACGAAGGAGAACGGCGCATCAGGATTGGAGGAAGACTCATTAACAACCTGCATTATGCAGATGACACAACCTTGTTTGCTGAAAGTAAAGAGGACTTGAAGTACTTACTAATGAAGATCAAAGACCACAGCCTTCAGTATGGATTGCACCTCAACATAAAAAAAAAAAAAAATCCTCACAAATGGACCAATAAGCAACATCATGATAAACGGGGAAAAGATTGACATTGTCAAGGATTTCATTTTACTTGGATCCACAATCAACAGCCATGGAAGCAGCAGTCAAGAAATCAATACACGCATTGCATTGGGTAAATGTGCTGCAAAGGGCCTCTTTAAAGTGTTGAAGAGCAAAGATGTCACCTTGAAGACTAAGGTGTGCCTGACCCAAGCCATGGTATTTTCAATAGCATCGTATGCATGTGAAAGATGGACAATGAATAAAGAAGGCCGAAGAAGAACTGACGACTTTGAACTATGATGTTGGCAAAGAACATTGAATATACCATGGACTGCCAAAAGAATGAACAGATCTGTCTTGGAAAAAGTACAATCAGGATGCTCCTTAGAAGCAAGGATGGCAAGACTGCATCTTACATACTTTGGACGTGTTGTCAGGAGGGATCAGTCCCTGGAGAAGGACATCATGCTTGGCAAAGTACAGAGTCAGTGGAAAAGAGGAAGACCCTCAACAAGGTGGACTGACACAGTGGCTGCAACAATGAGCTCAAGCATAAGAACGATTGTAAGGATGGCTCAGGACAGGGCAGTGTTTCGTTCTGTTGTGCATAGGGTCTCTATGAGTCAGAACCAACTCGACAACACTTAACAACAACAACAACATTTGTAATCAAATTTTCATCACCCTCACCCCACCCCATCCCTTCTATGCAGAAAATTATGTACTTGAAGAAACCAGGTTCTCAGAGATCAACTTCACACCTTGAGTCAGCTTTTTGGGAAACCAAGTAATTCCTCTAATGTGGCCTTTCTCTGTACTCACCCTAATTTAAAATCACAGAAGCAGGGTATCTGAGTGGAAAAAGACACACTTAAAATATGGATCAAAGAATTTGTATGAAAATTCATGATCAGAAGAAAGGAATGTGTGAGGGCACCCTAAAACTGAGGCCCTTGGCCTAACTAAAATGGCTAACACAAGGTCAAACTCCATTTTGTCTTAGACTCTACTTCTGTCATGGCTGTTGGTGAGTAAACTAGGGAGGGGCAACTTGCCCTCAGGAAGAACACTCAGTATGTTTTAAATAGATGGACCAAAGACCTCCAACAGGCAGGGTCCATCCTGTATTGTCTTGCTAATCATGTATCTTTTGCAACTCTTAACTGAGTGTTTTTCTTCTGCTTTTGGTCATCCAGGAGGTCTCATGCCTTAAGCTGCCTGGACTTTAGATGGCATTGCAAAAATGTCAAACAGTAAGTACTGTTAATCCTTAATCCAATATTCTAAAGAATATTTTTCACAGGTGAGAGGCACCTTTGATAAATGGAAACTAGACTCTCCAGGCCTGCCTGATTTCACCCCAAAAGTAATGTATATTGGAGGGGACATCAGTTAAAGGGCTCATTAGAATCCCACTGGAATAGACTGAACCTTGCCCTCGTCACCCATCTGTATGCAGCCAAACTGTGGAAGGTGTTAAACCTTAGATATGTTTGTCACAACTTAAAAGAACTAAAGCGCTCATCTGGACTTGCCAATCATCTGGAAGCCTAAAATTGAAGCTGAAACGCCCTAGTGGGCAGAAGCAGATGCGCCCAAGGTTGCAGAGTAAGACCTCTCACTCTTTCTGTAGACTACAAGCCCCTGAGCTCGATGGACTTTAAATCCTTATTGCTTTTGAGGCTGCTTTATGTTGGGAACTTGGGTTTATTGACTGGTAAGAATTTTCCATACAGATTACTGATGTGTTTGCTCTCTGTTTTTATATACATTGCTATCCTTCTGCTAGCTGCTATATTATATACACCGTTAGTATTATTCCTTGTTCTCATACTATTCTTTTTCATGCTAGTAAGAGAAATACTTATTGTCTGTTTAACCTTTATTTTGCTATTCACCCCATTATTTTACCAGAGTTATTATTGGCCTGTGTTATAAACACTTGCTGATGCCCTAGCCCTTATCTCTTTCTTTGTTGCTACTCTTCTGCTCCTCCGGTTACCTACAGTGTCATTTCCTGCTTTAAGACCTTGAGCGGGTATGCCAAAAGGCAACCTGGCTTCATGTACTCCCTATGTCTGATTTACCTGTCCTTGACATCTTTAGCTGGTTATCTTAAGGTGCTGGATCATGGACTGAATCCGTATTATCTACTGGTCTACTAATCAAATGTTGTCTGATTACTCAGAACACCAATTTAATACCTATAAAGAGAATCACGTACTCATATTTCAGATGGACTTGATCTCACTCCTTAAACCAGCCATTTTAAAGCCAAGTTATTCCTTAATGCAGCTCACTCTATATGTCATTCCAAGATTAACACTGCAAAAGTAGAGGCTCCAGCTATGGGATGGTGAAGATTTTGGACGGTGCCCGGCTATTTATAAACAGTGTTTGGGGTCTTAAAGGCTTATTATAAGAAGCAGCCATCTATAACAATCTCTGAAAGCAAGCAACAAAATAAAGTTTTCTTTCTTCAAACATATTCTAAAAATGCTGTCCTACTGGGAAATATAAATCCAAGTCCATGCAGAAGAAAACACTCTCCCCAAAAATGGTAGTTGATAACGTGATCAAAGACTTTCTCAGAAATTCTTGATCAAAAAGTGGGAATGAATAAGAGCTTCAAAATAGAGGTGCCTGGCATATTTAGGGTGGCTGGTCTAGGAGCAGACCTGACTCCATTTGTTATAAGCTCCTGATTCTGCATTCCTGAGGATGTAACTTTGACTTCTTCCCATTCATATGCATATGACTTGGGCCTCTGGCTGGGTGGAACCAACAATGTGGTTGCATCTAGGCAAGCCAGGGGAAGCCTGGGCAAGCCCAGGCAAGTCCAGGAAAGTCCAGAGTCTTGCTAGGAGGTTCCTGATTCTACCTTATAACTCTCCCTGCAAAGCAGCTGCCCCTTGGATTCATCGGTCTTCACTCTGTGTGGACTAACATCTCCCCATTTGGATGTTTCTCATGCTTTCAATAAATCTTCTTGTTTTACTTTAGCAGAGTCTGAGAGCTTCACTGTGCACCACCACCTACTTGTGGTATTTCTGTTATAACAATACTAGATAACTAAGAATTTGATACTGGAGAGTGCGGTGCTACTCTAACAAATACCTAAAATGTGGAAGTGGTTTTGGAATTGGGTCACGGGTGGAGGCTGGAAGAGTTTTACGGTAACTAATAGTATGAATCGGAATTGACCTGATGGCAATGGCTTTGGATTCTTTACATACATATATATATATATATATATATATATGTAAAACCTAGATTCCCTTGAAGAGACTGTTGGTAGAATCATGGACATCAAAGGCAGTTCTGGCGAGGGCTCGGAAGGAAGGAAGGAGAGCTATAGGGAAAGTCTCTGTTGTCTTAGAGGACGCACGCTGTGCCGTCAGCAGACTATTGCTGGACGTGTGGACATGAAATGTGCTTCTGAAGAGGCTTGAAGAGAAAATGATGAACATGTCATTGGACAGTGGAGGAAGGATGATGCTTTTTACGCAGTGGCAAAGAACTTGTCTGAATTCTGTTCAAATGTTTGGTGAAAGGCAGAGCTTAAAAGTGATGAACTTGGATATATGGCTGATGAGATTTCAAAGTAAGATCTTAAAGAGGCCGTGTAGTTTCTCTTTGCCTCTTACAGTAAAATGTGAGAGGAAAGAGATGAATTTAAAAATGAACTATGCAAAATGAAAACAAAACTTAAAGATTTGGAAAATTCTGTTGAACAAACTCAGGGCACGTGTTCTAGAATTTTCACCAAGGATATGTTTACTCAATCTTTTGTTAAAGAGATTAAGCCTGTGACTGGTGGATCTAACCAACTACCACAGCAGAAAATCCATCAGCTTAGACTGAAGAGAACAGATAGAGGATAAAAGGAAAGAAAGTTGTTTGGCTTTTGGAATTCTATAGGCAAGAAACAAGCCAAAGGAGCCACATCTGTTGTCCTCCAAGAAAAGAAAAGGACCATCCCTGGAGAAGTTTGGAGATTAGCAGAACTGTTCAAGGAACATGGGAAGCAAGGCTGACTCAGGTTCAAAGAGTGGAGCCACAACCTCCTAGGCTTCAAAGGGTGGAGCCACAGCCTCCCAGGTTTTAAAGGGTCAGATCTTCACCAACTTGGTTCTGGAGTGTGAGACTGCCCTTCAGGTGTGCCCAGAGGATGGGGCTACTATCCAAAGCTGAGGGAGTGAGGCTGCCATGCCCAAGGGGCAAAAGAACAGGGCCTGCTGGGGCCCAGAGGGTGGGGTCACTACTCAGATCGTCCAGTAGAATGTTGTTGTTAGATGCCATTGAGTCAGTTTCGATTCATAGCAACCCTATATACAAAAGAACAAAACACTGCCTAGTCCTGTGCCATCCTCACAATCATTGCTATGCTTGAGCCCATTATTGCAGCCACTGTGTGGCTCCATCTCATTGAGGGTCTTCTTCTCTTTTGCTGACCCTCTACCTTACCAAGCGTGATGTCCTTCTCCAGGGATTGGTCCCTCTTGATAACATGGCCAAAGTACGTGAGGCAAAGTCTTACTATCCTTGCTTCCTAGGATCATTCTGGCCATACTCCTTCTAAAACAGATCTGTTTGTTCTTCTGGCAGTCCATAGTATATTCAATATTCTTTGCCAACAAAGGCATCGATTCTCCTCAGTCTTCCTTATTCATTGTTCAGCTTTCACATGCCTATGAGGTCACTGAAAATACCATGGCTTGGATTAGGCACACCTTAGTCCTCAAAGTGACTTTTTAACACTTTAAAGAGGCTTTTGCAGCAAATTTGCCCAATGCAGTACATTGATTTCTTGACTGCTGCTTCCGTGGGTGTTGATTGTGGATCCGAGTAAAATTAAATCCTCGATGACTTCAATATTTTCTCCATTTATCATGATGTTGCTTATTGGTCCAGTTGTGAGGATTTTTGTTTTCTTTATATTGAGGTATAATCCATACTGAAGGCTGTTTTTTTTATCTTCATCAGTAAGTGCTTCAAGTCCTCTTTGCTTCCAGCAAGCAAGGTTGTGTCATATGCGTATCGCAGGTTGTTAATGAGTCTTCCTCCACTCCTGATCCCTGTGTTCTTCTTCATGTAGTCCAGCTTCTCGGATTACTTGCTCAGCATACAGATTAAATAAGTATAGTGAAAGGATACAACCCTGATGCACACCTTTCCTGACTTTAAACCACGCAGTATCCCCTTGTTCTGTTTGAACGACTGCCTCTTGGTCTAAGTACAGGTTACTCATGAGCACAATTAAGTGTTCTGGAATTCCCATTCTTGGCAATGTTATCCATAATTTGCATAGTCAATAAAACAGGTAAACCTTTTTCTGGTATTCTCTCCTTTCAGCCAACATCCATCTTACATCAGCAATGATATCCCTTGTTCCACATCCTCTCCTGAATCTGGCTTGCATTTTTGGCAGTTCCCTGTCGATGTCCCTGCTGCAACCACTTTTGAATGATCTTCAGTAAAATTTTACTAGTGTGTGATATTAATGATATTGTTCTGCAGTTTCTGCATTCTGTTGGACCTCCTTTCTCTGGAATGGGCGCAAGTGTGGATTTCTTCCAGTCGGATGGCCAGGTAGCTGTCTTCCAAATCTCTTGGCATAGATGACTGAGTGCCTCCAGCACTGCATCCATTTGTTGAAACATCTCAATTGGTATTCTCTCAATTCCTGGAGCTTTGTTTTTTGCCAATGCCTTCGGTGCAGCTTGGACTTCTTTCTTCAATACCACTGGTTCTTGATCATAAGCTACCTTCTAAAATGGCTGAACGTCTAAAGCCGAGGGAGCAGAATTGCCATTCCAGAGGCCTAGAAGGTGGGGCTGAAGCCCAAGGCTGAGGGGCCTCCATCCAGAATCCAGAGAGCATGGCCAACATCCAGAGTCTGGAGGGCAGGGCCATTGCCCAGGTGGTCTCAGAGAATAGAGGATTATTTTCAAGCCTTGTGAGTTAATGTAATTTGTTCTGCTGGGTTTTGGACTTGCCTGGTGCCTGTTATCCCTTCTTCCCCTCCAATTTCTCCCATTTGTAATGGAAACATCTGCCTTGTGCCTGTTTCACCATTGTCTTTCGGAAACAGGTAATTCGTAGCCTAGATACAGGTGTACAGACAAAGGGGACTTTTGCCCCAGGCTGGCATACGCCTAAAGTCTCACTGATATTTGATTTCGATGATTCAGAAGGTGAGATTTTGGACTTGGAGTTGATTTAAGACTTTCGAGATGATGTGACGGGGTCAATGCGTTTTGCATGTGGGAAGGACATGAATTTTGGAGCACCAAAAGATGAATGAATTGCATCATTCCCACTTAACAGATGAGGATACGGAGGCAAAGCAATGCTTCCAAAACTGAACTCCAGCCCAGCCTCAGAGCCTGCCCTACGTACGCGGCGTGCGCACGTGGCTGGGGCTCTGCCTCCGGCCTCAGGCTCCCGCCACTCTTTCTCCAGGTTCCCTGCAGGGTTCTCTACTTTTGGTTCACCACAAATTCACACCTGCCACTGCCACTCCAGCTCTAGAAGTGATCTGTGGTCTCGGCCACTACATGTTACAGGCTCTTTCTCCAGTGGCTCATTCAGAAACTCCCCCACTGCCTCTCCCACCCGGTGCTGGGCACAGCAACGCCCAAGCGCTGTCTTACTGAGTCCTCACAGCAGCCTGTGACCTGACTGTACAGACAAGGAAGCTGGGGCTCAGAGGGGTGACCTGCTCAGCTAGTACCCAGGTCTGTCTGGCTCCAAAGCCTGTGACCATGAGTCAGCGTGGTCTCATAGGTGCCCCTTCCCCCTTCCAACCCACTTGCAGCCCCCTCCCCAGAAGTCAGGGCAGAAGAAATGGACAGGATGGGTGCACTGGTAAGTCACCCCACAGCTCTCTCTCGACCCGACCCATGTTACAGGCAACCCATGGGGGAGCCTCAAAGACCGAGGAGGAAGCAAATAGCCCAGTCCCACCAGGGACTTAAAGCGATGGGGGGGAGGCATGGAGCTAACCTTGAACTTGAAGGTAGTTTCTAGACCCATCATTTACTCAAGACCTTGGACATAGCTATCACGTGCTGGGAGCCTCAAGGAAGCCCCAGCGCAGGACTCATTCATGGTAGAGATGGGTGCCAGGTACCTGTGGTGTGTGTGATGAGCCAATGCTGCACCAGGTGGCCAGCAGCCCCTCAGTGAGGCCTGCACGGTCACCCTGCACAGAGCCCCGGCGCCTGGTGGACCTGGTTGCTGCTGGCCCCCCCCCGCGCCCAGCCCTCCTGCAGCACGAGGAAGACGCTGGGCAGCTGGGCTGCTGTACACAAGGTATAGAAGGAAGCAGGGAAGCAGGTCCCAGGGGCCCATGGGGCCTGCGAGTGGGCCCTTGTAGCTACACACAGGATTTGCATAGCAAAAAGAATGGAAAGTAGGTGGGGCCAGACGTAGGTTACTGGGAGCTATGTAGGGTGTCTGAACAGGCCAGCTTCCTAAGCAAAGCGGTGCTTGGGGATGAGGGGGGAGCCTGGAAGCCACCCCTGCACAGCCATGCATAGGGGCCACATTGCAGGCAGCACACCCCCTCTGGAGCTGAGATGGTGGGTGCTGACACCAAGCAGCCCCACACCCTCCCCTCCTAGGGCCCACCAGTACCTAAGACACTTGCAACGTTGCTTCCTAAGAGCATGTCAGCGATGACCGAGGGCACCACCTGCCTGTGCAGCGTCAGTGCCACACTTGAGGACTTGAACTCCTTGGTCACAAAGGCGAAGTGGATCACATCCCTGCAGGTGGGCAGAGACAGGCGAGGGGGCACTGCCTTTCTACCGCTCACGTCACTGGTCCTTGGCCTCAGGCTCTGTGGCTCATGGGCCATGGGGCAGCCCCTTCCTCTAGGGTCCTGGAACAGTGCCAGTGCCGTGGCTGGTGGCCCAGCAATCCTACCCCGGCAGCTCCGCTGTGAAGTCGTGCCCCTCGCTCCTCACACACACAAAAAAGCAAATTTTACGACTGTGTTGCTATAAAGACCAATATAGGCCAGGCTGCATTCCTTACTGTATGTCCTTTTCTTCTGATTTTAAAATAAATTAAAATGAAAGAGCTTCCCAGGGGCCTCAGAGTGTCACAGACTCTCAGCCTGGCCTCCTGAGACTGGCAGAAGGTCGGCCCTGCTTGCCAAGTGCAAAAAAGGTGCCTTCAAGATGGCCCGGGCTGCACAGGTGTGAGGGCGACAAGGGAAAAGCCCACCATCCAGGGTGAGTAAGCTTTGTGGCCGTTAGGGACCAAGTGGTCTTGTGTGTGTGTGCGTGAATGTGCAGGTGCGCACATGTGTATGTGTGTGTGCACGCCTGTGAATGCATCGTGTGTGCATGTGTGTGTGGGTGTGCACACGTGTATGTGTGTGGGTGTGTGCACACCTGTGAATGCATCGTGTGTGCATGTGTGTGTGGGTGTGCACATGTGTATGTGTGTGGGTGTGTGCACACCTGTGAATGCATCATGTGTGCATGTGTGTGGGTGTGCACATGTGTGGGTGTGTGCACACCTGTGAATGCATCATGTGTGCGTGTGTGGGTGTGCACATGTGTGTGGGTGTGTGCACACCTGTGAATGCATCATGTGTGCATGCGTGTGTGGGTGTGCACATGTGTGTGGGTGTGTGCACACCCGTGAATGCATCATGTGTGCATATGTATGGGTGTGCACATGTATGTGTGCACACCTGTGAATGCATCGTGTGTGCATGCATGTGTGTACACGTGTGTATGCATGAGTGTTCATATACGTATGTGCATGCACATGTGTCACGAAGGTGTGTACTCGTGTGAGTGCAAGTGCGTGCGTATGTGTGTGCATGTGTGTGCATGCATGAGTGTGTGTGTGTACATTCGCATGTGTGTGTCTGGTGGGTGCGTGAACATGTGTATGTGTGTTTGCATGTGCATGCGTGTGCATGCGCGAAGCCGGGAGCTGCGGAAGGAAGCACTGAGCTCACCTCACTGTGATGCGCTCCTCGGGGTTGATTTGAAGCATCCTCGGCAGAAGGAAAGCCAGCGTGTCAGCGTCGGGGACCTTCCTGTCCTCTATCTTCCTCAGCACATCCTGCAGGCCGTTTGGAAGCATGCGGAGAGACTTCCGCAGAAGCATGGCTTCTGTGTTCTGTCGGAGACAGAGGACAGGGCTCCGTGCCGGGCCCTCACTGCAGCGCAGGGCTGTGCTGGGGGCAGGAAGCCATCAAGGGGACAGGCAGCCGTGGGCTCATGTGGGCCAGACCATGTGTGGGAGAGATGGAGGGTCATGGGGGAGGGGGCTGAGGGTCTGCTCTCTAATCCCAAACCCAGCCCATTTAACAGAAGGTGAAACTGAGGCTTGGGGCAGTAGAGCACCCTGCGCAAGGCCACATTCAGTGGAGGTTGGGGTGGGGCCCATGGCGCTCTAATACGGAGCCCTTGTTCTTTCCAGTATGTCACACGGCCCCCCAAAGAGTGAAGGACCCTAGCTTCCCTGTGGGTCTTCAGAGGTGAGCGGCGAGGGGCTTCACGGAGGCAGAGCCAAGTTTCAATACAACCACCACTGCAGTTACTATACCCTAGAACCCAGCAGACCTGTTTCTAGTGCCAGGCTCTGGGGGAGTTCTAGGGGGGTGGCCCAACAGCGGATGGGGGTACAGCAGAGCATCCCAAGGTGGCCCAAGAGGGAGCAGGCTGAGGCCAGCTCCCTGCACCCCTTCCCGGCCAGGATGCGCTCGCCCCTGCAGGCTGCGGTGGGCAGGGCCGCTCCCAGGGGTTTGGGGCAGGGCAGGGGCAGCTCACCTCCACAAAGGAGCAGCTGGCCATGTCGAGAAGGATGCAGCCCAGGGACCAGATGTCAGATTTCTGGCTGAAGGAGAGGTTCAGGGCTTCAGGGGCCATCCAGGACTTCTGGAAGGGGTCTGTTGGCAGGAGCAGGGTGGATGCAGAACAGAGATGAGATCTGTGGGGAAGCTCTCTCCATCCTGACCTCTGTTACAGGCTTGGAGCCACCTCCCTTGGCCCCATCACCTTTCCAGTGGGAAGAGGCCTCATCTCCCCTTGCCCTCCGCCCCTAACATCTCCTGAGGATTTTAGGACCCAGTGAAGTAATCCACCACCAGCCGGGGCCTGGTTTCCAGTAGGCCCTAGTCAGCCCAGGCTGGCTTCCTGTCTTCTGAAGTCTTTTTTTTCCCTCCACAGGTTAACATTTGGGGGTATCACAACCATTACTTTGCTTCTCGGAGCTCTTACAATGTTGGGTATCTTTTGATCCCAACATCCACCCCCGACGGTGACACTCCTGCTCAGTTACAACCAGATAAGTGGGTCTCTGGAGTCCACCCAAGCCCCGGGTATCTACAGGGACTTTCTGAATAAAGAGAGGTTTGGTGCTGCCTTGTCCCAGCCTCCCGAGTGGCCACCATTCCTCCCCCTGCCTGCTGGCCATCTACGTCCTTCCCCCACAGCCCCCCTCCACTGTCTTGGTGATGCTCAGCCACCTTCCTCCACCCGGATCTTCCATTTGGCCTTGTCAGTCATCAGTGCGTTGGAGCTCAAGTCCTGTAGTTTGCAATGGTTGTTGTTGACCAGGAGGATGTTGGAGGGCTTGAGGTTCCTGAAACCGAGAGGTGAAATCCTCCTCTGGGCGTCAGCGAGCATGCCTTTGCCACAACACCTGGGGCTGCCTTGGGTGGCTGCTTGGTGGGGCGGGGCCCAGCTGGGCCTCAGGACAAAGATAGGTGGGGAGATGGCTGGGCCCACGTGTGCGAGTGGACCTTACTCCCTGCCTCTGCCCACCCAGGCCTGGGGGAGCAGCCCCACCCCTCTTCCCTCCTCAGTAAAATGTCCCCTTCTCAGTCCACTTTTAAAATAACTGTTTCCTATAAATAGAAAATATGCTCAGTTATTTTAAATTGGAAAAAAAAAAAAAAAAGAAACTACAAGTAGGAAAACAGCCATCACTGAGGTTCCTCTGTTAACAGCCGGTTTACCTCCTTCCAGGTCTTTACTATGAGTTTCTTTTGGGCGCTTAGATCATTTTTTAGATGTTCAAGGACGCCGACATTGAATCCTGAATATTTCTCTTTGCACATATGATCCCCGTGGTGTCCCTCTCCTCATTTCGCTAAGATATTGACTTTCAATTTAAATCCGTCACCCCAGGGCTCCTTCTCTACACCCCCTGCAGACCACGGCTTCCAGAGCCTCCAGCCGACTGTGTGCAGGTGGGCAGCTCAGGAGGGGTACTGCCGCACGCTGGCTGTCCAGAGGCCACAGTGGCAGCACCGTCTCCCCTTGCAGTGCCGTGGTCTGTTTTCTTTCCTTTAGAAAAACCTGCCAGTAAGCTCACACGCCACGCAGCTGTGTGTGGTAAGGACGCCTCGGGAATGGTGGTTCCGTGCAGGAGGTGCTGTGGAAGGGGTGGTCCTCACACTGGCTGTGCTGGCTCCATGCTCCTCTCCCTAGGTCCTGCCTCGGTACTGAAACCCGAGGGGATACAGTGCCTTTTCTCTTGCAGCAGCCTGGCCACTCCCAGGTGGGCCCCAGTCACCTGTGAATGATGTCCGACTGGTGAAGGTATTCCAGCGCGTCCAGCACCTGGCCCAGCACGTTCTGCATCCACTGGGGAGGAAGCAGGGACAGCAGGATTGGAAGGGGCTGAGGAGGCCTGGTGGCACAATGGTTTAGCACTCAGCTGCTAACAAAAGGTCAGCAGTTCGAACCCACCCAGCCTCTCCATGGGAGAAAGACACAGCCATCTGCTCCTGTAAAGATTACAGCCTAAGAAACCCTGTGGGGCAGTTCTACTTTGTCATACGGTGGCACCCAAGCACAGGCAGGTTCCTGGAGTATGGCTCCCTGCCTCTGCCATTAGGTGGCGCCATTCACAGCAGCCAGCAGTGGTGGTTATTCTCAGTGCGTCTGCCCAGATGGAGGCCTGATGCTTGTCCAGAGCTCCACTGGGAAGGGGTCCCGCCTCTCCAGAGGATGTCTGATTCCCTCAGGCTGGAGTGCCTCTCCAGAGACAGGGATGCTCCCTGGCCTCCATACCCTGCACTCGTCTCATACTGGGGACACTGGGGACCCCCACCCCCGACCACTCTGTGGCCCTCACTGCCCAGCACCTGCCCAGAGCTTGGGGCCCATCAGCCTTGTGGGCATCAGAAATGTTGAAGTCTTCGGTGCTTACTTGAGACCTGCCTCTCAACGTCATCAGAATTAAAAGAGCCCTGAGAATGTTCTGGAAGAATTTTGTATCTTGTTTCTAGGGCAGTGATTTTCAAACCGTGTTCCTCGGAACCCTGGAGGCCACAATGGTGCTTCAAAGCCACCCTGGGGCGTCAGAGAGGGGCTGGGTGTGCAGGACCCTGTGCTTCCCCCCACTCTGCCTTCCACCATCTCCCTCCCCCAATTAGACTCTGTGGGCTTCCTGGGCTTCTGAGTAACATTTTGTTTTTTAAAGGATTGCACCACTAATAGAAGGTTGGAAACCCACTCCAGAACCTGCCCCTGAGGCCACGGTGGGAGTGGAGCTATAGGCCCCTCAGAACCCTTCAGAGGACCATGGTGCCCAAGGTCCACCAAGCAGAGGTGTTGTCAGGGCCAAAGCAGACAATGCTCATTTGGAGTGAGTCACAGACCTAAAGGCGAAAGTGAAAACCACCAAGCTTCCGGAAGAAAACTGGGGAGAATAGCTTCATGACCTTGGGGCAGGAAAGCCTTCTACGGCAGGACTCAAAAGCCACTAACCATAAAAGAAAATATTGATAAATTGAACTTCATTAAAACTAAGAACTTCTGTTTATCAAAAGACATCATGAAGAAAGTGAATCAGCAAGCCACAGACCGGGAGAAGGTGCTCTGCACGCTTGTATCCAGAACGTATCAGTAAGAAAAAGATGAGAATGACCCAATTTTTAAAATGGCCAAAAGACTTGCACAGGCATAAAAGAAGATATCCAAATGGCCAAAAAAGTGCTTACCACCATCTTGCGAAGGAAATGCAAATTGAAACCGCAATAAAATATCACTGCCCACCACCTGAAAAGCTAAAATTAGAGACTGACACTGTAAAGTGTTGGCAAAGATGTATAGCAACTGGAATTCTCAAGCTGGTGAGAATAAAAACTGGTTCAACCAAACAACTTTGGAAAATTGTCTGGAATAAGTACTAAAGCTAAACATGTGCCTACTTCACAACCCAACAATTCCACTCCTGGGTATTTATCCGAGACAAATCAGCACTTAGATCCACCAAGAGACATATCCAACCACGTTCATAGCAGCCTCATTCATAATCACCAACAACTGGAAACAATCCAAATGCCCATCAAGACTAGAACAATTGAAGACACTGTGGTATATTTATACAATGGAGTAGTACCAGGCGATGAAAAGGACAATTTACTGATACACGAAACCGCATGGGTGAACCGTAAAAGCCTTAGACGAGATGAAAGACACCAGATACAAAGATGACATGCCGTATGATTTCATTCACATGAAGTTCAAAAACAAGCCGGACAAATCTCTGAAGACAAGATGTCTAACCATGATTACTCAACGGTACAGTGGAGTATTGACTGCAACCTGCTGGGGTTCTAGGAATGTCTATGTCTTGATCTGAATGAAGTTACTGGGTGTAGGCATATGTAAGAATGCGTCAAGCTGCACACTTAAGATATTCACATGTTATATTGTTGTTGTTAGGTGCCATCGAGTTGGTTCTGACTCATAGCAACCCCATGGACAACAGAAAGAAACACTGCCCAGTCCTGCCCCATTCTTATAATTGTTGTGCTTGAGCCCACTGTTGCAGCCACTGTGTCAATCCATCTCATCGAGGGTCTTCCTCTTTTTCGCTGACCCTCTACTTTACCATGATATCCTTCTCCTGGGACCGATCCCTCCTGATAATATGTCCAAGGTATGTGAGATATAGTCTCGCCATCCTTGCTTCTAAGGAGAATTCTGGCTGTACTTTTTCCAAGATAGATTTGTTCATTCTTTTGGCACACATTATAGTACACAATAATCAATACATACCTTGAAGGAGAAAATCAGGCCAGATCGCAGTAGTGCCTGCCCTCCCCAATGTCCCTCTGCCCATAGCTGTGACCCCGAGAGACCACAAGGTCCAGATGGTCACCAGGGCCTGGCGTCCCCAGAAGGCTGCTTTACCTCAGGGTCAATGATCGTCCTTGTATTCCTTTTCTTCTCAATGAACTTCTGGAAGGTCTCCTTATTGTACTCCATTACCAGGCAGAGGAACAGAGAGGAGATCTGTGGGAACATGGAGGCCTTTAGCCGGGTGCTGCAGCTCCGGTGGAGGGAAGCTTCACCTCCCCCAGGGACTCTCCTCTGCTGGGGAGAGCATCCACTCTCTCCCGAGTTCACGCCCCACCCCCAGTCCAAGCTTCAAGCTCCATGCCTACCAAGCTACTTGGACTTCTCCAAAGGCTGGGCGGCCTCCCACCTGTGTGCAAGGCTCCCTCTGCCTGGGCCCCCCCATCACCCTCTTGGTGGGGATAGCTCTACTCATCCTTCAGGGCTTGGCTTAAATCACATTTCCTCCGAGGAGCCCTCCTGGAACCCACCCCAGCTCCAACTCAGGGCTCTTGAGGACCCTGTGAGCCCTCCATAGCGAAGTGTCCTTGAGAGCACCAGGGCCCAAAAGATACACAGGCTCAGTGAGTGCATGCAAGGATGTCCCCTAATAGTTTTCCAGGGTCCAGTGGAAGGGGAGGGAGCTCTGGTGGCGCAACAGTTAAGCGCTCAGCTGCTAAGGAAAAGGTCTGTGGTTCCAACCCACCAGCCACTCCTCGGAAGAAAGATGAAGCAGTCTGCTTCCATAAAGATTACGGCCTTGGGAACCCTATGGGGCAGTTCTACTCTGTCCTGTAGGGTTGTTATGAGTCAGAATCAACTCGACAGCAATGGGTTTGGTTTGGCTGTGGATCCCCATGCAACTGCGTGGCTGTGGGAGAGCTCTTTACCCTCTCTGAGCCCCAGTGCCCCCCAGGAAAATGAGCTCCTAGGGCCTGATGGTGGACATGATGCTGGTTGTAAACTGTGCAGGACCCACAAAAGTAAGGAGTCAGGAGGCCCAGGAAAACCTGGGTGGCAGTAACAGCAGAAAGCAGGGGAGCTAGCTCCTCGCACTTGCTCCTCCGGCTCCCCGTTCACAAGTGCAGGCCTCTAATCCTTGGGCTGCAGGACAGGGCGCAGGGGTCAGACACACCTGGCTGGTTAGACACACCTGGCTGAGCCTCCTGCCTCACCACTTCCTAGTGGGTAACCTAGAGGAACTCACTGTTCTCAGCCTGTGTCTCCTTCTGTAAAACGGGGACAGTAACCATCGAGGTTCTAGGGGGTTCACGTGAGATCATGCACAGAGAGCGCACGTGTGCTACTTGGCCCCAGGAGGTGCTGAGTCAGGGGTAGCCTCATTCAGGGTCCCTGCCATGGCCACTCCGAAGCCGTTACAATGGGGTTGAGGCGGCTTGGGGCTCAGTCTGTTTGGCCCTGCCCACTGCACATAGCTGAGCCTGGAGGAGCCCGCCCCAACCCACCTGGCTGTCCCATATGATGAACAGCTCCTGGTAGATGGACAGGTGTGCATGCTGGAGCTTCAGCAGCGGCATGAGCTGCAGGGAAGAAAGGAGAATAAGTGGAGAAGTTCTGGAAACACCGCTTCCCAGTTTGTGCTTCTCCATCACATATCCCAACACAAACGCCAGCATCCGGCTCCAAGCACCACAAAGAGTGGGCATAGGGAGGCCACGCAGCCTGGTGGTCAGGAGCCAGATGGCCAGGGTGGGTCCTGCCTCCAGCAGGTGCTGGCTGTGCTGTGTGACTGAGGGGAGAAGGTCAGCCTCTCTCGTGACAGTGGTGTCTGCCCCCAGGGATTAAGGGAGCAGATGCGGATAAAGTGGCAAGTCTGTAGGAAGGCAATCAGTGCCCTCAGTGTGGGCTAGAGAAGGGGGTGCAGCCAATGGGAAGCAGGACTAGTGGTCCACTGCTCACCTGACCTCCTGGGTCATGTGGCTGGAGGTCAGAGTATCCCAGAGCTGCAAGTGCTTTGAAAAGGAAAGCAACCAGGCAGCAGGAATAGCTGCTTCACACACTACAAACTAGGAGCCAGTGGACAATGCTTATGGTGGGAGATTAGGGATGGACGCAGGCTGCCCAGCGGGTTCTGGAAAGGAGCTGGGAAGAGTGAAAGCTGGGATAGGTAAAGGAACTACGGGTGGTCTGTGAACCTTCCTCTCCCCCTTTGTCAGAGTGTTGCCTAGCAGAGACCCTTCACCGTGACCCGGTCACACTGCAGACTCAACAGATGCTTGTTGGCAAAGCTCATGAGCTGGCAATTCCAGGAAGAAGAAGCAAAAGACCATTTACTATAAGTGGTATATCTAACCCCAGGTGAAATTCAAGAAAGGCAATGTCATGGATTGAATTATGGCCCCCCAAAAATGTATCAGCTTGGTTAGGGCACATGTGGTTGTCCTCCGTTTTTAATTTTCCTATGTGTTAAAAATCATAATCTTTGTCTGTGGTTAAAAGGATTATGGTGGGATTGTAACAGGTCACCTCCCCGGATCCAAAGTAAAGGGAGTTTCCCTAGGGTGTGACCTGCACCATCTTTTATCTCTCAAGAGATAAAAGGAAAGGGAAGCTAGCAGAGAGTGGGGGACCTCATACCACCAAGAAAGCAGCACCAGGAGCAGAGCAAGTTCTTTGGATCCGGGGTCCCTGTGCCTGAGAAGCTCCTCAACCAGGGAAAGATTGAGGACAAGGACCTTCCTCCAGGGCCGACAGAGAAAGACTTCCCCTGGATCTGATACCGTGAACTTGGGCTTGAAACCTTGGACTTGTAAAGTACTAGACTGTGAGAAAATAAATTTCTCTTTGTTAAAGCCATCCACTTGTGGTAATTCTGTTATGGCAGTGAGACAGATAGGGTTAGGTGAACAGATAGGGTGGCTGAACAAAAGAGCTTTTAAAAGATTATCATCTAGAAGTTAGGTAAACAGGAACCCACCCTGTCAACATGAGATACGATTGGGGCGGCCCTGAATTACTATCTCCTTCTTAGTTAAAAAAAAAAAAAAAAAATTTTTTTTTTTTTCTTCGTGTCTTTCTAGTCCCCTCCTCCTCTGCAGGCTCCTTACGCGCAGAGGAGCAGCGTGACCGCTGTTTGACCTTCCTTAGCCCTCTGAAGATGGCGATGTAGTGCCGAAGATCAAGTGGGCTTGTGCTATATCCCATAATAAGTGATGCCAAGGGCTGCTGAGAGGGCTCCATCTTGAATATCAGCGGGTTCCATCTTAGATTCCAGGTGCGCTCTCAACCTGATTAACATACACAGCCATTCTGAGAAGTACCCGCCCCTTGAAAGAAGCCCACTAAATATTCATTACTTTATTGTCTCCACCAAACCTATATAAGACCTACCCTTGCTTCCCTTTTCGAGTCAGTCTTTTGGAGAGGCTTAGATCCCCGCTGACTCCTTTTGCTTGACTCAAGCAAAATAAAGCTTGCTGAAGATAAAGTTTGTCTTTCGCGTGTATTCTTACTTGGAAAAAGACAAGGACCCTTTGTGTCAGATTGGCAATTGGTAGCAGCAGCACTAGATAACTAAGACAAGCAAAGAGAAACCACCCAGGGCAGTTTTCGTCTACTGAACTGAAACGCGTGCAGCTGTGCACACTATTACTGTTAGGACGTTATCGTTAGTCGTTTCTGAGTGGTAGAATTAAGGGTAATTTAAGTTCTCTTTGTTAAACAAGTCTGTATTTTCTACATTTGCTACTGTAACTAATACTTTTATAATTAAAAAAAATATATTTTTAAAAAAAGATCATTACTGGTAGGTTAGCCTGGGGACCTGGCCAACATTTAAACTTTGTCTTCTCTAGGCATATGCGCTCTAAGTTGTCAGCACCTGGATCTAGAAATGAGTCTTTTGTGCATGTTCTTCCTTTATGATCTGGGGGCTACTGGCTTCACAAGCACAGGGCAAGAACTCTCACAACCTCCATCTGCCATCCAGGCATCTCTCTGCCCAGTCACTCTACGAGAGGTTACAGAATACAATCTCCCTGCACATTCTGAATCATGATTCCTCTAGAAAGAAAACCACCAAGAGAGTTACCTCTTCCAGGGCCTCGTTTGCCTGATGTTGATCAATGCACTCTACCTACAGGGGCACAAGAGTACCAGTTCAGTAAACTGAGTCACTGTCACCATCACCATCATTATCATCATTACCACCACCACCGTCATCATCACCGTCATCACCACCACCACCACCATCACCACCATCTTTACCACCATCACCACCACCATCATCATTATCATCTCCACCACCATCACCATCATCATGATCATCACCATCATCATCATCACTGCCACCACCACCACCATCATCACCATCTCCACCATCATCACCACCACCATCACCATCATTACCACTACCACCTTCACCACCACCATTACCATCATCACCGTCTCCGCCATCATCCCCATCACCACCAGTACCACCACCACCACCATCACCATCTGCACCATCAGTATCACCACCACCACCACCACCATCTCCATCACCACCATCACCATCTCCATCAAAACCACCACCATCACCATCTCCATCACCACCACCAGCACCATCTCCACCACCACCATCTCCATCACCACCATCACCATCTGCACCATCAGTATCACCACCACCACCACCATCTCCAGCACCACCATCACCATCTCCATCACCACCACCACCACCACCACCACCATCTCCACCACCACCATCTCCATCACCACCACCACCATCTCCATCACCACCATCACCATCTCCATCAAAACCACCACCATCACCATCTCCATCACCACCACCACCACCATCTTCACCACCATCATCACCATCTCCACCACCACCACCATTACCATCTCCACCATCATTATCACCACATCACCATCTGCACCATCATTATCACCACCATCACCATCTCCATCATCACCACCACCACCACCATCATCACCGTCTCCACCATCACCACCACCACCACCACTGCCATGATCACCATGACTACCACCACCATCGTCACCACCTCCACCATCATCACCATGGAGCAGGAGGTGGGTAGGGACTTTGGGCCTGGCCACCTCAGGGACAAGGCTGCTGAGTTGCACAGAGAGGTGCCTGGCAGAGCAAAAGCTGTCCTTGCTATGAAGGAGGCTCTCCTACCTGCACAATCAGCCCCAAATCCCACTGTATCCCTGCCACCACTACAAAGTCACAGAGAATGAGGGCCCACCAAGGACTGGTCCCACACCACCTCTTCCACAAACCCCTTATGGCAGCTCTCTTCCCCTAGACCCTCTGTTTATCTGGACCAGCCTGTCTTGGACACACAAAGGGGTTCCCCCTGAGGTCTGTATCCCCCGTCTACCTGGCCAGCCCCAGTGAGTACTGCTGGGCCTGGCTCCCTTTTGGTCAAATTGCTGGCCCTGCACTGAGTGGCCTAAGTTCAAATGCTCTTGGATACTGTGTGATCTGGGCTGGTCTGGAGCTCCCCTGAGCCTCACTGTCCTTGGCTGTACAATGGGTCATTGCTCCAGCTCTGCATGGTTGATGGGAGACTGAATGAGATGGCGCTGCATGAAGCATGTGCTGAATAAGTTGTAGGTGTTTTTATTGTTGTTTGACTTAAGAAAGAACGTTCTTCTCCATCAAGGGGAGATTCCGAGCAGGAGGGGAAGCCTGGAGCCTCAGCCCACCTCACGCTACCCCAGCTGACCGTCTCCTTGATTACTAGTGGGGGCGGGGAGCTATAGCATCAGGAGGCCTATCTCTTACATGGGGTGGCAAACCCACGTTTTGTACCATCATAGCGACAGAAGCCTGCATGTTGCACTTGTCCCTCACCTTCTTTATCACGCGCTTTACTTTGGTGGCCTTTTCTTCCACCACCAGGTTCACCCCCAGGGCCCCAGGCTCCAGCTGGTGCAGAATCTACCAGAAAGGGAGAGGGAGGCTTTCAGGAAATGCACGCAGCTTTTCACTCTCCTAGGTGTGTCCACTCTGACGTCTTTTCGGACCCCTGTTGGGCGGGCTGAGCAAGGGTCTCCTCCCCACTTTGCAGACAAGGGAACACGGCCTGAGAAGCCCTAGTGCCATCAAAGGCAGAGCCATGTCCCTCACTTTGGGGCAATTCTGGAACTCTTTCCACCACCCCAAGCCCCTTCCCAATCTGCAGGGAAGACCAGTGGGCATTCAGGAGCCAGCCCTCCCTGTGGCAATGTGTCCCTACAGCCCCAACCTCCAGCATCCACCTCTGCCCTCAGCATCCACAGTCAAGTCACCGGCCCCATAAATGGCACAATCCTAGTGACAGCCATCCGTGTGCCCAACACCGTGCCAAGCTCTTTACAGCTGCCACCCTATGGGCTCAGCACCACGGCTGTCTCCATGTTTACACTGGAGGAAGCTGAGGCACGGGGACCTAGGCCCTTGCCTGAAGCTACAGAGTAAGACCACCTGGATTGGACTGGGACTCTGGGGCTTGACTCCAGAGCCTGTGCTTTGAGCCAAACCTGCAGAGAGATGTCTGCCCACCACGCCAGAAACTCTGCAGGGGGCAGGCCACGGGTAGGAGGTGTGCTCTGATGTTACTGGTCACTCTGAGACCCTGACGTTTATCAGAAGTTGGGGCAGGGGAATGCAGGGGGCAGTGTGGGCAATGGAACACCTGAGTCTAGGATCTCTCAGAGAGTCTTAGGGTTCTGTCACCCAGCTCCCGTGGGCTGCCTGAGTCTCCCTCAGGAAAGAACTGCAGAGAGCGGCTAGCCCAGTGGAAGCCACTGGGGCCTTGAGTGCAGAGCACTGTGAGAACTTCCTTGGGCTTAGGCCCGCTCACTGAGAATGCACCCATGTCTCAGATCAGGTCCACACTTTTTCTGGAAAAACAACTGCTTTCCGAATGATCTGGCCACCGAAACTCAGAGGACTGACCACTGGCTGACTCCCTGTGGTCCTCCACACACCAAGGAGAAACAGAGAAAAGACTGATCTTGTCAAGGATTTCATTTTACTTGGATCCGCAATCAACACCCAAGGAAAGAGCAGTCAAGAAATCAAAAGACACATCACACTGGGCAAATCTGCTGCAAAAGACCTCTTTAAAGTGTTGAAAAGCAAAGATGTCACCTTGAGGACTAAGGTGCACCTGACCCAAGCCATGGTGTTTTCAGTCGCCTCCTATGTATGTGAAAGCTGAACAATGAGTAAGGAAGAACGAAGAACTGACGCCTTTGAGTTGTGGTGTTGGCGAAGAATATTGAACATACCATGGACTGCCAAAAGACTGAATAAATCTGTCTCAGAAGAAGTACAATCAGGATGCTCCTTAGAAGCAAGGATGGTGAGACTACATTTCACATACTTTGGATGTTGTCAGGCGAGATCAATCCCTGGAGAAGGACATCATGCTTGCTAAAATAGAGGGTCAATAAAAAAAAAGGAAGACCATTAATGAGATGGACTGACAGACAGATTGAACCCAACAATGGGCTCAAACTTAGCAACAATTGTGAGGATGGCGCAGGAGCGGGTAGTGTTTTGTTATGTTGTACATAGGGTTGCTATGAGTCACAACTGGCTCAATGGCACCTAACAACTGATTATGTTAAAAAGCAAAAATGTCACCTTGAGAAGTAAGGTTCACCTGACCCAAGCCATGGTGTTTTCAATCACCTCATATGCTTGTGAAAGCTGGACAATGAATAAGGGAGATTGAAGAAAACTTGACACCTTTGAATTGTGGTGTTGGCAAAGAATATTGAATATGTCATGGACTGCCAAAAGACTGAACACATCTGTCGTGGAGAAAGTACAGCCAGAATGCTCCTTAGAAGCAAGGATGGTAAGAGTGTCTCACATACTTTGGACATGTTGTCAGGAGGGATCAGTCCCTGGAAAAGGACATCATGCTTGGTAAAGTGGAGGGTCAAAGAAAAAGAGCAAGAGCCTCAACAGGATGGATTGACACAGTGTCTGCAACAATGGGTTCAAGCATAACAACTGTGAGGATGGCGCCAGACTGGGCAGCGTTCTCTGTTGTACACAGGGTCGCGACTCGAGGGCACCTAACAGCTACAACAACTGATTATGAGCTCTGCCCCCATGGCCCCAGCACTTTATGGTCACTGAGCAAGAAGCATGGGGGAGGCTGTCCTCCTCCCTAAAATATTCAGAGTCAGAGCTGGAAAGTCCCTAAAGTTGATTTCATCCATCAACGCGTAACAACAACAAAGCATATCAGAGACGGGGAAACTGAGGCAAAGATCACCAGGAGGTCCCCGAGGTCACCCTGTGAGCTGGAGGCTACGGTACTGGCCTGGACGTGGGTCCCTTGCTTCCTATGGGCCGGCCTCGCCGCCGGCCGCCTCTCCGGTGCTGTGACCGTTACCCCAGGAGGGCTGGGGGTGCAGCACGAGGTCCTGGGCCCGGGCTCGCCCCAGGCCATCGCCCCACGTTGCCCTCGTCCTCCACACGAGGACAGCTCGGCACCTGGTACTTCTCCATACTATCTCCACGGGAGACTCCCGGCCTCACTCCCTCTCAGCCAAGCATTTGGGGTCCGCGCCGCGAGCCGGCCTTGGCCAGCTGACCCTCGACCGAGCATGCGCAGTAGGACCGCTCGTGAACACCACCTCCCCCGCCCCGCCCCGAGCGCCTGTGAGCCCTGGAGACACTCAGCCGGGGCAGGGTGTGTGTGTGCGTGTGTGTGCGTGTGTATCTGTGTGTGTGCGTGCGTGTCCGTCCCCAGGGACCTTCCATGCCCGAACTCTGTCCCTCCCGCTTCCTCAGGGCCCCAGAGCGTGAGGTGGGGGCGGCTGGGGGGGGGGGGCGGGCACGCGGCCCCTTTAAGGGCGGGGAGGCGGGGCGGGCGGACGGCGGCGCGCGGCCCCTTTAAGGGCGGGGAGGCGGGGCGGGCGGACGGCGGCGCGCGGCCCCTTTAAGGGCGGGGAGGCGGGGCGGGCGGACGGCGGCGCGCGGCCCCTTTAAGGGCGGGGAGGCGGGGCGGGCGGACGGTGGCGCGCGGCCCCTTTAAGGCTTGGCCTACGTGGCAGCTGCTGGAGCCGCCGCCGAGGACGAGCAGCGGGGCCGGCCGGGCACTTCCTGTGAAGGCCGTACGGGCGCGGGCCCCGAGCAGGCCGAGCGCCGAGCGAGCGAGCCAGCCAGCCCCCGAGCCTCCGCCGCCGCCATGGGCCAGAACGCCCTGATGGGCACGGCCGAGGACTTCGCCGACCAGGTGCGGCCTGCGCGGGCCCGGCCCGGTTCGATCGCCCGCCCGCCCCTTCCCAGGCCCGCGCCCCAGCCCGGCCGCCCCACCGGGCCCCCGCCCCAGGCCCCCTGCCCACCCGGGGCCCTGCCTCAGCCCGGCCGGCCACCGAGACGCCGCCCTAGGCCCCCTGCCCACCCAGGCCCCTTGCCCCAGCCCGGCGGCCCACCCAGGATCTTGCTCCAGGGCCCCTGCCTCTAGACGCCCGGAGTTGGCCTCCGGCCCCCACCCCAGGCTGGGGATGCCCCCTCACCCCATCCCGATCCCACCGGGGCCTTCGTGGCCTCTGCTCCCCCAGGGCATCCCGCCGGGGCTTAGCAGCTCCCTCTCCCGGCCTGGGACCCCAATCCGGCTCCAGGCCCAAGCTCTCCTGTGTTCCAGCCTTCCCCCGTCTTTGCCTCCCCAGGCTATGCTCTGGGTGTGTCCCCAGGGCCCCAGGCTCCGGCACCCAGCTTGTGTGAGCCCCGCTCCCCACCCTTTCAGCCCAGACTGGAAGATCCCTAGAATGGGGAGTGGAGGGTCTTCCCCTGGGCTCCCAAGAAGGCGCAGCAGTGCTGGAGGCGTTCGGGATTATGCCGTGGGGATGGGTGTAAGGGACAAGTCCGAGGTCCTTGGGAAGTGTCCTTTACGTGGTGAACCATTGGGTGATCCCTTCAGGGCTTCCCTTTAGTGGGTACTCTTAGGAGGCGGGCAGAGAGCTCCCATCATGAACGTGATTGGTCAGATTGGAGCTGGGGTGCTCTGGTATGAGCCCCAACTTTGGACAGTAGCAGCAGTTCCTCCTTTTTTCTTTCCTAGTTGTGGCTGGGCTCTTGGGGTCCCTTTGGCTCTCCTTGCGTCTTTCCCTCCTTATTTGGACTCTGCCCTGGGGCCACATCCAGTGGAGACCGGCATACAAACCTGGGAGGAGGGGAGGCCTGTCTTCCTGGTGTGTTTTTTTCCCCAGAAGTGTACAGGTGGCATTCTAAGCAACAGGGAAGCCCTTGAGTGGGCGGCTGAGTAATTGTTAAAAGCAGTCAGGAACCAGATGGATGGGATCAGACCCCCGGAAGGTGCAGGGCCCAGCTTCCACTTTCTTTCTAAGTTTGGCAAAAAAGAACCCGATGGCCATTTCATTTTTAGTTGTGTGTCTCTTACTTCTAAGAGGGTCCCGTTACGTCTACAGTTTTATTCCAGAAGGCAAATCCTGGTCTAGCCCAGTTACCCTTTTTGCCTCAGGGCACTTGGTGCCTTTGTGGCTTTGCCAGAATTAAAAGCAGCGGTGGTTTGATTTTTAATTTTTGTGGGGTAGTGTCGAGGTATCAAACTCAAGGCTAGACTCATTGGACGGCTTGTGTGCGTTTCTGCGATTTTTAAACAATGAAAATGAGCGTTTTTCTGATCTGTGACCGGCGATGGGGCTTTCCATCCAACCCCTTGAGGAATGTGTCCTCGTTATTGGGTTCTTGTGCACCCCTTTCCTGTCTGGGAAAGAAAGGTATACTAACTTGAGGAAATTGTGTTTCCAGAGGTCATGATTTTGTGATAAAGATAATGAAAACGCTGTGTTCTTTACAACAGCGATTCATATAGAATGCTCTCAACCAAGTAGGCCATTTTTGTCAGTTTTCATTGACATAATCTTACATGACCCAATTTTATTTCCTCAAGTAGCAGCACACTAAGAAGATGGCTCCTGTTAGAGAGGGAGCCGTGAGAGCCGTGCGCACTTGCTCTTCAGCCTGGAAAACACTGGTTTTGCAAGTGAATTTCATAACCCAGTCGAGAGAAAATGTCTCCCATCAAGCTGCTGCCAACCTGCAAATGACAGACTCTTCCTACTGAAAAAGTTCAGAATTGCTTTACCTAATCCTTTCTTGTGTTTCTCTCTGTGCTCTGTGGTTTTGTTTAAAATGAAAGAAGTCAAGTTTTGAAGCAGGAAAGTCTCAAGAGAGGGCCACATGGTGGCTCCGCACCAGGTTCTGGAGGAAAAGGCGAGGCCCTCCGAGGTTCTCTGGACTTGCCTTCACCTCAGCCCTGGAAGACAGCCCCGGTCTCTGACCTCTAGGCCAGGGCCGTGTGCATCAGGCTCTTCAGGCCTGGTGTTCCTCTCTGATGGGCAAGGCGCTGTTGTTGTAAAGGGTATAAAGGGACAGCGCCTGGGCCATCAGGTGGGTGGGCTACCTGCTGTTTGGCCTTGGTGGTGGCAGAGCATTTCAGTGTGAGCTTCCATGCCCCCGTGGGCATGAGCCTCTCCATCTACTGGTAGGCTGGGCGCAGGAGGAAGTGGGCAAGTATCAGGGTGCAAAGCCAGTGTCGGCTTTCTGTGGGCAGAGTGCGGGCCAGCTCTGATGGTGCTTTTGCTAGCCGTAGTATCAAAACAGCTACGTGTGATTAAGGGTATGACGAGGCTAGGCTTTTAAAATGAAAATGGTGGCATGTGAGAAGGATGGGGAAATGACATCAAGTCACCTGTCAGATCGGGTGAGGAGTCTATCTTTCCACCTTGCCTTCAGAAAACAAAAGCAAAAATGCAGGAACGGGATTTGACCCTAGAGTCTGGGCTCTGGGAGGAGACCTACAGAAGCTTTGTCTCCCAGACCCGAATGTCCCCCAGTAACGATGGTGATGGTGCTGGACCACTCACTGCGCACCAGCACGGGTCATTGTGCTTGTTACCTTGCGTAACCCTCTCGGCTGTATGAGGTGGGCTACAGGTCTCTGTCTTCAGATGAGGAGAACGGGGTCTGCTGTGGTCTCGTGCTTACACATGGTGGGGCTGACCTCCTCCCGACCTGGTCCTCCTGCATCCTCTCCTTAGGTCTGCAGGAGTGAGTCCCGTGGAGACAGCGGGCTGGCCAGTTCCAGCTGGTCAACTCCTCCCAGCCGAGCATCCCTTGTTTCTACCCCTGGCATGGAGCTCCTTGCCCCTGGCCATCAGGGCCAGTGTCCCCTTGCCCCCAGGAAGCCAGGCCCTGGAGAGACTGCTGAGATGTGCCCCCTCCATAAGCACAGGTGTTGCAGAGCCAGTGAGGCCAGGTCGTGAGGGGCTGAGGACGCCAGTGAACTCAGCCATCCAGGAGAATGTCGGTGCAGCTGCTACTCGTTGCCTGGTAGGCGGCCTGCAAAACGTCACTTGTGAACACGTTTCCAGCAGTAAATGGGCTGTCAGCACTCACCGGATTCTGCCTGATGGCTCATTGCCAGGGTAACGGAAAATAGCTCCGGCCTTCCTTGCCTGCGTGGCCTTTGGTATTTCTACCTGTCCTTCAGAGTGGCAGAGGCAGTCCTGGGAGACACCACCCCCCGCAGCTCACCTTGGCCTGGTCCAGATACCTGGCCAGTGAACACACAGCCCGTGGCCCTGCAGCCCTTGGTCCCTGCTGTGGGTGGGAGCTGTGACTGGCACTCTCTGCAGGTTTTCTTCTTGTTCTGGGCTCCTGGTCCCCCTCCTGCACGTAAAGGCGTGGGGGGACAGAGGGCAAAGAGTAGCTGACTCACCTCCACACTTGCTGATCTGGCAACAGGAGGGGAAAGGAAAGAAACCCCGAGAGCAGGTAGGGAAGCGGAGGCTGTGGTCAGCGTGGCTTCTCTCAGAAGACAGCGGCAGTGGCACTGTCTCCCACGCGAACCTGGTAGCTGCTCTTTCTGGCTGGGTGGTTCGTCATAGCATTGATTTTTAGGAAAGAGAATCAGGTCCTCCCTCCAGCTTTGGGCCTGGTGACACCCTTCCTGTGCGCTGTGGGATGGCCTGAACCCCCTGAGCGGCCCTTGTGGGGGGTTCTGAGCTGGGGTGAAGCGAGCGTGAGTCACTGGCACTTGAGCCAGGCCTGACTCAGCCATGAGCGGTAACGGCCACAGGTTCTAACCTCCGAGGACATGTCTGTTGGCCTTGGGTGGCCCTCGAGAAGGGCAACCCAGATCCTTGGTGGTCAAGGAAGGCTGACCTGCCTTTTCCTCATCCTCAGCATTCTCATTAACCAAGAATTGCAGACAGCAGCTTCCGTCCATTTCATGTTCTCTAAATACCCAGAGAAAACAGATTTTTGACATCATTTGGGAGCTGAATATGGTTGAGTGGTAATGGTCACCGTGTCCTCCCTGAGTTCTGCTGCAGGTCAGGTGCGTGTATGTCTCTCAACTTCCTCAGTCCTCTAGAATAACAGCCCCCTTTAAGTATGTCTCCGTCTTCCGCATTTCCTAAGTATCTGGGATGCTGGCATGCTTGGGACCGTGTCACACTAGGCTGTGAGGCTCTTGGGGATTGCTAGGGAAAGAAAGCCTGCCCCACAGAGGCCGATGAGCTCTGCACGTCGTCGTCTGCCAGGCTCTCCCTGGTGAGCAGGTGCCTCGCATTCCCATCAGGGCTCTCTCATGAGTGTCACGCTGTGGGTTTGCACCCGGTTTGCCAGGGCCCGATGCCGGCAGTGGCAGGAGCGCCTGCACTGCTGTTCCTGTGTCTGCAGTGTGTCCGGCTTGGCGGCCGAGTCTGCAGTCTTGGCTGTGCTGAGAGCTTGCTTTGGGCCTCTCACTAAAGTGGCATGATAGTGGTTAAGTAGCCTGGTCTGAACAGTTATGACCAGCAGGCGTGGAGGGAATCAGGTTAAAATGGGCTCTGATTTTATGTTAGTAAGTGTAGTTAGTTCTTTTCTTTTGGTCCCATCCAAACAGATGCTCGCCAGAGGGCAGTTTGTCAGGGAGGCTCTGGGTGGGCCTGACTTACAAAGCGGCCACCTTCCACCTAACCACAGCTGCCTCTGCTAGCTGGAGCTGCTGACGGCACAGCAGGTTCAAAGCGTGCGGTTACCTGCAGCAGGCACTTCCCTCAAAGTAGGGGCCAGTGTGTCTCCTCACTATGTCTGCCCCGGCAGGGCAGGCCAGGGTACCTCCCTGCAGGGCCGTTTCCCTCCGCAGCTCTCTGGGCCCCTAATCTCTTGACCCAGACACTCCAATTAAAGCTAGCAGAGTCATCAGGAGGCTTGAAATGCACCGCCGTCTCTCGTCGGGCAGAGCTGCAAATTAGACTGTCCGTGAGGCTTCTCTGAGCCCAGGGGGGCACGTCTGCTCAGCCCATCAGTGAGGCCAGGTAGATGGCCACCATCGCTCAGCTCTTGTTTCAGGAGTGAGTCAGACATCTGTGGGGTCTGTGTCTTCAGAGATGAGGTGTGACAGGCTACCTGTTCTCACCCCCCGGGGGCTCCCATCTCTAGTCTCGTTTAGAGGGCTGCTCAGCCCCAGTGTGGGCGTTGAGGGGAAAGCAGGCCTGTGTTGCTGCCAGAGCTCCTTGTAACAGGCCTTCTCGGAAAGTGATGGTGTTAGAACTGGGGTGAACCGGGGCCAGGTGGTGGTTTGTTTCTACATGGATGGGAGCATTTGGGACTTTGTTTATTTATTTTTAAATAAGGTCTTTCTCCCTCCCTTTTCCCTTCCCTGCGTATAGATTTCTAGACTAGTAAAAGTGGGAAAAAGGAGCCCTGGTGACACAGTGGTTAAGCACTCAGCTGCTAACCAACAGAGCAGTGGTTGGAACCCACCAGCTGCTCTACAGGAGAAAGATGTGGCAGTCTGCTTCCATAGAAATTACAGCCTTGGAAACCCTATGGGGCAGTTCTGCTGTGTCCTATAGAGTTGCTATGAGTCAGAATCAACGGGATGGCAGTGGGTTTTGTTTTGGTTTTTGATTTTAAAGTTGGAGTAGAACTGCCCCATAGGGTTTTCAAGGAGCAACTGGTGGATTTGAACTGCCGACCTGTTGGTTAGCAGCTGTAGCTCGCTGTAGCTCTTAACCACTGCCCCACCAGGGCTCCGGAAAGAATCTTAGCAACCATTAATCCAGCATCCTCACTTTGTACAAGGGTAACAGACGCACTCCAAAAGTAACTCAGCTTGTCCCGGCTACACAGCACACAGCTTGTCAGTGTCAGGCCAGGGTGTGGGCACAGGCTTCCGAGCCTCAGCCCGTGCTTCGGCTCCATATTGTTTTGTTGATGATCCAAGTGCCTGTCCATTTCACTGTGACCTCCGCCTTCTCTTAAGTGGGCAGTGAAGGCTGTGTAGATGTGTGCAGAATCAGCGCTTTGGGGCTCCAGCCCAGTGTGCTTGAACAAAGTGGACACCTGGCTTGTAATCACTCTCTCCATCAAGGTGAGCAGCCTGTGACCCTGATTGAGGGGTTTTTCTGTGCTGACCAAGCGATGTCTCCACTGATGGACTGAACGCCAGTCTAAACAGACTCCCACTAATTAACCGAACTGACCGCCTGGCAGCTCCCGAGGCTTTTAAGCAACTTTTCAAAATGTCATAAATGAAGAAATGTGGTTACATACCCTCCCAGCTCCAGAAGGGACAGTGTGGGACATTCATCTGACAGCCCTGTGGCATCTGCCCTTCAGACTCTGGCCTCCTGGCACGTCACATGGGTGGGTCCCCAGCCTTTCTCCTGAGTACCTGCCAGCTGTCAATACCTGCCAGCCAGAACTTGCTTCCTTTTGTGTCACAGTCTTGGCAGCCGGCAGACGACAGAGCTGTGGCATACCTGGGTGGCTCTGCACCCGGCATCTCTCTTTCCTAGTCGGCAGCATGACTGGCATCGCCCGCAAGGACAGGAAGCCGTGGATGCGTTTTCCTCTGACGTTGCCGGTGACGGCACACACTCGCTCTTCACTGCTGTTGAAGGAGTGCCTATCCTGTTTGTGTTTTTAATTTGCTTAGAGCTACACAGGGTTTATAGAAACCCCAGCACTTCCCAGCTGTGCAACGTGACATGCCCAGCATTTCAGTCTTGCCCGTAATTATAGCGCAGACACGCCATTGCCTAGTGGGGTCTGAAGCTTCCAGCAGGGAGTCTGTCCGGGGCTCGAGAGGCCGGCTCTAGTCCTGGCCTGCGTGCTCTCCTGAGCCTGGGTGTCCTTGTCCTGCTGAGTCTGGGGACGTGTGAATGTGAATGAGTACGTGTCCCACTCGGTCACCGCCTGGCCCTCCTGGCCTGGGCCGTGTCCCCTAAGAGGCTGTTGTCTCACAGGCGTGTGTTGCGCTCTCTTGTGTGTAGAGGGTACCGAGCATCAGCAGTGGCCACCCAGAGCCGGAGCTGGGACTGCTGCCTGTCACCCTGTTCCCTCAGGGCAGCCCTGGGGACTGCCGCTCCCCCCTCCCCATCCTTGTTCTGCCCACTTGTGAAGTGAGGGGCAGGGTTAATTTAGTGGTTCTCAGCTGGGGGCGATTTGCCCCCCAGGAGACATTTTTTAATGTCTTGGGACAGTTTTGGTTGTCACAAGGGGGTTGTTCCTGGCATCGGTGGGTGGAGGCCAGGGAGCTGCTGACCGTCCTACAACGCACAGGACAGCCCCCACCACAGGGAGTTACCCAGCCCAGATGCCAACAGCGTGGAGGCTGAGGAAGCGCGGACAAGGTGGTCTCTGAGGGTCTCTTCAGTGTATCTTTCTGTGATGTAGCTGTGAACGCCCTGACGGCAGGTGCGATCTCGTGCTTGTTCCGTGCTTGAAGGCCCCGTTGTCACTAAAGTGCCAGCCCGAGGAGGTGGGGGAGCCATAGTTAGGGGAGCGTGCCGGCTGGTGCCTTATGGGGTCTGAGCCTCGTGGGCTCAGGGGAGTCTCTCAGCCCCAGGACAGTGCCTGGATCGGCCACGTGCCCCACACACAGTGGTCTGAGAGTCACGAGGCTGCGGGGAGGTGCTGGCGTCCCAGAGCTCGGGTCCTCTGCGCTTCCTGCCGTGCTTCCGGGGCCCGCCCCGCCCCCGGCCTGCGAGCCCCTGACCCAGCTCTGCCTGCCCCGCCCCGCCCCGCCCCCGGCCTGCGAGCCCCTGACCCAGCTCTGCCTGCAGTTTCTCCGCGTCACTAAGCAGTACCTGCCGCACGTGGCGCGCCTCTGCCTCATCAGCACCTTCCTGGAGGACGGCATCCGCATGTGGTTCCAGTGGAGTGAGCAGCGCGACTACATCGACACCACCTGGAGCTGCGGCTACCTGCTGGCCTCCTCCTTCGTCTTCCTCAACCTGCTGGGGCAGCTGAGTAAGTGGCAGGCACACCTGCAGGGTGTGTGGCTTCGTCAGGGCGTTCTCTCCCGCACTGATGCAGCTCCCACAGTGGGTCCGCAGAGACGGGGAGATGTGTTGGAACTTGAGGGTCTCCAGGGGCAGGCCGGGCAGGGCTCTGCTCTACGGGTATCTGGGTGGGTCCTGGGCGAGCAGCTTTGGGGCTTGCCAAAGGTGTAGGACACAGCCCTGCCCTTAGGGACCCAAAGCAGGCGCTGGGCCCTGAGGGCTCGGAGGCCGGTGGAAGAGCTGGGGCAGAGTCAGGGATCTAGAAAGGAGCAGGACTTAGGTAGGCATCTAGAAAGGAGGAGCAGGACTTAGGTAGGCATCTAGAAAGGAGGAGCAGGACTTAGGTAGGCATCTAGAAAGGAGGAGCAGGACTTAGGTAGGCATCTAGAAAGGAGGAGCAGGACTTAGGTAGGCATCTAGAAAGGAGGAGCAGGACTTAGGTAGGCATCTAGAAAGGAGGAGCAGGACTTAGGTAGGCATCTAGAAAGGAGGAGCAGGACTTGGGGAAGGAAGCAGGGGATGTGGCAGGCCAGAATGAGGTGCATGCTGGCGCCAGTGCCTCCCTCTGCTCTGACAGACCATTTTCTGGTAGCTTCCCACCCTTTCAATTACGGGGTGAGAAAGGGACTTTTTGTTCTAGGATGCTGCTGTTTGCTGGGGTGGTGGTTGGGCTGCAGCTGCACCGGGGCCAGGGGATTCACCCAGGGCCCTGCCCCTTGCCCTCTCCTTCCCAGCTGGCTGTGTCCTGGTGCTGAGCAGGAACTTCGTGCAGTATGCCTGCTTCGGACTCTTCGGGATCATAGCCTTGCAGGTAAGCAGCCTATCACTTTGGTCTCCTTTTCCGTTACCTGGCTGGAGCAGAGCTGCTGAAAGGCCTGCGAGGGGTCATCCTCCTTAAGCCCTCTGCCTGGAGCCCTTTCCTCTCAGGGGAGGTGGTCCGTTTGCCTCAGCGTCGGCTGAGGGCAGCCTGACGACCAGCCCGGCGGGCGAGCCGGCCTCGGATAGGTCCCGGGTGTGGGGGCGCCAGCTGTGTACATGGCCTGCCCACCTTCTGCCACCTCCCCAAGTTCCCTCTGACAAAGGAAAGACAGGGGGCTGGTTTTCAGCCAGGACCCTATTTTGTTATCACGCCACTTCATAGAGAAGAGTAACTAGTTGTTCAGTGTAAAATTTTTAAAATATCTTAACCCAGATTAGTGGTTCCAGAATCACCCCGTTCTCCAGAATGTTGTAGGCATAGCTCTGATGAGCAAAGAGGCCCAGAGCCCACACGCCACACTTTCTGAGAAACACCGAACCCGGGTGTTGAACTTAGGGCTGTCCTCAGTGCCTAGAGACAGCTTTATAGGTTTTCTAAACCTTCTCACTTACATTAGGAAACTTGCCTGGTACTATTAGTTCTGTAGAGGTAGAAATGCGTTTGAAAATGCTGAGACTTCTCTCTCTCTCTTCTCCATTCCCGCAGACAGTTGCCTACAGCATCTTATGGGACTTGAAATTCTTAATGAGGTAGGTGCCCCGGGTGGCGGGCTCTGGTACTTTCCTCACGACTCTGGTCTCAGTGCCGTTGCTTGGAGGAGAGCTGCTTTGGGTCCGTGCTGAGCCTGTGGGGAACAGCCTGTCCAGTGGGTGCGGGCCCTTTTTACCGCATCCATGCCCCAGAGTTAACTAATAACACTGAAATCACTCACCACCACCCAGCTGGTCAGCGGTGTGGCCAAGGCTGGAGCCTGGTTCCCAGGATGTTTAAGCTGCCTGTCGCCATTCAAGTGTAAGTTACGTCAGATCTTTAGTTGTATAAGATATCAAGTCCAAGCTTGGCTCAGAAAGTAAATAATATCACCTGTGAGTACTATGCTCCTTTAAATAATCACCTAAATGAAAGCAAACAGTAAACTGTTTCCCTAGACCAAAGACAAGTAGGTAAGGTGGGGCAGGGAAGCTAGATTAAGGGAAATAGAACCACCAGAATGGGAATGAGACAGCGGATACGTTGCGAAAAATGTATCCACGTCAGTGAATATATGTATACCAAAACCAAACCAAACCCCGTGCGGTCAAGTCAATTCTGACTCATAGCGACCCTATAGGACAGAGTAGAGCTGCCCCATAGAGTTTCCAAGGAGCGCCTGGTGGATTCGAACTGCCCACCCTCTGGTTAGCAGCCACAGCACTTACCCACTACGTCACCAGGGTTTCCAAATGTATGTTATAGAAATTATTAAATGAGAACCTAATTTGCTGTATAAACTTACCAAAAACACAATAAAATATTAAAAATAAAGATTTCAAGTCCACATTCTGCTGGTGTCCTGCTTAGCAGGTTGTTTGGTGGTCACTTAGTGTCTCCTGAGCGCTGGCCCATAGCCTGGCACTTTTGTTCCTAGGAACCTGGCCCTGGGAGGAGGCCTGCTGCTGCTCCTGGCGGAGTCACGGTCGGAAGGGAAGAGCATGTTTGCCGGTGTCCCCACCATGCGGGAGAGCTCCCCCAAACAGTACATGCAGCTGGGGGGCAGAGTCCTGCTGGTCTTGATGTTCATGACCCTCCTCCACTTTGACGTCAGCTTCTTCTCTGTGAGTATTTCCGCTGCCCAGACCTCCCGGCTCTTGTCATAGACAAGCACGCTGCTCTCTGCATACGGCCCTCCCCACGCCACCACTTCTCTGGTTGTGTGCTGAGCACAGCCGAGGGGAAGCCACAGCAGCACCTGTCCCAGCACCTGTTTGGAACGAGGTGGTTCAAAGGAAGCACCCCTTTGATCCTATTAAAGCAGACAAAACACCACCAGGCTCACAGGCCAGAGAAGGTGCCATTCCAGTAAGCCAAGTCGGGTCCACCTGGCCCTGCTGGGGTCCCACTGCCCAGCGCCCTTGTCCTGGGGCTGCTGACCAGGGTCCCTGAGGCTGCCCCCTATGCTCTGCTTGCTTTCACTCAGCAACCTTAGTTGAGTCCCTTTTGCCTGCAGGTGTTGGGGTCACAGAGAGGGCAGACCCTGTTCTTTCCCAGGAGCTTGCAGAGCAGGGACAGGCCTGAGAGGTGGGTGGGGCAGGCCTGAGAGGCGTCTGAGCCCCACAGGGCAGCTACCAGAAGGGTCCCCAGGGACTGGGGTAGAGGGGGAGGCTGTTTCCAGCTGGGATAACTGGGTGGGCAAGGACTTGGGGATTTAGTTGTGGCTTCGGGATCTACCATGTAGGTACTTGTACTTACCTCGGTAAATCACAGCCTGCTAACTGGAGACTTTCTTTAATCGTCTCCAAGCCCTTCGTGCGTCAGGGCCAGTGTCGCTTTATCTGTGGCCCAACTCCCCTGCCCCATTCCTCCGCTCTTATTTCTCCACTCTCCGTTCCAGCTCTTATTTCCTGTGTCTTCTGGCTTAAGTGGCTACCTTCTAGCAGAGCCTGGCACAGATACTGCAGTGACACGGAGCGCTCGGGGCTTGTCGCTTGTAAACCCTGATCTGCCTCCCTCTCTCCTTCCCCCGTTTCGTAACGTCTCACTTTGTGACCAACGCAGATCCTGCAGAACGTGGTCGGCACAGCCCTGATCATCTTAGTGGCCGTTGGCTTTAAAACCAAGCTGGCGGCTTTGACTCTCGTCGTCTGGCTCTTTGCCATCAACGTGTATTTCAACGCCTTCTGGACCGTTCCAGTCTATAAGCCCATGCACGACTTCCTGAAGTACGACTTTTTCCAGACCATGTCCGTGATCGGAGGCTTGCTCCTGGTGGTGGCTCTGGGCCCTGGGGGCGTCTCCATGGACGAGAAGAAGAAGGAGTGGTAACAGGCCCCGTCCCTGCCCGGCTGCGGCCCGCGGTTGGCGAGGACTGCCCGGGGTGGATTCGACGAGACTGCCAGCGTTCATGTATCCTCTTCCCCCCCTCCCTTGGTAAAGGCACAGATGTTTTGAGAACTCATTTGCAGAGACACCTGAAAATTGACGGCTAAAGCTGCCTTGGAACCACAATTTGGTATCTGAGTATTCAGTGCTGGCCAGACCGTTAGGCCCCCGCAGCCCAGGCCACACTGGGTGGGCAGCCCGGCTGCTTGTGGCCCCTCAGTCCGATTTTTGTGTTTGTTTCCTTTTTGGGGGGGGTGGGTAGGGAGGCCTTCAAGCTGTACTGTGAGCAGATACATTTGTGTATCATTCAAAGTGGTCTCCCTCTTATTATTTTTAAAGTTTACATTCTTAGCTAAAACTACTAAATGATTTGGGGTGGCCTGGCCAGACATTACACACGCTGTTAAACTCCCTGGTTTGAAATCATACCGGGTGGCTTCAAGGTGGTTTCTGCCCCTCATTGTAATATTTTATAGGACAGTACCAAATTTAGAGAGACCCAGAACCCAGAGAGGTGATGCAGTATTAAAGGGGCGACTGGAGCTGTTGCTTACGGTGAAAGTCCCCAATCAGAAGGTCAGCTTGGCTTGGCTTAAAGGTTTCTACTGTGTGATACCCCTGTCAGGAGAGTAGCTGCGGGAAGAGCCATGGGGTCGGGCATCCTGAGCCAGAGGCTGCACTCAGGAAGGCTGGCCAGGGCACCACACACTTCGTGGGCCTGCCAGCGGCGCCACCCTACTGGTCAGCCTGCAGCCTCCTGTCTGGCCAGCCTGAAGAGGGGACAGCTGCCGCAGGGAAGCACAGCGACAGCAGACTCCAGGACCCATGGGCTCATTACCTCGCACTTGACCTTTCCACAGAGTGAGCTCTGAAATTCACAGGTGCTGACTTGGTAATAGCACCTGCTTGCCCACCTTCCCGGCTGAGGGTTGTCTCCAGCTGTGGCTCACACTCTCAGGCGGCCCTGACTGACCATTCTTATGAGGCCGTTGCTTGCTCAGATTCTGTTTTTTGCTATGCTGAATGCAGCCAAAATTATTTTCTACAATTTGTGATGCCTTATCGATTTGATCTTAATCTTCTAAAAGTTTTCTAACATTGCCTTATACTGTGTTTCTCTTCTTGGGGGTATTCTCACTTGATGTGGATCCTCCTGGGGGGCTGGTGGACAGGGTGAGGCTGACCAAGGTACAGAGCCTGGTGCTGGGGGTAAGGCAGCTGCTCACGCCAGACTTGGGGATGGAGTCCCTTGAAGGCCCATCTGAAGCCCTAACCTGTCCTCAAGCTAGGTGTGCAAGACTTAGACCTGCCCCTAGCACTGGCTCTGGGCCCAGTCTTGAGCCAGGGGAAGAGGGGCTGCAGACTTTTGCCCACCAGAGCTTAGAGCCACCCCACACCCACCTCACCCAGGTGGGGTGACAGGTGCCCTCTCTAGCCTCCCCGCCGCGTGCCCCAGCCAGTGGAGGCTCATCCCAGGATGCCTCCAAGCCTCCCCACAAGTCTGCTGTGCTCCCCGGCTTAGGTGAAGTGGTGGCTGGGGGCAGAGCAGCTCTGTCTATGTTGCCACTCAGATGCCCCTGTGGAGAGAGGGACTCTACCACAGCATCTCAACATCAGGGCCATGTCTTGGTCCACACGGGAAGACCACCCATCAAATGACACTGGCCAAGCCAGTCTCTGGCCATTTTTTGGTAGGGTGATGGGTCCTCCTTGGCCCTGTGCTTGAAGACTTGTTTGTGGAAAGCAGGACTGCCCCGAGCGAAGCAGGCCAAGTGGCGCCATCGCTGCATTCCACACCAGTGCCTGGGCTGTGGCTGTTCCTGTCTCCCCTGGCCCTGAGCGGGCTGGTGCTGGGGACATACCATCTACCAACTGGTTATGGCAAAACAACTTCTGAAAACTTTTTTGCTTTACATGGGAAACAGGTATAAATCTCATTTTATGCTGTGTTTTATATCTTAGTTGTGTTTGAAAACATTTTGATTTTTGGAAACATATCAAAATAAATGGCATTTGTTGTATGCAGTGTAACGATCTGGTCCTCGAGCCCACACGGGGTCCCATCTGGCCACACTGTTGTCAGCTAGGCTAGTTCCCCTCCAGGACACTTAGGATGCTTCCCTCCGAGGACGACAGCCTCCTGGGGTGGGGGCGGGACTCCTCCATCTTGGCCCTGCCTCGAGGGCAGCAAGGGTGGGTGGGGAGGGCACACAACACTGGGTAGCCAGAAGCAGGAAGACAGGGAGGTGCCTCAGGGATTTCTCTGGAAATTATGGAGATGTGCGTTTTCCCAGCACTTCATCAGCCCAACTGCTTCTTTGAGCTAAAGCTCTTGGGTCTGCAGTGGTGACTCTTCACCTTTTTCTTCAGTGAGCCCAGCTGCTTCTGTGGCACAAACAGAATCCCAGTTATGAGGGCCTCTCTGATCTGGGGATGGAGCTCCATGAATCTCTGTGATTCGGGCTCTTTACCCTACCACACCCCACACACATCCAGAGGTGCTGCTCTGAAACTCCCCACCAGCTGTCCTGCTCCACTGTGTGTGGCTGCCAGTCAGAGAGTCCCCATGGAGCATCCTAAAGGGCCACGCTCAGCATTTCACAGATTTGCAGAAAGACCTGCAACTTCTCTAGCCCACGATCCTGTTTATCTACCAAGATCTTCATTGTCGAGCCTACTGCAGAGATAAAGGATGGTACCTAGTGATTAAACACCTTCTCAGGTTTCCTGGGTAGCACAAACAGTGAAATGTATTTGGCTGCTAACTAAAAGGGTGGAGATTAATGTCCACCAGAGGCATCTTGGAAGAAAGGCCCGGTGATCTACTTCCAAGAAATCAGCCATTGAAAACCCTGTGGAGCACAGTTCCACTCTGACACACACACGAGGGCGCCATGAGTTGGAATTGGCTCCATGGCAATGGGTTTGGTTTTTCTTCCCAGGTAACTTTTCCAAAATGATAAAAACAAAAAAACCCTGTAACTCAGTTCACTAGTCTCAGACCAGCGGTTTTCAAGCCGTTCTGTGGAGCCAAGGCACCCAAGCAGCTACAACCAGGAAGCAAGTGGGAGGCCAGCCCATCCCCCCCAGTCAGAGCAGTCCCAGCTCGCTTTCATTTATATGTTGGCTTGTAATTTCACGTGTGGAAAAGATCCTATATTTTTAAAAACAATTTGAAAACTGCTAGCGGCAGCTGTTGCGCTAGCGGCCCTGGGAGTTGGGTAGAGCAGCTCACCTTCCCGCGCTTCCGGACCAGCACCTGGGTGGTGGCCACCCCCTCCCCTCTGCTCCCGTCGTCCTCTCTCGGGGGCTGCACTGCATCATCCTCGTTGCTGTCAGTGCTGCCCCCACTTTCAGCCCCTCCTAGGTCCTTTCTGGTAAACAGCTCAGCTGGAAGGAGTAGGGAACCGGCTGAAGCTCAGGCTTCTAAAGGCGTTAAGAGGCGAGCGGGCAGCCAGGGAGGATGACACGCAGTGGGAGGGATGACAGCCAGAGCCACTGACTATGGTGGGCAATGGGAGCGTGGACAGCCTCGGAGTCCAGAACTCACAGCACAGCAAAGCACAAGGGTGGAGAGCAGGCCGTGCGTGGGTCTGGAGGAGGGCGTGCCTGCTTACGTGGGTACAGGTCTGTCATGCTGTCGTCACTCTGGGCTCCTCCCTCATCACTGGACGCAGGCTCCCAGAAGTCTCCCGTTCCGCCAGGCGGCCTGCCACCGTCCTGGTCTTCCCGCCGCCGCCTCCTCTGCAGCAGGCAGGCCGGGACGTACTCCACCCCATGCAACTGGCATTCCTCATCTGGGGGAAACAGGCCTGTTAGCACACACAGCCCTTGCGCTCTGAGCCGACCCATGATGCTGCTCAGCCAGGGCCCCAGACCCCCACCCCATAGCAGCGGGTCCATGCCACCAGCCCAGCTCCCACCAGGCATGGAGAGGGGATGGGAAGCATGGACTGTGGCCAAGGGGCAAGAAGAGGGTGCAGGTCTACCGGCCGCCACCTTCCCTTCCTCTGGTTCCAGCCAGGCTACAACACGCCGTGGCTGGGGGTGTGCTGAGCAGCCCGAGGGCCAGATGAGCCAGGCCCAGGTAGGGCTGGCATGCGGCTCTCAATGCAGCTCGGCCTGGACGTGACGCCAGCTTGTCACCAGCCCATCACCTGCAGCCTGGTTGGAGTCTTCTCTCAGGCATGGTGGCCCAGAACCCCACCCTAAATGGGTGGCTCAGTCAGTGGAACTGGGCTGCCTGGCCCTTGCCAACCTTAGGCTTTGAACAGAGGATCTGCGAGTCACCGGTCTCCTCACACGCTGACAGCCCAGGGAAGCTGAACAGCCGGCGTGGGGAGGAGGCTCTTTGATTCAGGAAGGGTGTGGGGACCAGGCTGCTGTGTCCTCAACATGGGGAAGTCCCTCTGCGCCTTCCCACAGCCCCCAGTCCATGCCTCTCAGCAACTGCAGCCCTGGGACAGGAGCTGGAGCACCCCCGCTTGCTTAAGACCCAGCGGTGCACCCACCATGTGCACTCCTGGCTGTGGCCCCACAACTCTAGGGCCTGCCCCTCCAACCTTCCCCACCCCTTGCACGCTGGTACAGCTGCTGGCACAGCCACACTCTCTGTGCCTCAGAACTTGCACAGACCCCCTCTTCTCTCTGTGACCCCCACTCCTCACATCCCTCCAGCCTCAACCTGGAGAGAGACCCACGGAGAGCCCCCCCAGCCCTTCCGTTCAGGGCCGGCCCTCTGGTTGGTCACTCCCTTGGCAGTGTCTCCTGTGCTGGCTGAACCACGCTGGCAAGTGCTTCTGAGTCAACTTCTTGCCCTGCATCCAGCTCCCACTAAGCTGAACCCACACGGTCAGGACTGGTGCCCCAAACACCACGTGACTGAGGGTGGCTGAGGCTGGACTCTGCCTCCCAGGGCGCCCTGCCCTGCGTTCTCTGAAGGATACCCACGGTACTCACACTTCTGCAGTGCTCTCTGGAAGCGGCGGCCCCGGGTGTGCCTCAACACATGCTCCGGGCACTTGTTGATGTGCCGCAGGGTGAGTTTGCAGAACAACTGGCGCCTGAAGGACAGGGACACCTTGGTTTGTGGGACAGGTCGCAAGAAAGGAGCCAGGCCAGTGGCTCGCCAGCCCGGCTGCATCTGGGAATCACCAAGCCCATCCCCAGAGGTCTGGTGGAAACGGTCTACAGCGTGCCTGGGTGTAGGGATTTTCCAAACTCCCGAGCGAGTCTATGCTGCAGCAGGCAGGCACCACAGCAGGGCTCAAGGGTGAGATCATGCCTGCTGAAGACACGGCATCAAGTAAGGCAGAGAGCTCCAGGCACGGAGCACCTACCACCACCCCTTGCTCACCCTAAGCCTCGTCAGCCATCACACAGCTAAAGAGACCCTTTCAAATAGATACGACACTGACATCTCTTGGAGCCTTACCAAATAGGACACAGTGGTCCTGCTCCTCTGTAGACTGGACAGAACACAGATGACAAGCCTCACACCCCGGGGATCACAGGTGACTCACAGCACCGGCCTCCCACCTGGAACCCAGGTCTCCTGACTCATGAAGAGACCTTTCCTTGAGAGGAGCGCTGAGCCAGACAGGAGGCCTGGGCTTAGTTACCGGAGTATGCTACCCCTTCAGCAGCCAGACTTGGCGCAGGTAACTCTTCTCCCCCGGGCGTGGGGAGAATAAGACTCCTCAGCGCCTGGCACAGAGCTCGGGAAGTGGCACCTCCACAGCGGAGGCCCTGGAGATGGTGGGCTCCCTTCCAGGGGGGCTCGGAGGTGGGGGCCCTGGGAGCACACCGAGGTGGCTGCCCCCCTCTGCCCCATGTGGCCGGCCCCGTCGCCCCACGTGGCGCCCACGTACGGGTTCTTGGTGCTGGGCACGATGTGCGGCTCGAACTCGGCGTAGTCGAAGGCGGGGAATGCGCGCACCAGGCGCTGGTACTTCTTGCCGCGAGTGTAGACCTGGAGCTCGGGCAAGCGGCAGGGCAGCTCGTGGCCCGTCAGGGTGCACGTCACCTGCGGAGGGTGGCAGCACGGTCAGGGGCCCAGCTCCCGCCCCGCGTCCCCGCCCCGCGCTCGCGCCCCCGTCCCGCCGCAGACCTTGGTGCCGCCGGGCTCGAGCCGCAGACCCGGGTGCTGGCGCAGGAAGACGCGCACCTCGGCCGGAGGCTCGCCCATTTTCGGCCGCCGGCGTAGCGCACACGTGGGCCGGGCGGGCTTGGCGGTGCCCCGGAAGCAGATGGGCCCGCGCCCCGGAAGCGCTCGTGGGCCGCTGGGGGCGATGGTGGCGCGGTGGCTGGGGCCCGCGGGGCTGAGGCTGCTGCTGCTGCGTGCGGCGGGCGCGGGGCCAGTGAGCCGGGCGTGGAGGGCGGGGAAGAGGGGGCGCGGGGCCGGGGGGGGTGCGGAGGGCGGGGAGGAGGGGGCGCGGGGCCGCGGGGGGGTGCGGAGGGCGGGGAGGAGGGGGCTCGGGGCCGGGGGGGGTGCGGAGGGCGGGGAGGAGGGGACGCGGGGCCGGGGGGGTGCGGAGGGCGGGGAGGAGGGGGCGCGGGGCCGGGGGGGTGCGGAGGGCGGGGAGGAGGGGGCGCGGGGCCGGGGGGGGTGCGGAGGGCGGGGAGGAGGGGGCGCGGGGCCGGGGGGGGTGCGGAGGGCGGGGAGGAGGGGGCGTGGGGCCGTCAGCCCATCCTCTGTCGCCGCAGGCCCCGGGCAGCGCCATCGGGAGAAGCGCCTTTGGGGCACCCCGACGCCCAGGTGAGGAGTGTGTCCAGGGCATGATTTAGGGACAGCCATCCTGCTTCCTGTCGTGCACGTTACAGGGGTGGCCTGGGGATCAAAATAAAGTCAGTAACTCCGGACTGAATGCAAACTCTATGTGGGAGAGACTTCGCATTTTTTTGAAATGCATTTTGGTCAAGCCTTGATTTTGTGCGGATACGGTTGTCGTTGTGTGTCAAGGAGTGGATTCTAACTCACGGTGATCCTGTAAAACGAAACAAAAAAAAAACATTGCCATTGAGTGGATTCCCACTTATAGCGACCATATAGGACAGAGGGAAATGTCTCATAGGGTTTCCAAGGAGTGGCTGGTGGATTCGAAGTGCCGACCTTTTGATTAGCAGTGGTAACTCAACCTGTGTAGGATCGTACCAAAGATCCCCAGTCTTTCCTTCCATGGAGCAGCTGGGTGGGTGCAAACCACAAACCTTTAGTTAGCAGATAAGTACTTAACCGTTGTGCCACGAGGCTCCTTGCCAATACTGTCAAAACCAAAAACCAAATCTGTTGCCGTCAAGTCGATTCTGACTCATAGCGACCCTATAGGACAGAGCAGAGCTGCCCCATAGAGTTCCCAAAGAGTGCCTGGTGGATTCAAACTGCTGACCTTTTGGTTAGCAGACGGAGCTCTTAACCGCTATGCCACTAGGGTTTCCCGCCAATACTGTAGCGAGTGCTTTATTATCACAACAGGAAGGCTCAGAGAGGTTATGTACCTTGCCCAGCACCTTACCCAACAATTGAGTGACAGAGGCAGGCCTCAAACCCAGGGCTCTGAAGCACATCATTTATGTGCCGCCTCTCAGTGTCCAGCAGGGTCTTCTGCAGCGCGTAGAGGGCTGTGCATAAATGAAGGACCCTTGAGAGCCTCTCCCAGCCTGCTTTTCTGCCATGCCCAAGGATCACCCAATGAGAGCAAAAACGCACCTTCGTGTGTACTGTTCCATCTTTAAATTTCTGATGAGCAATGAAAAGGAGCAGCTTTGAAGAGAGCTTTGTAAACCATCGTCTAACTTCAGGGCAGATACCGTGTTTCCTTTCAGAGCACAGTAGCCAGTGGTGCCCATAGCTGCTTGCTAAAGGTTTCTTGAGCATATGAATGAATACCCAGCTCCTCTTAGTACAGTAGGATATATCTTAGCGCATTCTTGATCAAAAAAGCATGCGGTGGTTACAGAAGTTATGCAGGGTCAGGGTTGGCGACAGCCCTGGGAGACGCCCTGGGTCTCAATTTAGTCAGCATTTCCGGAGCCTGTGCCATGTGCCAGGCACTGGGCACTGAGGTGGGACCTGGGCTGGTGGCCTGTTAGCTCCTGTGCCATGTTCTCTTAGGCAGTATTGGCAGAGGGAGAATTCTTGAGGAATTGGCTGCTCCAGTCCTGTTTGTTCTGGGCTCTGACCAGTGTCGATGTTGTGCAGCCAGCACCACCCACCTCTCTTGCTCCCTCTAGGGGTGGCCTGGAGGCCAAGCAGGCGTGGTGGTTCTGCAGCAGAAGCACGTACCACCGGGGCGGAGGATGACTCCTTTCTCCAGTGGCTCTTGCTTCTCATCCCTGTGACTGCCTTTGGCCTGGGGACATGGCAGGTAAAGGCTGGTGTGTAACCGGCTGTCTCTGAGCCTTTGGTCTGCTGCTGTCTGCTCGAGGTTTGCATATGCTGTGTTTGTAGGTCCAGCGTCGGAAGTGGAAGCTGAAGCTGATCGCGGAGTTAGAGTCTCGAGTCATGGCTGAGCCCATCCCTCTGCCCGCAGAGTGAGTGTGTGGCCGTCTGCCCAGGCTGGTCAGCAGCGGAGCCCCAGCTTCTGCTTGCCTCCCAGCCCTTTTCAACAGGGCTTTGTCAGCCACATCTTGGCCCTCAGATAGGAGCCCACCAACCTCAGTCTCTCTGCTGGGTTTCCTCTTGGAATCTAACCACCCTGCGAAGCTGCCTGAGGCTGTCAGACAGATACAGGAACATCTTGTCCTTGAGCCCTGGTGGCTTTCACCCTGTCTCACGTGCGGCGAACCTGAAGCCCCCTTTCCCATGCTGACAGCACCATAGAGCAGCAATGCTTAGCTGCAGGTGAGGGTTGACAAAAGGGGTCCTGGAGTGAGAGTGTTCTTTTGAAAAGGTGCCCCAAGTGATTCTGCTGCCCCTCCCACGTGGCATCAGAAGGCTGGGCTGAGGAACACCTGTTAGAGGGCACGCCCTGCCACCCCAGCCCCCTCTGTGCCTTGCAGTGTCAACGTTCACTTGTCTGGCCCTTACGGGCTTCGTAGTTTGCAGCCATGGCCTTTGAGGGAGTTTTCCTGCTGGGCCTCGTGTGGGCTCAGCTCCCTCTCCCTCTGCACCTAACCCAGCGGCCCCCTCTCCATCTCTCCACCTTAGCCCTGTGGAGCTGAATAGTCTGGAGTACAGGCCAGTGAGGGTCAGGGGGCGCTTTGACCACTCTAAGGAGCTGTACATGATGCCCCGGACCATGGTGGACCCGGCCCGAGAGGCCCGGGATGCTGGCCGGATCTCATCCTCGGTCGAGAGTGGGGCCTACGTCATCACCCCCTTTCACTGCTCTGACTTGGGGTGAGTAGAACAGGCAGGGAGGGCAGGGAGCTCGCTGGCACGGCAGGTGCTGTTCCAGGGCACACGGGTTTTCCAGCAACAGAATAACCCACCATTGGCCTTCCCTCCTTAACCCCCAACCTTGGTAAGGCCCTGGGGGACCTAAGATACCCAGAAAGATTCATTTCCTTGAATTTGAAATCTGTAATTCTGACACTGGTTAAGTAACATTCTTAGCCACTTCATTTATTACTAACAATTTGTAAATAAACTGTTATGGGACAGTGTGATGGGGGTGGCCAGCAAGAGGAACCCAGGGTAAATGAACCCCAACAACTCTGCCTGTAGGAACTGAGAGAGGTGGCTTCAGGGCATGGGGTGGGGGTGGATCACAGGAAGGTTGAAGAGATGGGGACGTGCATTCCAGGCAAAGAAAAAAACCAAAACCAAACCTGTTGCTGTCGAGTCAATTCCAGTTCAATACCAAATCTATATGACATGGACCTATGCTCCATAGGGTTTCCAAGGAGCAGCTGGTGGTTTCGAACTCCTGACCCTTTGGTTAGCAGCCATAGCTCTTAACCACCATGCCACCGGGGTTTCCTATAGGCAGAGGAAGTGTCTGCGTTATCACTGGGCTCTGGAAGCCTGGGGCTCTTATGAAAGCGCAGGCTGATCTCATAGGGCTGGGGCAGCCTGGAAGCTTCTAGCAAGCAGATGTGTGCCAGTGCTGGAAAGCCACAGCAGGGAGTGGAGGCGGCTAGGTCACCAGCTTGGTAGGCCCTGGAGTTGAGATGTTTTCAGCGACACGATGGGTTCAGGTTTAATTTTTTAGAGTTTCAGCCGTCATGCTGACGTGGTGGCAGCTGTTGCAGCAGCTCTAGGCAGGTGGGCCCCTGAACAAACCCAGCACCACCGGCAGCAGCGTCGCAAGGAGTGGGGTACAGGGGAAAAGTGTGGCAGATTGGGGAGTTAGGCAGAACTCTTGGTGGCTGACCTCCAAGGGGCCGGTGAACAGGGAGGGATCTCTAAGTACCAATAGGAAATAGGCACAGGCTAGTGATGTGCCCAGGGCTGTCTGCTCAGTTCTAAAGCATTCCTGGGAGCTGTGGCTGTTCCTAGAGGAAGCCTCTCTGCCCAGGCTTTGCCCACTAACACTCCCCTGGCTCCGGTTTGCCAGCTTGTGAGCCTGTGTACTGTCTTGTTACCTCTCTTCAGAACCACTCCCTCCCCGCCCTGATTGTGTCCACTGTTGTTCCAGAGCCACCATCCTGGTAAACAGAGGATTTGTCCCCAGGAGTAAAGTGAACCCAGACACCAGGCAGAAGGGCCAGGTAAGGGACACACCCCTTCCTGTCCAGTGTCCCTGGGCCCCTCCCTCCACCCTAAGCCCTTCACACCTTGCTTTACAGACTGAGGAGGAAGTGGACCTGGTTGGGATAGTGAGACTGACAGAAACCAGGAAACCATTTGTCCCTGAGAACAACCCAGAGAAGAACCACTGGCATTACCGGGACCTGGAGGCCATGGCCAGAGTCACTGGCGCAGACCCCATCTTCATCGATGCAGACTTCAGTATGTTGTGGCCTGTCCACCTGGGAAGATCAAGTAGTTTTTCTGAACACCCTGGGTCTGCCTCCCTCTGAACCCTGACAGCTTCCCAGTTTGTGTTTACTTTGGTGTTTAAAAATAGAGAAGTGTTTAAAGAATACTAAGAAAAAAGTCAAGGCTGGGGAGGTGGTTAAGGCCTTAAGGAGCTGATGTGACTTGGAGTCAAGGTCTGAAGGTGCCTGGGCAAAAATCACAGCTGAGGAAAGCTGTGATGGCTGAGAGGCTGGTCCACTGTCCCCCCTACAGAGAGCACTGTCACCGGAGGACCGATTGGAGGTCAGACACGAGTGACACTGCGGAACGAGCACCTGCAGTATATCCTTACCTGGTGAGTCCCCAGCTCTCCCCCGCCCCACTGCTCCTTCTCCTTCACAAGGTGACAGCCTTTTTGTCCTTTTCCCCCAAGGTATGGCCTGTGTGCAGCCACATCGTACCTGTGGTTTACGAAATTCATGCGCAGGCCTCCTGTCCTGAGATAGCTGAGACCTCATCCCTGAGGTAATCAGTCACGAGTGTACAGCATTTCCATGTTGCATCATGTGGTATAAATAAAACTCCTGAGTTCACACTGTGCCTTTATTTCTTTCCACCTAAATAAGTTAGCAACTGGCTGACCATAAAATCCTGGCTTGGTTCATTCAGAGTTATGACCAAACAGTTGACAGGTTTTCCACACTTGACACGTAAATTACACTTTAAAGTATATATCATAAATCCAAGTTTCACACAGCTCCTACCCTCACAGGAGAAAGGCCCCGGGCAGGTCTGAACACACATTTGCTGTGATGCCCCAAAACATGCATACCTTCAACCCACAATGCCACGTGGATACCCGCTGAAGGGTAAGTTTTATTTCTATGTACAGAAAAACCAGCTGTGTACACTCAGCCCAGCTTGGTGGCGAGTTCTTTGGCCTTCGCCTTTTCCAGCTTGGCAATGCGAGCCACAGACTTGGGACCCAGGACGTTGCCTCCCCAGTGACGGCGGATCTGAAAGAAAGGAAGGTAGTTAGCTTGCCTGTTGTTTCCAAAGACTTCCAAAGCACCCTAGTCAAGCTCTTCTGTCTGGTGGTTCTATGTTGAACACCAAACAGAATTTTCATAAAAAGTTACGAGCTAGCCAGTCTTTGGAAAAATGTTTGATTTGTCTGAAGTGCTTTGTAGGAAAGCACACCTCACCTCATCATATCTGTCGTTGTAGTTGGTCCTGATGGCTTCCACCAGCTTAGCCAGAGCTCCTTTGTCTTCTCTAAAGAGACACAGACAAATGTCAACCTTGGCTTCGTCTCCCAGTTACTCTTCTACCAAATAGGAATGCTTTCATTTTTTGCAACAAACAGATACCTTTTGCCTCAGATAAAACTTGACCACATGGTTTGTTCAGGTGAAGAAATTCTTAACCATCATTGGCAAAGGGTCATTGTCACTCAGATAAATGTGTTCCCTGAACTAGAACACCGGTCTTTTAAGAAGGTAAAATCCAGACAGGTGATTAAGTGAACTTTAGAAAGGGTTCCTACCCACCTACTGATCCTTGGGGAGTCTGGGGCAGGGTCTTATACTCACGAGTTCACCTGTGTGAAGGCAACGGTGGTGCAGGTCTTCCTGTGGACAAGCCGCCCCAGCCTGGCCTTCCCCTTGATGATGCAGTAGGGAACCCCCATCTTACGACACAAGGCCGGCAGGAAGACAACCAGCTGAAAGACAGCATTAGCTTGTGAGGACATTTTGACCAGAAACAGTCATTTAAAAGGGTTAGTTTGGTAGCAACTGCTCAGAATTAAAAAGAAGAAAAAGCTCATGTGTTTGCACGTCAAGGGTTAATTCAGAGGGAGACTAACATCACTGCAGAGCCATCTTGGGTCTGCACTGTGCACACATGGAGGGCTGACCCTTGGTTGCCAGGCTCAGTACTGAGCCTACTCTATCCGTTCTTCCAGCAAGAACACAAGAATCAGCTGGAGATTGGCAGCCAGGGCTCAAGGGCACGTACCTCGATGGGGTCCACGTCGTGTGCCATCACCACCAGCTGGGCCTTCTTGTTTTCCACCAAAGTGGTGACAGTGTTGACCCCTACAACACACGAGCAGTCTGCATGAGCACGCAAGGCAGCCATTTAGACCACAGCAAGCAGCTCCACAGGGGCCTCAGCTGTGACTCAGTGTTAAAAAGCTCAATTCACCCCTCATGGTCACTTCAGGTGAAAAATTATCATCATCATCGCCAACAGCTTGGCCCACCACGTACACACTGGGAGGTGCCCACTCACCCGCTCTAAGGACAGGGGGTCTCTTGGTGGGGATGTCCCCTTTGCCAGCAGCCTTCTTCTCAGCCCGGGCCAACAGCCTCTGCTTCTTCTCTTGCTTTGTCTCTGGTCTGTACTTGTGGGCCAGCTTCAGCAGCTGAGTAGCTGTGAAAACTCTCTGGTTTAGGTCTGCAGTTTAATCCTGGTCACTCAGTGTACATGCTAGATAGCTGTTTTGGGGGTGTGCACTGACAACTGCAGCTGAACAAGCCTAAGGCCGTGTATACAATCTCTCCAGTTTGTCCGAAAATGAAGCCATCTTTGTGTTCTGGGAACTAGACCAAAAAGCTTGGGTTTTAAAAACTAGTCTACCTGATAATACCCATTCCCGTCAAAAGGCCTCAGTTTCTCTACTGTCACAATGAAGACGGCAACCTTCCCAAACAGCGATTTTATAAAGCAGAACTCACCTGTCTGGCGGTCCAAGGCCTGGGTGAACTGGTTAATGGCGGGGGGCACTTTCAGGCGCTTGTAGAGGATAGCCCTCTGCCGCTGCAGCCGGATGTAGCGCGGCCATTTGACAAAGCGGGTGAGGTCCCTTTTGGGTTGGATGTCCTGTCCTGCGAAGTAAGGGGCAGCAAGGTGAGTGAGGCTCAAATGCCTCGTCCCGTTTACTGTGGGGCCAGAGGGTGTAGGTGCATCAGAGATCTTGGTGGCTGAAGCAGCATCACCATCTCTCAGATAGCAAATATTCTCTCACATCATCTGCACACAGACACCTCGGCCCGTGGAAGAGACCTGGGTACCTTTCCTCATCCAACAAAAAGCCAAGGGGCACCCATCAGCGTGTGCCCGAAGCGTTAACATGTTACTACTGCAAGCGCACCCTAGAACGTGCTCAGCCGCTAACTCAATCAGCCCACGGAAGGCTGTACCATCTCGGCCTCCATTTCAAAGACTTTACAGCTACAATGCAGCAGAAAAAGAACTTAAATCCCAACAGTCTCCACTCCAGAACCAGAATAACCCACAGCTCTGGTCCTTCATGTAGCTTTTGTTCAACGAACTACCTTCTTCACCAGGAGGAACACAGAGAAGCTATTACCATCTTCCCTTTTCCTACTCACCGATGCCGAAGTTCTTGGGCCTCTTCTCAAACAGGGGATTTACCACCTTCTTGGCCTCCTGCTTCTTGACGACAGCAGGGGCCGGGGCCACCTTCTTGCCTTTAGCCTTCTTTCCTTTAGGCTTGGTGGAAAGAAAACCCAGTCTGCGCTCCCACCTTGCCCCTGGGAGCTTCCTCATAGAGGGCTGGCTCCCAGGAGACGGGTGGCCAACAAGCCCTGCCCCAAACCAGCCCTCTCGGCAAAGCCTTGTCCCCGTAAGCGCACGGGCCCATTCGTGCGTCAGCGCTCTCGGTGGCAGGAAGCGTCTTCCCCCCTCGGACAGCAAACCTTCTCTGCCAGCGTCTGCACCGGCCCGACACCACTGGGCGGTGTCTCCGACGGACCCCCGGCCAGAGCCCGTCCACAGCCGCGCGCCCCAGCTCTCGGCTCACGGGTCTCGACGTCCTAGCTCGGAGCGCTGAGATCCGGGCCGCCACCCGCCAGGTCCCCGTCTCTGAGCTCCACGTCCCACGAGAAGGGATCGTGGCTCTTAAGGCCCGGCCGTGCGGCGCGCAAGATGCTCAGGAGCAGCCAAAAGCGGACACTGAACCCTCCTCGAGGCCCCGAGCGGCCTTCATGAAGGCGGAGCTCCCGGCCGCTCCGAGCCCGCATTGCGGCGCTTGGGCTCCCAGCCCTCCTTTCCCGCCGGCTGCGCAGGGACCACCGCACCCGCATCCCTCCCCTGGCTGCCCCGAAACCCCGGCCCGAGGCCTAGGCGCCAGCCCCGGAGGAGCTCCCCTGCCGCCAGGCAGAGGAGAGGATCCCGGGGGGACGCGCCCCGAGGAGGATGGCAGCGGATGTCACCCGGTCCCGCACCAACAGACTCACTCACCATCTTGAGCGGATGGACGAGAGAGAAAGGGAACGGATTGTGGGTAATATGTATGTGACCTCGGAGATCGCGAGAACTGGTGCCTGAGCGGGATTTTGGATTTAAAGAGACAGGACCCCTTTCCGCCTGCTGCGCTCAGGGGAGGTGCTCGCAGACGGCCTCGGGGGCTTGGTCTGCGGAGCCCGCACCGCCGCTGAGAGAAGTCGGGTCAGAGAAGTGCCACGGGCCGGGCGCCCGGGTGGTGAGGAGGCGCCAGGTAAGCGCGGGCCGAGTCGCGCTGTGGAGTCCGGGCTCTGGTTGCGGCGGCGGCGGGCAGTGTAGACCAGAGCCCTCCGGGACGGGTTCCTGTCGGCCGCGCGCCCAGCGCCCCCGGCCGCCTCAGACCCCGAGCCCGTTCCAGCGGTCGCGCGGCGGCTCGGGCCAGCCCTGCGGGCCCCGAGGCCGTTTACCCCGTGTTAGCCCCGGAGCGGCCGCGTGGGTCCGTCCTTTCATTCCTACGTGTGCTTTTCTCCCCCCACGTTGGCGCAGAGGCCGCGACTTTGGGCCTTCGTGCCCCCTCCGTGCGCGCGGACGGCTCTGCGCGCCCGGCACCGACCCGAGCGCCGGGGTCCCTTGCCCGCGGGGCGCTCGCAGCCGCGGCCGCCGGGCGTGGACGGGGGGTTGCCCAGGGACCCCGAGCAAAGCGTGCAAAGGCCCGGCGGCGCGCGCTCGGGGCGGTCAGTGCGGCCGGAGGGGATGGAGGGCGCTGAGACCGCCGGGGCCGGGGCTGGGCACCGAGCCGTGGGGGCCGCGGAAGCTTTGGGGCAGTGGTGTGTCGCGCAGCCGACTACGACTCATAGCTACCCCATGTGACAGAGTAGAACTGCCCCGTAGTCTCCGAAGCTGTAATCTACGGGAGTTGGAAACGCTGGTGGCGCAGCGGTTAACAGCTACGGCTGCTAACCAAAAGGTCTGCAGTTCGAATCCACCAGGCGCTCCTTGAAAACTGTGGGGCAGTTCTGCTCTGTCCTGTAGGGTCGCGCTATGAGTCAGAATCGACTCAACGGCGACGTGTTTGGTTTTTTTTTTTTTTTAATCTATGGGAGCAGATCTCCAGGCCTTCTCTCTCTCTAGCCCTTAACCACTGTGCTACCAGGCTCCTCCGCAGGGAAGTAGCAGGACCAGTCACTTCCTAGAGCCGACCTGGCAGCGGTGTGGACACTGGAGGGTGTGGGGGAGGCGGTGGTGTAGGGGTGATGGGGCCGGAGCAGACTGGAGGGAAACGGTGGATTCTAAGGTGTGTAGGGTGGAGTGAAAAGGACTCGGTGCTTACTTGGATGAGGGGTACTGGCCAAGGACGGCAGCTGCTGCCTGAGATGTGCAAGGAGGTCCGGGAGAAGCGGGCTGGCAGGGGAGGAGGCTGGGAGCTCCTTCCAGGCCTCTGAAATTCCGGGGGCCTGAGAGACCTGCAGCAGCACTGCCGGGTGGACCGCCCCATGGCCAGCCTGATGTGCAGTGTTGACCTGGTACTAGGATGAGGGGTGGCTCCAAGAAGAGGCCTGGGTCCCAGCAGTGCCAGCGAATGCAAGAGTTTCTCTGTGTTTGAATGACTGAATGAGTTTATTTGGTAGAGGAGGTATAGCCTCCAGAAACCTGCACACTCTGCTAAGGTGGAGACTCAGAGTGGCTGAGGTCGGCTATACCCGCCCACCTTCAGATGTCTGCCCTCCGCTCTGGGTCCCAGGCGCTGACTGGTGGCCCTTGGGCCGCAGCCCCCCGGCCCCTGCCATGGCCCAGCAGAGAGCTCTGCCACAGAGCAAGGAGACACTGCTGCAGTCCTACAACAAGCGGCTCAAGGACGACGTCAAGTCCATCATGGATAACTTCACCGAGATCATCAAGACGGCCAAGGTGGGTGGGGCTGGCTGGGCGGGCTTCCAGTCTCCTGTACCAGGTGGGGGCTCTGGCTGTGGGAGGCCAAGGGAAGGGGGTGTCTAGAGAGGGCCGAGACAGGTGAGCAGAGATAACGGCCTGCCCTGGCTAGTAACGTGTGGGAGGCCTGCTTTCAACAGCAGCCGCCCTATATGAAGCACATATGCTGTGCCAGGCAGTGGGGCTACAGCAATGACCGGGACAAACAAGTCCCCAACTGGTACAGAGGACACTTAGGGCCAGGAGTGGCAGGGGCATCGGTAATAACAACCAGGTCAACAGATACATCAATAAAGCAAGTGATCACAAGTCCCTGTAAGGCAGCTGTAGGGGTCTCTGCAGTCACATTGCTGGGTTCAAGGTCACCACTCACTGGCTGTGTGGGTCTGGACAGTTACACAGCTCAGTGTCTGGGCTTCCCCATCCAGTGGGGACAGAGTCTACCTTCCGCATGGGGTCTGTCATGGATCGAATTGTGTCCCCCGAACGTGTGTCATCTTGCTAGGCCGTGATACCCAGTACTGTGTGATTATCCACCATTTTGTGATCTGATGTGATTTTCCTATATGTTGTATATCCTAAACTCTGGGATGTTAACGGGAGCCCTGGTGGTGCAGTGGTTAAGCATTCAGCTATTAACTAAAAGGTTGGCAGTTCAAATCTACCAGCTGCCCACTGAAAACCCTGTGGAGCAGTTTGACTGTGTCCTGTAGAGTTCCTGTGAATCGAAATTGATTCAATGGCAATGGGTTTGGTTTTTTTTTTGTTTTTTTTATGATGTTAATGCAGGATCAGAGGCAGTTAAATTAATAAAGCAGGACTCAATCTACAGGATTAGTTTGTATCTTGAGTCAGTCTCTCTTGAGATATAAAAAGAGAATCCAGGAGAGAGGAGGGGGAGCTCATGCCAAGAATGAAGAAGCAGGAGGGGAGGGTGTCCTTTGGACCTGGGGTCCCTGTGCTGAGAAGGTTCTAGACTAAGGCAAGAGTGATGACAAGGGCCTTCCCTCAGAGCTGACACAGAGAGAAAGCCTTCCCTTGGAGCAGGTGCCCTGAATTCTGACTTCTAGCCTCCTAGACTGTGAGAGTGAACATCTCTTTTGTCAAAGCCATGCACTTGTGGCATTTCTGTTGTAGCACCACTAGATAACTAAGACGGCCCTCAATAAGGCCTTGTCCCTGTGGTCTCTCCCTCTGGGAGCCCAGCACCCAGCATAGCAGTCAACACCCATAAGTATCCGTTTGTCCTCGTTAAGGCGCTTGCTGTCTCTACCAGAGCAGGACGAGATGGAGGTGACATTGCCGAAGGTTTGGTTGAGGAGGCATTCTGGTTGTGTGTACTGGTGTGGTCAGAGTGTGGATGGGCGGGCCAGTTGGAGCCCTGACCGCGCGGCCAGGCTGACTCGCGCATTCTTATTTGCCCCCAAGATTGAGGACGAGACCCAGGTGTCGCGGGCCACGCAGGGCGAGCAGGACAACTATGAGATGCACGTGCGAGCCGCCAACATCGTGAGTCCCGGGGAGGGGAGTGGCCGGCTGCAGGCACCTTTGGGGTGCCTTGTGCTTCCTCGGGTGGGAGACGTTTTGTTGCTGGCCCCCTTCGTTGCCTGCCGGACGAGCCACACAGGACAATGCAGCCAGACTTTGGTTTCACCCTTGGCAGCTTCCAAGAGTGGGGTGGGGATAACCCCTCCTGGCAGCTCCCCTTTGCGGTGCTTGGGGGAGGGCTGTGCATGGGGTGGGGGTGTGGGGGGCACCATCACACCCGTCAGGGCTGGGCAGAGAGTCTGCCACATCCACCCACTGGGCACTGGCGGGGGTTAGAGAGCAGACCCCCTGTGCCGACGGGAGGAGTCACCGTGGGGAAGCAAACTGCAGGACAAGACAGTGTGAGCCCAGCACATCAGCCAGATGTCCACAGTGCGTGCCCTTGAATGAAAACGCACGAGAAAGAGTCTGGAGGGAACCCCCCACTACTGGATGGGCAGGAGGTTAAATGGGACGGTGGTCTTACTGATGGGGTTTGAGCAAGCTGACCTGTGCTGGCATAACTGGTATGTGAAGGTTAGTGCTTCCACGAGCCTGAGCTGAGCCGGCTGAGGGTGGGATGGGGGCAGGCTCGTTACAACTGCTCCGAGGAGGGCTCCGCCTCGCCTGGCCTGCCTTAGAAGCAGCTCATCCCGCACCCCACCCCGTAACTGACTTCCCAGTTTCTTGATTTAATTCTCATCAACGACCCTGTTAGCTTCCCAGGGTTCCTGTGACAAATTTCCACATGCTTGGGGGGCTTAAGAGCACAGACGTTCGTCCTCTTGCAGCTCTGGAGGCTGGAAGTCCAAATCCAGGTGTGGGCAGGGCCACACTCCCTCTGGGGGCTCTAGGGGAGGACCTTCCTTGTCTCTCCCAGCTCTTGGTGGCTCCAGGTGATTCTGGCTTATGGCTGCATCACTCCAGTCTCTGCTCCATCTTCACGTGCCCGTCTTCCCTCTGTTTATCTGTCTCTGTCTCTTCTCCTTTTGTAATAACGACACTACCCCGTTCCAGTATGACCACATAACAGAGACCCTCTTTCCAAACAGGGTCATGTTCACAGGTACAGGGTTAGGATTTTGACGTACCCTTTTGGGGGACACAATTCAACCCATAACAGACCCTATGAAGGCACGTGCTCTAGTCCCATTTTGCAGACGAGGAAACTGAGGCTCCGAGAAGGGGCATTGCATGTGCAGCTCCAGCCACAGGGAGGCAGAGCCACTGTCCCCATCACGACCCTCACTGCCACGTCCACTCCGGTTCTGATGGCACAGGTCCGAGCTGGTGAGTCCCTGATGAAGCTTGTGTCCGACCTGAAGCAGTTCCTGATCCTGAATGACTTCCCGTCGGTAAATGAGGCCATTGACCAGCGCAACCAGCAGCTGCGCACACTGCAGGAGGAGTGTGACCGGAAGCTGATCGCCTTGCGTGATGAGGTCTCCATCGATCTCTACGAGCTTGAGGAGGAGTACTACTCGTCCAGGTACAAATAGGGCAGATGCTGCGCAGAGGCATGGCGGGCACCTGCGTCCCCGGCCTGGCCACCTGCCTGCGCACAGGCCTCTCTGCTTTTGCAAACCTGCCTTGTCTGGGCAGCAGAGCCCCGGCCTGGGTTGCTGAGCAGAGTTCGTGGTCAGTGTTTGATCGACAGACAGTTCACTGCCGTCCACGGTGATGAGCAAAACAGAACTCCCGAGTGTCGGGAGGACCACAGGGCCAGAGTCTCGATGGGGACCAAGTCTGGACAAGAGAGGCCATGCCTGTGCTCACCCAGTGGGGGTGAGGGGGGTGCCAGCTCTTATCTAGGAGCAGGGACTGCTCCCTAGGGCTTCTTGCCCGGACAGGGCTACCTGAGTCTGCGCTCTGTCTTCAATATTTGAACATGACGCCCAGGCTGCCAGCTCCTCCTTGCCACCCAGGTCTGGCCAGCCCAGGGATGTGGCTCCATATGGATGTCATGGGACCCAACAGTGTGGAGGTGGGCCAGTCCTGGGAGGAAAAGGGGAGCCCAAACAGAACGGCCCTGGAAGCCAGGCCTGGGGCACCTGAACCCCCAGTTTCCATTCAGTTCAGCCTTGTCTGTGGAGCACTGCTACCTGCCAGGCCCCGTGCTGCCCCCAGAGATACAGCCATGAGCCAGGCCCGTCATCCCAGTGCTTCTGAGGCCGTGTCAGTTGGAAGGACCCTGAGAAATCAGACTGACTGTCATTTACATAGGGGATACTGGGGCTGGAGGCGGGGCAGGCCTTGCACCCCTGCCCCAATAGCTTGGAAAATCAAGGTGGTCCAGCAGACACAAAGCCCATGCCCATCTGCCCTCGCCTGGATGCCTCTCTTCTTTCCTGGTGGTGGATTTAAAATGCTCATGTCTGCACCACAGGAGGTCACGCTGAGCAGCTGCAAGCACCTGGAGCCAGCATGGCTGGTTTTCCTGCTCTGAACTCGGTGCCAACCCTTGTGGTCCCTTCCCAGTTTTGGCCTCTGAGGGAAGGGACAAAGTGTGACTGCCTAGCTGGAGCAGTTCTAGAATATTCCAGAGGGTTCCAGGACTGCTTTGGTCCCTGACACTCTTCGGCTCAGCAGACATCCGGCGAGCACCTCGTACACACCAGGATGACAGAGAGGAGAACCGCATGGTGCTGGGTGTGCTTCAGACCCCTCCAGGGATGTGGCCCCCAGCCCTGTTTGGTTTTGCAGAATCCTCTCATGTCCTCATCTTTGTCTAACCCCTTGAGCCAGCTTCTGCCCGCTAGGCTCTGGGCCTCTGGATGGAGGTTGGGGGCCAGAGCGGGGAAAGGACCTGCTCGAGGTCACACAGCAGAGCAGGGAAAGAACCCAGGACCCTGAGCCCCAGTCTCCTGATGTCTTCGCCACCCTGTCCATCTCTGTGGTCCACTCAGAGGGGTTTCTGAGCAGCCTGGTGTCACCTCCCAGAATGGTGCCCTCCTACTGGCATCTCTGTCTGCCCCAGCAATCCCCTGGGGGCCGGGGGAGGCCAAAGGGGAGCCCCCCAGGTAGCTCCTGGGGCAGAGCAGGTTGATTCCGTGGCCAAATCCCCTCTTGATGGTCAGGGCCCAGCCAAGCCGTGCTGCCTGGGCTGTGGGCGGCTATGCTCTGTGCCCTTTCCTGCCATCCCCACAGTGAAGGCCACTGGTGGCCAAGCCAGCCAGCCGCACACCCTCCTGCATGAGCTGCCTGTGGCCTCACGCCCAGCTGCCACGTGCTCGCCCCCTTCCACTCAGTGTCTGCTCTTTCTGGCTCTGCCTCTCCCTCTGCTTTCCTTGGGAAGCCACTCTGAGCCCAGGAGTGATGGGACACTGAGGGCTGCAGCAGGGGGAGAGGGACGCAGGGCAGGGTGCAGGAGCAAGCAAGCAGGGTGGGTGGTACCCCAGTGAGCACCCCTCGAGGGTGCCCCCCCATGCCAGGCCTCCATCTCCACTGCAGCCCCGGGACGCTGGTGCTGTTAGAGATGGGGAAACTGAGGCTGGGGGTCAGGGGAGGCGGTCTGTTCAAGGTCGCACTGCAGGTGCTGTGGTGGAGGAGGAATTCCAGGGGCCTGCATTCCTGTCACCCTGCTCAGACTGAGTGCCAGGCAGGGGCAGACCCCAAAACAAGACAGGGTCCCTGCCCTCAGGGAGCACCTTGCAAAATGTAGAGGCCTCAAGGATTGGAGTCACCTGGGGATACTGGTCCTGCAGCCAGCAGCCAGTGAGGAGGGGGCTGGGCTGGGCTGGGCTGGGAGGGCCCAGCAGTGAGGAGAGGGCTGGGAGGGGCCGGAAGTGAGGAAAGAGCTGGGCTCGGGGGGGCTGGACTGGGAGGGGCCGGCCGTGAGGAGGGGGCTCGACTGGGAGGGGCCAGCAGAGAGGTGGGGCCTGGGCTGGGGGGGCCGGCAGTGAGGAAGGGGCTGGGTTGGGAGGGGCCCAGCAGTGAGGAGGGGGCTCGACTGGGAGGGGCCAGCAGAGAGGTGGGACCTGGGCTGGGAGGGGCCGGCAGTGAGGAGGGGGCTGGACTCGGGGGGCCGGCAGTGAGGAAGGGGCTGGGCTGGGAGGGGCCTGCAGTGAGGAGGGGGCAGGAAGGACACTGGTCAGTGAAGAGCCTGGCCCAGAGGGAGGGGCTCCGTCAATTTGCTCCTGGAGCCCAGGGCCCTCCCCAGCCAGGGCCGCCTGAGGGGCCAGCCCGAGCCGAGGAGTGGAGAGGCGGGGCTCTCTTTTCTCAACTCGGCTCTGTCTTGCTTTCTCCCTGCCCTGCTTCCCTCTCTGCCTTCTCCTGTCTCTCCTGGGGGTTTCTGGTGGCGGAAAAGCTCGAGTCTTTGCGAAGCTAGTGATCTGCCTCTGTGTGAAGCTTACTGGAGGCTGGACTTCGACTCAGACCACATCGATGGCCTCTCCGCACCCCTGCTGGTGTCCCCGGAGCCCAGCACTGGCCCCCTGCAGGCTGCGGCCCCTGTCCACCCCCACACCGGCGGCCCCAGCCCCACGGAGCACACCTGAGTCTCCAGGGCTCCCTGCCCAGCCCAAGGTTCCAAGAAAGTAACCCCCCTCTGGGTGCCTGCCTGGGCCTCGGTGCCCACTTGGGGACTCCGCAGAACCGCAGCGCCATGTGGCCTGGGCCCAGGGTCGGGCCACTCAGGACTGCTGGGGAAAACTAGTTCCCCCAACGTTTCTGGGGCCTATCCTTCCTGAGTTACTCTCTAGGCTCTGCTCCCTGGCCTCCCCCAGAGCTGGAGTGACACCTCCACAGTGGGGTGGGAGGGTGCCTAATCTGGGAGAGGCCTGGCTTGTGCACGTTTAAAATGGGGTGGGTTCCTAGGAGTTGACACTACCAACTAAATCCAGCCCCCACACCTGGGCCGGGGCTGCTGTGCCAGGCTGTGCCCACTGCCTCTCGCCTGAGCCATGGTGCCTGTGCCATGGAGCCTGGCCACCTCACAGCCCCGGGCAGAGCCAGAATCCAGGTCGTGGGCCTCCCTAATTTTGCTGCCATATACTTTCTGGTTGTCTTGTAACAAGACTTGAATAAAAATGTCATCTTTGTGCGTTGATTCCTTTGTCGTCACCCTTGTGCGTTGATTCTTTTTTCTTCCTTGTCCCCGATCAGTTCGAGAGCACCCTTGGTCTCCCCAGTTCAGCCGGGACAGCCGTAGGCTCCTCAGCTGGACCCTCAGTGGCTTGTAGGCAGGGCCTAGAGCTCCTCCGTAGTCTTTCCTGGTTGGGCTGCCCCACCTGGGCCATGCAGAACTCGGTGGGCCCACCCCTCCCCCGGGGCCGTGCAGGACTTGGTGGGCTGACCCCCCCCCACCCGTCACCTTGCTGGGGTGTGCACGACTTGGTGGGCTGACCCCCAACCCAGGCTGTGTGAGCAGGGACTCAGTGGGCTGACCTCCCACCCCGGGGCCCTGGGCTGTGCAGGACTCTGCTGACCCCCTAACCCCAGCTGTGCAGGACTCAGTAGGGTGACCCCCCACCTCGGCCGTTCAGGGGTCCTAGCTCACTCCACTGTCTGGAACTCGCCCCCAGCAGGCCTGGGACACAGAGTGAATGAAAGAGAAGCTCCTGCCATTGTGTACAAGGGGCACAGGCACCTCCGGTCTGGTGGCTCTGGTCCTCCCTGCCCCCTCCTGAGCTGCTGCTGCCAGCACCTACATCCAGAGGGGGGGCACAGGCTCAAACGGCCTTGAAGTGTGGAGCCCAAGGGGCCTGGAAGTGAAGTGCAGAGCTCAAGGCTGCAGGTGGTAGCTGAGCCCATGCCTCTCCGGCTGGCTCCCTGCAGAGATACAAGGAGCACAGCCTGGGAGAAGGCACATCGGTGGAGCTGGGCTGCACCCTGGGCCCTGACTGCCATCTGCCAGCCTTGTCTCCTTTCACCCATGTATAGATAAGGTGACAGCTTGCAACAGGCCTCACAGCAACAGGAAGAACCCGGCTGACTCATGGGGCAAGGACACCCCTAGGTCCAGAGACTCCCCACGGCCTAGCAGAAGACACTAGACGTCTGGGAACTGGGGACACAGCCCTGGCTCTGTCTTGGTTCCCGGGATCCCTTGGGAAGTTGCTTCCCCACTGAAAAGTAGGGAGATAGCTCCTTCACACTGCTTCCAGTAATCCCGGGGAGGGGGAGCGCTGGCTGGCTGGGGTCCCAGAAGCCACAAGAAGACAGGGTTTCTGGGAGAGGGAGGGTCAGCTCAGCAGATACTCTAGCTGGGGTACACAGAAACTCCTGAGTGTCACTCAGTCTTACTGCTCATGTTAGTGTTGGTGGTTGTTATCCTGGGACTATTTGTATTTTTAAATAAAGGAAACAATTATTGTTTTTTGGAATCATATTCAGTATAAGAAAAGGGTTACAATTATAGAATAAACATTAAGTAGAAACATTATTAGAATTAAATTGAAAATAGATATAAATTCTCACTTTTCAATAAAAAAATACATGTATACATTATTTCTCTAACTTTGTCCCCTAAAATGGCCTAGAAACACTGTCACCCCATGAAGCTCCCTAGCACCCAGATACTATTTTCTAATACAAGCTTTTCACCAAAAAGGAATCAGGTTTCCTAGAAGGACGAGCTGATTTCATGTCAGACAGGGAAGTACAAGACAAGCCTGGCAAACCTTGTGCCTCAAAGCACAGAAGCTTTCCAAGTTAATAGAGTTGTGATAAAACGGTACAGGAGTCAACCAAGAGGGAACTCCCACCAGCCAAAGACTGGCCAGTTCGAGCCTTAAATGGAGAATAACGGCTATAGTTGATTGAAATACTGTACACTGAATCTCTGAAAAGCCACAAATTCAAAATGATACACAAAAAGAATAAGGCATTCTAGAAAAGATGAACAGATCAAGGTATTTTACTGTTGAAGAAAAAAGCATTCTTTGATGGTCATGAGGGTGGAGAGGGAAGGGGAGAGGAAGTCACTAGATAGTAGACAGGCATCAACTTGGTCGAAGGGAAGGACAACACACAGTACAGGGGAAGTCGGCACAACCAGACCAAAGCAAAAGCTAAGAAGTTTCCTGGACACCTCCACTTTGAGGGACAGTAGCTGAGGCTGGCGCCTGCGGACCATAGTTTGGGGGGACATCTAGGTCAATTGGAGTGACAAAGTTTATTAAGAAAATGTTCTGCATCCCACTTTGGTGAGTGACATCTGGGGTCTTAAAAGCTTGCAAGCAGCCAGTTAAGGTGCATCACTTGGTCCCATCCGGCTTCGAGCAAAAGAGAATGAAGAAAACCAAAGAAACAAGGAAAATATCAGCCCAAGAGACTAAAGGACCACATGAGCCAGCGACTCAACCAATAAAGCAGATGGTGCCCGGCTACCACCAGTGACCGCCCTGAGAGGGAATACAACAGAGAGCACCAGACAAGGGGAGAAAAGTGTGGAGCAGAACTCAAATTCACATAAAAAGACTAGACTCAATGGGCTGACAGAGTCTGGAAGAACCTCCAAAACTGCGGCCCCTGGCTGCACCGTTAACCCAGAACTGAAACCATTCCTGAAGCCCACTCTTCAGACAAAGATTAGACAGGACTGTAAAACAAAAAATAATACACGCGAGGAGTGTGCTTCTGAGTTCAATCAGATATATGAGACCAAATGGGCGGCTTCTGTCTGGAAGCAGGATAAGAAGGCAGGAAGGGACGGGAACTGGTCGAATGAACAAGGGAACCCAGAGCAGAAAGGGAGAGTGTGCTGATTGCAACTAATGTCACAAAACAATATGTGTATAAATTTTTCTGTGAGAAATTAACTTCAGCTGTAAACTTTCACCTAAAGCACACAAGAAGAAAAAAAAAAAGATTTTTACTGTTGAATTTTATGATGGCAAATCAAAGTCACGGAAACAAAATTTAATGGGAGTCCTGGTGGTGCAGTGGTTAGGCGCTCAGCTGCTAACCGAAAGGTAGGTGATTCAAACCCACCAGCTCCTCAGCAGGAGAAAGATGTGGCAATCTGCTTCTGTAAAGATTACAGCCTTGGAAACCCCATGGCACAATCTACGCTGTCCTATAGGGTCGCTACGAGTCGAGTGGGAATCAACTCCAAGCCATGGTAGTGGTAGTATCTTCATAGTTGTATCTTTAATTGTCAAGTTTGTAAACAGGGCCAGATTTTATTCAACTTCTCACAGGTAACTAAAATTAGGTAGGCTCACAAACAAGATCTGCACTCCGGACTCACCAACCAGAGGACCTCTGGGTTTTCTCTCCCTGCCCTGTGGCACCTCTGGTGGCATCTACCACTGCCTGTGGAGTGAGGACCTCAGTGAAGCCTCAAAGACCTACCTGGAAATGGAGAATGCAGGACAAATAAGCTGACATCCACATGAACTGAGAACCCGGTGCCGGAGGACCCAGCATCCCTGTCGTCCTTTGCCCTGTCCCTATCCCTTCGGTCTCTTGCTTCGATGGTTTAAATGACAGTGCCTGGAAGGACATGTCTGCAACTTAATGATTGTTCTGTGTAGTTGTTGTCATTGTTAGGTGCTGTCAAGTCAGAATGAAACACCCCCTGGTCCTGTGCCAACCTCATAATCCTTATGCTTGAGCCCATTGTTGCAGCCACTGTATCAATCCATCTTGTTGATGGTCTTCCTCTTTTTTGCTCGCCCCTCTACCAAGCATGGGTGCCCTTCTCCAGGGACTGATCCCTCCTGATAATGTGTCCAAAGTATGTGAGAAACAGTCTCACCATCCTTGCTTCTAAGAAGCATCTGGTTGTACCTCTTCCAAGACAGATTTATTTGTTCTTTTGGCAGTCCCTGGAATATTCAACATTCTTCGCCAACACCACAATTCAAAGGCGTCAACTCTTCTTTGGTCTTCCTTATTCATTGTCCAGCTTTCACATGCATATGAGATGATTGAAAACACCAAGGCTTGGGTCAGGCGCACCTTAGTCTTCAAGGTGGCATCTTTGCTCTTCAACGCTTTAAAGGAGTCTTGTGCAGCACACTTGCCCAGTGCCATGTGTCTTTTGATTTCTCGACTGCTGCTTCCAAGGATGTCGATTGTGGATCCAAGTAAAATGAAATCCTTGACAACTTCAATCTTTTCTCCGTTTACCCTGATGTTGCTTTTGGTCTAGTTGTGAGAATTCTTGTTTTCTTTATGTTGAAGTGTAATTCATACTGAAGACTGTCTTCTGTAGGTAGAGATTAAACTGGATTTAAACTACAGTAGAAAGAAGACGATGATGAAACCAGCCTCCGCATAACACATCACCTCATGGTAGGGGATGGGGACCAAAAAAAGAAAAAACAAAAACCCAAACCCCTTGCCATCGAGTCGATTCTGACCCATGGAGAAAAGTTAATTCTCAATGTTTCTTATTAGCAGCCTTCTCATATAGCCTGTTGAAGTTGTAGTGATGACCGCCAGTGGAACATCACAGGCTCCTCCCTTCTGAGCTCCCTTCCACTGAGGGGGCTCCTGGGTCATGTAACAAAAGCCTGTAACTGTCCTGTTAAGGAGCTGGAGTGTGGTGGTCCCCAGCGACTCCTAGTGAACACTCCCCTTCCTCCCTTGGTGAGTTCTTATAAAGAACCAAGTGTATTTTCCACAACAAAAATCACCTTCCCTCCGGGTCTTCCCTGAGCGCCCAGCTCCCTCCCTCCCAACACCTCCAGTCTGTCCCTTCCTCTCCCTTTTCTCCTTAGCCCTCCCTACCATCAAAACCCATTGCCATCGGGTTGATTGCGACTCTTATCGACCCTATAGGACTGAGTAGAACTGCCCTAGAGTTTCCAACGAGCGACTGGTGGTTTCGAACTGCAGACCTTTTGGTCAGCAGCCGAGCTCTTAACCGCTGCACCACCAGGGCTCCGCCTCCCACCATCGGGCACTTCATGTGTTTCAGTCGATGCCACTAAAACATAAGCTTGAAAAGGACGCAGATTTCTGTGTTTTTTCACTGCTGCAGCCCGTGGGCTTGGAACTGGGGCTGGCACACGCTTGGCGCTCAATTCTTTTTTGAATAAATGCGGTTTTGTCCGCTTCCATTTGGGATCTCAGGCCCCGAAGAGCTTAACTTACTGCCCATTTATTCGTTCATTCAGTCCTACTAACTGTGCGCCTATGGACGGGGCCCTGTGCTCGGAGCTGGGAAAAGGGCGCGAAGGTACGTGCTGAGCCGAGGGACACGGGGCACAAAGGTCGGGACTCGGGGGGCACCAACACCACCCCCTCCTCGGGACAGAGGCTGCATGGGCGTCGCGACAGCCTCGAAGAGTGCCCGCCCACAGCCCACAATGCTTTGCGCCCTCCCGCCGTCTTTCCCCTCTTCCGGGCGGAGCCAGGCCTGGCTAATCGAGCGCCACGGATGGCGTCTCGGCGGTCGGCTGGCGGCGCCTGCCCACGCGGCGGTTTCCGGTTGCGGCCCGGCGGAGGTGAGGGTCGCCGCGGGGTCTGTGTGTGCGGCGGGGACAGGCCGGGGCCCCGCACCCAGGCCTCGGCCTTTGCCCTCTGGCCGTCGGGGAGGACGAGGTGCCCTGGCCTCCGCTCCTCAGCACCCCTGTCTGCCCGAGCAGGAGCCCGAGCGAGCGCCGCCCGCCCTGCTGCCCGGCCCCGGCCCCGGCCCCGGCCCCCCGAGCCTCCAGCCATGGCGTCTCTGCTCGCCAAAGACGCCTACCTGCAGAACCTGGCCAGGAAAATCTGCGCCCAGCCCAGCGCGGAGCCGCAGAAGCGCAAGCGGGGTGAGGCGCGGTCCCGGGCGCGTGCCTTGGCGACACTGGGGTTGGGGGGCTTCGCAAGGGGGGCTTCCGGAGCCGCGCGCTCGCGGCCGAGGTCGCCGTTTAGCACACCCAGGTGGCTTTCACGTGGTTAGACAGACGAACGCGTGCGACAAATCGGCGAAACACCGGCAGGAAATGTAAGCGGTGTTCACGGCTCTGCCGTTCCCCTTGCTTGTTAGGGGCGCCTGCCCGAAACGAGGGGCTCAGCTCCGCTCGCCCATCGCGCGGGAAGCGTTGCCGGGGTTCGCAGAGGTGACCCCTGTAGAATGGCTTCTCTGTGGTTGGCTCCGTGAACCAGTTTAGCCAGCTCTCCGTTTTGGGTGGGAAGACAGTTACGAGTGATGATGAATCAATTAAAAAAAAAAGAAAACACCTGACACTGGTGCTGTGTGGGGAGAAGAAAGAAAACGGGGTTCCTGCCAGGGTCGGCTTACAGGCCAGGGGGTTATAGGGTTACTCCGGAAGAAGCTAAAGGGGCCGGGCTTTAAAGACCTGGGGTCCCAGAGGATCGTTTTTTTTTTGTTGTTGTTTGCTTGTTTTTTTCAACTTTATTTTCATGTTTGTGCAAGGAGTATGATTCATTACAAAGAATTAGAAAACAGTAGTCTGTTCTTTATGTTTCAGTTATAATTTCGATCTGTGTTTTTGTAGAGTTTTTTCTTAGTGTAAGTTTCTGTTATTAACAGTTTAGTCCTACTCTGTGTATTCATCTTTTTCTGTTTAAAATGTAAACATCTTTCCAGACATGAAGTGAAAGACTACTCCATTGTTTTTGATGGTTCTGGAAACTCTGGTGGCGTAGTGGTTAAGAGCTATGGCTGCTAACCAAAAGGTCGGCAGTTCGAATCCACCAGGAGCTCCTTGGAAACTCTACGGGGCAGTTCTACTCTGTCCTATAGAGTCGCTATGAGTAGGAATCAACTCGACGGCACTGGGTTTGGTTTGTTTGGTTTTGTGTAGTAGTTTGTTGTGTAGCAGTGGTGTAATTTGTCCTGGAGCTCTGGTGGTACAGTGGGTAAGAGCTATAGCTGCTGACCAAAAGGTCAGCTGTTCAAATCCACCAGCTGCTCCTTGGAAACCCTATGGGGCAGTTCTACTCTGTCCTATAAAGTGTTACGTGTCAGAATCGACTCTTTGGCAATGGGTTATTTTTTTGGTATCGGTGAGGATTTAGGTTTTTTCAGTCTTTCATTCAAGCACTGTCACGATGAATATCCTTGAAGCCACACCTTTGCTCGTGCCATGGTGAGTTCTCACAAACAGAACTGCTAGGCCAGGGGTACGCATGTCTTTAAGGTTTTTGCTGTGAGCAGCCATCCTGCCTTCTGGAAGATCCATAGTTCTGTGCTCTGTGGGTACGTGTCTCTGGATTCTCTGTCCTGGTGCTTTGTGTTGTCTTTGTTCACAAGACCTTCCTGCCTCCTGAGCGGGTCACAGAGATTGGGACAACAGCCCTCATGCATTTTGTATTTCAGTTGGTCAAACTCAAGACTCAAAGGCTGCCGGGCCTTCAAAAAAGAAAAGGAAGAAAATGCAGAAGAAATTCCGGGAGCAGAAAGAGAAGGCTGTGGAGCACAAGGCCAAGTCCCTGCAGAAGTCTCCAGCAGCTTCTGGGGCCAAGAAGCCAGTGGCAACAGAAGAGGAGGAGGCCTCCAGCTCCACCGTGGCCCCTGCAGGTGAGAGGCTCCGGGACCCCAGGTCCAGCATGTGCAAACATGGTCCCTTCTGAGGAGCAACATCACTGCGCTCAAGTCTTGGAAGGGGTGTCGTGAGAGCAGACTGTGGGCTCTGATGCAGGGATTGGGTTTGGCGTCCACCAGAGGAAGCACTTTGTCATACCACAGTGACCTGCCCTGGAGAATGCCACAGGGGTCATAGAATTGACTGGAACTGCTCCTGCAGATCTGTGAGTGGTCACTAGGGGGTGTGTGACTAGAAACTCAGGGAAGGATTGGGGAGCTAGTCTTTTTTTCAGCCCTCGCATCTGCTCCCTTAGCAGAACGCTGGACCACAGACCCTGACTCTTTCTTTGCCCTCGATGTGCTTCGGCAGCGGCTGCATGAGAAGATACAGGAGGCCCGGGGCCAGGTAGGTGAGGGGAGATTCCCCTGGGGCGCCCCTGCCCTGCCTGGAGGAGGAGACACCTCCCTGCCTTCTGTGGGCCTGACCAGCATGGCAGGAAGGCTGTGGGCTGGCAGGAGGGGCCTCGGCCACTGCTTTCCTCCTGCAGTGGCTCCTGCCAGGGGTCTCGGGTCTGTTTTGGGAGAGGTCAGAGGTAGTTCTTATCCTCTTGGGAAACTTCAGTCCCCAAAGTCGCCTTTTGCTGGACGTTCTGATGGCACTGCCCCTCTCCTCCATGGCCTTAGTGAGAAGCCTGCCCCCTTCTTCCTGGGAAGCTGCCTTTGCTGGATGCTCTCATTAGGCTGGGCACCCTCACTGGGCTGGGCACTTGTTGGTCTGTCACCAACGTGTCACAGTGGGCCTGAGATAGGTGGCCACCCAAGGTGACACGAGGACTGAGCCAGCCACAGCTCTCTTGCAGGCGGTGCTGCCTCGCTGTGTGGGGGACAGTCCCCCAGCTTCTCTCCTCGCCCTCCTGGGATCAGCCTGCTGGCCAGTCCTCAGGACATGTTGGCCACCTTCTAGGAGGTGACCATGGTTCTGGGCCTTGCTGCCCTATAGCACAGTCGAGGCCACCTGCAGGGCCAGGGCATTCTTGTTGGCGCTTCGGCTGCAGACACAGTTGACAACAGTGATGTTACTTGTCACAAGCAGGGCAGTGGCCAGCACAAAGGTACTCAGGGCGTTCACACCTGATGCTGAGTCCTGGCCTTCCCTCTTACCGGCTGGTGGGCTTGGCAGAGCACATTGCTTTTCCTCGTCTGTGTGGTGATGGGAAACCCTGGTGGCGCAGTGGTTAAGTGCCACGGCTGCGAACCAAAGGGTTGGCAGTTCGAATCCACCAGGCGCTCCTTGGAAACTCTGTGGGGTAGTTCTACTCTGTCCTATAGAGTCGCTGTGAGTCGGAATCGACTCGACGGCACTGGGTTTGGTTTGGTTTTTGGTGCAGTGATGGAGGAGGCTGCCTTTACGGGGTAGCCGGGAAGGGCCCGATGCAGGGTGAGGCCTGGGTACTTGCTTCCTGCTCAGAATTTCCTGTCTCTTTGCGGAGCGTTTGCATCTTAGGCATCAGGCCCTCGTTGTGGACATTCAGTGGTGCCGTTGCCCTGCACAAGGGCTACTTTGCGTTCTTGTCTGCCTTGGTTCTACCTTCAACCATGTACCAGACTGGGGGCCCTGGGCATGGTTGAACCGCCAGTGAAGACCCTTTCTGGCCCCCCAGGGCAGCACCAAGGAGCTGTCCCCTGCTGCTCTGGAGAAGAGGCGCCGGAGGAAGCGGGAGCGGGACCGGAAGAAGAGGAAGCGGAAGGAGCTGAGAGCGAAGGAGAAGGCGGCTAAGGCCGGGAAGGCCCCTGAGGCGGCTACTGAGCCAGCCCCCCAGGCGCCCTGCCCAGAGGCGCTGCAGCAGACGGGGCTGATATTCAATAAGGTGAGAGGGGGCTCGGGTAGTCTAGGACCCCGTGGGGTCAGGTCCTGCTTCCCACCTCGCTGGCTGTGTGGTCAGGTGCCCGTGAGGGGGTGGGATATGTGGCTATAACTTGGTGACCGTGGCGACTTCTCCCCCAGATGGAGGTGGATGAGGAGGAGCCGGCCAGCAAGGCGCAGCGGCGCAAGGAGAAGAGGCAGCAGGTGAAAGGCAACCTGACGCCCCTGACGGGCAGGAATTACCGGCAGCTGCTGGAGCGGCTGCAGGTGCGGCGGGCACGGCTGGAGGAGCTGCGGGAGCGGGATGCGGGGCAGGCGCAGGCGCTAGAGGCCAAGATGCAGTGGACCAACCTGCTGTACAAGGCGGAGGGCGTGAAGATCCGCGACAGCGAGCCGCTGCTGCAGGAGGCCCTCAAGCGCAAGGAGAAGCGGCGGGCGCAGCGGAAGCGCAAGTGGGAGAAGCGCACAGCGCATGTCGTCGAGAAGATGCAGCAGCGGCAGGACAAGCGGCGGCAGAACCTGCGCAAGAAGAAGGTGGCCAAGGCCGAGCGGCGCATGGAGAAGGCCCGCAAGAAGGGCCGGATCCTGCCCCAGGACCTCGAGCGGGCCGGCCTGGCCTGAGGGCCCTGGGAGGCATCCCAACACCCAGCCTCCTTTCCCACCGCGGCTGCTTCTCCATTCTCTGAGGCTGGAGGAGATGGCCAAGTTGCCGTGACCCTAGACAAGTCCCCTCCCCCGGACAGACCGCAGGTTCCCAGTGTGAAATGGACACAAAGTGCTCACCTCCAGAGGCGGCTGTGAGCACGTGGTGAGACCACGTGCGTGAAAGAGGCTTGGGTACAACATTGTCCTTGAAGACAGACCCAGTTTTTCAGGCCCCAGAGAAGGGGTGAGCCAGACTTGACTAGAAAGCTCTCCAAAAGTAGATAGGGTCAGGAAGAAAGCCCCCAGGGCAGAAATCAGGCACTTGGGGGGAGGCACAGCACTGGTTTTCTCCCCTCGTGTACTCAGGGTCTGGGATCAGAGGGGACAGACCTTGGTGACCGTTGGGTCAGCCCAGACCTTGCCTGGGGGGCGGGGCAGAACCGACTCCGTAGCCTGAGCTCAGGGATGTGATGGACTTCGTGCCGGGAGGACAGGGAGCACCCAGGCTTCCTTCTCTCCTTCTTTGTCTTGCCTTCTACCTATGTTGGTCTCATTTCTCAGCAGCCTTGGCCCCCAGGCCCACCTTGGGGCCGGTTACCGGCTCAAGGGCTGGTCTGGTGATTGCTGTCCCCACCTCACCTGGGTCGTGAGGAGCAGTCCCCCAGGGGGAAGAATGGGGCTGTCACACAGCTCATCTCCCAGAGCGCCTGTGTGTGGAAGTGACCGAGTGTGGCCTTATTTTTTGAATTGTACTGGAGGGAAAAAGCACAGTCACTGAGCAGTTGTTCAGAAGTGACATCCCTGCTCCGGGTTTTTTTTTTTTTTTTTTTTTAATAAAGTGGGTTGAGTGTTTCCTGGTACGCAATTCAGAAGCCTCAGGAGCGAACAGGCTTCTGCGTTTGGCATCGTCACAGTTTAGGTGTGCTCGCAGCTGTCTCCAGTAGAGCTGAACCGATGGTGCTTCATGGAGTTTAGTTGTTTCTTCTAATGAGCGACTGGGCTGAGAATGCTAGACTGGGTGAAAGAGGCCAGGTTCACAGGCAGGGTGCCCACGGCAGCCACGGGGTAGCCTTACGAGTCCCCTTCAGGAAAGGCCCTGCTGGTGGGCCGCGAGGAGAGACTTAGGCTGCAGCCATCGGCGCCTGCGGGAGTGCCTCTGCCTTTGAGCTAAGGCTGTCCTGGGCGCCTCCACGGGAGCACTGGGGTGCTGGGCCCGAGAGCGCTGCTGTGCAGGCTCCTCCTGCGGCAGCTGGCAGCTCAGCACTGAGGGTCCTCTGTGTTAACCTCTCACGCCCCTCCCAGCAAATCTGGAGGAGTGAGGCTCACACACAGCCCCCGACACATTGCAGGCAGGGCTGAAATGGCCACGTCTGATACAAGCCTGTAGGACGTGAAGGCAGAGGTCACGAGCAGCTAGGGAATAGGGTGCCTTCGAAGGGAGGGCAGGCTGACAGCCAAGCCTGTAGCAGGCGCGCTGAAGCCTGAGAACAGAGCTAAAGTGCCGAGGAAGAGTAACCGGTCTAGAAGTACACGCCCTGCAGATAACTTTTGCTTTCGTGAGTATTGGTTATTAGTCAACAATTACTTTTGTTTGCCGAAAATGTCTTCATTTCACCTTAACTCTCGAGACTGAACTTTAAGGAAACTGATTCCAAAAGGAAGTGGAGCAAAGATGAGACACAATTTAAATCTAAACGAACGCTGATTGTATAAAACTGCTGTTCACTGCGGTGCCACTAGCCACATGTGAAGGAGTCCTGTGGTGCGGTGGTTAAGTGCTCAGCTCCTAAGAAAGGTTAGCAGTTTGGACCCACCAGCCGCTTCAGGAGAGAGAGACTGCAGCCTTGGAAACTCTCTGGGGCAGTTCTATTCTCCTACAGGGTCACTGAGTCGGAATCAGCGGGGCAACAGATTTTTGGGTTTAGAGGCACATGTGGCTATTTAAATTAAAAGTCCGGTCCTCAGGTTCATCAGCCATGCTTCAGGTCCTCAGTAGCCACACAGGGCGAGTGGCAGTGCTATTGGACAGCGCAGAGGCGGGACATTTCCACGTCACAGGAAGCTCTTTTGGTCGGGGCTGGCATAAAACAGCGCTTCTGTGATTTGCAGGTTTAAAAAGTCAAGGTAATTGTAAAATACCAGGCAGAAACAACATGTAAGTGAAGAGTGGTGATTCCAGCTGAAATAGTTTAAGATTCTTTTTCACCTGTTGCTGTCAAGTCGATTCTAACTCATAGTGACGCTATAGAAGGGAGTAGCAGTGCCCCATAGAGTTTCCAAGGAGTGCCTGGTAGATTCGAACTGCTGACCTTTTGGTTAGCAGCTGTAGCTCTTAACCACTATGCACCAAGGTTTCCAGGTTTCTTTTCAAGAAGGCTAAAATTTAAATTTACGTTAAATACATGTAATAAGGAGCCCTGTGGGTACAGTAGTTAAGAGCTCAACCAAAAGGTTGGCAGTTGGAATCCACCAGCTGCTCCTTGGAAACCGTTGGGGCAGTTCTCTGTCCTACAGGGTCGCTATGAGTCGCAGTCCACTCGTTGGCAATGGAGACGCAGAGCTGCGTGACAGATTCTAAGGTAACCACTAAAAGAGAAGCAGTGTATTAGACTAGGAGAAAGGAACAATGTCAGCTGAAAAGGAAAGAGGAAACTTAGAAACCGAGTGAGGTGAATGAAAGTTACAAAGTTAAGATGGAGGAATTCAGTCTGTAGGCGATCAAGATGAAAGTGACTTGGTTAAAGTTAGGTGAGTTTGATGGTATGTGGATTATATCTCAATACACCTGTTAGTTTTTTCTAAACCAAACTCTCCAGTTAAGAATTTGTAACTGAATTTAAAACACTCCAGCTAAATGCAGTGTATGACATCTAAAGTATACAGAGACCTGGGAGCCACGGGATGAAGGAGAAACCACGTGCTGACCTGAAGGAAGCTGTTCTTTGGGACAAAGTCGACTTTAAGGAACGAGGTGCTGCTAGAGAGAAAGATGATCAGTGGGGTGCCATTCACCTGGAAGGTAGAACAGTTCCAAACGTGTACACCACTAACGGCTTCACAGTCTACTCCGCAAAAACGGACCCATCTACGAGGAGAAAGCCATGGATAAAGTGGGAGATTTTGTAACGTGTCCCTTAGCATTTGATAGGCCAGGCAGACAAAAACCAAACGGCTAGGAGTGGTGTTACCCTGCCCCTTGCAGTGCCATCACGTGGGCTGCCTCTGAAACCATCCACCCCGTTAGACACACCAGGCTTCTGGGTTCACATCGCCCACTTCCAAGACCAGGGCTTCTGACTGGTTCCTTCTGGTTGGACCTTTGTCCCTCGTGTCAAAGTGCACCACTCAACCCCTCTTGCCTACTCAACCTGAGCTGCCACCTGACCACTCCCACTTCCTGGCTACCAGCACCTGGACTGCTTTAGGGTCCCTTGCTCTCTACCCACACCTTTGCAGACTTCTGACCCACCTGTTCATCAGGCACATTAGGGCATTTTTCTGGCCCTTCTCACGTCTATGGAGCCCTGGTGGTGCAGTGATTAAGAGCTCAGCTGCTAGCCAAAAGGTCGACAGCTGGAATCCACCAGCTGCTCTTTGGAAACCTTGTGGGGCAGTTCTGCTCTGTCCTACAGGGTCGCTGTGAGTGGGGATCTACCCACCAGCACACAGCTCACATCTCTAACCACAAATGGACCCTCACCCCTCCCCACTTCCAATCCCAGGACTGCTCCTGACCCGCCCATCCCACATCACTGCTTTCTCCTGGCCCCTCCAACCTCACTAACACTCCTACATTGGTGTCCTATTGGACCCCTCTCTCTCACCTCCGCCCCGACACTTGGCCATTCTAAACCATTCCACCTCATTCACCACACCTGGGTGTTCTGACCACTACCACCCCCATGTCAGTTCCTCATCACCCAAACAACTTGTTCTCCAGGCCTCTGCCAACTCACTAACCGCACCTGGTCAGCCCCCGGACTCTCCACCTCCTCACCTCCATAAAAAAAATAAATAAAATAAATTTTAATACTTGGCATTTATGGTGGCTACTCCACTTCATGGAAACCCTAGTGGCGTAGTGGTTAAGTGCTATGGCTGCTAACCAAAGGGTCGGCAGTTCGAATCTACCAGGTGCTCCTTGGGAACTCTGTGGGGCAGTTCTACCCGGTCCTATAGGGTCACCATGAGTCGGAATTGACGGCACTGGGTTTGGCTTTTTTTGGTTACTCCACTTCATTATCCAGGGCGTGGCAGCAGACAGAGGGCCTCCTGCCCACTCAGAGTGGGTGCAGCCCGGGCACCTTGACCCTGCAGGCTTGGGCTCCAGTACCCACTCATTCAGCAGCTGGAAGGCTGGCAAGTTACATGATCTCCCTGAGCCTTGGTGTCCCATCTGTGCAATGGGGGCAAGAGCTGGCCCTCGGACCTGACTAAGAGTGCACTTGAGCCCTCAGGGATTCTCTTCTGCCTTCTTTCCGTGTGGCCCTTATGGAGGAGGCTCCAGCTGCCTCTCCTACCAAAAGATTCCAGCCCTCGGCCCCTGGCTGCAGGGAGGCGGGCTCTACCCTGCCCTTCCCAGGAAGGGAGTCCTGTGAGATGCCCGGACTGCTAGGTGGCAGGTCTGTCCTATGCAGAACGCCTGCGAGCTCCCAGCCTGCTGTCGTTCTGCCTGGTCCACTCACGGCTAGCTGGAAGCCTGGTCATTGTTAACATGTTTTGGGGAGGTAAATACTAGCCTTGTTTTCACGTGCACAGAGGTGTAACAAAGTGATGACTCTGCGAGGTGGTGTTGACACAGCATGAAGACCCCTTCCATTCGCACGTGCAAACGGCTGGGACTGGCTGGGGAGCGGCAGGTCAGCTCCATCCTTGCTCGGGGCCTTCCTTGGAAAGGCCCACGGGAACAGGAGGGGATCAAGTACTCTCTAGGTGTGATGAGAGCCGCCTGCTGGCCAGGAGTCTCCTCCCCTCAGCCTCTGACAGTGGCGATCATGAGACCAGGATGGGGGAGCGAGCCATGCCACAGGGGACCTGGGACAGTCAGCGGGGCCAGAGTCGAGAGGGCCTCTACGCAGCTCTGTGACCAGATTTCGCTGTGCTCTTTAGAAGCAGGTGGGAGAGGATTTTTGTCAATCTTTCACCCTCTGATGCCTTCATTGTCTGCTTTGTGTACCACTACTTGCGGATTGGAGTTGTCAAAAAATAAAGTTTGTGCAGGAAGTGGGCTGAAGTGGCCACGTGGCACCTAGTGAGGGACCTGAGACCCCCAGCAAATGGAGGGCCAGTTGGTCCCGGGCCTGGGGTACCTCAGGCCTTCCACCACCACCACCCCTCTATCCCCCGCCCCAGAATCACTGCCTGGATCCAACATAAAGCCTTTCTGCTGGGAATTAAGTCCAGCTGGACTCCTGCTGCCCTGCAAGCAGAGCCTGAGTCTCCAGGAGCAGGTGGCACTGGACTGCCTGTAACCACCTGGCCACCCTGGGCAGTCAGTCAAGGAGTCCCTGGTGTCAAGAGGAAGGCCCCTGTTGAGGATGGGGCAAATGTGAGCCTCTTCTGGAGACGCCTGAGGGAGCCCCAAGATGCAATGCTGTGTCGCTGTGCCTGGTGGGTGTGCACAGGCTGATTAAGGTTTTTACCTGCGGGGTCGGCCCTCAGGCCTCGGTGCCTTCCTCCTGCCTGCATGAGCCTTGGGACCTGGTGCTTCTTTCTTGCTGTGGAGGCCGGCACAGCCACACCTGTCTTCGTTTACAAACCACATCGCTGGCCACCTGGGCCTGGCAGTCAGGGCTGGGCTGTGGGACCAGGCTCTGTGCTGGGCCCCGGGCTGCGCTGAGGGGCCTCCTGGCAGAGCTGGGCCTGGCGATATGTCTGGGAGACACTTGCTGCTTTTGGAGGGGACACCTCAGAATCACCCCACAGTGCACCTGGCTCTTGCCTTTACAGGGAGCATCCAGGGCAAGGTGTTGAAGCTGGACCCTCATACCACGCAGGTGTCATCCGGGTCCTGGTCTGACCCACAGACACACACTGGGGTGGGACAGAGGAGGGACATACAGCCAGAGGCAGGCCCATAAACAACCGCTGGGTCCACCCCAGACATCAGTGGCCTGTGCCAGAAGGTGGAACACTAGTGCCTCCAGGGCAAAACGGGGCTCGGCTTTCAAAGCAGGATCTGAGTTGAGGGTGGGTAAAAACGCGAGGGTCCTCAAGGCATTCTGTTAATGACATTACGGCCCTGTGTTCAGGGCAGTATCCCTGTGGGTCCTCACAAAACACCCCATCCTAGAGGTGAGAAAACATAGACTTAGCGACGCCTAAGCCTGCTCAAAGTCACCTGGTCAGCTCCCAGACCCATCCGACGTTAGGGCTCCGTGATGTTCCCTGTGTGCCGCGTGAGGTCTGCTCTGCTGCTGACTCGGAGGGGAAGGTCTGGTGCCAGCTCACTCCCTCCGCAGCTGGAGACAGTGCACAGAGCAGACACACCCATGGGACCCCCTCTGAATGCAAAGCAGGACACGGATTTTCCTTTCTGTACTTCAAAGGGGATTTTGAGAAGCTAAAGCTATGGTGGTCCCAGATGCAGCCAAAGGTGAATGGCTGTAAATCCCGGGGTGGGAGAAAGACACTTGCAGGACTGAGGATCTAAGCAGATGACCCGGAGAGCGAATCTGAATAGCCAGTAAAGGACCGCGAGGTGGCTCAGCTTATCAGGGGCAGCAGAAACTCAGAGCCTTGGGTGAGGGCTCAGCCCTGGAAGTCCTGTCTTCCAGAGACACACAACTCCTGTCCTAGCCTGAGGGCCACCTTGCCCAGGAAGAAAGCCCCTCTCTGAACCTGGTGCCCACCGCCGGGCTCACGCACAGGTGGTCCAGGACAGCTGTGCCTTATCATGGCTGGTCAACTGGTGGGGCCAGGGGACCCCACCCACCTCCTCGCTCCCCACATCTGGGCATTCACCTGGCCATGTTCAGGGTCTGACACCTTCTCACTCCTATTACCTGGGCAGCCCTGACCCCTCTCTGCTCCAACTCTCTATTCCTGTGGACCTCCTGATCCCTTTCACCTTACAGCCCACACCTGGGCCCTCTCTTGTCCCTGCGCCTTCTCATTCCCCATACCTGCAGCCTCCTTTCTCCTCAATCACCTCACCTGGACTTTATCAGGACCTCACGTGGCTCCACTCCCCAAACCTGGCAGTCCTCACCTCTCCTGCCTCCTCACTCCCTACACCCGTCCCATCTACTGACCCACCTCACCCCTTACTCCTGACCCTGCCACCTCATCATTCCTTATACCTGTCCCATCTACTGACCCACATCCCACCTTACTCCTGACCCCGCCCACCTCCTCATTACCATACCTGTGCCTTTTACTGACCCTCCTGACTTATTCCTGACCCTACAGCCTCATCATTAACACACCTGTGCCTTCTACTGACACACTTCCCGCCTGACTCCTGACACTTCAGCGGCTTCCTCATTGACACACATGTGCACTCACTGACCCCTCCCCTCATTCTCACACCTGTGCCACCTTGTGGGCCATCCCTCCTCATTCCTACACTCTCCTCACCTACCATTACTTTGCCACCTCCTGACCCCTCCCACCTCATCATTTCCACACCTGGTGGTGATGTGCAGGCCCCTCCCACACTCTCACTTCCCATACTGGGTCTGACCCCTCCCACCTCCTCACTCACCACACCAGTGCTGACCTGGGCCCATCCTGACTCCTTGTTACCCACATCTGGGAGTTCTCTGGGCCTCGTCCCGCTCCTCACCTCCCAGAGCTTCACGCCTCTTAATCCCTCCCAACTCTCACTCCCCACACCTGGACTGTGTCCTCACCCTTCACACCTCCTCTTTCCCCACCCCAGGGATTTCTCCTGTACACAGGCACTCACACAAATACCTGTCCACGGATGCTCACAGCAGCTCTACTCCTCCCATCAGTCAAGAGGTGGAACCAATCCATATGTCCATCAACAGATGACTGGACGAACAAAGTGTGGTCCATCCACACAATGGAATACCATCGAGCCTTAGAAGGAATGAGAAACTGACATGTGCTACAACGTGGATGGACCTCGAACACATGAAGCTAAGAAGATACAAAAGGCCACATGTTTCCATTTGGATAAGAAATCAAGGGCACTGAGAGCCAATCACTGATTGCCATGGGCACGGGGAGGGGCACAGGGAGGACTGCTTCATGGGTCCAGGGTTTCTGTTTGTGGTGATGACAATGCCCTGAAGTCGGTACTGGTGATGGTTGGATAGGCTAGTGAAGTACATAAAGCCACTCTATCACACCCGTTAAAACTGGAAAAACAGAACTTTATTTAATGAGAAATCTACCAGTTAAAATAGTGAAAAGTATCAAGTATAAAGTGAGCTGTAAAAATACCACAAATAAGCCACACAAATGCCCAGTCGGGTGAAGGTAAGAACGGATCTCGTTCTGAAGCCGATGCTCCCTGGCTGGGGCTGAGGAGCTGTTGTGGAGAAGGTGTGGTGACTTGCTGGGACCCTGGTGCCCGGGCCAGAGCTGGCGATGGAGGATCGGGGCCCGTGTTGAGCCCCGGTGTCGATGCAGGAGCAGGATCAACATTAGCTGGTGGCCTCGGAGCTGCCTCAGGAGGTGGCTTAGGATGAGTATTCGACTTTCCATCAGACTCTTCTTCTGGTGCCTGGGCCAGACCAGGAGGTGGCGGACACGGGGCTACACAGAGCTCCAGCGCTGGTGCAGGAGCAGGCTCGGCAGCAGCTGACGGCGCTGGGGCCGGCTCGGCAGGCTCTTTGTCCAGAGCAGCAGGCCCTTCGTCTGGAGCCTGGGCCAGACCTAGAGATGGTAGACGTGGGGCCACCTCTGGCTCTGCTGTGGCTGCAGGAGCAGGACCCACAGCAGCTAGTGGTCTGGGATTGAGACCTGGAGGTGGCCCAGGATTCGAATCTGGCTTTCCATCAGGCTCCTCATTGGGTGTCTGAGCCAGAGCAGGAGTTGGAAGACCTGGGTCTCCACTGAGCCCTGGTGTCGCTGCAGGCACAGGACTGACATCAGTCAGTGGTCCTGGAGCCGGTTCTGAAGCTGGCCCAGGATAAGAACCCCACTTTCCAATAGGCTCTTCCTCTGGTGCCTGGGACAGAGCTATAGATGGAGGACCTGGGGCTACGTGAGGCCCAGGTGGTGATGTAGGAGTAGGATCCACAACACCTGGTGGTCCAGGATCGAGGTCTACAGGTGGTTCAGGGTTAGAACCTGGCTTTTCAATAAGCTCTTTGTCTACTGCCTGGACCAGAGCTGGAGATGGAGGATCTGTGGATGCACAGAGCTCCAACACTGCTGCAGGCTTAGTATCACAATCAGCTTGTGGCCCAGGTTCGAGCTCTGGAGGTGGCCCAGGATAAGGATCCGACGTTCCAGCAGGCTCTTTGTCTAGAGTCTGGGCCAGAGCTGGAGATGGAGGACGTAGGACCACACCTAAGTCTGCTGTTGCTGTCGGAATAGGATTGACGACGTCAGTTGGTGGTCTGGAAGCTTGTCTTGGAGGTGACCCAGGGTAACAATGGAGCTTTCCAGCAGGCTCTTCATCTGGTGCCTGGGCCAGAGCTGCAGATGGGGGACCTGGGGCTACACGGAGCCCAGGCGTTGCTGCATGAACAGGCTCCATATCGGCAGGTGTTCCTGGCACCGGTTCCGGAGATGGCACAGGATAAGAGTCTGAGATTCCAGCAGACTCTTCCCCTGGAGCCTCAGCCAGAGCTGAAGATGGAGGACATGGGGCTTCATTGAGGTCTGCTGTTCCTGAAGGAATAGGATTGACATGAGCTGGTGTTCCGGGATGGCGTTCTCCAGGTGGCCTCCAACGAGAATCAAGCTTTCTAATAGGCTCTTCCACTGGAGCTTGGGACGGAGTTGTATATGGAGGACCTGGGAGTACATACAGACCCGGTGGTGATGAAGGAGTCGGATCCAAAAAACCTGGAAGTCGGGGATCCAGTTCTGGAGGTGGTTCAGGATTAGCAGCTGGCTCTCCAATAGGCTCTTCATCTGGTGCCTGAGCCAGAGCTGGGGATGGAGGACCTGGCACTACATGGAGCCCCGGTGCTGATACAGAAGTTGGACCCACAACACTTGGTGCTCCACGATCCGGTTCTGGAGGTGGTTCAGGAATAGAATCTGACTTTCCAATGGGCTCTGTGCCTAGTGCCTGGACCAGAGGCGGAGATGGAGGATCTGTAGACACGCTGAGCTCTGGTTTTGCTGCAGGTGCAGGATCACCACCAGCCTGTGGTCCAGGATCCAATTCTGGAGGTGGCTCAGGATAAGAAGCCAGCTTTCCAGCAGGCTCTTCTTCTGGTGCCTGGGCCAGAGCTAGAGACGGAGGACCTGTGGCTCCACTGAGCCCCGGTGTTGCTGCAGGCACAGGACTGACATCAGTCAGTGGTCCTGGAGTCGGCTCTGAAGGTGGCCCAGGGTGAGAATCCCACCTTCCAGCAGGCTCTTCACCTGGAGCCTGGGTCAGAGCTGCAGAGGGAGGATCTGGGGCCATATGGAGCTCTCCTATTGTTACATGAACAGGACTGACGTCTGCAATTCGTCCAGAAGCAGGTTTTGGAAGCGGCCCAGCATGAAAATCTGGCTTTCCGATAGGCTCTCTTTCTGGTGCCTGCGACAGATCTGTATTTGGAGGACCTGGGGCTACACTGAGCCCCAGTGTTGGACCAGGACTCACATTCACTTCTGTTCCAGGATCGAGTTCTGGAGGTGGTTTGGGATCAGCATCTGACTTTCCAAGAGGTATTTCATCTGGTGCCTGGGCCAGAGCTGGAGACGGAGGACCTGTGGCTCCACTGAGCCCCGGTGTCGCTGCAGGCACAGGACTGACATCAGTCAGTGGTCCTGGAGTCGGCTCTGAAGGTGGCCCAGGATAAGAACCCCACTTTCCAGTAGGCTCTTCACCTGGTGCCTGGGCCAGAGCTGGAGACGGAGGACCTGTGGCTCCACTGAGCCCCGGTGTCGCTGCAGGCACAGGACTGACATCAGTCAGTGGTCCTGGAGTCGGCTCTGAAGGTGGCCCAGGGTGAGAATCCCACCTTCCAGCAGGCTCTTCACCTGGAGCCTGGGTCAGAGCTGCAGAGGGAGGACCTGGGGCCATATGGAGCTCTCCTATTGTTACATGAACAGGACTGACGTCTGCAATTCGTCCAGAAGCAGGTTTTGGAAGCGGCCCAGCATGAAAATCTGGCTTTCCGATAGGCTCTCTTTCTGGTGCCTGCGACAGATCTGTATTTGGAGGACCTGGGGCTACACTGAGCCCCAGTGTTGGACCAGGACTCACATTCACTTCTGTTCCAGGATCGAGTTCTGGAGGTGGTTTGGGATCAGCATCTGACTCTCCAAGAGGTATTTCATCTGGTGCCTGGGCCAGAGCTGGAGACGGACGACCTGTGGCTCCACCGAGCCCCGTTGTTGCTGCAGGCACAGGACTGACATCAGTCAGTGGTCCTGGAGCCGGTTCTGAAGCTGGCCCAGGATAAGAACCCCACTTTCCAATAGGCTCTTCCTCTGGTGCCTGGGACAGAGCTATAGATGGAGGACCTGGGGCTACATGAGGCCCAGGTGGTGATGTAGGAGTAGGATCCACAACACCTGGTGGTCCAGGATCGAGGTCTACAGGTGGTTCAGGGTTAGAACCTGGCTTTTCAATAAGCTCTTTGTCTACTGCCTGGACCAGAGCTGGAGATGGAGGATCTGTGGATGCACAGAGCTCCAACACTGCTGCAGGCTTAGTATCACAATCAGCTTGTGGCCCAGGTTCGAGCTCTGGAGGTGGCCCAGGATAAGGATCCGACGTTCCAGCAGGCTCTTTGTCTAGAGTCTGGGCCAGAGCTGGAGATGGAGGACGTAGGACCACACCTAGGTCTGCTGTTGCTGTCGGAATAGGATTGACGACGTCAGTTGGTGGTCTGGAAGCTTGTCTTGGAGGTGACCCAGGGTAACAATGGAGCTTTCCAGCAGGCTCTTCATCTGGTGCCTGGGCCAGAGCTGCAGATGGGGGACCTGGGGCTACACGGAGCCCAGGCGTTGCTGCATGAACAGGCTCCATATCGGCAGGTGTTCCTGGCACCGGTTCCGGAGATGGCACAGGATAAGAGTCTGAGATTCCAGCAGACTCTTCCCCTGGAGCCTCAGCCAGAGCTGAAGATGGAGGACATGGGGCTTCATTGAGGTCTGCTGTTCCTGAAGGAATAGGATTGACATGAGCTGGTGTTCCGGGATGGCGTTCTCCAGGTGGCCTCCAACGAGAATCAAGCTTTCTAATAGGCTCTTCCACTGGAGCTTGGGACGGAGTTGTATATGGAGGACCTGGGAGTACATACGGACCCGGTGGTGATGAAGGAGTCGGATCCAAAAAACCTGGAAGTCGGGGATCCAGTTCTGGAGGTGGTTCAGGATTAGCAGCTGGCTCTCCAATAGGCTCTTCATCTGGTGCCTGAGCCAGAGCTGGGGATGGAGGACCTGGCACTACATGGAGCCCCGGTGCTGATACAGAAGTTGGACCCACAACACTTGGTGCTCCACGATCCGGTTCTGGAGGTGGTTCAGGAATAGAATCTGACTTTCCAATGGGCTCTGTGCCTAGTGCCTGGACCAGAGGCGGAGATGGAGGATCTGTAGACACGCTGAGCTCTGGTTTTGCTGCAGGTGCAGGATCACCACCAGCCTGTGGTCCAGGATCCAATTCTGGAGGTGGCTCAGGATAAGAAGCCAGCTTTCCAGCAGGCTCTTCTTCTGGTGCCTGGGCCAGAGCTAGAGACGGAGGACCTGTGGCTCCACTGAGCCCCGGTGTTGCTGCAGGCACAGGACTGACATCAGTCAGTGGTCCTGGAGTCGGCTCTGAAGGTGGCCCAGGGTGAGAATCCCACCTTCCAGCAGGCTCTTCACCTGGAGCCTGGGTCAGAGCTGCAGAGGGAGGATCTGGGGCCATATGGAGCTCTCCTATTGTTACATGAACAGGACTGACGTCTGCAATTCGTCCAGAAGCAGGTTTTGGAAGCGGCCCAGCATGAAAATCTGGCTTTCCGATAGGCTCTCTTTCTGGTGCCTGCGACACATCTGTATTTGGAGGACCTGGGGCTACACTGAGCCCCAGTGTTGGACCAGGACTCACATTCACTTCTGTTCCAGGATCGAGTTCTGGAGGTGGTTTGGGATCAGCATCTGACTTTCCAAGAGGTATTTCACCTGGTGCCTGGGCCAGAGCTGGAGACGGAGGACCTGTGGCTCCACTGAGCCCCGGTGTCGCTGCAGGCACAGGACTGACATCAGTCAGTGGTCCTGGAGTCGGCTCTGAAGGTGGCCCAGGATAAGAACCCCACTTTCCAGTAGGCTCTTCACCTGGTGCCTGGGCCAGAGCTGGAGACGGAGGACCTGTGGCTCCACTGAGCCCCGGTGTCGCTGCAGGCACAGGACTGACATCAGTCAGTGGTCCTGGAGTCGGCTCTGAAGGTGGCCCAGGGTGAGAATCCCACCTTCCAGCAGGCTCTTCACCTGGAGCCTGGGTCAGAGCTGCAGAGGGAGGACCTGGGGCCATATGGAGCTCTCCTATTGTTACATGAACAGGACTGACGTCTGCAATTCGTCCAGAAGCAGGTTTTGGAAGCGGCCCAGCATGAAAATCTGGCTTTCCGATAGGCTCTCTTTCTGGTGCCTGCGACAGATCTGTATTTGGAGGACCTGGGGCTACACTGAGCCCCAGTGTTGGACCAGGACTCACATTCACTTCTGTTCCAGGATCGAGTTCTGGAGGTGGTTTGGGATCAGCATCTGACTCTCCAAGAGGTATTTCATCTGGTGCCTGGGCCAGAGCTGGAGACGGACGACCTGTGGCTCCACCGAGCCCCGTTGTTGCTGCAGGCACAGGACTGACATCAGTCAGTGGTCCTGGAGCCGGTTCTGAAGCTGGCCCAGGATAAGAACCCCACTTTCCAATAGGCTCTTCCTCTGGTGCCTGGGACAGAGCTATAGATGGAGGACCTGGGGCTACATGAGGCCCAGGTGGTGATGTAGGAGTAGGATCCACAACACCTGGTGGTCCAGGATCGAGGTCTACAGGTGGTTCAGGGTTAGAACCTGGCTTTTCAATAAGCTCTTTGTCTACTGCCTGGACCAGAGCTGGAGATGGAGGATCTGTGGATGCACAGAGCTCCAACACTGCTGCAGGCTTAGTATCACAATCAGCTTGTGGCCCAGGTTCGAGCTCTGGAGGTGGCCCAGGATAAGGATCCGACGTTCCAGCAGGCTCTTTGTCTAGAGTCTGGGCCAGAGCTGGAGATGGAGGACGTAGGACCACACCTAGGTCTGCTGTTGCTGTCGGAATAGGATTGACGACGTCAGTTGGTGGTCTGGAAGCTTGTCTTGGAGGTGACCCAGGGTAACAATGGAGCTTTCCAGCAGGCTCTTCATCTGGTGCCTGGGCCAGAGCTGCAGATGGGGGACCTGGGGCTACACGGAGCCCAGGCGTTGCTGCATGAACAGGCTCCATATCGGCAGGTGTTCCTGGCACCGGTTCCGGAGATGGCACAGGATAAGAGTCTGAGATTCCAGCAGACTCTTCCCCTGGAGCCTCAGCCAGAGCTGAAGATGGAGGACATGGGGCTTCATTGAGGTCTGCTGTTCCTGAAGGAATAGGATTGACATGAGCTGGTGTTCCGGGATGGCGTTCTCCAGGTGGCCTCCAACGAGAATCAAGCTTTCTAATAGGCTCTTCCACTGGAGCTTGGGACGGAGTTGTATATGGAGGACCTGGGAGTACATACGGACCCGGTGGTGATGAAGGAGTCGGATCCAAAAAACCTGGAAGTCGGGGATCCAGTTCTGGAGGTGGTTCAGGATTAGCAGCTGGCTCTCCAATAGGCTCTTCATCTGGTGCCTGAGCCAGAGCTGGGGATGGAGGACCTGGCACTACATGGAGCCCCGGTGCTGATACAGAAGTTGGACCCACAACACTTGGTGCTCCACGATCCGGTTCTGGAGGTGGTTCAGGAATAGAATCTGACTTTCCAATGGGCTCTGTGCCTAGTGCCTGGACCAGAGGCGGAGATGGAGGATCTGTAGACACGCTGAGCTCTGGTTTTGCTGCAGGTGCAGGATCACCACCAGCCTGTGGTCCAGGATCCAATTCTGGAGGTGGCTCAGGATAAGAAGCCAGCTTTCCAGCAGGCTCTTCTTCTGGTGCCTGGGCCAGAGCTAGAGACGGAGGACCTGTGGCTCCACTGAGCCCCGGTGTTGCTGCAGGCACAGGACTGACATCAGTCAGTGGTCCTGGAGTCGGCTCTGAAGGTGGCCCAGGGTGAGAATCCCACCTTCCAGCAGGCTCTTCACCTGGAGCCTGGGTCAGAGCTGCAGAGGGAGGATCTGGGGCCATATGGAGCTCTCCTATTGTTACATGAACAGGACTGACGTCTGCAATTCGTCCAGAAGCAGGTTTTGGAAGCGGCCCAGCATGAAAATCTGGCTTTCCGATAGGCTCTCTTTCTGGTGCCTGCGACACATCTGTATTTGGAGGACCTGGGGCTACACTGAGCCCCAGTGTTGGACCAGGACTCACATTCACTTCTGTTCCAGGATCGAGTTCTGGAGGTGGTTTGGGATCAGCATCTGACTTTCCAAGAGGTATTTCACCTGGTGCCTGGGCCAGAGCTGGAGACGGAGGACCTGTGGCTCCACTGAGCCCCGGTGTCGCTGCAGGCACAGGACTGACATCAGTCAGTGGTCCTGGAGTCGGCTCTGAAGGTGGCCCAGGATAAGAACCCCACTTTCCAGTAGGCTCTTCACCTGGTGCCTGGGCCAGAGCTGGAGACGGAGGACCTGTGGCTCCACTGAGCCCCGGTGTCGCTGCAGGCACAGGACTGACATCAGTCAGTGGTCCTGGAGTCGGCTCTGAAGGTGGCCCAGGGTGAGAATCCCACCTTCCAGCAGGCTCTTCACCTGGAGCCTGGGTCAGAGCTGCAGAGGGAGGACCTGGGGCCATATGGAGCTCTCCTATTGTTACATGAACAGGACTGACGTCTGCAATTCGTCCAGAAGCAGGTTTTGGAAGCGGCCCAGCATGAAAATCTGGCTTTCCGATAGGCTCTCCTTCTGGTGCCTGCGACAGATCTGTATTTGGAGGACCTGGGGCTACACTGAGCCCCAGTGTTGGACCAGGACTCACATTCACTTCTGTTCCAGGATCGAGTTCTGGAGGTGGTTTGGGATCAGCATCTGACTCTCCAAGAGGTATTTCATCTGGTGCCTGGGCCAGAGCTGGAGACGGACGACCTGTGGCTCCACCGAGCCCCGTTGTTGCTGCAGGCACAGGACTGACATCAGTCAGTGGTCCTGGAGCCGGTTCTGAAGCTGGCCCAGGATAAGAACCCCACTTTCCAATAGGCTCTTCCTCTGGTGCCTGGGACAGAGCTATAGATGGAGGACCTGGGGCTACATGAGGCCCAGGTGGTGATGTAGGAGTAGGATCCACAACACCTGGTGGTCCAGGATCGAGGTCTACAGGTGGTTCAGGGTTAGAACCTGGCTTTTCAATAAGCTCTTTGTCTACTGCCTGGACCAGAGCTGGAGATGGAGGATCTGTGGATGCACAGAGCTCCAACACTGCTGCAGGCTTAGTATCACAATCAGCTTGTGGCCCAGGTTCGAGCTCTGGAGGTGGCCCAGGATAAGGATCCGACGTTCCAGCAGGCTCTTTGTCTAGAGTCTGGGCCAGAGCTGGAGATGGAGGACGTAGGACCACACCTAGGTCTGCTGTTGCTGTCGGAATAGGATTGACGACGTCAGTTGGTGGTCTGGAAGCTTGTCTTGGAGGTGACCCAGGGTAACAATGGAGCTTTCCAGCAGGCTCTTCATCTGGTGCCTGGGCCAGAGCTGCAGATGGGGGACCTGGGGCTACACGGAGCCCAGGCGTTGCTGCATGAACAGGCTCCATATCGGCAGGTGTTCCTGGCACCGGTTCCGGAGATGGCACAGGATAAGAGTCTGAGATTCCAGCAGACTCTTCCCCTGGAGCCTCAGCCAGAGCTGAAGATGGAGGACATGGGGCTTCATTGAGGTCTGCTGTTCCTGAAGGAATAGGATTGACATGAGCTGGTGTTCCGGGATGGCGTTCTCCAGGTGGCCTCCAACGAGAATCAAGCTTTCTAATAGGCTCTTCCACTGGAGCTTGGGACGGAGTTGTATATGGAGGACCTGGGAGTACATACGGACCCGGTGGTGATGAAGGAGTCGGATCCAAAAAACCTGGAAGTCGGGGATCCAGTTCTGGAGGTGGTTCAGGATTAGCAGCTGGCTCTCCAATAGGCTCTTCATCTGGTGCCTGAGCCAGAGCTGGGGATGGAGGACCTGGCACTACATGGAGCCCCGGTGCTGATACAGAAGTTGGACCCACAACACTTGGTGCTCCACGATCCGGTTCTGGAGGTGGTTCAGGAATAGAATCTGACTTTCCAATGGGCTCTGTGCCTAGTGCCTGGACCAGAGGCGGAGATGGAGGATCTGTAGACACGCTGAGCTCTGGTTTTGCTGCAGGTGCAGGATCACCACCAGCCTGTGGTCCAGGATCCAATTCTGGAGGTGGCTCAGGATAAGAAGCCAGCTTTCCAGCAGGCTCTTCTTCTGGTGCCTGGGCCAGAGCTAGAGACGGAGGACCTGTGGCTCCACTGAGCCCCGGTGTTGCTGCAGGCACAGGACTGACATCAGTCAGTGGTCCTGGAGTCGGCTCTGAAGGTGGCCCAGGGTGAGAATCCCACCTTCCAGCAGGCTCTTCACCTGGAGCCTGGGTCAGAGCTGCAGAGGGAGGATCTGGGGCCATATGGAGCTCTCCTATTGTTACATGAACAGGACTGACGTCTGCAATTCGTCCAGAAGCAGGTTTTGGAAGCGGCCCAGCATGAAAATCTGGCTTTCCGATAGGCTCTCTTTCTGGTGCCTGCGACACATCTGTATTTGGAGGACCTGGGGCTACACTGAGCCCCAGTGTTGGACCAGGACTCACATTCACTTCTGTTCCAGGATCGAGTTCTGGAGGTGGTTTGGGATCAGCATCTGACTTTCCAAGAAGTATTTCACCTGGTGCCTGGGCCAGAGCTGGAGACGGAGGACCTGTGGCTCCACTGAGCCCCGGTGTCGCTGCAGGCACAGGACTGACATCAGTCAGTGGTCCTGGAGTCGGCTCTGAAGGTGGCCCAGGATAAGAACCCCACTTTCCAGTAGGCTCTTCACCTGGTGCCTGGGCCAGAGCTGGAGACGGAGGACCTGTGGCTCCACTGAGCCCCGGTGTCGCTGCAGGCACAGGACTGACATCAGTCAGTGGTCCTGGAGTCGGCTCTGAAGGTGGCCCAGGGTGAGAATCCCACCTTCCAGCAGGCTCTTCACCTGGAGCCTGGGTCAGAGCTGCAGAGGGAGGACCTGGGGCCATATGGAGCTCTCCTATTGTTACATGAACAGGACTGACGTCTGCAATTCGTCCAGAAGCAGGTTTTGGAAGCGGCCCAGCATGAAAATCTGGCTTTCCGATAGGCTCTCTTTCTGGTGCCTGCGACAGATCTGTATTTGGAGGACCTGGGGCTACACTGAGCCCCAGTGTTGGACCAGGACTCACATTCACTTCTGTTCCAGGATCGAGTTCTGGAGGTGGTTTGGGATCAGCATCTGACTCTCCAAGAGGTATTTCATCTGGTGCCTGGGCCAGAGCTGGAGACGGACGACCTGTGGCTCCACCGAGCCCCGTTGTTGCTGCAGGCACAGGACTGACATCAGTCAGTGGTCCTGGAGCCGGTTCTGAAGCTGGCCCAGGATAAGAACCCCACTTTCCAATAGGCTCTTCCTCTGGTGCCTGGGACAGAGCTATAGATGGAGGACCTGGGGCTACATGAGGCCCAGGTGGTGATGTAGGAGTAGGATCCACAACACCTGGTGGTCCAGGATCGAGGTCTACAGGTGGTTCAGGGTTAGAACCTGGCTTTTCAATAAGCTCTTTGTCTACTGCCTGGACCAGAGCTGGAGATGGAGGATCTGTGGATGCACAGAGCTCCAACACTGCTGCAGGCTTAGTATCACAATCAGCTTGTGGCCCAGGTTCGAGCTCTGGAGGTGGCCCAGGATAAGGATCCGACGTTCCAGCAGGCTCTTTGTCTAGAGTCTGGGCCAGAGCTGGAGATGGAGGACGTAGGACCACACCTAGGTCTGCTGTTGCTGTCGGAATAGGATTGACGACGTCAGTTGGTGGTCTGGAAGCTTGTCTTGGAGGTGACCCAGGGTAACAATGGAGCTTTCCAGCAGGCTCTTCATCTGGTGCCTGGGCCAGAGCTGCAGATGGGGGACCTGGGGCTACACGGAGCCCAGGCGTTGCTGCATGAACAGGCTCCATATCGGCAGGTGTTCCTGGCACCGGTTCCGGAGATGGCACAGGATAAGAGTCTGAGATTCCAGCAGACTCTTCCCCTGGAGCCTCAGCCAGAGCTGAAGATGGAGGACATGGGGCTTCATTGAGGTCTGCTGTTCCTGAAGGAATAGGATTGACATGAGCTGGTGTTCCGGGATGGCGTTCTCCAGGTGGCCTCCAACGAGAATCAAGCTTTCTAATAGGCTCTTCCACTGGAGCTTGGGACGGAGTTGTATATGGAGGACCTGGGAGTACATACGGACCCGGTGGTGATGAAGGAGTCGGATCCAAAAAACCTGGAAGTCGGGGATCCAGTTCTGGAGGTGGTTCAGGATTAGCAGCTGGCTCTCCAATAGGCTCTTCATCTGGTGCCTGAGCCAGAGCTGGGGATGGAGGACCTGGCACTACATGGAGCCCCGGTGCTGATACAGAAGTTGGACCCACAACACTTGGTGCTCCACGATCCGGTTCTGGAGGTGGTTCAGGAATAGAATCTGACTTTCCAATGGGCTCTGTGCCTAGTGCCTGGACCAGAGGCGGAGATGGAGGATCTGTAGACACGCTGAGCTCTGGTTTTGCTGCAGGTGCAGGATCACCACCAGCCTGTGGTCCAGGATCCAATTCTGGAGGTGGCTCAGGATAAGAAGCCAGCTTTCCAGCAGGCTCTTCTTCTGGTGCCTGGGCCAGAGCTAGAGACGGAGGACCTGTGGCTCCACTGAGCCCCGGTGTTGCTGCAGGCACAGGACTGACATCAGTCAGTGGTCCTGGAGTCGGCTCTGAAGGTGGCCCAGGGTGAGAATCCCACCTTCCAGCAGGCTCTTCACCTGGAGCCTGGGTCAGAGCTGCAGAGGGAGGATCTGGGGCCATATGGAGCTCTCCTATTGTTACATGAACAGGACTGACGTCTGCAATTCGTCCAGAAGCAGGTTTTGGAAGCGGCCCAGCATGAAAATCTGGCTTTCCGATAGGCTCTCTTTCTGGTGCCTGCGACACATCTGTATTTGGAGGACCTGGGGCTACACTGAGCCCCAGTGTTGGACCAGGACTCACATTCACTTCTGTTCCAGGATCGAGTTCTGGAGGTGGTTTGGGATCAGCATCTGACTTTCCAAGAGGTATTTCACCTGGTGCCTGGGCCAGAGCTGGAGACGGAGGACCTGTGGCTCCACTGAGCCCCGGTGTCGCTGCAGGCACAGGACTGACATCAGTCAGTGGTCCTGGAGTCGGCTCTGAAGGTGGCCCAGGATAAGAACCCCACTTTCCAGTAGGCTCTTCACCTGGTGCCTGGGCCAGAGCTGGAGACGGAGGACCTGTGGCTCCACTGAGCCCCGGTGTCGCTGCAGGCACAGGACTGACATCAGTCAGTGGTCCTGGAGTCGGCTCTGAAGGTGGCCCAGGGTGAGAATCCCACCTTCCAGCAGGCTCTTCACCTGGAGCCTGGGTCAGAGCTGCAGAGGGAGGACCTGGGGCCATATGGAGCTCTCCTATTGTTACATGAACAGGACTGACGTCTGCAATTCGTCCAGAAGCAGGTTTTGGAAGCGGCCCAGCATGAAAATCTGGCTTTCCGATAGGCTCTCTTTCTGGTGCCTGCGACAGATCTGTATTTGGAGGACCTGGGGCTACACTGAGCCCCAGTGTTGGACCAGGACTCACATTCACTTCTGTTCCAGGATCGAGTTCTGGAGGTGGTTTGGGATCAGCATCTGACTCTCCAAGAGGTATTTCATCTGGTGCCTGGGCCAGAGCTGGAGACGGACGACCTGTGGCTCCACCGAGCCCCGTTGTTGCTGCAGGCACAGGACTGACATCAGTCAGTGGTCCTGGAGCCGGTTCTGAAGCTGGCCCAGGATAAGAACCCCACTTTCCAATAGGCTCTTCCTCTGGTGCCTGGGACAGAGCTATAGATGGAGGACCTGGGGCTACATGAGGCCCAGGTGGTGATGTAGGAGTAGGATCCACAACACCTGGTGGTCCAGGATCGAGGTCTACAGGTGGTTCAGGGTTAGAACCTGGCTTTTCAATAAGCTCTTTGTCTACTGCCTGGACCAGAGCTGGAGATGGAGGATCTGTGGATGCACAGAGCTCCAACACTGCTGCAGGCTTAGTATCACAATCAGCTTGTGGCCCAGGTTCGAGCTCTGGAGGTGGCCCAGGATAAGGATCCGACGTTCCAGCAGGCTCTTTGTCTAGAGTCTGGGCCAGAGCTGGAGATGGAGGACGTAGGACCACACCTAGGTCTGCTGTTGCTGTCGGAATAGGATTGACGACGTCAGTTGGTGGTCTGGAAGCTTGTCTTGGAGGTGACCCAGGGTAACAATGGAGCTTTCCAGCAGGCTCTTCATCTGGTGCCTGGGCCAGAGCTGCAGATGGGGGACCTGGGGCTACACGGAGCCCAGGCGTTGCTGCATGAACAGGCTCCATATCGGCAGGTGTTCCTGGCACCGGTTCCGGAGATGGCACAGGATAAGAGTCTGAGATTCCAGCAGACTCTTCCCCTGGAGCCTCAGCCAGAGCTGAAGATGGAGGACATGGGGCTTCATTGAGGTCTGCTGTTCCTGAAGGAATAGGATTGACATGAGCTGGTGTTCCGGGATGGCGTTCTCCAGGTGGCCTCCAATGAGAATCAAGCTTTCTAATAGGCTCTTCCACTGGAGCTTGGGACGGAGTTGTATATGGAGGACCTGGGAGTACATACGGACCCGGTGGTGATGAAGGAGTCGGATCCAAAAAACCTGGAAGTCGGGGATCCAGTTCTGGAGGTGGTTCAGGATTAGCAGCTGGCTCTCCAATAGGCTCTTCATCTGGTGCCTGAGCCAGAGCTGGGGATGGAGGACCTGGCACTACATGGAGCCCCGGTGCTGATACAGAAGTTGGACCCACAACACTTGGTGCTCCACGATCCGGTTCTGGAGGTGGTTCAGGAATAGAATCTGACTTTCCAATGGGCTCTGTGCCTAGTGCCTGGACCAGAGGCGGAGATGGAGGATCTGTAGACACGCTGAGCTCTGGTTTTGCTGCAGGTGCAGGATCACCACCAGCCTGTGGTCCAGGATCCAGTTCTGGAGGTGGCTCAGGATAAGAAGCCAGCTTTCCAGTAGGCTCTTCTTCTGGTGCCTGGGCCAGAGCTAGAGACGGAGGACCTGTGGCTCCACTGAGCCCCGGTGTTGCTGCAGGCACAGGACTGACATCAGTCAGTGGTCCTGGAGTCGGCTCTGAAGGTGGCCCAGGGTGAGAATCCCACCTTCCAGCAGGCTCTTCACCTGGAGCCTGGGTCAGAGCTGCAGAGGGAGGATCTGGGGCCATATGGAGCTCTCCTATTGTTACATGAACAGGACTGACGTCTGCAATTCGTCCAGAAGCAGGTTTTGGAAGCGGCCCAGCATGAAAATCTGGCTTTCCGATAGGCTCTCTTTCTGGTGCCTGCGACACATCTGTATTTGGAGGACCTGGGGCTACACTGAGCCCCAGTGTTGGACCAGGACTCACATTCACTTCTGTTCCAGGATCGAGTTCTGGAGGTGGTTTGGGATCAGCATCTGACTTTCCAAGAGGTATTTCATCTGGTGCCTGGGCCAGAGCTGGAGACGGAGGACCTGTGGCTCCACTGAGCCCCGGTGTCGCTGCAGGCACAGGACTGACATCAGTCAGTGGTCCTGGAGTCGGCTCTGAAGGTGGCCCAGGATAAGAACCCCACTTTCCAGTAGGCTCTTCACCTGGTGCCTGGGCCAGAGCTGGAGACGGAGGACCTGTGGCTCCACTGAGCCCCGGTGTCGCTGCAGGCACAGGACTGACATCAGTCAGTGGTCCTGGAGTCGGCTCTGAAGGTGGCCCAGGGTGAGAATCCCACCTTCCAGCAGGCTCTTCACCTGGAGCCTGGGTCAGAGCTGCAGAGGGAGGACCTGGGGCCATATGGAGCTCTCCTATTGTTACATGAACAGGACTGACGTCTGCAATTCGTCCAGAAGCAGGTTTTGGAAGCGGCCCAGCATGAAAATCTGGCTTTCCGATAGGCTCTCTTTCTGGTGCCTGCGACAGATCTGTATTTGGAGGACCTGGGGCTACACTGAGCCCCAGTGTTGGACCAGGACTCACATTCACTTCTGTTCCAGGATCGAGTTCTGGAGGTGGTTTGGGATCAGCATCTGACTCTCCAAGAGGTATTTCATCTGGTGCCTGGGCCAGAGCTGGAGACGGACGACCTGTGGCTCCACCGAGCCCCGTTGTTGCTGCAGGCACAGGACTGACATCAGTCAGTGGTCCTGGAGCCGGTTCTGAAGCTGGCCCAGGATAAGAACCCCACTTTCCAATAGGCTCTTCCTCTGGTGCCTGGGACAGAGCTATAGATGGAGGACCTGGGGCTACATGAGGCCCAGGTGGTGATGTAGGAGTAGGATCCACAACACCTGGTGGTCCAGGATCGAGGTCTACAGGTGGTTCAGGGTTAGAACCTGGCTTTTCAATAAGCTCTTTGTCTACTGCCTGGACCAGAGCTGGAGATGGAGGATCTGTGGATGCACAGAGCTCCAACACTGCTGCAGGCTTAGTATCACAATCAGCTTGTGGCCCAGGTTCGAGCTCTGGAGGTGGCCCAGGATAAGGATCCGACGTTCCAGCAGGCTCTTTGTCTAGAGTCTGGGCCAGAGCTGGAGATGGAGGACGTAGGACCACACCTAGGTCTGCTGTTGCTGTCGGAATAGGATTGACGACGTCAGTTGGTGGTCTGGAAGCTTGTCTTGGAGGTGACCCAGGGTAACAATGGAGCTTTCCAGCAGGCTCTTCATCTGGTGCCTGGGCCAGAGCTGCAGATGGGGGACCTGGGGCTACACGGAGCCCAGGCGTTGCTGCATGAACAGGCTCCATATCGGCAGGTGTTCCTGGCACCGGTTCCGGAGATGGCACAGGATAAGAGTCTGAGATTCCAGCAGACTCTTCCCCTGGAGCCTCAGCCAGAGCTGAAGATGGAGGACATGGGGCTTCATTGAGGTCTGCTGTTCCTGAAGGAATAGGATTGACATGAGCTGGTGTTCCGGGATGGCGTTCTCCAGGTGGCCTCCAACGAGAATCAAGCTTTCTAATAGGCTCTTCCACTGGAGCTTGGGACGGAGTTGTATATGGAGGACCTGGGAGTACATACGGACCCGGTGGTGATGAAGGAGTCGGATCCAAAAAACCTGGAAGTCGGGGATCCAGTTCTGGAGGTGGTTCAGGATTAGCAGCTGGCTCTCCAATAGGCTCTTCATCTGGTGCCTGAGCCAGAGCTGGGGATGGAGGACCTGGCACTACATGGAGCCCCGGTGCTGATACAGAAGTTGGACCCACAACACTTGGTGCTCCACGATCCGGTTCTGGAGGTGGTTCAGGAATAGAATCTGACTTTCCAATGGGCTCTGTGCCTAGTGCCTGGACCAGAGGCGGAGATGGAGGATCTGTAGACACGCTGAGCTCTGGTTTTGCTGCAGGTGCAGGATCACCACCAGCCTGTGGTCCAGGATCCAATTCTGGAGGTGGCTCAGGATAAGAAGCCAGCTTTCCAGCAGGCTCTTCATCTGGTGGCTGGGCCAGAGCTGGAGACGGAGGACCTGTGGCTCCACTGAGCCCCGGTGTTGCTGCAGGCACAGGACTGACATCAGTCAGTGGTCCTGGAGTCGGCTCTGAAGGTGGCCCAGGGTGAGAATCCCACCTTCCAGCAGGCTCTTCACCTGGAGCCTGGGTCAGAGCTGCAGAGGGAGGACCTGGGGCCATATGGAGCTCTCCTATTGTTACATGAACAGGACTGACGTCTGCAATTCGTCCAGAAGCAGGTTTTGGAAGCGGCCCAGCATGAAAATCTGGCTTTCCGATAGGCTCTCTTTCTGGTGCCTGCGACAGATCTGTATTTGGAGGACCTGGGGCTACACTGAGCCCCAGTGTTGGACCAGGACTCACATTCACTTCTGTTCCAGGATCGAGTTCTGGAGGTGGTTTGGGATCAGCATCTGACTTTCCAAGAGGTATTTCATCTGGTGCCTGGGCCAGAGCTGGAGACGGAGGACGTGTGGCTCCACTGAGCCCCGTTGTTGCTGCAGGCACAGGACTGACATCAGTCAGTGGTCCTGGAGTCGGCTCTGAAGGTGGCCCAGGATAAGAACCCCACTTTCCAGTAGGCTCTTCACCTGGTGCCTGGGCCAGAGCTGGAGACGGAGGACCTGTGGCTCCACTGAGCCCCGGTGTCGCTGCAGGCACAGGACTGACATCAGTCAGTGGTCCTGGAGTCGGCTCTGAAGGTGGCCCAGGGTGAGAATCCCACCTTCCAGCAGGCTCTTCACCTGGAGCCTGGGTCAGAGCTGCAGAGGGAGGACCTGGGGCCACATGGAGCTCTCCTATTGTTACATGAACAGGACTGACGTCTGCAATTCGTCCAGAAGCAGGTTTTGGAAGCGGCCCAGCATGAAAATCTGGCTTTCCGATAGGCTCTCTTTCTGGTGCCTGCGACAGATCTGTATTTGGAGGACCTGGGGCTACACTGAGCCCCAGTGTTGGACCAGGACTCACATTCACTTCTGTTCCAGGATCGAGTTCTGGAGGTGGTTTGGGATCAGCATCTGACTCTCCAAGAGGTATTTCATCTGGTGCCTGGGCCAGAGCTGGAGACGGAGGACCTGTGGCTCCACTGAGCCCCGTTGTCGCTGCAGGCACAGGACTGACATCAGTCAGTGGTCCTGGAGTCGGCTCTGAAGGTGGCCCAGGATAAGAACCCCACTTTCCAGTAGGCTCTTCACCTGGTGCCTGGGCCAGAGCTGGAGACGGAGGACCTGTGGCTGCACTGAGCCCCGGTGTCGCTGCAGGCATAGGACTGACATCAGCCAGTGGTCCTGGAGTCGGTTCTGAAGGTGGCCCAGGATAAGTACCCCACTTTCCAGGAGGCTCTTCACCTGGAGCCTGAGCCAGAGCTGGAGACGGAGGATCTTGGGCTACTTTGAGGCTCGGTGTTGGTGCAGAATCAGGTGACCCTTGTGCCGGCTCTGACGGTGGCCCAGGATGAGAACCCGGCTTTCCAACAAGCCTGTCGTCTAGTGCCTGGGCCAGCGTTGGAGACGGTGGGCCTGCGGCTACACTGAGCCCCGGTGTTGGTGCAGCAGCAGGACCAACATCATTCAGTGGCCCGGGAGCCAGCTTTGGAGGGGGCCCAGGGTCAGGATCCAGCCCTCCACCGTGGTCCCCATTCAGTGCCAGTGCTGGAACCGCTGATGGAAGAGACGGTGCTCTAGGGAGCTCCGGTGTGGGCGCGGGAGCAGGAGCGACGTCTGCAGGGGGTCCAGGAGCTGCTTCTGGAGGCGACCCAGGAAGACGACTCGGCCCTCCAGCAGGCTCTCCGTCTGCTGTGGGAGGTGGTGGTGGAGGAGCTGGTGTTCTGTGCAGCTCCTGCGATGGCTCAGGAGTAGGATCTATCTGAGAAGATGGTTCTCGACTGGCTCCCAGAGGTGACCCAGGAAAACAGCCCAGGCTTCCAACAGATTCTCTGTCTGCTGACGGATCTGGTGATGGAGGACCTGATGTCCTGTCGAGCTCCAGTGTTGGTGTTGGAGCAGGAGGTCGTCCTAGAGTTGCTTCTGGACGTGGCCCTAGATCCTGAGCTGCTTTTAGACCCAGTGCCGGCCCTGACATGAGAAGTACAACAGGAGAAACATTCAACAACACGACTGCCTTTCCTCCTGCCTTTCCAACGACAGAAAACATCCCACAGCCTTGAAGAGAAGCCCAGGGTCCAGATTTCCACCCCAGGAAGTCTTCCCAGACTGAGGTCCACTACAGGAGGGTCTGAGGTCACTCTGAACACAGGCCCAACTCTGCCTCTGTGGGTCCTCCCTGTGGAACCAGCCCATGTCCCCTCACAAGCTCACATGTGGGCATGCCCAGTCCTCCTCACCCTCTGGCTCTGACTCACTGGGCTCCAGGTGGTCCAGCTGGGCACAGAGAAGATGGGCACGGCGCTCCAGGCCTGAGCCCTGCATGTTCACCTGCACGTACTCCACCAGGAGCTTCAGGCAGGAGAAGTGTGGCGGCTGGTCAAAGTCTTCCGGGTATTCATCCATCCAGGTTTTCAGGATGAAAGAGATGGCGCTGGGGATGGATGGTGAAGAACAGGGTCAGAGGCCTGGCCTTTTCCACTGCACTGTCGTCCCATGGCAGCTCTGCAAGGGGCTGGGTTCTTCTGTCTGTCCCTGTCCTTCCAAAGGCTAGCCCCAGCCTGCACCACTCCCTCTGGCTATCCTGGCAGTGTCAGGCCTGGTCACTGAGCAGGGGGATAGTGCAGAGCCTTGGTCACAGAGACATCCCTATCGATGGTCTGACCAACTCTCTCTCCTCTGGAAACCTGAATTATGTCCCTGTCCGTTCCCTGGCTCCCTCCCCAATGGACAATAAACCCCAGAGGGAAGGAAGGGGTGTGTCTGTGTGTTCACCTCACAGCCTGGCACACAGTAGTGCTCAAGGCATCTCTGAGCCTGAGGGTCCACAGAGTCTGTCCCCTGTTCCAGCCTGCCCAGGCCCTGAGGGCCCTCCACCTGGACCGTGGGCAACAGCGTGCTGCCTGGTCCTCTGCATGCAGATGAGGGTCTCCTCGCCCATGGTCACTGTTCTCCCAGGGACAGGGACCCCACATGCAACTGAGCACCCAGGACAGATCTGCAGCATTGGGGGGCCGGTTTCTCCCCCACCTTCTGATCGGGCTCCAAATGGGGAGGGAACAACCAGAGCTGGAAGGGGATTATGGCCGCGGGGGGAGGGTCTCCTCAAGGGCCACACTATGCCCCTTGCCTCCCTTCTGCTTCTCAGTGTGCCCAGGCTCCACCCCCAGCTCTGTGTGAGTGCTCTGCTCCTACAGGCAATGGCCCTGAGCTCATTCCTCCATAGGGATCAAGACGTGTGGGACCCAGGGCATGCCCAGCCACAGTCCTGACACAGGCCCGCTAAGACCCCCAGTCTTTCCTGGAGACAAGCGACACTCTTTCTCCATGCAATGTCCACTCACTCTTTCTGCTGGTCCTGGGGTCCGCCGGCCCCGGCCGAATGGGGGCAGTTGTATTCATACCTAGAGGAGGCATGAGGGCGTCACATCTAATACACTGTGGACACTACCTGCTTCCCATGTCTAGTGTTCCTGTCTGCCTCCTGACTAGGATGGAGGCCCAGGAGGGCAGGGCTCCCTGTCTGCTCTGTTCACTGAATGACGCTGAGTGTCTAGAACAGAGTCTGCAACAGTAGGGGCTTCACAGATAATTGCTGAGTGAATGAACCTAAGCAGCACTTTCCCCAACATCTGATTGTCCTGTGGCCCCTCTGTCAGCCACCAAGGATTCTTGTTCTGGCTACACCAAGGACAAGGCACCACTAGATGAGATCTCAACTCCCCCTTTTCAAACGGGGAACAGGTTTGCTGAAGGGCCTGCACTCAGTGAGGGGTGAGGCAGACAGCTTCTTCTTGAAGGAGAGAAAAACAATAAATGTGAACACCCCAGCCCCTCCAGCAGTCTTCTCCCTAGAGATGGGCTCCAGGTGTTGGGACTCTAGTGGCACAGTGGCTAAAGAGCTTGGCTGCTAACCAAAAGGTCAGTAGTTTGAATCCAGCTGCCCCTTGGAAACCCTGTGGGGCAGATCTACTCTGTCTTCTAAGGTCGCTCAGAATTGACTCCGTGGCAATAAGTTTGGTTTTGGTGGGGTGCTGGGTAGACAGTTCCCATGGCTTGTCCCATGTGGTACTGACAGTAAGTTCAAGCAGGCTGATCCTCTGCCAGCCCACTTTTCAGAGGAGCGCACCGAGGCACAGAGACGTGAGTGACTTTCCCCAGACTCATAGCTGATAGGGGTTGAGTTCCCACTGGGCTGTGGAGGGTGGGGTGCTCACCTTTGGAATAACAGATCCAGGACCTGCTGGGTGGTGGCAAAAGTTCTGTATGTTCCCAGAAAGAAGCTGATGTAGGACAAGTCACCCTCCACGAAGGCGGGTACCAGGTGCTCCCCCAGCTTCTCCAGCGAGCCAGCCTTGACGATTCTCACCACGCGGGTCTGATCCAGGTCCTGGTCCGATCCACAGGCACACTGGGGTGAGACAGAGAAGGGACGAACTGTCAGAGGCACCCTGTGAACCACCAGGCGGGTCGGGGTCTAGGACCTCTGTGACCTGTGGCAGGAGGTGGGACACAAGTGTCCCCATCAGGAAACGGGAGGTGGGGATGATTATACTTATTAGAAACCTCAAGTTGTTTTGTTAATAACACTACCTCCCTCTAGCAAGAGCGGAGACTTGGTGGCAGAGTGGCTCTTAAGAGCTTGGCTGCTAACCAAAAATCAGCAGTTTGACTCCACCAGCCACTCCTTGGAAACCCTATGGGGCAGGTCTAGTGTGTCCTATAGGGTCCCTATGAGTCAGCATGGACTCGATGGCAACAAGTTTGGTGTGGTTTGGTATCAAGAGCAGTATCCTTGTGAGTCCTCATAAAACACCCTGTTGTAGAGGTGGGAAAACACAGCTTAGCAATGCCCAGTATCTGTTCAAAGTCACGAGATAGGAGCCCAGAACCGTCGGGCGCTAAGGCCCCGTGATGATCCCTGTGTGCCGCATGAGGTCTGCTCTGCTCCTGACTCGGAGGGGAAGGTCTGGTGCCAGCCCACTCCCTCCGCAGCTGGAGACGGTGCACAGAACAGACACACCCATGAGACCCCCTCTGAATGCAAAGCAAGACACAGATTTTCCGTTCTGTACATTAGAGGGGGTTTGGAGAAGCTAAAGCTATGACGGTCCCAGATCCACCCCAAGGTGAATGGCTGGAGATCCCGGGGTGGGAGAAAGACCCCCACAGGACCGAGGATCTGAACAGATGACTGGGAAGCGGGAGCGCAAATCCAAACGACCAGTAAAGGACTGGGCGGTGACTCAGCTTCTCAGGGCTGACAGCCCCTCAAAGCCACCTTGGGCTTCCAGTGGCCAATGTGACAGCAGGTTGGCAATAATGGAACAGATCCATAACACCCGGAACAGGCTGGACACAGGGACGCAGCCAGCGACAGAGACTGCTGGGGCACCTGACGGCCACAGCTGATTTGGGAAGGAGTCTGGCTCTAGGGATCCTAGCTTGGAATGTGCACATCCTTCGTCCCAGCGTGCCGCCCTGGGAGTCTGTCCTGGGTGGTCAGTGTATGAGGACACACATGAGGCTCCTGCAGCTCTGCTGTGGATCAGTGTGCAAGGACACACAGGAGGTTCCTGCAGCCCTGCTGTGGGTGAGTGTGTGAGGACACCCGTGAGGTTCCTGCAGCCCTGCTGTGGGTCAGTGTGTGAGGACACACGCGAGGTTCCTGCAGCCCTGCTGTGGGTCAGTGTGTGAGGACACACGTGAGGTTCCTGCTGCCCTGCTGTGGGTCAGTGTGTGAGGACACCCGTGAGGTTCCTGCAGCCCTGCTGTGGGTCAGTGTGTGAGGACACACGTGAGGTTCCTGCTGCCCTGCTGTGGGTCAGTGTGTGAGGACACCCGTGAGGTTCCTGCAGCCCTGCTGTGGGTCAGTGTGTGAGGACACCCGTGAGGTTCCTGCAGCCCTGCTGTGGGTCAGTGTATGAGGACATCCGTGAGGTTCCAGCTGCCCTGCTGTGGGTCAGTGTGTGAGGACACCCGTGAGGTTCCTGCAGCCCTGCTGTGGGTCAGTGTGTGAGGACACCCGTGAGGTTCCTGCTGCCCTGCTGTGGGTCAGTGTGTGAGGACACCCGTGAGGTTCCTGCAGCTCTGCTGTGGGTCAGTGTGTGAGGACATCCGTGAGGTTCCTGCTGCCCTGCTGTGGGTCAGTGTGTGAGGACACCCGTGAAGTTCCTGCAGCCCTGCTGTGGGTCAGTGGATGAGGACACCCGTGAGGTTCCTGCAGCCCTGCTGTGGGTCAGTGTATGAGGACATCCGTGAGGTTCCTGCTGCCCTGCTGTGGGTCAGTGTGTGAGGACACCCGTGAGGTTCCTGCAGCCCTGCTGTGGGTCAGTGTATGAGGACACCCGTGAGGTTCCTGCAGCCCTGCTGTGGGTCAGTGTGTGAGGACACCCGTGAAGTTCCTGGAGCCCTGCTGTGGGTCAGTGTGTGAGGACATCCGTGAGGTTCCTGCTGCCCTGCTGTGGGTCAGTGTGTGAGGACACCCGTGAGGTTCCTGCAGCCCTGCTGTGGGTCAGTGTATGAGGACACCCGTGAGGTTCCTGCAGCCCTGCTGTGGGTCAGTGTGTGAGGACACCCGTGAAGTTCCTGGAGCCCTGCTGTGGGTCAGTGTGTGAGGACATCCGTGAGGTTCCTGCAGCCCTGCTGTGGGTCAGTGTGTGAGGACACCTGTGAAGTTCCTGGAGCCCTGCTGTGGGTCAGTGTGTGAGGACACCCGTGAGGTTTCTGCAGCCCTGCTGTGGGTCAGTGTGTGAGGACACCCGTGAGGTTCCTGCAGCCCTGCTGTGGGTGAGTGTGTGAGGACACCCGTGAGGTTTCTGCAGCCCTGCTGTGGGTCAGTGTGTGAGGACACCCGTGAGGTTCCTGCAGCCCTGCTGTAGGTCAGTGTGTGAGGACACCCATGAGGTTTCTGCAGCCCTGCTGTGGGTCAGTGTATGAGGACACCCGTGAGGTTCCTGCAGCCCTGCTGTGGGTCAGTGTGTGAGGACACCCGTGAAGTTCCTGGAGCCCTGCTGTGGGTCAGTGTGTGAGGACATCCGTGAGGTTCCTGCTGCCCTGCTGTGGGTCAGTGTGTGAGGACACCCGTGAGGTTCCTGCAGCCCTGCTGTGGGTCAGTGTATGAGGACACCCGTGAGGTTCCTGCAGCCCTGCTGTGGGTCAGTGTGTGAGGACACCCGTGAAGTTCCTGGAGCCCTGCTGTGGGTCAGTGTGTGAGGACACCCGTGAGGTTCCTGCAGCCCTGCTGTGGGTCAGTGGATGAGGACATCCGTGAGGTTCCTGCAGCTCTGCTGTGGGTCAGTGTGTGAGGAGATCCGTGAGGTTCCTGCTGCCCTGCTGTGGGTCAGTGTGTGAGGACACCCGTGAGGTTTCTGCAGCCCTGCTGTGGGTCAGTGTGTGAGGACATCCGTGAGGTTCCTGCAGCCCTGCTGTGGGTCAGTGTGTGAGGACACCTGTGAAGTTCCTGGAGCCCTGCTGTGGGTCAGTGTGTGAGGACACCCGTGAGGTTTCTGCAGCCCTGCTGTGGGTCAGTGTGTGAGGACACCCGTGAGGTTCCTGCAGCCCTGCTGTGGGTGAGTGTGTGAGGACACCCGTGAGGTTTCTGCAGCCCTGCTGTGGGTCAGTGTGTGAGGACACCCGTGAGGTTCCTGCAGCCCTGCTGTGGGTCAGTGTGTGAGGACACCCGTGAGGTTTCTGCAGCCCTGCTGTGGGTCAGTGTATGAGGACACCCGTGAGGTTCCTGCTGCCCTGCTGTGGGTCAGTGTGTGAGGACACCCGTGAGGTTCCTGCAGCCCTGCTGTGGGTCAGTGTGTGAGGACACACGTGAGGTTCCTGCTGCCCTGCTGTGGGTCAGTGTGTGAGGACACCCGTGAGGTTCCTGCAGCCCTGCTGTGGGTCAGTGTGTGAGGACACCCGTGAGGTTCCTGCAGCCCTGCTGTGGGTCAGTGTGTGAGGACACCCGTGAGGTTCCTGCAGCCCTGCTGTGGGTCAGTGTGTGAGGACATCCGTGAGATTCCAGCTGCCCTGCTGTGGGTCAGTGTGTGAGGACACCCGTGAGGTTCCTGCTGCCCTGCTGTGGGTCAGTGTGTGAGGACATCCGTGAGGTTCCTGCTGCCCTGCTGTGGGTCAGTGTGTGAGGACACCCGTGAGGTTCCTGCAGCTCTGCTGTGGGTCAGTGTGTGAGGACATCCGTGAGGTTCCTGCTGCCCTGCTGTGGGTCAGTGTGTGAGGACACCCGTGAGGTTCCTGCTGCCCTGCTGTGGGTCAGTGTGTGAGGACATCCGTGAGGTTCCTGCAGCCCTGCTGTGGGTCAGTGTGTGAGGACACCCGTGAAGTTCCTGGAGCCCTGCTGTGGGTCAGTGTGTGAGGACACCCGTGAGGTTCCTGCAGCCCTGCTGTGGGTCAGTGTGTGAGGATATCCGTGAGGTTCCTGCAGCTCTGCTGTGGGTCAGTGTGTGAGGACATCCGTGAGGTTCCTGCTGCCCTGCTGTGGGTCAGTGTGTGAGGACATCCGTGAGGTTTCTGCAGCCCTGCTGTGGGTCAGTGTGTGAGGACACCCGTGAGGTTCCTGCAGCCCTGCTGTGGGTCAGTGTGTGAGGACACCCGTGAAGTTCCTGGAGCCCTGCTGTGGGTCACTGTGTGAGGACATCCGTGAGGTTTCTGCAGCCCTGCTGTGGGTCAGTGTGTGAGGACACCCGTGAGGTTCCTGCAGCCCTGCTGTGGGTCAGTGTGTGAGGACACCCGTGAGGTTTCTGCAGCCCTGCTGTGGGTCAGTGTATGAGGACATCCGTGAGGTTCCTGCTGCCCTGCTGTGGGTCAGTGTGTGAGGACATCCGTGAGGTTCCTGCAGCCCTGCTGTGGGTCAGTGTGTGAGGACACCCGTGAGGTTCCTGCAGCCCTGCTGTGGGTCAGTGTATGAGGACACCCGTGAGGTTCCTGCAGCCCTGCTGTGGGTCAGTGTGAGAGGACACCCGTGAAGTTCCTGGAGCCCTGCTGTGGGTCAGTGTGTGAGGACACCCGTGAGGTTCCTGCAGCCCTGCTGTGGGTCAGTGGATGAGGACATCCGTGAGGTTCCTGCAGCTCTGCTGTGGGTCAGTGTGTGAGGACATCCGTGAGGTTCCTGCTGCCCTGCTGTGGGTCAGTGTGTGAGGACACCCGTGAGGTTTCTGCAGCTCTGCTGTGGGTCAGTGTGTGAGGACATCCGTGAGGTTCCTGCAGCCCTGCTGTGGGTCAGTGTGTGAGGACACCCGTGAGGTTCCTGCAGCCCTGTTGTGGGTCAGTGGATGAGGACACCCGTGAGGCTCCTGTAGCCCTGCTGTGGGTCAGTGTGTGAGGACACCCGTGAGGTTTCTGCAGCTCTGCTGTGGGTCAGTGTGTGAGGACACACGTGAGGCTCCTGCAGCCCTGCTGTGGGTCAGTGTGTGAGGACACACGTGAGGTTCCTGCTGCCCTGCTGTGGGTCAGTGTGTGAGGACACCCGTGAGGCTCCTGCAGCCCTGCTGTGGGTCAGTGTGTGAGGACACCCGTGAGGTTTCTGCAGCCCTGCTGTGGGTCAGTGTATGAGGACATCCGTGAGGTTCCTGCTGCCCTGCTGTGGGTCAGTGTGTGAGGACACCCGTGAGGTTCCTGCAGCCCTGCTGTGGGTCAGTGTGTGAGGACACACGTGAGGTTCCTGCTGCCCTGCTGTGGGTCAGTGTGTGAGGACACCCGTGAGGTTCCTGCAGCCCTGCTGTGGGTCAGTGTGTGAGGACACCCATGAGGTTCCTGCAGCCCTGCTGTGGGTCAGTGGATGAGGACACCCGTGAGGTTCCTGCAGCCCTGCTGTGGGTCAGTGTATGAGGACATCCGTGAGGTTCCTGCTGCCCTGCTGTGGGTCAGTGTGTGAGGACACCCGTGAGGTTCCTGCAGCCCTGCTGTGGGTCAGTGTGTGAGGACACCCGTGAAGTTCCTGGAGCCCTGCTGTGGGTCAGTGTGTGAGGACACCCGTGAGGTTCCTGCAGCCCTGCTGTGGGTCAGTGTGTGAGGACATCCGTGAGGTTCCTGCAGCCCTGCTGTGGGTCAGTGTGTGAGGACACCCGTGAGGTTCCTGCAGCCCTGCTGTGGGTCAGTGTATGAGGACATCCGTGAGGTTCCAGCTGCCCTGCTGTGGGTCAGTGTGTGAGGACACCCGTGAGGTTCCTGCAGCCCTGCTGTGGGTCAGTGTGTGAGGACACCCGTGAGGTTCCTGCTGCCCTGCTGTGGGTCAGTGTGTGAGGACACCCGTGAGGTTCCTGCAGCTCTGCTCTGGGTCAGTGTGTGAGGACATCCGTGAGGTTCCTGCTGCCCTGCTGTGGGTCAGTGTGTGAGGACACCCGTGAAGTTCCTGGAGCCCTGCTGTGGGTCAGTGTGTGAGGACACCCATGAGGTTCCTGCAGCCCTGCTGTGGGTCAGTGGATGAGGACACCCGTGAGGTTCCTGCAGCCCTGCTGTGGGTCAGTGTATGAGGACATCCGTGAGGTTCCTGCTGCCCTGCTGTGGGTCAGTGTGTGAGGACACCCGTGAGGTTCCTGCAGCCCTGCTGTGGGTCAGTGTGTGAGGACACCCGTGAGGTTCCTGCAGCCCTGCTGTGGGTCAGTGTGTGAGGACACCCGTGAAGTTCCTGCAGCCCTGCTGTGGGTCAGTGTGTGAGGACACCCGTGAGGTTCCTGCTGCCCTGCTGTGGGTCAGTGTGAGAGGACATCCGTGAGGTTCCTGCTGCCCTGCTGTGGGTCAGTGTGTGAGGACACCCGTGAGGTTCCGGCAGCTCTGCTGTAGGTCAGTGTGTGAGGACATCCGTGAGGTTCCTGCTGCCCTGCTGTGGGTCAGTGTGAGAGGACACCCGTGAGGTTTCTGCAGCTCTGCTGTGGGTCAGTGTGTGAGGACACACGTTAGGCTCCTGCAGCCCTGCTGTGGGTCAGTGTGTGAGGACACACGTGAGGTTCCTGCTGCCCTGCTGTGGGTCAGTGTGTGAGGACACCCGTGAGGCTCCTGCAGCCCTGCTGTGGGTCAGTGGATGAGGACACCCGTGAGGTTCCTGCAGCCCTGCTGTGGGTCAGTGTATGAGGACATCCGTGAGGTTCCTGCTGCCCTGCTGTGGGTCAGTGTGTGAGGACATCCGTGAGGTTCCTGCAGCCCTGCTGTGGGTCAGTGTATGAGGACACCCGTGAGGTTCCTGCAGCCCTGCTGTGGGTCAGTGTGTGAGGACACCCGTGAAGTTCCTGCAGCCCTGCTGTGGGTCAGTGTGTGAGGACACACGTGAGGTTCCTGCTGCCCTGCTGTGGGTCAGTGTGTGAGGACACCCGTGAGGCTCCTGCAGCCCTGCTGTGGGTCAGTGTGTGAGGACACACGTGAGGTTCCTGCTGCCCTGCTGTGGGTCAGTGTGTGAGGACACCCGTGAGGTTCCTGCAGCCCTGCTGTGGGTCAGTGTGTGAGGACACCCGTGAGGTTCCTGCAGCCCTGCTGTGGGTCAGTGTGTGAGGACACCCGTGAGGTTTCTGCAGCTCTGCTGTGGGTCAGTGTATGAGGACATCCGTGAGGTTCCTGCTGCCCTGCTGTGGGTCAGTGTGTGAGGACACCCGTGAAGTTCCTGGAGCCCTGCTGTGGGTCAGTGTGTGAGGACACCCATGAGGTTCCTGCAGCCCTGCTGTGGGTCAGTGGATGAGGACACCCGTGAGGTTCCTGCAGCCCTGCTGTGGGTCAGTGTATGAGGACATCCGTGAGGTTCCTGCTGCCCTGCTGTGGGTCAGTGTGTGAGGACACCCGTGAGGTTCCTGCAGCCCTGCTGTGGGTCAGTGTGTGAGGACACCCGTGAGGTTCCTGCAGCCCTGCTGTGGGTCAGTGTGTGAGGACACCCGTGAAGTTCCTGCAGCCCTGCTGTGGGTCAGTGTGTGAGGACACCCGTGAGGTTCCTGCTGCCCTGCTGTGGGTCAGTGTGAGAGGACATCCGTGAGGTTCCTGCTGCCCTGCTGTGGGTCAGTGTGTGAGGACACCCGTGAGGTTCCGGCAGCTCTGCTGTAGGTCAGTGTGTGAGGACATCCGTGAGGTTCCTGCTGCCCTGCTGTGGGTCAGTGTGAGAGGACACCCGTGAGGTTTCTGCAGCTCTGCTGTGGGTCAGTGTGTGAGGACACACGTTAGGCTCCTGCAGCCCTGCTGTGGGTCAGTGTGTGAGGACACACGTGAGGTTCCTGCTGCCCTGCTGTGGGTCAGTGTGTGAGGACACCCGTGAGGCTCCTGCAGCCCTGCTGTGGGTCAGTGGATGAGGACACCCGTGAGGTTCCTGCAGCCCTGCTGTGGGTCAGTGTATGAGGACATCCGTGAGGTTCCTGCTGCCCTGCTGTGGGTCAGTGTGTGAGGACATCCGTGAGGTTCCTGCAGCCCTGCTGTGGGTCAGTGTATGAGGACACCCGTGAGGTTCCTGCAGCCCTGCTGTGGGTCAGTGTGTGAGGACACCCGTGAAGTTCCTGCAGCCCTGCTGTGGGTCAGTGTGTGAGGACACACGTGAGGTTCCTGCTGCCCTGCTGTGGGTCAGTGTGTGAGGACACCCGTGAGGCTCCTGCAGCCCTGCTGTGGGTCAGTGTGTGAGGACACACGTGAGGTTCCTGCTGCCCTGCTGTGGGTCAGTGTGTGAGGACACCCGTGAGGTTCCTGCAGCCCTGCTGTGGGTCAGTGTGTGAGGACACCCGTGAGGTTCCTGCAGCCCTGCTGTGGGTCAGTGTGTGAGGACACCCGTGAGGTTTCTGCAGCTCTGCTGTGGGTCAGTGTATGAGGACATCCGTGAGGTTTCTGCTGCCCTGCTGTGGGTCAGTGTGTGAGGACACCCGTGAGGTTCCTGCAGCCCTTCTGTGGGTCAGTGTGTGAGGACATCCGTGAGGTTTCTGCAGCCCTGCTGTGGGTCAGTGTGTGAGGACACCCGTGAGGTTTCTGCAGCCCTGCTGTGGGTCAGTGTGTGAGGACATCCGTGAGGTTCCTGCTGCCCTGCTGTGGGTCAGTGTGTGAGGACACACGTGAAGTTTCTGGAGCCCTGCTGTGGGTCAGTGTGTGAGGACACCCGTGAGGTTCCTGCAGCCCTGCTGTGGGTCAGTGTGTGAGGACACCCGTGAGGTTCCTGCAGCCCTGCTGTGGGTCAGTGGATGAGGACACCCGTGAGCTTTCTGCAGCCCTGCTGTGGGTCAGTGTGTGAGGACACCCGTGAGGTTCCTGCAGCCCTGCTGTGGGTCAGTGTGTGAGGACACCCGTGAGGCTCCTGTAGCCATGCTGAAAGGGCAGCAGAAGGTATCAGGCCAGGGCCCGCAGCAGTGAGAGGCTCAGTCACTGTGGGGACCGTACTCTGTTCTGGAACATTCTGTAGCCGAGTCAGGACACAGCTCCTGACTTGGAGGGGTCATGGTGATGCGTTCCCTGAGATTGCAGGTTGCGGAAATATGTGTATCATAGCCTGAGCCCCGTGCTTTTGGGTAAAAGAAGCCTGCTAAGTGTGAGGATGTGAGAGGCTGGGAGAAGGTGGGAAGGACAGCCCAGCCGACTGCTGCCCGGCCCTGGGCCTGAGAGTTCAACACTGAAACTGGAACACCATGGAAAAAGATGCCTGGGCCGATGTGCAGTGAAGACAGTGCAAAAGACTGTTTTCTGACATTCCTACAAATATGGAAAGAGTGACTTTGTACCTGGCCAGGGTGGGGAGGGCAGTGGGGGCGATAAGGGAAGGGTTTTAGTGGATTCCTTTGGGAGGAACTGTGGCCTTGGAGAGAGGTAGATAGCTCGAGGGAGTGTCTGGTCCCCATGTCCCCTCTGGCCATCTCAGGGCCCTAGGTGGGGACCCTGACCCGCACTCACCCAGAGCCTGTGCCACCCCTTCCTGGCCCCTTTCTTGGGGTGGACGGAGTAGATGAGGTCATCCTCCTTCTCCTCGCGGATCTCCTGTGGGGGCTTCTGCAGAGACAGTACCCGGCAGTGGTCCAGGAGGCATTAAGGGCTGCTCCAAGCCTCCTCCTTCCCTCTCTGCCCCTTCAGGCACTTGTGCCCCTTGGACCTTCGAAGACCCCCTACTTCCCCGTCTACACCACATATGGGAAAATTCAGCCAGAGGCTGCACCATGCAGCCCCGGCCACATCCACTGACCAGGGCCGCTCCATGCTCTGCAGCCCCTCTCCACCTCCCACCTACCAGGGAGGAGGAGAGATTGCAGGCGGAGGAGGGGGCTGAGGAGCAGGGGAGATGATATGGACCTCTGAGTATTGCACTAGGATCTGGGAAGAGCTGGGTCAGTACAAGGTCAGCAAGAGGCAGTCAATGCCTGGGAAGGACCATGGGGTGACTGCCCCACACAGGGTGAGCTGGAGTGCAGAGAAGGCCCAGGCGAGTGTGCCAATTCAGCCTAAGATCCCCCTGACCATCCCTCCTAAAGCTCTGGTCTGAACTATGACCGCTGTGTAGACAGGTAGATCCCAGCACCCTGTGTGATCAGGCTGGACAGGAACGTGAAACTGGTCTCCACCTGTGTCACCCCAGGCCCCAGTCTCCAAGGCACCCAACCTGATGGACTAGGCCCACCCAACACCCTGCACCGGAGGGGTGTAGGGCTGCCCAGGTGGGATCACAGTGGTGGCCTGGCCTGGATTGGCACCCTGGGCCACCCTGTGTTACCTTTGGTTTCTTTCTGGTAAATGGCCAGAGCCTTCGGGGATGGGGGATGAGACCATGTCTCAGTCTTCGTGAAAGGGTCGAACTCCTGGATTTCTCAAGGTGCGATACAAGGCAACATGAGCAACAACAAGAAAACATGTTCCTCATTCGAGTGTCTCCACTCAAGTGAGCTAGGGCAGGGCGGTCCCTGGAATGTGGGTGCCTGGTTACCAGGGTTCCAAGTTCTGTGTACTCCATCACCAAGGAAGTGAGGTCATATCCCGGGTCCTCTGACCTGGGCCCGACCTCAGATATGACCTTCCCAAAATTCCCTCTGGGATGCTGAATGCTCACCTCTCTCTACGCCATCTCCATAACTCTACACAGTGACACCAACACAGCCCCCCACAGAAGCTAGGGTAGGCCTGGGTGCAGCCAGGGTCCCAGCTGTGAGCAGACAGAGCAGGGTTCAGACACAGCTCACCCCTCTTAAAAAGTCAGTGACCCAGGACAAGTCTTTGTGCTTCTCAGAGCCTCCTCAGTCTCCCCATCACACAATGGGGATCATAGTCAGCAGGTGTATGTGAGATACCGCCTATAAACCCATGGGCTGGTGTCATACGTAGCTAACGCACAGACTCAGAGATGGGAGAATTTCAAGCAGGGGAGGGAAGCAGCATGGAGGACACCTCAAAACAGAGCTGGGTTCTGGTGGTGTGAGCCTGGGAAAGTCCCTTCGCCTCTTGGCCTGGTTTCCCTGTCTGCCCCAGCAGGGTGGGAATTAGACAAACATCAGATATTGCTACCTTCTGCACAAAAGCCTCCGACAACTTCCATTATTTAGTGTCTGACCCAGTACCTCCTCACGGACTAACGGATGGGCAGCCTGCACAATGGCCCCAACGATCCCCCCTAGGGTCTCAACGTCCTGTGTGACCCCCTTCCCTAGTGTGGGCTGGACTCAGGGACTCGCTGCTCGAGAAAGTAGCTGTGGCTGTAAGGTGCCTTGGAATCAATTCCAACTCCTACTGACCCCATCAGGGGCAAAGTCTCCTGGCTTTCTCGTCTGCTCTCTCTCTCTCTGCCTGCCATCTCTCTCTCTCACTCTCTGTCATGTCCCACTCTTTCTCCCTGGAAAGCAGCTGTCATGTATGGCCTGCCCTATGATGCCCATGTGACAACGACCCAAAGTACCCTGATCAACAGAGAGGAACTGAGGCCTCCAGTCCAACAGCTCACAAGAAAGAGTCCTGCCCACAACACACAGTGAGCACGGGGCGGACGCTCCCCAGTGGAGCCTCAGTTGAGATCACAGCCCCAGCCTCCCGAAAGAACTCGGGGCAGAGTCACCAGCTAAGCTGTGCCACGTTCCTGGTCCACAGAGGCTGTGAGATCATCAGGTGTATTTTGTGAACTGCTAAGTTCTGGCGGGATGTCGTCACAGAGGAGGCGACAGGTCCTCCAGCCCACCAGGTCCTGGGGCCTGGACCTGCCGTCCTCCTGCCTCCCTCCTCTCCTCCAGCTACACTGGGCCCTTTCCAATCCCCTCTCTGGACAAACTCACATCTGCCTCCCAGTCTCTGCACCAGCTGTACCTTCTCCCTGGCACACTGTCCCCCGACTTGTGCAGGGCTGGCCCTTCCTGGCATTCTGGTCACACATAGATATCACTTCAGTGAGGCCTCTGGACCCCCACCCAGTGGCCCCAGCCCTCTCTCACTGGCTGCACCCTGCTTTATTTTCTCTTTAAAGAATATGCTCTTTTCTTTTCCATGTATTTGTCTTCATGCTGTTGTCCCTCTCCCTTCCACTGTGCGCTAGCACTGCAGCCCCAGGCAAGAAACCTCACATTCCACACCTGTGTTCAGGTGTCCTGGAGACAGCAGCTTTCCTGGGCCCCAGGAGGCACCACTGGCAGGAGAGGCTGCCGCCCCCTGGTGGCTGACACTAGCACTGTATCTCCAGGCTGGTAAACTCATCACAAAACACACACCTGGGTTCAGGTGTCCTGGAGGCAGCAGCTCTCCTGGGTTCCAGGGGTGAAGGATCAGGACCTGCAGGTCCACAGACAGTGTCGGGTAGCTCAGGAGACTCCCTAGCCCCCTCTTTGTCTCCACAGGCCCTGGGGTGTCCAGCTCACTCACGAGGCATCCTCTCCACATTCAGGGCAAAGGGCCCACTTCCTCAGGAGGACCCCGAGTCTCCACCAAAGACTGGACCTGGCCTCATGGTCGACAGCTCTGCCCTGTCCTGCCCGACTCCAAGTTCCCAGTCTCCACACCCCAGTGCTCTTGCTGGGGGGATATTCAATTCCAGGAAGTAGCATTTTCCTAGGACCTCAGAGCACAGTGGGTCCAGCAGACACTTCTCTGAGCCTTGGAATCCTGGGGGTCATCCACTCTAAGCACCCCAATTTACAGAGAAGGAAACTGAGGCCTTCTGTCCCGTAGCACCCTCCACTCTGGGAACCCAGAGAGGTGACTGCAGGACCAGGCCTTGTCCACTCTGTGTTGCCATGGGAATGGCTGGCCCTGGCAGACCCTGGGAACCTTAGGGTCCATCTCCCTTCATTTGGCATCTCCCCGCCTATGCTGTGGGCCGTGGGCATGTGGCTGGGAGACTGGAGGTCACTGTCCGAAGACAGAGCGGCCTCCACCCTCTCTCTTCTTTCCAGGGGGTCACATCCTTGGTATTGTCTCCTGACCCCACCTGCATGGCCCCACCTTTGAAGTTAGTGTGTGCCTGTGTGTGTGTGTGTGTGTACGCTCACGCCTATGTGCACAATGGGAGGGAATACCTGGGGTTCCCTACATCTTGGTAGCTCTCATTCTCAAAGCAAACCCCATGATAGAGGCCGAGCCCTGACCTAGGGGGCCGGAACCTTCCTCATCCTCTGGGCTCTGCCCACTTGCTTGTCCTGGGCCGTCCCTGCCTTTCTCTTGGACTAAGTCTCCCAGTTGTGCACTGGGGGTTTGGATGGGGAACTGCTTCAGTGCTCGCTCAGGGAGGACTCGGGGCCAGGACTCCACGCTGGCGTGGATGTGGGTGGCAGCTCGAGGTGAGCACAGCGTACAGCCTCCTTAGAGTGAAGGATGTGGGTGGACACGGCCCGGGGCAGTCAGGCTGATGTGCAAGGCCCAGTGCTAATGGGGCCCTGTGGCCTGGGGTAGCGTGTATAAGTGACCCCTTCCTGCAGGCACAAAATGCTCTGTTCGTGGGGGGTCCCACGTGGCACCACCCTCACCTCCAGCAGTTCTGTGTCCCCCGCCCACATGGGGCCTGGGGTCCTGGGATCACTCTGCCCAGGAGGGGCCACAGGAAACTTGGCCAGGTGGACGTGGAGAGCCTGCAGACTTGGGAGACCCTGAGTGTCCCCACCGCCCAGGTCTGCTCTCTGGAGCGGCATCAGGAGCCCCACCCCTGTTATTCCCCACCTTCTCCCCGGCCCTACCTCTCAGTCCCCTTCAGCCCCTCCCTGGACCTGAAATGGGCCCCAAAGTGCTCCTGGGGCGACACTGTCTTTGTCACAGGCCAACTGGAGCAGCTGGGTCTCAGGATCACTGCTAGGTCTGGGCCACAGGGAGGGCAGGGTGCTGAGAGCCTGGGTGGGGGGCTGGGTGAGTCAGGATCCAGGAGCTAGGCCTGTGCTCCCATGGGACACCCTCCCCGGACTCCTATCCAGGCCCTGTCTGCTCTCAGAGCTGGGAGCAAACAGCCCCTCCTCCAGGAAGTTCTCCTGGATTCCACTCTCATCCCCACCACCAGTGAGGCAGGTCTGCCCCTCTCTGTGCTTCAGCCCTCCCCATGATTCTAAGAGGAAGAGTCCTGCTCAGGGGAGGGGGTCCCTTTCTCACCCTTCTCCCTCAAACAGCACCAAAGCTGGGCACCTTCCTTCTCTTCCGGAATTTCATCATTCTCTCTGAGGGGCGGACTCCATGTCCCTCAGAGAAGGTCCCCTGGGCCATGACCAGCCCCAACTCCTCTCATGCTGCACTACCGCAGGGTCCCACCGGGGGGCAGAGCACATATGCACACCTGGACTTGAATAGAGGTTGGGGTCTGGGTGTCAGGGCAGGGAGACCTGCTTCTTCACGCGCTGCGAACGCCTCCAAATTTAATAACATCCTACCGGATCGGGGACAAAATGGCTGTCCCCGTCTGAATCGTAGGCAGCCTCCGAGGACCAGCTCCAGCTCCTCCTTCTGCAGCAGGCTTTCTCTGCTAAAGTACAGAGTCACTGGTCCTTGGGGGAGAGTAACTTCACCTCTCTTCGTTTGTTTAATTGCAAGGGTAGGAAATCTGGACCCGAGAATCTCTAAGGTTGTTTCCAGCTGTGAATCCCATATCTGTGTGATTATACCCCATTCAGACTGTCCCACCCTGATTTCTGTAGAACTAGCATAGAGGCTATAAGGAACTCATGGTGGTGCAGTGGTTCAAGCACTCGGCTGCTAGCCAAAAGGTCAGAGGTTCAAACCCACCAGCCTCTCCGCAGGAGAAGGATGTGGCAGCCTGCTTCTTGGAAACCCTGTGGGATAGTTCTACTCTGTCCTTTAGGGTCGCTTTGAGTCAGAGTTGACGCAGCAGCAATGGGGTACGGGTAGCAGAGGTACTGGCTTCAGTCTCAAAGGAAATGGTGAGCTGGTAGACTCTCACTGCTTTTGGACAAGAACTCCCCCACCCTCTGCTGTCTTCTGGTCCTTGGGTGGCGCAAATGATTTGCACTGACTACTAACCTAAAGGCTGGCAGTTTGGACCCATCCAGCAGCACCTCGGAAGAAAGGCCTGGAGACCTACTTCCATAAAGATGACAACCAAGATGCAGCACAGTTCTTCTCTGTAACACATAGAGTTGCCCTGAGTCAGAATCGAGCCCATGGTAACAGGCGTGGGCTTTTTGTTTGTTTTTCTCTTTAATTCTAACCCCAAGTGCCTGTGCCTTGTGAAGTAACCCCCAACATGGGGTTGTTGTTGTTTGCTGTCAGCTGCTGCTGAGACGGCCCCTCACTAATGGCGGTCCCATGGACACGGGAACGAAAGGCTGCCTGATCCTGCACCAACCCCAAGAACGGCCGCAGATTGGATTGTTGTGATCCAAAGGGTTTTCATTGGCCGTTTTCAGAAGGAGGTCGCCAGGCCTTTCTTCCTAGTCTGGCTTAGTCTGGAAGCTCTGCTGAAACCCGTTCAGCATCATAGCAACAGCCAAGCCTCCAGTGGCAGATGAGTGGTGGCTGCACAGGAGGTGGCTTGGCTGAAAATCGATCCCGGGTCTCCTACATGGAAGGCGAGAATTCTACCACCCAACCGCCACAGCCCCCAAGATGCAGTTGTTATGCTGTTGTTGTTGTTAGTTGCAACTCGTAGTGACCCTACTCACAACAGAAGGAAACACTGCCTTGTCCTGCGCCATCCTTACAGTCATTGTTATGCTTTTAAGCTCGTTGTTACAGCCACTGTGTCAATCCACCTCGTTGAGGGTCTTCCTCTTTTCCCTGTACTCTGCCAAGCATGATGTCCTTCCCCAGGGAGTGACCCCTCCTGACAACATGTCCAAAGTGTGTAAGACGCAGTCTCGCCATCCTTGCTTCTAAGGAGCATTCCGGCTGCACTTCCTCCAAGACAGATCTGTTCGTTCTTCTGGCCGTCCGTGGTATATTCAATATTCTTCGCCAACACCACCATTCAAAGGCGTGACTTCTTGTTTGGTCTTCCTTATGTATGCTTTCACGTGCATATGATGTAACTGAAAATACCGTGGCTCGGGGCAGGCGCACCTCAGTCTTCAAGGTGACGTCTTTACTTTTCAGCCTTTAAAGAGGTCCTTTGCAGCAGATACGCGCAATGCCCAATGCAGTGCGTCGTTTGATTATAAGTATAATAAAATGCAAATGTAGAGCCTTAATTAAAAACAAAAAAATGCTCAAAGCTTCCCAGAGCCAAAGGGTGGCTGTGTTTTGCTTGAAATTCAGGGATCTCTGAGAAAGCAACCAGGTTTGCTGGTCCCCATATGACCCAGCAGTTCCACTCCTGGGTATAGACCCAGAAGGCTTGAAATCGGGGCCTCAAACAGATACCTGTACCCGAATGCTCATTGCGGTGTTACTCACAATAGTCACGTGGTGGAAACCACCCACGTGTCCCCCAACGAATGAGTGGATAAACCAAACACAGTGTGTCCTCTAACGGAATACTACTTACCCATAAAGGGAAACGGAGTCCCGCCACACGCCGCAACATGGTGAACCTTGAACACACGCTGAGTGAAGTCAGTCAGGCTCAGAAGGACGAACAGCGTCTGACCCCACTTAGATGAAATGTCTAAATGAGGCAAATGCATTGTTGTCGTTGTGAGTTGCCTTCGAGTCGATTCCAGCTCCTTCTGAGCCCACGTGACAGAGTAGAGCTGCCGCAGGTTTTCTAGGCTGTAATCTTTGTGGGAGCAGGTCACCAGGTCCTTTCTCCAGTGGAGCAGCTGGTGGGTTCAAACTGATAACCTTTTGGTTAGCAGCCGAGCACTTAACCACTGCACCACCAGGGTTCCTTAGGCAAATGCACAGAGATCAGAACGTATCAGTGGTGGCCAGGGGCTGAGGGGAGGGAGAAAGGAGGAGTTGTTGCCGAAGGGGCACTGGGTTCCCTTTGCGGTGACGAAACACATGTGGGGATGGACAGTGGTGACGGTCGCACAGCACAGTGAATGTCATTAATGTCTCTGGATTGTGCTGAAAATGTTAAATGAAAACAAGAAACAAAGCATATGAACTTAATATTCTGCTCAGTAGAAAAAGAATTTGGAGGCGTCCTGAGCTTAGAGTTGGAGAAGTTAGAAAAGCAGCCTCTGGCATTTGGAGGTCCGGTCCCTGGCTCTGGAAAGGGGACCCCGAGTCTCTGGGTTGGGAAGCCCACCTTGGTTGGGCTCCCGTTTAGACTCCTCTGGGGGTTATCCAGCCTCCCCGCAGTGCCCTGAGGCCTCAGGAAGGTTAATTAACAGACTGCTTTGGGTTGGCTGTTTTCCTCTGTGTGTTCTAAGTCATTTTAAGTTTTTGACCATGTGTGGGCTGTGCACTGTTTCCTCACATATATTGATGGAATTGTCACAGGTCGAGTTAGCTGGCTCCGACTTTAAACGTTCACCATTTTAGGTTAAGTACTTGCCGGATGTATTTTTATAGTCCAGCCACGGGGATATGATATTCGGAAATGACCTTGCTCAAGTTGATCTGATCAGCTTCCGCCCTGGTATCCCAGAGCACACCCCCGACCCCTGTGCACGTGGAGAGGGTGAGTGTGTCTTAGCCAGCGTTGCTTCCCTCCAAGTCCTAACCCAGTGCTGGGATGCAGGAGGGACTTGATAGGCGTCACAGTGATTAACATGCCGTGAGTCCATGTTATAGGAGTCCCTGGTGGTGCGAATGGTTAAATCAAGACGACTAACCGAAAGGTTGGTGGTTCAAACCCAGCCAGAGGCACCTCAGAAGACAGGCCTGGCGAGCTGAAAGTTCACAGCGTTGAAAACCCTAAGGATCACATTCTGCCCTGCACGTGGGGTCTGCATGACTTGGAATTGACTTGCTGGCAACTGGTAACTAGACCTGCCTGCAAATCATTGCAGAAGAGTCCTCAGCCTAATCAACCCCACTTCTACCTGTACTTTCTCAAGACACCAGTTATGGAGGGAAATCGTGAGCTCATGTTCCCCTTACGCGGCGGAGTTGTAAGTCGATGCCAAAGCCTAGTCTCACCTTTGCATTCTTTCTTTGTCTTCCTCCCCAGTAAGCGGACATGGTGACCACCTGAGCAGACGGTGTGGGAGAGAAGTGTCTCCACCCCAGAATCTCCACGGGAACTTGGCCCCGCCCACCACTCACAGGGTCCTACTCCACTAGAGTGACGAGTGTGTGAGACGGCAGGGGAGCCGTGGCCCAGGGACCGGTCAGCAGACGGGACGTGTAAAGACCACACAGCTTGCTGAACCGTGAAGAACTGCATGAACTGTATCTAAGCTGCTTTCTATACCGTTGCCAAGTACCTTTTTTAGACAGTACTATTACTGACTCTTTTGTAATTTCATTTTGCATGTAGCTAGGGATTATACATCAGCACCATAAGCAATCTGCTTATTTTTTGAAAAAGATCTCTCCATGCAAAATGGTGAATAAAGTGTAGATTCTGCTTTTTCTACAAATTATAGTCATAACCCACGCCGTCAAAAGCTTAAATTGGTTTCCTATACAATCAGTGTCATAGGTCTGCGTATACTTTATAGAAAGCTAGCTTCTACAAAGACGTTTTCACTGTTTACTAGGGAAATGAGCAAAGTTATTTATAAAAGGCCTTATGTTGTCTACATATATTGTCTTTGAAATATTTGTGATTTAGTTTATTGCCTGTAAAAGAGAAATTATGTAATTTACTCAGTAAACAGTACTGTAAACTATACTTTTAAAGCAAGAAATAAAATATTTTGTTCTCAGTTGTGGTAGTATATTGATTCCAATGGTTTCTGGACTTTTTTTAAGTTATTTTTTGTGTGTTTTTGGTGAAGGTTTATACATCAGTTTAGGTTCCCATTCAATAATTTCTACAGACTGATCAGTAACGTTGGTTACATTCTTCACTGTGCGTGATTCTCATTATTTCGGGTTGTTCTGTTTCCATTAATCTAGTTTCCCTGCCCCTTTACATTCTTATCTTTTCGGCTCTTTTACTTCAGCATTGCTTCCTTTCACTTTAGCTACTCTATGTTCAGGAGAATTTTCAGAGTCCCTTCTGACATCCAGTTTGGTCTTTTCTCACTTTGGCCTCTTTCCAATGACCTCTTGCTTTCTTCGTGTAAGATGTCCTTGATGTGATTCCACAGCTCTCTGGTCTTCGATCATTAGTGTCCAGTGCATCAGATCTATTCCTAGGATGGTCACTAACTTCAGCTGGGATATACTCAAGGTCCTATTTTGGCTCTCGTGGACTTGTTCTACTTTTCTTCAGCTTCAGCTTGAACTTGCATGTAAGCAGTTGATGGTCTGTTCTGCAGTCGGCCCTTGGCCTTGTCCTGACCGATGATATTGAGCCTTTCCATCGTCTCTTTCCACATATGTAGTTGATCTGATTCTTGTGTATTCTGTCTGGCGAGGTCCATGTGTATAGTTGCTGTTTATGTTGTTGAAAAAACGTATTTGCAATGAAGAAGTCATTCGTCTTTCAAAATTCTATCATGAGATCTCCGGCGTTGTTTTTATCACCAAGGCCACATTTTCCAATTATTGTTCCTTCCTTTTTGTTTCCATTTTTTGCATTTGAATCACCAGTAATTATCGATGCATCTCAATTGTACGTTTGATCAATTTCAGATTGCATAAGTTGGTAAAAATCTTCAATTTCTTCATCTTTAGACTTAGTGGTTGGTGAGTAGATTTGAATAAGAGTCGTATTAACTGATCTTCCTTGTAGCCGTATGGATATCATTCTATCACTGACAGCGTGGTACTTCAGGATAGATCTTGAAATGTTCTTGTTTAGGATGAATGCATCGCCATTCCTCTTCAATTTGTCATAGTAGACCGTATGATTGTCCCATTCAAAATGGCCAATACCAGTCCATCTTAGCTCACTACTGCCTAGGGTTTCTATGTTTATGCATTCCATTTCTTTCTTTCTTTCTTTTTACAATTTCCAGTTTTCCTAGATTCATACTTCGTACATTCCATGTTGTGATTATTAACAGATATTTGCAGCTGTTTCTTCTCATTTTGAGACACGCCACATCAGCAAACGATGGTCCTGGAAGTCTGACTCCATCCATGTCATTTAGGTCAACTCTACTTTGAGGAGGGAGCTCTTACTCAGTCTTCTTCTGAGTGCCTTCCAACCTGAGGCACTATATCAGACAACGTTCTGTTGCTACTCATAAGGTTATCACGGGCCAGTTTTTCAGAAGTAGACAGTCAGGTCTTTCTTCCTAGTCTGTCTTAGTCTGGAAGCTCCCCTGAAACCTGTCCACCATGAATGATCCTGCTGGCATATGGCGTAGCTTCCAGTGTCACAGCAACACACAAGCCACCACAGTATGACAAATTGACAGACCCATGGGGAAGCAGCATGGAGTACAGCTCAAAACAGAGCTGGGTTGTGGCTGTGAGCTTGGGAAAGTCACTTCCCCCCGGCCTTGTTTCTCAGTTGGCAGCAGGAGGGCCTTGGAATTAAAGGAACATCAGATATCACTACCCTCTGCATAAAACCCTCCAATAACGTCCATTATATTTAGAAGGCAACCCAGTGCCTCATCTCAGATTAGGAGGTGCACACCTGTATAGCGGCCCCCAACCATACTGCCTCCTGGCCTCCACATCCTCTGTGACCCCTTCCCAGAGTGTGGACTGGACTCAGGGACTCGCTTCTAAAGAACCGGAGAGGACAATTAGCTCTGTTTTCTCGCTCTCTTTCCTTGATCTCTCTGTCACCTCTATGCCCCTGGAAGCAGCTGTGATATATGACCTGCCCTATGAGGTCAACATGACAAAGATCTGAGTTAGGCCCCTGATCAACAGGCAGAGAAGGACTGAGGCCCCCAGTCCAGGAGCTCACAAGGTCCTGTCCATAACACGGAGTGAGCAGGGGGCAGATCCTCCCTAGTCGAGCCTCAGTTGAGACCAAAGCCCTAGGCTCGTGAGAGAACTTGGGGAAGAGTCACCAGCTAAGCTGTGCCCACATTCCTCGTCCACGGGGACTATGAGATCATCAGTGTGTCCTGTTGTGAGTTGTAGGTTTTGGGGTGATGTTGTCACGGGGCAGGAGACAGGTCCTCCAGCCGCTCAGGTCCTGGGACCTGGACCTGCCCTCCTCCTCCTTCCCTCCTCTCCTCTCCAGCTCTCTCCAGCCACACTGGCCCCTTTTCAATCTACTCTCTGGGCAAACTCACTTCTGCCTCCCAGTCTCTTCACCAGCTGTGCCTTCTCCACGGGACACTGTCCCCAGGCTCATGCAGGGCTGGCCCCTCCTGTCATTTTGGTCACACATAAATGTCACCTCAGTGAGCCCTCTGGACCCCCACCCAGTGGCCCCAGCCCTCTCTCACTGGCTGTATCCTACTTTATTTTCCCTGTGCAATATGCTCTTTTCTTTCTCACATATTTGTCTTCATGCTCTTGTCCGTCTCCCCTCCACTGTTAGTTCCTGGGGCAGGAACCACATGGGTGATTTTCAGCTCCCACCCAGGACCTAACACAGACCTGCCCAAGGTGAGGGCTCAGGCACCACTGATGAATGAATAAATGACAGGATCTGATTCAGTTCCTGCCTCTGACCAGCTCTGATTGTGGGAGTGGATGGTAATATTAGGAGTTGCAACTCCCAGACAGGGTGACAGCCAGAATGACGTTGGGGTGACTGTCTCCTAGTTCAGCTGCTCCAGCAAAGCCCAGAGGGCACCACTGACAGGGGAGTCTGCTGCCCTCTGGTGGCCAGCGCTAGCGCTGCAGCTCCAGGCAAGAAACCTCATATCCCACACCTGTGTTCAGGTTTCCTCAAATCAGCAGCTCTCCTGGGCCCCAGAGTTGAAGGAGCACGACTTGCAGGTCCACGAGTGGTATTGGGGACCTCAGGAGACTCCTGTGCCCCTTCTTTCCCTCCACAGGCCCTGCGTGTCCAGCTCACTCATGAGGCATCCTCCCCACATTCAGGGCAAAGGCCTCACTTCTTCAGGGGGACCCCGATACTCCACCAAGGACTAGTCCTGACCCTGGACCTGGCCTTGTGATCCATGGCTGCAACTTGCCCTTCGTGACCCAAAGTTCCCAGTCCCTACACTCCATTGCTCTTGCTGTGGGAATATTCTATTCTGGGAAACAGAAACATTTTCCTAGGACCTCAGGGCACTGTGGGTCATGGACACAGAACCAAGGCCAGCGATACTTATCTGAGCCTGGGAACCCTGGGGATCACCCACTCCAAGCACCTGAAATTACAGAGGAGGAAACCAAGGCTGGGTGGGGCAGGGCCAAGAGCTGGGTCTGTGCTCCTGTGGGACCCCCATCCCCACTCCCATTAGGCCCTTGCTTGCTCTCAGAGCTGGGGGCCAACAATGCCTCCTCCAGGGGGTTGTCCTGGATTCCACTCACATCCCCACCTCCAGTGAGGCTAGTCTCCCCTTCTCTGGGCATCGACTCTCCCCAGGATTCTAAGAGTAGAGGTCCTGCCCAGGGGAGGTCCGGATTCCTCCTCACCCCCTCAAACAGCCCCAAAGCTGCGCATTTTCCTTCTCTTACGTAAGTTGATCATTTTCCTTGGGGGGCCGACCACACGTCTATCCTCTCATTCCCCATGCTGGGCTTCCTCCCTATTTCTCTCTCCACCTCATTACCCTCACCTGGGCAGCCACATGTACTGTTCTACCTCATTACTCCCTGCACCTGGGCCTCCTACAGATCCTTCCTTCCTCCTCACTCCCCACACCCGGGTTCTCTCCTGGCCCCTCAAACCTCCTTACTTCTCACACCTGGGCTGCCTCCTGGCCCCTCACACCTCCTCAGTCCCCACACCTGGGCTGCCTCCTGGCCCCTCACACCTCCTCAGTCCCCACACCTCGGCTGCTTCCTGGCCCCTTGTACATCCTCACTCCACAAACCTGGGCTGCTTCATGGGCCTTCCCACCTCCTCACTGGTCACACCTGTGACTTCTAGTTATGCTTTCTACCTCCTTCCTCTGCAGAACTTTGCTGCCTCTTGACGCCTCCCCCCTCAATAACCACAAGGGGATTTCAACTGATCCAGCTCACCTCCTCACTCCCTACACCTGTGCCTTCTACTGATTCACTTCCCTCCATACTCCTGATACTTCAGCAACTTCCTCGTTGACAGGTCTGTGCACTCACTGACCCTTCCCACCTCATCATTTCTACACCTGTGCCTTCTTGTGGGCTATCCCTCCTCCTCACTCCTACACACTCCTCACCTACCATTACTTTGCCACCTCCTGACCCCTCCCACCTCATCATTACCACACCTGGTGGTGATGTGCAGGCCCCTCCCACACTCTCACTTCCCATACTGGGTCTGACCCCTCCCACCTCCTCACTCACCACACCAGGGCTGATCTGGGCCCCTCCTGACTCCTTGTTACCCACATCTGGGAGTTCTCCGGGCCTCCTCCAGCTCCACACCTCCCAGAGTTGCATGCCTCTTAATCCCTCCCAACTCTCACTCCCCACACCTGGACTGTGTCCTCACCCTTCACACCTCCTCTTTCCCCACCCCAGGGATTTCTCCTGTACACAGGCACTCACACAAATACCTATCCACGGATGCTCACAGCAGCTCTACTCCTCCCATCAGTCAATAGGTGGAACCAATCCATATGTCCATCAACAGATGACTGGACGAACAAAGTGTGGTCCATCCACACAATGGAATACCATCGAGCCTTAGAAGGAATGAGAAACTGACATGTGCTACAACGTGGATGGACCTCAAACACATGAAGCTAAGAAGATACAAAAGGCCACATGTTTCCACTTAGATAAGAAATCGAGGGCACTGAGAGCCAATCACTGATTGCCATGGGCACGGGGAGGGGCACAGGGAGGACTGCTTCATGGGTCCAGGGTTTCTGTTTGTGGTGATGACAATGCCCTGAAGTCGGTACTGGTGATGGTTGGATAGGCTAGTGAAGTACATAAAGCCACTCTATCACACCCGTTAAAACTGGAAAAACAGAACTGTATTTAATGAGAAATCTACCAGTTAAAATAGTGAAAAGTATAAAGTATAAAGTGAGCTGTAAAAATACCACAAATAAGCCACACAAATGCCCAGTCGGGTGAAGGTAAGAAAGGATCTCGTTCTGAAGCCGATGCTCCCTGGCTGGGGCTGAGGAGCTGTTGTGGAGAAGGTGTGGCGACTTGCTGGGACCCTGGTGCCCGGGCCAGAGCTGGTGATGGAGGATCGGGGCCCGTGTTGAGCCTCGGTGTCGATGCAGGAGCAGGATCAACATTAGCTGGTGGCCTCGGAGCTGCCTCAGGAGGTGGCTTAGGATGAGTATTCGACTTTCCATCAGACTCTTCTTCTGGTGCCTGGGCCAGACCAGGAGGTGGCGGACAGGGGGCTACACAGAGCTCCAGCGCTGGTGCAGGAGCAGGCTCGGCAGCAGCTGGCGGCGCTGGGGCCGGCTCGGCAGGCTCTTTGTCCAGAGCAGCAGGCCCTTCGTCTGGAGCCTGGGCCAGACCTAGAGATGGTAGACGTGGGGCCACCTCTGGCTCTGCTGTGGCTGCAGGAGCAGGACCCACAGCAGCTGGTGGCCTGGGATTGAGACCTGGAGGTGGCCCAGGATTTGAATCTGGCTTTCCATCAGGCTCCTCATTGGGTGTCTGAGCCAGAGCAGGAGTTGGAAGACCTGGGTCTCCACCGAGCTCCGGTGTGGCTGCTGGAGCAGGATCAACACGTGCAGGTGGTCCTGCAGTGGGTTCTGGGGGTGGCGCAGGGTAAGGACTCCACTTTCCAGCAGACTCTTCATCTGGAGCCTGAGCTAGACCTAGACATGGAGGACCTGGGGCTATATCAGGGTCTGCTGTTTCTGAAGGAGGAGAATCAACATCAGCCGGTGGTCCGGGACTCAGTTCCAGAGGTGGCCCAGCATAAGAATCGAGCTTTCCAATAGGCTCTTCCTCTGGTGCCTGGGACAGAGCTATAGATGGAGGACCTGGGGCTACATGAGGCCCAGGTGGTGATGTAGGAGTAGGATCCACAACACCTGGTGGTCCAGGATCGAGGTCTACAGGTGGTTCAGGGTTAGAACCTGGCTTTTCAATAAGCTCTTTGTCTACTGCCTGGACCAGAGCTGGAGATGGAGGATCTGTGGATGCACAGAGCTCCAACACTGCTGCAGGCTTAGTATCACAATCAGCTTGTGGCCCAGGTTCGAGCTCTGGAGGTGGCCCAGGATAAGGATCCGACGTTCCAGCAGGCTCTTTGTCTAGAGTCTGGGCCAGAGCTGGAGATGGAGGACGTAGGACCACACCTAGGTCTGCTGTTGCTGTCGGAATAGGATTGACGACGTCAGTTGGTGGTCTGGAAGCTTGTCTTGGAGGTGACCCAGGGTAACAATGGAGCTTTCCAGCAGGCTCTTCATCTGGTGCCTGGGCCAGAGCTGCAGATGGGGGACCTGGGGCTACACGGAGCCCAGGCGTTGCTGCATGAACAGGCTCCATATCGGCAGGTGTTCCTGGCACCGGTTCCGGAGATGGCACAGGATAAGAGTCTGAGATTCCAGCAGACTCTTCCCCTGGAGCCTCAGCCAGAGCTGAAGATGGAGGACATGGGGCTTCATTGAGGTCTGCTGTTCCTGAAGGAATAGGATTGACATGAGCTGGTGTTCCGGGATGGCGTTCTCCAGGTGGCCTCCAACGAGAATCAAGCTTTCTAATAGGCTCTTCCACTGGAGCTTGGGACGGAGTTGTATATGGAGGACCTGGGAGTACATACGGACCCGGTGGTGATGAAGGAGTCGGATCCAAAAAACCTGGAAGTCGGGGATCCAGTTCTGGAGGTGGTTCAGGATTAGCAGCTGGCTCTCCAATAGGCTCTTCATCTGGTGCCTGAGCCAGAGCTGGGGATGGAGGACCTGGCACTACATGGAGCCCCGGTGCTGATACAGAAGTTGGACCCACAACACTTGGTGCTCCACGATCCGGTTCTGGAGGTGGTTCAGGAATAGAATCTGACTTTCCAATGGGCTCTGTGCCTAGTGCCTGGACCAGAGGCGGAGATGGAGGATCTGTAGACACGCTGAGCTCTGGTTTTACTGCAGGTGCAGGATCACCACCAGCCTGTGGTCCAGGATCCAATTCTGGAGGTGGCTCAGGATAAGAAGCCAGCTTTCCAGCAGGCTCTTCATCTGGTGCCTGGGCCAGCACTAGAGACGGAGGACCTGTGGCTCCACTGAGCCCCCGTGTCGCTGCAGGCACAGGACTGACATCAGTCAGTGGTCCTGGAGTCGGCTCTGAAGGTGGCCCAGGGTGAGAATCCCACCTTCCAGCAGGCTCTTCACCTGGAGCCTGGGTCAGAGCTGCAGAGGGAGGACCTGGGGCCATATGGAGCTCTCCTATTGTTACATGAACAGGACTGACGTCTGCAATTCGTCCAGAAGCAGGTTTTGGAAGCGGCCCAGCATGAAAATCTGGCTTTCCGATAGGCTCTCTTTCTGGTGCCTGCGGCAGATCTGTATTTGGAGGACCTGGGGCTACACTGAGCCCCAGTGTTGGACCAGGACTCACATTCACTTCTGTTCCAGGATCGAGTTCTGGAGGTGGTTTGGGATCAGCATCTGACTCTCCAAGAGGTATTTCATCTGGTGCCTGGGCCAGAGCTGGAGACGGACGACCTGTGGCTCCACCGAGCCCCGTTGTTGCTGCAGGCACAGGACTGACATCAGTCAGTGGTCCTGGAGCCGGTTCTGAAGCTGGCCCAGGATAAGAACCCCACTTTCCAATAGGCTCTTCCTCTGGTGCCTGGGACAGAGCTATAGATGGAGGACCTGGGGCTACATGAGGCCCAGGTGGTGATGTAGGAGTAGGATCCACAACACCTGGTGGTCCAGGATCGAGGTCTACAGGTGGTTCAGGGTTAGAACCTGGCTTTTCAATAAGCTCTTTGTCTACTGCCTGGACCAGAGCTGGAGATGGAGGATCTGTGGATGCACAGAGCTCCAACACTGCTGCAGGCTTAGTATCACAATCAGCTTGTGGCCCAGGTTCGAGCTCTGGAGGTGGCCCAGGATAAGGATCCGACGTTCCAGCAGGCTCTTTGTCTAGAGTCTGGGCCAGAGCTGGAGATGGAGGACGTAGGACCACACCTAGGTCTGCTGTTGCTGTCGGAATAGGATTGACGATGTCAGTTGGTGGTCTGGAAGCTTGTCTTGGAGGTGACCCAGGGTAACAATGGAGCTTTCCAGCAGGCTCTTCATCTGGTGCCTGGGCCAGAGCTGCAGATGGGGGACCTGGGGCTACACGGAGCCCAGGCGTTGCTGCATGAACAGGCTCCATATCGGCAGGTGTTCCTGGCACCGGTTCCGGAGATGGCACAGGATAAGAGTCTGAGATTCCAGCAGACTCTTCCCCTGGAGCCTCAGCCAGAGCTGAAGATGGAGGACATGGGGCTTCATTGAGGTCTGCTGTTCCTGAAGGAATAGGATTGACATGAGCTGGTGTTCCGGGATGGCGTTCTCCAGGTGGCCTCCAACGAGAATCAAGCTTTCTAATAGGCTCTTCCACTGGAGCTTGGGACGGAGTTGTATATGGAGGACCTGGGAGTACATACGGACCCGGTGGTGATGAAGGAGTCGGATCCAAAAAACCTGGAAGTCGGGGATCCAGTTCTGGAGGTGGTTCAGGATTAGCAGCTGGCTCTCCAATAGGCTCTTCATCTGGTGCCTGAGCCAGAGCTGGGGATGGAGGACCTGGCACTACATGGAGCCCCGGTGCTGATACAGAAGTTGGACCCACAACACTTGGTGCTCCACGATCCGGTTCTGGAGGTGGTTCAGGAATAGAATCTGACTTTCCAATGGGCTCTGTGCCTAGTGCCTGGACCAGAGGCGGAGATGGAGGATCTGTAGACACGCTGAGCTCTGGTTTTACTGCAGGTGCAGGATCACCACCAGCCTGTGGTCCAGGATCCAATTCTGGAGGTGGCTCAGGATAAGAAGCCAGCTTTCCAGCAGGCTCTTCATCTGGTGCCTGGGCCAACACTAGAGACGGAGGACCTGTGGCTCCACTGAGCCCCGGTGTCGCTGCAGGCACAGGACTGACATCAGTCAGTGGTCCTGGAGTCGGCTCTGAAGGTGGCCCAGGGTGAGAATCCCACCTTCCAGCAGGCTCTTCACCTGGAGCCTGGGTCAGAGCTGCAGAGGGAGGACCTGGGGCCATATGGAGCTCTCCTATTGTTACATGAACAGGACTGACGTCTGCAATTCGTCCAGAAGCAGGTTTTGGAAGCGGCCCAGCATGAAAATCTGGCTTTCCGATAGGCTCTCTTTCTGGTGCCTGCGACAGATCTGTATTTGGAGGACCTGGGGCTACACTGAGCCCCAGTGTTGGACCAGGACTCACATTCACTTCTGTTCCAGGATCGAGTTCTGGAGGTGGTTTGGGATCAGCATCTGACTCTCCAAGAGGTATTTCATCTGGTGCCTGGGCCAGAGCTGGAGACGGACGACCTGTGGCTCCACCGAGCCCCGTTGTTGCTGCAGGCACAGGACTGACATCAGTCAGTGGTCCTGGAGCCGGTTCTGAAGCTGGCCCAGGATAAGAACCCCACTTTCCAGTAGGCTCTTCACCTGGTGCCTGGGCCAGAGCTGGAGACGGAGGACCTGTGGCTCCACTGAGCCCCGGTGTCGCTGCAGGCACAGGACTGACATCAGTCAGTGGTCCTGGAGTCGGCTCTGAAGGTGGCCCAGGATAAGAACCCCACTTTCCAGTAGGCTCTTCACCTGGTGCCTGGGCCAGAGCTGGAGACGGAGGACCTGTGGCTCCACTGAGCCCCGGTGTCGCTGCAGGCATAGGACTGACATCAGTCAGTGGTCCTGGAGTCGGTTCTGAAGGTGGCCCAGGATAAGTACCCCACTTTCCAGCAGGCTCTTCACCTGGAGCCTGAGCCAGAGCTGGAGACGGAGGACCTTGGGCTACTTTGAGGCTCGGTGTTGGTGCAGAATCAGGTGACCCTTGTGCCGGCTCTGACGGTGGCCCAGGATGAGAACCCGGCTTTCCAACAAGCCTGTCGTCTAGTGCCTGGGCCAGCGTTGGAGACGGTGGGCCTGCGGCTACACTGAGCCCCGGTGTTGGTGCAGCAGCAGGACCAACATCATTCAGTGGCCTGGGAGCCAGCTTTGGAGGGGGCCCAGGGTCAGGATCCAGCCCTCCACCGTGGTCCCCATTCAGTGCCAGTGCTGGAACCGCTGATGGAAGAGACGGTGCTCTAGGGAGCTCTGGTGTGGGCGCGGGAGCAGGAGCGACATCTGCAGGGGGTCCAGGAGCTGCTTCTGGAGGCGACCCAGGAAGACGACTCGGCCCTCCAGCAGGCTCTCCGTCTGCTGTGGGAGGTGGTGGTGGAGGAGCTGGTGTTCTATGCAGCTCCTGCGATGGCTCAGGAGTAGGATCTATCTGAGAAGATGGTTCTCGACTGGCTCCCAGAGGTGACCCAGGAAAACAGCCCAGGCTTCCAACAGATTCTCTGTCTGCTGACGGATCTGGTGATGGAGGACCTGATGTCCTGTCGAGCTCCAGTGTTGGTGTTGGAGCAGGAGGTCGTCCTAGAGTTGCTTCTGGACGTGGCCCTAGATCCTGAGCTGCTTTTAGACCCAGTGCCGGCCCTGACATGAGAAGTACAACAGGAGAAACATTCAACAACACGACTGCCTTTCCTCCTGCCTTTCCAACGACAGAAAACATCCCACAGCCTTGAAGAGAAGCCCAGGGTCCAGATTTCCACCCCAGGAAGTCTTCCCAGACTGAGGTCCACTACAGGAGGGTCTGAGGTCACTCTGAACACAGGCCCAACTCTGCCTCTGTGGGTCCTCCCTGTGGAACCAGCCCATGTCCCCTCACAAGCTCACATGTGGGCATGCCCAGTCCTCCTCACCCTCTGGCTCTGACTCACTGGGCTCCAGGTGGTCCAGCTGGGCACAGAGAAGATGGGCACGGCGCTCCAGGCCTGAGCCCTGCATGTTCACCTGCACGTACTCCACCAGGAGCTTCAGGCAGGAGAAGTGTGGCGGCTGGTCAAAGTCTTCCGGGTATTCATCCATCCAGGTTTTCAGGATGAAAGAGATGGCGCTGGGGATGGATGGTGAAGAACAGGGTCAGAGGCCTGGCCTTTTCCACTGCACTGTCGTCCCATGGCAGCTCTGCAAGGGGCTGGGTTCTTCTGTCTGTCCCTGTCCTTCCAAAGGCTAGCCCCAGCCTGCACCACTCCCTCTGGCTATCCTGGCAGTGTCAGGCCTGGTCACTGAGCAGGGGGATAGTGCAGAGCCTTGGTCACAGAGACATCCCTATCGATGGTCTGACCAACTCTCTCTCCTCTGGAAACCTGAATTATGTCCCTGTCCGTTCCCTGGCTCCCTCCCCAATGGACAATAAACCCCAGAGGGAAGGAAGGGGTGTGTCTGTGTGTTCACCTCACAGCCTGGCACACAGTAGTGCTCAAGGCATCTCTGAGCCTGAGGGTCCACAGAGTCTGTCCCCTGTTCCAGCCTGCCCAGGCCCTGAGGGCCCTCCACCTGGACCGTGGGCAACAGCGTGCTGCCTGGTCCTCTGCATGCAGATGAGGGTCTCCTCGCCCATGATCACTGTTCTCCCAGGGACAGGGACCCCACATGCAACTGAGCACCCAGGACAGATCTGCAGCATTGGGGGGCCGGTTTCTCCCCCACCTTCTGATCGGGCTCCAAATGGGGAGGGAACAACCAGAGCTGGAAGGGGATTATGGCCGCGGGGGGAGGGTCTCCTCAAGGGCCACACTATGCCCCTTGCCTCCCTTCTGCTTCTCAGTGTGCCCAGGCTCCACCCCCAGCTCTGTGTGAGTGCTCTGCTCCTACAGGCAATGGCCCTGAGCTCATTCCTCCATAGGGATCAAGACGTGTGGGACCCAGGGCATGCCCAGCCACAGTCCTGACACAGGCCCGCTAAGACCCCCAGTCTTTCCTGGAGACAAGCGACACTCTTTCTCCATGCAATGTCCACTCACTCTTTCTGCTGGTCCTGGGGTCCGCCGGCCCCGGCCGAATGGGGGCAGTTGTATTCATACCTAGAGGAGGCATGAGGGCGTCACATCTAATACACTGTGGACACTACCTGCTTCCCATGTCTAGTGTTCCTGTCTGCCTCCTGACTAGGATGGAGGCCCAGGAGGGCAGGGCTCCCTGTCTGCTCTGTTCACTGAATGACGCTGAGTGTCTAGAACAGAGTCTGCAACAGTAGGGGCTTCACAGATAATTGCTGAGTGAATGAACCTAAGCAGCACTTTCCCCAACATCTGATTGTCCTGTGGCCCCTCTGTCAGCCACCAAGGATTCTTGTTCTGGCTACACCAAGGACAAGGCACCACTAGATGAGATCTCAACTCCCCCTTTTCAAACGGGGAACAGGTTTGCTGAAGGGCCTGCACTCAGTGAGGGGTGAGGCAGACAGCTTCTTCTTGAAGGAGAGAAAAACAATAAATGTGAACACCCCAGCCCCTCCAGCAGTCTTCTCCCTAGAGATGGGCTCCAGGTGTTGGGACTCTAGTGGCAGTGGCTAAAGAGCTTGGCTGCTAACCAAAAGGTCAGTAGTTTGAATCCAGCTGCCCCTTGGAAACCCTGTGGGGCAGATCTACTCTGTCTTCTAAGGTCGCTCAGAATTGACTCCGTGGCAATAAGTTTGGTTTTGGTGGGGTGCTGGGTAGACAGTTCCCATGGCTTGTCCCATGTGGTACTGACAGTAAGTTCAAGCAGGCTGATCCTCTGCCAGCCCACTTTTCAGAGGAGCGCACCGAGGCACAGAGACGTGAGTGACTTTCCCCAGACTCATAGCTGATAGGGGTTGAGTTCCCACTGGGCTGTGGAGGGTGGGGTGCTCACCTTTGGAATAACAGATCCAGGACCTGCTGGGTGGTGGCAAAAGTTCTGTATGTTCCCAGAAAGAAGCTGATGTAGGACAAGTCACCCTCCACGAAGGCGGGTACCAGGTGCTCCCCCAGCTTCTCCAGCGAGCCAGCCTTGACGATTCTCACCACGCGGGTCTGATCCAGGTCCTGGTCTGATCCACAGGCACACTGGGGTGAGACAGAGAAGGGACGAACTGTCAGAGGCACCCTGTGAACCACCAGGCGGGTCGGGGTCTAGGACCTCTGTGACCTGTGGCAGGAGGTGGGACACAAGTGTCCCCATCAGGAAACGGGAGGTGGGGATGATTATACTTATTAGAAACCTCAAGTTGTTTTGTTAATAACACTACCTCCCTCTAGCAAGAGCGGAGACTTGGTGGCAGAGTGGCTCTTAAGAGCTTGGCTGCTAACCAAAAATCAGCAGTTTGACTCCACCAGCCACTCCTTGGAAACCCTATGGGGCAGGTCTAGTGTGTCCTATAGGGTCCCTATGAGTCAGCATGGACTCGATGGCAACAAGTTTGGTGTGGTTTGGTATCAAGAGCAGTATCCTTGTGAGTCCTCATAAAACACCCTGTTGTAGAGGTGGGAAAACACAGCTTAGCAATGCCCAGTATCTGTTCAAAGTCACGAGATAGGAGCCCAGAACCGTCGGGCGCTAAGGCCCCGTGATGATCCCTGTGTGCCGCATGAGGTCTGCTCTGCTCCTGACTCGGAGGGGAAGGTCTGGTGCCAGCCCACTCCCTCCGCAGCTGGAGACGGTGCACAGAACAGACACACCCATGAGACCCCCTCTGAATGCAAAGCAAGACACAGATTTTCCGTTCTGTACATTAGAGGGGGTTTGGAGAAGCTAAAGCTATGACGGTCCCAGATCCACCCCAAGGTGAATGGCTGGAGATCCCGGGGTGGGAGAAAGACCCCCACAGGACCGAGGATCTGAACAGATGACTGGGAAGCGGGAGCGCAAATCCAAACGACCAGTAAAGGACTGGGCGGTGACTCAGCTTCTCAGGGCTGACAGCCCCTCAAAGCCACCTTGGGCTTCCAGTGGCCAATGTGACAGCAGGTTGGCAATAATGGAACAGATCCATAACACCCGGAACAGGCTGGACACAGGGACGCAGCCAGCGACAGAGACTGCTGGGGCACCTGACGGCCACAGCTGATTTGGGAAGGAGTCTGGCTCTAGGGATCCTAGCTTGGAATGTGCACATCCTTCGTCCCAGCGTGCCGCCCTGGGAGTCTGTCCTGGGTGGTCAGTGTATGAGGACACACATGAGGCTCCTGCAGCTCTGCTGTGGATCAGTGTGCAAGGACACACAGGAGGTTCCTGCAGCCCTGCTGTGGGTGAGTGTGTGAGGACACCCGTGAGGTTCCTGCAGCCCTGCTGTGGGTCAGTGTGTGAGGACACACGCGAGGTTCCTGCAGCCCTGCTGTGGGTCAGTGTGTGAGGACACACGTGAGGTTCCTGCTGCCCTGCTGTGGGTCAGTGTGTGAGGACACCCGTGAGGCTCCTGCAGCCCTGCTGTGGGTCAGTGTGTGAGGACACACGTGAGGTTCCTGCTGCCCTGCTGTGGGTCAGTGTGTGAGGACACCCGTGAGGTTCCTGCAGCCCTGCTGTGGGTCAGTGTGTGAGGACACCCGTGAGGTTTCTGCAGCCCTGCTGTGGGTCAGTGTATGAGGACATCCGTTAGGTTCCTGCTGCCCTGCTGTGGGTCAGTGTGTGAGGACACCCGTGAGGTTCCTGCAGCCCTGCTGTGGGTCAGTGTGTGAGGACACACGTGAGGTTCCTGCTGCCCTGCTGTGGGTCAGTGTGTGAGGACACCCGTGAGGTTCCTGCAGCCCTGCTGTGGGTCAGTGTGTGAGGACACCCGTGAGGTTCCTGGAGCCCTGCTGTGGGTCAGTGTGTGAGGACACCCGTGAGGTTTCTGCAGCTCTGCTGTGGGTCAGTGTATGAGGACATCCGTGAGGTTCCTGCTGCCCTGCTGTGGGTCAGTGTGTGAGGACACCCGTGAGGTTCCTGCAGCCCTTCTGTGGGTCAGTGTGTGAGGACATCCGTGAGGTTTCTGCAGCCCTGCTGTGGGTCAGTGTGTGAGGACACCCGTGAGGTTTCTGCAGCCCTGCTGTGGGTCAGTGTATGAGGACATCCGTGAGGTTCCTGCTGCCCTGCTGTGGGTCAGTGTGTGAGGACACCCGTGAGGTTCCTGCAGCCCTGCTGTGGGTCAGTGTGTGAGGACACACGTGAGGTTCCTGCTGCCCTGCTGTGGGTCAGTGTGTGAGGACACCCGTGAGGTTCCTGCAGCCCTGCTGTGGGTCAGTGTGTGAGGACACCCGTGAGGTTCCTGCAGCCCTGCTGTGGGTCAGTGTGTGAGGACATCCGTGAGGTTCCTGCAGCTCTGCTGTGGGTCAGTGTGGGAGGACATCCGTCAGGTTCCTGCTGCCCTGCTGTGGGTCAGTGTGTGAGGACACCGTGAAGTTCCTGGAGCCCTGCTGTGGGTCAGTGTGTGAGGACACCCGTGAGGTTCCTGCAGCCCTGCTGTGGGTCAGTGGATGAGGACACCCGTGAGGTTCCTGCAGCCCTGCTGTGGGTCAGTGTATGAGGACATCCGTGAGGTTCCTGCTGCCCTGCTGTGGGTCAGTGTGTGAGGACATCCGTGAGGTTCCTGCAGCCCTGCTGTGGGTCAGTGTATGAGGACACCCGTGAGGTTCCTGCAGCCCTGCTGTGGGTCAGTGTGTGAGGACACCCGTGAAGTTCCTGCAGCCCTGCTGTGGGTCAGTGTGTGAGGACACACGTGAGGTTCCTGCTGCCCTGCTGTGGGTCAGTGTGTGAGGACACCCGTGAGGCTCCTGCAGCCCTGCTGTGGGTCAGTGTGTGAGGACACACGTGAGGTTCCTGCTGCCCTGCTGTGGGTCAGTGTGTGAGGACACCCGTGAGGTTCCTGCAGCCCTGCTGTGGGTCAGTGTGTGAGGACACCCGTGAGGTTCCTGCAGCCCTGCTGTGGGTCAGTGTGTGAGGACACCCGTGAGGTTTCTGCAGCTCTGCTGTGGGTCAGTGTATGAGGACATCCGTGAGGTTTCTGCTGCCCTGCTGTGGGTCAGTGTGTGAGGACACCCGTGAGGTTCCTGCAGCCCTTCTGTGGGTCAGTGTGTGAGGACATCCGTGAGGTTTCTGCAGCCCTGCTGTGGGTCAGTGTGTGAGGACACCCGTGAGGTTTCTGCAGCCCTGCTGTGGGTCAGTGTGTGAGGACATCCGTGAGGTTCCTGCTGCCCTGCTGTGGGTCAGTGTGTGAGGACACACGTGAAGTTTCTGGAGCCCTGCTGTGGGTCAGTGTGTGAGGACACCCGTGAGGTTCCTGCAGCCCTGCTGTGGGTCAGTGTGTGAGGACACCCGTGAGGTTCCTGCAGCCCTGCTGTGGGTCAGTGGATGAGGACACCCGTGAGCTTTCTGCAGCCCTGCTGTGGGTCAGTGTGTGAGGACACCCGTGAGGTTCCTGCAGCCCTGCTGTGGGTCAGTGTGTGAGGACACCCGTGAGGCTCCTGTAGCCATGCTGAAAGGGCAGCAGAAGGTATCAGGCCAGGGCCCGCAGCAGTGAGAGGCTCAGTCACTGTGGGGACCGTACTCTGTTCTGGAACATTCTGTAGCCGAGTCAGGACACAGCTCCTGACTTGGAGGGGTCATGGTGATGCGTTCCCTGAGATTGCAGGTTGCGGAAATATGTGTATCATAGCCTGAGCCCCGTGCTTTTGGGTAAAAGAAGCCTGCTAAGTGTGAGGATGTGAGAGGCTGGGAGAAGGTGGGAAGGACAGCCCAGCCGACTGCTGCCCGGCCCTGGGCCTGAGAGTTCAACACTGAAACTGGAACACCATGGAAAAAGATGCCTGGGCCGATGTGCAGTGAAGACAGTGCAAAAGACTGTTTTCTGACATTCCTACAAATATGGAAAGAGTGACTTTGTACCTGGCCAGGGTGGGGAGGGCAGTGGGGGCGATAAGGGAAGGGTTTTAGTGGATTCCTTTGGGAGGAACTGTGGCCTTGGAGAGAGGTAGATAGCTCGAGGGAGTGTCTGGTCCCCATGTCCCCTCTGGCCATCTCAGGGCCCTAGGTGGGGACCCTGACCCGCACTCACCCAGAGCCTGTGCCACCCCTTCCTGGCCCCTTTCTTGGGGTGGACGGAGTAGATGAGGTCATCCTCCTTCTCCTCGCGGATCTCCTGTGGGGGCTTCTGCAGAGACAGTACCCGGCAGTGGTCCAGGAGGCATTAAGGGCTGCTCCAAGCCTCCTCCTTCCCTCTCTGCCCCTTCAGGCACTTGTGCCCCTTGGACCTTCGAAGACCCCCTACTTCCCCGTCTACACCACATATGGGAAAATTCAGCCAGAGGCTGCACCATGCAGCCCCGGCCACATCCACTGACCAGGGCCGCTCCATGCTCTGCAGCCCCTCTCCACCTCCCACCTACCAGGGAGGAGGAGAGATTGCAGGCGGAGGAGGGGGCTGAGGAGCAGGGGAGATGATATGGACCTCTGAGTATTGCACTAGGATCTGGGAAGAGCTGGGTCAGTACAAGGTCAGCAAGAGGCAGTCAATGCCTGGGAAGGACCATGGGGTGACTGCCCCACACAGGGTGAGCTGGAGTGCAGAGAAGGCCCAGGCGAGTGTGCCAATTCAGCCTAAGATCCCCCTGACCATCCCTCCTAAAGCTCTGGTCTGAACTATGACCGCTGTGTAGACAGGTAGATCCCAGCACCCTGTGTGATCAGGCTGGACAGGAACGTGAAACTGGTCTCCACCTGTGTCACCCCAGGCCCCAGTCTCCAAGGCACCCAACCTGATGGACTAGGCCCACCCAACACCCTGCACCGGAGGGGTGTAGGGCTGCCCAGGTGGGATCACAGTGGTGGCCTGGCCTGGATTGGCACCCTGGGCCACCCTGTGTTACCTTTGGTTTCTTTCTGGTAAATGGCCAGAGCCTTCGGGGATGGGGGATGAGACCATGTCTCAGTCTTCGTGAAAGGGTCGAACTCCTGGATTTCTCAAGGTGCGATACAAGGCAACATGAGCAACAACAAGAAAACATGTTCCTCATTCGAGTGTCTCCACTCAAGTGAGCTAGGGCAGGGCGGTCCCTGGAATGTGGGTGCCTGGTTACCAGGGTTCCAAGTTCTGTGTACTCCATCACCAAGGAAGTGAGGTCATATCCCGGGTCCTCTGACCTGGGCCCGACCTCAGATATGACCTTCCCAAAATTCCCTCTGGGATGCTGAATGCTCACCTCTCTCTACGCCATCTCCATAACTCTACACAGTGACACCAACACAGCCCCCCACAGAAGCTAGGGTAGGCCTGGGTGCAGCCAGGGTCCCAGCTGTGAGCAGACAGAGCAGGGTTCAGACACAGCTCACCCCTCTTAAAAAGTCAGTGACCCAGGACAAGTCTTTGTGCTTCTCAGAGCCTCCTCAGTCTCCCCATCACACAATGGGGATCATAGTCAGCAGGTGTATGTGAGATACCGCCTATAAACCCATGGGCTGGTGTCATACGTAGCTAACGCACAGACTCAGAGATGGGAGAATTTCAAGCAGGGGAGGGAAGCAGCATGGAGGACACCTCAAAACAGAGCTGGGTTCTGGTGGTGTGAGCCTGGGAAAGTCCCTTCGCCTCTTGGCCTGGTTTCCCTGTCTGCCCCAGCAGGGTGGGAATTAGACAAACATCAGATATTGCTACCTTCTGCACAAAAGCCTCCGACAACTTCCATTATTTAGTGTCTGACCCAGTACCTCCTCACGGACTAACGGATGGGCAGCCTGCACAATGGCCCCAACGATCCCCCCTAGGGTCTCAACGTCCTGTGTGACCCCCTTCCCTAGTGTGGGCTGGACTCAGGGACTCGCTGCTCGAGAAAGTAGCTGTGGCTGTAAGGTGCCTTGGAATCAATTCCAACTCCTACTGACCCCATCAGGGGCAAAGTCTCCTGGCTTTCTCGTCTGCTCTCTCTCTCTCTGCCTGCCATCTCTCTCTCTCACTCTCTGTCATGTCCCACTCTTTCTCCCTGGAAAGCAGCTGTCATGTATGGCCTGCCCTATGATGCCCATGTGACAACGACCCAAAGTACCCTGATCAACAGAGAGGAACTGAGGCCTCCAGTCCAACAGCTCACAAGAAAGAGTCCTGCCCACAACACACAGTGAGCACGGGGCGGACGCTCCCCAGTGGAGCCTCAGTTGAGATCACAGCCCCAGCCTCCCGAAAGAACTCGGGGCAGAGTCACCAGCTAAGCTGTGCCACGTTCCTGGTCCACAGAGGCTGTGAGATCATCAGGTGTATTTTGTGAACTGCTAAGTTCTGGCGGGATGTCGTCACAGAGGAGGCGACAGGTCCTCCAGCCCACCAGGTCCTGGGGCCTGGACCTGCCGTCCTCCTGCCTCCCTCCTCTCCTCCCCAGCTCCCTCCAGCTACACTGGGCCCTTTCCAATCCCCTCTCTGGACAAACTCACATCTGCCTCCCAGTCTCTGCACCAGCTGTACCTTCTCCCTGGCACACTGTCCCCCGACTTGTGCAGGGCTGGCCCTTCCTGGCATTCTGGTCACACATAGATATCACTTCAGTGAGGCCTCTGGACCCCCACCCAGTGGCCCCAGCCCTCTCTCACTGGCTGCACCCTGCTTTATTTTCTCTTTAAAGAATATGCTCTTTTCTTTTCCATGTATTTGTCTTCATGCTGTTGTCCCTCTCCCTTCCACTGTGCGCTAGCACTGCAGCCCCAGGCAAGAAACCTCACATTCCACACCTGTGTTCAGGTGTCCTGGAGACAGCAGCTTTCCTGGGCCCCAGGAGGCACCACTGGCAGGAGAGGCTGCCGCCCCCTGGTGGCTGACACTAGCACTGTATCTCCAGGCTGGTAAACTCATCACAAAACACACACCTGGGTTCAGGTGTCCTGGAGGCAGCAGCTCTCCTGGGTTCCAGGGGTGAAGGATCAGGACCTGCAGGTCCACAGACAGTGTCGGGTAGCTCAGGAGACTCCCTAGCCCCCTCTTTGTCTCCACAGGCCCTGGGGTGTCCAGCTCACTCACGAGGCATCCTCTCCACATTCAGGGCAAAGGGCCCACTTCCTCAGGAGGACCCCGAGTCTCCACCAAAGACTGGACCTGGCCTCATGGTCGACAGCTCTGCCCTGTCCTGCCCGACTCCAAGTTCCCAGTCTCCACACCCCAGTGCTCTTGCTGGGGGGATATTCAATTCCAGGAAGTAGCATTTTCCTAGGACCTCAGAGCACAGTGGGTCCAGCAGACACTTCTCTGAGCCTTGGAATCCTGGGGGTCATCCACTCTAAGCACCCCAATTTACAGAGAAGGAAACTGAGGCCTTCTGTCCCGTAGCACCCTCCACTCTGGGAACCCAGAGAGGTGACTGCAGGACCAGGCCTTGTCCACTCTGTGTTGCCATGGGAATGGCTGGCCCTGGCAGACCCTGGGAACCTTAGGGTCCATCTCCCTTCATTTGGCATCTCCCCGCCTATGCTGTGGGCCGTGGGCATGTGGCTGGGAGACTGGAGGTCACTGTCCGAAGACAGAGCGGCCTCCACCCTCTCTCTTCTTTCCAGGGGGTCACATCCTTGGTATTGTCTCCTGACCCCACCTGCATGGCCCCACCTTTGAAGTTAGTGTGTGCCTGTGTGTGTGTGTGTGTGTACGCTCACGCCTATGTGCACAATGGGAGGGAATACCTGGGGTTCCCTACATCTTGGTAGCTCTCATTCTCAAAGCAAACCCCATGATAGAGGCCGAGCCCTGACCTAGGGGGCCGGAACCTTCCTCATCCTCTGGGCTCTGCCCACTTGCGTGTCCTGGGCCGTCCCTGCCTTTCTCTTGGACTAAGTCTCCCAGTTGTGCACTGGGGGTTTGGGTGGGGAACTGCTTCAGTGCTCGCTCAGGGAGGACTCGGGGCCAGGACTCCACGCTGGCGTGGATGTGGGTGGCAGCTCGAGGTGAGCACAGCGTACAGCCTCCTTAGAGTGAAGGATGTGGGTGGACACGGCCCGGGGCAGCCAGGCTGATGTGCAAGGCCCAGTGCTAATGGGGCCCTGTGGCCTGGGGTAGCGTGTATAAGTGACCCCTTCCTGCAGGCACAAAATGCTCTGTTCGTGGGGGGTCCCACGTGGCACCACCCTCACCTCCAGCAGTTCTGTGTCCCCCGCCCACATGGGGCCTGGGGTCCTGGGATCACTCTGCCCAGGAGGGGCCACAGGAAACTTGGCCAGGTGGACGTGGAGAGCCTGCAGACTTGGGAGACACTGAGTGTCCCCACCGCCCAGGTCTGCTCTCTGGAGCGGCATCAGGAGCCCCACCCCTGTTATTCCCCACCTTCTCCCCGGCCCTACCTCTCAGTCCCCTTCAGCCCCTCCCTGGACCTGAAATGGGCCCCAAAGTGCTCCTGGGGCGACACTGTCTTTGTCACAGGCCAACTGGAGCAGCTGGGTCTCAGGATCACTGCTAGGTCTGGGCCACAGGGGAGGGCAGGGTGCTGAGAGCCTGGGTGGGGGGCTGGGTGAGTCAGGATCCAGGAGCTAGGCCTGTGCTCCCGTGGGACACCCTCCCCGGACTCCTATCCAGGCCCTGTCTGCTCTCAGAGCTGGGAGCAAACAGCCCCTCCTCCAGGAAGTTCTCCTGGATTCCACTCTCATCCCCACCACCAGTGAGGCAGGTCTGCCCCTCTCTGTGCTTCAGCCCTCCCCATGATTCTAAGAGGAAGAGTCCTGCTCAGGGGAGGGGGTCCCTTTCTCACCCTTCTCCCTCAAACAGCACCAAAGCTGGGCACCTTCCTTCTCTTCTGGAATTTCATCATTCTCTCTGAGGGGCGGACTCCATGTCCCTCAGAGAAGGTCCCCTGGGCCATGACCAGCCCCAACTCCTCTCATGCTGCACTACCGCAGGGTCCCACCGGGGGGCAGAGCACATATGCACACCTGGACTTGAATAGAGGTTGGGGTCTGGGTGTCAGGGCAGGGAGACCTGCTTCTTCACGCGCTGCCAACGCCTCCAAATTTAATAACATCCTACCGGATCGGGGACAAAATGGTTGTCCCCGTCTGAATCGTAGGCAGCCTCCGAGGACCAGCTCCAGCTCCTCCTTCTGCAGCAGGCTTTCTCTGCTAAAGTACAGAGTCACTGGTCCTTGGGGGAGAGTAACTTCACCTCTCTTCGTTTGTTTAATTGCAAGGGTAGGAAATCTGGACCCGAGAATCTCTAAGGTTGTTTCCAGCTGTGAATCCCATATCTGTGTGATTATACCCCATTCAGACTGTCCCACCCTGATTTCTGTAGAACTAGCATAGAGGCTATAAGGAACTCATGGTGGTGCAGTGGTTCAAGCACTCGGCTGCTAGCCAAAAGGTCAGAGGTTCAAACCCACCAGCCTCTCCGCAGGAGAAGGATGTGGCAGCCTGCTTCTTGGAAACCCTGTGGGATAGTTCTACTCTGTCCTATAGGGTCGCTTTGAGTCAGAGTTGACGCAGCAGCAATGGGGTACGGGTAGCAGAGGTACTGGCTTCAGTCTCAAAGGAAATGGTGAGCTGGTAGACTCTCACTGCTTTTGGACAAGAACTCTCCCACCCTCTGCTGTCTTCTGGTCCTTGGGTGGCGCAAATGATTTGCACTGACTACTAACCTAAAGGCTGGCAGTTTGGACCCATCCAGCAGCACCTCGGAAGAAAGGCCTGGAGACCTACTTCCATAAAGATGACAACCAAGATGTAGCACAGTTCTTCTCTGTAACACATAGAGTTGCCCTGAGTCAGAATCGAGCCCATGGTAACAGGCGTGGGCTTTTTGTTTGTTTTTCTCTTTAATTCTAACCCCAAGTGCCTGTGCCTTGTGAAGTAACCCCCAACATGGGGTTGTTGTTGTTTGCTGTCAGCTGCTGCTGAGACGGCCCCTCACTAATGGCGATCCCATGGACACGGGAACGAAAGGCTGCCTGATCCTGCACCAACCCCAAGAACGGCCGCAGATTGGATTGTTGTGACCCAAAGGGTTTTCATTGGCCGTTTTCAGAAGGAGGTCGCCAGGCCTTTCTTCCTAGTCTGGCTTAGTCTGGAAGCTCTGCTGAAACCCGTTCAGCATCATAGCAACAGCCAAGCCTCCAGTGGCAGATGAGTGGTGGCTGCATAGGAGGTGGCTTGGCTGAAAATCGATCCCGGGTCTCCTACATGGAAGGCGAGAATTCTACCACCCAACCGCCACAGCCCCCAAGATGCAGTTGTTATGCTGTTGTTGTTGTTAGTTCCAACTCGTAGTGACCCTACTCACAACAGAAGGAAACACTGCCTTGTCCTGCGCCATCCTTACAATCGTCGTTATGCTTTTAAGCTCGTTGTTGCAGCCACTGTGTCAATCCACCTCGTTGAGGGTCTTCCTCTTTTCCCTGTACTCTGCCAAGCATGATGTCCTTCCCCAGGGAGTGACCCCTCCTGACAACATGTCCAAAGTGTGTAAGACGCAGTCTCGCCATCCTTGCTTCCAAGGAGCATTCTGGCTGCACTTCTTCCAAGACAGATCTGTTCGTTCTTCTGGCCGTCCGTGGGATATTCAATATTCTTCGCCAACACCACAATTCAAAGGCGTGACTTCTTGTTTGGTCTTCCTTATGTATGCTTTCACGTGCATATGATGTAACTGAAAATACCGTGGCTCGGGGCAGGCGCACCTTAGTCTTCAAGGTGACGTCTTTACTTTTCAGCCTTTAAAGAGGTCCTTTGCAGCAGATACGCGCAATGCCCAATGCAGTGCGTCGTTTGATTATAAGTATAATAAAATGCAAATGTAGAGCCTTAATTAAAAACAAAAAAATGCTCAAAGCTTCCCAGAGCCAAATGGTGGTTACGTTTTGCTTGAAATTCAGGGATCTCTGAGAAAGCAACCAGGTTTGCTGGTCCCCATATGACCCAGCAGTTCCACTCCTGGGTATAGACCCAGAAGGCTTGAAATCGGGGCCTCAAACAGATACCTGTACCCGAATGCTCATTGCGGTGTTACAATAGTCACACGGTGGAAACCACCCACGTGTCCCCCAACGAATGAGTGGATAAACCAAACACAGTCTGTCCTCTAACGGAATACTACTTACCCATAAAGGGAAACGGAGTCCCGCCACACGCCGCAACATGGTGAACCTTGAACACAAGCTGAGTGAAGTCAGTCAGGCTCAGAAGGACGAACAGCATCTGACCCCACTTAGATGAAATGTCTAAATGAGGCAAATGCATTGTTGTCGTCGTGAGTTGCCTTCGAGTCGATTCCAGCTCCTTCTGAGCCCACGTGACAGAGTAGAGCTGCCGCAGGTTTTCTAGGCTGTAATCTTTGTGGGAGCAGGTCACCAGGTCCCTTCTCCAGTGGAGCAGCTGGTGGGTTCAAACTGATAACCTTTTGGTTAGCAGCCGAGCACTTAACCACTGCACCACCAGGGTTCCTTAGGCAAATGCACAGAGATCAGAACGTATCAGTGGTGGCCAGGGGCTGAGGGGAGGGAGAAAGGAGGAGTTGTTGCCGAAGGGGCACTGGGTTCCCTTTGCGGTGACGAAACACATGTGGGGATGGACAGTGGTGACGGTCGCACAGCACAGTGAATGTCATTAATGTCTCTGGATTGTGCTGAAAATGTTAAATGAAAACAAGAAACAAAGCATATGAACTTAATATTCTGCTCAGTAGAAAAAGAATTTGGAGGCGTCCCGAGCTTAGAGTTGGAGAAGTTAGAAAAGCAGCCTCTGACATTTGGAGGTCCGGTCCCTGGCTCTGGAAAGTGGACCCCGAGTCTCTGGGTTGGGAAGCCCACCTTGGTTGGGCCCCCGTTTAGACTCCTCTGGGGGTTATCCAGCCTCCCCGCAGTGCCCTGAGGCCTCAGGAAGGTTAATTAACAGACTGCTTTGGGTTGGCTGTTTTCCTCTGTGTGTTCTAAGTCATTTTAAGTTTTTGACCATGTGTGGGCTGTGCACGGTTTCCTCACATATATTGATGGAATTGTCACAGGTCGAGTTAGCTGGCTCCGACTTTAAACGTTCACCATTTTAGGTTAAGTACTTGCCGGATGTATTTTTATAGTCCAGCCACGGGGATATGATATTCGGAAATGACCTTGCTCAAGTTGATCTGATCAGCTTCCGCCCTGGTATCCCAGAGCACACCCCCGACCCCTGTGCACGTGGAGAGGGTGAGTGTGTCTTAGCCAGCGTTGCTTCCCTCCAAGTCCTAACCCAGTGCTGGGATGCAGGAGGGACTTGATAGGCGTCACAGTGATTAACATGCCGTGAGTCCATGTTATAGGAGTCCCTGGTGGTGCGAATGGTTAAATCAAGACGACTAACCGAAAGGTTGGTGGTTCAAACCCAGCCAGAGGCACCTCAGAAGACAGGCCTGGCGAGCTGAAAGTTCACAGCGTTGAAAACCCTAAGGATCACATTCTGCCCTGCACGTGGGGTCTGCATGACTTGGAATTGACTTGCTGGCAACTGGTAACTAGACCTGCCTGCAAATCATTGCAGAAGAGTCCTCAGCCTAATCAACCCCACTTCTACCTGTACTTTCTCAAGACACCAGTTATGGAGGGAAATCGTGAGCTCATGTTCCCCTTACGCGGCGGAGTTGTAAGTCGATGCCAAAGCCTAGTCTCACCTTTGCATTCTTTCTTTGTCTTCCTCCCCAGTAAGCGGACATGGTGACCACCTGAGCAGACGGTGTGGGAGAGAAGTGTCTCCACCCCAGAATCTCCACGGGAACTTGGCCCCGCCCACCACTCACAGGGTCCTACTCCACTAGAGTGACGAGTGTGTGAGACGGCAGAGGAGCCGTGGCCCAGGGACCGGTCAGCAGACGGGACGTGTAAAGACCACACAGCTTGCTGAACCGTGAAGAACTGCATGAACTGTATCTAAGCTGCTTTCTATACCGTTGCCAAGTACCTTTTTTAGACAGTACTATTACTGACTCTTTTGTAATTTCATTTTGCATGTAGCTAGGGATTATACATCAGCACCATAAGCAATCTGCTTATTTTTTGAAAAAGATCTCTCCATGCAAAATGGTGAATAAAGTGTAGATTCTGCTTTTTCTACAAATTATAGTCATAACCCACGCCGTCAAAAGCTTAAATTGGTTTCCTATACAATCAGTGTCATAGGTCTGCGTATACTTTATAGAAAGCTAGCTTCTACAAAGACGTTTTCACTGTTTACTAGGGAAATGAGCAAAGTTATTTATAAAAGGCCTTATGTTGTCTACATATATTGTCTTTGAAATATTTGTGATTTAGTTTATTGCCTGTAAAAGAGAAATTATGTAATTTACTCAGTAAACAGTACTGTAAACTATACTTTTAAAGCGAGAAATAAAATATTTTGTTCTCAGTTGTGGTAGTATATTGATTCCAATGGTTTCTGGACTTTTTTTAAGTTATTTTTTGTGTGTTTTTGGTGAAGGTTTATACATCAGTTTAGGTTCCCATTCAATAATTTCTACAGACTGATCAGTAACGTTGGTTACATTCTTCACTGTGCGTGATTCTCATTATTTCGGGTTGTTCTGTTTCCATTAATCTAGTTTCCCTGCCCCTTTACATTCTTATCTTTTCGGCTCTTTTACTTCAGCATTTCTTCCTTTCACTTTAGCTACTCTATGTTCAGGAGAATTTTCAGAGTCCCTTCTGACATCCAGTTTGGTCTTTTCTCACTTTGGCCTCTTTCCAATGACCTCTTGCTTTCTTCGTGTAAGATGTCCTTGATGTGATTCCACAGCTCTCTGGTCTTCGATCATTAGTGTCCAGTGCATCAGATCTATTCCTAGGATGGTCACTAACTTCAGCTGGGATATACTCAAGGTCCTATTTTGGCTCTCGTGGACTTGTTCTACTTTTCTTCAGCTTCAGCTTGAACTTGCATGTAAGCAGTTGATGGTCTGTTCTGCAGTCGGCCCTTGGCCTTGTCCTGACCGATGATATTGAGCCTTTCCATCGTCTCTTTCCACATATGTAGTTGATCTGATTCTTGTGTATTCTGTCTGGCGAGGTCCATGTGTATAGTTGCTGTTTATGTTGTTGAAAAAACGTATTTGCAATGAAGAAGTCATTCGTCTTTCAAAATTCTATCATGAGATCTCCGGCGTTGTTTTTATCACCAAGGCCACATTTTCCAATTATTGTTCCTTCCTTTTTGTTTCCATTTTTTGCATTTGAATCACCAGTAATTATCGATGCATCTCAATTGTACGTTTGATCAATTTCAGACTGCATAAGTTGGTAAAAATCTTCAATTTCTTCATCTTTAGACTTAGTGGTTGGTGAGTAGATTTGAATAAGAGTCGTATTAACTGATCTTCCTTGTAGCCGTATGGATATCATTCTATCACTGACAGCGTGGTACTTCAGGATAGATCTTGAAATGTTCTTGTTTAGGATGAATGCATCGCCATTCCTCTTCAATTTGTCATAGTAGACCGTATGATTGTCCCATTCAAAATGGCCAATACCAGTCCATCTTAGCTCACTACTGCCTAGGGTTTCTATGTTTATGCATTCCATTTCTTTCTTTCTTTCTTTTTACAATTTCCAGTTTTCCTAGATTCATGCTTCGTACATTCCATGTTGTGATTATTAACAGATATTTGCAGCTGTTTCTTCTCATTTTGAGACACGCCACATCAGCAAACGATGTTCCTGGAAGTCTGACTCCATCCATGTCATTTAGGTCAACTCTACTTTGAGGAGGGAGCTCTTACTCAGTCTTCTTCTGAGTGCCTTCCAACCTGAGGCACTATATCAGACAACGTTCTGTTGCTACTCATAAGGTTATCACGGGCCAGTTTTTCAGAAGTAGACAGTCAGGTCTTTCTTCCTAGTCTGTCTTAGTCTGGAAGCTCCCCTGAAACCTGTCCACCATGAATGATCCTGCTGGCATATGGCGTAGCTTCCAGTGTCACAGCAACACACAAGCCACCACAGTATGACAAATTGACAGACCCATGGGGAAGCAGCATGGAGTACAGCTCAAAACAGAGCTGGGTTGTGGCTGTGAGCTTGGGAAAGTCACTTCCCCCCGGCCTTGTTTCTCAGTTGGCAGCAGGAGGGCCTTGGAATTAAAGGAACATCAGATATCACTACCCTCTGCATAAAACCCTCCAATAACGTCCATTATATTTAGAAGGCAACCCAGTGCCTCATCTCAGATTAGGAGGTGCACACCTGTATAGCGGCCCCCAACCATACTGCCTCCTGGCCTCCACATCCTGTGTGACCCCCCTCCCTGAGTGTGGACTGGACTCAGGGACTCGCTTCTAAAGAACCGGAGAGGACAATTAGCTCTGTTTTCTCGCTCTCTTTCCTTGATCTCTCTGTCACCTCTATGCCCCTGGAAGCAGCTGTGATATATGACCTGCCCTATGAGGTCAACATGACAAAGATCTGAGTTAGGCCCCTGATCAACAGGCAGAGAAGGACTGAGGCCCCCAGTCCAGGAGCTCACAAGGTCCTGTCCATAACACGGAGTGAGCAGGGGGCAGATCCTCCCTAGTCGAGCCTCAGTTGAGACCAAAGCCCTAGGCTCGTGAGAGAACTTGGGGAAGAGTCACCAGCTAAGCTGTGCCCACATTCCTCGTCCACGGGGACTATGAGATCATCAGTGTGTCCTGTTGTGAGTTGTAGGTTTTGGGGTGATGTTGTCACGGGGCAGGAGACAGGTCCTCCAGCCGCTCAGGTCCTGGGACCTGGACCTGCCCTCCTCCTCCTTCCCTCCTCTCCTCTCCAGCTCTCTCCAGCCACACTGGCCCCTTTTCAATCTACTCTCTGGGCAAACTCACTTCTGCCTCCCAGTCTCTTCACCAGCTGTGCCTTCTCCACGGGACACTGTCCCCAGGCTCATGCAGGGCTGGCCCCTCCTGTCATTTTGGTCACACATAAATGTCACCTCAGTGAGCCCTCTGGACCCCCACCCAGTGGCCCCAGCCCTCTCTCACTGGCTGTATCCTACTTTATTTTCCCTGTGCAATATGCTCTTTTCTTTCTCACATATTTGTCTTCATGCTCTTGTCCGTCTCCCCTCCACTGTTAGTTCCTGGGGCAGGAACCACATGGGTGATTTTCAGCTCCCACCCAGGACCTAACACAGACCTGCCCAAGGTGAGGGCTCAGGCACCACTGATGAATGAATAAATGACAGGATCTGATTCAGTTCCTGCCTCTGACCAGCTCTGATTGTGGGAGTGGATGGTAATATTAGGAGTTGCAACTCCCAGACAGGGTGACAGCCAGAATGACGTTGGGGTGACTGTCTCCTAGTTCAGCTGCTCCAGCAAAGCCCAGAGGGCACCACTGACAGGGGAGTCTGCTGCCCTCTGGTGGCCAGCGCTAGCGCTGCAGCTCCAGGCAAGAAACCTCATATCCCACACCTGTGTTCAGGTTTCCTCAAATCAGCAGCTCTCCTGGGCCCCAGAGTTGAAGGAGCACGACTTGCAGGTCCACGAGTGGTATTGGGGACCTCAGGAGACTCCTGTGCCCCTTCTTTCCCTCCACAGGCCCTGCGTGTCCAGCTCACTCATGAGGCATCCTCCCCACATTCAGGGCAAAGGCCTCACTTCTTCAGGGGGACCCCGATACTCCACCAAGGACTAGTCCTGACCCTGGACCTGGCCTTGTGATCCATGGCTGCAACTTGCCCTTCGTGACCCAAAGTTCCCAGTCCCTACACTCCATTGCTCTTGCTGTGGGAATATTCTATTCTGGGAAACAGAAACATTTTCCTAGGACCTCAGGGCACTGTGGGTCATGGACACAGAACCAAGACCAGCGATACTTATCTGAGCCTGGGAACCCTGGGGATCACCCACTCCAAGCACCTGAAATTACAGAGGAGGAAACCAAGGCTGGGTGGGGCAGGGCCAAGAGCTGGGTCTGTGCTCCTGTGGGACCCCCATCCCCACTCCCATTAGGCCCTTGCTTGCTCTCAGAGCTGGGGGCCAACAATGCCTCCTCCAGGGGGTTGTCCTGGATTCCACTCACATCCCCACCTCCAGTGAGGCTAGTCTCCCCTTCTCTGGGCATCGACTCTCCCCAGGATTCTAAGAGTAGAGGTCCTGCCCAGGGGAGGTCCGGATTCCTCCTCACCCCCTCAAACAGCCCCAAAGCTGCGCATTTTCCTTCTCTTACGTAAGTTGATCATTTTCCTTGGGGGGCCGACCACACGTCTATCCTCTCATTCCCCATGCTGGGCTTCCTCCCTATTTCTCTCTCCACCTCATTACCCTCACCTGGGCAGCCACATGTACTGTTCTACCTCATTACTCCCTGCACCTGGGCCTCCTACAGATCCTTCCTTCCTCCTCACTCCCCACACCCGGGTTCTCTCCTGGCCCCTCAAACCTCCTTACTTCTCACACCTGGGCTGCCTCCTGGCCCCTCACACCTCCTCAGTCCCCACACCTGGGCTGCCTCCTGGCCCCTCACACCTCCTCAGTCCCCACACCTCGGCTGCTTCCTGGCCCCTTGTACATCCTCACTCCACAAACCTGGGCTGCTTCATGGGCCTTCCCACCTCCTCACTGGTCACACCTGTGACTTCTAGTTATGCTTTCTACCTCCTTCCTCTGCAGAACTTTGCTGCCTCTTGACGCCTCCCCCCTCAATAACCACAAGGGGATTTCAACTGATCCAGCTCACCTCCTCACTCCCTACACCTGTGCCTTCTACTGATTCACTTCCCTCCATACTCCTGACACTTCAGCAACTTCCTCGTTGACAGGTCTGTGCACTCACTGACCCCTCCCACCTCATCATTTCTACACCTGTGCCTTCTTGTGGGCTATCCCTCCTCCTCACTCCTACACACTCCTCACCTACCATTACTTTGCCACTTCCTGACCCCTCCCACCTCATCATTACCACACCTGGTGGTGATGTGCAGGCCCCTCCCACACTCTCACTTCCCATACTGGGTCTGACCCCTCCCACCTCCTCACTCACCACACCAGGGCTGATCTGGGCCCCTCCTGACTCCTTGTTACCCACATCTGGGAGTTCTCCGGGCCTCCTCCAGCTCCACACCTCCCAGAGTTGCATGCCTCTTAATCCCTCCCAACTGTCACTCCCCACACCTGGACTGTGTCCTCACCCTTCACACCTCCTCTTTCCCCACCCCAGGGATTTCTCCTGTACACAGGCACTCACACAAATACCTGTCCACGGATGCTCACAGCAGCTCTACTCCTCCCATCAGTCAATAGGTGGAACCAACCCATATGTCCATCAACAGATGACTGGACGAACAAAGTGTGGTCCATCCACACAATGGAATACCGTCGAGCCTTAGAAAGAATGAGAAACTGACATGTGCTACAACGTGGATGGACCTCAAACACATGAAGCTAAGAAGATACAAAAGGCCACATGTTTCCATTTAGATAAGAAATCGAGGGCACTGAGAGCCAATCACTGATTGCCATGGGCACGGGGAGGGGCACAGGGAGGACTGCTTCATGGGTCCAGGGTTTCTGTTTGTGGTGATGACAATGCCCTGAAGTCGGTACTGGTGATGGTTGGATAGGCTAGTGAAGTACATAAAGCCACTCTATCACACCCGTTAAAACTGGAAAAACAGAACTTTATTTAATGAGAAATCTACCAGTTAAAATAGTGAAAAGTATCAAGTATAAAGTGAGCTGTAAAAATACCACAAACAAGCCACAGAAATGCCCAGTCAGGTGAAGGTAAGAACGGATCTCGTTCTGAAGCCGATGCTCCCTGGCTGGGGCTGAGGAGCTGTTGTGGAGAAGGTGTGGCGACTTGCTGGGACCCTGGTGCCCGGGCCAGAGCTGGCGATGGAGGATCGGGGCCCGTGTTGAGCCCCGGTGTTGATGCAGGAGCAGGATCAACATTGGCTGGTGGCCTCGGAGCTGCCTCAGGAGGTGGCTTAGGATGAGTATTCGACTTTCCATCAGACTCTTCTTCTGGTGCCTGGGCCAGACCAGGAGGTGGCGGACACGGGGCTACACAGAGCTCCATCGCTGGTGCAGGAGCAGGCTCGGCAGCAGCTGGCGGCGCTGGGGCCGGCTCGGCAGGCTCTTTGTCCAGAGCAGCAGGCCCTTCGTCTGGAGCCTGGGCCAGACCTAGAGATGGTAGACGTGGGGCCACCTCTGGCTCTGCTGTGGCTGCAGGAGCAGAACCCACAGCAGCTGGTGGTCTGGGATTGAGACCTGGAGGTGGCCCAGGATTTGAATCTGGCTTTCCATCAGGCTCCTCATTGGGTGTCTGAGCCAGAACAGGAGTTGGAATACCTGGGTCTCCACCGAGCTCCAGTGTGGCTGCTGGAGCAGGATCAACACGTGCAGGTGGTCCTGCAGTGGGTTCTGGGGGTGGCGCAGGGTAAGGACTCCACTTTCCAGCAGACTCTTCATCTGGAGCCTGAGTTAGACCTAGACATGGAGGACCTGGGGCTATATCAGGGTCTGCTGTTTCTGAAGGAGGAGAATCAACATCAGCCGGTGGTCCGGGACTCAGTTCCAGAGGTGGCCCAGCATAAGAATCGAGCTTTCCAATAGGCTCTTCCTCTGGTGCCTGGGACAGAGCTATAGATGGAGGACCTGGGGCTACATGAGGCCCAGGTGGTGATGTAGGAGTAGGATCCACAATACCTGGTGGTCCAGGATCGAGGTCTACAGGTGGTTCAGGGTTAGAACCTGGCTTTCCAATAAGCTCTTTGTCTACTGCCTGGACCAGAGCTGGAGATGGAGGATCTGTGGATGCACAGAGCTCCAACACTGCTGCAGGCTTAGTATCACAATCAGCTTGTGGCCCAGGTTCGAGCTCTGGAGGTGGCCCAGGATAAGGATCCGACGTTCCAGCAGGCTCTTTGTCTAGAGTCTGGGCCAGAGCTGGAGATGGAGGACGTAGGACCACACCTAGGTCTGCTGTTGCTGTCGGAATAGGATTGACGACGTCAGTTGGTGGTCTGGAAGCTTGTCTTGGAGGTGACCCAGGGTAACAATGGAGCTTTCCAGCAGGCTCTTCATCTGGTGCCTGGGCCAGAGCTGCAGATGGGGGACCTGGGGCTACACGGAGCCCAGGCGTTGCTGCATGAACAGGCTCCATATCGGCAGGTGTTCCTGGCACCGGTTCCGGAGATGGCACAGGATAAGAGTCTGAGATTCCAGCAGACTCTTCCCCTGGAGCCTCAGCCAGAGCTGAAGATGGAGGACATGGGGCTTCATTGAGGTCTGCTGTTCCTGAAGGAATAGGATTGACATGAGCTGGTGTTCCGGGATGGCGTTCTCCAGGTGGCCTCCAACGAGAATCAAGCTTTCTAATAGGCTCTTCCACTGGAGCTTGGGACGGAGTTGTATATGGAGGACCTGGGAGTACATACGGACCCGGTGGTGATGAAGGAGTCGGATCCAAAAAACCTGGAAGTCGGGGATCCAGTTCTGGAGGTGGTTCAGGATTAGCAGCTGGCTCTCCAATAGGCTCTTCATCTGGTGCCTGAGCCAGAGCTGGGGATGGAGGACCTGGCACTACATGGAGCCCCGGTGCTGATACAGAAGTTGGACCCACAACACTTGGTGCTCCACGATCCGGTTCTGGAGGTGGTTCAGGAATAGAATCTGACTTTCCAATGGGCTCTGTGCCTAGTGCCTGGACCAGAGGCGGAGATGGAGGATCTGTAGACACGCTGAGCTCTGGTTTTACTGCAGGTGCAGGATCACCACCAGCCTGTGGTCCAGGATCCAATTCTGGAGGTGGCTCAGGATAAGAAGCCAGCTTTCCAGCAGGCTCTTCATCTGGTGCCTGGGCCAGCACTAGAGACGGAGGACCTGTGGCTCCACTGAGCCCCCGTGTCGCTGCAGGCACAGGACTGACATCAGTCAGTGGTCCTGGAGTCGGCTCTGAAGGTGGCCCAGGGTGAGAATCCCACCTTCCAGCAGGCTCTTCACCTGGAGCCTGGGTCAGAGCTGCAGAGGGAGGACCTGGGGCCATATGGAGCTCTCCTATTGTTACATGAACAGGACTGACGTCTGCAATTCGTCCAGAAGCAGGTTTTGGAAGCGGCCCAGCATGAAAATCTGGCTTTCCGATAGGCTCTCTTTCTGGTGCCTGCGGCAGATCTGTATTTGGAGGACCTGGGGCTACACTGAGCCCCAGTGTTGGACCAGGACTCACATTCACTTCTGTTCCAGGATCGAGTTCTGGAGGTGGTTTGGGATCAGCATCTGACTCTCCAAGAGGTATTTCATCTGGTGCCTGGGCCAGAGCTGGAGACGGACGACCTGTGGCTCCACCGAGCCCCGTTGTTGCTGCAGGCACAGGACTGACATCAGTCAGTGGTCCTGGAGCCGGTTCTGAAGCTGGCCCAGGATAAGAACCCCACTTTCCAATAGGCTCTTCCTCTGGTGCCTGGGACAGAGCTATAGATGGAGGACCTGGGGCTACATGAGGCCCAGGTGGTGATGTAGGAGTAGGATCCACAACACCTGGTGGTCCAGGATCGAGGTCTACAGGTGGTTCAGGGTTAGAACCTGGCTTTTCAATAAGCTCTTTGTCTACTGCCTGGACCAGAGCTGGAGATGGAGGATCTGTGGATGCACAGAGCTCCAACACTGCTGCAGGCTTAGTATCACAATCAGCTTGTGGCCCAGGTTCGAGCTCTGGAGGTGGCCCAGGATAAGGATCCGACGTTCCAGCAGGCTCTTTGTCTAGAGTCTGGGCCAGAGCTGGAGATGGAGGACGTAGGACCACACCTAGGTCTGCTGTTGCTGTCGGAATAGGATTGACGACGTCAGTTGGTGGTCTGGAAGCTTGTCTTGGAGGTGACCCAGGGTAACAATGGAGCTTTCCAGCAGGCTCTTCATCTGGTGCCTGGGCCAGAGCTGCAGATGGGGGACCTGGGGCTACACGGAGCCCAGGCGTTGCTGCATGAACAGGCTCCATATCGGCAGGTGTTCCTGGCACCGGTTCCGGAGATGGCACAGGATAAGAGTCTGAGATTCCAGCAGACTCTTCCCCTGGAGCCTCAGCCAGAGCTGAAGATGGAGGACATGGGGCTTCATTGAGGTCTGCTGTTCCTGAAGGAATAGGATTGACATGAGCTGGTGTTCCGGGATGGCGTTCTCCAGGTGGCCTCCAACGAGAATCAAGCTTTCTAATAGGCTCTTCCACTGGAGCTTGGGACGGAGTTGTATATGGAGGACCTGGGAGTACATACGGACCCGGTGGTGATGAAGGAGTCGGATCCAAAAAACCTGGAAGTCGGGGATCCAGTTCTGGAGGTGGTTCAGGATTAGCAGCTGGCTCTCCAATAGGCTCTTCATCTGGTGCCTGAGCCAGAGCTGGGGATGGAGGACCTGGCACTACATGGAGCCCCGGTGCTGATACAGAAGTTGGACCCACAACACTTGGTGCTCCACGATCCGGTTCTGGAGGTGGTTCAGGAATAGAATCTGACTTTCCAATGGGCTCTGTGCCTAGTGCCTGGACCAGAGGCGGTGATGGAGGATCTGTAGACACGCTGAGCTCTGGTTTTACTGCAGGTGCAGGATCACCACCAGCCTGTGGTCCAGGATCCAATTCTGGAGGTGGCTCAGGATAAGAAGCCAGCTTTCCAGCAGGCTCTTCATCTGGTGCCTGGGCCAGCACTAGAGACGGAGGACCTGTGGCTCCACTGAGCCCCCGTGTTGCTGCAGGCACAGGACTGACATCAGTCAGTGGTCCTGGAGTCGGCTCTGAAGGTGGCCCAGGGTGAGAATCCCACCTTCCAGCAGGCTCTTCACCTGGAGCCTGGGTCAGAGCTGCAGAGGGAGGACCTGGGGCCATATGGAGCTCTCCTATTGTTACATGAACAGGACTGACGTCTGCAATTCGTCCAGAAGCAGGTTTTGGAAGCGGCCCAGCATGAAAATCTGGCTTTCCGATAGGCTCTCTTTCTGGTGCCTGCGACAGATCTGTATTTGGAGGACCTGGGGCTACACTGAGCCCCAGTGTTGGACCAGGACTCACATTCACTTCTGTTCCAGGATCGAGTTCTGGAGGTGGTTTGGGATCAGCATCTGACTCTCCAAGAGGTATTTCATCTGGTGCCTGGGCCAGAGCTGGAGACGGAGGACCTGTGGCTCCACTGAGCCCCGGTGTCGCTGCAGGCACAGGACTGACATCAGTCAGTGGTCCTGGAGTCGGCTCTGAAGGTGGCCCAGGGTGAGAATCCCACCTTCCAGCAGGCTCTTCACCTGGAGCCTGGGTCAGAGCTGCAGAGGGAGGACCTGGGGCCATATGGAGCTCTCCTATTGTTACATGAACAGGACTGACGTCTGCAATTCGTCCAGAAGCAGGTTTTGGAAGCGGCCCAGCATGAAAATCTGGCTTTCCGATAGGCTCTCTTTCTGGTGCCTGCGGCAGATCTGTATTTGGAGGACCTGGGGCTACACTGAGCCCCAGTGTTGGACCAGGACTCACATTCACTTCTGTTCCAGGATCGAGTTCTGGAGGTGGTTTGGGATCAGCATCTGACTCTCCAAGAGGTATTTCATCTGGTGCCTGGGCCAGAGCTGGAGACGGACGACCTGTGGCTCCACCGAGCCCCGTTGTTGCTGCAGGCACAGGACTGACATCAGTCAGTGGTCCTGGAGCCGGTTCTGAAGCTGGCCCAGGATAAGAACCCCACTTTCCAATAGGCTCTTCCTCTGGTGCCTGGGACAGAGCTATAGATGGAGGACCTGGGGCTACATGAGGCCCAGGTGGTGATGTAGGAGTAGGATCCACAACACCTGATGGTCCAGGATCGAGGTCTACAGGTGGTTCAGGGTTAGAACCTGGCTTTTCAATAAGCTCTTTGTCTACTGCCTGGACCAGAGCTGGAGATGGAGGATCTGTGGATGCACAGAGCTCCAACACTGCTGCAGGCTTAGTATCACAATCAGCTTGTGGCCCAGGTTCGAGCTCTGGAGGTGGCCCAGGATAAGGATCCGACGTTCCAGCAGGCTCTTTGTCTAGAGTCTGGGCCAGAGCTGGAGATGGAGGACGTAGGACCACACCTAGGTCTGCTGTTGCTGTCGGAATAGGATTGACGACGTCAGTTGGTAGTCTGGAAGCTTGTCTTGGAGGTGACCCAGGGTAACAATGGAGCTTTCCAGCAGGCTCTTCATCTGGTGCCTGGGCCAGAGCTGCAGATGGGGGACCTGGGGCTACACGGAGCCCAGGCGTTGCTGCATGAACAGGCTCCATATCGGCAGGTGTTCCTGGCACCGGTTCCGGAGATGGCACAGGATAAGAGTCTGAGATTCCAGCAGACTCTTCCCCTGGAGCCTCAGCCAGAGCTGAAGATGGAGGACATGGGGCTTCATTGAGGTCTGCTGTTCCTGAAGGAATAGGATTGACATGAGCTGGTGTTCCGGGATGGCGTTCTCCAGGTGGCCTCCAACGAGAATCAAGCTTTCTAATAGGCTCTTCCACTGGAGCTTGGGACGGAGTTGTATACGGAGGACCTGGGAGTACATACGGACCCGGTGGTGATGAAGGAGTCGGATCCAAAAAACCTGGAAGTCGGGGATCCAGTTCTGGAGGTGGTTCAGGATTAGCAGTTGGCTCTCCAATAGGCTCTTCATCTGGTGCCTGAGCCAGAGCTGGGGATGGAGGACCTGGCACTACATGGAGCCCCGGTGCTGATACAGAAGTTGGACCCACAACACTTGGTGCTCCACGATCCGGTTCTGGAGGTGGTTCAGGAATAGAATCTGACTTTCCAATGGGCTCTGTGCCTAGTGCCTGGACCAGAGGCGGAGATGGAGGATCTGTAGACACGCTGAGCTCTGGTTTTACTGCAGGTGCAGGATCACCACCAGCCTGTGGTCCAGGATCCAATTCTGGAGGTGGCTCAGGATAAGAAGCCAGCTTTCCAGCAGGCTCTTCATCTGGTGGCTGGGCCAGAGCTAGAGACAGAGGACCTGTGGCTCCACTGAGCCCCGGTGTTGCTGCAGGCACAGGACTGACATCAGTCAGTGGTCCTGGAGTCGGCTCTGAAGGTGGCCCAGGGTGAGAATCCCACCTTCCAGCAGGCTCTTCACCTGGAGCCTGGGTCAGAGCTGCAGAGGGAGGATCTGGGGCCATATGGAGCTCTCCTATTGTTACATGAACAGGACTGACGTCTGCAATTCGTCCAGAAGCAGGTTTTGGAAGCGGCCCAGCATGAAAATCTGGCTTTCCGATAGGCTCTCTTTCTGGTGCCTGCGACAGATCTGTATTTGGAGGACCTGGGGCTACACTGAGCCCCAGTGTTGGACCAGGACTCACATTCACTTCTGTTCCAGGATCGAGTTCTGGAGGTGGTTTGGGATCAGCATCTGACTTTCCAAGAGGTATTTCATCTGGTGCCTGGGCCAGAGCTGGAGACGGAGGACGTGTGGCTTCACTGAGCCCCGGTGTCGCTGCAGGCACAGGACTGACATCAGTCAGTGGTCCTTGAGTCGGCTCTGAAGGTGGCCCAGGATAAGAATCCCACTTTCCAGTAGGCTCTTCACCTGGTGCCTGGGCCAGAGCTGGAGACGGAGGACCTGTGGCTCCACTGAGCCCCGGTGTCGCTGCAGGCACAGGACTGACATCAGTCAGTGGTCCTGGAGTCGGCTCTGAAGGTGGCCCAGGATAAGAACCCCACTTTCCAGTAGGCTCTTCACCTGGTGCCTGGGCCAGAGCTGGAGACGGAGGACCTGTGGCTCCACTGAGCCCCGGTGTCGCTGCAGGCATAGGACTGACATCAGCCAGTGGTCCTGGAGTCGGTTCTGAAGGTGGCCCAGGATAAGTACCCCACTTTCCAGCAGGCTCTTCACCTGGAGCCTGAGCCAGAGCTGGAGACGGAGGACCTTGGGCTACTTTGAGGCTCGGTGTTGGTGCAGAATCAGGTGACCCTTGTGCCGGCTCTGACGGTGGCCCAGGATGAGAACCCGGCTTTCCAACAAGCCTGTCGTCTAGTGCCTGGGCCAGCGTTGGAGACGGTGGGCCTGCGGCTACACTGAGCCCCGGTGTTGGTGCAGCAGCAGGACCAACATCATTCAGTGGCCTGGGAGCCAGCTTTGGAGGGGGCCCAGGGTCAGGATCCAGCCCTCCACCGTGGTCCCCATTCAGTGCCAGTGCTGGAACCGCTGATGGAAGAGACGGTGCTCTAGGGAGCTCCGGTGTGGGCGCGGGAGCAGGAGCGACATCTGCAGGGGGTCCAGGAGCTGCTTCTGGAGGCGACCCAGGAAGACGACTCGGCCCTCCAGCAGGCTCTCCGTCTGCTGTGGGAGGTGGTGGTGGAGGAGCTGGTGTTCTATGCAGCTCCTGCGATGGCTCAGGAGTAGGATCTATCTGAGAAGATGGTTCTCGACTGGCTCCCAGAGGTGACCCAGGAAAACAGCCCAGGCTTCCAACAGATTCTCTGTCTGCTGACGGATCTGGTGATGGAGGACCTGATGTCCTGTCGAGCTCCAGTGTTGGTGTTGGAGCAGGAGGTCGTCCTAGAGTTGCTTCTGGACGTGGCCCTAGATCCTGAGCTGCTTTTAGACCCAGTGCCGGCCCTGACATGAGAAGTACAACAGGAGAAACATTCAACAACACGACTGCCTTTCCTCCTGCCTTTCCAACGACAGAAAACATCCCACAGCCTTGAAGAGAAGCCCAGGGTCCAGATTTCCACCCCAGGAAGTCTTCCCAGACTGAGGTCCACTACAGGAGGGTCTGAGGTCACTCTGAACACAGGCCCAACTCTGCCTCTGTGGGTCCTCCCTGTGGAACCAGCCCATGTCCCCTCACAAGCTCACATGTGGGCATGCCCAGTCCTCCTCACCCTCTGGCTCTGACTCACTGGGCTCCAGGTGGTCCAGCTGGGCACAGAGAAGATGGGCACGGCGCTCCAGGCCTGAGCCCTGCATGTTCACCTGCACGTACTCCACCAGGAGCTTCAGGCAGGAGAAGTGTGGCGGCTGGTCAAAGTCTTCCGGGTATTCATCCATCCAGGTTTTCAGGATGAAAGAGATGGCGCTGGGGATGGATGGTGAAGAACAGGGTCAGAGGCCTGGCCTTTTCCACTGCACTGTCGTCCCATGGCAGCTCTGCAAGGGGCTGGGTTCTTCTGTCTGTCCCTGTCCTTCCAAAGGCTAGCCCCAGCCTGCACCACTCCCTCTGGCTATCCTGGCAGTGTCAGGCCTGGTCACTGAGCAGGGGGATAGTGCAGAGCCTTGGTCACAGAGACATCCCTATCGATGGTCTGACCAACTCTCTCTCCTCTGGAAACCTGAATTATGTCCCTGTCCGTTCCCTGGCTCCCTCCCCAATGGACAATAAACCCCAGAGGGAAGGAAGGGGTGTGTCTGTGTGTTCACCTCACAGCCTGGCACACAGTAGTGCTCAAGGCATCTCTGAGCCTGAGGGTCCACAGAGTCTGTCCCCTGTTCCAGCCTGCCCAGGCCCTGAGGGCCCTCCACCTGGACCGTGGGCAACAGCGTGCTGCCTGGTCCTCTGCATGCAGATGAGGGTCTCCTCGCCCATGGTCACTGTTCTCCCAGGGACAGGGACCCCACATGCAACTGAGCACCCAGGACAGATCTGCAGCATTGGGGGGCCGGTTTCTCCCCCACCTTCTGATCGGGCTCCAAATGGGGAGGGAACAACCAGAGCTGGAAGGGGATTATGGCCGCGGGGGGAGGGTCTCCTCAAGGGCCACACTATGCCCCTTGCCTCCCTTCTGCTTCTCAGTGTGCCCAGGCTCCACCCCCAGCTCTGTGTGAGTGCTCTGCTCCTACAGGCAATGGCCCTGAGCTCATTCCTCCATAGGGATCAAGACGTGTGGGACCCAGGGCATGCCCAGCCACAGTCCTGACACAGGCCCGCTAAGACCCGCAGTCTTTCCTGGAGACAAGCGACACTCTTTCTCCACGCAATGTCCACTCACTCTTTCTGCTGGTCCTGGGGTCCGCCGGCCCCGGCCGAATGGGGGCAGTTGTATTCATACCTAGAGGAGGCATGAGGGCGTCACATCTAATACACTGTGGACACTACCTGCTTCCCATGTCTAGTGTTCCTGTCTGCCTCCTGACTAGGATGGAGGCCCAGGAGGGCAGGGCTCCCTGTCTGCTCTGTTCACTGAATGACGCTGAGTGTCTAGAACAGAGTCTGCAACAGTAGGGGCTTCACAGATAATTGCTGAGTGAATGAACCTAAGCAGCACTTTCCCCAACATCTGATTGTCCTGTGGCCCCTCTGTCAGCCACCAAGGATTCTTGTTCTGGCTACACCAAGGACAAGGCGCCACTAGATGAGATCTCAACTCCCCCTTTTCAAACGGGGAACAGGTTTGCTGAAGGGCCTGCACTCAGTGAGGGGTGAGGCAGACAGCTTCTTCTTGAAGGAGAGAAAAACAATAAATGTGAACACCCCAGCCCCTCCAGCAGTCTTCTCCCTAGAGATGGGCTCCAGGTGTTGGGACTCTAGTGGCACAGTGGCTAAAGAGCTTGGCTGCTAACCAAAAGGTCAGTAGTTCGAATCCAGCTGCCCCTTGGAAACCCTGTGGGGCAGATCTACTCTGTCTTCTAAGGTCGCTCAGAATTGACTCCGTGGCAATAAGTTTGGTTTTGGTGGGGTGCTGGGTAGACAGTTCCCATGGCTTGTCCCATGTGGTACTGACAGTAAGTTCAAGCAGGCTGATCCTCTGCCAGCCCACTTTTCAGAGGAGCACACCGAGGCACAGAGACGTGAGTGACTTTCCCCAGACTCATAGCTGATAGGGGTTGAGTTCCCACTGGGCTGTGGAGGGTGGGGTGCTCACCTTTGGAATAACAGATCCAGGACCTGCTGGGTGGTGGCAAAAGTTCTGTATGTTCCCAGAAAGAAGCTGATGTAGGACAAGTCACCCTCCACGAAGGCGGGTACCAGGTGCTCCCCCAGCTTCTCCAGCGAGCCAGCCTTGACGATTCTCACCACGCGGGTCTGATCCAGGTCCTGGTCCGATCCACAGGCACACTGGGGTGAGACAGAGAAGGGACGAACTGTCAGAGGCACACTGTGAACCACCAGGCGGGTCGGGGTCTAGGACCTCTGTGACCTGTGGCAGGAGGTGGGACACAAGTGTCCCCATCAGGAAACGGGAGGTGGGGATGATTATACTTATTAGAAACCTCAAGTTGTTTTGTTAATAACACTACCTCCCTCTAGCAAGAGCGGAGACTTGGTGGCAGAGTGGCTCTTAAGAGCTTGGCTGCTAACCAAAAATCAGCAGTTTGACTCCACCAGCCACTCCTTGGAAACCCTATGGGGCAGGTCTAGTGTGTCCTATAGGGTCCCTATGAGTCAGCATGGACTCGATGGCAACAAGTTTGGTGTGGTTTGGTATCAAGAGCAGTATCCTTGTGAGTCCTCATAAAACACCCTGTTGTAGAGGTGGGAAAACACAGCTTAGCAATGCCCAGTATCTGTTCAAAGTCACGAGATAGGAGCCCAGAACCGTCGGGCGCTAAGGCCCCGTGATGATCCCTGTGTGCCGCATGAGGTCTGCTCTGCTCCTGACTCGGAGGGGAAGGTCTGGTGCCAGCCCACTCCCTCCGCAGCTGGAGACGGTGCACAGAACAGACACACCCATGAGACCCCCTCTGAATGCAAAGCAAGACACAGATTTTCCGTTCTGTACATTAGAGGGGGTTTGGAGAAGCTAAAGCTATGACGGTCCCAGATCCACCCCAAGGTGAATGGCTGGAGATCCCGGGGTGGGAGAAAGACCCCCACAGGACCGAGGATCTGAACAGATGACTGGGAAGGGGGAGCGCAAATCCAAACGACCAGTAAAGGACTGGGCGGTGACTCAGCTTCTCAGGGCTGACAGCCCCTCAAAGCCACCTTGGGCTTCCAGTGGCCAATGTGACAGCAGGTTGGCAAAAATGGAACAGATCCATAACACCCGGAACAGGCTGGACACAGGGACGCAGCCAGCGACAGAGACTGCTGGGGCACCTGACGGCCACAGCTGATTTGGGAAGGAGTCTGGCTCTAGGGATCCTAGCTTGGAATGTGCACATCCTTCGTCCCAGCGTGCCGCCCTGGGAGTCTGTCCTGGGTGGTCAGTGTATGAGGACACACATGAGGCTCCTGCAGCTCTGCTGTGGGTCAGTGTGCAAGGACACACAGGAGGTTCCTGCAGCCCCGCTGTTGGTCAGTGTGTGAGGACACACGCGAGGTTCCTGCAGCCCTGCTGTGGGTCAGTGTGTGAGGACACACGTGAGGCTCCTGCAGCCCTGCTGTGGGTCAGTGTGTGAGGACACACGTGAGGTTCCTGCAGCTCTGCTCTGGGTCAGTGTGTGAGGACACCCGTGAGGTTCCTGCAGCCCTGCTGTGGGTCAGTGTGTGAGGACACCCGTGAGGTTCCTGCAGCCCTGCTGTGGGTCAGTGTGTGAGGATACTCGTGAGGTTCCTGGAGCCCTGCTGTGGGTCAGTGTGTGAGGACACCTGTGAAGTTCCTGGAGCCCTGCTGTGGGTCAGTGTGTGAGGACACCCGTGAAGTTCCTGCAGCCCTGCTGTGGGTCAGTGGATGAGGACACCCGTGAGGCTCCTGCAGCCCTTATGTGGGTCAGTGTATGAGGACACATGTGAGGTTCCTGTAGCCCTGCTGTGAGTCAGTGTGTGAGGACACCCGTGAGGTTTCTGCAGCCCTGCTGTGGGTCAGTGTGTGAGGACACACGTGAGGTTCCTGCAGCTCTGCTCTGGGTCAGTGTGTGAGGACACCCGTGAGGTTCCTGCAGCCCTGCTGTGGGTCAGTGTGTGAGGACACCTGTGAAGTTCTGCAGCCCTGCTGTGGGTCAGTGGATGAGGACACCCGTGAGGCTCCTGTAGCCCTGCTGAAAGGGCAGCAGAAGGTATCAGGCCAGGGCCCGCAGCAGTGAGAGGCTCAGTCACTGTGGGGACCGTACTCTGTTCTGGAACATTCTGTAGCCGAGTCAGGACACAGCTCCTGACTTGGAGGGGTCATGGTGATGCGTTCCCTGAGATTGCAGGTTGCGGAAATATGTGTATCATAGCCTGAGCCCCGTGCTTTTGGGTAAGAGAAGCCTGCTAAGCGTGAGGATGTGAGAGGCTGGGAGAAGGTGCGAAGGACAGCCCAGCCGACTGCTGCCCGGCCCTGGGCCTGAGAGTTCAACACTGAAACAGGAACACCATGGAAAAAGATGCCTGGGCCGATGTGCAGTGAAGACGGTGCAAAAGACTGTTTTCTGACATTCCTACAAATATGGAAAGAGTGACTTTGTACCTGGCCAGGGTGGGGAGGGCAGTGGGGGCGATAAGGGAAGGGTTTTAGTGGATTCCTTTGGGAGGAACTGTGGCCTTGGAGAGAGGTAGATAGCTCGAGGGAGTGTCTGGTCCCCATGTCCCCTCTGGCCATCTCAGGGCCCTAGGTGGGGACCCTGACCCGCACTCACCCAGAGCCTGTGCCACCCCTTCCTGGCCCCTTTCTTGGGGTGGACGGAGTAGATGAGGTCATCCTCCTTCTCCTCGCGGATCTCCTGTGGGGGCTTCTGCAGAGACAGTACCCGGCAGTGGTCCAGGAGGCATTAAGGGCTGCTCCAAGCCTCCTCCTTCCCTCTCTGCCCCTTCAGGCACTTGTGCCCCTTGGACCTTCGAAGACCCCCTACTTCCCCGTCTACACCACATATGGGAAAATTCAGCCAGAGGCTGCACCATGCAGCCCCGGCCACATCCACTGACCAGGGCCGCTCCATGCTCTGCAGCCCCTCTCCACCTCCCACCTACCAGGGAGGAGGAGAGATTGCAGGCGGAGGAGGGGGCTGAGGAGCAGGGGAGATGATATGGACCTCTGAGTATTGCACTAGGATCTGGGAAGAGCTGGGTCAGTACAAGGTCAGCAAGAGGCAGTCAATGCCTGGGAAGGACCATGGGGTGACTGCCCCACACAGGGTGAGCTGGAGTGCAGAGAAGGCCCAGGCGAGTGTGCCAATTCAGCCTAAGATCCCCCTGACCATCCCTCCTAAAGCTCTGGTCTGAACTATGACCGCTGTGTAGACAGGTAGATCCCAGCACCCTGTGTGATCAGGCTGGACAGGAACGTGAAACTGGTCTCCACCTGTGTCACCCCAGGCCCCAGTCTCCAAGGCACCCAACCTGATGGACTAGGCCCACCCAACACCCTGCACCGGAGGGGTGTAGGGCTGCCCAGGTGGGATCACAGTGGTGGCCTGGCCTGGATTGGCACCCTGGGCCACCCTGTGTTACCTTTGGTTTCTTTCTGTAAATGGCCAGAGCCTTCGGGGATGGGGGATGAGACCATGTCTCAGTCTTCGTGAAAGGGTCGAACTCCTGGATTTCTCAAGGTGCGATACAAGGCAACATGAGCAACAACAAGAAAACATGTTCTTCATTCGAGTGTCTCCACTCAAGTGAGCTAGGGCAGGGCGGTCCCTGGAATGTGGGTGCCTGGTTACCAGGGTTCCAAGTTCTGTGTACTCCATCACCAAGGAAGTGAGGTCATATCCCGGGTCCTCTGACCTGGGCCCGACCTCAGATATGACCTTCCCAAAATTCCCTCTGGGATGCTGAATGCTCACCTCTCTCTACGCCATCTCCATAACTCTACACAGTGACACCAACACAGCCCCCCACAGAAGCTAGGGTAGGTCTGGGTGCAGCCAGGGTCCCAGCTGTGAGCAGACAGAGCAGGGTTCAGACACAGCTCACCCCTCTTAAAAAGTCAGTGACCCTGGACAAGTCTTTGTGCTTCTCAGAGCCTCCTCAGTCTCCCTGTCGCACAATGGGGATCATTCCAGCATCTTCTTCCTAGGGAAGTCAGCAGGTGTATGTGAGATACCGCCTATAAACCCATGGGCTGGTGTCATACGTAGCTAACGCACAGACTCAGAGATGGGAGAATTTCAAGCAGGGGAGGGAAGCAGCATGGAGGACACCCCAGAACAGAGCGGGGTTCTGGTGGTATGAGTCTGGGAAAGTCCCTTCACCTCTTGGCCTGGTTTCCCTGTCTGCCCCAGCAGGGTGGGAATTAGACAAACATCAGATATTGCTACCCTCTGCACAAAAGCCTCCGACAACTTCCATTATTTAGAATCTGACCCAGTACCTCGTCACGGACTAGCGGGTGGGCAGCCTGCACAATGGCCCCAACGATCCCCCCCCAGGGTCTCAACGCCTGTGTGACCCCCTTCCCTAGTGTGGGCTGGACTCAGGGACTCGCTGCTCGAGAAAGTAGCTGTGGCTGTAAGGTGCCTTGGAATCAGTTCCAACTCCTACTGACCCCATCAGGGGCAAAGTCTCCTGGCTTTCTCGTCTGCTCTCTCTCTCTCTCTCTGTCTGCCATCTCTCTCTCTCACTCTCTGTCATGTCCCACTCTTTCTCCCTGGAAAGCAGCTGTCATGTATGGCCTGCCCTATGACGCCCGTGTGACAATGACCCAAAGTGCCCTGATCAACAGAGAGGAACTGAGGCCTCCAGTCCAACAGCTCACAAGAAAGAGTCCTGCCCACAACACACACTGAGCACGGGGCGGACGCTCCCCAGTGGAGCCTCAGTTGAGATCACAGCCCCAGCCTCCCGAAAGAACTCGGGGCAGAGTCACCAGCTAAGCTGTGCCACGTTCCTGGTCCACAGAGGCTGTGAGATCATCAGGTGTATTTTGTGAACTGCTAAGTTCTGGCGGGATGTCGTCACAGAGGAGGCGACAGGTCCTCCAGCCCACCAGGTCCTGGGGCCTGGACCTGCCGTCCTCCTGCCTCCCTCCTCTCCTCCAGCTACACTGGGCCCTTTCCAATCCCCTCTCTGGACAAACTCACATCTGCCTCCCAGTCTCTGCACCAGCTGTACCTTCTCCCTGGCACACTGTCCCCCGACTTGTGCAGGGCTGGCCCTTCCTGGCATTCTGGTCACACATAGATATCACTTCAGTGAGGTCTCTGGACCCCCACCCAGCGGCCCCAGCCCTCTCTCACTGGCTGCACCCTGCTTTATTTTCTCTTTAAAGAATATGCTCTTTTCTTTTCCATGTATTTGTCTTCATGCTGTTGTCCCTGTCCCCACCCCTGTGCGCTAGCACTGCAGCCCCAGGCAAGAAACCTCACATCCCATACCTGTCCTAGAGGTAGCAGCTCTCCTGGGTCCCAGGGGTGAAAGGTCAGGACCTGCAGGTCCACAGGCGGTGTGGGGTAGCTCAGGAGACTTCCTAGCCCCCTCTTTGCCTCCACAGGCCCTGGGGTGTCCAGCTCACTCACGAGGCATCCTCCCCACATGCAGGGCAAAGGCCCCACTTCCTCAGGAGGACCCCAAGTCTTCACCAAAGACTGGGCCTGGCCTCATGGTCGATGACTCTGCCCTGCCCTGCCAGACTCTAGGTTCCCAGTTCCCCACACCCCAGTGCTCTTGCTGGGGCAATATTCAATTCCAGAAAGTCGAAAGCATTTTCCTAGGACCTCAGAGCACAGTGGGTCCAGCAGACACTTCTCTGAGCCTTGGAATCCTGGGGGTCATCCACTCTTAAGCACCCCAATTTACAGAGAAGGAAACTGAGGCCTTCTGTCCTGTAGCACCCTCTACTCTGGGACCCCAGAGAGGTGACTGCAGGACCAGGCCTTGTCCACTCTGTGTTGCCATGGGAATGGCTGGCCCTGGCAGACCCTGGGAACCTTAGGGTCCATCTCCCTTCATTCGGCATCTCCCCGCCCATGCTGTGGGCCGTGGGCATGTGGCTGGGAGACTGGAGGTCACTGTCCAAAGACAGAGCAGCCTCCACCCTCTCTCTTTTCTTTCCAGGGGGTCACATCCTTGGTATTGTCTTCTGACCCCACCTGCATGGCCCCACCTTTGAAGTTAGTGTGTGCCTCTGTGTGTGTGTGTGTGTACGCTCACGCCTATGTGCACAATGGGAGGGAGTACCTGGGGTTCCCTACATCTTGGTAGCTCTCATTCTCAAAGCAAACCCCATGATAGAGGCCGAGCCCTGACCTAGGGGGCCGGAACCTTCCTCATCCTCTGGACTCTGCCCACTTGCGTGTCCTGGGCCGTCCCTGCCTTTCTCTTGGACTAAGTCTCCCAGTTGTGCACTGGGGGTTTGGATGGGGAACTGCTTCAGTGCTTGCTCAGGGAGGACTCGGGGCCAGGACTCCACGCTGGCGTGGATGTGGGTGGCAGCTCGAGGTGAGCAAAGCGTACAGCCTCCTTAGAGTGAAGGATGTGGGTGGACACGGCCTGGGGCAGCCAGGCTGATGTGCAAGGCCCAGTGCTAATGGGGCCCTGTGGCCTGGGGTAGCGTGTATAAGTGACCCCTTCCTGCAGGCACAAAATGCTCTGTTCATGGTGGGTCCCACACGGCACCACCCTAACTTCCACCAGCTCTGTGTCCCCCATCCACATGGGGCCTGGGGTCCTGGGATCACTCTGCCCAGGAGGGGCCACAGGAAACTTGGCCAGGTGGACGTGGAGAGCCTGCAGACTTGGGAGACACTGAGTGTCCCCACTGCCCAGGTCTGCTCTCTGGAGCGGCATCAGGAGCCCCACCCCTGTTATTCCCCACCTTCTCCCTGGCCCTACCTCTCAGTCCCCTTCAGCCCCTCCCTGGACCTGAAATGGGCCCCAAAGTGCTCCTGGGGCGACACTGTCTTTGTCACAGGCCAACTGGAGCAGCTGGGTCTCAGGATCACTGCTAGGTCTGGGCCACAGGGAGGGCAACGGTGCTGAGAGCCTGGGTGGGGGGCTGGGTGAGTCAGGATCCAGGAGCTAGGCCTGTGCTCCCGTGGGACACCCTCCCCGGACTCCTATCCAGGCCCTGCCTGTTCTCAGAGCTGGGAGCAAACAGCCCCTCCTCCAGGAAGTTCTCCTAGAATCCAGCCCCATCCCCACCACCACTGAGGCAGGTCTGCCCCTCTCTGGGCATCTGCCCTCCCTATGATTCTAAGAGGAAGGGCCCTGACCCGGGAGGGGGTCCCTTTCCCACCCCGCTCTGTCAAACAGCAGCAAAGCTGGGCACCTTCCTTCTCTTCTGGAATTTCATCATTCTCTCTGAGAGGCGGACTCCATGTCCCTCAGAGAAGGTCCCCTGGGCCATGAGCTGCCCCCACCCCTCTCATGCAGCACTACCTCAGGGTCCCACCAGGGGGCAGAGAACAAGTGCACACCTGGACTTGAATAGAGGTTGGGGTCTGGGTGTCAGGGCACGGAGACCTGCTTCTTCACGCGCTGCCAACGCCTCCAAATTTAATAACATCCTACTGGATCGGGCACAAAATGGTTGTCCTCATCCAAATCGTAAGCAGCCTCCAAGGACCAGCTCCAGCTCCTCCTTCTGCAGCAGATTTTCTCTGCTGAAGTACAGAGTCACTGGTCCTTGGGGGAGAGTAACTTCACCTCTCTTCTTTTGTTTAATTGCAAGGGTAGGAAATCTGGACCCGAAAATCTCTATGGTTGTTTCCAGCTATGAATCCCATATCTGTGTGATTATACTCCATTCAGACCGTCCCATCCTGATTTCTATAGGACTAGCATAGAGGCTATCAGGAGCCCTGGTGGTGCAGTGGTTAATGCACTCAGATGCTAACCAAAAGGTCAGGGGTTCAAACCCACCAGCTGCTCCGCAGAAGAAGATGTGGCAGGCTGCTTCTTGGAAACCCTATGGGGCAGTTCTACCCTGTCTTATATGGTCACTATGAGTCAGAATTGACTCGTTGGCAATGGGCTATCGGTAGCATAGGTATTGGCTTCACTTCCAAAGAAAATGGTGAGCTTTTAGACTCTCACTGCTTTTGGACAAGAACTCCCTTACCCTACACTGCCCTCAGGACCTTGGGTGGCACAAACGGTTCGCACTGACTACTAACCTAAAGGCTGGCAGTTTGAATCCATCCAGCGTCACCCCAGGAGAAAGACTTGGCAATCTACTTCTATAAAGATTACAACCAAGAAAACCCCACAGAGCACAGTTCTTCTCTGTAACACATGGAATTGCTGAGTTGGAACTGATTCCATGGCAACAGGTTTGGGCTTTTTGTTTGTTTTTCTTTTTAATCCTATCCCCAAGTGCCTGTGCCTTGTGAAGTAACCCCCAATATGGGGTTGTTGTTTGCTGTTAGCTGATGCTGAGTCAGCCCCTGACTCACAGTGACCCCATGCACACTGGAACGAAAAGCTGCCTGATCCTGCACCATCCCCATGAACAGTTGCAGACTGGATTGTGTGATCCATAGGGTTCTCACCAGCCGATTTTCAGAAGTAGGTCGCCAGGCCTTTCCTCTTAGTCTGGCTTAGTCTGGAAGCTCTGCTGAAACCTGTTCAGCATCATAGCAGCATGCAAGCCTCCAGTGGCAGGTGAGTGGTGGGTGCAGAGGAGGTGGCTTGGCTGAAAAGTGAACTCAGGTATCCTACACGGAAGGCGAGAATTCCACCACTGAACTGCCACAGCCCGCAAGATGGAGTAGTTATAAATACAGTAAAAATGCAAATATAGAGCCTTAATTAAAAACAAGAAAATGCTTAAAGCTTCCCAGAGCCAAATGGTGGTTACATTTTGCTTGAAATTCAGGGATCTCTGAGAAAGCAACCAGGTTTGCTGGTCCCCATATGACCCAGCAGTTCCACTCCTGGGTATAGACCCAGAAGGCTTGAAATCGGGGCCTCAAACAGATACCTGTACCCGAATGTTCATTGCGGTGTTACTCACAATAGTCACATGGTGGAAACCACCCACGTGTCCCCCAACGAATGAGTGGATAAAGCAAACACAGTGTGTCCTCTAATGGAATACTACTTACCCATAAAGGGAAACGGAGTCCCGCCACACGCCGCAACATGGTGAACCTTGAACACACGCTGAGTGAAGTCAGTCAGGCTCAGAAGGACGAACAGCGTCTGACCCCACTTAGATGAAATGTCTAAATGAGGCAAATGCATTGTTGTCGTTGTGAGTTGCCTTCGAGTCGATTCCAGCTCCTTCTGAGCCCACGTGACAGAGTAGAGCTGCCGCAGGTTTTCTAGGCTCTAATCTTTGTGGGAGCAGGTCACCAGGTCCTTTCTCCAGTGGAGCAGCTGGTGGGTTCAAACTGATAACCTTTTGGTTAGCGGCCAAGCACTTAACCACTGCACCACCAGGGTTCCTTAGGCAAATGCACAGAGATCAGAACGTATCAGTGGTGGCCAGGGGCTGAGAGGAGGGAGAAAGGAGGAGTTGTTGCCGAAGGGGCACTAGGTTCCCTTTGCGGTGACGAAACACATGTGGGGATGGACAGTGGTGACGGTCGCACAGCACAGTGAATGTCATTAATGTCTCTGGATTGTGCTGAAAATGTTAAATGAAAACAAGAAACAAAGCATATGAACTTAATATTCTGCTCAGTAGAAAAAGAACTTGGAGGCGTCCTGAGCTTAGAGTTGGAGAAGTTAGAAAAGCAGCCTCTGGCATTTGAAGGTCCGGTCCCTGGCTCTGAAAAGGGGGCCTCGACTCTCTGGGTTGGGAAGCCCACCTTGGTTTGGTCCCCATTCAGACTCCCCCCTGGGGGTTATCCAGCCTCCCCGCAGTGCCCTAAGGCCTCAGGCAGGGCTTCTTGGTTAATTAACAAACTGCTTTGGGTTGGCTATTTTTCTCTGTGTGTGTGTGTTTTTAATTTTCATTGTGCTTTAAGTGAAAGTTTACAAAGCAAGTCAGTCTTTCATACAAAAATTTATATACACCTTGCTGTATATTCCTATTTGCCCTCCCCTAATGAGACTTTTTTTTTTTTTTTTTAATGAGACAGCACACTCCTTCCCTACGCTCTCTCTTTCGTGTCCATTCGGCCAGCTTCTAACCCCTCTGCCCTCTCTTCTCCCCTCCAGACAGGAGATGCCCACATAGTCTCATGTGTCTACTTAATCCAAGAAGCTCACTCCTCACCAGTATCATTTCCTGTCCCATAGTCCAGTCCAATCTCTGTCTGAAGAGTTGGCTTTGGGAATGGTTCCTATCTTGGGCTAACAGAAGGTCTGGGGACCATGTCCTCCAGGGTCCTTCTAGTCTCAGTCAGACCACTAAGTCGGGTCTTTTCACGAGAATTTGAGGTCTACATCCCACTGCTCTCCTGCTCCCTCAGGGGTTCTCTGTTGTGTTCCCTGTCAGGGCAGTCATTGGTTTTAGCCAGGCACCGTCTAGATCTTCTGGTATCAGGCTGATGTAGTCTCTGGTTTATGTGGCCCTTTCTGTCTCTTGGGCTTGTAATTACCTTGTGTCTTTGGTGTTCTCCTTTGCTCCAGGTGGGTTGAAATTAATTGATGCATATTAGATGGCTGCTTGCTAATGTTCAAGACCCCAGACGCCACTCTTCAAAGTGGGATGCAGAGTGTTTTCTTAATAGATTTTATTGTACCAATTGACTTAGATGTCCACTGAAACCATGGTCCCCAAACCCCCAACCCTGCTACACTGGCCTTTGAGGCGCTCCGTTCATTCAGGAAACTTCTTTGCTTTTGGTTTAGTCCAGTTGTGTTGACCTCTCCTGTATTGTGTGTTGTCTTTCCCTTCACCTAAAATAGTTCTTATCTACTATCTCATTAGTGAAAGCCCCTCTCCTTCCCACTCCCTCCCATCTCTTGTAACCATCAAAGAATATTTTCTTCTCTGTTTAAACTATTCCTCCAGTTCTTATACTTGTCTTATACAATATTTGTCCTATTGCAATTAATTTCACTCAGCATAACGCCTTCCAGATCCCTCCATAGTATGAAATGTTTCACAGATTCCTCACTGTTCTTTATCGATGTGTAGTATTCCACTGTGTGAATATACCATAATTTATTTATCCATTCATCTGTTGATGGGCACCTTGGTTGCTTCCATCTTTTTGCTATTGTAAACAGTGCTGCAATAAACATGGGTGTGCATACATCTGTTCGTGTAAAGGCTCTTATTTCTCTAGGATAAATTCCAAGGAGTGGGACTGCTGGATTGTATGGTAGTTCTATTTCTAGTTTTTTTTAAGGAAGCGCCAAATCAATTTCCAAAGTAGTTATACCATTTTATATTACCAGCAGCAGTGTAGAAGTGTTCCAGTCTCTCCACAACCTCTCCAACATTTATTATTTTGTTTTTTTGGATTAATGCCAGCCTTGTTGGAGTGAGATGGAATCTCATTGTAGTTTTGATTTACATTTCTCTAATGGCTCATGATTGTGTGCATTTCCTCATGTATGTTAGCAACCTGAACGTCTTCTTTAGTGAAGTGCCTCTTCATATCCTTTGCCCATTTTTTAATTGGGTTCTTTGTCTTTTTGCAGTTGAGTTTTTGCAGTATCATGTAGATTTTAGAGATCAGGTGCTGATCAGAAATGTCATAGCTAAAAACTTCTTCCTAGTTTGTAGATAGTCTTTTTACTCTTTTGGTGAAGTCTTTGGATGAGCATAGGTGTTTGATTTTTAGGAGCTCCCAGTTATCTGGTTTCTCTTCTGCATTGTTAGTAATGTTTTGTATACTGTTTATGCCATGCATTAGGGCTCCAAGCATTGTCCCTGTTTTTTCCTTCCATGATTTTCATCATTTTAGACTTTATATTTAGGTCTTTGATCCATTTTGAGTTTGTTTTTGTGCATGGTGTGAGTTGTGGGTCTTGTTTCATTTTTTTGCAGATGGATATCCAGTTATGCCAGCACCATTTGTTAAAGAGACTGTCTTTTCCCCATTTAACTTACTTTGGGCCTTTGTCAAATAATCAGCTGCTCATATGTGGATGGATTTATGTCTGGATTCTCAATTCTGTCCCATTGGTCCATGTATCTGTTATTGTACCAGTACCAGACTGTTTTGACTACCATGGTGGTATAATAGGTTCTAAAATCAGGTAGTGTGAGGCCTCCCACTTTGTTCTTTTTCAGTAATCCTTTACTTATCTGAGGTCTCTTCCCTTTCCATATGAAGTTGGTGATTTTTTTCTCCATTTCATTAAAAAATGTCATTGGAATTTGGATCAGGATTGCATTGTCTCTGTAGATCACTGTGGATAGAATCGGTATTTTCACAGTGTTGAGTCTTCTTATATGTGAGCAAGGTATGTTTTTCCACTTAAGTAAGTCTCTTGGTTTCTTGCAGTAGTGTCTTGTAGTTTTCTTTGTATAGGTCTTTTACATCTCTGGTAAGATTTATTCCTAATATTTTGTCTTCTTGGGGCCTACTGTAAATGTTATTGATTTGGTCATTTCCTCTTCAATGTTCTTTTTGTTGATGTAGAGGAAGCCAATTGATTTTTGCATATTTATCTTGTATCCTGACACTCTGCTGAACTCTTCTATTAGTTTCACTAGTTTTCTTGAGGATTCTTTAGGGTTTTCTGTGTATAAGATCATGTCATCTGCAAATAGAGATTTTTTTTTACTTCTTCCTTACCAATTTGGATGCCCTTTATTTCTTTATCTAGCCTAATTGCTCTGGCTAGGATCTCCAGCACAATGTTGAATAAGAGTGGTGATAAAGGGCATCCTTGTCTGGTTCCTGATCTCAAGGGGAATGCTTTCAGACTTTCTCCATTTAGGATGATGTTGGCTGTTGCCTTTGTATGTTGTTGTTGTTAGGTGCTGAATCGTAGCTACCCTATGCACAACAGAACAAAACACTGCCTGGTCCTGAGCCATCCTTACAATTGTGGTTATGCTTGAGCTCCTTGTTGCAGCCACTGTGTCAATCCACCTCATTGAGGGTCTTCCTCTTTTCCGATGACCCTGTACTCTGGCGAGCATGGTGTTCTCCTCCAGGGACTGACAACATACTTTTATGTAAGATGCAGTTTCGCCATCCTTGCTTCTAAGGAGCATTCTGGTTGTACTTCTTCTAAGACAGATTTGTTTGTTCTTTTGGCAGTCCATGGTATATTCAATATTCTTCGCCAACACCACAATTCAAAGGCGTCAATTCTTCTTCGGTTTTCCTTATTCATTGTCCAGCTTTCACATGCATATGATGCAATTGAGAATACCATGGCTTGGGCCAGGCACACCTTAGTCTTCAAGGTGACATCTTTGGTCTTCAACACTTTAAAGAGGTCCTTTGCAGCAGATTTACCCAATGCAATGCTTCTTTTGATTTCTTGACTGCTGCTTCCATGGCTGTTGATTGTGGATCCAAGTAAAATGAAATCCTTGACAACTTCAGTCTTTTCTCCGTTTATCATGATGTTGCTCATTGGTCCAGTTATGAGGATTTTTATTTTCTTTATGTTGAGGTGCAATCCATACTGAAGGCTGTGGTCTTTGATATTCATTAGTAAGTGCTTCAGGTCCTCTTCACTTTCAGCAAGCAAGCGTGTGTCATTTGCATAATGCAGGTTGTTAATGAGTCTTCCTCCAATCCTGATGCCCTGTTCTTCATATAGTCCAGTTTGTCTGCTTATTTGCTCAGCATACAGATTGAATAGGTATGGTGAAAGAATACAACCCTGACGCACAACTTTCCTGACTTTAAACCAATCAGTATCCCCTTGTTCAGTCCGAACAACTGCCTCTTGCTCTATGTAAAGGTTCCTCATGAGTACACTTAAGTGTTCTGGAATTCCCATTCTTTGCAATGTTATCCATAATTTGTTACGATCCACAAGTCGTATGTCTTTGCATAGTCAATAAAACACAGGTAAACATCCTTCTGGTATTCTCTGCTTTCAGCCAGGGTCCATCTGACATCAGCTATGATATCCCTGCTTCCACATCCTCTTCTGAAACCGGCCTGAATTTCTGGAAGTTCCCTGTCGATATACTGCTGCAGCCGTTATTGAATGATCTTCAGCAAAATTTTGCTTGCGTGTGATATTAATGGTATTGTTCTATAATTTCCACATTCGGTTGGATCACCTTTTTTGGGAATAGGCATAAATATAGATCTTTTCCAGTCAGTTGGCCAGGAAGCTGTCTTCCATATTTCTTGGCATAGATGAGTGAGCACCTCCAGTGCTGCATCTGTTTGTTGAAATATCTCAATTCATATTCCATCAATTCCTGGAGCCTTGTTTTTCACCAATGCCTTCAGAGCAGCTTGGACTTCTTCCTTCAGGACCATCGGTTTCTGATCATATGCCGCCTTTTGAAATGGTTGAACATCAACTAATTCTATTTGGTATAATGACTCTGTGTACTCCTTCCATCTTCTTTTGATGCTTCCTGCATTGTTTAATATTTTCCCCCACAGAATCCTTCACTATTGCAACTTAAGGCTTGAATATAGTCTACTATGCTGGGAATGACAACTCAAAGAGGAATCGTGTTGCATTCATCATCAAAAAGAACGTTTCAAGATCTATCCTGAAGTACAACGCTGTCAGTGATAGGATAATATCCATACGCCGTTTTTTTTTTTTTTACAAGGAAGACCAGTTAATACGACTATTATTCAAATTTATGCACCAACCACTAGGGCCAAAGATGGAGAAATAGAAGATTTTTATCAGCTGCTGCAGTCTGAAATTCATCGAACATCCAATCAAGATGCATTGATAATTACTCGCAATTGGAATGCGAAAGTTGGAAACAAAGAAGAAGGATCAATAGTTGGAAAATATGGCCTTGGTGATAGAAACAATGACAGAGATCGAATGATAGAATTTTGCAAGACCAACGATTTCTTCATTGCAAATACCTTCTTTCAACAACATAAATGGCGACTATACACAGGGACCTCGCCAGATGGAACACAAAGAAATCAAATTGACTACATCTGTGGAAAGAGACGATGGAAAAGCTCAATATCATCAGTCAGAACAAGGCCGGGGCCCACTGTGGAGCAGACCATCAATTGCTCATATGCAAGTTCAAGCTGAAACTGAAGAAAATCAGAGCAAGTCCACGAGAGCCAAAATATGACCTTGAATATATCCCACCTGAATTTAGAGACCATCTGAAGAATAGATTTGATGCACTGAACACTAGTGACTGAAGACCAGACGATTTGTGGAATGACATCAAGGACATCATCCACGAAGCAAGAGGTCATTGAAAAGGTGGGAATGAAAGAAAAGACCAGGATGGATGTCAGAGGAGACTCTGAAACTCGCTCTTGAACATTGAGCAGCTAAAGCAAAAGGAAGAATTGATGAAGTAAAAGAACTGAAGATTTTAAAGGGCGTCTTGAGAAGACAAAGTAAAGTATTATAATGACATGTGCAAAGAGATGGAGATGGAAAACCAAAAGGGAAGAACACATTTGGTGTTTCTCAAGCTGAAAGAACTGAAGAAAAAATTCAAGCCTCAAGTTGCAACAGTGGCTTTGTATAAATGCCCTTTATTATGCTGAGAAATTTTCCTTCTGTTCTTATTTTGCTGAGAGTTTTTATCATGAATGGGTGTTGAACTTGGTCAAATGCCTTTTCTGCATCAATTGATGAGATCATGTGGTTCTTGTCTTTTGTTTTATTTACATGATGGATTACATTAATTGTTTTTCTAATGTTGAACCATTCTTGCATACCTGGTATGAATCCCACTTGGTCATGGTGAATTATTTTTTTGATATGTTGTTGAATTCTATTGGGTAGAATTTTGTTGAGGATTTTTGCATCTAAGTTCATAAGGGATATAGGTGTGTAATTTTCTGTTTTTGTGGTGTTTTTACCTGGTTTTGGTATCAGAAATATGCTGGCTTCACAGAATGAGTTGGTGAGTATTCTGTCCTTTTCTATGTTCTGAAATACCTTTAGTAGTAGTGGTGTTAACTCTTCTCTGAAAGTTTGGTAGAACTCTGCAATGAAGTGGTCCAGTCCAGTGCTTTTTTTTTTTTTTTTTATTGGGAGTTTTTTAAATTACCTTGTCAATCTCTTCTTTTTTTATGGGTTTATTTTGTTGTTCTACTCTGTATTAGTTTAGGTAGGTAGTGTGTTTTTAGAAATCCATCCATTTCTTCTAAGTTTTCAAAGTTGTTAGAGCACAATTTTTCATAGTAATCTGATATGATTCTTTTAATTTAATTTGGGTCTGTTGTGATATCGTCCATCTCACTTCTTATTCAGGTTATTTGCTTCCTTTCCTGTTTTTCTTTTGTCAGTTTGGCCAATGGTTTATCAATTTTGTTAATTTTTTCAAAGAAGCAGGTTTTGGCCTTGTTAACTCTTTCAATTGTTTTTCTTTTCTCTATTTCATTTAATTCTGCTGTAATTTTCATTATTTGCTTTCTTCTGGTTTCTTTTGTTGCTCTCTTTCTATTTGTTCAAGTTGTAGGGATAAATCCTTTGATTTTGGTCCTTTCTTCTTTTTGTATGTGTGGATTTATTGATATAAATTGACCTCTGAGCACTACTTTAGCTGTGTTCCAAAGGTTCTGATAGGAAGTGTTTTCATTCTCATTGGATTCTACAAATTCCTTTATTCCATCCTTAATGTCTTCCACAATCCAGTCATTAAAAAAAAAAAAAATTTATTGTGCTTTAAGTGAAAGTTTACAAATCAAGTTTGACTCTCATAAAAATTTATAAACACCTTGGTATATACTCGTAATTGCTCTCCCCCTAATGAGTCAGCACACTCCTTCCCTCCACTCTCTCTGTTTTTGTGACCATTCGGCCAGCTTCTCACCCCCTCTGCCCTCTCATCTCCCCTTCAGACAGGAGATGCCAACATAGTCTCATGTGTCTACTTGATCCAAAAAGCTCATTCTTCACCAGTATCATTGTCTATCCCACAGCCCAGTCCAATCCCTGTCTGAAGAGTTGGCTTTGGGAATGGTTCCTGTCTTGGGCTAACAGAAGGTCTGGGGACTATGACCTCTGGGGTCCTTCTAATCTCAGTCAGACCATTAAGTCTGGTCTTTTTGCGAGAATTTGGGGTCTGCATCCCACTGCTCTCCTGCTCCCTCAGAGATTCTCTGTTGTATTCCTTGTCAGGACAGTCATCGGTTGTAGCCGGACACCATTTTGTTCTGGTCTCAGGCTAATGTAGTCTCTGCTTTATGTGGCCCTTTCTGCCTCTTGGGCTCATAATTACCTTGTGTCTTTGGTGTTCTTCATCCTCCTTTGCTCCAGGTGGGTTGAGACCAGTTGGTGCATCTTACAAGGCCACTTGCTAGCTTTTAAGACCCCAGAATCCAGTTGTTTTTAGCAGGGTAGTGTTCAGTTTTCAAGTGTTTGGTTTCTTTTCCCTGGTTTTTCTGTTATTGATTTCTACTTTTATAGCCTTATGGTCAGAGAAGATGCTTTGTAATATTTTGATGTTTTGGATTCTGCTAAGGCTGGCTTTATGACCTAATATGTGCTTTATTCTAGAGAATGTTCCATGAGCTCTAGAAAAGAGAGTATACTTGGGTGTTGTTGGGTGGCGTGTTCTGTATATGTCTATGAGGTCAAAGTGGTTGATTGTGGCATTTAGCTCTTCCGTGTCTTTATTGAGCTTCTTTCTGGATGTTCTGTCCTTCACGGAAGTGGTGTGTTGAAGTCTCCTACTATTATCGCGGTGCTGTCTATCTCACTTTTCAATGCTGTTAGAGTTTGTTTCGTGTATCTTGCAGCCCTGTCATTGGGTGCATAAATATTTAATATGGTTATATCCTCCTGGTATATTGCCCCTTTAATTATTATATAGTGCCCTTCCTTATCCTTTGTGGTAGATTTAACTTTAAAGTCTATTTTGTTAGAAATTAATATTGCCATTCCTGCTCTTTTTGGATTGTTGTTTGCTTGATATATTTTTTTCCATCCTTTGAGTTTTAGTTTGTTTGTGTCTCTAAATCTAAGGTGTGTTCCCTGTAGGCAGTATGTAGATGGATTGTGTTTTTTTAATCCATTCTGCCACTCTCTGTCTCTTTTATTGGTGCATTTAGTCCATTTACATTCAGCGTAGTTATGGATAGGTATGAGTTTAGTGCTGTCATTTTGATGTCTTTTTTGTGTGTTGTTGACAGTTTCCTTTTCTCACTTTATTTTTTGTGCTGAGTAGTTTATCTTTACATATTGTCTTTTCCTCCTATTTGTTGTTGATTTTGTTTCTGCCGAGTCTTGATTTTTTTCTTGTATTTTATTTTGATGAGTAGGATTGTTAGTCTCCTTTGTGGTTACCTTGATACTCATATTTTTCTAAGTTTAAACCTAAGTTTTATTCTTTATATCGTCTTGTCTTCTTCTCCATATGAAAGTTCCAGGACCACATTTCTTAGTCTCTCTTTATTGTTTTAATTTTTTATTCTTTTACATAATGACATCACTGTTTCCCTGTTTTGAGTGGTTTTTTTTTTTAATTAACTTTTATTAAGCTTCAAGTGAACATTTACAATTCCAATCAGTCTGTCACATGTAAGTGTACATACATCTTACTCCCTTCTCCCACTTGCTCTCCCCCTATTGAGTCAGCCCTTTCAGTCTCTCGTTTCGTGCCATTTTTGCCGTCTTCCCTCTCTCTCTATCTTCCCATCCCCCTCCAGTCAAGAGTTGCCAACACACTCTCCAGTGTCCACCTGATTTAATTAGCTCACTCTTCATCAGCATCTCTCTCCCCCCCGCTGACCAGTCCCTTTCATGTCTGATGAGTTGTCTTCGGGGATGGTTCCTGTCCTGTGCCAACAGAAGGTCTGGGGAGCATTGCCGCCGGGATTCCTCTAGTCGCAGTCAGACCATTAAGTCTGGTCTTTTTATGAGAATTTGGGGTCTGTATCCCACTGATCTCCTGCTCCCTCAGGAGTTCTCTGTTGTGCTCCCTGACAGGGCAGTCATCGATTGTGGCCAGGCACCAACTAGTTCTTCTGGTCTCAGGAAGATGTAGGTCTCTGGTTCATGTGGCCCTTTCTGTCTCTTGGGTTCTTAGTTGTTGTGTGACCTTGGTGTTCTTCATTTTCCTTTGCTCCAGGTAGGTTGAGACCAATTGATGTATCTTAGATGGCCGCTTGTTAGCATTTAGGACCCCAGATGCCACATTTCAAAGTGGGATGCAGAATGTTTTCATAATAGAATTATTTTGCCAATTGACTTAGAAGTCCCCTCAAACTATGTTCCCCAGACCCCAGCCCCTGCTCTGCTGACCTTTGAAGCATTAATTTTATCCCGGAAACCTCTTTGCTTTTAGTCCAGTCCAATTGGGCTGACCTTCCTTGTATTGAGTGTTGTCTTTCCCTTCACCCAAAGCATTGAGTGGTTTTTTATCTTGATTTATTTTTGTGATTTCCCTATCTGGGGTGACATCTGGTTGCTCTGTCCTGTGTTCTAGTCTTGGGTTGATATCTGATATTATTGATTTTCTAACCAGAGACCTCCCTTTAGTATTTCTTGTAGTTTTGGTTTGGTTTTTACGAATTCCCTAAACTTCTGTTTTTCTGGAAATGTCCTAATTTCGCCTTTATATTTGAGAGACAGTTTTGCTGGATATATGATTCTTGCTGACAATTTTTTTCCTTCAATGCTTTATATAAGTCATCCTGTTGCCTTCTTGCCTGCATGGTTTCTGCCAAGTAGTCCAAGTTTATTCTTATTGGCTATCCTTTGCAGGTCCCTTTTCATTTATCCCTAGCTGCTTTTAAAATTCTCTCTTTATCTTTGGTTTTGGCAAGTTTGATTATAATATGTCTTGGTGACTTTCTTTTGAGATCTACCTTATATAGAGTTCAATGAGCATCTTGGATAGATATCTTATCTTTCACGATATCAGGGACATTTTCTCCCAACAAATCTTCAACAATTCTCTCTGTATTTTCTGTTGTCCCTCCCTGTTCTGGCACTCTAATCACTCGTAGGTTATTTCTCTTGATAGAGTCCCACATGATGCTTAGGGTTTCTTCATTAAAAAAAAATTTTTTTATCTGGGTTTTCTTCAAATATACTGGTGCCAAGTGTTTTATCTTCAATCTCACTAATTCTACCTTCCATGTCCTCAATTCTGCTCCTTTGATGTTCTATTCATTTATCTAATTCTGTAATTTTATTGTTAATCTTCTGCATTTCTGATTGCTGTCTCTCTATGGATTCTTGCAGCTTATTAAATTTTTCATTATGTTCCCGAATAACCTTTTTAACTTCTTCAACTGCTTTATCTGTGTGTTCCTTGGCTTGTTCCGCACATTGCCTGATCTCCTTCCTGATATCTTGAAGAGTTCTGTATATTAATCTTTTGTATTCTGCATCTGGCAATTCCAGGAAGGCACCTTCATCCAGAAGATCCCTTGTTTGTTTGTTTGGAGAGCTTGTTGAAGCAATCATGTTCTGCTCCTTTATGTGGTTTGATATTGACTATTGTCTCCGAGCCATGTATAAGTTATTGTATTAGTTTGTTTCATGTTTGCTTACTGCATCCTAGGTTCTTACTTTGTTTTGTTTTGATATGCCCAGGTAGGTCGCTTGAGTGAGCTATCTTGATTATTTTCACCTTTGAAGCTCCAACGTCCTGTCACCAGATGGCTAGAGCTGTTATCAGGTATAGGAGGAGTCCATTCACTTTTCTTGTATGGATTCAGTTCAGGTGTCCAGGTAGTTGGTCATCAAATGTATGGTACTGGCTCTGTCCTACAGTCTTAGAGGGACGGGGTGATTACTGTAGGTTCAGGTACCTGGTTGCAGCAGGGGTCATGCTCTGAACAAGGCAGGGGGTTGAGAACCATCCCCTGAGTGTCTGTGTGGAAAGCATGTCCCCGTTCCCTAGAGCATGCAGGTGGGTGGGTTATGCAGAAGGACTATGGGCACCCAAAGCTTTTTGTTGTAAGGACTGGGAGGTACCAGTTATCCTTGGACCCCATCACAGGTGGCTGGGTGATGTGGGTAGAGCCACCAGTCCTTAGGCCCCTGATGTGGGTAGGTAAGTACCCTGTTGAATAGGCAAAGTGGTGTCAAACATCAAACACTCACCTCTCCACCGCACAGCTGAAACAGTTGCTGTCTGCCAACAAGGACCTATTCTTCCAAAATAGGACCATGCAGGTCCAGGCAGGGGGGAAAGTCACTCAACATCCACGGACTGTTTATGCCTGGACAGGAGCTGCTTCTGTCCTGAGTTCCCCAGGTTAGTGGAGCTGGAAGATTATCTTTTCCCCCAATTGTAAATTTATTCCTTCTCCAAGGCCGGGAGAATGGCTCGGAGCGCTCAGCAGAACCTATCTCAGGCTCGGGGAAATCTACAGCCACTGAAGCTGGCTTGGGGGCTGGGGATACGGTAAAATATAAGCAAGTACTTAGCTTTTGCCAAGAGCATCATTGTCCTCTGGTTCCAGAGGTGTGAGTAGGCTGTGTGGCTGGTTGTCTCTCCCCAGCGAAACTGCAGCTGGAATGCTATCACCAGCCCACCACAGTCGCTCCCGGGAATGGTGCCTGAGGGTTCCTGGAAATTCAGGTGGGGGAGCTCCTCTCCACTTCTGAACCGTTTCTCCCTCCCCTTGCTGCTCAGTCTGTATTCTAACTTTGCTTTTGATGTCCAGGGCTCTTAGCTTGTCGTAAGTATAATCATTTCACTTGTTTCTTCAGGTCTTTGCTGTAAGAGAGATCACTGGAAGCATCTGACTACTCTGCCATCTCGGCCCCACCTTCTCTGTGTGTTTTAAGTCATTTTAAGATTTTGACCATGTGTGGGTTGTCTACTACTTCTTCACATACAACTTGATGGAACTGTCACAGGTTTAGTTAGCTGGCTCTGACTTTAAATGTTCACCATTTTAGGTTAAGTTTTTGCCAGATGTATTTTTACAGTCCAGCCTCTGGGATATATTATTTGGAAATGACCATGCTCAAGTTGATCTGATTGGCTTCCGGCCTGGTATTCCAGAGCATAGCTCTAACCCTTGTACATGTGGAGAGGGTGAATGTGTCTTAGCCAGCTTTGCTTCCCTCCTAGTCCTAGCCCAGTGTTGAGACATAGGGGGGGCTTGATAGGCATTAGTGTAATTAACATGTGGTGGGTCCATGTTATAAGAATCCCTGTTGGTGCAAATGGTTAAACTAAGACTACTAACCAAAAGGTTGGTGGTTCAAACCCAACCACAGGCACTCAGAAGACAGGCCTGGCCATCTGCTTCTGAAAGGTCACAGCCTTGAAAACCCTAAGGATCACAGTTCTACTCTGCACATGGGGTCCACATGACTTGGAATTGACTTGATGGCAACTGGTAACTAGATCTGCCTGAAAATCATTGCAGAAGAATCCTCAGCCTAATCAACCCCACTTCTACCTGTACTTTCCCAAAACACCGTGTTCCACTTATGGGACAGAGTTTTAAGTCGATGCCAAAACCTAGTCTCACCATTGCGTTCTTTCTTAGTTTTCATCCCCAGTAGAACACGGTGGCCACCTAAGCAGGTGGTCTGGGAGAGAAGTGTCTCCACTCCAGAATTTCCATAGGAACTTGGACTAGCCCACCATCCACGGGGTCCTCTCTGCTGGAGTGACAAGTTTGTGAGACGGCAGGGGAGCCGTGGCTCAGGGACCGGTCAGCAGATGGGATGTGTAAAGACCACACAGCTTGCTGTTGCTTGCTGAACTGTGAAGAACTGCATGAACTGTATCTAAGCTGCTTTCTATACCATTGCCAAGTACCTTTTTTTAGACTTGGAAGTACTATTTTCTTATTGACTCTTGGTGTTATTTCATTTTGCATGTGGAGAAAAAAAAATTTTTCACATGTAGCCAGTGCCAGTGATTAAACATAAAAGCACCATAGGTAATCTGCTTAGTTTTTGAAAAAATGCATCCATGCAAAATGGTGACTAAAGTGTAGATTCTGCTTTTTTTCTACAAATTATAGTCATAATCCATGTCACTGAAAGCTTAAACAGATTTCCTATAAAGATCAGTGTCATAGGTCTACATATACTTTATAGAAAGCTAGCTTCTATAAAGAAGTTTTCACGTGAAATGAGCGAAGTTATAAAAGACCTTACGTTGTGTGCATATATTGCCTTTGAAATTTTTGTGATTTAGTTTATTGCCTGTAAAAGAGAAATTATATGATTTATTCAGTAAATACTATGTAAACTATAGTTTTATTGAGAAATACAGTGTTTTGTTCTCAATTGCGGCAGTATATTGATTTCAATGGTTGGTGGTCTTTTTTTTAAGTTTTTTTTTTTTTTTGTGTGTGTGTGTGTGTGTGTGTGTGTTTTTGGTGAAGGTTTATACGTAAGATTAGGTTCCCATTCAACAATTTCTACACAAATGTTCAGTGATGTTGGTTACATTCTTCACAATGGATGAATATTCTCATTATTTCGGGTTGTTCTGTTTCCATTAATCTAGTTTCCCTGTCCCCTTAGATTCTTACCTTTTTGGCTCTTTCAATGTATCATTTCTTCCTTTCACTTTAGCTACTCTACATTCAAGAGAATTTTCAGAGTCACTTCTGACATTCATTTTGGTCTTTTCTCACTTTGCTGTCTTTTCAGTGACCTCTTTCTTTCTTCATGTAAGATGTCCTTGATGTGATTCCACAGCTCTCTGGGGTTTGATCGTTAGTGTTGAATGCATCAAATCTATTCCTGGGATGGTCTCTAACTTCAGGTGGGATATACTCAAGGTCCTATTTTGGCTCTCGTGGACTTGTTCTACTTTTCTTCAGCTTCAACTTGAACTTGCATATAAAAAACTGATGGTGTGTTCCACAGTCGGCCCTTGTCCTTGTTCTGACTGATAATATTGAGCTTTTCTATTGTGTCTTTCCACGAATGCAGTTGATTTGATTCTTGTGTATTTCATTTGGTGAGGTCCATGTGTATGTGTATAATCACCATTTATTTTGTTGAAAAAAGGTATTTGCAATGAAGAAGTCGTTGGTGTTTCAAAATTCTATCATGCGATCTCTGGCGTTGTTTCTAGCACCAAGGCCACATTTTCCAGTCATTGTTCCTTCTTTTTTGTTTCTGTTTTTCATATTCGAATCAGCAGTAATTATAGATGCATCTCAATTGCATGTTTGATCAATTTCAGAAGTTGGTTAAAAATCTTCAGTTTCTTCATCTTTGGCCTTATTGGTTGGTGAGCAGACTTGAATAACAGTCAAATTAACTGTTCTTCCTTGTAGCCGTATGGATATCATTCTATCATTGACAGCGTGGTACTTCAGGATAGATCTTGGAATGTTCTTGTTTAGGATGAATGCATCACCATTCTTCTTCAATTTGTCATTCTCGGCATAGTAGACCATAGATTGTCCTATTCAAAATGGCCAATACTAGTCCACCTCAGCTCACTAATACCTAGGATATCTATGTTTATACATTCCATTTCTTTCTTTCTTTTTTAGCAATTTCCAGGTTTCCTAGATTCGTACTTTGTACATTCCATGTTGTGATTATTAACAGATGTTTGCAGCTGTTTCTTCTCATTTTTGAGTCATGCCACAGCAGCAAATGATGGTCCTGGAAGTTTGACTCTATCCATGTCATTTAGGTCAACTCTACTTTGAGGCTATGAGTCGGAATCGACTTGATGGCACTGGGTTTGTTTTTTTTTTCGTCTACTTTGAGGAGGGAGCTCTTACTCAGTCTTCTTTTGAGTGCCTTTCAACCAGAGGCACTATATCAGATAACGTTCCATTGCTGTTCATAAGGTTATCACGGGCTAATTTTTCAGAAGTAGACAGTCAGGTCTTTCTTCCTAGTCTGTCTTAGTCCGGAAGCTCCCCTGAAACCTGTCCACCATGAATGATCCTGCTGGCATATGAAATGCTGATGGCGTAGCTTCCAGTGTCACAGCAACACACAAGCCACCACAGTATGACAAACTGACAGACCCATGGGAAGCAGCATGGAGTACAGCTCAAAACAGAGCTGGGTTGTGGCTGTGAGCTTGGGAAAGTCACTTCCCCTCTTGGCCTTGTTTCTCAGTTGGCAGCAGGAGGGCCTTGGAATTAAAGGAACATCAGATATCACTACCCTCTGCATAAAACCCTCCAATAACGTCCATTATATTTAGAAGGTAACCCAGTGCCTCATCTCAGATTAGGAGGTGCACACCTGTATACTGGCCCCCAACCATACTGCCTCCTGGCCTCCACATCCTCTGTGACTCCCTCCCTGGTGTGGACTGGACTCAGGGACTCGCTTCTAAAGAATCGGAGAGGACAATTAGCTCTGTTTTCTCGCTCTCTTTCCTTGATCCCTCTGTCATGTCTCCCTCTCTCTCCCCTGGGAAGCAGCCGTGATGTACGACTTGCCTCGTGAGGCAAGTCATGACCAAGATCCGGGTTTAGGGCCCTGATCAACAGACAGAGATGGACTGAGACTCCCAATCTCACAAGGCCCTGCCTATAACACAGAGTGAGCAGGGGCGGATTCTTCCCAGTCGAGCCTCAGTTGAGACCACAGCCCTAGGCTCGCAAGAGAACATGGGACAGAGTCACCAGCCAAGCCATGCTGCATTCCTACTCCACAGAGACTGTGAGATCATCAGTGTGTCCTGTTGTGAGTCTTCAGTTTTGAGATGATGTTGTCACAGAGCAGGAGACAGCTCCTCCAGCCCCCTAGGTCCTGGGACCTGAATCTGCCCTCCTCCTCCCTCCCTCCCTCCCTCCTCTCCTTCCCAGCTCCCTCCAGCCACAAGGGCCCCTTTCCAACCCCGTCTCTGGGCAAACTTACATCTACCTTCTAGTCTCTGCACTAGCTGTGCCTTCTCCCTGGCACACTGCCCCAGACGCATGCAGGGCTGGCCCCTCCTGACATTCTGGTCAAAAATAAATGTCACCTCAGTGAGACCTCTGGACCCCCACCCAGCTGCCCCAGCCCTCTCTGACTGGCTGCACTCTGCTTTATTTTCTCTATGGAATATGCTCTTTTCTCTCCCATATATTTGTCTTCATGTTCTCGTCTCTCTCCCCTCCACTGTTAGCTCCTGGGGCAGGAACCATGTGGGTCATTTTCAGCTCCCACCCAGGACCTAACACAGACCTTGGCCAGGGTGAGAGCTTGGGCCACCATCGCTGAATGAATAACTGACAGGATCTGATTCATTTCCTGCCTCTGACCAGCTCCAATTGTGGGCGTGGATGGTAATATTAGGAGTTGCAACTCCTAGACAGGGTGACAGCCAGAACGACTTTGGGGTGACTGTCTCCTAGACCAGCTGCTCCAGCAAAGCACAGGGAGCACCACTGACAGTGGAGTCTGCTGCCCTCTGGTGGCCAGCGCTAGCACTGCAGCTCCAGGCAAGAAACCTCATATCCCACACCGGTGTTCAAGTGTCCTCAAATCAGCAGCTCTCCTGGGCCCTAGGGTTGAAGGAGCAGGACCTGCAAGTCAACAGGTGGTGTGGGGACCTCAGGAGACACCCGTTCCCCTTTTTTTGTCTCCACAGGCCCTGAGTTTCCAGCTCACTGATGAGGCATCCTCCCCACATTCAGGGCAAAGGCCTCACTTCTTCAGGGGGGCCCCAAGATTCCACCAAGGACTGGTCCTGACCCTGGACCTGGACTCATCGTCCACGGCTCTGACTTGCCCTTCCCGACCCCAAGTTCCCAGTCCCCACACTCCAATGCTCTTACTGAGGGAATATTCTATTCCAGGGAGTTGTAAGCATTTTCCTAGGACCTCAGAGCACAGTGGGTCATGGACACAGAACCAAGGTCAGCGATACTTCTCTGAGGCTTGTAACCCTGGGGGTCGCCCACTCCGAGCATCCCGATGTACAGAGGATGAAACTGAGGCTGGGTGGGGCAGGGCCAAGAGCTGGGTCTGTGCTCCTGTGGGCCCCTATTAGGCCCTTGCTTGCTCTTAGAGCTGGGAGCAAACAGCCACTCCTCCAGGGAGTTGTCCTGGATTCCACCCCATCCCCATTTCCAGGGAGTCGGGTCTCCCCTTTTCTGAGCATCAACTCTCCCCATGATTCTAAGACGAAGGGCCCTGTCTAGAGGAGGTCCCGATTCCTCCCCACCCCCTCAAACAGCACCAAAGCTGCACACCTTTCTTCTCTTGTGCAAGTTGATCATTCTCCTTGGGGGGCCGACCACATGTCCCTCAGAGAAGGTCCCCTGGGCGATGACCCGCCTCCACCCCTCCCCTCATGCTGCACTACCGCATGGTCCCACCAGGGGGCAGAGCACATGCACCCACCTGGACCTGAATAGAGGTCAGGATCTGGAAGCCAGAGCAGGTGGATCTGTGGCAGAGACTCAGGAAACTTGTAGACCAAACCTCCCTGCTGTCCCAGGGAGGGACTGAGGCCTCTGGCAGGAAGGCACTGAACGGCACTCACGTGGTCCCTGACGTTTACTCCTCGGTAGACAAACATGTCCAACCAGTACCCGTGGTGTTCTCTCTGTCTCTCTATGCCTCACTCACTCTCTGTCTCATTCTCTCTGTTTCTCTGCCTCTCTACTTCTCTCCTCCGACTAAACACAAACACAGGTACACACACATACAAACACACTTTTCTATCCATCATCCACTTTCCAAGCCCAAACCACGGCATCATCCTTAATGCCTCTTTTTCCCCTCATCCCTAACACTCACGGCACTACTGGTTTTGGCTTTGCCTCTGCAGTGGATCCCAGACCCTTCCCTTCTCTCCATCTCCACTCTCGTCCTGGTCACCATCTACCACCTGGACCACAGAACAGAGCAGTCCTTGGGCTGTCCCTCATAATGATTCTCTAGTAGGACTCCATTGCTGGGCTCTGGACTGTACCACCCTTAACCCTCTGTAATCCGTTCTTCATACAGTAGCTCAGCATCAGCTTTTAAAACTGAAATGAGATCAAGACACACTCCCGTCTAAAACATTCCAGTGGCTTTAGCTGCATCTTGACTACCATCATCAGAGAGAAGTCTCTCTCTAACCTACAACTGTATCTCTGTGTGTCCCAAGGAAAGCCCTTCCCTTCTCTGGGTCTTGTTTTAGCTTCTGTGATATGAACCAGGCTGCGTTGTGTGGGGGTGGGGATGGCATCAAGTAGCTTCCACCCACTTCACCTGCTTTTCTTGATTGGGTAGATTGAGGCTCTATTCAAGGATCCAAGACTTGTTTTGTGGTGTCTTGTCTGTAAAGAATGCAGTAAACACATTTCCTGTACAGTGTTCCCTCTGCAGCTTCACCCTGGAATCTTTTTTTTAACTCCAGCCCAAGAGCCACCCTATCAGTAGTGATACTTGGTGTCCTGAAACCATGTGTGAGTGCAAGAATCCTTGAATCTTTAACAGAGGCTTCTAAAATCATATTTAAAGGTAGAAAAACTGTTAAAATCCTGGATGAAAAGAGCACGAACATAAACACATCTTTGAAAACAGAGATTTGTGAACACATTCTGGTCACTAGGGGTGAGGGTTCCATCTCCTAGGCTGACATCCAAGGTCAAACACACTCTTGCCACAGTGTGGATGATGGGTAAGAGCGGATAAAAATCCATATTTCAAAAGTCTTCCGTTTAGGGGTCTTCTTGTATGTCTAAGTCAGGACTCTTTAGGGTGTGCTGTTTTACTTTGTCATGTGTAGGACAAATGCCCATAGAAGGACCAGGAACAGCCTAGTGCTGCCATTTTCTTTGTGTTCACTGGAGCCGGGATGGTTTGAATTGTCTTCCCTGTGTGGTTTCCTGCAAGAATGTTTCAATCTTGTGTCCACTGGGTGGGGGTGTCTAGGTAAACTAGAGAGAAGGATCTGTAGTTTACAGAGCCAGGCTCCTGGTAACCACCCAGCACTGTAGTGCCCAGGATGCACTTCACAGGCTTGGGGAGGAGTCCCTGGTGTCCCTTTTGAGGGGAGGGAACCCTGTGCCCTCCGGGCTCCTCACTACCACCACACGTGACACAAGACTATCAGATGTGACCAAGGGAGGACTCACATTGACACATTTTACAGATGTTCTAAATAGTTTCTTCCCTCACCTCAGGGGACTGTCTTGGCATCCAGGCCCTGATGCCACTGTGGAGACCCCTGGTCCTCCTCCATCCAGAGTGCTGCTGCTTTTCCTTCCTCCCGCCCACAGAAAGCTCCTTTCCTAAGTTTACCTCCCTCCCTGCCCGAGCCACACAGGCCTCTCCTTGCCCTTCTCCAGAGAACCATCATCCACCTCCTTGAGGCGGGGAGGGGACAGGCTGACTAGGAAAAGCCACAGCCCCTTAGCCCGCAGAGGGGGTAAGGGGGTGTGTTAGTGGGCTTGTCTCTGTCACCTAACACCCTCTTCGTTGGGTTACCAGGTTCCAAGCCAGTAAAACAACAATCTCTTGATGTGGCTACTAAGGTCCACTCAGTCTCCAGGTCCCACGATGCCCTGGAATAGCTTTTCATAACCCTTTCACATGGGAGAGTAGAATGGACTTTTCCCCTTTCACGTGGGAGAGTAGAAGGAAGAAGACCACGTAAAGTAGACTGGGGCCTCATTTATATGCATGTGTCTGGTAGCTACACTCTCCTTTTTCTACTGGGAGCCCTAAAAGCCTGAGTCCCAGGAGCAGCTCCTCACCTATCAGCTGTCTGTCCTTGGCACACACTGAAGCTCCCCACCTCAGTATCTTCATCTGCAAAATGGGTTGAAACCCTATACTTGGGTGGTCTCGACGATTGTGCAGGGTCTTTCAGAAGCACCTAGTAAAGGGACCCTTGTCAAACTGAAGGGGGTCCCACATATTTATTCACAGGGCTGTTAAGGTAAAATGAGAGAGGTGGTGTTAAGTGCGGTCGAGTGGGTCTGACTCATACAGAACCCACATACAACAGAACTGACCTCTGGGATGCCTGCCCCTGCTCATCCTATGTCTCTTTTTCTAGTGTCCGCAGCTCAGTTCCTGGGCCTCAGTCTTTCTTTTCTGCAGGATGTGGATGTCACCCGCCCTGCCCAATGCAGGAAATGGCGCAGGAAGATGACAGGGGGTTTAGAGACCAGCTTCTAGGGCCCTGGGGCCATTCCGGATTGTCTGGGCTAGTGGCTGGGAGGGAGTGGTCAGCTCACCAAAGAGAAATAACAGTGGTGATCATGTTTGTAGTTCATCTTTATGGCACACACAGCGTGCACGCGTAGATGAGTGTGTGTGTGGATTGATCCACTGATATTTTCTCTGCACTGTGGAAATCCTGGTGCCTTAGTGGTTAAGAGCTGTGGCTGCTAACCAAAAAGTTGGCGGTTTGAATTCACCAGGCACTCCTTGAAAACTCTATGGGGCAGTTCTACCCTGTCCTATAGGGTCACTATGAGTTGGAATCAACGACACTGGGTTTGGTTTTTTTTTTCTGGTTTGGTGGGGACGAGAGACAAGCCCAGAAGCCTCGACGAACGTGGTGCCAAATCTGTGGTTGTTCTTGTTTCGTCCCCTTTCCCAGTTTCCAGAATACGGCGGGGTTGGCTCCCAGGGCTACCATGGGATCCAGGAGATGTTCCGGTTCTGGAATTCTGGACCCACAGGTCTTAACGTGTGTGATGTCTGAGGCCTGGCATCCTGTCTTCCAGAGGGACATGGTTCCCGTCTTAGCATGAGCCCCCCCCCACCCCATTATGCTGCCCCAGGAGAAAAGCTCTCCTTGGCCCCTCAATGACGCTCCCTCTGAGTCCATCACCCACTCCAAGTCCATCTTGGAAAGGGCACCTGTGGGTGGTCAGCAGCCACTGAGGGGCAGTGGGGAGATGGGGCCGCCAGGGCTATAGGGCAAGTCGGGGTGCACAGGGCCTCCCCATCTGTGGGGATGTGTTCAGGGCCTGAGAGCCTCATATCAGGGCTGGGAGTGTGCTGCCCATCCCCCACCATGGCCTCCTGACTCCTCTCCTGGCCCTCTGTCACTTCCAGCCTCTGAGGTCGCCTCCTCCATGTTGTCCCTGCCCTGGCCTGGCAGAGCCCTATCGTGATGGGTCATCGGGGTGAGGGGTGGAGGGCAGGGACTGGGAACCCTATCCACCTCTTCACTCTCCACACCTGGGCATCCCCTGGCCGCTTCCACGTTTTACTCCACCCCTGGGCTTGCTTGGGTCCCAGCACCTCCTGCTAGGCCGACTCTTGACCAGGTCTTCAGACCTGTTTATTCCGGTTCAAACCCCTGTTGAGAATTTTCATTTCCACCCCAGATATACTGAATCAGAATCTACAGTTTACCAAGACCCCCAGGTGATTCCTCTGTATAATAAATTGTGAGACCACTGCTCTGCCAGTGCTTCTCAGAACTGGTCCCTAACCAGCAGCATTAGCGTCACCTGGGAACTTGTCAGAAGTGCAAATTCTCAGCAGGGGTTCCAATCAGAACAAACCAGGTGGAAGCCCTGCTCCTAACCCCTCTAATGTCCTAATCACCCACTTCGGGGGTTCTCCTCTGGTGCCCCTCCTCACTTCCCACAAAGGGCTGCTTCTACCCTTTCAACTGCTGTGGTACCCACACCTGGACTGCCTCCTGATGCCTTGGACCCCCTTATCCTCCATACCTGTGCTACCTCCTGGCCCTTCCCATCTGTTCTTGGCCTGACCTGGGCTTTTTCCTGAGCCCTCTTACCTCATTCATCCTAAGGCTCTGCCTTCATCTGACCCGTCTCATCTCCTCTAACACAAGTGGGTGTCCTTCTGATCCTGCCCCCCTCCTCAGTACCCACACCTGGGCTCTCCTACCCCCTACCTTCTGACCCCTCCCACCTCCTCATTCCTAAGCCCCGGGCATCCTCCTGGCTACTCTCACCTCCTCCCAAAACCTGGCCTGAAACCTGGTCCCTCCCACATGCTCAGTTCCTCTTCTTGAGCAGCATCTTGACTGTTCAGACTTTCTCTCTTCACATTCCTGGGCTTCTGACCCCACCCCCATCCTCATTTACACAAACTGGGCTGCTTCCTAAGCCCTCCCACTCCTCATTACCCACACTTCTGTGATATCCTGGCTCTGCCCACAGGCTTAGTCTTCACAATTATGCCTTCTCACCTAGCCCACCCTCCTCACCTGACCCTCCTTCCTCCTCAATTCCTAACACTGGGCATTCTATGGTCCCTCAAGGCTCACAAGTGCCCAGTCCTACCCCTTCTTTCACATTGCCCACCTTCTCTGTGCCCACACAGGAAAAACCTTCTACCTCCTCACTTCCCAAGTTGCATTGCCTCATGACTCCTCCTACCTTCTCACTCCCCACACCTTGGCCACCTCATGACCCCTCTGACCTCTTCATTACCTACACCTGGGCTACCACTGCACCTTCCAGCCTCTTCACTTCCTGTACCTGGGTTGCCTCCTGACAGCAAGCACCTCCTCTATCTAACACCTGGGGGTCCTCCTTGTCACCATACCAGCTTCCTTGTCAACCCTGCCCAATCTCCTGCCCATCCTCTCATTCCCCACCCTGGGCTTCCTCTTTATTCCTCCCTCTACATCAAAAAATAAAATAAAAATAAAATATCTATTTTATTTTTCACCTCATTACCCTCATCTGGGCAGCCACATGCTCCCTCCCACCTCATTATTCCCAGCACCTGTGCCTTCTACTGATCCCTTCTTCCTGCTCACTCACCACACCTGGGCCTCCTCCTGGGCTCTCCCACTTCCTCACCTACACACCCTCCTCACTTCCCAGAACTGGGCTGCCTCCTGACCCGCCCACCTCATTACTCAAAGCTGGGTGTGTTCCCCCCACCTCATTTTTCACAACTGTGCCCCCTCCTAACACCTGTGCCTCCTACCGCCTCATGACTCACCCCTGGGGTTTATCATGGTCTCTCCTTATTCCCACACCTGGGTTTCCTCCTAGTCCTTCCCACCTCCTCACTGGCCACACCTGGGCTGCCTCCAGGTCCTTCCCACCTCCTCACTGGCCACACCTAGGCGGCCTCCTGGACCTTCACACCTCCTCACTCCCCACACCTGGGTTGGCTCCTGGTCCCTCACACATCCTCACTCCCCACTCATGAGCTGCCTCCTGGCCCCTCACACCTCCTCATTGACCACGAAGAGATTGGTTAGTTTTGTCATCCCGCTAGGCTTAAAATGAACCATCACAGAGGTGGGAAAGAGGGTGTCACAACCACCAAGGAAGATGGGCCAAAAGTGGAGCACGTCCCTTGGACCCTGGGTCCCTGTGCTGAGAAGCTCCTGGAACCAAGAGGCTGAGAGAGAGCTGTGACACTGAACTGAGAGAGAGAGCCATGGCACTGAAGAGGTGAGAAGCAGTGGCAGAGAAATAGCAGCAGGAGATGGCGTGGTGGGCATCCCAGGCCACGGAGTGAGAAAGCTGAGTACCTTTGGGCAGGAGGCTTGCTGGTGGAGCAGGGTGTTTCCAGCCACCTGGTGGAGCTAGGTTTGCTGACCCACAGAGCTAGAGCCGAGGACCTTTGTGCCAAGGCTTCCTGGCAGAGTGGGGTGCCTCTGGGCACTTTTCTGCTGAGCTAAAAGAGCTTTTTAACAGTTGCCCAAGCTAGGCTGAGGCCAAGGGGCTAGAGAGAGGCAAGCCTGCGAGCATGGCTCATAAGAGGCTTTCCTTATGGAAGAATGGTATCTTGAACGTTCCTGAATCTGAGTTGTAATCTGTTACTTCCCTAATAAACCCCATCATCGTGAGTATTGTCTGTGAGCTCTTTGTGGCTGTTACAATGCATTATCGAACCCAGCAGAGAAGCAGGGACTGCCATAGGAAAGATGGCTGGTGTCAGAATTGGTAAAGAAGGCAGAGAGAGGGGGCATGTCTGACCTCCGCCTCATAGGAATCAGCCCTTGGTTGTTGATCTTGATTCTCCTTCCCCCTCATGAAGTTAGAGGAGGTCAGAAGCCACCTTCATACCATTTTGACATTCACCCTGGGAGAGTTCTGACTTAGGCAAAATAAAAGCAAGCACTTGAGCCGGTCCTACAGGGAGCCACCAGATAGGCAATGCTTTTGAGAATAAGGTCTGTTCTGCTCCCACCAGTGTTAGAAACCTATATGGGAAAGCAGGCTGTGGTCTTCAAGGTCGCTGCTGAACTGGAGGGCTGTCTGGAGATGGGCCAGGGTAAGCTGAAGTGCCATGAAGCTCTCCTACTGAAATACAGCAGCTCTTCCTGGATTAGGCACCCTCCTTGTTGCTGTAAACCTTTTGCTAGTTTTCAGTGTTCTGATAAGGAAGGTTCTTTTTTTTTTTTTATTACTTCTTAAAATTGTGGTGAATATATATGTAATAAAAATTTTACATTTCAACAATCTTCACATGTGCCATTCAGTGACATTTATCATGTTTGTCATGTTGTTTAATCATTACACTTGTCTGTTTTCAGATTATACCATCACCCTTAACAGAAGCTCAGTGCACTCCAGCACTTTTTGCAAGTTTGTTTGCTGCTTCTGTGGAGGGAAGGACCTTGGTGAGTGATAACTGTGCACCTGTTCTGAGCCTCGTGCTCTGGGAGGTGCTGGACACGCTGGCAATAGATGGCTTCCTGCTCTGAAGGCTGTCATGGTCAGCTAGGGAGTAAAACAGGAGCAGGTTAGTTGTCATCAGCCTCGGTGTAGGGCTTCCTGGAGCTCCTGGGGGAGGATCCCCAAGTTCCACCTGAGTTAGAATAAGTCAAGTCTAAGCCACCAAGTAGAACCAATTTTACACAATGATCCAGTGGCAGGAGGAGCGACATTCCAGGTGGCTCCCTGCCCATTCTCTGGGGTCCTTCCCCTGCAAAAATTGCCACATACTCTCCTGGGCTGCCCGATTTCAGAGGGGCAGTGTTGTGGCTCACGTGACTGCACCAGATTCACAGGTGAGACAGCCCTGCAGGTTGCTGCTCCATCCTCTCAACTGTGCCCTGCCCTTTCCAGTCACAGCAGCAAACACCAAATCTTAAATTCAGAGCCACCCTCAGAGGCCATCTGGGTGGTCCACCCCACATTCTGGCTTAGGATTCCTCCTACAGCATGTGTGGCGGGTGGCCAATCTCCACCTGAACTTTGCAAAGTAGAGGTAGAGAGGTTGGTTTTCTCTCAGTGATTCTTAGCATGTACCCTCGTTATACATATGAGATCGAGACCCACCCTACTCCATATGATCTCACCTTAGTAGTAACATTTTCAAAGATCCTCTTTCCAAACAAGGTCACATTCACAGGTACTGAGGTTAGGGCTTCAGTGTATCTTTCTGGGGGACACAATTCAATCCATAACACTCATATTGCAAAACAATATTCTTCCCGTTACACAAGCACCCCAAGGAGCCACTGATAGCATGTGGTGCCTCTCGTGGTATGCCTTCAGTATTCAGAGACGTCTGTCCTCTCCCCTGAGTTTTTTCCAGGCAACACCCTACTGGTTCCTGCTGGGACTCAGCTCTGAAATCCCTCACCTTTCTGGTCTGCCTCCTGGGCTCCCTGCAGTTTCCAGGGTCTCTGTTAAAATCAGGTGCCTGGTCCCGACACCGTCTGCTCTGGGGTCTGACCTCTTCTCCCCAGGTAGGCGCTGTGGTTCTTTGGGATTGTCCAGCACCCTCTTTTCTATAAATTGTCCCTCGTGTTTGGGTTTCATTATGCCTCCTTTTTTCTCGTCTGTGAGGTTTTTTTTTGAAATTTTTACACCAAAATACGAAAAATATTCATTTGATTTCTGGAGCAAGTTTCTTCTAGAGAAGATTTTTTAAATTAGATTTTTGCCTCATATACTCCTTTTATAAATATTTGTAGATATGTAAGTTGTATATTTTTTACTTGAATGCAGGTTGTAAATCCTGTCCTGGTGTGAATATACCTGCATGAGCACTTTCCAGCAAGCTCCCAGTAAGAGCTCTTTCTTCAGAGGAACATTTACACTTTTTAAAGATGACCTCAGTGTTCAAATAGTGATTAAAAAACCACTGCAGCTTTTTTTTTTAATTCACAAACATGGTGAGTTCTAGGACACGATTCTTCAATGGACAAAATTATCTTCTAATTTGACAAAATGAAACCGTCACACACGGGCACCCTCCCACATGTCTAGTCACTTAAGGTTTGGGCTCCTAAGGACTTGGGTCCACAGGTGGCTAGGATCAGGCCTCAGCTCTCCTGTCCTGCCTCACTCATTTGAAGGCCTCTACCTCTTTGTTGCATGGGGGGAGGGCTGGTTCTGAAAGTGTTATGGATCCCCAGTCTCTAGTGCTCCAGGCTGGTGGAGAGTGGGGTCACTAAGAAGGAGAGTGCACAGAGGATGATCAAGCCGTGGGTGGGGGAGGACAGAAGAGGGCCATGGTAAGTTTCAGGGGACTGCAGGGGAGATGACACTGGGTTGGGGGGGCAATCTGGATTGGATATAAAGACACAGGAGATATCCACTTACGGGCATCTGAGAGGAGATGAGGCCACCGAGGGGTGGGGTGGGGTTGTGAGGGGGTGTGTAGGCGATGGAATGCCTTAGCAACATCCCATGTCCTCCCCATGGGTCCAGATCAAGAGCACCTCTTCCAGGCTGGCATCATCAGTGTTTGCCTGCGGTCATTCATTCATTCATTATTCACTCCATTACGTACTACGCTAGGTTTCTGGGACACCAAGCTGATTGAGACGCTGTCTGCCACCACCTGAACACAGTCTGGGTGGGGGTGGAGGGTCAGACACACAAATTCAAGTCACTCTAATCCAAGTCAGATCCTGGCGAGGCCACCCAAGAAGCCCTCAGCACGGTGAGAGGTGACTTTCCTGTGAGGAAGCAGAGAAGCTTCATAGCGGAGGGACATATGCGATGGGACTTGAAGGGCCAGTGGTTCTCAGATTAAGGAAGCGTCTGGTGGGGGGGGCACGGAGAGTGAACTGAGGACAGGGTTCTGGCCTACGTTTCTGTACCTGAAGTGGCTGGAGGTGCTGAGGCCACTGAAAGGCTGCAGTTTCCTCCTGCTCTGACACTTAACCAGGGAGTCCCGTGGTCCCATGAGCCTCAGCCCTTTGGGGTTTTAATACTCCATCTCCTCCAGCCGTTATAAATGAAAATAAGGCAGTGGTTCTCAACTTTAGAGTGTATGCCAATTGCCTGGTTAAAAATGGAGATTTCTATACACATACACCCCGTCCAGAGCCTGGGGTCTGGATTCTGGGAGTCTGGAATTGCATTTGTAAGCATCTCCTTGATGCAGGTGGTCCCTAAGCCACAGGCGTGAAGGCCAGGAGCACTTACCAGCCATTGGTTTTAGCGATGGGTTGCAGCAAAACATCCGGCCTGCCTGCAGAAAGCATGTGTGTGGGGTCTAGGGTCACAACCCAGTGAGGCCAATGGGGTGCTGCTTGGGGTGGTCTGCCCCAGGCTCAAGTGGCAAAGTTACAGTGGGCCTGCTGGGCTCCATGTCTACTTTCTTGGAGCCAAAGTTAAAAGGGCCAGAGCTGTCTATGTGTGTTGGAGATTCAGGCTTAGCAGCCAGAGTACGAGGACTCAATGTGACATTCCCTTTCCCCCCAGCAGTGTGTTCAGCCTGATCCCCAGATGGATACAGCAAGGAGTCTCAAAGGTAATGGAGATGTCTTTTGAAATCCAGGTAGTCCCTTCTAGAAAGATCTTTTGTAACAGAAATCAAAACACAACCATATATTGAGCCTTCATTATTTTAATTAATGATTTTAATTAATGATGATCTATGTCTGGTCCACTTCATACGAAGAATCAGAGGCTGTCATAACCCAAGAGACTCAGGACTCCCAGCACAGTGTGTTTCAAAGTTCCTCTTTCTGCCCCGTTTTCTCAAACCCTATGAAAGGATAGGAAACCTGGTGGAGCAATGGTTAAGAGCTGTGGCTGCTAATCAAAAGGTCGGCAGCTCGAATCCACCAGCCGCTCCTTGGAAACCTATGGGGCAGTTCTACTCTGTCCTTTAGGGTCACTATGAGTCGGAATTGTCTTGATTGCAATGGGTATAAAAGGACATGTGTACAGAGTTAACAGACTAGCCAGCTGGCCCCATGGCAGGCAGAGGGTTTGGTGGAATACAGCCGTGTTGATTCCATGGTGTATCATTTCCTTAGCTGCTTCACCAGGGCAGCCAGCGGTCGTGTGTTCTCTGAGACACCTGAATCCCACACGTTAGGGTTCGTGTCTCCTCTTAGAGCTATCTTCTTCAGGGCTGTCACTCCCTGCCTGATGGGCAAAAAAATAAAGGGAAAGCGCCTAATAGTCAGTGAACTCACAGTAAAGGGTCATGACCCAGAGGCTGTCAAGAGTCAAATCCTGACCCCAACTCTCCTTTCACTGCCCAGCACTTAGTGGGGGCCCAGCAAATAGTTGATGGGTAGGCGGATGGACAGGTTAACCTGACATGACTTCTCTCTCTGCAGCAATGGAGGCTATCACCTATGGGGTCCCATGGGGAGTCTGCTACTGAGGTAGAGACTTTCCCATTCCTCTATCTGTCCACCCAGCAACCTGACTTTGAACCTGCTGACAGCACACTTTGCCTTTTCACCCACAAAGATTGGCATTCCTGAGCTATGCTCAATGGCTGGAGCTTCCAGCCTGGTCTTCAGGAGCAGGCAGAGGCCCAGGAGGCCCTCATCCAGGAGCTTGCCTCCACCTCCTCCCCCTTTTCCTGATCCACAGCGCAGCTGGGGGCGTGCTGGGGTGGGGGATGCAAGCCCAGCCTTTACCCCTTCTCAAGTGGGTGTGAGCCTGAACACATGGCACTTTCTTAGTAAAGGGCTACTTTTTCAATTTAGTTGCTTCTTAGATGGTCACTTAAAAACTTTTAAGACCCCAGACGCTACTCACCAGGCCAGGATGTAGAGCATAATCTTTATGAACTGTGTTTTGCCAGTTGACCTAGATGTTCCCTGAGACTATGGTCTTTAGTCTTGAAGCCCAGTAGTTCAGTTACAATGTCTAAGTAGTTTCTACATGTAAGCCCTATGTGCTCTGTTATATATATGAGTATACATGCAGCATTTACCAATATGTATGTAGAAACACCCACAATCACATAGATGGACATGGGTGTGCTCTTGTACAACCTCCCTCACCTATTTAGCATATGTATTAGCAGACTCACTAGCAACCTATGTTATGCAGGTGATACAACCTTGCTTGCTGAAAGTGAAGAGGAATTGAAGCACTTACTGATGAAGATCAAAGGCCATAGCCTTCAGTATGGATTACACCTCAACAAAAAGAAAACAAAAATCCTCACAACTGGACCAATAAACAACATCATGATGAATGGAGAGAAGACTGAAATTGTCAAGGATTTCATTTTACTTGGATCCACAATGAACACCCATGGAAGCAGCAGTCAAGATATCAAAAGATGCACTGCATCGATAAAAGAACAATGATGAATCCGTGAAACATTTCATAACATAGAGGAATCTGGAAGGCATTATGCTGAGGGAAATTACTCAGTTGCAGAAGTATAAATACTGTATAAGACCACTATTATAAGAACTCGAGAAACAGTTTAAACACAGAAGAAAATATTCTTTGATGGTTACAAGGGTGAGGAAGGAGGGAGGAAGAGAGGTTTTCACTAATTAGATAGTAGAGAAGAACTATTTCAGGTGAAGGAAAAGACAACACGCAATACAGGAGAGGTCATCACAACTGGACTAAATCAAAAGCAAAGAAATTTCCTGAATAAACTGAACACTTTTAAGGCCAGAGTAGCAGGGGTGGGGGTCTGGAGACCATGATTTCAGGGGACATCTAAGTCAACTGGCATAACAAAATCTATTAAGAAAACATTCTGCACCCCACTTTGGAGAGTGGCGTCTGGGGTTCTAAATGCTAGCAAGCAGCCATCTAAGATGCATCAATTGGTCTCAACCCACCCGGAGTAAAGGAGAATGAAGAACACCAAAGACACAAGGTAATTACGAGCCCAAGAGACAGAAAGGACCACATAAATCAGAAACTATATCAGCCAGAGACCAGAAGAACTAGATGATGCCTGGCTACAACCAATGACTGCCCTGACAGGGAACACAATAGAGAATCCCTGATGGACCAGGAGAGCATTGAGATGCAGACCCCAAATTCTCATAAAAAGACCAGACTTCATGGTCTGACTGAGACTAGAAGGACCCCAGAGGTCATGGTCTGCAGACCTTCTGTTAGCCCAAGACTGGAACTATTCCTAAAACCAACTCTTCAGAAAGGGGTTGGACTGGACTAAAAGATAGAAAATGATACTGGTGAGGAGTGAGCTTCTTGGCTCAAGTAGACACATGAGACTATGTGGGCAGCTCCTGTCTGGAGGTGAGATGAGAAGACAGAGGGGGACAGAAGCTGGCTGAACAGACACAGGAAATACAGCATGGAAAGACAGAGCGTGCTGTCTCATTAGGGTGAGAGCAACTAGGAGTAGATAGCAAGGTGTATATAAAGTTTTGTATGAGAAACTGACTTGATTTGTAAACTTTCACTTAAAGCACAATAAAAAAGAAAAAAGACTCATTGCGTTGGGCAAATCTGCTAAAAAAGACATCTTTAAAGTGTTGAAAAGCAAAGATGTCACCCTGAAGACTAACATGCGTTTGACCCAAGCCGTGGTGTTTTCAATTGCCTCATATGCATGTGAAAGCTGGACGTGAATGAGGAAGGCCCAAGAAAAATTGATACCTTTGAATTGCATGTTGGCGAAGAATATTGAATATACCATTGGCTGTCAAAAGAAAAACAAATCTGTCTTGGAAGAAGTACAACCAAAATGCTCCTTAGAAGCAAGGTTGGCGAGACTGCATCTCACATACTTCAGACATATTGTCAGGAGGGATCAATCCCTGGAGAAGGACATCGTGCTTGGTGAAGTAGAGGGTCAGCAAAAAAGAGGAAAACCCTCAAAGAGATGGATTGACCCAGTGGCTGTGACAATGGGCTCAAACAGAACAATGTGAGGATAACACGAGACTGGGCAGTGTTTCTTTCCATTGTATGTAGGGTTGCTATGAGTCGAAAGCAACTCAGTGGCACCTAACAGCAACAACATTAACCTATGTACCTACTCACAAATTATTGTTATTGCAGGATTGTACATGTTATAGCCCTTTATTCTTGAGTACCTCTTAATGTCTTCCTTTGGTTTGGTCATGGTGTGTATGACCTTTCCCTTCATTAAATTAACAACTTGTCTACTATCTAGTTAGTGATTCTTCCTCCCTCCCTCTCCCATCCCTGATAACCATAAAAGTTTCTTTCTGTGTATAAACCTACTCTTGACTTTTTATAATAATGGCCTCATACAGTATTTGTCCTTTTGTGATTGACTTTTATGTCACTCAGCATAATGTCCTCCAAATTCATCCGTGCTGTGAGATGTTTCATGGATTCATTATTGTTCTCTATTGTTGCTTAGAATTTCATTGTGCGTATGTACCACAGTTTGTATATCCACTTGTCCACTGATGAGCATTTAGGTTGTTTCCATCTTTTTGCTATTGTGAATAATGCTGCAATGAACATGGGTGTGCATATGTCTATTGTGTCAAGGCTCTTATTTCTCTCGGGTATATACCAAGAAATGGGATTGCTGAATCATATGGTAATTCTATTTCTAGCTTTTTAAGGAAGTGTCCTACCGTTTTCCATAGTGGTTGTACCATTTTACATTCCCACTTCCAGTTTCCCCACAACTTCACCAACATTTGTTGTTTTCTGTTTTTTTGATCAGTGCCATTATTGTCAGTGTGAGATAGTATCTCGTAGTTTTGATTTGCATCTCTCTAGTGGCTAATGATCAAGAGCATCTCTTCATGAGTTTGTTAGCTGCCTGAACATCCTCTTTGGTGAAGTGTCTGTTCATATCCTTTGCCCATTTTTCAATTGAATTGTTTGTCTTTTTGTTGTTGAGGTGTTGAAGTTTTCCATAAATTTAGAGATTAAACCCTTGCTGGATATGTTATAGCCAATTTTTTTCCCCCTGTATGTAGGCTCTATTTTACTCTTTTGGCAAAGTCTTTTGATGAGCATGTGTTTAATTTTTAGGAGGTAATAGTTATCTAGTTTATTATCTGGTATTTGTGCATTCTTGGTTATGTTTGGTATTCTACTTATGCTCTATATTAGGGCCCCTAGTGTTGTTCCTATTTCTCCTTCCATGATCTTTATAGTTCTAGGTTTTACATTTAGTGCTTTAATCCGTTTTCAGTTAGTTTTTGTGCGTGGTGTGAGGTATAGGTCTTGTTTTATTTTTTTGAAAATGGATATCCAGTTTTGCTGGCACTATTTGTTTAAGAGACTTTCTCATTTAATGAACTTCGATCCTTTCTTGAAGATCAGCTGTCCATAGGTGGATGGATTTACTTCTGAGTTCTCAATTCTGTTCCATTGGTCTATGTGTCTGTCGTTGTACCAGTACAACGACTACCGTGGCTGTATATTAGGTTCTGAGATCGGAGAGCATGAGGTCTCCTACTGTGTTGTTCTTCAGTAATGCTTTGTTTATCCAGAACCTCTTTCCTTTCCGTATAAAATTGATGATTCGTTTTTCCATCTTATTAAACAATGTTAATGGAATTTGGATTAGGATTACATTATATTTGTAGATCACTTTGGGTAATATTGATGTTTTCATAATGTTAAGTCTTCCTATCTATGAGCATAGTACATAGGGCTTTCAATGGCTGATTTTTTTTTTTATTGTACTTTAGATGAAGGTTTATAGAACAAACAGGTTTCTCATTAAACACTACACATATTGTTTTATGACACTGGTTAACAACCCCATGACATGTCAACAATCTCCCTTCTCGACCTCGTGTTGCCTATTATTAGCTTTCCTGCCCCTTCCTGCCTTCTAGTTCTTGCCTCTGGGCTGTTGTGCCCCTTTAGATTCATTTTGTTTTATGGACCTGTCTAATCTTTGGCTGAAGGGTGAACCTTGGGAGTAACTTCATCACTGAGCTAAAAGGGTTTCTGGAGGCTATATTCTCAGGGTTTCTCCAGTCTCTGCCAGGCCAGCAAGTCCAGTCTTCTTTTGTGAGTTAGAGTTTTGTTCTACATTTTTCTCCAGCTCTGTCCAGGACCCTCTATTGTGATCCCTGTCAGAGCAGTCAGTGGTGGAAGACAGGCACCATCTAGTTGTACTGGACTCAGTCTGGTGGAGGCTGTAGTAGATGTAGTCCATTAGTCCTTTGGACTAATCTTTCCCTTGTAGCTTTAGTTTTCTTCATTCTCCCTAGCTCTTGAAGGGGTAAGTCCAGTGGAGTATCTTAGATGGCCGCTCACAGGCTTTTGAGGCTCCAGATGCTACTCACCAAAGTAGAATGTAGAACATTTTCAATGGCTGATTTTTTTCAAAGTAGATTGCCAGGTCTTTCTTCCCAATATCAGGACTTATGATTGATCTTAGGAAGAATGGCCTGGCGATCTACTTCCAAAAATAGATCAAGTGTCCCTGGAGGGACTTGAACCTCCAACTGTTGAGTAGCAGCTGAGTGTGTTAACAATTGCACCACGCAGGGACTCTGACTGCAGCGCACTTTCCCCTAAATACATCCACGTACAAATCATTAACCACAGTTCAATGTGTGTTTACAATATTTCTTCTCTCAAGGTTAAATGTTCAATGAAGAACAACGTCTTAACTCTCTGTTTGCTGAGTTTTGACAAAAGCATACAGCTGCATAATGGAAATCCTTATCAACTCATAGTACATCACCACCACCCCCAGAAAGTTCCCCTGTGCCCCTCCCCAGCCCCTTCCTGAACGATAACTACTATTTTTCTCACCATGAGATGGCTTTTACCTACTGGAACCATAAAGCGTGTACTTTTTTGTGTTAGCCTTCTCTAGCTTAGCATAGACTTTTTGAAATTCATCATGATTTTACATGTATCAATGTTGTTGTTGTTAGGTGCTGTTGAGTCAGTTCTGACTTGTAGTGACCCTATGTACAACAGAACAAAACACTGCCTGGTCCTGCACCATCCACACAATCATTGCTATGTTTAAGCCCATTGTTGCAGCCACTGTGTCAATCTATCTCGTTGTGGGTCTCCTTCTTTTTTCCTTACCCTCTACTTTACCAAGCATGATGTCCTTCTCTAGGGACTGGTCCCTCCTGACAATATATCCAAAGTACATGAGATGAAGTCTTGCCATCCTTGCTTCTAATGGAGCATTCTGGCTGTACTTCTTCCAAGATAAATTTATTCATTCTTCTGGTAGTCCATGATATATTCAGTATTTTTCACCAACGTCATGATTCAAATACATCAATTCTTCTATCTTCCTTATTCATCGTCCAGCTTTCACATACAAATGAGGGGACTGAAAATATCATAGCTTGGGTCAGGCGCAAATTAGTCTTCAAGGTGACATCTTTGTTTTTTTTTGAAGGGGGAGAGTGCTTTTTTTGTTTTAATTGTGCAGTAGGTGAAAGTGTACAGAGCAAATTTGATTCCCATTTGATAGTTTGCACATAAAGTGTTTCTTGGCCTTGGTTCCGTTACCCACAAGGTGTCGGCACTCTCCCCATTTATGCCCTGGGTTCCCTGTTTCCTTTCATTCTGATTTTCTATCCTTTCCTGCCTTATCATCTTTGCTTTTGGGCAAATATTGCCCCTTTGACCGCCTCTAATTGATTGTTCCTTCCTCTCAGGAATTATTGTTTATTTTATGGGTTTGTATATTGTTTGGCTGGAAGGTGGTCTCCAAGAATGGCTTCAGTTCCTGGTCAGAAGGGTGTTTTAGGACCAGAGTCTCGGGGGTTCCTCCAGTCTCTGTCATACTAATAAGTCTGGTCTTTTTTGTAAATTTGACTTTTTATTCTACATTTTTCTCCTGCTCTGCCTGGGACCCTCTGTTGTGGTCCCAGAGTGGTTAGTAGTGGTAGCCAGGCACCATATAATCCTTCTGGTCTTGGGTCACATAGGCTGTGATTCAGGTGGTCCATTAGTTCTTTGGACTAATTGCTCCCTTGAGTCTTTGCTTTTCTTCACTCTCCTTTGCTCCAGAGAGGAAGAGGCCAATAGTTGTATCTTAGATGACCTCTCATGAGCTTTTTAAAAAAATTTTTTATTGTGCTTTAAGCGAAAGTTTACAAACCAAGTCAGTCTCTCATACAAAAACTTATATATACCTTGCTTCTAATGAGACAGCACGCTCCTTCGCTACACTCTATTTTTGCGTCCATTCAGCCAGCTTCTGCCACCCTCTGCCCTCTCATCTCTTCTCCAGACAGGAGCTACCCACATAGTCTCATGTATCTACTTGATTCAAGGAGCTCACTCTTCACCAGTATCATTTTCTATCCCATAGTCCAGTCCAGTCCCTGTCTGAAGAGTTGGCTTTGGGATTGGTTCCTGTCTTGGGCTAATAGAAGGTCTGCGGACCATGACCTCTGGGGTCCTTCTAGTCTCAGTCAGACCATTAAGTCTGGTCTTTTTATGAGAATTTATATTTTTATCCCAGGGCTCTCTTGCTTCCTCAGGGGTTCTCTGTTGTATTCCCTGTCAGGGCAGTCATTGGTTGTAGCCAGGCACCATCTAGTTCTTCTGGTCTCAGGCTGATGTAGTTTCTAATTTATGTGGCCCTTTCTATCTCTTAGACTCATAACTACCTTGTGTCTTTGGTGTTCTTCATTCTCCTTTACTCCGGGTGGGTTGAGACCAATTGATGCATCTTAGATGGCCACTTGCTAGCGTTTAAGACCCCAGACACCACTCTTCAAAGTGAGATGCAGAATGTTTTCTTAATAGATTTATGACTTAGATGTCCCCTGAAACCATGGTCCCCAAATCCCTGCCCCTGCTACGCTGGCCTTGGAAGCATTCAGTTTATTCAGGAAACTTCTTTGCTTTTGGTTTAGTCCAGTTGTGCTGACCTCTCCTATATTGTGTGCTGTCTTTCCCTTCACCTAAAATAGTTGTCTACTATCTAATTAGTGAAAACCCCTCTCCCTCACTCCCTCCCCCCTCTCATAACCATCAAAAAATATTTTCTTCTCTGTTTAAACTATTTTTCGAGTTCTTATAATAATGGTCTCAAACAATATTTGACCTCTGCAATTGACTAATTTCACTCAGCATAATGTCTTCCAGATTCCTCCAACTTATGAAACGTTTCACGGATTCATCGTTGTTCTTTATCGATGCATAATATTCCATTGTGTAAATACACCATAATTTATTTATCCATTCATCTGTTGATGGGCATCTTGGCTGCTTCCATCTTTTTGCTATTGTAAGCAATGCTGCAGTGAACATGGGTGTATATATCAGTTCGTGTAAAGGCTCTTATTTGTCTAGGATATATTCCAAGGAATTGGATTGCGGGATCATGTCAAGGCTCGTATTTCTCTAGGATATATTCCAAGGAGTGGGATTGCTGGGTCATATGGTAGTTCTACTTCTAGCTTTTTAAGGAAGCACCAAATTGATTTCCAAAGTGGTTGTACCATTTTACATTCCCACCAGCAGTATATAAGTGTTCCAGTCTCTCCACAACCTCTCTAGCATTTATTGTTTTGTGTTTTTTGGATTAATGCCAGCCTTGTTGGAGTGAGATGGAAATTCATTGTAGTTTTGATTTACATTTCTCTAATGGCTCATGATTGTGAGCATTTCCTCATGTATCTGTTAGCTACCTGAATGTCTTCTTTAGTGAAGTGCCTGTTCATATCCTTTGCCCGTTTTTTAATTGGGTTATTTGTCTTTTTGTTGTTGAGTTTTTGCAGTATCAAGTAGAGTTTAGGGATCAGATGCTGATCAGAAATGTCATAGCTAAAAACTTTTTCCCAGTCTGTAGGTAATTTTTTTACTCTTTTGGTGAAGTCTTTGGATGAGCATAGGTGTTTGATTTTTAGGAGCTCCCAGTTACCTGGTTTCTCTTCTGCACTTTTAGTAATTTTTTTTTTAAATAATTTTTATTGTGCTTTAAGTGAAAGTTTACAAATCAAGTCAGTCTCTCACATATAAACATATATACACCTTACTAGAGACTCCCATTTACTCTCCACCTAATAAGTCAGCCCTCTCCCTCCTTCTAGTCTCTCCTTTCATGACCGTTTTGCCAGTTCCTAACCCGCTCTACCCTCCCATCTTCCCTCCAGGCAGGAGATGCCAACATAGTCTCAATTGTCCACCTGATGCAAGTAGCTCACTCCTCATCAGCATCTCTCTCTAACCCATTGTCCAGTCCAATCCATGTTTGATGAGTTGGCTTTGGGAATGGTTTCTGTCTTGGGCCAACAGAAAGTTTGGGGGCCGTGACTGCTGGGGTTCTTCTAGTCTTAGTCAGACCACTATGAGTCTTTTTATGAGAATTTGGGGTCTGCATCCCACTGTTCTCCTGCTCCCTCAGGGGTTCTCTGTTGTGTTCCCTGTCAGGGCAGTCATCAGTTGTGGCCAGGCACCATCTAGTTCTTCTGGTCTCAGGATGATGTAGTCTCTGGTTCATGTGGCCCTTTCTGTCTCTTGGGCTCATAATCGCCTTGTGTCCTTGGTGTTCTTCATTCTCCTTTCATCCAGGTGGCTTGAGACTCATTGATGCATCTTAGATGGCCGCTTGCTAGCATTTAAGACCTCAGACGCCACACTTCAAAGTGGGATACAGAATGTTTTCTTAATAGAATTTATTTTGCCAATTGACTTAGATGTCCCCTGAAGCCATAGTCCCCAAACCCCTGTCCCTGCTTTGCTGACCTTTGAAGCACTCAGTTTATTCATGAAACTGCCTCGCTTTTGGTTTAGTCCAGTTGTGCTGACCTCCCCTGTATTGAGTGTTGTCTTTCCCTTCACCTAAAGGAGTTCTTATCTACTATCGAATCAGTAAATAATCCTCTCCCACCCTCCCTCCCTCCCGCCTCACATAACCACAAAACAACGTGTTCTTCTCAGTTTAAACTATTTCTCAACATCTTATAATAGTGGTCTTATACAGTATTTGTCCTTTTGCATCTGACTAATTTCACACAGCATAATGGCTTCCAGGTTCCTCCATGTTATGAAATGTCTCACAGATTCCTCACTGTTCTTTATCGATGCATAGTATTCCATTGTGTGAATATACCATAATTTATTTATCCATTCACCCATTGATGGACACCTTGGTTGCTTCCAACTTTTTGCTATTGTAAACAGTGCTGCAGTAAACATGGGTGTGCATATATCTGTTTGTGTAACGGCTCTTATTTCTCTAGGATATATTCTGAGGAGTGGGATCGCTGGGTCGTATGGTAGTTCTATTTCTAGCTTTTTAAAGAAACGCCAAATCAGTTTCCAAAGTAGTTGTACCATTTTACATTCCCACCAGCAGTGTATAAGTGTCCCAATCTCTCCACAGCCTCTCCAGCATTTATTATTTTGTGTTTTTTGGATTAATGCCAGCCTTGTTGGAGTGAGATGGAATCTCATTGTAGTTTTAATTTGCATTTCTCTAATGGCTAATGATCGAGAGCATTTCCTCATGTATCTGTTAGCTGCCTGAATATCTTCTTTAGTGAAGTGCATGTTCATATCGTTTGCCCAATTTTGAATTGGGCTGTTTGTCTTTTTGTGGTTGAGTTTTAGCAGAATCATATAGATTTTAGAGATCAGGTGCTGGTGGGAGATGTCATAGCTGAAAATTTTTTCCCAGTCTGTAGGTGATCTTTTTACTCTTTTGGTGAACTCTTTACATGAGCATAGGTGTTTGATTTTTAGGAGCTCCCAGTTATCTGGTTTCTCTTCGTCATTTTTAGTAATGTTTTGTATTCTGTTTATGCCTTGTATTAGGGCTCCTAGCATTGTCCCTATTTTTTCTTTCATGATCTTTATCATTTTAGCTTTTACATTCAGGTCTTTGACCCATGTTGAGTTTGTTTTTCTGCATGGCGTGAGGTATGGGTCTTGTTTCAGTTTTTTGCAGGTGGATATCCAGTTATGCCAGCACCATTTGTTAAAAAGACTGTCTTTTCCCCATTTAACTGACTTTGGGCCTTTGTCAAATATCAGCTACTCATGTGGATGGATTTATGTCTGGATTCTCAATTCTGTTCCATTGGTCTATGTGTCTGTTGTTGCACCAGTACCAGGCTGTTCTGACTACTGTGGTGGTATAATGGGTTCTAAAATCAGGTAGTGTGAGGCCTCCCGCTTTGTTCGTCTTTTTCAGTAAGCTTTACTTATCCGGGGCCTCTTTCCCCTCTATATGAATTTGGTGATTTGTTTTTCCATCTCATTAAAAAATGTCATTGGAACTTGGATCGGAATTGCATTAAATGTATAGATCGCTTTTGGTAGAACAGATATTTTTACAACGTTAAGTCTTCCTATCCATGAGCAAGGTATGTTTTTCCACTATGTAGGTCTCTTTTGGTTTCCTGTAATAGTGTCTTGTAGTTTTCTTTGTATAGATCTTTTACATCTCTCGTAAGATTTATTCTTGGGGCCCACCGTAAATGCTATTGATTTGGTAATTTACTCTTCAATGTTCTTTTTGTTGGTGTAGGGGAATACAACTGATTTTTGTACGTTTATGTTGTATCCTGATACTCCGCTGAACTCTTCTATTAGTTTCAGTAGTTTTCTTGAGGATTCTTTAGGGTATTTTGTGTATAAGATCATGTCATCTGCAAATAGAGATATTTTTACTTCTTCCTTACCAATCTGGATACCCTTTATATCTTGATCCAGCCTAATTGCTCTGGCTAGGACCTCCAGCACAATGTTGAATAAGAGTGGTGATAAAGGGCATCTTCGTCTGGTTCCTGATCTCAACGGGAATGCTTTTAGACTCCATTTAGTATTACGTTGGCTGTTGGCTTTGTATAAATGCCCTTTATTATGTTGAGGAATTTTCCTTCTATTCCTATTTTGTTGAGAGTTTTTATCATGAGTGGGTGTTGGACTTTGTAAAATGCCTTTTCTGCTTCAATTGATAAGATCATGTGGTTGTTTTTTGTTTTATTTATATGATGTATTAATTATTTTTCTAATGTTGAGCCATCCCTGCATACCTGGTATGAATCCCACTTGGTCATGGTGAAAATTTTTTTTTTTTTTTTTTTGATATGTTGTTGAATTCTATTGGCTAGAATTTTGTTCTGGGTTTTTGCATCTAAGTTCATAAGGGTTGTAGGTCTATAATTCTCTTTTCTTGTTGTGTCTTTACGTGGTTTTGGTATCAGGGATATGCTAGCTTCATAGAATGAGTTTGGGAGTACTGTGTCCTTTTCTATGCTCTGAAATACCTTTAGTAGTAGTGGTGTTAACTCTTCTCTGAAAGTTTGGTAGAACTCTGCAGTTAAGCTGTCCAGGCCAGGGCTTTTTTTTTTTTTTTTGCTGGAAGTTTTTAAATTACCTTTTTAATTTCTTCTTTTGTTATGAGTTTATTTAGTTGTTCTACCTCTGTTTGTATTAGTTTAGGTAGGTAGTGTGTTTGTAGAAATTCATCCATTTCTTGTATGTTTTCAAATTTGTTAGAGTACAATTTTTCAGATAATCTGATATGATTTTTTAAATTTCTTTTGGGTCTGTTGTAGTATCACCCATCTCATTTCTTATTTGGTTTATTTGCTTTCTCTCCTGTTTTTCTTTTGTCAGTTTGGCCAATGGTTTATTAATTTTGTTAATTTTTTCAAAGAACCAGCTTTTGGTCTTGTTAAATCTTTCAATTGTTTTTCTGTTTTCTGTTTCATTTAGTTCTATTCTAATTTTTATTATTTGCTTTCTTCTGGTGCCTGAGGGCTTCTTTTGTTGTTCTCTTTCTATTTGTTCAAGTTGTAGGGATAATTCTTTGATTTTTGCCCCTTTTTCTTTTTGTATGTGTGCATGTATTGATATAAATTGACCTCTGAGCACTGCTTTCACTGTGTCCTAAAAGTTCTGATAGGAAGTGTTTACATTCTCATTGTATTCTGTGAATTTCTTTATCCATCCTTGGTGTCTTCTATAACTCAATTGTTTTTGAGCAGGGTATTGTTCAGTTTCTAAGTGTCTGATTTCTTTTCCCTGCTTTTTCTGTTATTGATTTCTACTTTTATGGCCTTATGGTCAGAAAAGATGCTTCGTAATATTTTGATGTTTTGGATTCTGCTAAGGCTCACTTTATGACCTAATATGTGGTCTATTCTAGAGAATGTTCCATGTGCGTTGGAAAAGAAAGTATACTTGGCTGCTGTTGAGTGCAGTGTTCTGTATACGTCTATGAGGTCAAGTTGGTTGATTGTGGAATTTAGATCTTCCATGTCTTTATTGATCTTCTTTCTGGATGTTCTGTCCTTCACCGAAAGTGGTGTGTTTGAAGTCTCCTACTATAATTGTGGAGCTGTCTATCTCACTTTCAATGCTGTTCGAGTTTGCTTTATGTATCTTGCAGCCCTCTTACTGGGTGCATAAATATTTAATATGGTTATATCCTCCTGGCATATTAATCATTTATATGGCGTCCTTTAATCATTATATAGCATCCTTACTTATCCTTTGTGGTGGATTTAACTTTAAGGTCTATTTTGTCAGAAGTTAATATTGCCACTCCAGCTCTTTTCTGATTGTTGTTTGCTTGATATATTTTTTTCTACCTTTGAGTTTTAGTTTGTTTGTGTCTCTAAGCCTAAGGTGTGTCTCTTGTAAGCAGCATAGAGATAGGTTGTGTTTTTTTAATCCATTTGTCACACTCTGTCTCTTTACTGGTGCATTTAGTCCATTTATATTCAGTGTACTTATGGATAGGTATGAGTTTAGTGCTGTCATTTTGATGTCTTTTTTTGTATGTTGTTGACAGTTTCTTTTTCCCACTTAATTTTTTGTGCTAAGTAGTGTATCTTTATATATTGGCTTTTCCTCTTATTTGTTGTAGTTGATTTTGTTTCTGCTAAGTCTCTATTTTTTTCTTATATTTTATTTTGATGAGTAGGATTGTTAGTCTCCTTTGTGGCTAATCTTAATATTTACCCGTATTTTTCTAAGTTTAAAGCTAAGTTTTATTTCTTTATATCACTTTGTCTTCCTCTCCATATGAAAGATCTATGACCACATTTCTTAGTCCCTCTTTATTGTTTTAATGTTGTCTTCTTTTACATAATGACATTGCTATTTCTGTTTTGAGCATTTTTTTTTAATCTTGATTTTTTTTTTTTTATTTCCCTGTCTGTGTTGGCATCTGATTGCTCTGTCCAGTGTTCTAGTCTTGAGGTAATATCTGATATTGATTTTCTAACCAGAAAACTCCCTTTAGTATTTCTTGTAGTTTTGGTTTGGTTTTTATGAATTCCTTGATCTTCTGTTTATCTGGAAATGTCCTAATCTCACCTTCATATTTGAGAGACAGTTTTGCTGGATATATGATTCTTGGCTGGCAATTTTTTTCCTTTAGTGCTTTATATAAGTCATCCCACTGCCTCCTTGCCTGCATGGTTTCTGCTGAGTAATCCGAGCTTATTCTTATTGACTCTCCTTTGTAGGTGACTTTTTGGTTATCTCTAGCTGCTCTTAAAATTCTCTGTTTGTCTTTGGTTTTGGGAAGTTTGATTATGTCTTGGTGACTTTCTTTTAGGATCTACCTTATGTGATGAGTTTGATAAGCATCTTGGTTAGATATCTTCTCATCTTTCATGATATCAGGGAAGTTTTCTGCCAACAAATCTTCAACAATTCTCTCTGTATTTTCTGTTATCCCTCCCTGTTCTGGTACTCCAATCACTTGTAGGTAATTTCTCTTGATACAGCCCCACATGATTCTTAGGGTTTCTTCATTTTTTAAAATTCTTTTATCTGATTTCTCTTCAAGTATATTGGTGGCAAGTGCTTTATCTTCATTCTCAAAAATTCTGCTTTCCACTTCCTCAGTTCTGCTCCTCTGACTTTCTATTGTCTACTGCTGTAATCTTATTGCTGATCTTCTGAATTTCTGATTGCTATGGATTCTTGCAGCTTATTAAATTTTTCATTATGTTCCTGAATAACTTTTTAAATTTCTTCAACTGCTTTATCTATGTGTTCCTTGGCTTGTTCCGCATATTGCCTGATCTCCTTCCTGATATCTTGAAAGGTTCTGTATATTGATCTTTGGTATTCTGCATCCAGTAATTCCAGGAAGGTACCTTCATCCAGAAGACCCCTTGATTCTTTGAGAGTTTGTTGAAGCAATCATGGTCTGCTTCTTTATGTGACTAGATATTGACTGTTGTCTCTGAGCCATCTGTAAATTATTGTATTAGTTTATCTTATGTTTGCTTACTGTATCCTAGCTTCTTGCTTTGTTTTGTTTTGAAATGCCCGAATAGGTTGCTTGAGCGAGCCAGCTTGATAATTTTCACCTTTGAGGCTCTAACATCTTGTCACCAGATGGCTAGAGTTGTTACCAGGTATCTGAGCCTAGGAGTCCATTCAGTTTTCTTGTATGCATTCAGCTCAGGTGACCAGGTAGTTGGTCATCAAGCGTGTGGTACAGGCTCTGTCCTACAGTCTTAGGGGGGGCAGGGGTAATTGGTGTAGGTACCAGTATCTGGTTGCAGCAGGGTGTCACGCTGTTAACAAGGCAGGGCGCTAAGAACCATCCCCCGAGTGCCTGTGAGGAAAGTGTGTCCCTGTTCCCTAGAGCACATAGGTGGGTGGGTTCTGCAGATGGACCTTGGGCACCCAATGCTTTTTGTTGTAAGGACTGGGAGGTACCAGTTATCCTTGGACCCCAGTTGTGGGTGGCTGGGTAACCTGAGTGGAGCCACCAGTCCTTATGCCCCTGATGTGGGTAGGTGAGGACCCTGTTTCATAGGCAAAGTGTTGTTAAACATCAAACACCCACCTCTGCACCGCACAGCTGAAACAGTTGCAGTCTGCCAACAAGGGCCTATTCTCCTGAAATAGGCCCACACAGGTACATACAGGGAGGAAACGTATTCAAAATCCATGGACCGTTTTTGCCTGGACAGGAGCTGCTTCTGTCCTGAGCTCCCCAGGGTAGTGGAGCTAGCAAATTATCTTTTCCCCAATTATGAATTTATTCCTTCTCCAAGGCCAGGAGAATGGCTTAGAGCGCACAACAGGACCTATTTCAGGCCCAGGGAAATCAGTCACTGAAGTCGCCTTCGAGGTGGGGGGCATGGTAAAATATATGCAAGTACTTAGCTTTTGCCAAGAGCATCATTCTTCTCTGGGTCCGGAAGTGTGAGTAGGCTGTGCAGCTGGCTGCTTCTCCCTGAGGAAATTGCGGCTGGATGCCACCACCAGCCTGCCACAGCTGCTCCTGGGAATGATGCCTGAGGGATCCTGGCGATTCAGGTCCGGCAACTCCTCTCCACTTCTGAACTGCCTCTCCCTCCCCCAGCTTATCAGTCCGTTTTCTAACTTTGTCTTTGATGTTCAGAACTTCTAGCTTGCCATAAATGTAATCTTTTCACTTGTCTTTTTGGGTCTTTGTTGTAAGAGGGTTCACCAGCAGCATCTGACTACTCTGCCATCTTGGCCCTGCCTCCCCCTCCCGCAAACTTTTAAGACACCAGACACTACTCACCAAAGTGGATGCAGAACATTGTCTTTATGAACTATGTCGTGCCAATTGACGTACATTTCCCTGAGACTACGGTCCTTTGCCTTTGAGCCTAGGAACTTTGCCCTGCAAAGTCTTTGTTTATGTCTAAGAAGCTGCCCTGACTATGGCCCTTGTGTGCTGTATTATCTATATTAACATATGAGGCGCACCTACAGTCATGTATATAGAAATATCCACCACCAGACCTCCATCTTCCAGTGGGTACATTCCCTTACATCCTTCCACACCTCTTGGCATATCTATCCACTTATGTATCCATTAGTAAATTACTGTTTGTTAATACTATTGTTGCAGGATTATCTATTCTATTGTAGTTATTGTAGTTGCCCTTCTTGCATTCTTCTTGGTGTCCTCTGTTGCCTGGGTCATGTTGTGCTGATTTCTCCTGTATTGTGTATTGCCTTTCCTTTCACCAACATTAGCACGTATCTTCTATTTGGTATTTTTCTATCCCTCCCCCTCCCATCCCTGGTAACCATCAAATAATTTTTTTTTCCTGTGTGTAAACCTTTTCTTGTTACTTTATAATAGTGGTGTCATGCAGTATTTGTCCTTTTGTGATTGACTTATTTCACTGAGCATAATGCTCTCCAAATTCATCCATGTTGTGAGATGTTTAGCTGATTCATCATTATTCTTTATCATTGCATATTATTCCGTTGTGTGTATGTACCACAGTTTGTTAACCCATTCAGCTGTTGACGGGCACTTGTTTCCACCTTTTTGCTATTGTGAATAATGCTGCAATCAACATGGATGTGCATATGTCTATTTGTCTCACAACTCTTATTTTTTTTAGGGTATATACCTAGGTGTGGTATACCAAAAAGAAATGGTCAACTTTCAACCATTTCAGGGGTAACATATGATCAGGAACCGATGGTACTGAAGGCATTGATGAGAAACAAGGCTTGGGGAATTGATGGAATACCAATTGAGATGTTTCAACAAATGGATATGGCGCTGGAAGTGCTCACTTATCTATGGCAAGAAATTTGGAAGACAGCAACCTGGCCACCTGATAGGAAGAGATCCATTTTTATGCCTATTCCCAAGAAAGGTGAGCCAACCAAATGTGGAGATTTTTGAACAATATCACTAATATCACATGCAAAAGTAGCTGCAGCAGTATTTCGACAGGGAACTGCCAGAAATTCAAGCTGGATTTGGAAGAGGATGTGGAACCAGGGATGTCACTACTGATGTCAGATGGATCCTGGCTGAAAGCAGAGAATACCAGAAAGGTGTTTACCTGTGTTTTCTTGACTATGCAAAGGTATTCCACTGTGTACATCATAACAAATTATGGATAATATTGCAGAGAATGGGAATTCCAGAATACTTAATTGTGCTCATGAAGAATCTGTATGTACATCAAGAGGCAGTCATTCAAACAGAACAAGGGGATACTGCATGGTTTAAAGTCAGGAAAAGTGTGAGTCAGGGTTGCATCTTTTCACCGTACCTATTCAATCTGTATGCTGAGCAAATAATACGAGAAGCTCGACTATATGAAGAAGAATGGGTCATCAGGATTGGAGGAAGACTTATTAATAACCTGTGATATGCAGATGACACAACCTTACTTGCTGAAAGTGAAGAGGACTTGAAGCACATACTGATGAAGATCAAAGACCACAGCCTTCAGTATGAATTACACCTCAACATAAAGAAAACAAAAATCTTCACAACTGGATCAATAACCAATAACCAATGTCATAATAAACAGAGAAAAGATTGAGGTTGTCAAGGATTTCATTTTACTTGGATCCACAATCAACACCCGTGGAAGCAGCAGTCGAGAAATCAAAAGACGCATTGCATCAGCTGCAAGAGATCTCTATATAAAGTGTTGAAAAGCAAAACTGTCACCTTGAGAACTAAGGTGCACCTGAACGAAGCCATGGTGTTTTCAATCGCCTCCTATGGATGTGAAAGCTGGACAATGAACAAGGGAGACCAAAGAAGTATTGACGCCTTTGAATTGTGGCGTTGGAGAAGAATATTGAATATACCACGGACTGCTAGAAGAACAAACAAATCTGTCTTAGAAGAAGTACACTAGAATGCTCCTTAGAAGCAAAGATGGGGAGAATTCGTCTCACATACTTTGGACACGTTATCAGGAGGGACCAGTCCCTGGAGAAGGACATCATGCTTCGTAAAGCAGAGGGTCAGTGAAAAAGAGGAAGATCCTCAATGAGATGGATCGATGCAGTGCTTGGCTGCAACAATGGCTCAAACATAGCAACAATTGTGAGGATGGCACAGGACTGGACAGTGTTTCGTTTTGTTGTACACAGGGTCACTATGAGTTGGAACCAACTCGATAGCACCTAACAACATTGTTAATATTGCACTACTTCATGTAAAATATAAAAACATTGTAACTACAGATTTCCTTTACTGCCCCTCCATCCTAAAGGCCATAGTTATGATATGCATTACATCTACTTACAATATAAACCCCACACTACAGTGTCATAATTTTTGCTTGAAACTGTCACGTCATTAGAAATTAGGAGTAAAAATTTTCCTTTTATACTTACCTGGATATTTTCCCATTTCTGTCACTCTTCCGTCATTCCACAGATCCAGGTTTTAATCTAGTGTCATACTCCTTCAGCCTGAAGAACTCTTTAGCTTTTCTTGTAGTGTAGGTTTGCCGGCAGAAAATTTTCTTAGTTTTCCTCTCTGAAAATGTCTTTAAGAGTTTTTTTTTTTAAACTTTGGATTCATCAGTTTGAGTCTGATTGTGCTAGGGGTAGGGGTGTGTGTGTGTGTGTAGGCAGGTACATGTGCTTTTTATTCTGCTTCTGGCTTGTTGAACTCCTTGAATCTGTAAATTTATGTTTTTCACAAAACTTGGCAAATTTCTGGCCATTATTTATTCAAGTATTTTTTTCTATCCCAGTTTCTCTTTCTTCTCCTTTTGCGACTTCAATTACACATAACATATATATATATATATATATATATATATATAGTCATAGTCATACTGGTCCCTGAGGTTTTGTTCATTTTTTTCCCAGTATGTTTTTCACTCTGTTCTTCACAGGGGATAATTTTCTTTTTTTAAATGTACTTTTAAGTTTACTTATACTTTGTTCTGTCATCTCCAATCTACTAATAAGCCCATCCAATGAGTTTTAAAAAATTTATTACAGACATTATATTTTTCAACACCAGAAACTTCATTTGGTTCTTTTTTTTTAGTTTCTATTTCTCTGCTGAAGATTCGTATTTGTTCTTTCATCATGAGCATATTTTCCTTTACATCCTTGAGCATAATTACAATACCTACCTTCATTCCAGTTACCACTGAGTCAATTCCAATTCATGATGACCTCAAATGTGGCAGAGTAGAACTGTGCTCCACAGAGTTTTTATGGCTGTATCCTTTTGGAAGCAGATTGCCAAGACTTTGTTCCGAGGTGTCCCTGGGCAGGTTTGAACCACCAACCTTTTGGTTAATAGCCAAGCACTTAACCATTCGTTTCACACAGGGATTCCTATAATTTTTACAAAAAAAAATTATAATAGTTCCTTTAAAATCCTTGTCCAAATTTCTAGAAACACACTACTTACCTAACTAACACAAACAGAGGTAGAACAACTAAATAAACCTATAACAACAGAAGAGATTGAAAAGATAATTAAAGAACTCCCAAGGAAGAAAAAAGCTCTGGACCTGATGGCTTCACTGGAGAATTCTACCAGATTTCCAGAGAAGAGTTAACACCACTACTACTAAAGGTCTTTCAGAGCATAGAAACGGATGGAATACTCCCCAACTCATTCTATGAAGCCAACATAAAACCCTCATACCAAAACCAGGTAAAGACACCACAAAAAAGGAAAATTACAGACCAGTATCACTCATGAACATAAACGCAAAAATCCTCAACAAAATTCTAGCCAACAGAATTCAACTACGTATCAAAAAAATAATTCACCATGACCAAGTGGGATTCATACTTGGTATGCAGAGATGGTTTAACATTAGAAAAACAATCAATGTAATCCATCACATAAATAAAACAAAAGACAAGAGCCACATGATCTTATCAATTGATGCAGAACAGGCATTTAATGAAGTCCAACACTGGTTCATGTTAAAAAACTCTTAGCAAAATAAGAATAGAAGGGAAATTCCTCAACATAATAAAGGGCATTTATACAAAGCCAACAGACAACATCACCCTAAATGGAGAGAGTCTGAAAGCATTCCCCCTGACAATGGGGACCAGACAAGGATGCCCTTTATCACCACTCTTATTCAACATTGTGCTGGAGGTCCTAGCCAGAGCAGTAAGGCAAGAAAAAGAAATAAAGGGAGATCCAAATTGGTAAGGAAGAAGTAAAAGTATTCCTATTTGCAGATGATATGATCTTATACACAGAAAACCTTAAAGAATCCACAAGAAAACTACTGAAACTAATAGATTTCAGCAAAGTATCAGAATACAAGCTAAACATACAAAAATCATTTGGATTCCTCTATACCAACAAAGAAAATGTTGAAGAGGAAATCACCAAATCAATACCATTTACAATAGCCCCTGTGATGGTTAAGATTGTGTGTCAACTTGGCTGGGCCATGATTCTTAGTGTTTATATGGGATCAGTCCCTTGACTGAATCTGCTGTGAGTAGCCAATCAGTTGAAAGGGATTTTCCTTGGGGGTGTGGCCTGCATCTGAACATAAGCAGACGTTCTGGCTATTTACTCACTCTCGATCCTACGGCTGTCTCCTGTTCATCTGACCTCTAGTTCTTGGGACCTGAGCTATCAGCTTACCTGCCAATTTTGGGATTTGTCAATCTTTACAGCCTGTGAGCAAGAGCCTTGCTCTCTGGCCTGTGCATCTTGGGTTCACCACCCCCTGTGGCTATGTGAATCATGAGAAGCCTCTATCCTGATCTATGGACTTGGGACATTCCAGCCTATACAATTGCATGAGTCATTTCCTTGACATAAATCTTTGTATGTATTTATACGCTTTACTGGTTTTGCTTCTGTACAGAACCCAGCCTAAGATAGCCACCGAGAAGATAAAATACTTAGGAATAAATCTAATGAGCAACATAAAAGACCTATACAAAGAAAACTACAAGACACTACTGCAAGAAACCAAGAGACTTATATAAGTGGAAAAACATATCTTGCTCAGATAAGAAGACTCAACATTGTGAGAATATCAGTTCTATCCAAAGTGATCTACAGAGACAATGCAATTCTGATCCAAATTCCAATGACATTTTTTAATGAGATGGAGAAACAAATCACCAACTTCACATGGAAAGGGAAGAGACCTCAGATAAGTAAATGATTACTGAAAAAGAAGAACAAAGTGGGAGGCCTCACACTACCGATTTTAGAACCTATTATACCACCATGGTAGTCAAAACAGCCTGGTACTGATACAACAACAGATACATGGACCAATGGAACAGAATTGAGAATCCAGACATAAATCCGTCCACATATGAGTAGCTGATATTTGACAAAGGCCCAAAGTCTGTTAAATGGGGGAAAAGACAGTCTCTTTAATGAACGGTGCTGGCATAACTGCATATCCATCTACAAAAAAATGAAGCAAGACCCATATCTCACACCATGCACAAAAACTAACTCAAAATGGATCAAAGACTTTAAATATAAAATCTAAAATGATAAAGATCGTGGAAGAAAAAATAGGGACAGCTCTAGGAGCCCTAATATGTGGCATAAACAGAATGCAAAAGATAACTAACATGCAGAAACACCAGGAGAGAAACTAAGTAACTGGGAGCTCCTAAAAATCAAACAATTATGCTCATCCAAAGACTTCACCAAAAGAGAAAAAAACAACCTACAGACTGGGAAAAAATTTTTGGCTATGACATATTCCATCAGGGTCTAATCTCTAAAATCTACAAGATACTGCAAAACTTCAACTACAAAAAGACAAATAACCCAATTAAAAAATGGGCAAAGGATATGAACAGGCACTTGACCGAAGGAGACATTTAGGCAGCTAACAGATAACATGAGGAAATGCTCACCATCATTAGCCAATAGAGAAATGCAAATTGAAACTACAATGAGATACCATCTCACCCGAACAAGGTTAGCATTAATCCAAAAAACACAAAATAATAAATGCTGGAGAGGTGTGGAAAGACTGGAACACTTATACACTGCTGGTGGGAATGTAAACTGGTACAACCACTTTGGAAATCGACTGGCACTTCCTTAAAAAGCTAGAAATAGAAGTACCGTAAGATCCAGCAATTCCACTCTTTGGAATATATCCTAGAGAAATAGGAGCCATCACACGAATAGATATATGCACACCCATGTTCAATGCAGCACTGTTCACAATAGCAAAAAGATGGAAACAACCTAGGTGCCCATCAATGGATGAATGGATAAACAAATTATGGCATATTTACACAATGGAATACTATGGAACAATAAAGAACAACAATGAATTCTCGAAACATCTCATAACATGGATGAATCTGGAAGGCATTATGCTGAGTGAAATTAGTCAGTTGCAAAAGGACAAATATTTTATGAGACCACTATTATAAGAACTCAAGAAAAGATTTAAACACAGAAGAAAACATTGATTGTTATGAGGGTAGGGCGGGAGAGAGAGGGGAATTCGCTAACTAGATAAAAAATAGTAGACAAGAATTAGATGAATGGAAGGACAACACACAATACAGGGGAAGTCAGCACAACTGGACTAAATCAAAAGCTAGGAAGTTTCCTGAACACAGCTAAACACTTCTAGGGACTAGGTAGCCTGGACAGGGGTCTGGGGACCATGGTTTTGGGGGACATCTAGATCAATCGGCATAACAAAATTTATTAAGAAAATATTCTGCATCCCACTTTGGTGAGTGGTGTCTGGGGTCTTAAAAGCTAGTAAGTGGCAATCTAAGATGCGTCGATTGGTCCCAACCCACCTGGAGCAAAGTAGAATGAAGAACACCAAAGACATAAGGAAAATATTAGCTCAAGAGACGAAAAGGGTCATATAAACCAGAGATTCCATCAGTTTGAGACCAGAAGGACTAGATGGTGCCCAACTACCACAAATGACCACCCTGACAGGGAACAAAAGAGAGAGTCCCAGATGAAGTGGGAGTAAAGTGGGGTATAGAACTCAAATTCTAATAAAAAGACCAGAATGGTCTGACTGAGACTAGAGGAACCCCAGGAGACATGGCCCCCAGACTGTCTGTTAACCCAGAACTAAAACCATTCCTGAAGCCAACTCTTCAGACAAAGATTAGACTGTGCTGTAAGACATAAAAGTGGTACTCCTAAAGACTGCGCTTCTTAGTTAAAGTAGATACACGAGAATAAATGGGCAGCTCCTGTCTGGAGGTGAGATGCGGAGGCAGAAAGGGATAGGAACTGGTTGAATGTACACGGGAAATCTGAGTGGAAAGGAGGAATGTGTGGTCACATTACAGGGATAGCAACTAGGGTCACATAACGATGTGTTTATAAATTTCTGTATGAGAAACTAACTTGAGCAGTAAACTTTCACCTAAAGCACAATAAATTAAATCATTTTCCACTAAATCCAGTATCAGTGTCTGTTTTTGTCAGCCTATTTTTCCTGAGCACGGTCACATTTTCTTGTTTCTTCATATGCCTAATCATTTTGGATTGTATCTTAGACACTGTGAATTACCCATCGGTGGAGACAAGATTCTGTTATATTTTTCTGGAAAATGTTAATTTCTTTGTTTTAGCAGGCAGCTGAATCAGCTGGATTCAAATTTAGAGCCCTGGTAGTACAGTGGTTAAGAGCTTGGCTGCTAATCAAAAGGTTGGCAGTTCAAATCCACCACCCATTCCTTGGAAACCGTATAGGGCAATTCTACTCTGTCCTATAGGGTCCCTATGAGTCAGAATCAACTTGACGGCAATGGGGTTTTTTTTTTTTTTGTAGCAGAACCCAATTCACTGTCATTCTTTTAGATTTAGCTGGGTGGCTTGGAGTCTACCCCACACTTGAGTAGTTTATAGGTTAGCCAAAGACTTGGGCTGAGTTTATACACAGAATTTGGGATCCCTCTTTCTGGCTCTGTCTAATTTATGGGATTTCCCCTCCACAGTTTGCAGCTGCTGTGGTTGCCCCAAACTCCGTCCTCCTGTTCTTCAAACCAGTAAGAAATGAATTCTTACTGTGGTTTGGCTTTATGGTGCTGATGGTCACCTGCCCCCAGACTGATGGCTGTAAACAAAAGGAACCTCCCCTCATGCCAGTCTCTTCTCCCAAGTGTAGACTCCCTTCCAGCTTTATTTTTACCTTTGTCACTCTCCAGAGCTTCAGGTAGTCCTCCCCCCTCCCCCGTCAAAGCTTACAGTTATCATATGCAGGAAGGTTGATCAGATATGAGGTCCTCCTCCATATCTGAAAGCAGAACTTCCTATTTTGTTTTTCACTAAATAGACAATAGGTAAGTGGTAACTGGTAAAGGGTAAGACAGTATGCAATACTGGGGAAGCCAGCACAACTTGTCCAAGACAAGGTCATGGAAGCTCCACAGACACATCCAAACTCCCTGAGAGACCAAATTACTGAGCTGAGGGCTGTGGGGACCATGGTCTCGGGGAACATCTAGCTGAATTGGCATAACATAGTTTATAATGAAGATGTTCTACATTCTATTTTGGTGAGCAGCATCTGGGGTCTTAAAGGCTTGTGAGAGACCATCTAAAATAATCCACTGGTCTCACCCCAACTGGAGCAAGAAAGAATGAAAAAACAAAAAACAAAGACACAAAGGAAAGATTAGTCCAAAGGACTAATGGACCACAACTACCACGGCCTCCACCAGACTGAATCCAGCACAACTAGGTGGTGCCCGGCTACCACCACCAACTGCTCTGACAGGAATTGCAATAGAGGGTCTTGCACATAGCTGGAGAAAAATATAGAACAAAATTCCAACTCACAAAAGAAAAAAAAAAAAAAAGACCAGACTTACTGGTCTGACAGAGATGGAGAAACCCCGAGAGTGTGGCCCCCCACACACCCTTTTAACTCAGTAATGAAGTCACTCCTGAGATTCACCCTTCAGCCAAAGATTAGACAGGCCCATAAAACAAAAGAAGAGAAAATGGGCACACCAGCCCAGGGGCAAGGACGAGAAGGCAGGAGGGAACAGGAAAGCTGGTAATGGGAACCCAAGGTCGAGAAGGGAGACAGGTTGTGGGGTTGGCAACCAATGTCACAAAACAATATGTGTATTAATTGTGTAATGAGAAACTAGTTTGCTCTGTAAACCTTCACCTAAAGCACAATTTAAAAAATTAAAAAAAAAATCAATGCAAAAAAGCAAAACAAAACCATAACCTCCTATTCTGTTTTTTTCTTACATGTTGCATATGGTTAGTAAGCTCATTCCTGGGCATCTCATTTTTTTGTATGACTGCTGTGAATAATGTGTCTTGTTCCTAGTACCCGGCGTTCCTATTCACCTTTTCTGTAAAGGACCAAATATTAAGTATTCCAGGGTCCGAAGGTCATACACTGTTTGTCACACTGTTCAACTCTGCTATTGTAGTGCAGAAGTAGACGTGACCACACACAAACAAATGAGTGCAGCTGAATTCAAATACCAATTTCCAAAAGCAGGCAGGCAGTGTGGATTTGGCTCACAAGCCATAGTTTGCCCACCCCTGCTATTACACTTCCTAATTAATTATTGCCAGATAGTACATAAGAAAGCTATTTATTATTGTACAGTATATGTATCATGCATTTGATGTTATTAAAATCTTATAAGTCTTAACAGATCCTCGCCCCAAGTTGATTCTCTTGAAATTGTTCCAGATAGACAACATATTAATTGCAAATATATTATACTTCGTTGTTATTGTTGTTAAGTGCCATCAGGTCAGTTCTGACTCTTAGCAACCCTGTGCACAACAGAACGAAACACTGCCCGGTCCTGCGCCATCCTTACAATCATTATTTTGCTTGAGCCCATTGTTACAGACACTGTGTCAATCTATCTCGTTGAGGGTCTTTCTCTTTTCCCCTGACCCTCTACTTTGCCAAGCATGATACCTTCTCCAGGGACTGATCCCTCCTAACAACATGTCCAAAGTATGTAAGATGCAGTCTTGCCATCCTTGCTTCTAAGGAGCATTCTGGTGTACTTCTTCCAAGACAGATTTGTTCATTCTTTTGGTAGTCCATGGTATATTCAGTATTCTTCGCCAACACCACAATTCAAAGGCGTCAATTCTTCTTCGGTCTTCCTTATTCATTGTTCAGCTTTCACATGTATATGATGCGACTGAAAATACTACGGCTTCAAGATGACACCTTTGCCCCCACGGAACGACAAATTGACAGACACGTGTATTATACATTAATATATATTATGTGCGTGTATGTGTCTTGTGTGTGAACAGGAAGTCAACAAAACTATTGGAAAAGTAATAAGACTTCCTGTTCTCACCCCCTTTTGAGACCTGCCCAACTCTCCAGGAAATGGCAAAGCTGAAAGAGCAATCCGTGCAATCTTCCATCCTAGGCCAGCTCATTCCTTTCACTAGGAGCGTGACCTTCTCCATTTTCCATGCTTCAGTTTCTTCCATACAGCTGACAAGTTGGTAGAAAAAGCGCCTGGTCCACAGGTGGGCTGTTGCCCAGAAGTCCTCCCACATGAATGCCTGTCTGTGTTTATATAAAACCCTCACTGCTCTTTTCTTTGAATTCCACCCATACTTCCACCCAGAACATCCACTCAGGCGGTCTGTATATTCTCTGGGTGTCCCACCATCCTGCCTACCTGTGAGGCCCCATCAAGCATGCACACCTCCTGGTGGTATCACTGCACCATTACAGCAGGAGGGAGGCGCTTGGTGTCCAGGTTCGCTCCCCAAGCTTTCTTGCCTCTGTGCTCATTGTTATCCATCTGAAGAATCTGATTTTATTTCTTCTTTAACCCAAAGCTATCTAGAAGAGGAATCTTATCATTATTTTTGTGTGTGTGGTTGGTTCGGTTTACTTGTTTTTGCTATCTGCCAGCTGTTCATTTCTAGAATCACAGTTTTTAATGAAACGATACAACTGTACTTGTTGAGTATCTGCAGTCCCTGCTGGGCAGTAGTCTGTGCTGGCCAGTTATTTTCCTTCCAGGTATGTGCACACAACAATGTGCATCTGTGACTAATCTGTGATTCAAGAACCCTGTCATGGACTGAATTGTGTCCCCCCAAAATATCTGTCAATTTTGCTAGGTCATGATTCCCAGTATTGTCTGATTTTCCACCATTTTGTCATCTAATGTGATTTTCATGTGTCTCGTAATTCCTATCTCGATGATGTTAATAAAATGGGATTAGCCGCAGTTATGTAGACTCAATCTACAAGATTAATCTATAATTTAAGCCAATCTCTTCTGAGATATGAAAGAGAGAAGCAAGAAGAGAGACAGGGGGACCTCATACCACCAAGAAGGCAGCGCCAAGAGCAGAGTGCGTCCTTTGGACCTGGGGTTCCTGTGCAGAGGAACTCCTAGACCATGGCAAATTGATGACAAGGACCTTCGTCCAGAGCCCACAGACAGAGAGAGCCTTCCCCTAGAGTTTGCACCCTGACTTTGGACTTCTAGCTTCCTAGACTGTGAGAGAATAAATTTCTCCTTGTTAAAGCAATCCACTTGTAGTATTTCTGCTGTAGCAGCACTATATGACTTAGATAAAACCTATGTTTACATTTGGTAACATCTCATGCAAACTGGGGTAATAAATACATCTATTTTTGTCCTTGAGCTGTTGATTCTGTCATTTTATGAATATAGGCCTAATTTTTCTCATACTAAGTCTACTTATCTCTAAGTTGCCATTAAACCTACTTTTACATTTTGTCTTACCCCCCACCAACTTCTTTTTCATCTACTCCTTCTCCTCTTTAATTTCCTTTGTTTACTGCAGGACCTCCAGAGCAATACTGAATACTGACTGCTGACTGTGGCACCCAAGAACATCTTGGGAAGAAGGCCTGAGTCATTGCTCCTCCCCCCATTCTTCAATACGGAAAACATTCATTTCCTTGCTCTTAAATGAAACTGAGACTCAACACAAGCGTCTCAGACCATTTCTGACAAGACTGTCACTCACAAGACACCGTGATGGAGAAATTCAGGAAGTGCCCTGCTAAAGGTAATGGGGTAGGGTGGGGGGGGGCTTTTTTTCATGTTTCTTACTTTAACTGAAATACCACTGGTGGTCAGCATTAACAGTGTTTGTTGTTGCTTCACGATGACTTTTTATTGAATTTAGCATGTTTCCTTCTATTCTTTTTTACTGAGAACCGTAGTTTTTTTTTCTTAAATCAGTAACGGATTTTGAGTTTTGTCAAATGTCTTATTGTAATCTACTGTGATAATGATGTAATTTCTCCCTCATCCTATTAGTATAAATGAATTGCTTAGTCAATTTCTAAATTTAACTATCCTCACACACCTGGAGTAAATCCTACTTGGTTATGGTAGATTATTCTAGCTAACTTGATCTATTATTTCCTACATCCACATTCATAATCTGATTAATCTACAGTTTCCTTTTTGAGTCTCCTCAGTAGAATCTGGCAGTGTGGTTTAGGTAATCAAGTAGATTGTATTCAGAACTGCATTGGTTTCTATGGCATGGAGTGTCTGAATAACTCTGAACCTTCTTTTTACTCTTAAAACCTGTGGGGCTTATTATGACTTATGGTGGTAAATATTTGACGAATTTTTCCAGTTCCTTCTATGGTACATACCAGTTCCTTCTATTGTAATTTAATCAAGTTTCTATTTCTTGAGTCAATTTTGGTAATTTACCAGTTCTTGGAAAGTCTCCCATTTCATCTTGGTTTTCAAATTTGTTGGCATGAAGAATAGTATCATATTTTCAAAATAACTTAAATTCTCTATATTTAAAATCGTTTTTTTTTTTTTATTGTACTTTATATGAAGGTGTACAGGACAAAGGTTTCTCGTTAAACAGTACACATATTGTTTCATGACACTGGTTAACAACCCCACCAAATGTCAACAATATCCCTTCTCAATCTTTGGTTTCCTGTTGCCAGCTTTCCTGTTCTCTTCCTGCCTTCTAGTCCTTGCCCCTGGGCTAGTACGCCCCTTTAGTCTCGTTTTTTTTTTTTTTTTTTTTTTAATGGGCCTGTCCAATCTTTGGCTAAACCTAAGGAGTTACTTCATTACTGAGCTGAAAGTGTGTCTAGGGGTCATACTCTCAGGGTTTCTGTATTTTCTGCCAGGCCAGCAAGTCTGGTCTTTCTTTTTGAGTTAGAATTTTGTTCTGCATTTTTCTCCAGCTCTGTCTGGGACCCTCTACTGTGATCCTTGTCAGAGCAGTCAGTGGTGGTAGCCAGACACCATCTAGTTGTACCGGGCTGAGGCTGGTGGAGGCCATGGTAGGTGTGGCCCATTAGTCCTTTGGACTAATCTTTCCTTTGTATCTTTAGTTTTCTTCATTCTTCCTTGCTCCTGAAGAGGTGAGACCAGCAGAGTATCCTAGATGGTTGCTCGCAGGCTTTTAAGACCCCAGACGCTACTCATCAAAGTAGAAAGTAAAACATTTTCTTTATAAACTATGTCAATTGAACTAGATGTTTCCCGAGACTATGGTCCCCATAGTCCTCAGCCCAGCAATTCTGTCCCTCAGGGAGTTTGGACTTGTCTATGGAGTTTCCATGATCTTGCCTTGGACAAGTTGTGCTGGCTTTCCCAGTATTGTGTACTGTCTTACTCTTCACCAAAGTTACCACTTATCTATTGCCTATTTGGTGTTTTTCCATCCCTACCCCTCCCCTCACTTGTAACCATCAAAGATTGTTTCTTTTTGTGTGTAAACATTTTCATGGGTTTTTACAGTAATGGTCTCACACAATATCTGTCCTTTTGTGATTGACTTATTTCACTCAGCATAAGGTTCTTCTGATTCATCCATATTATGAGATGCTTCACAAATTCATCATTGCTCTTTATCGTTGTGTAATACTCCATTGTGTGTATGTACCACAGTTTGGTTACCCATTCATGTGTTGACGGGCATCCAGCTTGTTTCCATCTTTTTGCTATTGTGAACAATGCTGTAATAAACATGGGTGTGCATATGCCTATTCGTGTGATGACTCCTATTTTTCTAGGATATATCCCTAGGAGTGGGATTGCTGGACCATACGGTATTTCTATTTCTAGCTTTCTAAAGAAGTGCCATATCATTGTATCATTTTGCATTTCCACCAGCAGTGCATAAGAGTTCCTATCTCCCCGCAGCCTCTCCACCATTTGTTATTTCCTGGTTTTTTTTTGATTCGTGCCAGAAATGCTGGGGTGAGATGGTACCTCACTGTGGTTTTGATTTGCATTTCTCTAATGGTTAATGATTGTGAGCATTTCCTCATGTGTCTGTTGGCCACTCAAATGTCTTCTTTGGTGAAGTGTCTGTTCATTTCCCTTGCCCATTTTTCAACTGGATTAGTTGTATTTTTCTTGTAGAGGTGTTGGATTTTCTTGTAGATTTTGGAGATTAGACCTTTTTCTGATTTGAAAATAGCCAAAAAAATTTTCCCAGTCTGTAGGCTCTCTTTTTACTCTTTTGGTGAAGTCTTTTGATGCGCGTTAAGTGTTTAATTTTTAGAAGACCCCAGTTATCTAGCTTATCTTCTGGTGTTTGTGTGTTGTTAGTTATGGTTTCCATCTTGTTAATACTGTGTATTAGGGCCTCTAGCTTTGATCCTATTTTTTTTCTATGAACTTCATAGTCTTTGGCTTTATATTTAGGTCTTTGATCCATTTTGAGTTAATTTTTGTATATGGTGTGAGGTATAGGTCCTGTTTCCATTTTTTTGCAGATGGACATCCAATTTTGCCAGCACCATTTGTTAAAAAGACTGTCTTTTACCCATTTGATGGACTTTGGGCCCTTGTTGAAGATCAGGTGGCCATAGGTGGATGGGTTTACAACTGGGTTCTCAATTCTGTTCCATTGGTCAATGTATCTGTCGTACTAGTACCAGGCTGTTTTGACTACAATAGCTGTATGAGGCCAGGTAGCGTGAGTCCTCCTACTTTATTCTTCTTCAATAGTACATTACTTATCTTGGGCTTCTTCCCTTTCCATATAAAGTTAATGATAAGTTTTTTCATCTCTTTAAAGAATGTTGTTGGTATTTGGGTTGGTATTGCATTGTGTTTGTAAATTGCTTTGGGTAGAACTGTCATTTTCACAATGTTGAGTCTACCTATCCATGAGCATGGTATGTTTTTCCATTTATATAGATCTCTTTTGGTTTCTGGAAACCCTGGTGGCATAGTGGTTAAGTGCTACAGTTGCTAACCAAAGGGTCAGCAGGTTAAATCTGCCAGGTGCTCCTTGGAAACTCTATGGGGCAGTTCTACTCTGTCCTCTAGGGTCGCTATGAGTCGGAATCAACTCGATGGCACTGGATTTGGTTTTTTTGGTTTTTGGCTTTTGGTTTCTTGCAGTAGTGTTTTGTAGTTTTCTTTGTATAGGTCCTTTATATCCTTGGTTAGATTTATTCCTTAATTTTTTTTTTTAGGGGCTATTATAAATAGTATTATTTTTGTGATTTCCTGTCATGGTTCTCTTTATTGGTGTATAGGAATCCAACAGATTTTTCTATGTTTATCTTGTATCCTGCTGCTCTACTGAATGTTTCTATTACTTCCAGAAGTTTTCTCAAGGAGTCTTTTGGGTTTTCTATGTATAGTATCATATCATCTGCAAATAGGGACAGTTTAACTTCTTCATTGGAAACTCTGGTGGCGTACTGGTCAAGTGCTATGGCTGCTAACCAAAGGGTCAGCAGTTTGAATCCACCAGGCGCTCCTTGGAAACTCTATGGGGCAGTTCTACCCTGTCCTATAGGGTTGCTATGAGTTGGAATCGACTCGACGGCACTGGGTTTGTTTTTTTAACTTCTTCATTACCAATTTTCTTGCCTTATTGCTCTAGATAAAACTTCTAGCACAATGTTAAATGGGAGTGGTGATAAAAGGTACCCTTGTCTTGTTCCTGTTCTCAAAGGAAATGTTTTCAGCCTCCATTTAGAATAATGTTGGCTGTTGGTTTTGCATAGATGCTCTTTATTATGTTGAGAAATTTCCCTTCCATACCTATTTTATTGAGAATTTTTATCAGGAATAGGTGTTGCACTTTGTCTAATGCCTTTTCTGTGTTGACTGAGATGATCATGTGATTCTGCCCTTTTATTTATGTGCTGGATTACGTTGACTGATTTTCTAATGTTGAACCAGCCTTGCATAGCTCATATAAATCCAACTTGGTTGTGGTGTATTATTTTTTTGATATGATGCTGAATTCTATTGGCTAGAATTTTGTTGAGAATTTTTGCTTCTATATTCATGAGAAATAAAAAACAAAAGTCGATTCCGACTCATAGTGACCCCACAGGATGGAGTAGAACTGCCCCCACAGAGTTTCCAAGGAGAGCCTGGTGGATTCATACTGCCATCCCTTTGGTTAGTAGCCTTAGCACTTAACCACTATGCCACCAGGGTTTCCTCATGAGAGATCTTGTTCTATAGTTTTCTTTTTTTGTGGTGTTTTTACCTGGTTTTGGTTATGCTGGCTTCATAGAATGAATGTGCCGGCATCACTTCCTTTTCTATGTTCTGAAATAGTTTGAGTAGTATTGGCGTAAACTCTTCTCTGAACGTTTGGTAGAATTCTCTAGTAAAGCCATCTGGGCCAGGTTTTTTTTTTTTTTTTAACTTTTTCAATCTATTCTCTTGTTATGGGTCTGTTCAGATTTTCAACACCGTTTTGTGTTAGTTTGGATAGGTAGTGTGTTTCTAGAAATTTGTCCATTTCCTCTAGGTTTTCAAATTTGTTGGAGTATAGTTTTTCACAATACTCTGTTATAATCCTTTTAATTTCAGTTTATTTTGGCATTTTGTTCCTGTATTATTTTTCTGAGTTCTTCCATTTTTTGGTCTGCGTTTCCCATGAATTTTTCTGCTTTTTCCATGAATTTGTCTACTTTCCCTCATTGTTGTCTGCTTTTTGCTTCAATTCTTGGATAACTCTGAATACTAGAGATTTGAATTCCCTATCAGGTAGTTCTAGTGCGTTTTCTTCTATTGGAAAGTTAGCTGGTATTTTATTTTGGACACCTACTGGAACCATCCTGCCCTCTTTTTTTTTTTTTTAAGTATGTTTTAATATCATCTGCTGTCTTCAGGGCATCCAGTACTTAATTTCTTCATTTATTGATAGTAGATCTGTTTGTCTCATCCTGCTTTTTTGTTTTATTTGGTTATGTCTGAGCAGACTGGCTGTGGATTCTTTGGTGTTTACTTGTCTGTGTTCATGTTACTTTTCACCTCCTTGTCCGATGGGCAGGGCCAGTCACTCAGCTATGGCTCAGTAGAGCAGGTCCAGCTGAAGGGGAGGAGCTGGACTGGGTTGTTTGTGGCATTTACTCGGGCAGACAGGTCAGGCCGGGAAACAGTGCTGGGCAGTAGGCCATGCCTGTGCTACTCAGGGGTGTGATGTTCAGTGCAAGGTGTAGGTGGGTAGGAAGGGTGGGGGAGGTTTTGTTGTGTGGTGCTAATATGGGTATGGGAAACAGGAGAGAGAGGACAGAGAAATAAGAGCCAAAAACAAACAAAAGAGTGCTAAGGGAGCTTGCTGTTGGAGTGGAGAGATGAGAAACTGAGAAATGGTGAAAAACAAAAAGGAAAACAATAGGGAAAAAGAAAAAAATAACTAGATTAAAAATTTGGAAGAAAAAAATAGGAAAAAAAAAAAGAAAGAAAGAAAAGAAAAGCCCCCAGGGGTTTCCCCAATAAAAATGCAGCTGTAAAAACCAGGGAAGTGGCTCCCAGGCTGTGCAATATACCTGGCTAGAGGGGATATAGATATCACACAGTGCAAGGCATTCAGGAGTCAGGAAAAGAAGGTAAGTATAGAGAGACAAGAACTGAGAAATGAAGCAAGACAGAAAGGAAAAAAGAGAAAAAAAAGAAAGTAAGAAAGAAAAAAGGAATACCCCTGGGGATCCTACCAACGCAGCTGAGCAGATTGAAGGAGTGGCTCCTAAATCATGCAGTGCAGTCTGGCTAGAATGGGCTCCCAAGCTGCAAAAAGAAAAATAAAGCAAACAAATAAACAAAACAGAACAAAGGAAAGGAAAACAAAACAAAGCAAAAAAAAAAAAAAAAAAAAAGCCTCAAGAATCCTACCAGCATGTTGTTGTGGCCAAAGCAGTGTTTCCCCAGTCCAGCGGCACTTCACAGCCTTTCAAAAGGAAGCAAAGATTTCACACAGACCCAGGTGTTCAAGAGAAAGGAGGGGTTAAGTGGTGGGAGGCATGGAAGAAACCAAAAGAAACTGAAAAAAGCAACACCACCAACAGAAAAATGGCACTCAGGTAGTTGACCAGTGTGGGTTGGGTGAATCCAAGTGGCCTGGGGCTGAAGCAGTTGCCTCTGGGTCAAGAGACTGTGGATGGTGAGAAGCAGAGGAGGCTGGGGCGGGGGAGAAGGGAAGGAGTTAGGAAAGCATATATTGCTGGTTACGGGGTGCTCTGTCTCTTGCTGGGAACTTCGTGAAACTGCTTTCCTGTACTCCCTGTCTGCCAATCTCCAAAGTCGGTGGGGTGAATCAAAGCAGCATGGATGCTGCACTTCCTGGCTGGCCAAGCCACTGCTGCTAGCCAGGAAGCACAAAGGTAGAGCAGTGGGGGAGGACGGGGGCAGGGGTAGGAAACCGTGTATTGCTGGTTACTGGGTACTCTGTCTCCTGCTGGGAACTCCGTGAAGCTGCTTTCCCATGCTCCCTGTCTGCAGATCTCCAACAGGAGTCCATGATGATGAATCCATGCTGTGTTAGTTGATAGGAGACCTCTGCAGGTATCTCTCCTCTCAACCAGTTCTCTGTCAGTTTCTTATTCCATTCCGGCTTGGCTGAATTCTTCATCTCTTCATTTGATACTTCAGGTTCCAGGACTGAAGTTTGTCTCTGTTTCGCTTAGTTTTTCAGGTCTTTGCTGTGGAGGGACAGCGTGGTACTTCCGTCTATGGTGCCATGTTGGCCAGAAGTGTCTTATTTCTAACGCTATTTTTGTGTTTTCTCTCTCTTCTTACGGAAGATTGTTTTATTTATTTTTAAGAGGCATCTGGCCTATTGTTTCTTCCTTAGGTGGCAGTTTCTACATTTAGGCTTATTAATATATTCCTTTAATTTTATTTTCATTTGCTTTTTTTCCAGCATTCTGAGTAGAATGCTTGGTTAACAAGGTCATTTATTTGAAATGTTACTTGTTTCTCAGAAAGGCATTTGGCTGTGAATTTTTCTCTAGGAGAGCTGAAGCTGGGCCCTTCAGGTGTTTATGTCTGGAATTGACATTGTCACCCATTTCTGAGTAGTCTGTTTTGATTTCCTCTTTAACTGAAAGTTATTTAGAAGAGCACATTTTAAATTTACAAGTGGTTAGTTTTGTTTATTGTTGCTATCCTTTAATTGTTTGCTTCTAAATTTAATAATTTTGTTGTAAAAAATATATGATCCATGCAATTTCAACTTTGGGTAATTTGTTGAACTTTTCTGTGGCTTAGGGATGGATCATTTAAAAAATCTTCATGGCAAACCCTAACTAGACAATAGATAAATGGTAACTTTGGTGAAGGGTAAGACAGTACACAGTACTGGGGAAGCCAGCACAACCCATCCAAGGTAAGGTCGTGGAAACTCCATAGACACATCCCAGCTCCCTGAGTGGCCAAACTACTGGGCTAGGGGCTGTGGGAACCATGGTCTCAGGGGACATCTAGCTCAATTAGCACAATATAGTTTATAAAGAAAATGTTCTACATCTTACTTTGGTGAGTAATGTCTGGGGTCTTAAAAGCTTGTGAGTGGCCATCTAATATACTTCACTGGTCCCATCCACCTGGACCAAGGGAGAATGAAGAAAACAAAAGACACAATGGAAAGGTTAGTCCAAATGACTACTAGACCACAACTACCATACCCACCACCAGACTGAATCCAGCACTACATGATGCCCTGCTACCGTCACCGACTGCTCTGACAGGAATCACAATAGAGGGTCCCAGACAGAGTTGGAGAAAAATGTAGAATAAAATTCTAACTCACAAAAAAAGACCAGACTTACTGGTCTGACAGAGATTGGAGAAATCCTGAGAGTATGGCCCTGGAACGTCCTTATAGCTCAATAATGAAGTCACTCCTGAGGTTTAACCTTCAGCCAAATATTAGGCAGGCCCATAAAACAAACAATAATACATGTAGCTCAACTATGTATATGAGATTAAATGGGCACACCAGCCCAGGGGCAAGGATGAGAAGGCAGGAGGGGACAGGAAAACTAGATGAATGGAAATGTGAAGGTTGACACGTCACGGGGTTGGCAACCAATGTTACAAAACAATATGTGTATTAATTGTTTAATAAGAAACTAATTTGCTCCGTAAACCTTCATCTAAAGAACAAAAAAAAAAAGTTCACACAAGTGGGAAAAAAAACCTTCATTGGCAATTGAAAAGAATGCATATAAAATAGTACAACCACTGTGGAGAACTGTTTGGCAATTCCTTATAAAGTTAAATATACGTTTACCCTATGACTCTTTGGTTCTACTCCCTAGTATTTACCTAAGAGAACTGAAAATGCATGTTCACAAGACTTGTTAAAGAATGTTTATACGAGTGTAATTATTTATAATAGCTCAAAACTGGAGACAACTCAGATCTCCACCAGGAGAGCAGATAAGCAAACTTACCCATATAGTGGAATGTTGCTGCTGTTACTTGCTGTTGAGTCAGTTCCGACTAATGGCAACTACACATGTGCAGAGTAGAACGGTGTTTCCTACGGTTTTCAAGGATGTGACCTTCCAGAAGCAGATCGCCAGGCCTGTCTTTTGAGGTAACTCCTGGTGGTTTTGAACCTCCAAACTTTCAGCTAATAGTTAAGCACTTAACCACTTGTGCCACCCAGGGACTCCACAGTGTAGTATTCCTTGTGGTGGTTAAGGTTGTGTGCCAACTTAGCTGGGACATGATTCTCAGTGGTTTGGCAGTTATGATGTAGTTTGCTGGCTATGTAATGATGTAGTCATCCATAACGAGATCTGACACCATATAATCATCTCCATGTTGGGATCTGCTATAAGCAGCCAATTAGTTGGAAGCGAGTTTCCTTAGTGGTGTTGCCTGCATCCAGTATATACGGACCTTCTGGCAAGGCTTGAGGGCTTTTTCTCCCTCTGGATCCTGCATCTGGCCTCTGGTTCTTGGGACCTGAGCTAGTAGTTTACCTGCTGATCTTGGGATTCATCAGCCTCTGCAGCCTGTGAGCCAGTGGCCTGCCAGCTTACCTGCTGATCCTGGGATTCACTGGCTTCCACAGCCTGTGAGCCAAAGACCTGCAATTTTACCTGCTGATCTTGGGTTCATCAGCCCCTCCAGGTATAGAAGAAACCTCCAGCCTGACTCATGGACTTGGAACTTGCCATCCTCTACAATGGTGTGAGCCATTTCCTTGATATAAATATAAATCTCTGTGTGTGTGTGTGTCTGGTTGTGCTTCTCTAGAGAACCCAACCTAAGACATTTAGTACCAAGAGTGGTTCTAGAGAAACAAAATTGAAAGAATGAGTTTTCTAAATTGGTTCTCAAGTCTGGTTAGTCTTAAAGATGTTGATGACTCTGCTTTCAATAGTAAATAATAATAATAAAAAAAGCAAACCAGACCCACTACCATCAAGTCAATTCTGACTCATAGTGGCCCTGTGTAGTAAATAGGGCACAGTAGTAAATAGCACCTTGCTAATCCATGGTGAGAGGTGACAATAGAAATATGCAAAATATCACCACCAATAGATCAGATATTGGTGAGAGGCTTGGCTCTGGGTGATTACGTGTTTGATACTTTTCTACAATTTTGTCAGAACGAGAACTACAAGGAGGCTGTTTGGTTGGTCCTACTTTCACTAGACAAAGTAGTGCAAGAGAAAGATGATCTCAGGGTTTAAGGGTCACAGCTCAAGCACTGCATGAACAACAACCTCAAAGTTCCCACTTGTGCCTTGAAATAAAGCCTTGTTTCTTGTAGTAACAGAGCTGATATTGCCAAAAACCGAACCCAGAGTCTTATTGTAAGAGTGGCTGAATTACAATGCCATCTCAATTCCCAACCTCAAGTAGTGTCTGACGTTAAAGTAAGGGCATTGATTGGGAAGAAACAGGATCCTGAAACTTGGGATGGGGACATATAAGTACATAACTAGGAACCTGGGGACACTGAGCCCCTAAATTCTGTTGAATTACTCCTGCCAACAGAACCATCACTCTCACTCCCATCTAAAGAGTTTACTCCATCTTTGTCTACTAAGCCGCCCTCTTCAGTAAAGCCATTAGTCCCCCCACCCCCATCTGATGAGATTAACCCAGCTGTGTCTGAACAGCCTTTGAATCATCCCCTGGGGAGGTATCTGAGTAATTGCCTTGGGCATTGCCTGAGGCAGACGTCTTACAAAACGTTGCTGAATGTTCTCAGAACACATCCCCACCACACATTTTTGCTTCTAGATGTATAACCAGACTTAAGTCCTAGCAAGGTGACCCAGGAGGAGCTACACTACACTACACTCATTCTTTCAATTTTGTTTTTCTAATATATACAAACAGGAACCTGAGGAAGATGTTTGAGAATGTTTAGTAAGGGTGTGGGGTAATGGTGCAAGGAACATAAACTTGGATCAGTCTGAGCTTACTGATATGAGCCCACTAAGCACAGATTCTTCATTCAATGTTTCAGCTTGAGAGATCAGTAATGGATCTAATAGTTTCTTTGGTTGGGTTGCTGAAGCATGGATTATACGGTGGCCTACACTAAATCAAGTTGAATTATCAGACCTGCCTTGGTATACTGAAGAAAAAGGCATCCAAAGGCTTAGGGAAGTTGGCATGTTAGAGTGGATTTATCAGGTTACACCCACAGACCCACACATGGAGTGCCCAGAGGCCACACCTTTTACCACAACAGTGATGAACAAATTTGTGAAGGGAGCGCCAGCATACTTGAAAAATGCTGTGATTACTATCTTATGTAAGTCAGATTTGACAGTTGGAACTGCCCTAACTGAATTAAGGAACCTAATTACAATGGGGCTGATTGGACTCCACAGAGGTAGGGGCCAAGTGACAGCACTCAATCGACAAAGACAAGATGGCCCATAATGGACAGTAGAGCCAAAGCAGTAATCAGAATAGTCTGACTCACATGAACTCATGGTGTAGGCTACTTAGTCATGTGTTCCTAGAAGTGAAATTGATATGCAATCTACTATTTACTTGACCTTTACAAACAGATGAATTCTAGGTCAAGCAAATGGCAGTCTAACTGGAATTGCCAGAATAGGGAGTCAGAGCCCTCAGTCAGTTCCCAGACTTGCACCAGTTTACATATCCACAATCCCTTGAATGGAGGGGAGCCTGGGTTCCCTTGAGGAAGGACCGCACTACACTGCCAAAAATTTATACTGTTAATCTTTCTCCCAGACTTACCCAGAGGGATCTACAGCCTTTTACAAGAGTGACTGTTCACTGGGGAAAAGAAAATAATCAGATTTTTCGGGAATTACTGGATTCTGGCTCTGAACTGACACTAATTCCAGGAGACCCAGAATGTTACTGTGACCCACCAGTCAGAGTGGACACACATGGAGCTCAGGTTGTTAGCAGAGTCTTACCTCAGGTTCAGCTCACAGTGGGTCCAGTGGGTCCCAGAACCTATCCTGCAGTGATTTCCTCAATTCTAGAATGCATAACTGGAATAGATATACGTATCAACTGGCAGAACCCCCACATTGGATCCCTGACAAGTAGAGTTAGGGCTATTATGATAGGGAAAGCCAAGTACAAGCCATCAGAACTGCCTCTACCTAGGAAAATAGTAAACCAAAAGCAATACCGCATTTCTGGAGGGATCGCAGAGATTACTGCCACCATCAAGGCATTGAAGGATGTGCAGGAGTGGTGATTCCCACCACATTCCCATTCAACTCATCTGTTTGGCCTGTGCAAAAAATAGATGGATCTTGGAGAATGACAGTGGAATATTGTAAACTTAACCAGGTGGTGACTCCAGCTGCAGCTGCTGTTCCAGATGTGGTTTCATTGCTTCAGCAAATTGATACATCTCCTCGTACCTGGTATGCACCGATTGGTCTGGCTAATGCCTTTTTCTCCATACCTGTTTTGAAGGACCACCAGAAGCGGTTTGCCTTCTGCTGGCAAGACCAGCAATACCCCTTCAGTGTCCTACATTAGGACTACATCATCTCTCCAGCCCTATGTCATAATTTAATCCACAGGAAACTTGATCACCTTTCCCTTCCATAAGATGTCACACTGGTCCACATTGATGGCATTACGCTGACTGGACCTAGTAGGGAAGAAGTGGACTCTGGACTTATTGGGAAAACATTTGCCTGCTAAAGGGCAGGAAGTTAATCTGACAAAAATTCAGGTGCCTTCCACCTCAGTGAAACTTCTAGGGGTCAGTAGTGTGGGGCATGCTGAGATAATTCCTTCCAAAGTGAAGGATAAGTTATTACATCTGGCCCCTCCCACAGCTAAAAAGGAGGCACAATACCTGGTGGGCCTCTTTGGATTTTGGAGGCAACATATCCCTCATCTGAGTGTGCTACTCTGACCTGTTTATTAAGTGACTTGAAAAGCTACTAGGTTTCAGTGGGGCCCAGAACAAGAGAAGGCTCTGCAACAGGTTCAGGCTGCTGTACAAGCGGCTCTGCCACTTGAGCCATAGGGTCTGGCTGATCCAACGGTGCTTGAAGTGTCAGTAGCAGATAGAGATGCCGTTTGGAGTCTTTTGCAGGCCCCTATTTATGAATCACAGCGCAGACCCCTGAGATTTTGCAACAAAGCTCTGCCATCCTCTGTAGATAACTACTCTCCTTTTGAGAAAGAGCTTTTGGCTTGTTGCTGGGCCTTAGTAGAGACTGAACACTTAACCATGGGACATCAAGTCGCCATGCAGCCTGACCTGCCCATCATGAACTAAGCGTTGTCTGACCCACAGAGTCATAAAGCTGAACGTACACAGCAGTACTCCATCATTAAATCAAAGAGGTATATATGAGATCCAGCCCAAGCAGGACCTGAAGACATAAGTAAGATACTTAAGGAAGTGACCCAAATGCCCATGATCTCCATTCCTATCCCATTATCTTCCCTGTCCCAGTCTGCATCTATGGCCTCATGGGGAGTTCCTTAGGATCAGTTGCCTGAGGAAGAGAAAACTCGTGCCTGGTTAACAGATGGTTCTGCATGATATGCTGGCACCATTTCAAAGTGGACAGCAGCAACACTACAGCCCCTTGCTGGGACCTCCCTGAAGGACAGTGGTAAAGGGAAATCCTCCCAATGCGCAGAACTTCAAGTGGTGCACCTGGTTGTCCACTTTGCTTAGAAGAAAAAATGGCCAGATGTGCAATTATATACTGATTCATGGGCTGTGGCCAATGGTTTGGCTGGCTGATCAGGGCTTGGAAGGAACATGATTGGAAAACTGGATACAAGGAGGTATGGGGAAGAGGTGTGTGGACAGACCTCTCTGAATGGGCCATAGAAGTGAAGATATTTGTGTCTCATGTGAATGCTCACCAAAGGGTGACCTTGGCTTAAACAATCAAGTGGGTAGGATGATGCATTCTGTGGAAATCAATCATCCTCTTTCCCCAACCACTCCTGACATTGTCCAAGGGGCTCATGAACAAAGTGGCCATGGTGGCAGGGATGGAAGTTATACAAGGGCTCAGCAACATGGACTTCCACTCACCAAGGCTGACTTGGCTACAGCCACATCTGAGTGCCAATCTGCCAGAGCAGAGACCAACACTGAGTCCTCAATAAGGCACCATTCCTCAAGGTGTTCAGCCACCAACCTGGTGGCTAGTTGATTACACCGGGCTTCTTCCATCATGAAAAGCATAGCGTTTTGTTCTTACTAAAACAGACAGTATTCTGGATACGTATTTGCCATCCCTGCACACGATGCTTCTGCCTAAACTACCATCCGTGGGCTTACAGAATGCCTTATCCACTGTCATGGTATCCCACGTACCATCTCAGATCAAAGGACTCACTTCACAGCAAATGAAGTGTGGCAATGGGCCCATGCTCATTGAATTTATTGGTCTTACCATGTTTTCCAGCATACGGACGCAGCTGGCTTGAGCTTTCTGAATACCCAATTATGGTGCCAGCTAGGTGGTAATACCTTGGAGCATTGGGGCAATGATCTCCAGGAGGCTGTATATGCTCTATATCCTCTAAACCAGCATCCAATATGTGGTGCTTTCTCCCATTGCCAGGATTCATGGGTCCAGGAATCAAGAGGTGGAAATGGGAGTGGCACCACTCACTATTACCCTTAGTGACCCACTCGCAAAGTTTTTGCTTCCTGTCCCCTCGACCCTAGGCTTTGTGACTCTAGAGGTCTTAGTTCCAAAGATAGGGATGCTCCCACCAGGAGACACGAGAGTGATTTCACTGAACTGGAAGTTAAGAATGCCACCTGGCCACTTTGGGCTCCTCATGCCTCTGAATCAACAGGCAGAGAAAGGAGTTACTGTATTGGCTGGTGTGATTGATCCTGATTACCAGGAGGAAATCAGATTGATATTACATAGTGGGGACAAAGAAGAGTACGTCTGTGTGATGGTTAAGATTGTGTGTCAGCTTGGCTGGGCCACGATTTTCAGTAGTTTAGCAGTTATGATGTAGTTTGGCAGTTGTATAATAATGTGGTCTACTCCATGATGAGATGTGATATGTTATCACCTCCATGATGGGATCTGCTATGAGTAGCCAATCAGCTGAAAGGGACTTTTCTTGGGGGTGTGGCCTGCATCCAATATAAATGGACTTTCTGGCAAAGCTCATGGGCTTTTGCTCACAATAGATCCTGCAACTGGCTCCTGTTCATCTCATCTCCAGTTCTTGGGATTTGAGCTAGCAGCTTACCTGCTAACTCGCCTGCTGATCTTGGGTTTCATCGGTATTCACAGCCTGTGAACCACAGCCCTGCTCTCTGAGTTGCCCATCATGGGTTCACCAGCCCCTGTGGCTACATGAATCAGGAGAAGCCTCCACTCTGACCCATGGACTTGGAATGTTCCAGCCTCTACAGCCACATTTGCTATTTCCTTAGTATAAATCTGTCTATATATATATTTACTGATTTTGCTTCTCTATAGAACCCAGCTTAAGACAGTCTAGAACCCAGGAGATCCCTTAGGATGTCTCTTAGTGCTACCATGCCCTGTGATTAAACTCAATGGAAAACTACAGCAACCCAATTCTGGCATGACTACTAATGGCCTAGACCCTTCAGGAATGAAGATTAGGGTCACCCCACCAGGCAAAGAACCACAACTCGCTGAGCTGCTTGCTGAGGGTAAAGGGAATACAGAATAGGTGGCCGAAGAAGGTAGTTCTAAATATCAATTATGACCACATGACCAGTTGCAGAAATGATAATTGTAATTGTTATGAATACTTCTTCCTTGTATGTGTGCATCAAATATTTTTGTTTTCTTCACTTAGAAAATATAAAATGTAAACAGGGCTACTGAATTTTTGGTTGTACATGTGTTAGTTGTAGCACGTTAAATGTCTTTATTTAGAGACTGTATGTGGTGTAGGGAGATGCATATGGGTGCCAAGTTGACAAGAGGTGGACTGTGATGGTTAAGGTTGTGTGTCAACTTGGCTGCGCCATGATTCACTGTGGTTTGGCAGTTATGATGAAGTTTGGCAGCTATGTAATGATGTAATCACCTCCATGATGAAATCTGGTATAAGCAGCCAATCATTCGAAAGGGAGTTCTCTTGGGCTGCATCCTGTGTGGCCTGCATTCAATATATGTGGACTTTCTGGCATTGCTCGGGGCTTTTGCTCCCTCTGGATCCTGCATCTGGCCTCTGGCTCTTAGGATTTGAGCTAGCGGCTCACTTTCTGATCTTGGCATTTGTCCATCTCCAAAGCCTGTGAACCAAAGGCCTGCTGTCTTACCTGCCGATCTTGGGTGTGCCATTCCCTGCAGCTATGGGAGTCAGGAGAATCCTCCAGCCTGAACCAAGGACTTGGGACTTTCCAGCCTCTACAACTGCGTGAGCCATTTCCTTGATGTAAATCTCTCTCTCTCCCTACATATATATGTATACACACACACACATATATATATATACACATACACATACACACTTCACTGGCTTTGCTTCTGAGAGAACCCAGCCTAAAACACTAACAACAAAAGGAATGCACTACTGCTGCACGTGACAACACAGATGAGGCTCTAAAACGCTATGCTGAGCCAAAAAAGCTAGACACAAAATAATAGATTGTATGATTCCATGTTTACAATGTCCAAGAACAGGCAAAACTAGTCTATGGTGATAGATAGCAGAAAGTGATTGCCTGAGAGAGGTGATGGTAATTGTCTGGAAAAGGGGTGATGGAAATGTTTTACCTCCTGTTAAATGGGTGAATGAAATTGCCAAACATATTTGTTGCGTGTCTCAGGCTGGGTTCTCTAGAGAAGCAAAATCAGTAAAGCGTGTGTGTGTGTATATATACATATATATTCATATTTATACATTTATATGAAGGAAATGGCTGACGAGGTTGTAGAGGCTGTAACATCCCAAGTCTGTGGGTCAGGAAAGAGGCTTCTGAGTCACGCATCCGCAGGGGCTGGTGAACACAAGATTGGCAGGCTGGAGAGCAGGGCTCTTGCTCACAGGCTGTGAAGATAGACAAATCCCAAGATCGGTAGGCAAGACCACAGGTAAGCTCCTGTTCAAGTCCCAAGAACCAAAGGTCAGACGAACAGGAGCCAGTTGCAGGATCCAGAACAAGCAAAAGCCCCTGAGTTCCGCCTCAAGGTCGGCCCACACTTGATGCAGCCCACACGCCCAGGGAAACTTCCCTTCAACTGACTGGCTACTCACAGTGGATCCCATCATGGAGGTGATAACGTATCGCATCTCAATAGGGAAGTGATCACATTATATGACTGCCAAAACACTGAGAATCATGGCCCAGCCAAGGTGACACACAATCTGAACCATCACAGTGTGTTTATTGTATGAAAATCATACCCCAATTTAAAAAATTATCTATTAGCCAGTTACAGCATTTAAATATGCAGATTAAATCAATTTTTATGTTCAAATGCTCCATATGCCAAATGACATTTTCTTAAATAGGTTTTATTTCTTAGAGCAGTTTTCGGTTTTTAGAAAAAATAAGCAGAGAGCGTTCCCATATACACCTTCTACCCTGTACGCAGTGTCCCCTTTTATTAATGTCTTTTATAATGCGGCATAGTTGTTATGACCGATGAACCAATATTGATACATTATGATTAACTGAAGTCCACATTTACATTCACATTCACTCTGTGTCGGACTGGCCTATGGGTTTTGACAAATGCATGTCACGTGCCGACCATTACAGTATCATGCAGAACAGCTTCACTGCCCTAAAAATCATGCTTGTTAAAGTAGACAGTCTGTGAAAAAGAGGAAGGACCTCAACAAAATACATTGACACAGTGGCTGCAACAGTGGCCTCAAACATACCTACTATTGTGAGGATTGCACAGGACCAGGTAACACTTCCTTCTGTTATATGTAGGGTCACTATGAGTCAGAACTAACTCCATGGCGCCTAACAACAACAAACAAACCCGTGTGCTCCACTTACCCAGTGTTCCCTTTCCGCATCCTCCCCTACCCCCAGAAACCACTGATCATCTCATTGTTTGTATAGTTTCGCCTTTTCTGGAATGAATAAGTT